>NW_022681469.1:116949300-118149300 GCF_009764315.1 Trachypithecus francoisi | reverse complement strand
TGATCCCAGCACTTTGGGGGGCCGAGGCGGGGGGATCACGAGGTCAGGAGATCGAGACAATCCTGGCTAACACAGTGAAATCCCGTCTCTACAAAAAATACAAAAAATTAGCCAGGCATGGTGGCGGGCGCCTGGAGTCCCAGCTACTGGGGAGGCTGAGGCAGGAGAATGACGTGAACCCGGGAGGTGGAGCTTGCAGTGAGCCGAGATCATGCCACTGCACTCCAGCTTGGGCCACAGAGCCAGACTCCATCTCAAAAAAAAAAAAAAAAAAGAAAAAAAAAAGAAAAAAAAAAATTAACACAACATGGATCAAATACCTAAATGTAAGAGCTAAAACTATAAAACATAGGGAAGAAATATAGGGGTAAATTTGTTTCTCTGTTACCCAGGCTGGAGTGCCATGGCATGACTATAGTTCACTACAGTCCCCAACACCTGGGCTCAAGTGCTCCTTCCACCTCAGCCTCAGAAGTAGCTGAGACTGCAGGCATACACCACCATGCCTGGCTAATTTTGTTTATTTTTTATAGGAATGAGGTCTCACTATGTTGCCCAGACTTGTCTCAAACTCCTGACCTCAAGTGATCCTTCTGCCTTGTGACACTTGAAATTTATTTCAAAATAATAAGGAGGCTATAAGAAAAATTTTTAAAAAAAATTGGGACCGGGCAGGGTGGCTACACAAGTAGTCTCAGCTACTCGAAGGCTGAGGTGGGAGAATCACTTGAGCCCAGGAGGTTGAGGCTGCAGTGAGCCGTGATCTCACCACTTCACACTAACCTGGGCAACAGTGCAAGACCCTATCTCAAAAAAAAAAAAAAAAAGAATCATAAGACTTTTGCTTAAGAATTGCTGGGCGGGCACAGTGGCTCAAGCCTGTAATCCCAGCACTTTGGGAGGCCGAGGTGGGCAGATCACCTGAGGTCAGGAGTTTGAGACTAGCCTGGCCAACGTGGTGAAACCCCGTCTCTACTAAAAAAAAAAAAAAATACAAAAATTAGCTGGGCATGGTGGTATGTGCCTGTAATCCCAGCTACTGGGGAGGCTGAAGCATGAGAATCGCTTGAACTCGGGAGGCGGAGGTTGCAGTGAACTGAGATCGTGACGTTGCACTCCCGCCTGGGTAACAAGAGCAAAACTCTGTCTCAAAAAAGAAAACACTTACTTAAGATATTTTTCAGATCCTGAATTCCAGCAAAACAGCTGATGCCAACCAGTTTGAAGACCCCTGCAGAGGAAGAGAATGAGCGTGAGAACACAGCTTCTTCATCTCCCTGTCCCATGACTTCACCCAGCACACTTCCACCCATCAACCACCTCCACACTTCAGCCCACTCCAAAACCCTGAAAAACCCTAACTCCAAATTCCTGGGGAGATCAATTTGAGGTTTCCTCCATCTCCTCGTTTGGTGGCCTTATGAAGAAACCTCCTTCTCTACTGCTACCTGGTGTATCTGTGTATTGACTTGCCATGAACATCAGACAAGGGAGCTATCTGTGGATACATTACATTGTTGGTGGTGATGAAAAATGGTCCGGTGCCGTGGAAAAGCAGTTCCTCCTGTTAAACATAGAATCACTAGGCTGGGTGCGGTGGCTCATGCCTGTAATCCTAGCACTTTGAGAGGCTGAGGTGGGTGGATCACTTGAGGTTAGGAGTTCAAGACCAGCCTGGCCAATATGGTGAAACACTGTGTCTACCAAAATTACAAAAAAAAAAAAAAAAAAAAATTAGCTGCGCATGGTGGTGCGTGCCTGTAATCCCAGTTACTGGGGAGGCTGAGGCAGGAGAATCACTTGAACCTGGGAGGTGGAGGTTGCAGTGAGCCGAAATCGTGCCCCTGCACTCCAGCCCAGGCGACAGAGCAAGACTCTGTCTCAGAAAACAAACAAACCCAGAATCACTAGATGATCCAGTAATTGAGCATGTGTCTTTATTTTCTGTATGTTGATTCTTTTTGTTTTGTTTTGTTTTTGAGACAGAGTCTTGCTATGTCTCCCAGGCTGGAGTGCAGTGGCACGATCTTGCCTCCCTGCAACTTCTGCCTCCTGGGTTCAAGCTATCTTCATGCCTCAGCCTCTCTTGTACCTGGGACTACAGGCACGCACCATTAAGCTCAGCTAATTTTTGTATTGTTAGTAGGGACGAGGTTTCACCATGTTGGCCAGACTCCTTGACTTCCTTGAACTTGAACTCCTGACCTCAGGTGATCTGCCTGCCTCGGCCTCCCAAAGTGCTGGGATTATAGGCATGAGCCACCATGCCCAGTCTGTATTTTGATTCTATTTTTTGACGTCTGGAGGTTTGCTGGTGCTAGAGGAGGAAACTGACTCTCCCAGGGTTAACTAATACCAAGAGATAACAAACAACTTATAGTTAGAGGTGTTTCAGGGTTTTGGAGTAGGCTGAAGTGTGGAGGTGGTTGATGGCTAGGGGTACACCTTTTTGTTTTGTTCTGATTTTTTCTGTTTTAGACACGGAGTAGCTGGGCACAGTAACTCACGCCTGTAATCCCAGCACTTTGGGAGGCCGAGGCAGGCGGATCACCAGGTCAGGAGATTGAGACCATCCTGGCTAACACGGTGAAATCCCGTCTCTACTAAAAATAGAAAAAAATTAGCTGGGCGTGGTGGCGGGCGCCTGTAGTCCCAGCTATTCGGGAGGCTGATGCAGAAGAATGGTGTGAACCCAGGAGGCGGAGCTTGCAGTGAGCCGAGATCCGGCCACTGCACTCGAGCCTGGGCGACAGAGCAAGACTCCATCTCAGAACAAAAAAAAAGCCACAGTCTCACTCTGCTGTCCAGGCTGCAGTGTGATGGTGCGATCAGAGCTCACTACAGCTTTGAACTCCCAGGCTCAAGTGATCCTTCTGCTTCAGTCTCCCAAGTAGCTGGGACTACAGGCACGTAACACCATACCTGGCTATTTCAAACAGTTTTTATAGAGGCAAGGTCTTGCTCCTGAATACCTGGGACTACAGGTGCATGCACCACCTCACTCACCTGACTCACCTGTGATTGATTTTTAATAGAGATGGGGTCTTGCTCTGTTGCCCAGACTGGTCTGGAACTCCTAAGCTCAAGCAATCCTCCTGCCTTGGCCTCCCAGAGTGTTGGGATTAGAGGTGTGAGGCACTGCCTCTGGCTTGTCTATTTGTTTTTAACAATTCTTTAAAAATACAAAAACAATCTTAACTCTGTGGGCTCTACACTGGCCTGTGAGTGGATTTGGTCTGGAGGCTAGAGTTTTCCAATCCCTGATCCAGATGCTTCCAGCTGAGTCTTGGAAGGGGCTGCAGTCAGAGGCCGCAGGTACCAACCTGCCCACAGGATCTCTTCCAATAGGATTCCTCCCCAACTCCCAGCCTCAGTCATTGCAATAGGAGCCAATTTCTGGTGAAACTGTATTAGTCAAGGCTCTCAAAGAAACAGAATGAATAGGATATACATACAGAGAGAGAAAAAGAATCTTTTCATTATTTTAAAGAATTGGCTTAGGCTGGGCGCGGCGGCTCATGCCTGTAATCCCAGCACTTTGGGAGCCGGGGAAGGCAGATCACCTGAGGTCAGGAGTTCAAGACCAGACTGGTCAACATGGAGAAACCCTGTCTCTACTAAAAATACAAAGAACTAGCTGGATGTAGTGGCGCATGCCTATAATCCCAGCTACTTGGGAGGTTGAGGCAGGAGAACTGGGAGACAGAGGTTGCAGTGAGCTGAGATCACACCATTGCAGTCCAGCCTGGGCAACAAGAGTGAAACTCCATCTAAAAAAAAAAAAAAAATTGGCTTAGGCCGGGCACGGTAGCTCACACCTGTAATCCCAGCACTTTGGGAGGCCAAGGCAGGCAGATCATCTGAGGTCAGGAGTTCAAGACCAGGCTGCCCAACATGGTGAAACCTTGTCTCTACTAAAAATACAAAAATTAGCCAGGTGTGGTGGTGGGTGGGTGGCTGTAATACCAGCTACTTGGGAGGCTGAGGCAGGAGAATCACTTGAACCTGGGAGGCGGAGGTTTCAGTGAGCTGAGATCACACCATTGCACTTCAGCCTGGGCAACAAAAACAAGACTGTCTCGGGAGAAAAAGAAAAAGAATTGTCTTCTGTAATTGTGGAGGCTGGCAAGTTCAAAATGTGTAGGGCAGGCTGGCAGGCTGGAGATCCAGGGAAGTGGTGGTTTTGCAGCCTCACGTCTAAATTCTTCAGGCAGATCAAGCAGGCTGGAAACCCAACCAGGGTTTCTATATTGCAGTGGAATTTAGGCCCAATTCCTTCTTCTTCAGGAAACCTCGCTCTTTGACCTTAAAGCCTTCAACTGATTGGATGAGACCCACCTGCTTTGTGGAGAGTCCTCGTCTTTTTTTCAAAGTCTGCTGATTTAAATGTTCATCACAGCCAGGCACAGTGGCTCACACCTGTAATCCCAGCACTTTGGGAGGCCAAGGCAGGAGGATCGCTTTGAGTCCAGGAGTTTGAGACCAACCTGGGCAACATAGCAAGACCCTGTCTCTACAAAACATAAAATAAAGCCAGGCATGGTAGTGCCAGCCTGTAGTCCCAGCTACTTGGGAGGCTGAGGTGAGAGGATCACTTGAGTCTGGAAGGTTGAGGCTGTAGTGAGCTATGATTGCACCACTGCACTCCAGCCTGGGCGACAGAGCAAGACTCTGTCTCTGAAATAAAAATTTAAAAAGTTAATCATGTCTGAAAATTACCTTTGTAGTAGCACCTAGACTGGTGTTAACATCTAAACTGGTGTCTAGACAGACACCTTAGCATAGCCAAGTTGTCAGAAAACTAGCTACAACATAGCTGTTTTGTCTGTGCCTCAAAATCCAAGTTTAGCAGCCCTGGGGAGAGAAAGAGCTTTTGTTTTCTCTTTGATTTGAGAATCGCTTCCCCAAGCTTCTTTTTTTTTTTTTTTTTTTTTTTTTTTTTGAGACCGAGAGACCAAGTCTCACTCTGTCGCCTAGGCCGGAGTGCTATAGTGCGATCTTGGCTCACTGCAACCTCCATCTCCCAGGTTCAAGCGATTCTCGTGCCTCAGCCTCACAGGTAGCTGGGACCACAGGTGTGTGCCACCATGCCCGGCTAATTTTTTTGTAATTTTGGTAAAGAAAGGGTTTTGCCATGTTGGCAAGGCTGGCCTCTGACTCCTGATCTCAAGTGATCCGCAAATCTTGGTCTCTCAAAGTTCTGAGATTACAGGCATTAGCCACCGTGCCCGGCCTTTTCTCTTCTCTCCCTTTCCCTTTCCCTTTCCCTTTCCCTTTTCCTTTCTTTCCTTTCCTTTCCTTTCCTTTCCTTTCCCTTTCTTTCTTTCTTTTCTTTCTTTCTTTCTTTCTTTTTCTTTTCTTTTCTTTTCTTTTCTTTCTTTTTTTTTTTTTTTCCTGTTCCAAATACTGGCCTCTTTCCAGGACAACTTTTGCTGAAATTTCCACTCTTTTCAGCGGAAGCACAGCTCCCACCCACACTGATAAGAGACATTTCCTTCTTGCTGTGTCAGGATGATGAGAATTGAAGTCTGGTTTGACCCTGTCCTTAACCCTCCCTGGGGTCCTGGATGGGTATTTCAGTAGTTCCTGGCCTCTCACTGACCACTGGACCAAAATACACAGAAGAATCCTACACAAGGTAAGTATTTGATGGATACCTCTTAGGTGGCCTCAGCTTTAGGAAGCTTTATTGGATCTGAAAATAACTTTATTTCCCCAGGCCAGCCCTCCCCACATACCTTACCTCCAGCCTAGTGTCACAGTGCCTGTATTTCTGTCCAAAAAGTAATATGGGGTGTTTGCAGGCTGGACTCAGAGCTGAAAGTCTCCCTGCCAAGTAATGAGCATTTACCAGTGACAAGTGTCTATTGCATGCCAGACACTGTTTCTAACCCTCAAGAGAGCCTGTAAGCAAGACAGATGCCACCATCCTGCTGTCACTTTGTTGTTGCTTTTATTTATTTGTTTGTTTTGTTTTTGAAACTGCATCTCACTCTGTCGCCCAGGCTGGAGTGCAGTGGCGCAATCTCAGCTCACTGCAACCTCCGCCTCCCAGGTTCAAGCGATCTCCTGCCTCAGCCTCCCAAGTAGCTGGGATTACAGGCATGAGCCACCACACTTGGCTAATTTTTTAATATTTTTAGTAGAGACAGGGTTTCACCATGTTGGCCAGGCTGGTCTCGAACTCCTGACCTCAAGTGATCTGCCCGCCTTGGCCTCCCAAAGTGCTGCGATTACAGTCATGAGCCACCGTGCCCGGCAGTTTTTTTTTTTTCATTTTTTAATAGGTATAGGACCTCACTCTATCGTTCAGGCTGGAGTTCAGTGGCATATTCATAACTCACTGCAGCCTTGAACTCCTGGGATCTGGCAATCCTCCTACCTCAGCCTCCCAAGTAGCTGAAACTATAAGAGATTGCCACCACACCTGGCTAATTAAAAAAAATACACACACACACACACACACACACATATATATATGTATATATCTGTGATGAGATCTTACTATGTTGCTCAGGCTGGTCTTGAACTCCTAGCCTCAAGCAATCCTCCCACCTTGGCCTCCCAAAGTGCTAGGATTACAGATGTGAGCCACTGTGCCAGCCTCTGATTCCACCATTCATGGAGGTGCCCCAGGGGCCAGCAGAGAGATTTCCAGAACGAGAAACACCCCTGCAGAAGTGGAGATCAACAGGAACAACAATGTATATTTCCAAACTGAACAGTGACTCATATTAAACATCTGTTTCACAGTAGGACCTTATATGCAAAACGGCCCCCTAAGTACAGAAGGAGCCAAGAAACCAAAGAATGAAGCAGACAAATCCAGTTTGTCATCACGGGGTGTTTCACTGGGGGAGCTATGGACAGAAGCATCGTCTTGGGTGGCCACAAGGCAGGTAGATCTCCATGCTGTTACATCACGGACCCAGGAACTATATACCATAAGGAAAGAACGCACATGCTCTAGAGGGCATGTGTAGGAATTTGCTTAAGGGCAGGATTTACAGTATGTACGAGTTCATCAAGGTTGATTTTATCTAAGTGTTACCGGAAAGGGGTCCCGATCCAGACCCCAGCAGAGGGTTCTTGGATCTCACACCAGAAAGAATTCAGGGCGAGTTCATAGAGTAAAGTAAAAGCAAGTTTATTAGGAAAGTAATGTGGGCCGGGCGCGGTGGCTCAAGCCTGTAATCCCAGCACTTTGGGAGGCCGAGACGGGCGGATCACAAGGTCAGGAGATCGAGACCATCCTGGCTAACACGGTGAAACCCCGTCTCTACTAAAAATACAAAAACTAGCCGGGCGAGGTGGCGGGCGCCTGTAGTCCCAGCTACTCGGGAGGCTGAGGCAGGAGAATGGCATAAACCCGGGAGGCGGAGCTTGCAGTGAGCTGAGATCTGGCCACTGCACTCCAGTCCCGGCGACAGAGCGAGACTCCGCCTCAAAAAAAAAAAAAAAAAAAAAAAAAAAAAAGGAAAGTAATGTGGAGAAAGACACAGCTACTCCACAGACAGATTAGGCTGTTCCCAAAAGGAAGAGGAGGAACACGTCCACCCTAGGGATAATACTCGTTTATATATAGCATAAGAAAAGATTATGAGGAGATGTGTTCTGCTACAAGGGTTTGTGATAAAGGATTAATTTTCTTACTGTATTTTGCAAGAATCAAAATTATCATAGGAATGCTTCTGTTCTCAAGATACCAGGATATCAGGACACTCCTAAATCTGGGTCTGTTTAGTAAACATTATCAATCTGTTCCCTTCACTGTAAACATCTATAGGCTAAGAATATCCCACTTTCTGGGAATGCAGTCCAGCAAGCCCCAAGCCTTATTTTTCTTAGCCCTCACTCAAGATGGAGTCACTCTGGTTCAAACGCCTCTGGCATAAGGGCAGGATTAATGGTAAGTATGTGCTTTTATGCAAGGAATGATAGATAAACTGGAAATCTTAGAGGCATTCCTGGAACCAGGGTTAATCAGAAGCCTGGCTTCCAAGAGGGAGTTATTTCAGCCTCCACAACATCTTTCCAGATAGATGGGACTTCACAGATTTCCCCAAGAATCACGGATAGAATTGGTTTGACAAGTGTGTGATTAAATAGACACTTTATGGCTCCCGTAGAGGCTGGCATGATGGTTTATGCCTACAATCCCAGCACTTTGGGAGGTTGAGGCAGGAGGATTGCTTGAACTCAGGACCAGCTTGGGCAGCTTGTTCGAGACCAGCTTGGGCAACATAGGGAGACCCTGTCTTTTTTGTTTGTTTGTTTGTTTGTTTTGTGTTTTTTGAGATAGTCTTACTGTCATTGCCAGGCTGGAGTGCAGTGGCACAATTGGCTCACTGCAGCCTCGACCTCCTGGGCTCAAGCAATCATCCTACCTCAGCCTCCTGAGTGGTGGAGACTGCAGGTGCTCACCACCACACATGGCTAATTTTAAAAAAGAAAATTTGGAGTTGGGTGTGGTGGCTCACACCCATAATCCCAACACTTTAGAAGGGCAAGGCGGGTGGATCATCTGAGGTCGGGAGTTCAAGACCAGCCTGGCCAACATGGTGAAACCCCATCTCTACTAAAAATATAAAAATTACCTGGGTGTGGGCCGGGCGTGGTGGCTCAAGCCTGTAATCCCAGCACTTTGGGAGGCCAAGACAGGCGGATCACGAGGTCAGGAGATCGAGACCATCCTGGCTAACACGGTGAAACCCTGTCTCTACTAAAAAATACAAAAAACTAGCCGGGCGAGGTGGCAGGCACCTGTAGTCCCAGCTACTCGGGAGGCTGAGGCAGGAGAATGGTGTAAACCCGGGAGGCGGAGCTTGCAGTGAGCTGAGATCCGGCCACTGCACTCCAGCCTGGGTGACAGAGTGAGACTCCGGCTCAAAAAAAAAAAAAAAAATTACCTGGGTGTGGTGATGTGTGCCTGTAATCCCAACTACTTAGAAAGCTGAGGCAGGAGAATCACTTGAACCCAGAAGCTGGAGGTTGCAGTGAGCCAAGCTCGTGCCACTGCGCTCCAGCCTGGGTGACAGAGTAAGACTGTATTTTAAAAAAAATTGTACACAGGGTTTTATCATGTTGCCCAAGCTGCTCTCAAATTCTTGAGCTCAAGCAATCCACCTGCCTCCGCTTCCCAAAGTGCTGGAATTACAGGTGTGTGCCACTGTGTCTGACCTAAAAAAAAAAAAAAAATTTTTAAGTAACAAAAAGAAAAATATGGTTCCCATAAAAAATAATCATCCAGAAGGCAAACCCAAGGCTACCTGTTCTGAGCTCGTAGAAACTACTTGCAACTTTAAAAGACTAGTTTTCCCAGATTCTACTTATTGTGTCAACAAGGAATGAGACTCTGCAGAATATTCAAAGTCGTTTATTCTGAGCCAAATGTGAGGACCATGACCAGTGACAGCTTCAGGAGGTCCTGAGAATCTGTGCCCAAGGTGGTGGGGCTGCAGCTTGGTTTTACATGTTTTAGGGAGATATAAGACATCAATCAATACATGTAAGGTATGCACTGGTTCAGTCCGGAAAGTCAGGACAACTCAAAGGCAGGGTGTGGGGAGGGCTTTCAGGTCCTGGGTGGATTCAAAGATTTTCTGATTGGCAATTGGTTGAAAGACTTAGGTCATTATCTAAAGACTTGGAATCAAGAGAAGGAAGTGTCTGGGTTAAGATAAGGGGTTGTGGAGACCAAGGTTCTTGTTATGTAGATGAAGCCTCCAGGTAGCAGGCTTCAGAGAGAATAGATGGTAAATGTTTCTTATCAGACTTAAAATAATGCCAGACTCTTAGTTAATTCCCTCCTGAATCAGGAAAAAGACCCGGAAAGGGAAGGAGATTCCCTATAGAATGTAGATGTTCCACACAAAAGACAGTATTGCAGGGCCATTTCAAAGTATGCCAAAGAAGCTGGGCACAGTGGATCACGCCTGTAATCCCAGCACTTTGGAAGCCGAGGTGGGCGGATCACCTGAGGTCAGGAGTTCAAGACCAGCCTGGCCAACACGGCAAAACCCCATATCTGCTAAAAATACAAAAATTAGCTGGGCATGGTGGCTGGCACCTGTAATCCCAGCTACTTGGGAGGCTAAGGCACAAGAATCACTTGAACCTGGGAGGCAGAGGTTGCAGTGAGCCGAGATTGCACCATTACATTCCTATATATATACACACACGTGTATAAACACACACACTATATATGTGTGTGTGTGTGTGTATATATATATATGTATGTATCTCAAAGAAATATAGTTGTGGGTAAAATACTTTGATTTCTTTCAGGGCCTGCTATCTGTCATGCTGGTATCTTATTGCTACAAAGAGTCTGTTTGGTCAGTCTTAAGGTCTGTCTTTTAATGTTCATGCTCTTTTGCTGCAGTTGAATTTCAAAGGGAGGTGGGTATAATGAGGCATGTCCACACACCCATTCCCGTGATGGCCTGCACTAGTATTTCAGGTTAACTTTGGAATGCCCTTGGCTGAAAGAGGGGTCCATTCTGTTGATTGGGGCGCTTAGAATTTTGTTTTTGGTTTGCACAGCAACTATTCACACTTGACAACCCTTCAAATATTTTCAAACACGTTAGTCCCTGACTTTGTTTTTTGTTTTTTGTTTTTGAGACAGAGTTTCACTCTTGTTGCCCTGGCTGGAGTGCAGTGGTGTGATCTTGGCTCACTACAACCTCCACCTCCCAGGCTCAAGTGATTCTCCTGCCTCAGCCTCCTGAGTAGCTGGGATTACAGGCACCCGCCACCACACCTGGCTAATTTTTTTGTGTGTATTTTTAGTAGAGATGGGCTTTCACCATGTTGACCAGGCTGGTCTCAAACTCCTGATCTCAGGTGATCCACCCACCTCGGCCTCCCAAAGTGCTGGGATTAGAGGCATGAGCCACCGTGCCCGGCCAGTCCCCGACTCTTACATTCTCCAGGCGTTCAGCCATTCCTCATGTCACCTCTTCTCAATTCCCCATCTCACCCATCTTGTTAGCTCCTCCATGAACTTCATCTACCTATTCAGTGGTTTTCAACCCTGGTAGCACAATGGAATCACCCAGGGAGCTTTGACAAATGTAGACGCCTGAGAAAGCTTTAGGAGACTTCATGATTTTATTAAGTACAAAGTGAAACATGGTAACGTAACAGTGGAAAATCTCAGAAGACACCACTTGAACCAAATGGTCAAGGTGAACATCACTAGCAATGAGATATAATGACATCATGAACCCGCTAATGTGATACACTAAAAAGGACACAGCTTGGAGGCTGAGTACAGTAGCTCACACCTGCAATCCCAGCACTTTAGGAGGCTGAGGCAGGAGGATCACTTGAGCTCCGGAGTTCGAGATCAGCCTGGGCAACATAATGAGACCCTGTCTTTACAAGATTACAAAAATTAGCACAATGATGCATGCCTGTCATTCCAGCTACTCTGGAAGCCGAGGTGGGAGGATTGCTTAAGCCTAGGAGGTCAAGGCTGCAGTGAGCTATGATTTCACCACTGTACTCCAGGCTGGGTGACAGAGTGAGACCCTGTCTCAAAAAATAAATAAAAAGAACACAACTGTACTGTTATGGTCTCATTGAGAAAAATGTATAGCCTCAATCTAACCACAAGATAACATCAGACAAACCCTAACTGATGGACATTCTACAGACTAACTGTCCAGCAGTCTTTGAAAATGTCAAGACTGTGAAAGGGCAGGAATGCCTCAGTGTCTCCAGCTCAGTGACGCTGACAGATGGCTGTAGAGATGGCTGACATCTTGTCTACAACCTTAAGAGAAACCTTAAATCCAAACCATGTACCTAAGTCAGTTCTGAATCCCTGACCCAAAAAAGTATGTAAAAATAATCAATGGTTTTTTTTTTGTTGTTTTTTCTTTTAGAAACAGAATCTCACTCTGTCACCCAGGCTGGAGTGCAGTGGTGCAATCTTGGCTCACTGCAGCCTCAACCTCCCAGGCTCAAGCGATCCTCCTACCTCAGCCTCCCTAGTAGCTGGGACTACATGTACGTACCGCCACACTTAGCTAAATTTTTAAAATTTTTTGGTAGAGATGGGTCTCACTATGTTGCCAGGCTGGTCTTTTTTTTTTTTTTTTTTTTTGAGACAAGAGTCTTGCTCTTGTCACCCATGCTGGAGTGCAGTGGGGCAATCTCAGCTCACTGCAACCTCTGGCCTCCCAGGTTCAAGCGATTCTCCTGCCTCAGCCTCCCGAGTAGCTGGGATTACAGGCACCCACCACCGCACCTGGCTAATTTTTGTATTTTTAGTAGAGACGGAGTTTCACCATGTTGGCCAGGCTGGTCTTGGACTCCTGACCTCAGTTGATCCACCCGCCTCGGCCTGCCCAGGTGCTGAGATTACAGGCATGACCCACCACACCCAGTTCACAGTTTCTTTTCTAAAACCTCCGAAACTTTTCGTGCAGTACCATGCTTCTCCTTTCTGGGACTTGGTCATGGCTTTGTTACCAGAGGCTTAGCTATTTCATCTCCTAAGATTTGGACCTTTTCTCTAGCCTGTTAGGATCCTGAATGTCTCCTCTCCCACCTCCAGATTTGGGCACACACTCTTGAAAATCAGGGCCTTTTTTTAGAGACAGGGTCTTGCTCCATCACCCAGGCTGGAGTGCAGTGGTGCGATCATGGCTCACTGCGGCCTCAACCTCCTGGGCTCCAGCGATCCTCCTGCCTCAGCCTCCTGAGTGGCTGGGACCAGAGGCATACGCCACCACCCTCAGCTCTTTTTCATGTGTGTAGAGACAGAGCCTTGCTAAGTTGCCCAGGCTGGTCTCCAATTCCCAGCCTCAAGCAATTCTCCTGCCGCAGTCTCCCAAAGTGCTGGAATAACAGGCGTGAGCCACGGTGTCTGGCAAAAATGAGAGCTTCTCCATCTTCATTTGAGATCCTGGTGGCAACACTGAACAGGAGGATGGAGCCCTGCTGTCCATCCCTAGGTATCCTGGTTTGCATCTGTCTGGTTGTCTCTGTTAGAGGGCTGGGCTTGCAGTCCCAAGGGGCCACACTGGCCGGGCAGGGAGGTTACTCGAATTGTCTCAGACTAGAGACTGCCAGAGGGGTCTCACTCTGTCACCCAGGCTGGTGTACGCTGGCACTATCTCAGCTCACTGCAACCTCTGCCTCCCGGGTTCAAGCAATTGTCATGTCTCAGCCTTCTGAGTAGCTGGGATTACAGGTGCATGCCACCTGTATTTTTTGGTAGAGATGGGTTTCACCATGTTGGCCAGGCTGGTCTCAAACTCCTGACCTCAGATGATCCGCCTGCCTCAGCCTCCCAAAGTACTGGGATTACAGGCGGGAGCCACCACCCCCGGCCTTCTTTTATTTTTATTTTGTTTTATTTTGAGACAAGTTCTCACTCTGTCACCCAGTCTGGAGTGCAGTGGTGCAGCCTCCAACTCCTAGCCTCAAGAGATCCTCCCACCTCTGCCTACTGAGTAGCTAGGACTACAGGTATGCAGCATCATGTCCAGCTAAGTTTTTACAATTTTTTGTAGAGACAGGATTTCGTGATGTTGCCCAGGCTGGTCACAAATTCCTGGGCTCAAGCGATCCTCCCGCCTCAGCCTCCCAAAGTGTCAGGATTACAGGCATGAGCATCTGGTCTGGATGGACTTTTCAATGATCCACTGGCCAGCCTGAAAATAAGCCCAATCTGCCAGGTGAGCAGTTTTGTAGGACAGTGGGATCCAAATGTATCTTGGCAGTGAAAACAGTGGTGTGAAACTGGTAAGATGAATTTTAACAGAGGCCAGGTGCAGTGGCTCATGCCTGTAATCCCAGCACTTTGGGAGACCGAGGCGGGTGGATCACCTGAGGTCAGGCGTTCAAGACCAACCTGGCCAACATGGCAAAACCCCGTCTCAACCAAAAATACAAAAATTGGCCAGGCATGATGATGCGCTCCTGTAATCCCAGCCACTCAGGAGGCTGAGGCAGAAGAATCACTTGAACCCGGGAGGCAGAGGTTGCAGTGAGCCGAGATCGCACCACTGCACTCCAGCCTGGGCGACAGAGTGAGACCCTGTCTCAAAAAAAAAGAAAAAAAAGAATTTTAACAGGGAGGTTTATAAACACCTAAACCTAAGCCCATAAACCTAGCAGACTACCTGGTAATTGTAGCTTAACTGTAGCCCATGTGAGACAATTCAGGACTTTAGTTGATTACAAAAGGGAATTGATGATACAGTAAGCAGCTAGGTGCCTCACTTCTATAATCCCAATGCTTCAGGAGGCTGAGGCAGGAGGATTGCTTGAGCCCAGGAGTTTGAGTCCAGACTGGGCAACATAGCAAGACCCCATCTTTAAAAGAAAAACATTGTGTATAACTGGCCCACATAGTTCAAACTCATGTTGTTTAAGGACCAATTGTAATTTCATACAGTTTCAAAGAAAAGACTCCACCCACTGTTGGCCAAGTGTATTGGGCTGGGATATTTTCTTCCAGCACCTCCTTGTAGTGGGCAAACTTTTCACACTTTGTACTTCCACTTGTGACTCAGACTCTCAGACTCTGGGACTCTCTGTGGAAAGGTATTTGCAAGTATTTAACAAGGAAGAGATAAACTGAGACCAGGTGGAATGGCTCACATCTGTAATCCCAGCACTTTGGGAGGCTGAGGCAGGAGGATCACTTGAGGCCAGGAGTTGGAGACCAGCCTGGGCAACATAGCAAGACACCATCTCTAAAAAAAAAAAAAAATATATATATATATATATATATATTTAAAGAAAGAGATAAATCAAAAGTTGGGTTGTCAGTAGACTTGTGATTTACCAGAGAGCTGATCTTAAGACTATCTAGCAAGAAAGGAACATTCTGTACAAAAATTAGGTAGGCGTGGTGGCATGTGCCTGTAATCCCAGCTACTCAGGAGGCTGAGACAGGAGAATCGCTTGAATCTGGGAGGTTGCAGTGAGCCGAGATTGTGCCACTGCACTCTAGCCTGGGTGACAGAGTGAGACTCCATCTCAAAAAAAAAGAAAAGAAAAGAACATTTTGATCTGGGGAGTTTTCAACTGATTGAGGTAGGAGTGTGTGTGCATGTATATGTGTGTGTGTATTTAGCAATTCAGCTGCAGCTGGGAAGAGGCAGAGGAAGTAAGGTCAAAATGTATAGAAGAAGTGGTGGTTGGAGGACTATGGCTGAGGGTCTATTTCTCTGGAAGGCATGGGGTCCATTGATCTTGGTTGGCAGCAATATCTCAGAGTGGGACTCTCCTAAGTCAGTGTGTGTTCACTGTGATTGAAGGCCTGTAATCGCTGAGAAATAGCCGCCTCTTGTCAGCACCACGCCATGGGAATGGAAGAATATTTGCCCTAAAGTTGCTAATGGTCGCCCAATGAAGATGATTTTTAATCTAGTTATCATTTATTGTATTTATTTTGAAATTTTTAAAAATAAGTTAACTGACTTTTTTTTTTTTTTTTTTTTTTCTGAGACAGAGTCTCATTTTGTCGCCCAGGCTTTAGTACAGTGGCGTGATGTCGGCTCACTGCAACCTCGGCCTCCCAGGTTCTCCTGCCTCAGCCCCTTGAGTAGCTGGGATTACATGTGCCACCACCACACCCAGCTAGTTTTTGTATTTTTAGTAGAGACAGGGTTGCTCCATGTTGGCCAGCCTGGTCTCAAACCCCTGACCTCTCAGGCAGTCCACCTGCCTCAGTGTCCTAAAGTGCTAGGATTACAGGCGTGAGCCACCGTGCCTGGCCTTAAATGACTTTTTATTTCAACTTTCATTTTAGATTCAGAGGTGCATGGGCAGGTTTTTTACATGGGTGTACTTCCGGATGCTGAGGTTTGGGGTTTGAATGATCCCATCACCCAGGTAGTGAACATCAGACCCAACAGGTCATTTATCAGTCCTTGCCTCCCTCCCTCCCCATTCCAGTAGTCCCCAGTGTCTATTGCTCCCATCTTTTTTTTTTTTTTGAGACAGAGTCTTGCTTTGTTGCTCAGGCTGAAGTGCAGTGCCGTGATCTCGGTTTACTGCAGGCTCTGCCTTCTGGGCTCAAGCAATTCTCCTGCCTCAGACTCCAGAGTAGCTGGGATTACAGGCGCCCACCACCATATCTGGCCCATTATTGTATTTTTAGTAGAGACAGAGTTTCACCATGTTGGCCAGGCTGGTTTTGACCTCAAGTGATCCACCCACCTCGGCCTCCCGAAGTGCAGGCGTGAGCCACTGTGCCCTATCATTCCCATCTTTGTGTCCATGTATACCCAGTGCTTAGCTCACTTTTCTAAGAAAGGACATGCAGTATTTAATTGTTTGTTTCTGCATTAGTTTGCTTAGGATAATGACCTCCAGCTGCATTCTTCTGACTGCAAATGGCATTGTTTCATTCTTTTTTATGGCTGCATAATATTCCATGATATATATGGACCATTTTTGTTTGTTTGTTTGTTTATTTATTTATTTATTGAGATGGAGTTTTGCTCTTGTTGCCCAGGCTGGAGTGCAATGGTGCAATCTTGGCTCACCGCCACCTCTGCCTCCTGGGTTCAAGAGATTCTCCTGCCTCAGCCTCCCGAGTAGCTGGGATTACAGGCATGCACCACCACGCCCAGCTAATTTTGTATTTTTAGTAGAGACGGGGTTTCTGCATGTTGGTCAGGCTGGTCTCGAACTCCCAACCCCAGGTGATCCACCCGCCTCAGCCTCCCAAAGTGCTGGGATTACAGGCGTGAGCCACCACGCCTGGCTGAACCACATTTTCTTTATCCAGTCCACCATTGATGGGTACCTAGGTTGATTCTGATCATCATTTATCTTAATAACTACTGTGCATGGATAATGTCCCAGGCTCTCTGGAAGTACAAAGATGATTCAGATTTAGGATCTACCCCAGTAACCTTGACATTTGTTCATATTTTTGGGGGGGATGGGAGATTGTTGAGATAGGGTCTCCCTTAGTCGCCAAGGCTGGAATGCAGTGGTGTGATCACAGCTCACTGAAGTCTTGAGCTTCTGGGCTCAAGCAATCCTCCCACCTCAGACTCCTGAGTAGCTGGGACTACAGGCGTGCGACCATCATGCCGGACTCATGTTTGTTGTTGTTTTTTCTGTAGAGACAGGGTTTCAGCATGTTGACCAGGCTGGTCTTGAACTCCTGGGCTCAAGAAATCCTCCCGTCTCGGCCTCTCAAAGTGCTGGGATTACAGGCATGACCCACCACGCCAGGCAGATAATTCTTCATATGAATTCCCACATAAAGGGTTACCATAGCAGTATACCAAGGGGCAGGCTGATGCTCCTTTTACAGGGAAGAGCAGCAAATATTTGGAATAATGAGGCAACAGACCACAGTCCACGCTCTTGGTGAGTGCTTTCCTTCCTGCCCTACACATGCAAATACAGTCACTCCCCTCTTCAAAGAAAACACGCTTCCCGCCCTACACATGAAAATATAGTCATTCCCCTCTTCTAGGAAAACACCCCAAATCCCACCCAGTCATAGCATGAGGCTCAAAGTCTAGGGTCCTGTGACGGTCTCCATTTCAGATCAGTTTTGGCTGTCCTCGATCCATGGAGCAATGAACTAAACAGGAAGTTATCTGATCTCCTCTCCAGTTTTCACCAGCATACAATAGTGAAACAGAAAGGGTTAGCCCTGCTGGTCACTCCCACTCATATACAGGAAGGGTGGAAAGCAGGAGCCCACTGGCCCATAGCAGTTCTAAAAGGCATATGCTAGCCCTGCACAGTGGTTCATATCTGTAATCCCAGCACTTTGGGAGGCCATGGTAGGAGGATCGCTTGAGCCCGGGAGTTTGAGACCAGCCTGGGAAACATAGAAAGATCCCATCTCTTAAAAAAAAAAAAAAAAAAAAAGGCATATGCCCTGGGCATCCCTTGCCAAACCTTCCTACCTGAGAATGGGGAACATTTCTTGACTAGATCTTGATCTGTCCCTGGAAGTGGCTCCCTGATTGCTTGTGGTTTTTTCTGTTTGTTTGTTTTGTTTTTTGTTCTTTGTTTTTTCTGAGATGGAGTCTCACTCTGTCACCCAGGCTGCAGTGCAGTAGCACGATCTCAGCTCACTGAAACCTCTGCCTCCCGGGTTCATGCGATTTTCCTGCCTCCGCCTCCCCTGTAGCTGGGACTACAGGTGCACGCCACCACACCCAGCTAGTTTTTGTATTTTTAGTAGAGATGGGGTTTTGCCACGTTGCCCAGGCTGCTCTCGAACTCTTGACCTGAAGTGATCTGCCCACCCTCAGCCTCCCAAAGTGCTAGGATTACAGGCAAAAGCCACCGTGCCCGGCCAGGTCCCTTGTTCTTGATGGCTGTCTCTGCTCCACCCACTGGGAGGCTCATTAAACTCAATGGCCATATCTGAGGTCACCATTGCCTGTATGTTCTCCATGGAGCTGAGTGGCATTCTCACCTCGCTTCCTGCTGCGGAATGTTGGTAAGTTGGAGAGTCATTTTAAGTATTGAAATGTCACTGTTTCTTGGAGTCCAGATGAATGCCTCTTTGGGTGGTACACATTTCCCAAAAATTTAGATGGTTTTGGGATAAGTATGGTGGTTCACATCTGTAATTCCAACACTTTGGGAGGCCAAGGAGGGAGGATGACTTGAGCCCAGGAGGGCAAGACAAGCCTGGGCAAGATAGCAAGATCCCATATCTCTACAAAAAAAAAAAAGTTTTTTTAAAATTAGCTGGGTGTGGTGATGCATACCTGTAGTCCCAGCTACTTGGGAGGCTTAGGTGGGAGTATTACTTGAGCCTGGGAGGCTGAAGTGCCACTATACTCTAGCTTGGGCAACAGAACAAGAAGACTCTGTCTCAAAAAAATTTTAATTGGTTTCATAAATATGTGGTTCTGGCCAGCTCTAAGTGGTAGTGACACTTTCTGAGACATGCCTCTCTAGACTTCATTGCAGATCCTTGAACTTCCAGTCTTCCTCAGAGGGCCGTTCTCTCTTTCTCTCTTTTTTGTTTTGTTTTGAGATGGAGTCTCACTCTGTTGCTCAGGCTGGAGTGCCGTGACACCATCTGGGCTCACTGCAAACTCCGCCTCCCGGGTTCAAGAGATTCTCCCGCCTCAGCCTCCTGAGTCACCGGGATTACAGGCACACACCACCACATCCAGCTAATTTTTTGTATCTTTAGTAGAGACAGGGTTTTGCCATGATGGCTGGGATGGTCTTGATCTCCTGACCTCATGATCTGCCTGCCTCGGTCTCCCAAAGTGCTGGGATTACAGGCGTGAGTGAGTCACCGTACCCAGCCTCTTTTTTTTTTTTTTAGACAGGGTCTCACACTGCCACCCAGGCTAGAGGGCAGTGGTGTAGTCATGGCTCACTATGGCCTCGACCTCCCAAGCTCAAGTGATCCTCCCACCTCAGCCTCCTGGGTGGCTGGGACTACAAGCATGCACCACCATGCTCAGCTAATTTTTTGTAATTTGTAAAAACAGAGTTTTGCCATGTTGTCCAGGCTGATCTCGAACTCCTGGGCTTAAGTGACTCACCCACCTTGGCCTTCCAAAGTGCTGAGACTGCAGATGTGAGCCACAGTGTCTGGGTGCGCTCTTGGCCCCATAATCCTTGGCCATTTTGTCCAGTTGAAAGTATTTATGGCCGGGCGCGGTGGCTCACACCTGTCATCCCAGCACTTTGGGAGACTGAAGCAGGTGGATTATGAGGTCAGGAGTTCAAGACCAGCCTAGCCAAGATGGTGAAACCCTATCTCTACTAAAAATAAAAAATTAGGGTGTAGTGGCAGGCACCTGTAATCCCAGCTACGCAGGAGGCTAAGGCAGGAGAATCGCTTGAACCCGGGTGACAGAGGTTGCAATGAACCAAGATCGCGCCACTGCACTCCAGCCTGGATGACAGAGCTAGGCTCCGTCTCAAAAAAAAAAAAAAAAAATTTACTTGGTACTCTATTAATGGATTCAGAAGTTTTAACAGAGTTCAACCCGTTTATCCTTGATTTGGTCATAACCACGAGGCTGAGTATTATACATAAAGCTTTTTCTCACAAAGACTTCTCAGTTTTATCATTCACCTTTTGGGAATTAGACTCACCTTTCAACTCTGTAAGCCCTGGAATTTCTGGACTTTCTATATTACCTTTAAATTCTGCTTGCCACCGGGTGTGGTGGCTCACCCCTGTAATCCCAGCACTTTGGGAGGCCAAGGTGGGCAGATAATTTAAGGTCAGGAGTTCAAGACCAGCCTGGCCAACGTGGTGAAACCCCGTCTCTACTAAAAATACAAAAATTAGCTGGGCGTGGTAGTGGGCACATGTAATCCCAGCTACTTGGGAGGCTGAGGCACGAGAATCGCTTGAACCCAGGAGGCAGAGGTTGCTTGAACCCAGAGCTGAGATTGCACCATTGCATGCCAGCCTGGGTGACAAGAGCAAAACTCCATCTCAAAAAAAATTCTGCTTGTAAACTGGCTCATTCTTTCTTATTGCAGCTTGTCAGATGTAACCAATAGAAACCAACTCATGTTACCAAAATTCCTTTTCCCATTTCTTTACCCAAAGCCAAAAAATTCATTTGCTAAGTTATCTTCTTTCTATGTTATTTCAAGTGAGGATTTTGACAAAGGTTGTTCCACTGCATGACGTGGGCTGCCATTTTTCCAGCCTCCAATGACAGTCACCACCTGGTCCCAAAGCTAATATTGCCTGTAGATTTTTGTACTTGGGTATCAATTTTTGTATAGCTCGGTGTTCACTATTATGCTACAGTAACAACTTCAAACTTCAGCAAGCTTATAAAAGCAAAGGTTTGTTGGGCATGGTGGCTCATGCCCGTAATCCCGACACTTTGGGAGGCTGAGGAGGGAGGATCATTTGAGTCCAGGAGTTCATTCAAGACCAGCCTGGACAACATGGCGAAACCTCATCTCTACAAACAATCAGTTGGACATGGTGGTGTGTGCCTGTAGTCCCAGCTACTCAGGAGACTGAGGTGGGAGGATTGCTTGAGCCCAGGAGGTGGAGGTTGAAGTGAGCCAAAATTGCACCACTACACTCCAGTCTGGGCAACAGAGCAAGACCCCACCTCAAGAAAAAGAAGAAGAAGGAGAAGGAGAAGGAGAAGGAGACGAAGAAGAAGTTGTGGGTAAAACAAAGTTTGTCTAGTCAGATTGAGGTTTCTCTCGAAAGCGTAGGATACACTGACCTATGTTAGCCTCTGGTAACATTTCAGAAAATGATTCGTTAGGTCATTATGTTCTCACTGTCATTAAACGGTTGTCAAAATTGCTAAGAAATTGGAACCTCTTCCTAGCCCCATGGGCTATGGGAATGGAAAAAGTAGTTGCCCTAAAGGTACTAATGCTTACCCATAGAAAATATGTCCATTTAATTATTGTTTACTTTAATAAGCAACTACTAAACATCAGGCAGTGTACTAGGCTCCCTGAGAGGAATGAAATTGATCCAGATTTAGGGTCTACTCTCAAGAAACTGTAAATATCTTCATATTTAAATTTTACTTGAAAACCTACATACAGGGTAATTTATTCGTTTTGGTGTACAATTCTAACTGAGATTTTGTTTTCTTCTTCTTCTTCTTTTTTTTTTTTTTAATGAGATACGATCTGGCTATGTCATCCAGGCTGATCTTGAACTCCTGGGCTCAAGTGATTCTTTTACCTCAGCCTCCCAAAATGCTGGGATTACAACAAATGTAAGCCAGACTGCCCAGCCCTTTGACCAATTTTTAATTGAGCTGTCTTGTTATTGTTGAGTTGTAGGCATTGTTTATATATTGTGGATACTAAGCCTTTATCAGATAGGTGATTTACACACATTTCTCCCATTTTGGTGGGTTGTCTTTTCTTTCTTTTTTTTTTTTCGAGACAGAGTCTTGCTCTGTTGCCCACCCTAGAGCACGGTGGTGTGATCTCAGCTTACTGCAACCTCCGCCTCTCAAGTTCAAGTGATTCTCCTGCCTCAGCCTCTTGAGTAGCTGGGATTACAGGGCATGCACCACCACGCCCAGCTAATTTTTGAGATCATGCCCAGCTAATTTTTGAGATCATGCCACTGCACTCCAGCCTGGGCAACAGAGCGAGACTCCATCTCAAAAAAAAAAAAAAAAAAAGGAAAAAAAGAGTTTATAGTTTTAGCACTTATATCTAGCTTTCTTCTTTTTGAATGGATTTTGCACATGAGATGGAGTTCAACTTTATTGTTTAGCATGTAGGTATCCAGTTGTCCCAACACCGTCTGTTGAAAAGACTCTTCCCCCTGGAATGATCTTGACACTGTTGTCAAAATCAGTTCACCAATAAAACCATCTGGTCCTGGACCTTTATTTGTTGGAGGTTTTTTGATAACTCTGCTGGTTATGTGTCTGTTCTATTCCTTCCTGAGTCAATTTTGGTAGTTTCGTTTCATTTCGTTTCTTTTCTTTTCTTCTTTCTTTCTTTCTTTCTTTTTCTTTCTTTCTCTTTCTTTCTTTCTTTCCTTCCTTCCTTCCTTCTTTCTTTCTTTCTTTCTTTCCTTTCTTCCTTCCTTCCTTCCTTTCTTCCTTTCATTTTTCTTTCTCTTTCTTTTTCTCTTTCTTTCTTTCTTTTTCTCTTTCTTTCTCTCTCTCTTTCTTTCTTTTCTTTTCCAGGGTCTCACTCTGTTGCCCAGGCTGGGGTGCAGTGGCATGATCATAGCTCACTGCAGGCTCAACCTCCCAGGCCCAAGCAGTTCTTCCATCTCAGCCTCCCAAGCTGCTGGGACACAGGTGTGCACCACCATGCCTGGCTAATTTTTTTATTTTTGTAGAGTCAGGGCCTCCTATGTTGCCCAGGCTGGTCTTGAACTTCTGGCCTGAAGTGATCCTCCCACCTCAGCCTCCCAAAGTGCTGGGATTATAGGCATGAGCTACTGTGCCTGGCTCCCTTCCAATACTTTTTATTTCTGTAAGGTAGGTAGTAGTATCTCCTCTTTCATTCCTGATTTTCTTATTTGAATCCCCCCCCCGCCTTTGGTCTGGCTAAAGGTTTGTCAATTATGTTTATCTTTTCAAAGAATCAATGTTACGGGTTAAATTGTTTCCTCCAGAAAGATGTGTTTGAGTTCTAGCCCCCAGAATATGCAAATGTGATCTTATTTGGAAATAGGGTCTTTGTAGATACAACCAAGTGAAGATTAGGTCATAGTGGAGTGGAGTGGGCCTTAATCCAATGACTGATGTCCTTATATGAAGAAAGAGGCCAGGTGCGGTGGCTCACACTGTAATCCCAGCACTTTGGGAGGCTGAGGCGGACGGATCACGAGGTCAGGAGATCAAGACCATGCTGGCTAACACTGTGAAACCCCATCTCTACTAAAACTACAAAAAATTAGCTGAGCGTGGTGGCGGGTGCCTGTAGTCCCAGCTACTCGGGAGGCTGAGGCAGGAGAATGGCATGAACCCAGATGGCGGAGCTTGCAGTGAACCGAGATAGCACCACTGCACTCCAGCCTGGGCAACAGAGTGAGACTCCGTCTCAAAAAAACAAAAAAAGAAAAGAAAAGAAATGTGGACACAGACACACAGTGGAGAATGCTATGTAAAGATGGAAACAGAGACCAGAGTGATGTGTCTACAAGCCGTAGAATGCCAAGAATTGTTAGCAACCACCAAATCTAGGAGAGGGGCATGGAACAGTTTCTCCCTGTGAACCTCTGGAAGGAACTAGCCTGGCTGACACCTAGGTTTCAGATTTCTAAATAACTGTGAGAAACTAAATTTCTGTTGTTTTAAGCTGCCTGGTTGGTAGGAAATTTTTTTTTACAGCAGCGCCCTAGAAAACTAATATGCCAATATTGGTTTCATTCATCTTGTATCTTGCTTTCCTTTTCTCTATTTCATTTATTTCCACTCTAATCTTTTTTTTTTTTTTTTCAGATGGAGTCTCACTCTGTTGCCCAGGCTGGAGTGCAGCAAAGTGATCTCAGCTCACTGCAACCTCTGCCTCCCAGGTTCAAGCATTCTTGTGCCTCAGCCTCCTGAGTAGCTGGGATTACAGGGGCAGGCCACCACCCCCAGCTAATTTTTGTATTTTTAATAGAGATGGAGTTTCACCATGTTGGACAGGCTGGTCTTGAACTCCTGACCTCAAGTGATCCACCCACCTTAGCCTCCCAAAGTGCTGGGATTACAGGTATGAGCCACTGCACCCGGCCTCTGAGCACTGTTTTTAATACATTTTACAAGTTTTATTATGTGATATTTTTATTTTTAAGCATCTGGAAGTATTTTATAATTGCTTTTTTTAATGTGTGTGTGGAGATGGGGTCTCACTATATTGCCCAGGCTGGTCTCAAACTCCTGGGCTCAAACGATCCTCCCACCTTGGCCTCTGAAAGTACTGGGATTATGGGTGTGAGCCACTGCACCCAGGTATATTTTCTAATTGTCTTGGTGATTTCTCCTTGGATCAATTGGATATTGAGAAGTGTGTTGTTTTAATTTCATATTTTTTTCTGTTATTGAAGTCTAATTTCATTTCTCTGTAATAGGAGAACATACTTGGCATGAATTTCTTTTTCTTTTTGAGGCAAGGTCTCACTTTGTCACCCAGGCTGGAGTGTGGTGGTGGGGATCTCCGCTCACTGCAACCTCTGCCTCCCAGGCTCAGGAGATCCTCCCACCTCAGCCTCCCTGGTAGCTGGGACTACAGCCATGCCCCACCACAGCTGGCTAACTGTTTGCTTTTTTTTTTTCCTTTTTTTGAGACGCAGTCTCACTCTGTCGCCCAGGCTGGGGTGCAGTGGCGTGATCTCGGCTCACTGCAAACTCCACCTCCCAGGTTTAAGCGATTCTTCTGCCTCAGCCTCCCAAGTAGCAGGGACTACAGGCATGCACCACCACACCCAGGTAATTTTTGTATTTTTAGTAGAGACAGGGTTTCACTATGATGACCAAGCTGGTCTCCAACTCCTGACCTCATGATCCGCCCGCCTCAGCCTCCCAAAGTGCTGGGATTACAGGCGTGAGCCACCATGCCCGACCAACTATTTGTATTTTTAGTAGAGACAGGGTTTTGCCATGTTGTCCAGGCTGTTCTCAAATTCCTGGGCCCAAGCAATCTTTCCATCTCGGCCTCCCAAAGTGCTGGGATTATAAGCATGAGCCACATCATTTCAATCCTCTTACATTTATTGAGATTCACTTTATGGCCTAATGTGTGTTCTATTCATCCTGGAGAATGTTCCACGTATACTGGGGAAGACGATATAGTCTGCTGTTGTCGAATGTTCTATTTGTGCCTGTCAGGTTTAGTCGGTTGACAGCATTGTTCCAGTCTTCCATAACCATGCTGATTTTCTGTCTAGCTGTCCTATCCATTATTGCAAGTGGATATACACACGCTAGTGGAATTACACATAGTAGTGGAATTACTAGGTCATACGGTAACTCTATGTTTTAGCTTTTTGAGGAACTGCCAAACTGTCTTCTATAGCAGCTTCACCATTTTACATTTCCATCAGCAGTGCAAAAGGATTCCAGTCTTTCTACATCCTTGCCAGTGCTTGTTATTTTCCGATTTTTAAAAAATACATCATAGCTATTCTAATAAGGTGTGAAGTGGTATCTCATTGCCTTTTCGATTCGAATCTCCTTAATGATTAGTGATGTTGAGCATCTTTTTATGTGCTTATTGGCACTTGTCTGTTTTCTTTGGAGAAATATCTATTCAAGTTATTTGCCCAATTTTCTTTCTTATTTTCTTTTTCTTTTTTTGGAATGGAGTTTTGCTCTTGTTGCCCAGGCCGGAGTGCAATGGCACAGTCTTAGCTCACTGCAACCTCCGCCTCCAGGGTTCAAGCGATTCTCCTGTCTTAGCTTCCCGAGTAGCTGGGATTACAGGCTTGTGCCACCACACCCAGCGATTTTTGTATTTTTAGTAGAGACAGGGTTTCACCATGTTGGTCAGGCTGGTCTCAAACTCCTGACCTCAAGTGATCTGTCTGCCTTGGCCTCCCAAAGTGCTGGGATTACAGGCATGAGCCACTG
The DNA here is from genome assembly GCF_009764315.1 of Trachypithecus francoisi. NCBI lineage: Eukaryota > Metazoa > Chordata > Mammalia > Primates > Cercopithecidae > Trachypithecus > Trachypithecus francoisi. The sequence goes on along the minus strand of NW_022681469.1, from coordinate 118,123,294 downwards.
CACCCGGCACTAGTTTTCAATTGGTTTGTTTGTTGTTGAGTTGTAGGAATTCTTTATGTATTTTGGATATTGATTTGTAAATATTCCCTCCCTTTCTGTGGGTTGTCTTTCTAGTCTCTTGATAAATTTCTTTTGATGCACAAAAGTTTAAAATTTGGTGGCCAGGCACAGTGGCTCACACCTCTAATCCCAGCATTTTGGGAGGCCGAGGCAGGAGGACCACTTGAGCCAGGAGTTTGAGACCAGCCTGGGCAAAACAGAGAGAGCCCGTCTCTACTTTAAAAAAACTTTGTTGGCCGGGCACGGTGGCTCAAGCCTGTAATCCCAGCACTTTGGGAGGCCGAGACGGGCGGATCACGAGGTCAGGAGATCGAGACCATCCTGGCTAACACAGTGAAACCCTGTCTCTACTAAAAAATACAAAAAACTAGCTGGGCGAGGTGGCGGGCGCCTGTAGTCCCAGCTACTCGGGAGGCTGAGGCAGGAGAATGGCGTGAACCCAGGAGGCGGAGTTTGCAGTGAGCTGAGATCCGGTCACTGCACTCCAGCCTGGGTGACAGAGCGAGACTCTGTCTCAAAAAAAAAAGAAAAAAAAAAAAACAACTTTGTTTTAAAGTTTTAAATTTTGATAAAGTTCAACTCATCTATTTTTTCTTTTATTGCCTTTTTATGGCTTTTGGTGACACATCCAAGAAATTATTGCCAAAGCCAATGTGTTTTCTTCTAAGAGTCTTATAGGTTTTACCCCTTGTATTTAGGTTTTTGATCCATTTGGAGTTAATTTCTGTATATGGTGTGAGGGAAGGGTCAAATGGCATTTTTTTGCATATGGATATCCCACTTTTCTCAGCGCCGTTTGTTGAAAACGTTGTCTTTTCCCCATTGAATGGTCTTGGCCCTCATGTCAAAAGGCAATTGGCCATAAATGTGAGGGTTTATTTCTGTGTTCTTTCTTCTATTTCATTGATCCACATTTCTGTCCTTGTGCTAGTTGTACACCATTTTGACTATTGTCACTTTGAATCACTTTGAGTAAACTCACTGCTCTTTTTTTTTTTTTTTAGACAGAGTTTCTCTCTGTTGCCCAGGCTGGAGTGCAGTGGCACTATCTCGGCTCACTGTAACCTCTGGCTCCCAGGTTCAAGCCATTCTGCTGCCTCAGCCTCCTGAGTAGCTGGCACCACCTCGCCTGCTACTCAGGCTAAATCGGCTAATTTTTGTATTTTTAGTAGAAATGGGGTTTCACCATGTTGGCCAGGCTGGTCTCGAACTCCTGGCCTCAGGTGATCCGCCTGCCGCAGCCTCCCAAAGTGCTGGGATTACAGGTGTGAGCTGCCACACTTGGCCTAAATAGATTCAGTCTCAATTATCCTGCTTCTCTGCCCCCATGCCTTCCGTGCCCTCCCAGCTTCTCCAAATCTGTCCTCTCCAAAATGCAATTGTACCTTTCCTACCCCTACCCCAATCCCAATCTTCTTCTCCCTCTAGCTTCCCCCAGACTCAAGGGCACCACCGTTCATGTAGGAGTGCTCCTTGATTTCTCTTTTTTTTTTTTTTTTTTGAGACAATATCTTACTCTGTCACCTAGGCTGGAGTGCAGTGGCACAATCAGGGCTCACTGCAGCCTCGACCTCCCAAGCTCAAGCAATCCTCCCACCTCACTCTCCCAAGTAGCTGGGACTACAGGTGCACACCACGATGCCCTGCTAATTTTTGTATTTTTTGTAGAGATGAGGTCTTCTATGTTTCCCAGGCTGGTCTCAAATTCCTGAGCTCAAGTGATCCACCCACTTCAGCCTCCCAAAGTGCTGGGATTAAAGGCATGAGCCATCGTACCTGGCCTGATTTCTCTCTTTCTCTAACCCCCATACCCACTCCATCAGCCATCTCATAACTCCACTTCCAGATATATTAGAAATCCACTTGCTTCTCCCCTCCTCAGCTGCTACTCCCCTCATCTAACCACAGTCGTCTCTTTCCAGGATTCCTGCAACACCTACAGAAAATGGTGAGATGAGCCAGGCATGGTAGCTCATGCCTTTAATCCCAGCACTTTAGGAGGCTGAGGTGGGTGGATCACTGGAGGTCAGGAGTTCGAGACCAGCCTGGCCAACGTGGTGAAACCCCGTCTCTATTAAAAATACAAAAACTCTCTGGGCATGCTGGTAGGCACCTGTAGTCCCAGCTACTTGGGAGGCTGAGGCTGGAGAATCATTTGAACCTGGGAGGTGGAGGATGCAGTGAGCTGAGATCGCACCATTGCACTTCAGCCTGGGCAACAGAGCAAGACTCTAGTCTCAAAAAAAAAAAAAAGGAAAGAAAAAAGAAAATGGTGAAATGAACCATTTTCACTCACCTCCTTCCACACAACAGCCACAGTAATCTTTTTTGTTTCTTTTTAAATTAATTAATTAATTAATTAATTTTTTTGAGTCAAGGTCTCACTGTGTCTCACTCAGGCAAGAGGGCAGTGGCATGATCATAGCTCACTGTAGCCTTAACCTCCTTGGCTCAAGCGATCCTCCTGCCTCAGCCCCCTGAGTACTTGGGACTGCAGGCACACACCAGCATGCATGGCTAACATAAAAAATATTTTTGTAAAGATGGTATCTCACTATGTTGCCAAGGCTGGTCTTGTACTCCTGGACTCAAGAGATCCTCCTGCCTCAGCCTCTCAAAGCAATGTGATTACAGGCATGAGCCACCGTGCCTGGCCTGTTTGTGTATGTGTGTGTGTGTGTTTATCTATCTATCTATCTATCTATAATTTTTTTTTTTTTTTTGAGACAGGCTGGAGTATAGTGTTGTGAACATAGCTCACTGTAGCCTCAAACTCCCAGGCTCAAGTGATTCTCCCACATCAGCCTCCCAAAGTGCTGGGATTACAGACATGAGCCACTGTGCCTGGCTTCTCCTATACCTTTTGAAGCCTTTTATTATTTATGTAACATACTATAATCACTGTTAGGAACCTTGCCTCTCTCAATAAAATATTTTAGGTAGCTGATATAAATGACGAATTGATGGGTGCTGACGAGTTGATGGGTGCAGCACACCAACATGGCACAAGTATACATATGTAACAAACCTGCACGTTATGCACATGTACCCTAGAACTTAAAGTATAATAAAAAATATATATATATTTTAGGTAGCATTCCATATGGATACTAGCTTCCTTAGTTTGGGATTTTTTTGGTTTTGTTTTTATGACTGCAGAGGATTCCTTCAAGAGGACACACCATAATTTATTGGCCAGGCGCGGTGGCTCACACCTGTAATCCCAGCACTTTGGGAGGCCAAGGTGGGTGGATCACCTGAGGTCAGGAGTTCGAGACTAGCCTGGCCAACATGGTGAAACCCCGTCTCTACTAAATACAAAAAATTAGCGGGTCATGGTGGCACACACCTGTAATCCCAGCTATTTGGGAGGCTGAAGCAGGAAAATCGCTTGAACCCGGGAGGTGGAGGTTGCAGTGAGCTGAGATCCCACCACAGCAACATGTCTCAAAAAAAATAAAATAAAAGGACACACCATAATTTATTAATCATTCCCACATTGATCTACATCTGGGTCATCTCTAATCATTTATTATTGCAGTCAATGCTGCAATGAATAACTTCTCAAACCACCTTGCACTTAAGCAAGGATATCTACAAGTTAGAATCCTAGAAGTGAAATTGATCAAAGATATGTACATTTGTCATTTTGATAGATATTGTCAGATTCCTTTCTATAGAAATTGCACCCAACCGGGTGCAGTGGCTCATGACTGTAATCCCAGCCCTTTGGGAGGCCAAGGTGGGTGGATCATCTGAGGTCAGGAGTCAAGAATAACGTCATCTCCACTAAAAATACAATTAGCCAGGTGTGGTGGCCTGTGCCTGTGGTCCCAGCTACTTGGGTGGCTGAGACAGGAGAATTGCTTGAACCCAGGAGGCAGAGGTTGTAGTGAGCCGAGATCACATCACTGCACTCCAGTCTGGGTGACAGAGGGAGACTCCATCTCAAAAAACAAACAAACAAAAATTAGCCAGGTGTGGTGGCATGCACCTGTAATCCTAGCTACTCAGGAGGCTGAGATAGGAGATTCAACTGAATGTGGGAGATGCAGGCTGCAGTGAGCCAAGATTGCACCACTGCACTCCAACCTGGGTGACAGAGCAAGACTCGGTCTCAAAAAAAAAAAAAAATTGCATCCATTTTTGATCTGCAATGTTTTCCAGTGCTTGTTTCCCATTCCTTCTAAAACATAAATGGGTCATTAATCATTATCTTCCCAGCTTAACCTCTCTAAGCAACTTCCCACTGTCCTTGGAAATAGCGTCTACTTTCCTCACCGCGGCCTCCAAGGGCTTGCCTACATTATTTGACTCCTACCTGTCTCGTTTCCCATGCCCTGCTGAAGGCAAGTGTTGGGGACACCTAAGGGATGCCAGCCAGAAGGGTTGGGGGGAAGTTGGCATTTCTTCCCAAGGGGATGTGTGCTTGGGCAGTGGACCTGCAGCCTGTGCCCATCCTATGAATGTGGGGAAAGACAGCATGGCACATGAATGCTAGGGAAGGCAGGCTGCAGTTTCATAACTTTGGAGGATTGCCATCCAGTACGATGGACCTGGGGAAATTGGGGCATTGGGGTGCCTGTTTAAAGCCATCGTCTGTAAGTGAGTCATGTCACAGGCCAGCCAGCAGAGGACCGTATTCCGCTTTGGGATGAGGCCATTTCTCCATCAGACCAGAGGAAGCCGCACCCAGCTGTCCACCAGGAGGCAGTGGGGACCTGGCATGGGGGCTGCAGAGCAGTTAATGAGCTGGAGTCCGGAGCTGGCAACCAACCCCTGTGTTCTACCGATGACAGCCTCCTGTTGAACAAGGAGCCGCGCTGCTCCCTGGGGCATGGGCCTGAGAGGCTGAGACCACGCAGGGTGGGGGGCCGGAGGGACCTGATGTTCTGCTGCCCTGGGATGCCCGGGGGTGGACAAGGTCTAGGTCCCACCCAGCCCTCAACCATTCCATCCCTGCAGTCATTCCGTGCCTTCCCAAGGGGTCTGCAGATGTGCAACGGAGTTGGGGGGTCAATCCAGGAATCATTGGCTAAGTGGGGTGCCTGGCACCGGTCCCAGAGCTGTCTTAGCTGTGCAAAGTGAGATATCACCTCCTAAACCTTACAATGCACCTGTAAAGGGAAAATGTGAAATCTCAGGACCCCCGAAACTTATGCCAAAAGGAAAGCTAAGCTTAAAGGCTGAATCACGCAACATACTCTCTGCTCTCTGTGTCTCTGTCTCTCTCTTTGTTTTAGACAGGGTCTTGCTCTGTCACCCAGGCTGCAGCGCAGTGACGCGATCATGGCTCACTGTTGCAGCCTGAACCTCCTAGACTCAAGCAATCCTTCCTCCTCAACCTCCCAAAGTGCTGGGATTACAGGCGTGAGCCACGGCGCCCAGCCGGGAAGAAGTATGGATACAAGCAACAACATGATGAATCTCAGATCATCTCGCTGAGTAAAAGAAACTAGACCAAAACCACAAGTGCATATTATATGATTCCATTCATATAACATTTTAGAAAATCGAAATGAATCTACAGTGACAGAAAGCAGCCATTGGTTGCCTGGGGATAAAGAAGGCAGGGATTATAGAGTAGAAGGGATTAAAGAGGGGCGAGAGATAACTTTTTGGGGTGGTGGATGTGTCATTATCTAAATTGTGGTGATAGTTTCATGAGAGTGTGTGTATACATGTATGTCAAAATTTATCAAAATCTATACTGTAATTATATGTAGTTTACTGTAAGTAAATTAAACCTTTTTGGTTTTTTCGAGATGGAGTTTTGCTCTGTTGCCCAGGGTGGAGTGCAGTGGCACAATCTTGGCTCACTGCAACCTCCGCCTTCTGGGTTCATGTGATTCTCATGCCTCAGCCTCCTGAGTAGCTGTGACTACAGGTGCCTGCCACCACGCCTGGATAATTTTCGTATTTTTAGTAGAGACAAGGTTTCATCATGTTGACCAAGCTGGTCTTGAATTCCTGACCTTAAGCAATTCTCCTGCCTTGGCCTCCCAAAGTGCTGGGATTACAGGCGTGAGCCACCACACCGGGCCTCAGTAAATAAAATTTTAATAAAACTTTTTTTAAATGCCAATATAATCATGTCTGTAATCCCAGTGCTTTGGGAGGCCAAGGTAGGAGGACTGCTTGAGGCCGGGAGTTTGAGACCAGCCTGGGCAATATAGTTAGACCTTCTATTTGCCAAAAAAAATGCTGATGTGTCAAAAATAAATATTTTTCATCACTGGCTCAAATTTTAATATCTTCCTTTGCCATGTATACTGAATGAGGTGGGGAATGGGGGAATGGAATAATTTGGGTCAGTAAAGATGATCAAGGCTCAACGTCAATCCTACAATATACTGCTTTTATTGCTGAAACCGTGCATGCTTATTATAGCAAAGTCAGGACAAGATTGAGACGGGGTCTCGGCACGATCTCGGCCCACTGCAACCTCTGCCTCCTAGATTCAAGCAATTCTCCTGCCTCAGCCTCCTGAGTAGCAGGGATTACAGGTGCGTGCCACCACATCCATCTAACCTTTTGTATCTTTAGTAGAGACGGGATTTCACCATGTTGGCCAGGCTGGTCTCGAAGTCCTGACCTTGTGATCCACCTGCCTCAGCCTCCCAGAATGCTGGGATTACAAGCATGAGCCACCACGCCCAGCCTATAACATTTTTATAAATGTTTTTGAGTGAATGAAGAAATTAATTACTCTGTTCTCTGATGCTTGATGTTTGTCAGCTTTAAATCCCCCATAGCACTCAGATCTTAGAGACAGAAGTTTGGTCTTCATGGGTGAATTACAACCAATTCCATTTACATTATCTTCATTTCTCTATATGCCAAAGGTTACCTTTTTTTTTTTTTTTTTTAGACAGGGTTTCAGTCTATTGCCCAAGCTGGAGTGCAGTGGTGCGATATCAGCTAATTGCAGCCTCCAACTTTTGGGTTCAAGCAATCCTCCCACCAGCCTCCCGAGTAGCCAGGACTACCAGCATCTGCTACCATGCCAGGCTTATTTATAAAACTTTTTGTAGAGACAGAGTCTCACTCTGTTGCCCAGGTTGGTCTCAAACGCCTGGCCTCAAGTGATCCTGCCTCGGCCTCCTAAAGCACTGGGATTACAGACATGAGCTACTTATTGATAACCTTCTGGATTATAGAGGGTCATATAGGTTTAGATTGATAAATTGAAACCAGCAGATTTCTGGCATTTAGAATGCTTCCTTAACACCTTTCCAAGAAGGCTGGCTATGGCCAGGCATGGTGACTCACACCTATAATCCCAGCACTTTGGGAGGCCGAGGCGGGCAGATCACCGGAGGTCAGGAGTTTGAGACCAGCCTAACCAACAAGGTGAAACCCTGTCTCTACTAAAATAGAAACAAAATAGCCAGGCGTGGTGGTGGGCATCAATAATCCCAGCTACTCAGGAGGCTGAGGCAGGAGAATGGCGTGAACCCAGGAGGCGGAGCTTGCAGTAAGCCGAGATCGCGCCACTGCACTCCAGCCTGGGTGACAGAGCGAGACTCCACCTCAAATAAGTAAATACATAAATAATAAAATAATAAATAATAAAAAAAGATATATCACAGCCGCATCCTCCCACCCACATTTTTTCCCTTGTGCAGTGACTCAACTGCAAATGCCAAGTTCCTCTTCTTCCTCCCCAAGTTACAAAGTGGAAACATATAGTGTAGGCGGGTTGTGGGGGGCCTATTAATCCACAAAGTTTAGGAACCCCTGGTGTAGTGAGAACCCTGAACCTACCGTCAGGTGAGCTGCTGTGGATTCTGCCACTCTATGGCAGTGCACGCTTACCAAGTCACTTTACCTCTCTGAGCCTTGAGAGTCTCCTAAAAATGGAGCTGTTATATCCAACTTCCAGATTTGTTGTAAAAATCAAACATGGGCTAGGCGTGGTGACTCATGCCTGTAATCCTAGCACTTTGGGAGGCCAAGGTGGGAGGATGGCTTGAGCCCAGGAGTTTGAGACCAGCATGGGCAACATAGTGAGACCCTTCTTTACGAAAACATTTCTTAAAAAATTAGCCGGGTGTGGTGGCACATGACTGCGGTCCCAGCACCTTGGGAGGCTGAGGTGGGTGGATCACCTGAGGTCAGGAGTTTGAGACCAGCCTGGCCAACATGGCGAAACCCCGTTTCTACTAAAAATACAAAAAATTAGCCAGGCGTAGTGGTGCATGCCTGTAATCCCAGCTATTTGGGAGGCTGAGGCACGAGAATCACTTCAACCTGGGAAGTAGAGGTTGCAGTGAGCCGAGATCTTGCCACTGTACTCCAGCCTGGGCAACAAGAGTGAAACTGTCTCACAAAAAAAAAAAGGTGGTAAGTGGTGCTTTGTAAACTAGAAAGTCCTCAAAAAGACTCTTCTGTTGTCCTCCTTTTATAAACCCAAAGTGCTCAGCACAAAGTGCTAGGCACACAGGAGGCACTAAATAAATTCACTTAACAAATGAATAAATCAGTGGCCAGGTATAGTAGCTCATGCCTGTAATCCCAGCACTTTGGGAGGCCAAGGCTGGCAGATCCCTTAAGGTCAGGAGCTTGAGACCCGCCTGGCCAATACGGTGAACCCCCCCATATCTACTAATAATATAAAAATTAGCCGGGTATGGTGGTGCATGCCTGTAATCCCAGCTACTCGGGAAGCTGAGGCAGGAGAATCGCTTGAATTCAGGAGGCGGAGGTTGCAGCGAGCTAAGATCACACCACTGCGCTCCAGCCTGGGCGACAGCGCAAGACTGTCTCTGAAAAAAAATAGAAAGTTATCTCTTAGGTCAAATGTGTCTCCGCATCGTTTCTAGCTTCCCGTCTTAGCTCTCCCCTCTGGAGTGACACAGAATCAACTGTCTTCCTCTCCTCCCAGTGAGCCCTTCAGATAGTTCAGCCAGTGGCCAGGACCCCTGAAGCTTCTCCAGGGAGGCCTCCTGGTCCCTGTAACTGTTCCTCATCAGACGTCATCGGAAGGTCCCCCTCTGTGCCGGTCCTGGTCACTTTTTATTGCACAAGTTCCAATTTGCCTACCTCTTTTTTCAGAGTGTGTGTCTAGAAGAAGAACCAGACTGGGTGGTTCTTAGGGTGGCCTGACTGGCACAGAGAGGAAGAGACCACCCACCTCTCCCTTTTTCCAAGCCCCAGACCTCAGCGACAACAGCTCAGCATCCAAGTTCTCAAGATGCTATTTTCAGCCCACTCTTGATTCATATTCTGGTTCCTGTTGGGTAAAACCTTAATTATATAATTATATTTTTTGGCCGGGCATGGTGGCTCACACCTATAATCCCAGCAGTTTGAGAAGCTGGGGCGGGCGGATCACTTGAGGTCAAGAGTTCAAGAGCAGCCTGGCCAACATGGCGAAACCCCTCTCTACTAAAAATACAAAAAGTTAGCCAGGTGTGGCGGCACATACCTGTAGACCCAGCTACTCAGAAGGCTGAGGCAGGAGAATCACTTGAACCCAGGAGGCGGAGGTTGCAGTGAGCCGAGATTGCGCCCCTGCACTCCAACCTGGGCACAGAGGAAATCTCTGTCTCAAAAAAAAAAAACTTAAATTTTTTCATGCCCACTGCTGCGTTATGAGCAATGTTAATTTAATCTTTAACTGAACTTTAGCAATTTCATCAGTTATGGATATAGGCAACCAAACACAGTCCTATTACCAGTACCAGTAACTTTGTCACCAGTAGAAGTCACAGGTATGTTCATACCATGTTCCACTTATAGAGAACTCAAAAAAAATCATTTATGCTTCAAAATTATGGTAGCTATCACACCTGCTGTTAGATCGTATTATTTAATGCATCCATAAAGTAGCACATATAGTACGATTTTTTTTTTTTTTTTAAGATAGAGTTTTGCTCTTGTTGCCCAGGCTGGAGTGCAATGGTGCGATCTCGGCTCACCACAACCTCCGCCTCCTGGGTTCAAGCGATTCTCCTGCCTCAGCCTCCCTAGTAGCTGGGATTACAGGTGCCAACCACCACACCCAGCAATTTTTTTTTTTTTTTTTGTATTTTTAGTAGAGACAGGGGTTTCTCCATGTTGGTCGGACTGGTCTTGAACTCCCAACCTCAGGTGAACCTGCCTCAGCCTCCCAAAGTGCTGGAATTATAGGCATAATTTTCTTTTTATTAGTATTTTGATAACTACAAACTTCCTTGGTAATTCAACATATTTTATTTTATCCATTTAAAAAGCAATATTATTGGCCGGGTGTGGGGGCTCACTCCTTTAATTCAAACACTTTGAAAGACCCAGGCCAGAGGATTGCTTGAGGCCAGGAGTTCGAGACCAGCTTAGACAACATAGTGAGACCCTGTCTCTACAAAAAATACAAAAATTAGCCAGGCGTGGTGGCACATGTCTGCAGTCTGAGCTACTCAGGATGCTGAAGCAAAAAGATCGCTTCAGCCCAGAAGTTGTAGGCTGCAGTGTGCTATGACTGTACCAAGCACTCCAGCCTGGGCAAGAGAATGAGAACAGAATGAGATCCTGTCTCAAAAAAACCACAAAAAAACAAAAAAAAAAAGCATCGTTCACATGAGGAGTCCCTAAGTTTCATCGGATATGTCAGATATGACAAAAAGGAGTAAAAACTGCCAAAAGTCAAAGGATTCAAAGAGCCTTCCTTCCTTCCTTCCTTCTTTCCTTCCTTTCAGACATTTCCTGAGGGCCTACTATGTGCAGGACCCTATATGGTCCTGTCCCTCAAGAAGCTCCCAGTCTGGGAAGAGAGACAGACACAACAACCAGGACTTCTTTTTAAATAATTTTTTAAATATAATAGGGATGGGGGTCTCACTATGTTGCCCAAGGGCTAGTCCCAAACTCGTCGCTCAAGCAGTCCTCCTGCTTTGGCCTCCCAAAGTGCTGAGATGACAGGTGTGAGCCACTGCACCTGGCCTTTCTTTTTTGTTTGTTTGTTGTTTGTACAGACAGGAATCTCACTGTGTTACCCAGGCTGGTCTCAAACTCTTGGGCTCAAGTGATCCTCCTGCCTGGGCCTCCCAAAGTGCTGACATTACAGGCGTGAGCCACTGTGACTGGCCAAAAACTAGGACGTAAATACCATGTTATAACTGCCATGATAGAGATGTGTGTAGTGGTAGAAATAGAACAACTTGGCCGGGTGCGGTGGCTCACGTCTGTAATCCCAGCACTTTGGGAGGCTGAGGCGGGCAAATCACTTGAGGCCAGGGGTTCGAGACCAGCCTGGCCAACATGGTAAAACCCCGTCTCTACTAAAAATACAAAAATTAGCGGGTGTGGTGGTGCGTGCCTGTAATCTCAGCTACTCGGGAGGCTAAGGCAGGAGAATCACTTGAACCTGGGAGGTGAAGGTTGCAGTGAGCCGAGATCACGCCACTGCACTCTAGTCTGGGCAACAGAGTGAGACTCTGTCTCAAAAAAATAAAAAGAAATAGAACAACTTTAGAGACCTAACGACCCAAGTTCAAATCCTAGCTCTTCCACTAACTCGCAGTGTGACCTCCTCACATCCTATTAGCCCCTCAGTCAGTCTTCTCATCTGTTTTCTTCATCAAAACCCTGCAAGATAAGACTTAGCTCCCATTTTACAGATGAGGAAACTGAGGCTTCCTTACACAAGATCACTCAGGCAGTGAGTGAAACAGCCAGATCACTTGAGGCCAGGAGTTCGAGGTCCTGCTTCTTCCTGACTTCCAGCCTGAGCTCTACCAGCTCCACATTGGCCTCTTCTCAAATGCTAATGTAGAAGCCATTAATGTTTCTTTCAAGGGAACATTACAGAAAATGGCCAGTATAACATAGTATTTATGTCCTGGTTTTTGGCTGGACACAGTGGCTTGTTCATGCCTGTAATCCCAACGCTTTGGGAGGCCCAGGCATGAGGATCACTTGAGCCCAAGAGTTTGAGACCAGCCTGGGCAACCCAGTGAGACCTCTGTCTGTACAAACAAACAACAACAACAAAAAGGCCCAGTGGGCCAGGCGCGGTGACTCACACCTATAATCCCAGCACTTTGGGAGACTGAGGTGGGTGGATCACCTGAGGTCAGGAGTTCGAGACCAGCCTGACCAACATGGTACAAACCCCGTCCCTACTAAAAATATAAAATTAGCTGGGCATGCTAGCACATGCCTGTAATCCTGGCTACTCGGGAGGCTGAGGCAGGAGAATTGCTTGAACCTGGGAGGCAGAGGTTGTGGCGAGCCAAGATCATACCATTGCACTCCAACCTGGGGAACAAAATCGAAACTCCATCTCAAAAAAAAAAAAAAAAAAAAAAAGGCCGAGTACAGTGTCTCCCACCTGTAATCCCAGGTTTCCTTTAAGGCAAATGTGAATATATTCTGCATCTGCCCTCTCCGAGCCGAAACCCTCTGCACAGCAAATGTAGAAAACTCTTTCTACAGAGAGCTAGGTGGGCTGACTGGTCATGCCATCCTAGACTGGTGTATCCCTGGTCTCCTCTTCAAAAAATATCTTGAAATTCTTGCCAGAAATCCAGTGTGAAATGCATCCAGGATGGTGGCTGTTGTTATAACAGTCCCCAGGGGTCTCAATTACATGAGAACCCTTGGCTTCTGGAGAAGAGACAAGGAAGGGAAGTAGAAGGTCACATTCCAAAGGCATCAGGGCTAAGAACTTTGCATTGAACATTTTCTGTGGCCCCACCGTGTGTTAGGTGCCAGGGCTGTGGATACAGACACAGGTATAAATCAGACATGGCTTCTGCCCTTGGTTAAGCTCACAATTACTGGCACAAATACGCCATGATAGTATAATACAGGAAGTGCTACTACAGCTATGATGTCACAGGACGCATGATGGAAACTCAGGAAAGATCGGAGGGGAAGAAGTCTGAAAAGATTCCTGGAAGAGCCTGGGCATGATGGCTCACGCCTGTAATCTCAGCACTTTGGGAGGCCGAGGCGGGTGGATCATGAGGTCAGGAGTTCAAGACCAGCCTGGCCAATATGGTGAAACACTGTCTCTACAAAAACACAAAAATCAGCTGGGCGTGGTGGGTGCCTGTAATCCCAGCTACTTGGGAGGCTGAGGCAGAGAATTGCTTGAACCAGGGAGGAGGAGGTTGCAGTAAGCAGAGATTACACCACTGTACTTCAGTCTGGGTGACAGAGTGAGACTCTGTCTCAAAAAAAAAAAAAAAAAAATTCCTGGAAGACTAGTTGCCTAATTTCAAGTTACTTAACTTCTCTGTATCTCTATTGCTTCATCTGTAAAATGGGGGTAATTACAGAACCAGCCTCACAAGGGATATGAAAATTTAATGAGTAACTATGTAAAAAGCACACAACACGCTAGGCATGGTGGCTCACACCTGTCATCCCAGCAATTTGCGAGGCCAAGGCGGGAGGATTGCTCAAGCCCAGGAGTTCACAACCAGCCTGAGCAACAGAGCAAGATCCCATCTCTACAAAAAAGAAGAAGCTAGCTAGGTGTGGTAGCATACACCTGTGGTTCCAGCTACTTGGGAGGCTGAGTCAGGAGGATCCCTTGAGCCTAGGAGGTCAAGGCTGCAGTGAGCTATGTTTGTGCTAATGAAGCAGAACACACAAGCCCCAAAATTTAGCTTCCTTCCTTCAGAGCCAGCAGGAGCTTCTAAGCTGTGGGGGCAGCAGTTACAGCTGAGTCAAACCAAAGCCTGCGGCCACAAGCAAGGAGCTGATAACACTAGGGTGGGTGTATGGGGATGGAGCCAAATACCTCTACCATGTGAGGGGAGGGAGTACTGGGCAGGGTCGCTGAAGAAAGAGAAATAGGGCCGGCCGGGCGCAGTGGCTCACGCCTGTAATCCCAGCACTTTGGGAGGCCGAGGTGGGCGGATCACAAGGTCAGGAGATCGAGACCATCCTGGCTAACATGGCGAAACCCCGTCTCTACTAAAAATACAAAAAAATTTAGCTGCGCATGGTGGCGAGCGCCTATAGTCCCAGCTACTTGGGAGGCTAAGGCAGGAGAATGGCGTGAACCCAGGAGGCGGAGCTTGGGCTTGGGCGACAGAATAAGACTCCGTCTCAAAAAATAAAAAAAAAAGAAAGAGAAATAGGTAGTACCCTTGAAGGTACTGCTGGGCACGGTGGCTCATGCCTGTAATCCCAGCACTTTGAGAGGTCAAGGCGGGCTTATCACCTGAGGTCTGAAGTTCGAGACCAGCCTGGCCAACATGGTGAAATCCCATCCCATATCTACTAAAAATGCAAAAATTAGCCGGGCATGGTGATGCACACCTGTAGTCCCAGCTACTCGGGACTCAGGAGGCTGAGGCATGAGAATTGCTTGAATCCGGGTGGCAGAGGTTGCAGTGAGCGGAGATCGCGCCACTGCACTCCAGCCAGAGTGAGACTATGTCTCAAAAAAAAAAAAAAAAAAAAAAGGAAAAAGGAAAAAAAAAAAGGAAGGTCTAACTGAAAAAAAAAAAAAAAAGATGTTGCAGAATTAAGGAGAACAAAGAACAGATGGTGGGGGGATTCAGGGACTAGCATTGGCAGGGAGCCACTAGCACTCCTAGTCTGAAAGAGAAAAGGAGGAAATGATGGGTTCAGAGCTCACAGGAGGTGACCTCGTGGAAGAGGGGTTGGGTGACAGGATCTGTGTCTGGAGAGGAAGACAAACACTGCGTGAACTGCAGAAGGGGTGGATGGGAAGGATAGGGTCAAGAATAGACCTGTTGCACTTTGGGAGGCTGAGGCGGGCGTATCACCTGAGGTCAGGAGTTTGAGACCAGCCTGGCCAACATGGCAAAACCCCATCTCTACTAAAAATACAAAAAATAGCCAGGCGTGGTGGCAGATGCCTGTAATTCCAGCTACTAGGGAGGCTGAGGTGGGAGAATCAGTTGAACCCAGGAGGCAGAGGTTGCAGTGAGCCAAGATTGCGCCACTGCACTCCAGCCTGGGTGACAAGAGTGAGACTCCATTAAAAAAAAAAGGGGGCCGAGGTGGGTGGATCACCTGAGGTCAGGAGTTCAAGACCAGCCTGGCCTACATGGTGAAACCCCGTCTCTACTAAAAACACACAAAAAATTAGCTTGGCACGGTGGAAGGCGCCTGTAATCCCAGCTACTCAGGAGGCTGAGGCAGGAGAATCGCTTGTACCCAGGAGGCAGACGTTGCAGTGAGCCGAGACCGCGTCATTGCACTCCAGCCTGTACAACAAGAGCGAACTCTGTCTCAAAAAAAAAAAAAAGAATAGACCTGTTATCCACCGTATCAGCACAGAGAGTGAAGCCACCGGTATTTTTTCAGTAGTCTATGCAGCCTCAAGTCAAATTTATGTACAGTCGGTGGGCAACATATTTCAGGAAAACAGTGAAAAGATCAGAAGGCTGGGACTCAACAACCTTGTATTCAAATCTTAGTTTTAGGGCTGGGTGTGGCGGCTCAGCCTGTACTCCCAGCACTTTG
Organism: Trachypithecus francoisi; assembly: GCF_009764315.1. Classification (NCBI taxonomy): domain Eukaryota; kingdom Metazoa; phylum Chordata; class Mammalia; order Primates; family Cercopithecidae; genus Trachypithecus; species Trachypithecus francoisi. The sequence goes on along the minus strand of NW_022681469.1, from coordinate 118,107,802 downwards.
GGAGGCCAAGGTGGGTGAATCACGAGGTCAGGAGTTTGAGACCAGCCTGGCCAACATAGTGAAACCCCGTTTCTACTAAAAATACAAAATGTTAACTGCGCATAGCGGCAGGTGCTTGTAATCCCAGCTACTGGGGAGGCTGAGGCAAGAGAATCACTTGAACCCGGGAGGTGGAGGTTGCAGTGAGCTGAGATCGTGCCACTGCTCTCCAGCCCGGGCAACAGAGTGAGGCTCCGTCTCAAAAAGAAAAAACAAAACAAAACAAATCTTAGTTTTACTACTTCCCACTGGTGACCTTGGGCAAGTTACCTCCCCTTTAGAAACATCCGTAATTGGGGGAATGACATTCCAGCATCCATTCAACATACAGTTGAATGACATTTCAAACTGTAAAGTTTGAAAATAGATCTCGATTATGAGTGTTCTATTACATCCCTAACTTTTGAATCCCTTCCATAGAATCCCTCACCCATTTCCTGTCCCTTTTCTTTTCTTTTTCTTTTTTTTCTCCCCCCGAGATACAGTCTTGCTCTGTCACCCAGCCTGGAGCGCAGTGGTGCGATCTCGGCTCACTGAAACCTCTGCCTCCCTGAAACCTCTGCCTCCCGGGTTCAAGCAATTCTCCTGCCTCAGCCTCCCGAGTAGCTGGGATTTTAGGCACACACCACCGTGCCCAGCTAATTTTTGTAGTTTTATTAGAGACGGGGTTTAACCATGTTGGCCAGGCTGGTCTCCAACTCTTGACCTCTTGATCCGCCCGCCTTGGTCTCCCAAAGTGCTGGGATTACAGACGTGAGCCACCGCGCCCAGCCTCCTGCCCCTTTTCTTCAGTCTGAAGATGAAGCTGCTGGCTGTACTGGAGGCCAATTTCAGGCCACAGCAGGAGGAACGGAGTTCTAATTCTGTCTTTGCCATGTAACTGAATTACCCAGGGCCCTCCCTAGTCCTGTTCCCTCTTTGGTGTAATAGGGATGAATACAGATGGGGAGATCGTGATATGAAAGAGTTCTGTGAGCCGTAAGACATAATAATCATGAGGTATTGTTACAGGACCAACAGGTGCCTCTGCCCGCTGTGCAGTAACAGACCAGTTACACTGAGGAAGCAGGGTTATCAGCAGAAAAAGGGTTTAATGATGGCAGGTTGCCTAGGAGGAGATGGGGGGAGACCGTCAAATCCATCTTCTCTAGGGAGTTCCAGGCTAGGATTTTAAAGGGCACTGTGAAGGGTAATGGGCTGGAAAATTGAGGTCATTGACTGGTCAGGGTAAGGGGGATGAAATCCTCAGGATATGGAAACTGCAGTCCCCAATGAGTCTGCTTCTGTGAGCTCCTTCAGAACAACTGATGTAATTATGCTGGTATGCGGGGCCTGAAAGAATATCTCAGAGGGAAAACGTTTCATAATGTTCAAGTTGTTACCTATGGAGTTAAGGGGAATCGTTATCTTGTGACAGGGTCTACCTGATTCTAGGACAGACGATGGGCACCTATCATAGCTGACAGGCAGAGCTAAGAGCAAGCACGTAGGAGAGCAAGGTGACCTAGTGATGAACGCTGAGTGTGCTGCAAGCTTTCTTTATTTTTGTTTTCCCCCCTCCCTTCTTCCCTGATTAATTCCATAAAGTTTATAGGAGCAGTTTCAGTACCGGCGCAGGTAGGATGGAATCAAACATGGTCGTGGAACATTCCTGCCCGGAAGTGGCCCCGACCTCCCCCACCTCCCGGCCTCCCACGCGCGGTAGCGGGCTGATCGGCGAGACCGGATTGGGCAACTTGGCGTGGGGCGGGCCACGGGGAGGTGTGGCTTCCGGCCGGCTCCTCCGCTGTTGCCAAGGGAAACTGCCGCGAGGAGGCGGAAGGAGCAGAGGACCGGCAGCCGGCGTCGAGGCGGAGCGCGGGAGCGACGGCGGCCATGGCGGCCTCGGGGTCCGGGTGTCGCAGCTGGTGCTTGTGTCCCGAGGTGCCATCCGCCACCTTCTTCACTGCGCTGCTCTCGCTGCTGGTTTCCGGGCCTCGTCTGTTCCTGCTGCAGCCGCCTCTGGCGCCCTCGGGACTCACGCTGAAGTCCGAGGCCCTGCGCAACTGGCAAGGTGAGCAGGGGCGGGCCGGGATCGCGGGGCGAGCCCTTGTCCTCCGACTTTGCCGGTCCCTGGGCTCCAGCCTCCAGGACTCACCCCTTCAGGCCTCACCGCCAGTCTCCCCCTGTCTCGCGCCGCATCACCATGCCCGCCCCCCGGAGGACCGACCTCCAGCACCGTCTCTTGCTCTCCATGTTCCACACCTTTGTCTGCAGACCCCATCTTCGTCATCACTGTAATCCGTTCCCTACCCGAATTTGTTCCCTTCCCTGTCGCCACCAGACTGGTCTAGGCCCCAAATCCATTCGCTAGCAAACCCATGCTCGCTCTCCAAGGGTAAAGATTTTTCTTCTCCCCCTCCCGTTTCACATACACACCTACGTCTGCTTTAGGCCTAAGCGCCACTGAAAAACATTTTCTCTCACCTACATCACGACAATTGGACGTTATCTACAAACCCCTATAAGCCCTATAAACGTCCTGCCCTCTTGAGATTTGGAATTTCTTGTGCTTTTTCATTTGTATCTTAATCTTGACTGTCATTCCCAGCTCATGGGGGTACCAGGGTGTCTTCTGCCTTTGGAGAGAAGTGTTTGTTTTTCTCTAGGGAGAGACATTTTGCAGACCAATTAAGTATAAACATCCATTCCTAGAAGACATTCCTAGTCTCCGTGTCTTCCTCAGGAACACAGGAAATTTGTGTATCTCCTGCTGTTTTGCAAAGCACACACGCTCATATGTATTAATTTCATTTAACCCTCACAAAGATCTCATGACGTAGGACCTAGATAAGATTGAGATTTCATGCAGAGAATGGCAGAGCTGTTGCGTCGTACAACTGAGATAGGAATCTAGATTTTTGTTTTTATTCTGTGATGTTTTGGAACTAGAGCCTTCGGGTAGATAATCTGCAAATCATGTAGAATCATGTTTATACTAGTTATTCTAGTTTCATGTTTATACTGGGAATTTCAGTTTTGGAAATATTCAACAAAGAATGAAGTACTCTTCAGATAATGAAGCCTCTGGAGATGGCCAGACTGAGGTATATGGTTCCATAGCCTGCTTCCCTACACAAATCTAAAACTGTTCGCCCCACCCTAGACAGCACCACCTCACGGACAGAAGCAAAATGCCAACCCTAACCTTAACCTCCCACTTTCTGGAGTTCACTACTTCCTTGGGTGTGAGTTTTGTAGATATGTGATCATTAGAGACGTAAGGGACATTTAAAGGCCTCAATCTAATTCTGTTACTTTACAGTGAGGAAACTGATGCCTAGAGGACCTGTGACATGATTAAACTCAGCCAGCCTGGATGTAATAGAGCCGAGATTCCACTCCAAGTCTTTAGACTCCCAAGTCCAGTACTACCGTCAGTTCTTTGGTCTCCCTCCTTGAGTTTAGTCGTGTTTTGGCCTGCAGGGACATAAAACTCCTTAGAGATAACCACTTCTAACATTTTTTTAGAGATAGGGTATTTCTCTGTTACCCAGGCTGGAGTACAGAGATGCAATCATAGCTTACTGCAGCTTTCAACTCCTGGACTCAAGCGAGCCTCCTGCCTCAGCTTCCCAAGTAGCTGGGACTACAGGTACACATCACCACACCTGACTAATTTTTAAAGTGTTTTTTTAAAGACAGGGGTCTCACTGTGTTACCCAGGCTGGTCTTGGACTCCTGGGCTCAAGTGATCCTTCCACCTAAGCCTCCCAAAATGCTGGGATTACAGGTGTGAGCCACCATGCCTGGCGATAGGTGCTTTTAGACAAATAAAAGTAGGCCAGGAATGATGGTTCATACCTGTAGTTTCAGCACTTTGAGAAGTCAAGGCAGAAGGATCACTTGAGGCCAGGAGTTCAAGGTTAGCCTGGGCAACATAGCAAGACCTCATCTCTACAAATAAAAATTTAAAAAAAGGAAAAGGGAGGATTCTTTGATGTCTTATTACATATAAAGTATCAGTCTACCTGTAAGATCGGATAAGCGCTTTCCAGGGAGACTTCTAATTTCTATAATCTTTACTGTTAATGATAGTGTTATAATTCTTACAGCTGCAAAATAATTCATGGTCCCTTTTTTCTTCCTCTGAACAGCCACTATGGAAGGAGGGGTCAGGATTACAGCAGAGGAGACTGGCACACAGAGTGTTAAGTGACACCCACTCAATCCACCCCGAAGCTGTTACACTTAATTAACCCTCAGACTGCCCAGTGAGGTAGGTCAGTATGAAAACCTAAAAAAGGATTATAAAGCACTTTACAAATTCAGAGACTGCCCTCTACTGAAAAGTATTATTTTTTTCCCTCTGGAAATCAGTTACCACTAAGAGTTGCTCCAGGCCTGGGGAAGTGTAGGAATTAGATATTCCTGCCTCTCCTTTGAGGCTGTGGGTCCTTCATTGTTGAACACACTGCTTGTATTGCCTCCTGCTGTGACTCGCTGGCTCTCACTTCTCTGTCACTCGCTGTGACTTGCTGGCTCTCACTTCTCTTAGGAAAGGCTCTTTGCCTTTCCTAAGCAGCTTATAACCTGGCTTCCCTCCTGGGAGCAACCCACCGCCAGGCCTCTAACCCGGCTCCCTCTGCAGTTTACAGGCTGGTAACTTACATCTTTGTCTACGAGAATCCCATCTCCCTGCTCTGTGGCGCTATCATCATCTGGCGCTTTGCTGGCAATTTCGAGAGAACCGTGGGCACCGTCCGCCACTGCTTCTTCACCGTGATCTTCGCCATCTTCTCTGCTATCATCTTCCTGTCATTCGAGGCTGTGTCATCACTGTCGAAGCTGGGAGAAGTGGAGGATGCCAGAGGTTTCACCCCAGTGGCCTTTGCCATGCTAGGAGTCACCACCGTCCGTTCTCGGATGAGGCGGGCCCTGGTGTTTGGCATGGTTGTGCCCTCAGTCCTGGTTCCATGGCTGCTCCTGGGCGCCTCGTGGCTCATTCCCCAGACCTCTTTCCTCAGTAATGTCTGTGGGCTGTCCATCGGGCTGGCCTGTATCCTTCCTAGCAGAGAGCTGTGGAACAATGCATGTCAAAGGGTGAACCAGGCTGGAGGGTCTGGGGTGTCAAGTAGGTAAGAGTTAGGCTTATTTTTTATTTTTTGAAACAGAGTCTCTGTCACCCAGGCTGGAGTGCAGTGGCATGATCTCAACTCATTGCAACCTCTGACTCCTGGGTCAAGCAATCCTCCTGCCTCATTCCTCCGAGTAGCTGGGGCTACGGTTGTGCACCACCACACCCAGCTAATTTTTATATTTTGTTTTTAGTGGAGACAGTGTTTCACCGTGTTGCCCAGGCTGGTCTCAAACTCCTGGCCTCAGGTGATCTACCTTCCTTGGCCTCCCAAAGTGCTAGCATTACAGGTATGAGCCACCGTGGTCGACTCATATCTGATCATAATTAGTTTTTTACTTTTTTTAATATCTGATAATTTTTTATTTTATGATAGACACTGAATGCTGTATTAGGAGCTCTAGATTTTGTTGTTTTCCTTTAAAAAATGTTGACTTTTGTTCTGATAGGCAGTTAACTTACTTGAAGATTAGCTTGAAACTTGAGTTTTGTTTCTAAGCTCTTTTCGGGAGAGTCTAACAGAGCCTTTATTCAAAGGCTAAATCTTTGTGGCTGCCTAATCAGTGGTGGGTGACTTAGATCAGCCAACCAGGATGCCAGCAAGTCGCTGGGGATGGTGATAGGGTATGGAGGAAGCACAGCCAGAGAGGCCCACATGAAGCTCACATGGTCGCACTGAGGCAGGTGCCCTCTATTTGGGATAAAAGGACAAGAGGTGTTAGTCCCTCGGGAGGATATTGGGACAGCCTCCCGCCTCATCCCGCTACACCAGCAGAGGCATGTGCTGGCTTCTGACTGACTGCAGTGGCTAGAAGGGTGCAAGTGGTAGCACAGGTGGGTGTAGGAGAAGGGACAGCATTAATACCCCCCTGCTGCTGGGTGCATTCATTCCCGGTGAATTCTACAGTGAATAGAAACCTTTGGCTCTAGACTAGGCACAGTGGCTCACGCCTGTAATGCTAGCACTTTGGGATGCCGAGGCAGGCAGATCACGAGGTCAGGAGTTTGAGACCAGCCTGGCCAATATGGTGAAACACCGTCTTTACTAAAAATACAAAAATTAGCTGGGTGTGGTGGCGGGCACCTGTAGTCCCAGCTACTCAGGAGACTGAGGCAGGAGAATGGTGTGAAGCCGGGAGGTGGAGCTTGCAGTGAGCTGAGATCGCGCCACTGCACTCCAGCCTGGGCGACAGAGCGAGACTCCATCTCAAAAAAAAAAAGCGAAGACACCTTTGGCTCTGGGTTTTCGCAAACTCTAGCCAGAGTGTGTGATGTGCTAAGCATGAAGGCTTCTGTAGAGTGAGTGGGAACCTGTATTCTCCCTAGGGAGTGTTCGGCTCTCCTCCCTTTGCTGCTTCAGATTTCACTTAACATGCCAACCTCAGATGGCCTCACGTACTGCTATTCCATCGACCTCTCAGAGCGAGTGGCGCTGAAGCTCGATCAGACCTTCCCCTTCAGCCTGATGAGGAGGATATCCGTGTTCAAGTACGTCTCAGGGTCTTCAGCCGAAAGGAGGGCAGCCCAGAGCCGGAAGTAAGTGAAGAACTCTTAAGTGCTGTTAAATATATATATTTTTTAAATTTATTGTTATTGTTATTTTTTGAGACGTAATCTCGCTCTATCACCCAGGCTGAAGTGCAGTGGCGCAATCAGCTCACTGCAACCTCCGCCTCCCAGGTTCCAGTGATTCTTCTGCCTCAGCCTCCTGAGTGTCTGGGATTACAGGTGCCCACCACTACGTCCAGCTAATTTTTTGTATTTTTGGTAGAGATGGGGTTTCACCGGCCGGGCGCGGTGGCTCAAGCCTGTAATCCCAGCACTTTGGGAGGCCGAGACGGGCGGATCACGAGGTCAGGAGATCGAGACCATCCTGGCTAACACGGTGAAACCCCGTCTCTACTAAAAAAATACAAAAACTAGCCGGGCGAGGTGGCGAGCGCCTGTAGTCCCAGCTACTCGGGAGGCTGAGGCAGGAGAATGGCGTAAACCTGGGAGGCGGAGCTTGCAATGAGCTGAGATCCGGCCACTGCACTCCAGTCCGGGCGACAGAGCGAGACTCCACCTCAAAAAAAAAAAAAAAAAAAAAAGAGATGGGGTTTCACCATGTTGGCCAGGCTAGTCTCGAACTCCTGATCTTGTGATTCACCTGCCTCGGCCTCCCAGAGTGCTGGGATTACAGTTGTGAGCCACTGCCCCCGGCCAAATGCTGTTAAATCTTACTGTGTTTTTTTGTTCTTTTTTTTTTTTTTTCCAAAGACAAGGTCTTGTCCTGTTGCCCAGGCTGGATTGCAGTGGTATGATCATAGCCCACTACAGTCTCACACTTGTGGGCTCAAGTGATCCTCCCACCTCAGCCTCCCAAGTAACTGAGACTACAGGTACACACCGCCGTGCCTGGCTAACTTAAATTTTTTTGTAGGAACGGGTTCTTGCTATGCTACCCAGGCTGGTCTCAAACTCCTGGTCTCAAGCATTCCTTCCTTGATTTCTCAAAATACTGGGATTAAGGTGTGAGCCACTGAGCCTGGCCTAACCTTATTATTAAAGCAACTCCAGGGCAGGTAGAGGGTGTGGCTGGTTTATTGCCACGAGTGATAAAGAAATGAGGTGCAGCAGATTGGAAAATCATGCACAGATGTCTTCTGAGCATTCTGGATTCTGCACAACTGCTCCTGAAGTAGCGACAGCAGGAAAGGGAAGGCATTTGAGGACACTTAACGTGTGATCCTGAGTGACTTATAGACAGGCTGGGCAGGAGGGCCCCTATCTAATTGACGTACCCACTGCAGGTCAGCCTGGGCTGTGACACACAGTAGCCTTGATAAGAAGTGCAGACAGGGCTGGGTGCAGTGGCTCACACCTATAGTCCCAACATTTTGGGAGGCTGAGGTGGGCAAATCTTATGAGGTGAGGAATTTGAGATGAGCCTGGCTATCGAGAAAGGCCATCTGGAAGCACGTCCCCTGCTTAGGAGGCCACCTCCCTCCCTCCCCACTGTTCCCAGCGCCTCCTGCCTCCGAGTTCTCCGCTGATTTCTGTCCATACTGAGACCTCACAGTGTAGGATTTTTTCTTTCCTTCAGTGGTCCTCCCCCAAAAAAAGGAGCTTGCTGGGAAAGGCGTGTTCATCCATTTTGTATTGCTATAAAGAAATACCTAGGCCGGGTGCAGTGGCTCACGCCTGTAATCCCAGCACTCTGGGAGGCCGAGGCGGGCGGGTCATGAGGTCGGGAGATCGAGACCATCCTGGCTAACACAGGGAAACCCCAGCTCTACTAAAAAATACAAAAAATTGCCCGGGCTCGGTGGCTCAAGCCTGTAATCCCAGCACTTTGGGAGGCCGAGACAGGCGGATCATGAGGTCAGGAGATCGAGACCATCCTGGCTAACACAGTGAAACCCCATCTCTACTGAAAAAAAAATACAAAAAACTAGCCAGGCGAGGTGGCAGGCGCCTGTAGTCCCAGCTACTCGGGAGGCTGAGGCAGGAGAATGGCGTAAACCCGGGAGGCGGAGCTTGCAGTGAGCTGAGATCCGGCCACTGCACTCCAGCCTGGGCGACAGAGCCAGATTCCGTCTCAAAAATAAATAAATAAATAAATACAAAAAAGTAGCTGGGCGTAGTGGCAGGCGCCTGTGGTCCCAGCTACTTGGGAGGCTGAGGCAGGAGAATGGCGTGAACCCAGGAGGCAGAGCTTGCAGTGAGCCGAGATCGTGCCACTGCATTCCAGCACTCCAGCCTGGGAGACAGAGCAAGACTCAGTCTCAAAAAAAAAAAAAGAAATACCTGAGCCTGGGTCATTTGTAAGAAAAGAGGTTTATTTGGCTCATGGTTCCATAGGCTACACTAGAAGCATGGCACCTGCATCTGCTTCAGTTGGGGCCTCAGGCAGCTTCCAATCATAGGGGAAGGGGAGGTGGCACCACACGTTGAGAGAGGGAGGCCAGTGCTGGCTCTTAAACACCCAGCTCTCACCTAAACGCAGAGGGAGAACTCATTACTGCTGGGAGGAAGCCAAACCACTCATGCAATATCTGCCCCCATGACCCAGACACCTCCCACTCAGCTCCACCTCTAGCGTTGGAACACTGGGAATCATATTTCTTTTTTTTTTTTTTTTGAAACAGAGTCTCACTCTGTGGCCCAGGCTGGAGTGCAGTGGCATGATCTCAGCTCACTGCAACCTCCACCTCCTGGGCTTAAGCGATTCTCCTGTCTTAGCCTCCTGAATAGTTGGGGTTATAGGCGCCCACCACTACACCTGGCCAGAGATCCATTTCAGCACATGATTTGGAGCAGAGGAAACGTCCAAACTGTATCAGAAGGCAAGGTGCTTGGTCATGGCCCTTGTTGGCCCACCACCAACTGCGGAGTAAATTTTCTCCTGCATGCTGGCCTGGATGTGGGGTTTTTTTGAATAGGAAGCTGCCCCGTGGAGCGTCTTCCAAGAGGTGCTCCTAGCTGTCAACAGCTCAGAGCCCTTGGACTATTTTTTTTTTTTTTTTTTTTTTTTTTTTTTTTTTTTGAGGCAGAGTCTCGCTCTGTCGCCCAGACTGGAGTGCAGTGGCGCAATCTCGGCTCACTGCAAGCTCCGCCTCCCGGGTTCACGCCATTCTCCTGCCTCAGCCTCCCGAGTAGCTGGGACTACAGGCGCCCGCCACCTCGCCCGGCTAGTTTTTTGTATTTTTAGTAGAGACGGGGTTTCACCAGGTTAGCCAGGATGGTCTCGATCTCCTGACCTCGTGATCCGCCCGTCTCGGCCTCCCAAAGTGCTGGGATTACAGGCTTGAGCCACCGCGCCCGGCCTGGACTATTTTTCTAAAAGGCCAGGAGGGCCGCTGGGAAAACAATTGTGGACTCACTGCATTATTGCTTCAAACAAGTGATTCCTGGGGTCTCAATGTGGGGGAGACTGTACATTTAGGACCAGGTATTTTGTGGTTTTTAGTCGTTCTCATTGAATCTGGAGGACTGTCTGTCACCAAGGAATCCCCTCTGTAATAGCTGATGGTGGTCTCCAGCTGTATGTCGCATACCCCTCGAAACAAGCCCCTGATGAGAAAGTTCTTCCATGCTGAATTGCAATCAGCCCCACAGACACTGCCACAGCCAGTGCTGGGTCTGATCCTGCCTCGCTGTGACAGGCAGACCTTAGGGTTTAAGAGGAAGATAGTGTTCCTTCTGTGTTCTCCACGTGATGTGGAGTCCAGTCCCTCAGGTCTGGGGCCTGCAGCAGACACTCAGAACAGAGTATTGTGTTTCAGGTAGCCTGACAATGGGTTCTGGGCCATGTCACGACACACGTTTATTTTGGCAGCAAGATGGCCATTTGGACAGCTTGTCTCCTCAGAGACTCTTGTTGATAAAAATCCTTTTTTTTTTCTTTTGAGACAGAGTCTCACTCTGTGGCCCAGGCTGGGTTGCAGTGGCGCGATCTCGGCTCACTGCAAGCTCCGCCTCCTGGGTTCATGCCATTCTCCTGCCTCAGCCTCCCGAGTAGCTGGGACCACAGGCTCCCGCCACCACGCCCAGCTAGTTTTTTTTGTATTTTTAATAGAGACGGGGTTTCACCGTATTTGCCAGGATGGTCTCGATCTCCTGACCTCGTGATCCGCCCGCCTTGGCCTCCCAAAGTGCTGGGATGATAGGCGTGAGCCACCGTGCCCAGCCTTTTATTTATTTATTTATTTTGAGGCGGAGTCTCGCTCTGTCGCCAAGGCTGGAGTGCAGTGGCCAGATCTCGGCTCACTGCAGACTCCGCCTCCCGGGTTTACGCCATTCTCCTGCCTCAGCCTTCTGAGTAGCTGGGACTACAGGCGTCCACCACCTCACCTGGCTAGTTTTTTTGTACTTTTTAGTAGAGACGGGGTTTCACCGTGTTAGCCAGGATGGTCTCAATCTCCTGACCTCGTGATCTGCGCGTCTCGGCCTCCCAAAGTGCTGGGATTACAAGCTTGAGCCAGCGCGCCTGGCCTTTTTTTTTTTTTTTTTTTTTTAAGGACAGGGTCTTGCTCTGTTGCCTAGGCTGGAGTGCAGTGGCACAGTCATAACTCATTGCAGCCTCGAATTTCTGGGCTTAAGCAATCCTCCTGCCTCAGCCTCTCAAGTACCTGGGACTAGAAGCACATGCCACCAGGCCTGGCTAATTTAAAAAAAAATTTTTTTTTTTTCCTTTTATGAGACGGAGTCTTGCTTTGTCGCCCAGGCTGGAGTGCAGTGGCATGATCTCGGCTCACTGCAACCTCTGCCTCCCAGGTTCAAGCGATTCTCCTGCCTCAGCCTTCCAAGTAGCTGGGACTACAGACGTCTACCACCACACGTGGCTAATTTTTTTTTTTTTTTTTTGAGACAGAGTTTCACTCTTGTTGCCCAGGCTGGCGTGCAATGGTGTGATCTTGGGTCACCACAACCTCCGCCTCCCGGGTTCAAGCGATTCTCCTGCCTCAGCCTCCCAAGTAGCTGGGATTACAGGCATGTGCCACCACGCCTGGCTAGTTTTGTATTCTTAGTAGAGACAGGGTTTCTCCATGTTGGTCAGGCTGGTCTTGAACTCCTGACCTCAGGTGATCCACCCGCCTCGGCCTCCCAAAGTGCTGAGATTGCAGGTGTGAGCCACTGCGCCCAACCTGAATCCCTTTGGGCAGGATTGTCGAGCCAGCCACATAGGCACTGGCGGCTGTGACCTAGTCCTGACGCTCCATCTGGTCTGGAAGCTGCTGTGAGCAGATCATCCCTATGGTGGTCTCAGTGGCAGACCCAGTGCCCTTTCATACAACTCCTTTGCTGTAGGACTGTGACTGGTCCTGCCCTCTCTGGGCCTCTGTGTTCTGACTGGTTGAGGTTAACCTTTCTCCCAGTTGGTACTTAAAGCAAGTCACAGAAAACATCCAAGGCATGTTGTACTAGAAAGCGGGGTCAACCTCAAGCACGACAAGATACTGTGACCTTGGCGTGACTCACTGAATGACCATTTTCTCTCTCATTCCATTCCAGGCTGAACCCGGTGCCCGGCTCCTACCCCACACAGAGCTGCCACCCTCATCTGTCCCCAAGCCACCCTGTGTCCCAGACGCAGCACGCCAGTGGTCAGAAGCTGGCCTCCTGGCCCTCCTGCACCCCCGGGCACATGCCCACCTTGCCTCCGTACCAGCCTGCCTCTGGCCTGTGCTATGTGCAGAACCACTTTGGTCCAAACCCCACCTCCTCCAGTGTCTACCCGGCTTCTGCAGGCACCTCCCTGGGTGTCCAGCCCCCCACCCCTGTGAACAGCCCTGGCACGGTGTATTCTGGGGCCTTGGGCACTCCAGGGGCTGCAGGCTCCAAGGAGTCCTCCAGGGTCCCCATGCCCTGAGAGAATTGCTAGGGAAGTCATCTCACTTGGCCTTCTGAAGGTCCTCCTCGAGATTCTCCTGACAGAAGTTATTTATTGAACACCTGTATGTGCCAGGCTCTGTGTTGGGTACTTTGATCGGTGTCCCTATTTCAGTCTCATCTGCACTCACGGCAGCCCTGTGGAGTACAGCGTACTGGCCCAACTTACAGGTGCAGAAAGCGAGATGTTCTGCCATCACAAAGTCACGTGGCTCTTTAGTGACACAGACAAGACTCCTCGCCAAGGAACTCGTGGCAGAAGAGGGCAGCGGTTGGCAGTGGCTGCCGATGTCTGTCCCCAGCCCCACCGTTCCTCCCTGTGGCTGTGCCGTGCTTGTGGTTACAGTGTCCTTGTGTCCATGCGTCTGCCCTTCAGGAGCTCACAGCTGGTGTGCTTGGTGGTCCCAGGCCTGTGTAGTGTCTCTCCCCTGCCGCAGTCGCCCCCACCCTGATTCCTCTCCCCAGAAGCGGTGGGACGGGCCCCCATGAACTGCAGCAGCATGCTGAGGGTCCCTATTGTCTGCCTTTGTATAAAGAAACAGCCTCTGACCTGCCATGCTGGCATGTGTTTCCTTTGTGGTCTGGCTGGGGAAGAGGGAGTGCACTGAGATCTGGGCCGTGGCAATGTGTGGTGTGGCAGCAGAGAGGAGAGATGCGCCAGGGTCAGGTCGGGCAGGTGACCAGGGCTCAGTAGATCAGGAGAGGGGTAGTCTCGTGGGGAGTGGGCAACTGTGAGATGGTTACCAGCAGGAGCCACTACTGCCCTGAGGGAGAGGGAGTGTTGCCAGAGCCCAGAAGCTGGGACTACAATTAGGAGGGCGGCTGGCAGGGCTGTGCCAAGAAGGACATAGGCACTGCTGGCAGTGTCCCCTGAAGCAAGACGGAGGGGAGAAGACCCTGGCTTTACCAGCAGTGTCTCCTGTTAGCCATGTTGACCAGGAACTGGGAGTGAGGGGCGGAGGGTTCTTTGTGAGACAGTGCAGGGCAGTGATGAGGAGTGTGGCTGAGCTGTCACTCACCTAGCCAGCCCTTGAGGACAGCTGAGGCTCCTCACGGCAGGCTGTGTCGAGAAGGCATGCCAGGTGCCTGGTGTTTTGTGGACCTAATAACGTGGCCTTTGTTGATCCCAGGAGCTGGATGGTCTGTTCTAGACTGGCTTTCTGATAGGTCCTAGGTCTTTGGACATGTATAAGACAGAACCCCAAGCCCATCCAGCCTGGTGAGGGTGGGGCCGTGACCGGACCACGCCTCGGGGGGCCTCGGACCTGAGCAAGAAGGGGCCTGCGCTGGGACGAGGGGGTGTGCCACTGTCCGTGGTCCAGGTTTTTAGATCTTTGTTACCTGGGACTTTTCCCTGGTCTGGCCACGATGCACAATGCAGCCTGGAGCCACCTCGCAGTGGGGCCCTTTCTCACCCTCGTGCGTTTTGGAAGCCCTGGAGGCCATCCCAACCCCTTCCCCCATTTGCCTGTCAAATCATCCGCTATGTCTGGAAACCATTCACTGATTCTGTGCCAAGCCGGAGGCTGGGGCCAGAGCTCCTCGATGACGATAAGCCACATGTGCGCAGGGAACCCCTACCACAGGGCCTGGCGCTCAATAAATATGAGTGGAACGAATGGATGAATAGGTGATGCCCGCCCTGGGAGAGCTCAGTGGAGCAGGAGAAATGGAAAAAATCATCATTCAGGCTGGGCACAGTGACTCACGCCTGTCATCCTAGCACTTTGGGAGGTCCAGGTGGGCGGATTGCTTGAGGTCAGGAGTTCAAGACCAGCCTGGCCAACATGGTGAAACCCCGTCTGTACTTACAAAACTTAGTCAGGTGTGATGGCAGGTGTCTGTAATCCCAGCTACCCAGGAGGCTGAGGCATGGAATTGCTTGAACCGGGGAAGCAGAGGTTGCAGTGAGCTGAGATCACGCCACTGCACTCCAGCCTGAGTGATAAGAGACTCCATCTTAAAAAAAAAAGAAAGAAAGAAAATGAGCATGGTGGCACATACCTGTAGTCCCAGCTACTCGGGAGGCCAAGGCAAGAGAATTGCTTGAACCCAGAAGGCAGAGGTTGCAGCGAGCTGAGATCACACCACTGCACTCCAGCCCAGGTGACATAGTGAGACTCCATCTCAAAAAAAAGCGTTGTCATTCAGTGCCCTGCAAAGCTGTGATGGGGCGAAGCAGCGCTTCAGGGGCACAGAGGAGGCCCCCAGCCCAGCGTGGCCTGGCAAGCTGGGATCAGCTGGATCCTGAGGACTGACCCTTCTGTGGAAAGAGAGGGGGGCTGCAGAGGGAGGGTGAGAGGGCATAAACCATGTCCTCTGGCTGTTAGGAGGATGGAGAGCACAGCTCATTGAGCCTAAGTGAAAGCATTACTCCCTGCATTCCAGAAACCCCTCCCCTCCCATCCCCAGACAGGGCAGGATCCACAGCGGCCAGAGAAGCTTCCAGACATTATCAGTTTCCCTGCTCAGTCAGAGGGCAGCAGAGGGCAGCAGAGAAGCAGAATCACGCCCTGCTCACTCTACAAACCTCGGGTAGGCTCTGCTCCTCAGCGCGGAAATCAGAAGAAAGGCTTGTCCTTATACTCTAAGGCAGTGGTCCCCACCTTTTTTGGTATCAGGGACCGGTTTTGTGGAAGACAATTTTTCCATAGACAGGGATGGCGATGCTTTCAGGATGATTCAAGCGCATTCCATTTATTGTGCACTTTATTATTACATTGTTAATATACAATGAAATAATCATACAACTCACCATCATGCAGAATCAGTGGGAGCCCTGAGCTTGTTTTCCTGCAACTAGAGAGTCCCATCTGGGGGTGATGGGAGACCGTGACAGATGGGTAGACTGGTGCCAGTTGATGGCCCCTGGGATTGGGGACCCCTGCTCTAGGGAACTGAGTACCGTGTAGGAAAGTCGATTTGCAGGTAATTACAAGACAAGATAAGGGCTGTGGGAGCTGTGGGTCGAGCTGTGTCATTCCTTCATATGCCCATTTGTTTACTGAATCATTCATTTAAAGAACACGCCGGGTGCCGTGGCTCACGCCTGCAATCCCAGCACTTTGGGAGATTGAGGCGGCCAGATCACTTGAGGTCAGGAGTTCGAGACCAGTTTGGCCAACATGGTGAAAAATCATCTGTACTTAAAGAAAAAAAAATACAAAAATTAGCTGGACGTGGGGGCGGGCGCCTCTTGTCCCAGCTACTCACAAGGCTGAGGCGGGAGAATCACTCGAATCCGGGAGGCAGAGGTTGCAGTGAGCTGAGATCGCACCACTGCACTCCAGCCTGGGCAACAGAGTGAGACTCTGTCACAAAAAAAAAAAAAAAAGAAGAGCAGCAACTGTAAATCCAGTGGTCAAGGATGGCCTTCCTGGGAAGGTGACATTTCTGCTGAGACCTGAAGGAATCCGAGAAGCAGGTGAAGAGCTTCCGGGTGGACAGGGAGAACAGACAACCAGGAGGGAATGGGCCAAGCACGTCCACCCAACATGACATACTGGCTGCAGGAGTATGGCACGGGTGATGCAAACAGCAGGTGCTCTATAAATGTTTGTTGCCCTGGACATCTGCACAAGGACAGCGTGGGCTTGGGAGGCCCTACCCATGCTCATGGCTGTGCGCCCTGATGACCGGTCTGCCTGGCCTATTGGGGAACTCACAGCCAAAGGCCACAGATCCCGGGAGCCTGAGTCCTGGTCACTCCCTCCCTCACCCTTTTACACATTCATTCATTCGCTCACTCATTCATTCTCTCATCAAATAATTACTGAGCATGTATTACATTCTGGCCTTATCCCAGGGACTAGGGACACAGAGATGACTAAGACCTGGTCCCAGCACTGTCTTTAAGGGAAACAGAAACCCACGGTAATGCCAGGAGGCAACAGTTCTGGGAGAAGCAGCCAGTCCTGTAGGACCCAGGCAAGGTCTCTGCTGGCCTCAAGAGCTGGCCAGACCTATGGAACACAGAAAAAGATGTTACAGGCTGGGCATGGTGGCTCATGACTGTAACCCCAGCCCTTTGGGAGCCTGAGGCGGTTGGATCACAAGGTCAGGAGTTCAAGACCAGCCTGGCCAACATGGCGAAACCCTGTCTCTACTCAAAATACAAAAATTAGCTGGGTGTGGTGGTGAACACCTGTGATCCCAGCTACTCAGGAGGCTGAGGCAGGATAATTGCTTGAACACAAGAGGTTGTAGTGAGCCGAAATCGTGCAACTGCACTCCAGCCTGGGAGACAGAGAAATACTGTCTCGGAAAAAGAAAGAAAGAAAAAGAAAACAAAAAGACGTTCCAGGGGAAGAAGGCGGTGTGTGCCAAAAACAGCTGTGTCCCACCTGTTAGGACAAGAAAGTGGGGTGTGGGAGGTTACACAGGGCTGGCTCAGAGAGAAGAACATGGAGAGGTCACCTAGGCCGGGGTGGGAAGGGCTTGGAAGGCCAACCTGAGGGTTTCGACTTGATACTGTGGGTGGTAGTGGCCATGATAAAGTTTCTCTGATCATTTTACTGTGCACAGAACTGGGGCCAGGGAGTCTAAGCCCAGTGCCTGAGCCCCAGGCCTCTCCCCGGGGGACTGGCTCTTTCATGTGGCTGGCATCTCAGTGGAAAGGTGAGCTGCGCTTTCTCAGTGCCATGTGACAGACCCACTCCTCCTCTCTACGCCTGGCCAGGGCGCATTCCTGCGGTTGGCAGGGAAGGGAATTTAAAACCCTTGAGGCTCCTGTGAGTCCTTTGTTGCTCCCAGGTGTGGTCCATAAATTGTTCCCTTACAGGGCTGCAGGTGCACAGAAAGGTTACCTACCAATAGAGGTGGGGGAGGACAGAGCCAGACTCCCCACTGAAAGGAGGAAGCCCAGATGTTCCACGACCTGAGTGCCCCACACTCTTCCCCTCTCTGCCCTCCCGAGGAAGCCAGCAAAGAGAAGGAGGTTTGCCTCTCACCACAACCTCCACCTCCCAGGTTCAAGCTATTCTCCTGCCTCAGCCACCGAGTACCTGGGATTACAGGCATGCACCAACATGTCCGGCTGATTTAGGCCAGGTGTGGTGGCTAACGCCTGTTATCCCAGCACTTTAGGAGGCCGAGTTCGGCGGGTCACTTGAGATCAGGGGTTGGAGACCTGCACCTGGCCAAGATGGCAAAACCCCGGCTCTACCAAACAATACAAAAAAAATTAGCCGGGTGTAGTGGCGGGCGCCTATAGTCCCAGCTACTCGGGAGGCTGAGGTGGGAGAATAGTTTGATCCCTGGAGGCAGAGGTTGCAGTGGACCAAGATCATGACACTGCACTCCAGCCTGGGTGACAGAGAAAGACTCTCTCAAAAACAAAAGGTAGCGGGGAAGGTCTTGGGGAAAGGCCCAGAGGTCCAGGACAGGACAGGGAGAGCTGGAAAGATGAGCTAGAAAGATGGGTGGGTGAAGCTCCCTCTGCAGACAAACCTTGGCATAGGAAGTGTATGTGCGTGTGTGTACCTGTGTGTGCGTGTGTGTGTTGGGGGTGTGTGCACACGCAGGCATGCTGTTGCACACTACAGTCCTTGGGCCTGAGCAAAGGGGCCTCTGCCTGGTTCCTGTGCTTCTCAGGGCCAAGGGGACATACCAGCCTGAAACCCAGGCTCCTGGCTTCTGGAGCACACCCTGGGTCCTGGAATTCTCTGCTCTTAGGGCTCCTTGACCGGTTCCAGGGGCTTTGTGGACCTCAACCCGAGTCCATCCTCCTGAGGACAAATCCCCCAGCAGCATCCCAGGCCCAGGGACCGCTGTTGGCAGAGGGTGTGCCCCGAGTGTGGCTGTGTGGGCCAGGACATCTAACGGGAGAGGGTGCAGGAGGCCCCAAATGGTGCAGGCTGAACAGTGGTGGGAAGAGAAGGGCAGCAAGTGGCCCATGGGACTGGGGAGTGAGGACAGGTGACACCACATCCCCAAGCATGGAACTCTGAGGACTAGGAATGTGAACTCGGCCTTCCAGTTTCTCATGAAATTATTATTATTATTATTATTATTATTATTTTGAGACAGAGTCTCGCTCTGTTGCCCAGGCTGGAATGCAGTGGTATGATCTCAGCCCACTGCAAGCTCCACCTCCTGGGTTCAAGCGACTCTCCTGCCTCAGTCTCCCGAGTAGCTGGGACTACAGGCGCCCGTCACCATGCCTGGCTAATTATTGTTTGTTTGTTTTTGTTTTTTGTTTTTGTGAGACAGTCTTTCTCTGTTGCCCAGGCTGGAGTGCAGTGGCATGATCTTGGCCCACTGTAACCTCTGCCTTCCGGGTTCAAGCGCTTCTACTGCCTCAGCCTCCAAAGTAGCTGGGACTACAGGCATGCGCCACCATGCCCGGCTAATTTTTGTATTTTTAGTAGAGGCAGAGTTTCACTATATTGAGCAGGCTGGGCTTGAACTCCTGACCTTGTGGTCTGCCTGCCTCAGCTTCCCAAAGTGCTGGGATTACAAGCGTGAGCCACTGCGCCTGACCTGGTTTTTGTATTTTTAGTAGAGGTGGGGCTTCACCATGTTGGCCAGGTTGGTCTTGAACTCCTGACCTCAAGTGATCTGCCCACCTCAGCCTCCCAAAGTGCTGGGATTACAGGTGTGAGCCACCACACCCAGCCTTGTCATGAAATTATAGTTGTCTGTTTAACAATGTGTTACAGGCTGGGCATGGTGGTCATCCTCAGAAGGTCACAGCCTAGATAGAGCCGCCTCCCCTGCCACCCCCTCAGGAGAGGTCCACATAGGGGCTTCTGCTGGCAGCTGTCTTGGAGGCCAGAGCGACTCTGTCAGCAGCAGGTGCTCTGTCAGCAGTTCCAACCTTTGCTCCCCAGACATCCAGTTGTGTTGAAGGCCCACTGTGTGGGGTCTACCCACAGCCTGGTTGCAATGTTGTGATTCAGGGATGCCGATAATCCCAGTTCTTTGTGAGGTGGAAGTGGGGAAATCTCTTGAGACCAGGAGTTTGAGAACAGCCTGCATGACACTGTGAGACCCCTGACTCTACAAAATAAGAAAAATTATATGAGATGGGGATCTCACTTTGTCACCCAGGCTGGAGTGACAGTGGCACAAACATGGCTCCCTACAGCCTGGAATTCCCAGGCTCAAGCAATCTTCTCACCTCACCTGAGCCCCCCAAGTTGCTGAAACTACAGGTGCACACCACCACACCCGGCTAATTTGTGTAGAGCTTGGGTCTTTCTATATTGCCCAGGCTGGTCTTGAACTCCTGGGCTCAAGCAATTCTCCCACCTAGGCCTCCCAAAGTTCTGGCATTACAAGCATGAGCCACCACGCCCAGCAAAAAAAAAAAAAAAAAATTGTTTTTTTTTTTTTTTTTCTGAGTAGTCTTGCTCTGTAGCCCAGGCTGGAGTGCAGTGACGTAATAGATATCGACTTACTCAACCTCCACTTCTGGGTTCAAGTGATTCTCCTGCCTCAGCCTCCCAACTAGCTGGAATTACAGGCATGCACTACCACGCCTGACTAACTTTTTTTTTTGTATTTTTAGTAGAGATGGGGTTTCACAATATTGGCCAGGCTGGACTCAAGCTCCTGACCTCAGGTGATCCACCCACCTTGGCCTCCCAAAGTGCTGGGATTATAGGTGTGAGCCACTATGCCTGGCCAAAATTTGTTGTTGTTGTTGTTGAGACAGAGTCTTACTCTGTCACCCTGGCTGGAGTGCAGTGGTGCGATCTCAGTTCACTGTAACCTCTGCCTCCTGGGTTCAAGCGATTCTCCTGCCTCAGCCTCCTGAGTAGCTGGAAGTACAGGCGCGTGCCACCATGCTCAGGTAATTTTTGTATTTTTTAGTAGAAATGGGGTTTCACCATGTTGGCCAGGCTGGTCTTGAACTCCTGACCTCGTAATCTGCCTGCCTCGGCCTCCCAAAGTGCTGAGATTACAAGTGTAAGCCACCTCACCCAGCCCCCCCAATTTTTTTAATTAGCCAGGTGTGGTGGCATACATGTAGTCCCAGCTACTAAGGAGGCTGAGGCAGGAGGATCACTTGAGCCCAGGAGTTTGAGGCTGCAGTGAGCTATGATCGCACCACTGCCCACCAGCTTGGGCAACAAAATGAGAACCTGTCTCAAAAAAAAAAAAAATGCGGCCGGGCGCGGTGGCTCAAGCCTGTAATCCCAGCACTTTGGGACGCCGAGGCGGGAGGATCACCAGGTCAGGAGATCGAGACCCTCCTGGCTAACACGGTGAAACCCCGTCTCTACTAAAAATACAAAAAACTAGTCGGGCGCGGTGGCGGGCGCCTGTAGTCCCAGCTACTCGGAGGCTGAGGTGGGAGAATGGCGGGAACCTGGGAGGCGGAGCTTGCAGTGAGCCGAGATCGCGCCACTGCACTCCAGCCCAGGCGACACAGCGAGACTCCGTCTCAAAAAAAAAAAAAAAAAAAAAAAAGCAAGATGGAGGTGCTATTGCCAGGGCCAACGCTTGGGATGACTTGGGGGCCCTTGCAGGCTTTCTGGCTGCAGAATGAGTAAGAGTGAGGTTGGTGAGAAGCCGCACTGTGCACTGGGAACAGAAGCCAGTGCCAGAAGGCATCGGGGTGTACAGAGGCTTTGGGAACAATAGATCAGACGTTGCAGAGGGCAGTACTGAGACCAGGCCCTTTATGTCCCCTGGCAGGGACAAGCATGGAGACCTCCCCCAACCAGCTGTGGCTTGGATGAAATGACAGGTTAGTGTCTGCTCCACTCTGTCCCCACTAACCAGGGCATCTCCAATACCCGACAGAGCACCTGTCCTGCTCAGTAAGCTGTCGGTATCCGTCTGCCTTCCTTGATGTCCTCCAAGTTCTTTTGGGGCTCTTTCTTTGCAGCCCACAGCCCAGTGCTCTGAGAATGAACACGAGTTTGAAGCCAGGAAGGAGGGAATGGTCAGTTTCCTCCAGCACCAGCTAAGGAGGCTGCCTGCCGGGCTCCCTCCCCTCACCCGTGCATTTCACACATTTTCAAAGGATGGCACCAGGCCCTGGATTTCTGCCCTCAAGGACTCCTAGGCCTTGACATGAGTCCCAGGGAAGGAGAGGAAGCTGAGTCCTGTATTTTTGTTCACTAAATCTAGAACGCAGGACACACGGGTGCTATCTGACCCAGGCTGGTCAAAATCACTGCAAATGCCAGGGCCACCTTTCATCCTGAACCTGCCTGCAGTGAAGGTCATCCTCAGAAGGTCACAACCTAGATAGAGCTGCCTCCCCCACCACCCGCCCCGCCTAGGAGAGTTCCACATAGGGGCTTCTGCTGGCAGCTGTCTTGGAGGCCAGAGAGACTCTGTCAGCAGCAGGGGCTCTGTCAGCGGTTCCAACCTTTGCTCCCCAGACATCCAGTTGTGTTGAAGGCCCACTGTGTGGGGTCTACCCACAGCCTGGTTGCCATGTTGTGATTCAGGCCCCATCAGGGACAAACTGCATAGTCTTGAGCAAGTCAGTCTGCCTCTCTGAGCCTCAGTTTCCCCATCTGTAATTGGTTGCAACAGTGAAAAGCTTGCTTATGTGAAAATGCCCAATTAGTGTGCCTGTGGTCCCAGCTACTCAGGCGTGAGATGAGAGGATCGCCTGAGCCCAGGAGGTAGAGACTGAAGTGAACCCAGATCGTGCCCCTGCACTCCAGCCTGGGCGACAGAGCAAGACCCTGTCTCAAAAAAAATAATAGGCCAGGAGCAGTGGCTCATGCCTGTAACCCCAGTACTTTGGGAGGCTGAGGGGAGTGGATCACTTGAGGTCAGGAGTTTGAGACCAGCCTGGCCAACATGGCAAAACCTCATCTCTACTAAAAATACAAACATTAGCTGGGCATCATGGCGCACGCCTGTAATCCCAGCTACTTGGGAGGCTGAGCCAAGAGAGTCACTTGAACCTGGGAGGCAGAGGTTGCAGTGAGCCAAGATTGTACCACTGAACTCCAGCCTGGGTGACAGAGTGAGACTCTGCTAAAAAAATTAATAAATAAATAAATAAATAAATAATAAAAATAGTAGGCTGGGCGTGGTGGCTCACACCTATAATCCCAGCACTTTGGGAGGCCAAGGCCTGAGGTCAGGATTTCAAGAGCAGCCTGACCAATATGGTGAAACCTTGTCTCTACTAAAAATACAAAAATTAGCCGGGTATGGTGGTGTGTGCCTATAGTCCCAACTGCTGGGGAGGCTGAGACAGGAGAATTGCCTTGAACCTGGGAGGCAGGGGTTGCAGTGAGCCAAGATCTTGCCACTGTACTCCAGCCTGGGCGACAGAGTGAGATTCTGTCTCAAAAATGAATGGATGAATAAATAAAATAAAATAATAAAATAAAATAGCCTGTAAGCAGTAAAGAGTGGTGAGCTGAATGACTGGTGAGCTCCACCCCCAGTGCTGCTGTAAATAAACCTCCCCTTATCCTAGAAAGGACAGTGAGGAGAATAAGATCTTGATGGTTCAGGTTCCTGTATTAGTTATCTATTGCTTCATAAATTATTCCTAGACCCAGCAGTTAAAATGACTAAGTATATATATAATATAGTTATACATTTATAGTTATATATAATTACATATAGTGATAGCTAGCTAGCTGGATGGATGAATAGATAGATTCTTTTTTGAGACAGGGTCTCTGTAGCCCAGGCTGAAGTGCAGAGGTGTCGTCATAGCTCACTGCAGCCTCTGACTCGCATGCTCAAGCAATCCTCCCACCTCCATCTCCCAAGTAGCTGGGACCACAGGTGTGCACCACCATGCCCAGTTAATTTTTTATTTTTTGAAGAGATAGGGCCTCACTGTGTTGCCCAGGCTGGTCTCGAACTCCTGGGCTCAAGCGATCTTCCTGCCTCGACCTCCCAATGTGCTGGGGTTACAGGTCTGAGCCACCACATCAGGCCTATTCTTATTACTTGTATTTTAGAGATGAGAAAACCGAGGCTCAGAGGAGCCTCACTTGTTTGAGGCTTCAGGGTAAGTGGCAATTGTCAGGTCTGGCTGGCTGCAGAGGCCCCTGCTCCTCATGTAGAGACCCGAGCCTTGAAAAGAGGACTAAAGGGAGCTGGAGAAGTCATTGGTACCTAATGAGCCTCACTCCCGGGGCCCTGCCCAGCCCCATGGCTTCTCTTTGTTTTCATGAGGAGGGAAGGGTCTTGGTCAGGGCAGAGGCTGTTCTGGAGCCAGACCTGGCCTCAGCTGCTGCCTTCGGTGCCTGGCAGGGGCACTCAGGGTGGAGCATTTCTCAGGTGCAGATATCATGACCTACACCCCTAATCCCTCACACCACGCCTCTCTGGCCCATAAAGAGGCTCAAGTGCAGGGAAGCCAAGACTGCCCTCAGCACAGGACCTGCCCTGGCTGGTCAGCATTGTCTGTGGCACCCACAGCCCCAGCTTTCCAGGTGGGTGCCTCCTCAGCATGGGGACAGGGCAGGATGGGGGTATGGGGGCCAAAGCGGAGTCATAGGAGGTGGCAGTCCTGCTGCCCCACCCTCCTTGTCCCTCCAAATGGCTCCAGGGAAGGAGGGCAGACAGCAGGCTGGCTATATGCCTGGCCAACATGGCGAAACCCTGTCTCTGCTAAAAATACAAAACTTAGCCGGGCATGGTGGCGTACGCCTGTAACCCCAGCTACTACAGAGGCTGAGGCAGGAGAATGGCTTGAGCCTGGGAGGTGGAGGTTGCAGTGAGCTGAGACTGCACCACTGCACTCCAGCCTGGGTGACAGAGTGAGACTCTGTCTCAAAATAAAATAAAAAATAAAAATAAAAAATAAAAAAATTAAATAAAAAGGGGGAAGGAGGAAGAGAATCACACACACAAAAAGAGACATCCTCTTCACACCGAAGGCTCGGGCAGCCATGTGCCCTCTGGAAGCCCAAGGCAAAGATGCGTAGTTTCTGGGGCTCCTTCCTTCTCATGCAAAACACTAATCCCTCTGAAAAAAACACGTTCTGAGGAATGAGAGTCAGGGTGGTGGTTTTTTTGTTTTCTGAGCTACGGCGTCACCTTTTTCTCTTGCCACACTTGCCAGAACCAACGTTGCCAAAACTATTGAAATAATCCTGTAATTGTCCCCAAGAATGTACATAAGGGCCCTGATCAGATCAGGTTTCTTCTTTTGCGGGACACCAGCGGCACACCCCCAACAGCAGAAGCAAAGTGTTTCTCTTAGGCCCCGAGAGTTTGAGAACTGCCTCTGGGACAATAAGTCTCTCCTGGCTGGGCACCATCGGGATGGCATCTTGGGAGGCTGAGGCAGGTAGATCACCTGAGGTCAGGAGTTCGAGACCAGCCTGGCAAATGTGGTGAAACCCTGTCTCTACTAAAAAAAAAAAAAAAGAAAGAAAGAAAAACCAAAAAATTAGCCAGGCGTGGTGGTGC
Organism: Trachypithecus francoisi; assembly: GCF_009764315.1. NCBI lineage: Eukaryota > Metazoa > Chordata > Mammalia > Primates > Cercopithecidae > Trachypithecus > Trachypithecus francoisi. Next base: position 118,082,919 of record NW_022681469.1, on the reverse strand, counting down.
GCACCTGTAATCTCAGCTACATGGGAGGCTGAGGCAGGAGAATCGCTTGAACTGTGGGAGACAGGGCTTGCAGTGAGCTGAGATCACGCCACTGCACTCCAGCCTGGGCGAAAGTGCGAGACTCCGTCTCAGGAAAAAACAAAAAAAAAGTGTCTCTGAACCCATATTATGTTGTGCTGAACCTATATTAGCTCCAGGGGGGATGGCACCAGGTTCAGGAGGCTGAAGAACAGCCCCAGAGCCAGCAGAGGAGACATGGGGTTTTACTGGGAGCTTCCACACGGCGACAGAGTCCAATGGCAGTGGGCTGGACAGGGGACTGCAACCCTGCAACTGCTTGCAAAAAGCATGCACTATAGACAGCATTTTAAAATTAATTATTAATTTTTTTATTTTTTGAGACAGAGTCTTGCTCTGTCACCCAGGCTGGAGTGCAGTGGTACGATCTTGGCTCATTATAACCTCCACCTCACGGTTCAAGTGATTCTCCTGCCTCAGCATCCTGAGTAGTTGGGATTACAGGCGCCCACCACCACGCCCGGCTAATCTTTTGTATTTTTAGTAGAGACAAGGTTTCACCATATTGGCCAGGCTGGTCTTAAACTCCTGACCTCAGGTGATCTGCCCACCTTGGCCTCCCACAGCTCTGGGATTACAGACGTGAGCCACCACATCTGGCTCACTGCATTGTCTTTTGATAGAGAGCGAATCCTCTGGCCAGCTGAGCTCACTGATTCTCCCAGCAGGCTTTTTTGGAGATCGTCCATATGCAGTGTTAAGCTGGAATACCCATCTCTCTCCCCTTGTCTTAGTTACTGTCCATCAACCTACCCTTTCCTCCTATACCCAGACTCCAAAATAGAGTCTCGCTATGTCACCCAGGCTAGAGTGCAGTGGTGTTATAGCCCACTGCAGCTTCAACCTCCTAGGCTCAAGCAATCCTCCCATCTCAGCCTCCTGAATAGCTGGGACTACTGGCATGTGCCACCAAGCCCAGCTAATTAAAAAGAAAAAAAAATTTGGACACACGGAGGTCTCACTGTGTTGCCCAGGCTGGTCTTGAAGTCCTGACCTCAAGTGATCCTCCCACCTCTGCCTCCCAAAGTGTTGGGACTGCAGGCATGAGCCACTGCACCTGGCCTTTTAAATTTTTTTAAAAAAATTATCTGTAGGCCAGGCGCGGTGGCTCACGCCTGTAATCCCAGCACTTTGAGAGGCCGAGGCAGGTGGATCACCAGGTCAGGAGATTGAGACCATCCTGGCTAACACAGTGAAACCCCATTTCTACTAAAAATACAAAAAATTAGCCGGGCATGATGGCGGGTGCCTGTAGTCCCAGCTGCTTGGGAGGCTGAGGCAGGAGAATGGCATGAACCCGGGAGGTGGGGCTTGCAGTGAGCTGAGATTGCGCCACTGCACTCCAGCCTGGGCGACAGAGCGAGACTCCATCTCAAAAAAAAAAAAAAAAAATTATCTGTAGAGATGGGAGCTGCCTTGTTGCCCAAGCTGGTCTTGAACTCCTGGCCCCAAGCTATCCTTCCTCCTCATCCTCGCAAAGTGCTGGGATTACAGGCATAGCCACTGCACCTGGCCTATCTGCTTTGTCTACCTGCAGAGGAGGAGGTAGATTCAGGGGAAATGGATAGGATAGATATCCCTCCTTCCTCCCTTACTTTAAAAATCCTGTGGCCAGGTGCTGTGGCTCACTCCTATAATCCTAGCACTTTGGGAGGTCAAGGCTGGCAGATCACCTGAGGTCAGGAGTTCGAGACCAGCCTGGCCAACATGCTGAAACCCCATCTCTCCTAAAAATATAAAAAATTAGCTGGCTCTGATGGCACATGCCTGTAACCCAGCTACTTAGCAGGCTGAAGCAAGAGAATTGCTTGAACCTGGGAGGCAGAGGTTATAGTGAGCTGAGATCTCACCACCACACTCTAGCCTGGGCAACAGAGACTCCATCTCTAAAATAAATAAAATAATCCTATAATCTCTGTTACAGGGGATTGATTAGACACTCATGTTATAAAATGTGGATTTACATAAGGATATATTTCAGCTCACTCTAAGGGAAAATTAAACCAGTTGGAGATTTCATAAGCTGATGCATTGCCTGAATAGGTTAGCAGCTCCTCGTCACGGGGCGTGTGCAAAAACAGTTTGGAAGTTATTAGTTGCTGAAGAGGAGATTCCAAACTGTGGGAAGGGGCTGGGCACGGTGGCTCACACCAGTAATCCCAGCACTTTGGGAAGCTGAGGGGGGCAGATCACCTGAGGTCAGGATTTCAAGACCAGCCTGGCCAACATGGCAAAACTCCGTCTCCACTAAAAATACAAAAATTAGCGGGGTGCAGTGGCACGTGCCTGTAATCCCAGCTACTCAGGAGACGGAGGCAGGAGAATGGCTTGAACCTGGGAGGCAGAGGTGGCAGTGATCTGAGATTGCGCCACTGCACTCCAGCCTGGGCAACAGAGCAAGACTCTGTCTCAAAAAAAGAAAAAAATTTGTGGGAAGGAGTGGGGAGTTCAGGTGTATGTTGTATGAGATGGGAACCTGAGAATCTGTGGGGGCAGGAGTGTGGAAAGAGATCAACCTGGTGTGTCGGTGAGAAGCTCTCAAGACTAGGATTTAGGCCAGGCACAGTGGCTTGTATCTATAATCACAGCACTTTGGGAGGACAAGACAGGAGAATTGCTTAAGCCCGAGACTTCGAGACCAGCAACAGAGCAAGACCCAGTCTCTACAAAAAATAAAAAAACTTAGCCAGGTATGGTAGTGTGCGCCTGTAGTCCCAGCTACTACTGGTAAGGCTGAGCAGGAGGATCGCTTGAGCCCAGGAGTTCAAGACCAGCCTGGGCAATTTAGTGAGATGCTGTCTTTACAAAAAAATTAGCTGACCGAGATGGTGTGAGCCTGTAGTCCCAGCTGCTCAGAAGACTGAAGTGGGAGGATTTCCTTAAGCCCAGGAGATTGAGCTACGACTGCACCACTGCACTTCAGCCTGGGTGGCAGTGCAAGAGCCTGTCTTGCGGAGGGAAAAAAAGAAGGAAAAGAGGCCGGGCGCAGTGGCTCACGCCTGTAGTCCCAGCACTTTGGGAGGCCAAGGCAGGTGGATCACGAGGTCAGGAGATAGGGACCATCCTGGCTAATACAGTGAAAACCCCATCTCTACTAAAAATACAAAAAATTAGCCGTGTGTGGTGGCAGGCGCCTGTAGTCCTAGCCACTTGGGAGGCTGAGGCAGGAGAATGGTGTGAACCCGGAAGGCAGAGCTTGCAGTGAGCAGCGATCATGCCACTGTACTCCACCCTGGGCAACAGAGCAAGACTCTGTCTCAAAAAAAAAAAAAAAGAAGGAAAAGAAAAGATCTGTGGTTCTCAATTTTCAGCCTGTATCAGCATCACCTGGAGGGAGTCATGGATGGCAGGGCCCCACCCCCAGAGTTTCTGATTCAGTTAGGGAAGTGGCCTGAAAATTGGCATTTCTTTTTCTCTGTCCTTCCCATCCTCTGTCCTTCCCGCCCTCTCTCCCTTCCTTTTATTCTGTCACGATCTACAACCTCCGCCTCCCAGGTTCAAGCAATTCTCCTGCCTCAGCCTGCCAAGTAGCTGGGACTACAGGCGCCCGCTACCACGCCCGGCTAATTTTTTTTGTATTTTTAGTAGAGATGAGGTTTCACCGTGTTAGCCAGGATGGTCTCAATCTAACGACCTCGTGATCTGCCCGCCTCAGCCTCCCAAAGTGCTGGGATGACAGGCGTGAGCCACCGTCCCTGCTTTTTTTTTTTTTTTTTTTTTTTGAGACAGAGTCTTGCTCTGTCACTCAGGCTGGAATACAGTGACATAATCATAGTTCACTGCAGCTTCAACCTTCGAGGTTCAAGCAATCCTCTCATCTCAAGCTCCTGAGTAGCTGGGACCACAGGCACATGCCATCTTGCCTGGCTAATTTTTCATAGAGATGTGGTCTCGCTGTGTTCTCCAGGGTGGTCTCAAACTCCTGCCTCCCAAAGTCCCAAAGTGCTGGGATTACAAGCTTGGGCCACCACACCAGGCCTTAATTTGACATTTCTTTTTTTTTTTTTTTTGAGACAGAGTCTCGCTCTGTCACCCAGGCTGGAGTGCAGTGGCACGACGTCAGCTCACTGCAACCTCTGCCTCCTGGGTTCAAGCGATTCTCCTGCCTGAGCCTCCCGAGTTAAATGGGACTACAGGCATGTGCCACGACGCCAGCCAATTTTTGTATTTTTAGTAGAGATAGGGGTTACACCATATTAGCCAGGCTGGTCTCAAACTCCTGACCTCAAGTGATCCACCTGCCTCAGCCTCCCAAAGTGCTGGGATTATGGGTTTAAGCCACCATGCCTGGCCTAATTTGACGTTTCTAACAAGTTCCCAGGTGAGGCTGCTGCTCTTGGTTTGAGAATCACTGAACTAGACCAGTACAAGCTGGGATGTGAGTCAGCCTGTAGACTCCCAGACCCTGGAGGCCAGGGACCAGATCTCATCAACTTCCATTTCTGCTAAGTGACTGCTCAGAGGCGCAGGCAGGTGTCCTCCACAGCGCTGTTTGAACAGTTCGTGGAAGCCAGGCAGGCTTCTCTTCATTGGCCCTTGCACAACGGTGCTGGTTGCCTTAGCAACAGTCAGCAGCAGCCAAGCAATTTTGGGCACAGAATCATGGGGCTTGTGTCGTACTGGGGAGACAGGGCAAAGGTTCTGGCCCATTGGCATGTGGATGCGAATGGAAAGGAAGAGGCGGAGAAAGGGAGTGGCTTCCAAAGCCCCCTCTCACCTAAACACCCTCTAATTTCCCCAGAAGCTCACTCTGGCTCCCGCATGTAAACCCAGAAGAGTTGAAACTTTGATTGCATAACAGAGAGGAACAAAGGATGGGAGTGAAACTGAGGGGGTAAGCAGGAAGTAGGAAGGAGAAAAGCCATCCTGGGCTCTGAAACCGCTGCGTGCACCCGGCCACGTCACACACACAGCAACTCATTTAATCCTCACCCAACTGCCTGGGTCTGTGTGCCCAGGACCCCATCCATGGCCACACAGCTGGCCGGAAACCTGATCTGCTATAGCTAAAGGCTATGTGTGCTTTCTCCATTCAGGGCCGCCTCTTTGAAACAGTTAAACTTTGGAACTTGGCTGTATTAGGAAGACCCAGAGGTGTGGGGCAGCAAGGAGGCAGGAAGAAGGAGTTATTTGGACATGAAGAGAGATGAAGGACAATGAAGAGAGCCAGGCAGGTCAACCATCCTCTGGGCTTTGCACTTGACAGCAACCGCCTCCCTCCTGTTCCTAATTTTCTTTTATTATTAAATGCTCTCATTTTATTTTATGATTATTATTATTTAAAACATAGAGATGGGGTTGGCCGAGCACGGTGGCTCACTCCTGTAATCCTAACACTTTGGGAGGCCAAAGTGGGTGGATCTCCTGAGGTCAGGAGTTCAAGACCAGCCTGGCCAACATGGTGAAACACTAGCTCTACTCAAAATTCAAAAAATTAGCCAGGTGGGGTGGTGTGCACCTGTAATCCCAGCTGCTTGGGAGGATGAGACAGGAGAATCAATTGAACCCCAGAGATGGAGGTGGCAGTGAGCCGAGATCACACCACTAAAAAAAAAAAAGAGAGAGAGAGAGAGAGATGGGGGGTCTCACTATGTTGTCTGGCCTCAAGTGATCTTCCTACCTCAGCCTCCCCCATGCTGGGATTACAGGCATGAGCCACCATGCCTGGCCACCACTGACTTCTTATCCAGGAAGCATAATAAAGATACTTGGCTGGGCCGGGCACGGTGGCTCATGCCTGTAATCCCAGCACTTTGGGAGGCCGAGATGGGCAGATCACGAGGTCAGAAGATTGAGACCATCCTGGCTAACATGGTGAAACCCCATCTCTACTAAAACTACAAAAAAATTAGCTAGGCATGGTGGCACACGCCTGTAATCCCAGCTACCTGGGAGGCTGAGCAGGAGAATCGCTTGAACCCAGGAGGCGGAGGTTGCAGTGAGCCGAGATCGCGCCATTGCACTTCAGCCTGGGGGACAAGAGCGAGACTCTGTCTCAAAAAAAAAAAAAAAGATACTTGGCCAAGGCCATGCATTTGGTTCCATCTAATTGGAATTTGGCCCCTGATCTCCAGAGAGAGGTTCTGTGCTTTTGCACTTTGGTGATATTCTTGTCCCTGATCCTGGGTTATCTCAACCCAGGAAATCTGCAAACTCGCTTGCCTTGCACCCTCATGGACACCTCTCAAGGGGAATGAACTATCCTGTCCAAAGGCCACGGTGTGGTACTGGAGACACATGAGACACGGTGTCAGAGGCTGGTGTGACATCTGGAGTTCTGGGGAAATGGGAGCACCTCCTCTCTGGATCAACCACACCCCTCTAGCATCTGTGGGGGAAGCCGATCCAGCTTCTCTCAATGCCAAGCTAATCTGGGATCCACTTTTTCTTTTCTTTTCTTTTTTTTTTTTTTTCAGAGACAGGGTTTGGCTCTGTTGTGTAACATGGTTAAACTTTGGCCATGTTAGGAGGACCTAGGGGTGTGGGGCAGCAAGGAGACAGGAAGAAGGTCTGGGGAAGTTATTCGGACAGTGAAGAGAGCCAGGTGGGTCAACCATCCTCTGGGCTTTGCACTTGACAGCAACTGTCCCCACCCCTCCTGTTTCTCTGCTCTCATTTTAATTTATCTTTTATTTTTATTTTTTTAAAACATAGAGATGGGGTTGGCCGAGAGCTCTGTTGCCCAGGCTGGAGTGCAGTGGCACACAGTTCACTATAGCCTCAGCCTCCAGGCTCAAGCGATCCTCCCACCTCAGCCTCCTGAGTAGCTGGGACTACAGGCATACACCACCACACCTGGCTAATTTTTTATTTTTTGTAGAGACAGGGTCTTGCTATGATGCCTAGTTTGGTTTCGAACTTCTGGCCTCAAACAATGCCCCACCTCAGCCTCCCAAAGTGCTAGGGTTACAGGTATGAGCCACCATGCCCAGCTCCACTGCTTTTATTTTATTTTATTCATTTTATTTTTGAGATGGAGTCTCACTCTGTCACCTAGGCTGGAGTGCAGTGGTGCAATCTTGGCTCACTGCAACCTCCGCCTCCTGGGTTCAAGTGATTCTCCTGCCTCGGCCTCCCAAGTAGCTGGGATTACAGGTGCCCGCCACCATGCCTGGCTAATTTTTGTATTTGTTTAGTAGAGACGGGGTTTTGCCATGTTGGTCAACCTGGTCTCGAACTCCTGACCTCAGGTGATCTGCCCACCTCTGCCTCCCAAAGTGTTGGGATTACAGGCATGAGCCACCATGCCCAGCTTGGCTAATTTTTTTTGTTTTGTTTTGTTTTTGAGACAGAGTCTCGTTCTGTCACCCAGGCTGGAGTACAGTGGCACTATCTTGGCTCACTGCAAGCTCCACCTCCCAGGTTCACGCCATTCTCCTGCCTCAGCCTCCCGAGTAGCTGGGACTACAGGCGCTCACCACCACGCCCAGCTAATTTTTTTGTATTTTTAGTAGAGATGGGGTTTCACCGTGTTAGCCAGGATGGTCTTGATCTCCTGACCTCGTGATCCACCCACCTCGGCCTCCCAAAGTGCTGGGATTACAGGCGTGAGCCACCGTGCCCGGCCCAGCCTGGCTAATTTTTGAAAATTTTTTTGTAGAGACAGGTTCTTGCTGTGTTGCCCAGGTTGGGCTTGAACTCCTGGCCTCAAGCCATCCTTCCACCTTGGTCTCCCAAAGTGTTGGGATACACCATATCTGGCCAGAAAACATATTTAAAATATAGATGTTATCAGGCTCAATAATGAAAATGTAGAGGTTCAGACGGCTGAAGTTTGAGAGGGACAGAGCAAAGGGAAAGGGAAGCTTCATCGTACAATATTAAGAGATACTGTTCATGGAGCAAAGAACAAAGGCCCCAGGCTACTACTTAGATTATAAAAGTGATTAACAGAGGAATTAAATTAGGTATATAAATAATTATGTTGGAAGGGTGTAGGCAGGAGAAGTGAGCTGTGGTTTCAATGGCCTAACTCACATCAGTGGGACTCCAGAGGTAACACCTAAAATATCAGGCACAGAGCTTGACAGGGTGGCTCACGCCTGTAATCCTAGTGCTGTGGGAGGCTGAGGCAGGAGGATTGTTTGAGCCCAGGAGTTTGAGACCAGCCTGGGCATCATAGTGAGAAGCTCTCTCTTTATTTATTTATTTATTTATTTGAGATGGATTCTCTCTATATCCCAGGCTGCAGTGCCGTGGTGTGATCTTGGTTCACTGCAAACTCCACCTCCTGGGTTCAAGGGATTCTCCTGCCTCAGCCTCCCGAGTAGCTGGGCTTACAGGCACCCACCACCACACCTGGCTAATTTTTATATTTTTAGTAGAGATGGAGTTTCACCACGTCGGCCAGGCTGGTCTTGAACTCCTGACCTCAAGTGATCCGCCTGCCTCGGCCTCCCAGGGGGCTGGGATCATAGGCGTCAGCCACCACCCCTGACCTGTCTCTATATTAAAAAAAGAAAATAAAAGAAGAACAAGAAGGAGGAGAAGGAGGAAGAAGGAGAAGAAAGAGGAGGAGAAAGAAAGAGAAGAAGAGGAAGAGGAAGGAAGAAGAGGAAGAGGAAGGAAGAGGAAGAGAAGGAAAAGGCGGAAGAGGGAGAAGAGGGAGAGGAGGGGGAGGAGGGAGAAGGAGAAGGAGAAAAGTCACAGGTCAAAATCAGTCAGAAAAACAATTATGTATGTACCAGCATGGCTGTAATGACCAGAATAAAATGCTAAACAAGATAAGAAGTTATCCTTCCAGTGGGATGCATTGGCTCATGCCTGTAATCCCAGCACTTTGGGAGGCCGAGGCGGGTGGATCACTTGAGGTCAGGAGTTTGAGACCAGCCTGGCCAACGTGGTGAAACCCCATCCCTACTAAAAATATAAAAAATTAGCTGGGCGTGGTGGAGTGTACCTGTAGTCCCAGCTACTCTGGAGGCTGAGGCAGGAGAATTACTCCATCTTAAAAAAATAAAATCAAGTTTATAGTCACTATTCTTTAGATTTGGGGAGCAAGTAAAAGAGTTTGTTCTTTGACCAGCAGCAAGGTTATTTGGGTATTTAAAAAGTATTTATGGGCTAGGTTTAGTGGCTCACATCTGTAATCCCAGCGCTTTGGGAGGCCGAGGTGGGAGGATCGCTTGAGCCCAGGAGTTCTAGACCAGCCACATAGCGAGACCCTCTCTCAACAACAAATAAAAAATAAAAAATAAAAAATAAATTAGCCAGGTGTGATGGTGCTCACCTGTAGTTCCAGCTACTCGGAAGCTGAGGTGGGAGGATTGTCTGAGCCCAGGAGGCAGAGGTTGTAGTGAGCCATGATCATGCCACTGTACTCCATCCTGGGTGACAGAGCAAAACCCAGTCTCTAACTTAAAACAAAAAAAAAGTATGTATTTGACTTAGAATAAGTAATACATTCATAAGGTACAACATTTGAATGATACAGAGTAGTATATAGTGAAACATATTCCTTTGCCCCCGGTCTCCCTTCTCCCAGTTCTTCAGAGACAACCAACCTTACTACCCTCTCCTCCACCTTTTTGTTTGTTTGTTTCAGGAGGTATTTCATGCGCATACAGGCTAATATGTATACCTAGTATATATGTTCTTCCCTCACTTCCCACCACAATTGTTTGAGAACATACAAACGGCAACATTCTATAACTACTGTTCTGTACCTTACATATTTCTTTCATCAATTTGTCTTAGAGATTGTTCTGTTTAAGCAACGAGCTTCCTTTCTTGTTTGTTTGAGACAGAGTCTCGTTCTGTCACCCAGGCTGGAGTGCAGAGGTGCAACCGTGCAACCTTGGCTCATTGCAAACTCCGCCTCCCAGGTTCAAGGGATTCTCCTGCCTCAGCCTCCTGACTAGCTAGGATTACAGGCGCCCACCACCACCCCATGTAATGTTTTGTATTTTTAAGAGATGAGGTTTCACTATGTTGGCCAGGCTGGTCTCAAACTCCTGTCCTCAAGTAATCTGTCTGCCTCGGCCTCCCAAAGTGTTGGGATTCCAGGTGTGAGCCACTGTGCCCTGCTGGCCCCTTGTTTGTTTTTGTTTTTTTTGAGACACAGTCTCAGTCTGTTACCCAGGTTGGAGTGCAGTGGTGCAATTTCAGCTCTCTGCAACCTCTGCCTCCCGGGTTCAAGACATTCTCCTGTCTCAGCCACCCCTGGGACTACAGGCATGTGCCACCATGCTCGGCTAATTTTTGTATTTTTAGTAGAGACAGGGTTTCATCATGTTGGCCAGGCTGGTCTCCAACTCCTGGGCTCTAGCGATCCTCCCTCCTTGGCCTCGTAAAATGCTGGGATGACAGGCGTGAGCCACTGTACCTGGCCCAGATTATTTCTCAATCTTTTCATTTATGGCTTCTGGAGTTTATGTCATAATTTCATAATTTAGAAATGCTTCTTGGGGATTATTAACACCAATTCTCCTATGGACTTTTGGGGGCTTTTTTTCCCTTCTCCCTTAAAAAATCATTTAAGGTGGGATTGTAAACTAGTTCAACCATTATGGAAAACAGTATGGCGATTCCTCAAGGATCTAGAACTAGATGTACCATAGGACCCAGCCATCCCACTACTGGGTATATACCCAAAGGATTATAAATTACTCTACTACAAGACACATGCACACGTATGTTTATTGCGGCACTATTCACAATAGCAAAGACTTGGAATCAACCAAATGTCCATCTGTGACAGACTGGATAAGAAAATGTGGCACATATACACCATGGAATACTATGCAGCCATAAAAAAGGATGAGTTTGCGTCCTTTGTAGGGACATGGATGCAGCTGGAATCCATCATTCTTAGCAAACTATCACAAGAAGAGAAAACCAAACACCGCATGTTCTCACTCATAGGTGGGAACTGAACAATGAGATCACTTGGACTCGGGAGGGGAACATCACACACTGGGGCCTATCATGGGGAGGGGGGAGGAGGGAGGGATTGCATTGGGGAGTTATCATGATATAAACGTCATGCACATGTACCTAGAACTTAAAGTATAATAAAAAAAAAATCATTTAAATATTTTATCTATCTGGAATTATATTAGTGTAATATGTGAGATGTGGATGCAATCTACTTTTTCCCCCCAGCTGGCCAGTGAGAGTGCTGTTTTGGGGTGGGAGTGGGAAGGGAAAGACAGGAAGATTGGGCAATGAGGAGGACAGTAACTGAAGAAGAGAAGCTTTCAGCTCTGTGTGGTCACTCTCGCCTGTAATCCCAGCACTGTGGGAGTCTGAGGTGGGCAGAACGCCTGAGGTCAGGAGTTCGAGACCAGCCAGGCCAACATAACAAAACCCCGTCTCTACTAAAAATACAAAAATTAGCCAGTTGTGGTGGTGCACACCTGTGATCCCAGCTACTCAGGAGGCTGAGGCAGGAGAATTACTTGAACCCCGGAGGTGGATGCTGCAGTGAGCCTAGATCTCACCACTACACTCCAGCCTGGGTGACAGAGTGAGACCCTGTCGCAAAAAAAAAAGAAGCTTCCTTGCCAGTGGGTATAGCAGAAACCAGAAGTGTCATAAATAGGAAGCTGGCTAGGTGCAGTGGCTCACATCTGTAATCCCAGCACTTTGGGAGGGCAAGGCAGATGGATCACCTGAGGTCAGGAGTTCGAGAGCAGCCTGGCCAACATGGTGAAACCCCATCTCTATTAGAAATACAAAAATTAGCCGGGTATGGTGGCACGAGTCTGTAATCCCAGCTACTCAGGCGGCTGAGGCAGGAGAATCGCTTGAACTCAGAAGGCGGAGGTTGCAGTGAGCTGAGATGGTGCCACTGAACTGCAGCCTGGGTGACACAGTGAGACTCCATCCCCCCCAAAAAAGTCAAGAAGTTGCTGAGATCATCCAGGTGGAACAGGGACAGCAGAAAAGATGACAAGAGGAGGTTCTGGAGATAGAATCCATAGGACCCCGTTATTGGTTCAATGGGAAAAGGCGAAAGAGGGAAAATGCCTGTTTCCTGATGTTTCCTTAGTGATGCTATAATATTATTAGCAGACAGAGTTTCAGTGTTTTTGGAGTTCTGGTTTCACAAAAACTCAGGGGGCATGGAGTCAGAGTCCAAATTTGAAGCCTCACTGGGACATCCAGAGGAGATGTCCAACAGAGTGTTGAAAAGATGGCACAGAGTATCAGATATCTGGGTGATGAATTTCTCCCCAGCTCTCTCGCGGGGTGAGTGTGGAGTTACCTGTTCAGTTCCTTACTTGGACAGGTATTGTGCCCCACCCTGAGGACTACTGCATTCATCCAACCTGTTGGAGGGACGGTTCCTGCACATAGGAAACCTGGCACCTGGGCCATGGTAATAATCTCTTTATATAGGATTTGGCTATTTTCGCAATATTTTAAAGATGAAGAGTGGATGGGAATGGTGGCTTACACCTGTAATTCCTGCAATTTGGGAGGCTGAGGCAAGGAATCCCTTGAGGCCAGGAGTTCAAGACCAGCCTGGGCAACATAGCGAGACCCTGTCTTTACAAAAAATTAAAAAATTAGGCTGGGTGCAGTGCTCACACCTGTAATCTCAGCACTTTGGGAGGCCAAGGTGGGAGGACTGCTTGAGGCTAGGAGTTTGAGACCAGCCTAGGAAACATGGCAAAACACCATCTCTACAAAAAAATTTCAATCAACTTTCTTTTTTTTTTTTTTTTTTTGAGACGGAGTCTCGCTCTGCCGCCCAGGCTGGAGTGCTGTGGCCAGATCTCAGCTCACTGCAAGCTCCGCCTCCCGGGTTCACGCCATTCTCCTGTCTCAGCCTCCCGAGTAGCTGGGATTATAGGCGCCCGCCACCTCGCCCGGCTAATTTTTTTGTATTTTTTAGTAGAGACGGGGTTTCACCGTGTTAGCCAGGATGGTCTCGATCTCCTGACCTCGTGATCCGCCCGTCTCGGCCTCCCAAAGTGCTGGGATTACAGGCTTGAGCCACCGCGCCCGGCCTCAATCAACTTTCTTTAAAATGAAAAACAAAAATACAAAAATTTGCCAGGTGTGGTGGTGCATGCCTGTAATTCCAGCTACTAGGGAGGCTGAGGCAGGAGGATCATCTGAGCCCAGGAGGTCAAGGCTACATTCCAGCCTCAGTGACAAAGGGAGACCCCATCTCAAAAAATAAATAATATATGTATTATATAATATATATTATTTTATATAATAGATAAATATAACAAATATAACATTTATATTATATATTATGTAATTATATTTATATATTATTTTATATATATTACACTCTGTCAGCCACACTGGAGTGCCATGGTGCGAACTGGGCTCACTGCAACCTCTGCCTCCTGGGTTCAAGCGAGTATCCTGCCTCAGCCTCCTGAGTAGCTGGGATTACAGGCACCCGCCACCATGCCCGGCTAATTTTTGTATTTTTAGTAGAGACGGTGTTTTGCCATGTTGGTCAGTCTGGTCTCGAACTCCTGACCTCAGGTGATCCACCCACCTTGGCCTACCAAAGTGCTGGGATTACAGGCGTGAGCCACCGCACCTGGCCTATTTTTAAAAGATGGAGAAGGGACTCTGAGAGAAGTGAGTTGCACAGTGTCGCAAAAGGAATTCACAGCACACCTAGTAATAATAGTAGTAGTAGTAATAATAACAATGGCGATGAGAACACTTACTAACGCCCTGCTCTAAATCCTTTAGGAACAAAGGTTATACCACTCAATCTTCATTACCCTGTAACGTAGAAACCATAGCAGGAGGCAGAGGTGGGCTTCATACCCCGACCAAGGCTGCCAGACTTTTCAAACCCCAGAAGCTCTCTGTATCCCCCAACTCCTCTTCCATCCAGGGCTTGCCTCCTGCTTGGTCACTTCCCACGCCCAACAGGCCAGCCTTCGAATGCGAGCCCTAGGCAGCCTGTGGTGGCCTCTCGCCTGTAATCGCAGCACTTTGAGAGGCCGAGGAGGGAGGATCGCTTGAGACCTGTTTGAGACCAGCCTGGGCATCATAGCGAGACCACATCTCTGCAAAAATAAAATCAAATAAAATTAGCTAGGTGTGGTGGCGCGTCTGTAGTCCCAGCTCCTGGGAGGCTGAAGTGGGAGAATCGCCTGAGCCCAGGAGTTAAAGGCTGCAGTGAGCTGTGACTGCACCACTGCACTCCAGCCTGGGCGACAGAGCGAGACCCTGTCTCTAAAAACAAATGAATGCCCTCCGCCGTCAGGCTGGGAGGGAACCCAGGGAGACGACCTGGGCCTGAAGCCTCGCCAATTTCAGGTGAGGAAACAGGGCCGTGGAGGAGACAATGTGGCGATCACGAGATAGCGGCGGCCCGAAGGAGGAGGCTAGACCTGCGGGCGCACAGCCATGGTTCTGCGGTGACCCCCGGGAGGGTGGGCAGCTGGTCCGGTGAACTGTAGAGTCGGAGCTGTAGAAGCCGCAGCCACTGAGGCCAGGAGACCGACTCCGCCACCCATGGAACAACGCACTTTCATTTCTCCGCGGGGCGACCCTGAGGAGCCGCGAGGGGGCGTGGCCGGGCCGTACCAAGAGCGAGGATTTGCAGGGGGAAGCGCGGGGCTCCGGGAATGCGCGCGCGGCTCGAGTGGGCGGGGCAGCGGCCCAGTGGCCACGCCCTCACCCCCGCGGCCGGCGCGGGCCGTGGTAGCGCCTCAGTGGTGAGGGCCTGCGTCCTGCCCAGGTGCCCCAGAAAGCAGCCGGACCGCCCGCGGTGAGTGCTAGCTTTGGCGGCGACTGCTGGGTGGGTGAGGTCGGGCCCCGGGACTCGGAGTTTGCCGGGCGCCTCATTTCGCCGCGGCCGCCTGACTCTCCGCGTCGGGGTGGGCCCTCGGGCCGGGGCGCTGCGCGTCTTGCCTGACGCTCGGGCGGAAGGCATGGCTCCCACCCCGGCCCTCCTCCGCGTCGCCCTTTCCCTAGAGCTGACCTCCCGCGGCGGCCTGAGGGTCGACTTTTCCACAGCCTGGGCCGAGAGAGCCCGGCAGGCCCTCGGCTGAGGGTCGGGGCTCGGTATCTCAGGGCTCGGGGTCCAGTCCCCGCGCCGCCGCCCCCCACGGGCTAAGCCACTTTAACTCTCCGAGCCTCAGTTTCCCCATCTGTACGATGGGCCTCGGGAGGCAGCGAATTCTGGGGGTACTTAACGTGAGAGGCTCTCGACGCATGCTAATGGGACCCGAATCTGACCCTGCAGCATCAGGTGGGCTCAGTGGAGGGATCACGAGAGCCCCCCTGTCCGGCCTGCATCCCTGAGGGCAGTGCACCTCGCAGGCAGGTGTCTCGGCGGCCCCCACAACACAGGTACTCGGCTCTCCTGGGGGAGCCGGGACACCCTTAGCTCGGGAGAGCAGTTGGGTAAGAGTTCAAGGTCTCTTGGGCGCCAGGGGGAGGAGAGTGGAGGTTTCGGTGAGCTTGACCTCGACTTTCTGCGTATTGTTTTTCAAAGCGAGTTACCCTTGTGTGAACTGGTGACCAGTAATAAGGAGTTTGGGGCTGTTTCAATGAAAGTGGCTGTCTCCTCTCTTAAACCCATAAAGCTGCAGCCTTGCCTTCCCTCTGAGCTTGGCCAAGCTGGAGAATGATGCCAGCACAAAGGGAGACAGGACTGGACTGGGTGGCCCTGGCTTGGCTTTGATTCTTGGCGCAATAGCAAGATACCTCCTGGAGCCTCTGTTTCCTGATCAGTGGGTCGGGTAGTAAGACAGCCACCCTGCTCTCCCCACAGGGTTAAGATTCTGAGGATCAAGACAGGGTCCTAGAGAGTGGCATCGAGAACTTTAATCCTCCTTGTAAGCAGAACGTTTATGGAACCCTCTGGAATCCAGTACCCCCCACCATTGTTCACTGCTGTAATTCCTCAGGCCTTGTTTTATGGAGAAGGCATTGATTCATTAACCATTTGCAAGTTCTACCTGCAGAAATCCCCTTTGAGTGGTTATGGGGTTGGCTTGGTCAGAAGAACAGCTCCAAAGGCCCAGTTAGTAAACCAGGGAACCCAGAAAGGTCCACTTCCTTTTTTTTGGGAGGAGGACTGTCTTAGGAGTTCTTATTTTCCTTTTAAGAGAGTGGTTTTTGAGCTACTTGTGCCCTTCATACTATCTAATGTTGGAAACTGTTTTGCTGAGCAGATAGCTTATTATAAAAAATATTTGTACAACATCTGCATTTCAGACAATGGGATGCTAGCTGCCAGTTGTGTGGTGGTGTGGAAACTTAGGAGTGGTCTTAATTTTCCAAAATTCTTCCGGTCTAGCACTTGAAAAAAATAATAGGTAGATTTGAAATGCAGCAACCCAGGGATATTCCTGAAAACCGCAGCATTGACCACAGCCAATGAAAATCAGGTGTGGATCGTCCTGGGTAGTAGGAGTTTGCAAATGCCACAGAGGGTGTTTGCTGCCTGACAAACCTGAATTTTAGGACCTGCCGTTGGTTGACTCTGAGTTGATCCACCCTTAACCCCTTGAAAATTAGGATCTGTGTTAGGTAAGTCTGTGCATAGTTGGGAGACAGGCCAATTGAAATCAAAACTGCTTGGCAAATCCAGAACGTTTACTCATGAAGTCCATGGAACACTTCAAGTTAAAAATAATTTAACTCTTACAGAACTTTTTTTTTTTTTTTTTCTGAGACAGGTCTCACTCTGTCGTGCAGGCTGGAGTGCAGTGGCGCAATCATAGCTCACTGCAGCCTCAACCTCCAGGATTCAAGCAATCCTTCCTCCTCAGCCTCCCAATGAGCTGAGAGTACAGGCACGCACCACCACACCCAGCTAATTTTAAAAATGTTTTTGTAGAGATTTGGTTTTGCCATGTTGCCCAGGCTGGTCTCAAATTCCTGGGTTCAAGTGGTCCTCCTGCTTTGACCTCTTAAAGTGCTGAGATTACAGGTGTGAGCCACCGTGCCTGGCTTTCTTACTTCTTTCTTTTTTTTTTTTTTCTGATGGAAGTTCATGAAGTTATAGGACCTTTCATGGTTCCAGAGAGACTGGCCACCCCTACAAGAGCCTCAGCGTCATTGTGCTTTAGGGAGGAGCCAGAGAAACAGGTCAAGCTCTGGCACTAGCACTGTGTGTGGCCACAGCTGAGCATGTTGGGATTTAACTTTTTTTTTTTTTTTTCTGAGACGGAGTCTCGCTCTGTCGCCCAGGCTGGAGTATAGTGGCCGGATCTCAGCTCACTGCAAGCTCCGCCTCCCGGGTTTTCGCCATTCTCCTGCCTCAGCCTCCCGAGTAGCTGGGACTACAGGCGCCCGCCACCTCGCCCGGCTAGTTTTTTTGTATTTTTTTAGTAGAGACGGGGTTTCACCGTGTTAGCCAGGATGGTCTCGATCTCCTGACCTCGTGATCCTCCTGTCTCAGCCTCCCAAAGTGCTGGGATTACAGGCTTGAGCCACTGCGCCCGGCCTAACTTTTTATTATATGTCAGACTCACTTAAAAATTAAAGTTAGAAAAAGGTGAAATGGAGAAATGACAGTTTTCTTTTTATTTTTTTTGAGATGGAGTCTCACTCTGTCGCCCAGGCTGGAGCGCAGTGGGCTCACTGCAGCCTCCACCTCCTGGGTTCAAGCAATTCTCCTGGCTTGAATTCTGCCTCAGCCTCCGGAGTAGCTGGAATTACAGGTACCCACCACCTGGCCAAAGATTTAGTGCTCATTAGCACACAGTCTCCCAGGTGGCTACAGTCTTAAAAGACTTTAAAATGCCAATTCTAGGCTGGGAACAGTGGCTCACGCCTGTAATCCCAGCACTTTGGGAGGCCAAGGTGGGCAGATCAGTTGAGGTCAGGAGTTCAAGACTAGTCTGGCCAACATGGTGAAACCCCGTCTCTACTAAAAATACAAAAATTAGCCGGGTGTGATGGTGTGCAGCTGTAGTCCCAACTACTCAGGAGGCCGAGGCAGGAGAATCACTTGAACCCGGGAGGCGGAGGTTGCAGTGAGCCAAGATCACGCCACTGCACTCTAGCCTGGGTGACAGAATGAGACTATCTCAACTCCCTCCCCGCCGCAAGAAAAAAGACAACTTGTTTTGCTGTGCAGTTTTGTAATCTGGCATTGGGCAGAAATTTGGACCCGCCAGGCAGGTGGGAGAAGAGTCAGAGGTCACTTACCTGCTTGCACAGGCCACCGATCTATACCAAACCTTAGTTTCTTCATTAGTAAAGTTAGAGAAAGAATCCCCACTCCACCTGCCTCTGGAACAGCTCAGAACGTGTTCCCTTTCAACAGTGGGTCCTTCTTCCTCTTCTTGGCACTGTTTGGATCCCTGTAGCATGACACACAAAAAAGCACACATTCAGCCTTAGGATATGTGTAGGTTCTGGTTCGGGCACTTGAGAACTCTCACAGGGAGGGAAGTAAGCATACAGTTCAACAAGAATGGCACGGTGTGTTGCATTCATTCTCGAGATGATGGGGTGAGGCTTTTATTAGTGCTGAGCCTGCTGTTTGTTTCCACAGCAGGGCTCCAGGGAAGAGGTGATGTTTGAGTAGGGTCTCGGAGGATTGCTAGGAGTTCTCTGAGCCCACCCAGGCACACCAGCTCTGGGGGCGTGTAGGATGTAGGTTGCATGAGGCTGAGGTCGCATGGTAGCACTTGTCTGAAATGGTCTTAGGAACCATGTGAAGAGATGGGGAGGCATTTTAAAAGGTCAGGGTGATGTGACTAGCTCGGAACAGTGGTTTTTTTTCTTTCAGACAGAGTCTCACTCTGTCACCCAGGCTGGAGTGGTGCGATCTTGGCTCACTGCAACCTCTGCCTCCTGGGTTCAAGCAATTCTCGTGCCTCAGCCTCCTGAGTAGCTGGGACTACAGGTGTGCACCACCACACCCTGCTCAGGAACAGTGTTCTCTTGTACTGAATATTCTCTTACTGCCTAATATCCTCTCTGGGTGAATGAACAACCATTTGGGAAATTTTTACCGTGCCTAAATTTGTAATCGTACTGTTTTAGAGCTCTGTATCTTAAAAGTCTTTCCTCCTCAAGCGAGATGTTTACGTCAGTTGTGTTCTTGTTGGGATTAGTGTGCACACGCCTGTCTGTATCTGTGTGTGTGTGTGTGTGTGTGTATATGCATGAGAGAGGGAGAGAAGATGGTGAAATTCTATGGGGCAAACCATGGTTCTTTGCAGATCGGTGGCTCCAGTTGGTTGGATTCACTGGAGCCACATTCATCAGTTTGTTTCTTTCTTTGCTTTTCTCTCTATTTATTTATTTATTGTTATTTGTAGAAGGGGGGGGGTCTGGCTATGTTGCCCAGGCTGGTCTCGAACTCCTGGCCTCAAGTGAGCCTCCTGTCTCAGCCTCCCAAAAAGCTGGGATTACAGGCATGAGCCACCGTGCCCAGCCCAGTAACTGTTACTTCTGACGCTGGGCGGTGTGGCAACTCAGTTGATGCTTGGATGTGTTGTGAACAGAGCCCCGGGGAACCTGATCCTTCTGGTGGCTTGTGCAGCAAACCGTTGATGTGGGAAGCTTATTTATTTCACTTGTAAAGAGGTGACTTGGATAGAGGGATATCTAAGAACTGTCCTTTAATTGGAGTGCTGGAGGGTGTGGCATTCGGACCTCCTTTGTGCAGCATCTGTACATAGCTGAGAGAATTGTACACGTAATTTCCCGAAATGCGTCAGTTTCAAGGCTAACCTAGAATATGTTGGTGGCCAAGCTGTGGACTGTTCTCCAAGAGTTGAATTCTGTTTTTTTTTTCTTGAGACAGAGTCTCACTCTTTCACCCAAGCTGGAGTGCAGTGGTGTGATCTTGGCTCACTACAACCTCTGCCTCCCAGGTGTAAGCAATTCTGCTTCAGCCTCCCATGTAGCTGGGATTACAGGCGCATGCCACCACACCGGTTAATTTTTTTTTTTTTTTTGTATTTTTAGTAGAGATGAGGTTTCACTGTGTTGGCCAGGCTGGTTTCAAACTCCTGATCTCAAGTGATCCACTCGCCTCAGCCTCCCAAAGTGCTAGGATTACCAGGCGTGAGCCACTGTGTCCAGCTTAAGAATTGAATTCTTTAGGAGACATCTGGTAGGAGAATAGAAGGGGAAAAATTGCCTTTTGTCTACTTGGATGTAGTAACGGGGAGGAAGATGGGGCGCCGTGGGGCGTGTCCTCTAACTTGGAACAGACGTAATTTATTTCTAAGTGAAAGTTAGGACCAGTGCTTAGTCATTCTATTTATCTCCCCTTGTTTTATCTTCAGTACTTTTTCCTGCAACCCTGTTTCTGAGCTCAGCATCACATCACCTCTGCGGTGTTGATGCCAGTGTTCTTAGAGCACTGTGTCCTAGTGATGCTTCCATCTTTGTGGGCATGCATCATCAGTGCATTGGGTAGGCTGGGTCTGTACAAAGGTTTGCAGGGCTGGTTAGGAACACATGAACTGTGATCACCTTTCTGAACTCATATGTAATGACCGTTAGGTCACCTGGGGTGAGTTTTCAACACTGCAAACAGAGATGGCAGCTCTTGAATACACAGGAGAGTATATTAACCAGTGGTGCCTGGGATCACTCAGAGTGCAGTTTGGCTGGTACACAGTCCAGGCATCAGAATATGTTCCAGCAGGTATTTGTGGTCTTGTGAAGAAAAGCCACTGTTGGTTTTGGTAAAGGGCTTCAGAACCTTTGTGAAGGTCTTCCGCGGACACCACACAGTCTTCCGCGGACACGTTGGACGCGTTCCTTAGGTAATGTGATTTGCAAACTCAGGAGTCATTCAGTGTCACAATAGTGATCAAAAGCTCCCGGCCCCTGTCCCCAAAACCTCCACAACAAGAGTGCTGTCTGGGCTGGGCGCGGTGGCTCAAGCCTGTAATCCCAGCACTTTGGGAGGCCGAGATGGGCGGATCACGAGGTCAGGAGATCGAGACCATCCTGGCTAACATGGTGAAACCCCGTCTCTACTAAAAATACAAAAAACTAGCCAGGCGACGTGGCGGGCACCTGTAGTCCCAGCTACTCGGGAGGCTGAGGCAGGAGAATGGCGTAAACCTGGGAGGCGGAGCTTGCAGTGAGCTGAGATCCGGCCACTGCACTCCCGCCTGGGCGACAGAGCGAGACTCTGTCTCAAAAAAAAAAAAAAAAGAGTGCTGTCAGTGGCCTCACCGACTTCCTGGACCCTGAAGCTCCAGGGACAAAAGACAGCTGTCCCTTTTCCCTTCCTCTCCATTCTGGGTCTCCCACCACCACCAAGTCCTGTAAATTTTTAGTCTTTGAATCTTTTGTTTTGAGACAGAGTCTCGCTCTGTCGCTCAGAGTGAAGTGGCACAATCTCAGCTCACTGCAGTCTCCGCCTCCCAGGTTCAAGCCATTCTCCTGCCTCAGCATCCCGAGTAGCCGGGATTATAGGCACGTGGCCCCGCGTCCAGCTAATTTTTGTATTTTTAGTAGAGACAGGGTTTCACTATGTTGGCCAGGCTGGTCTCGAACTCCTGACCTCAGGCAGTCTGCCTGTCTCGGCCTCCCAAAGTGCTGGGATTACAGGTGTGAGCCACCACGCCCGGCCCTTTGAATCTCTTTCTACTGCTATGGTCTTACTGTAGCCCCTTGTCACTTCCTGCTGCACTGACCCTTAATTGACCCATAATTCTCCCTCTCTTTTCTTCCCCACCACGTCCCAGGATCTGCCCCATGGCACCATTGCTAGTTGATCTTGGAACCCTGCTTCTGTCACCCCTCCTTTCTCTTTGCCCAGGCTGGAGTGCAGTGGCACGATTTGGCTCACTGTAACCTCCGCCTGTCAGGTTCAAGTGATTCTCATGCCTCAGCTTCCCGAGTAGCTGGGACTACAGGTACATGCCACCACACCTGGCTAATTTTTGTATTTTTAGTAGAGTCAGGGTTTCACCATGTTGGACAGGCCGGTCTCGAACTCCTGGCCTCAAGTGGTCCACCCTGCTCAGCCTCCCAAAGTGCTGGGATAATAGGCATGAGCCACTGTGCCCGGTCACTGTCACTGTCTTAATGCGTGTTTTCTTCTCCATCTGCTTTCATAAAAGATAAACAGTGACTTAAAGGTGTCTCATTCTCCCCTCCCTAGTGGCAATATGGTTGGACTAGAAGGTGGATTCAGTGAACAGGGAACCTCCCTGTCATTTCTGCAAGTGTAAGCTGGGGCATAGAACAATGCCAGGCATAAGGCAGGCACTTGGATGAGTGGGTGAATGAATAAATATGGCTTCTATCCCCCAAGTTTACTGCTGAGCTTTCTCCTGCATATTGACTGAGCTCAGATGTCAAAATTGGGTCTGATCTGTATCTTTTTTTTCTTTTTTTCTTTTCTTCTTTTTTTTTTGAGGCAGAGTCTGTCACTCTGTCGCCCAGGCTGGAGTGCAGTGGTGCAATCTCGGCTCACTGCAACCTCTGCCTCCTGGGTTCAAGCAATTCTCGTGCCTCAACTTCCTGAGTAGCTGGGATTACAGGTGTGCGCCATCACGCCTGGCTAATGTTTTGTAATTTTTAGTACAGATGGGGTTTCACCATGTATCACCATGTTGCCCGGGCTGGTCTCGAATGCCTGGCCTGAAGCAGTCTGCCCACCTCGGCCTTCCGAAGTGCTGGGATTACAGGTGTGAGCCACTGCGCCTGGCCTGATCTGTACTTTTGAAGATTATTCCAAGGTACAGTAGGAACTTTTGGTAGGACGTTAGTTTTCCATCCGGGTATAACATTTTGTGTCAGTGGTGGGGTTGTGCATGATCAGTAGCTGCAACACTAGAAAGATGGCGAAGCAGGAGCAAAGAAAATTCCCTTTGGCTCCAGAAAAATCTCCTGAAAGAGAGGAAGACTTATCAAGCCCTCGAAGCCACCCAGTCAAAGCAGGCACTTTTGGCAAAGAAGGAGCAGAGGAAAGGAAAAGGGCTCAGATTTAAGCGACTGAAATCATTCCTACATGATTCCTGGCGGCAGAAACATGACAAGGTGCGTCTCAGACAATTAGAAGTGAAACCTCATGCCTTGGAATCGCCAGATAAACACTCGTTGGCCTTTGTTGTATGCATCGAAAGGATTGATGCGTTTACTGGTGCAGAGAACCATTGCAAGACTTCGCCTAAAGAAAATTTTTAGTGGTGTCTTTGTAAAAGTCACCTTCCAGAACCTAAAAACGCTGCGTATAGTGGAACCTTTTGTGACCTGGGGACTTCCAAATCTGAAGTCTCTCCAGGAACTCGTTCTGAAACGTGGACAAGCCAAGGTCAAGAATAAGACCATCCCTCTGACAACACAGTGATTGAGGAGCACCTGGGAAAGTTTGGTGTCATTTGCTTGGAAGACCTCATTCATGAAATTGTCTTCCCGGAGAAGCATTTCCAGGAGATCTCATGGTTCTTGCGCCCTTTCCACCTCTCAGTAGCCCGTCATGCTACCAAAAATAGAGTGGGCTTCCTCAAGGAGATGGGCACACCTCCATCTCCTGGGGGTGTGTGCATCAGTCAGCTCATCCACCAGCTGAACTAGAGGCAGGTGCCAAACTGCAGTAAATTTTTATCAATGAAGTGGAAGCATGTGTTGTTTTTTGGATGGGGGGGAGCGAGATTTTTATCAAGTATCTTCAGAGAAGATTATTTCCTGCTTTATCTTCAAAAACTGGAAAGGAAGGGTCAAAGGAAAGACAGTGGCTGGCTGGGCGCAGTGGCTCACGCCTGTAATCCTAGCACTTTGGGAGGCCGAGGTGGGCGGATCACCTGAGATCAGGAGTTTGAGACCAGCCTGACCAACATGGAGAAACCCCATCTCTACTAAAAATACAAAAATTAGCAGGTGTGGTGGTGCATGCCTGTAATCCCAGCTACTCGGGAGGCTAAGGCAGGAGAATTGCTTGAACCCGGGAGGCGGAGGTTGTACTGAGCCGCGATCGCACCATTGTACTCCAGCCTGGGCAGCAAGAGTGAAACTCAGTCTCAAAAAAAAAAAAAGGAAAGACAATAGCTTACGTTCATGGCAAGCACCTCTCATCAGAGTCCAGTTCCAAGGAAAAATTCCAGCATTTTCTACATTGGCTACTGCCTCATCTCTGAAATCACATTTCATGGAAGAAGGAGTCCTGCTTTGTTTTTTTTTTTTTTGAGATGGAGTCTCGCGCTGTCACCCGGGCTGGAGTGCAGTGGCCGGATCTCAGCTCACTGCAAGCTCCGCCTCCCGGGTTTACGCCATTCTCCTGCCTCAGCCTCCCGAGTAGCTGGGACTACAGGCGCCCACGACCTCGCCCGGCTAGTTTTTTTTGTATTTTTTTAGTAGAGACGGGGTTTCACCATGTTAGCCAAGATGGTCTCGATCTCCTGACCTCGTGATCCGCCCATCTCGGCCTCCCAAAGTGCTGGGATTACAGGCTTGAGCCACCGCACCCGGCCTACTTTGTTACATCTTCTATTCTAGGGTTTAATGTTGGTAAATGAGTAACTCTATCATTTGTACAAGGCTCCCTAAGATTCCTGTAGCAGTTGACCAAGCCCAGGGACAGGATTGAATCCAGAGATTCCTGGGGCCTTGAAGAAGACTTGAAATACACATAGGAAGAAAGGCACAAAAATAAATATTCACTTGTCTCTGAAAAAAAAAATTGCGTCTCAAGTTCCTTCTGTAGTTGATAATTTATTCAGTAATAATTTTACAATTGAAGAATATTCTGACTCTTTCTGAATCTGTCTAGATCAGTTACCTGGATGCTGAAGACTTGAATAAATTTGTTTATTTTAAAAATTCTAGGGCCTGGCGCAGTGGCTCATGCCTATAATCTTAGCACTGTGGGAGGCCGAGGTGGACAGATCACTTGAACCAAGTATCAAGACCAGCCTGGGCCACATGGCAAAACACCATCTCTGTTTAAAAATTAGTGTTTTTAAACATCAGTGTTTAAAAATTAGCAGGGTGTGGTGGCGTGCGCCTGTCATCCCAGCTACTTGGGAAGCTGAGGTGGGACGATCACCTGAGCCCAGGGAGGTCGAGGCTGCAGTGAGCCATCATCAGACCATTGCACTCCAGCCTGGGTGATAGAGTGAGACCACATCTCAAAATATACAATAATAAACAAAAAATAGAAAATTCCCCAAATAAATGAATAATAGAAAATTCTAGTGAAAATAAAAGGGGTTGAGTATAACCGTTGAGTGTCTGCACTGGGTGTTTCTGTCTCATGTAACCAACATAGCACTGTGAGGATGGTCATCCCGGAGACGGGCTATGGTAAATCGTGTGCCCAGGATCCCAGAGTGCGTAGGTGGCATATCTAGGTTTTGAACCAAGGTCTGTCGGCCTTTCGTAGCTCAACTGCGTTGTGAGTTTGTTGAATTTCAAGTTCCATGCTTTCCCCAACCAAATCAAAAACCGGAGGGGGAACTGAAAGCTGAGAGCCTAGTAATTGAGAGGACGACTCTGGGAGGTGATGGTATCAAAAAGCCGTCCCGGGAAGCTCTTGTAATTGAGCACACAACTCTGCCCAGAGCTTCCTAGATGCCAGGGCAAAGAAAGATGGGATTACATAGCAAACATTATCGGAAAAAGGAAGCCGATCAGTTTCTTGTTAGTATTTTTCAGCTGGGTGCGATGACCCATGTCTGAAGTCCCAGCATTTTGGGAGACTGAGGCAGGAGGATCACTTGTGGCCAGGAGTTTGACACCAGCCTGGGCAACAGAGAGATAATCTGTCTCTTCAACAAGAAAATACACGTTTAAAAAATTAGCCAGGCATGGTGGTAGGCGCCTGTAATCCCAGCTACTCAAGAGGCTGAAGCAGGACGATCACTTGAGCCTGAGAGTTCAAGGCTGTAGTAAGCTATGATTGCACCACTGCACTGCAGCCTGGATGATAGAGCAAGACCCCATCTTTGAAATTTTTTTTTAAAAGTGCTTTTCTGTGGGCCTTTACACGAGGATCATTGAATAAAGCAATGGGCAGCAGCCCCTGTACTCAGCAAGTGTTTGTAGAGCGCCATATATGTGCCCAGCTCTCTTCGAGGTGCCGGGACTACTGTCGTGTGTGGAAAAGACCAGCAAGATGAAACATGATGTTGGCCTAGGCCCGGGTGGAGGCGCTGTTTTCAGGAACAGGGGTGTTCCCACAGGTAACGCTTTCTGGGTCCCATCTAGATAAGAGGCTGAGAGGTTCAGGCTCAGTTGTAAATTCTGTAAGGGCATTTCTTTGGGAGGTGTGAGCAAGAGAGTAGAATCAGAGTGATTACTTTAACAGGCGGGAGTGAAGCTTGAGAATCTGGCAGAGCGAGGAGCGATCTTATGCCAGAATGAGAGGCAGCCAGTCCAAAGTGAAGGTTCTGAATCTCTTAGTACCTCCCACGTGCAGTGTCTTGCTTTTTTTCTTTTTCTTTTTTCTTTTTTTTTAACGCAGGACACTTGCTCTGTCACCCAGAATCATTGCTCACTGCAGTCTCAAACTCCTTAAGCCCTTCCAAGTAGCTGGGACTACAGGCATATGCCATCATGCTTGACTAGTCTTTCTTTTTCCCTTCCCCTTTCCTCAGAGATGGGGTCTTGCCATGTTGCCCAGGCGGATCTCAAACTCCTGGGCTCAAACGATCCTCCTGTTGACCTCCCAGAGTGCTGGAATTACAGGCATGAGCCACTGTACCTGGCCCCCTGCCATTTTTCCTGTGAAATTTGAAAGGATTTCTTGCCCTTTAGTAGGTGATTTCAGGCAGGGCCAAGAGGTCTTAGAAAGCAGCACGGCTCTGTTCCCATGCTCCTTCCTGGCTGAAGGGCCAGTGTGCCGTGCCTTGGAGGGCGAAGCATTGACTCTAGTCTGGGAGATTCTGTTCATTCAGTCATTCAGCAAACAAATACTGAGTGCCGACCGGGCATGGTGGCTCACGCTTGTAATCCCTGCACTTTGGGAGACCGAGACAGGCAGATCACCTGAGGTCGGGAGTTTGAGACCAGCCTGACCAACATGGAGAAACCCGTCTCTACTAAAAATACAAAATTAGCCGGGCGTGGTGGCACATGCCTGCAATCCCAGCTACTCGGGAGACTGAGGCAGGAGAATCACTTGAACTGGGGGGCAGAGGTTGCAGTGAGCTGAGGTTGCGCCATTGCATTCCATCCAGCCTGGGCAACGAGAACGAAAGTCCATCTCAAAAAAAAAAAAAAAAAACAGCAGCAAATATTGAGTGCCCATGTTATGCCAAGTCTGATGAGCACCAGGGTTACAGGGATGCAGAATAGCTCCACCCGGACATGAGACCAATCCCGTGTCCTTCTGCAGGGGTTATGTCATCTTGGGCAATGCTGTCCTCCGATGATGTGGCCAGGATGTCAGCTGCAAAATGAACCCCAAGTCATCCAGTGAGGCTGCATCTACCTGTAACTTTGCCGTGTCCTGAAAAGGTCTTGAAGGGCAGACAGATGGTTGACAGAATAGCTCTGGAGACCGTTGCCCTGGGTTCGAATCCTGGTTCCACCGTTTATTGATTCCCTGATGTTGGACAAGGAACTTTAACCTTTGTGATAATTACAGCTCCTGTGCATCAGAGCAGTGTTGTAAGGATGAAATGAAATAGCAGACTGTCGTATTGTAAGTGCTTACCACATGCTGTTATTACGTGTACATTACATTATAAGAGGGGAAAGTATTCTGTTAGACAACTCACTCTGTTCATTAGTTAAAAACAAGTCAGGGCCAGGCTTGGTGGCTCACATCTGTAATCCCAGCACTTTGGGAGATTGAGGCAGGCTAATGGCTTGAGCCCAGGAGTTTGAGACCAACGTGGGCAACATGGCGAAACCCCATATCTTTTTTTTTTTTTTTTTTTTGAGACAGAGTCTCACTCTGTCGCCCAGGCTGGAGTGCAGTGGCTCGATCTCGGCTCACTGTAAGCTCTGCCTCCTGGGTTCATGCCATTCTCCTACCTCAGCCTCCCAAGTAGCTGGGACTATAGGCGTCCGCCATCACGCCTAGCTAATTGTTTGTGTTTTTAGTAGAGACAGGGTTTCACCGTGTTAGCCAGGATGGTCTCCATCTCCTGACCTTGTGATCCGCCTGCCTCAGCCTCCCAAAGTGCTGGGATTACAGGCGTGAGCCACTGCACCCGGCCGAAACCCCATCTCTTACAAAAAATTCATGGGGCTTGGTGGTGAGTGCCTGTAGTCCCAGCAATGCAGGAGACTGGGCTGTGATCATGCCACTGTACAGCAGCCTAGCTGACAGAGTGAGACCCTGTCTCAAAAAAAAACCAAAAAACAAAAACCGGGTCAGGAGTAGGGAGTGACTGCTGATGAGTGTGGGATTTCTTTTTGGAGGTATTAAGATGCTCTGGAATCTGGTAGTGGTGATGCTTGCACAGTGGGTGAATATAGTGAAAACCACTGAATTTTACACTTTAAAATGATGAATTTTATGGTGTGTGAATTCTATCTCAGTTCTTTTTTGTTTGTTTGTTTGTTTTTTGAGACTGACTCTCACTCTGTGGTCCAGGCTGGAGTGCAGTGGCCCAATCTTATCCCACTGCAACCTCTGCCTCCCGGGTTCCAGTGATTCTCTTGCCTCAGCCTTCTGAGTAGCTGGGATTACAGGCACCCACCACCACGCCCAGCTGATTTTTGTATTTTTAGTAGAGATGGGGTTTCACCATGTTGGCCAGGCTGGTCTCAAACTCCTGACCTCAAGTGATCCTGCCTGCCTCGGCCTGAGGCGTGGGCCACTGCTCCCAGTCTGTATCTCAGGTTTCTTTCTTTTCTTTTCTTGCTTTCTTTCTTTTTTTTTTTTTTTTTTTTAAGACAGAGTCTTGCTCTGTTACCCAGGCTGGAGTACAATGGCACAATCTCCACTTACCACAACCTCCACCTCCTGGGTTCAAGCAATTCTCCTGCCTCCGCCTCCCGAGTAGCTGGGATTACAGGCACGCACCGTCATGTCCGGCTAATTTTTGTATTTTTAGTAGAGATAGGGTTTCCCTATGTTGGCCGGGCTGGTCTTGAACTCCTGACCTTGTGATCCACCTGCCTCAGCCTCCCAAAGTACTGGAATTACAGGTGTGAACCACCGTGCCCGGCTTCTATTTCAGTTTTTTTTTTTTTTTTTTTTTTTTTTTTGTTGAGACGGAGTCTCGCTCTGTCGCCCAGGCTGGAGTGCAGTGGCCGGATCTCAGCTCACTGCAAGCTCCGCCTCCCGGGTTTACGCCATTCTCCTGCCTCAGCCTCCCGAGTAGCTGGGACTACAGATGCCCGCCACCTCACCCGGCTAGTTTTTTTGTATTTTTAGTAGAGACGGGGTTTCACCGTGTTAGCCAGGATGGTCTCGATCCCCTGACCTCGTGATCCGCCCATCTCGGCCTCCCAAAGTGCTGGGATTATAGGCTTGAGCCACCGCGCCCAGCCTCTATTTCAGTTTTTAAAAATCCGGTTTATAGGTCATGAGTTCTTGAGCAACTAGATTCCCACCAGTTGTGCCACCTGTTCCCTGTCACCTTGAGCTAGTCCTGGACACCTGCAGCAGACATACGTTCACTGTGTTTCTGGGCTCCCACACATTTCTAAGCCCTCTTGAAGTTAACTTCGGGTAATGGTCTGTGAGAGGAAGTGATGTATGTCACTTCTGGATGGAAGCATTTAAGAGCCAGGACTGGGCCCTCCAACAACCTTCTTCCCATCAGGACGGCTGCGGAAGTTGTACCTTGAGGTGGTGGAATGACAAGAGAAAAAGCTGCTTGAACCACTGAGTCACCTTATGGAGGCCAGGGTCCTAGCGGAGTCACCCTGCCCACACTAGACGTTGCTTAGAGTTCAGCGTGAAGCCATGCAATGTGGGTCACTGCCCAGGAGGACTTTTTTTCTGGTGCTGTGACCTGGAGGACTTTCCCTCTAGCCTCTCAGACAGGTGTACTATGTGATGTGGTAGGTCTCTTTTCTAACAGGAAGCCCCAGCAGGTGCAGCAGAGCCGTGGTTCTCCCAACCCAAGCACATCTTCACAGCTCGCTGCAGTCAAGTATGCAGCTCTCTTGGTGGTGTCTGACAAATGGAGCGTGAAGCCCTCAGTCTAAAGCAGCATCTTGGGTAACCTAGTGTACCTGTCTCGAGCAGCAGGCATGGTACAATGTCAGGCCAGCACCAAAGGATTTTGTCTTCCTTGTAAGACAACATGGGGCAATAGAAAGCTCTGTATGGGCAATCTTGTAAATGGTGTAATAATTATAATGCTTTTATAGACACTGCATGACAGTCCTTTGTCACCATAGCAATGGCGTGTAATTATTACTGACTCGTTCATGTTGTGGGTTTTTAGTAACCCTACTACCCACATTCTAGAATTTAAACACATGCTGTGAATATCCAAGCACAGGTCACAGAGATGACCTACAGCTGGTGCTCAATGCACTTTGTTTTTTTTTTTTTTGTTGAGACGGAGTCTCGCTCTGTCGCCCAGGCTGGAGTGCAGTGGCCGGATCTCAGCTCACTGCAAGCTCCGCCTCCCGGGTTTACGCCATTCTCCTGCCTCAGCCTCCCGAGTAGCTGGGACTACAGGCGCCCGCCACTTCGCCCGGCTAGTTTTTTGTATTTTTAGTAGAGACGGGGTTTCACCGTGTTAGCCAGGATGGTCTCGATCTCCTGACCTCGTGATCCGCCCGTCTCGGCCTCCCAAAGTGCTGGGATTACAGGCTTGAGCCACCGCGCCCGGCCTGCACTTTGTTTTTGAGACTGAGTCTCGCTCTGTCGCCCAGGCTGGAATGCAGTGGCGTGATCTCGGCTCAGTGCAACCTCCGCCTCCCAGATTCAAGCGATTTTCCTGCCTCAGCCTCCTGAGTAGCTGGGATTACAGGGCGTGCACCACCATGCCCAGCTACTTTTTGTATTTTTAGTTTCACCATGTTGGCCAGGCTGGTCTTGAACTCCTGACCTCAAGTGATCTTCCCACTTTGTCCTCCCAAAGCACTGGGATAACAGGTGTGAGCCACCATGCCTGGCCTCAATACACAATTGATTGACACCAGCCTTAAATGCATAGCAATGACCTAACACCAAGGTGAAATGCAAGCAACACCGGGGAGGGAATGACCAATATGAGGCCTCAGCCCGTGGGCCATCTGGCCTGTCTGTCTCCTTAGTACCATTGTTCCCTGTCAGCTTGTGGAAGAACTGGTTTGAAACCACTTGTTGGACAGAAGGAAGCCACCGACCAAGACCTGTTCTGTGGGTGAAGCTGTTGCCCAGAGCACCCCCCGTGGCTCCCTGGTCCTCTATGTACTAGTAGAAACTCAGTTTTTGCTGAATGGCACAGCCCACTACTAGCTGAATGTGGGGTGGCAGTAGCCAGCATGAGAACCGCCAAGACCATTGTGAGCCAGGAGTTGGGTCACCCCTTCCTTGTCTGGGGTTGCAACAAGAAGTGACAGAGAGAGTCCCACAAGGTCTCTACATCTCCCTCTGTAAGTTGTGGAAATTTCAGTAATTTGCTTGGTCCTTAGGTCTTTGAATCTGAATCTATAAAATGGATGAAATAATATTTCTCTAAACAGGTTTATCATATGAATCAAAAGAAATTGTAGAAAGTGCCTAACCAGGGTGCTTGGCATGTAGTAGGTGTTGAGTGAATGTTGGTTGCGTGGCTTGGCTCCTGCTTAGTGAGTCTGCAGTAAACACAGTGCTGTGTAGACTAAGCAGGCCTTTCTTCTACAATTCTGAGTGCTTTTTCTTAAGAACCAAGGGTACTAACCCTTGTTTTAGAGACATTCAGAAACTAATCAGGTGTAGTGGTGTGCGCCTGTAGTCCCAGCTCCTCAGGAGGCTGAGGTGGGAGGAGTACTTGATCCTGAGAGGTAGAGGTTGTGGTGAGCTATGATTGCACTACTGCACTCCAGCCTGGACAACAGAGCAAGACCCTGTCTAAAAAATAAATAAATAAATAAATAAATAAATGTAAACACGGAAATAGAAACCATTTATACTGACAGAACTTCTCTCTGTCACCCAAGCTGGAATGCAGTGGCACGATCTCGGCTCACTGCAGCCTCCACCTTCCGGGTTCAAGTGGTTCTCGTGCCTCAGCCTCCCAAGTAGCTGGAATTACAGGTGTGTACCACCATGCCTGTCTAATTTTGTATTTTTAGTAGAGACAGGATTTCTCCATGTTGGTCAGGCTGGTCTCAAACTCCCGACCTCAGGTGATCCGCCTGCCTCGGCCTCCTAAAGTGCTGGGATTACAGGCATGAGCCACCGCGCCAGGCCCTTATGTATGTATGTATGTATTTTTTTTTTTTTTTTTTTTGAGACGGAGTCTCGCTCTGCTGCCCAGGCTGGAGTGCAGTGGCCGGATCTCAGCTCACTGCAAGCTCCGCCTCCCGGGTTCACGCCATTCTCCTGCCTCAGCCTCCCAAGTAGCTGGGACTACAGGCGCCCGCCACCTCACCTGGCTAATTTTTTGTATTTTTTAGTAGAGACGGGGTTTCACCGTGTTAGCCAGGATGGTCTCGATCTCCTGACCTCGTGATCCGCCCGTCTCAGCCTCCCAAAGTGCTGGGATTACAGGCTTGAGCCACTGCGCCCGGCCTGTGTATTTATTTTTTAAAGACAGGGTCTTGCTCTGTCACCAGGCTGGAGTGCAGTCTTGGGATCATATCTCACTGTAACCCCCAATTTCTGGGCTCAAGTGATCCCCTCACCTCAGCCTCCTGAGTAGCTGGGACTACAGATGTGCACCACCACACCTCACTATTTTTTAAATTTTTTGTAGAGATGGGGTTTCACTGTGTTGCCCAGGCTGGTCTCAAACTCCTGGCCTCAATCTATCCTCCCGCCTCAGCCTCCCAATGTGCTGGGATTACAGGCATGAGCCACTGTGCCTAGCCAGCAACAATATTTATAAGAGCCCCCAAGAGGAAACAATCCAAGTATCCATCACCCATTGAATGGATAGACAAAATGTGGTATATCCATACAATGAAATGTTACTCAGGCATGAAGAGGAATGAAGGGCTGATGCATGCTACAACGTGGATGGACCTTGAAAACATTATTCTAAGTGAAAGAAGCCAGGTACAAAGGGCCACTTATTGTGTGACTTTATTTATTTATTTTTTAATTTATGTATGTATGTATGTATGTATATATGTATTTGAGACAGAGTCTCCCTCTGTGCCCAGGCTGTAGTGCAGTGGTGCAGTCTTGGCTCACTGCAACCTCCACCTCCAAGAGAGTCAAGCGATTCTTCTGCCTTAGCCTCCCGAGTAGCTGGGATTATAGGCGCCTGTCATCACACCCAGCTAGTTTTTTAATATTTTTGGTAGAGACGGGGTTTCACCACGTTGGACAGGCTGGTCTCGAACTCCTGTCCTCAAGTGAACCTCCCGCCTCGGCCTCCCAGAGTGCTGGGATTACAAGTGTGAGCTACCACACCCAGCCGGTTTTTCCTTTTAAAGCCGTGACCCTATTTTCCCTTCTGGCCTTGGTGTGTGGCCTCTTCCCCACTCTGTCACCTGCCCTTTTGAGTCCCTTTCCATCAGGAAGCCCTCCTTAACCACTACCAGACTCACCCACACATGAACCGGCTCCTGCCATCTGTTTAATGTTGGCAAGGAGATAAAGATGTGTCTTCCACCAGAGAAGAAGAGGCCACTGCTCGATTCAGTTTGCCTTCCCTGCTGGGCACAGGTGTCATGGCCTCCCTTAAGTGCTTATTCATTCCTGTGTTTCAGCTTTCTCTCCTTCCACCCGCTGCTAGGCTTCTGTGCGCACAGTGCTTTGTGGAATTGCTCCTGTCTCTTCAGCTTAGCAGTGTGCCTTGAAGAGGAAGAGCTGCAGAGAAATGTTGAAAATAAATTGCTTTTTGAAAAATAATTTGACAGTAAGTCAGGGACCTTAAAAATATTTATTCCCTTTGATTCAGAAATATGTCTAAGACAAATTCAGA
The DNA here is from genome assembly GCF_009764315.1 of Trachypithecus francoisi. NCBI lineage: Eukaryota > Metazoa > Chordata > Mammalia > Primates > Cercopithecidae > Trachypithecus > Trachypithecus francoisi. The sequence continues at coordinate 118,049,002 of NW_022681469.1, read as the reverse complement.
AATTCTTTTTTTTGAGACAAATTCTGGCTCTGTCCGTCCAGGCTGGAGTGGAGTGGTGCAATCTTGGCTCACTGCAACCTCCTCCTCCCAGGTTCAAATGATTCTCATGCCTCAGCCTCCCGCTAGCTGGAACTGCAGGTGTGCACCAACACACCCAGCTAATTGTTGTATTTTTTGTAGAAACAGGGATTTGATGTGTTGCCCAGGCTAGTCTTAAACTCCTGAGCTTAAGCGATTTGCCTGCCTCAGCCTCCCAAAGTGCTAAGACTACAGGCGTGCACCACTGCGCCTGGGCCAGAAATTCTATTTTAAGGAACTTATCAGTGGCTTACAAAGACTTATGTTGAAAATATATCAATCCTGTTTTTCATGACTTTTTTTTAAACAATTTTAATTTTTTTTTCTGTACTAGAAAATGCACTGTAACTTGACATTGTAATAGTGAAAATATAATGACATTTGAGAATTTATAACAAGAGAAAATGTTCACAATTTAATATATGAAAAGAAGTAGAACAAAATTATGTGTAGTATAACACCAATCATGTTAAAAACATGGCCGGGCACAGTGGCTCACACCTGTAATCCCAGCACTTTGGGAGGCCAAGGTGGGTGGATCACGAGGTCAGGAGTTTGAGACCAGCCTGACCAACAGTGAAACCCCATCTCTTCTAAAAATACAAAAATTAGCCAAGCATGGTGGCAGGCAACTGTAATCCCAGCTACTCAAGAGGCTGAGGCAGGAGAATCGCTTGAACCTGGGAGGTGGAGGTTGCAGTGAGTTGAGAGATGGCACCACTGCACTCCAGCCTGGGCAACAGCGAGACTCCATCTCAAAAAAGAAAAAAAAAGTATGTTCTGTAATATACATGTAAAAAACTGGTAGAATGAAACCAAATAAGAGTTTGGATTATGTTTTCTTTAATTTTATGCTTTAAAATGTAGCACATTTTCTTCACTAAACATGCTTTTAAATGTTTTAATTGACAAAGTTGTATATATTTATAGTGTATGGCATATTGTTTTGAAGTCTGGTAGAATGGCTCAATTGAGCTAATTAACATATGCATTACCTCACACTTTTTTTTGTGGTGAGAACACTTAAAATCTACTCTTAGCAGTCTTTAAGAGTACAACACATTGCTACTAACTATAGTCATGTTATACAATAAGTCTCTGTTTTTTTTTTTTTTTTTTTTGAGCAGAGTTTCACTCTTGTTGCCCAGGCTGGAGTGCAGTGGCACAATCTCGGTTCACTGCAACCTCTGCCTCCCAGGTTCAAGCGATTCTCTTGCTTCAGCCTCTGGAGCAGCCGGGATTACACGCACGTGCCACCACGCCTGGCTAATTTTTTGTATTTTTAGTAGAGATGGGGGTTTCACCATGCTGGCCAGGCTGGTCTCTTAACTCCTGACCTCAGGTGATCCACCTGCCTTGGCCTCCCAAAGTGCTGGGATTATAGGCATGAGCCACCGCACCCAGCCTCAGTAGGTCTTTTGAACTGTATTTAATTTTAACTTTTTGTTTTGAAATAGTTTCAGATTTGCAGAAAAGTTGCAACAGTACCAACAATTCTTGAGTGCCCTTTACCCAGATTTCCCCATTGTTAATATTTTACCATATTTGCTTTATCGATGTGTGTGTGTGTGATATATTTTTTCTTGAACTATTTGAGAATGAGTTGCAGATATGGTGCTTGGTTACCTCTAAGTACTTCAGTGTGTATTTGCTACAAGGCAAGGACAGTTTTTAAAAATTATTTATTTATTTATTTTACATAAGCAAAATACAGTGATCAATAGCAGGAAATTAACATTGATATCCTGTGTTGTCTAATCATAGAGTTTCTTTACATTTTGCCATTAATATCTTTTACATCAGAAAAAAAATGTTTTTTCCTGGTCCAAGACCTCAAAGAGTGTGTGTGTGTGTGTGTGTGTGTGTGTGTGTGTCTGTCTGTCTTAGATCACTCAGTCTTTATCTTTCATGCCCTTCACAGTTTTGAAAACGTGAGGCCGTGTCTCTGTCAACGTCTCACAGTTTGGTTTGGGTTTGTCTAATGTTCCCTCATAACAAGATGCATCTTCCACCCTAGGCAACAGCGTGAACAACAACAAAAAAAAGAGGTGACCTGGGTGCTTTTGATACCCTATATTCAGATGTAGGAGCAAAGAAATGACTTAAAGTTGGAGTTTATATTTAAAAGGGAAGCAGAGTGTAAGTTTGGAAAATCTGCAGCCTGGCCATATGACAGAGAAAGAAAAAACTTTTTCAAGAGAATTCAAGCAGGCTGTGGAGCAACCACTTGCTAGAGCGATTTGCAGATTTAAAAAGGAGGCAAGTACTGATAGCCAAGACTGTGGGGAAAAAAAAGGCCTTGAAGGCATTTCAGAGACCTTCCCTGCAGCCCCTCCCATTACAGTTGTGGAGGCCTACGAGGGAAGAATGCTTTGTGGTTCAGGCCCAGGGCCAGGGCACGGCTGCCCTGCACAGCCTCAGGACACTGCTCCTCACATCCCTGGCCACTCAGCCTCCAGCCTTGGCTCAACGGGGCCCAGATACAGCTCAGGCTGACCGCACTAGAGGGTGAAAGCCGTAAGCCTTGGTGGCTTCTATGTGTGGTGAGCCTGTGGGTGGACAGAGTGCAAGAGTGAAGGAGGCTTGGCAGCCTCCACCTAGATTTCAGAGGATGTATGGGAAAGCCTGAGTACCCAGGCAGAAGCCTGGTGCAGGGGCAGACCCCTTACTGAGAACCTCTGGTAGGGCAGTGTGGAAGGGGAATGTGGCATTGGAGGCCCCATACAGAGTTCCCACTGCAGCACTGCCTAGTGGAGCTGTGGGAAGGGGACCACTGTCGTCCAGACCCCAGAATGATAATCCATCAGCACCTTGCAACCTGTCCCTGGAAAAGCCACAGGCTGTGAGAGCAGCCTTGGGTTGAACCCTGCAAAGCCACCAGAATGAGTTGGACCAGGACCTTGGGAGCCTACCCTTTGCACCAGCACACCCTGGATGTGAGACATGGAGTCAAAGGAGATTATTTGGGAGCTTTAAGGTTAATGACTGTCTGGCAGGTGCGGTGACTCACACCTGTAATCCCAGCACTACGGGAGGCCGAGGTGGGAGTGCAGTGGTGCTATCTCGGCTCACTGCAACCTCCACTTCCTGCGTTCAAGCGATTCTCCTGCCTCAGCCTCCCAAGCAGCTGGGACTACAGGCACCCACCATCACGCCCGGCTAATTTTTGTATTTTTAGTAGAGACAGGGTTTCATCATGTTGGCCAGGCTGGTCTCGAACTCCTGACCTCAGGTGAGCTGCCCACCTCAGCCTCCCAAAGTGCTGGGATTATAGGCGTGAGCTACTGCGCCTAACTGGCGGAACTGGTTTTTTTTTTTTTGAGACGGAGTCTCGCTGTGTCGCCCCAGGCTGGAGTACAGTGGCCGGATCTCAGCTCACTGCAAGCTCCGCCTCCCGGGTTTACGCCATTCTCCTGCCTCAGCCTCCCAAGTAGCTGGGACTACAGGCGCCCGCCACCTCGCCCGGCTAGTTTTTTGTATTTTTTAGTAGAGACGGGGTTTCACTGTGTTAGCCAGGATGGTCTCTATCTCCTGACCTCGTGATCCACCTGTCTCGGCCTCCCAAAGCTAACTGGTTTTTTAGTTGAGAGGGTTGGTACTTCTTCCTTCCTGCCTTTGTCCAAGGGCTGCTTGGGGCGTGTGTGTGTGCGTGTGTGTGTGTGTGTGTGTGTTTCAAAGACAGAGATCTGTATTTAAGTATTAACTCAGGTCAGACACTTGGGATTTTTCACCAGGCGTCGTCACCAATCAGCCAGCTCAGATTAATTAACGTTAATTTGGTTGGTCTGTTCCCAGACCCCTGGGGTGCAGGCACTTTCTGTCATTAAGTCTTTGTGACCCAGCCTTGTGTGACACATCTCCCATGATGGGGAGCCACGCCCACAACAGTGCATTCTGTGTTCAGACTCCTTTATTAGAACGTCTTTGCTTGGAGGGGATGTAAACCTCTGTCCTCTGTGACGACTCCTATTTCTGAATGCCAGGCCTCTCCCTTTAGCAGTTTTCTGACCACCTAAAACAGGGATCAAGTGCCTCTGAATCTTCTTTCCTTAGAATTAACCTGTCCAGTTCCTTTACTGTTTCTTTTTTTTTTTTTTTTTTTTGGAGAGAGGGTCTTGCTCTCCCAGGCTAGAGTGCAATGGCACAATCATCATGGCTCACTGCAGCCTCTAACTCCTCGGCTCAAGTAATCCTCCTGCCTCAGCCTCCTGAGTAGTAGGGACTACAGGTGCACGCTACCACACCTGGATAATTTTTTTTTTTTGAGGTGGGGGGGTCTCACTTTGTTGCCCAGGCTGGTCTCAAACCTCTGACCTCAGCAGTTCTCCAGCCTCGGCCTCCCAAAGTGCTGAGATTACAGACATGAACCCCTGTGCCTGGCCTACTGTTTCTCTTGTGACAGGTGTTGGGGACTACTCCCTAGGGCCACTTTCTGACTGTTGCAGTTTGTCTTTGATGTTCAAAGTGGAACTCATTTGGAATTCTATTAAAGAATCCTTAGTGTGCATTCCCTTTTCGGGAGGCCATGTTGACTTCGGCCCATCCCATTCTCGTTTTGGTAAAGGAGGAGGGAGTAGCAATGTCCATGCTATGGGATTGCTGCCATGGACTTGCTATAGGAATTGTAACACACACATGTGTGAGCAGGGGGTGTGGGGGGGACAGCATTCTGATTGCCTCCAGGTGATCTCTCCAGACTGTCACCCCTGCGCTAGAGGCAGAAGATGACTTCAGAACTGATCTGCCCAGAATTTGAGAAAAGTAAAGCAAGACCCCTGGCTCTCTCTCTTTCTCTTTTCTGTATTTTTATTTAAAATTAATTGAGGCAATCAGCCAGGCATGGTGGCTCATGCCTGTAATCCTAGCACTTGGGAGGCCAAGGCAGGCGGATCACTTGAGGTCAGGAGTTTGACACCAGCCTAGACAACATGGTGAAACCCCGTCTCTACAAAAAATACAAAAATTAGCCAGGCATGTTGGCGGGTGCCTGTAATCGCAGCTACTTGGGAGGCTGAGGCGGGAGAATTGCTTGAACCTGGGAGGTGGAGGTTGCAGTGAGCCTAGATTGTGCCACCGCTCTCCAGCCTGGGGACAAGAGCCAGACCCTGTCTCAAAAAAAAAAAAAAAAAAAACCCGGGTTTGGTGGCTCACATCTGTAATCCCAGCACTTTGGAAGACTGAGGGAGACAGATCACCTGAGGTCAGGAGTCTGAGACCAGCCTGGCCAGCATGGCGAAACTCTATCTCTACTAAAAATACAAAAATTAGCCAGGCCTGGTGGCAGGCACCTGTAATCCCAGCTACTCCAGAGGTGGAGGCTGGAGAATTGCTTGAACCTGGGAGGCAGAGGCTGCAGTGAGCCGAGATCGTGCCATTGCACTCCAGCCTGGGCAACAAGGGCAAAACTCCATCTAAAAAAAAAAAAAAATTGAGGCAAAAGTGGGGATGGTCAAGAGGATGAACCAGCATGAACTCCTATGGAGAGTTTTGTGCCTGTAAATCACCTTGTGCCACCTTTTAATGTTGACACTGGATTATATCTATGCAATGCCCTGGAGCTTAGGGGAACTGTGGGCTCACCTCCTTGGCATTCAAGCCAGGGAGCGGAGGCCCCAGAGATGCTGCTAGAAGCAGACACAGGGAGCTGCAGCTGCAGCATCAGCCCCTGTGGGCCTGGTCAGCTCAATTTGTGCTGAGTCATGCCCGCTGTTTGCCCGCTGTCCCCCCCGCCCCCCAGTCATGCTTGCACACATCTGACTCAGCAGCTGCCTTCCTCTTTCACGTCATTGCATCGGGCGCGTGTTGGTCATGTGTTTCTAAATTAAGTCCTGTTGTGTGGGAAAAAGGCCATCAGCTGGGGGCGTTTGGCCATCTTTAGTGGAGAATGTTCTCTAGGACATCTGGGTCAAGGCCCTGTGACTGCATTGATATTAGGGGTGCAGGCATCATTGTACAGTCTTACCTGCCTGTAGCAGCATTCTGATCACACCACCCCCTTGCCCTGTCCTCACCAGCTTCCCCGGGGCCAAACACCTTAGACTGGTGTACAGACCCCTAGGCCTTTACACACTCATCTGGGTGTCTCCTTTAAAAGTTTATCTCGGCCGACTGTGGTGGCTCATACCTGTTATCCCAGCTCTTTGGGAGGCCAAGGTGGGAGGATTGCTTGAGCCTAGGAGTTTGAGACCAGCCTGGGCAACTTAGTGAGACCCCATCTCTACAAAAAAATTTTAAAAATCAGCTGGTATGGTGGTGCATGCCTATGGTCCCGGCTACTCAAGAGGCTGAAGCAGGAGGATTGCTTGAGCCCCGGAATTGGAGGCTGCAGTAAGCTCTGATCACACCACTGCACTCCAGCCTTGGTGACTCCAGCCTGTTCAGTGAATGAATGAATGCTTATCTCTTACTTGCCATCTATGCATCCCCACATATAAACGCATCCCATTGCACCACACTTGAGTTACCCCAGACCCCGAGTTTCCCGTGTTCTAGGCTCTGGTGCACGCTTCCTCTGTTGGTAACTTCACTCATCCCCCTAATCTGACCGGTGGACCCTGATCATTCATCACAATCCAGCCTGGATGTTGGCCTCTGGGCGCCCCTTCCTTGACTGTTTCAGACTGTCATGCCTGCTTTTTCCTTCCAGCTCTATTTCCCCTGCCCCTGGCCTCCCCATGCAGCCATGACTGCTGGGATAGGTCTGCCCTTTCTCATAGCAGGAGAGCACCTTGGGGCAAGGTTGGCGTGTCCGCTCCTGCCTGAACCCGCACAGTTCCCGGCATGCAACAGGTGCTCCTCAGCTATTTGCTGCATGCGTGGACGTAAGAGTGACAGAGGCATGTCCTTCGACATGACATTTTTGTACCTGAACATTGTCTAGAGGCTCTTCCAGACTGTAGGCTCTGTGGAATTAGGAGCCTGCCTGCCTCGCACTCCCTAGCATCCTTAGTGCTTTGGGCCCCACGGGCCGGCGGAGCCCTGGTGCGGGTTCCAGGCCTGCTTTGGTGGAAGTGCTCTGTGCCTTTAGCCACACAGAGCAGTAACTTGCAAGGCTTTCAGAGCACATCTAAGAATCAGGAAGCAACTCAGTTTCTCGAATGGATTTCACAAAGTCTGTGAATAAGAGGGCCCCACAGGCCCTACTCAACAGCCTTCTTTCATTTATTATTATTATGTTTTTAAATAGAGAAGATGCTAGTCTTCAAAGACCCTCTTTACTCTTTTACTCTTTTTCCTTTTTTTTTGAGATAGTCTCATTCTATTGCCCAGGCTGGAGTGCAATGGCATGATCGTGGCTCACTGCAACCTTCCCCTCCTAGGTGCAAGTGATTCTCCTGTCTCAGCCTCCAGAGTAGCTAGAATTACAGGGGTGTGCCACCACACTTGGCTAATTTTTGTATTTTTAGTAGAGACTGGGTTTCACCAATGTTGGCCAGGCTAGTCTCGAGCTCCTGACCTCAAGTGATCCACCCGCCTCAGCCTCCAAAAGTGTTGGGATTACAGGCGCTAGCCACTGCACCTGGCCCTCTTTACTCTTATTGTTGTTATCATATAGTGATGGAGTCTTGCTCTGTTGCCCAGGCTGGAGTTCAGTGGTGCTAACTGCAGCCTCAACCTGCAGGGCTCAAATGATTCTCCTGCCTTAGCCTCCCAAGTAGCTGGGACTACAGACCTGAGCCAATGCTCCCTGCCTGTTTACTCTTATTTTATTTTATATTCATTTATTTATTAAGATGGAATCTCACTGTGTTGCCCAAGCTGGAGTGCGATGGTGTCATCTTGGCTCACTGCAACCTCTGCCTCCTGGATTCAAGTGATTCTCCTGCCTCAGCCTCCCAAGTACCTGGGATTACAGGCACATGCCACCATGCCTGCCTAGTTATTTTTGTATTTTTAGTAGAGACGGGGTTTCGCCATGTTGGCCAGGCTGGTCTCAAACTCCTGACCTCAGGTGATCCACCCGTCTCAGCATCACAAAGTGCTGGGATTACAGGCATGAGCTGCTGTGCCTGGCTTACTCTTATCTTAGATATCATGCTAACAAACAGCCGATTTCCCAGTTTATGCAGATTAAAAGCAGCCAATTACAAGTGGGTGAGAGACTTTTGAAAAAACGTAGGCACTCTCATGGCTGGGCGCGGTGGCTCACACCTGTAATCCCAGCACTTTTGGAGGTCGAGGTGGGTGGATCACGAAGTCAGGAGATTGAGACCATCCTGGCTAATACGGTGAAAACCCATCTCTACTAAAAATACAAAAAATTAGCCAGGCGCAGTGGCGGGTGGCTGTAGTCCCAGCTACTCGGGAGGCTGAGGCAGAATGGTGTGCACCCGGGAGGCGGAGCTTGCAGTCAGCCGAGGTCTCGCCACTGCACTCCAGCCTGGGCAACAGAGAGAGACTCTGTCTCAAAAAAAAAACATAGGCAGTCTCATAATGGTGAGAGTCATCCTGCCTCAAGAAAAGACAAACACCATCAACAAAAAAGATGCAGGGGCCGAGTGTGCTGGCTCACACCTGGAATCCCAGGACTTTGGGAGGCCAAGGTGGGAGGATTGCTTGAGCCCAGGAGTTTGAGACCAGCCTGGGCAACCAAGCAAGACCCCATCTCTGCAGAAACAAAAGTTTTTAAAAAAATTTGCTGGGTGAGGTGTTGCATACCTGTACTGTCAGCTACTTGGGAGGCTGAGGTGGCAGAATGGCTTGAGGCCAGGAGTATGAGGGTGCAGTGAACTATGATTATGCTACTGCTCTCCACCCTGTGTGACAGAGTGAGACCGTGTCTCTTAAAACAAGCAAACCAAAAAGATGCAGGAACCTAAGATCCTACAGCCTGGGTTCCCTCTGGGTGCAAGCAACCTCTCCTGCCTCTTTAGGCCCTGGGTATGTTGTACAATGACACGATGGCTGAGTAGACTACAAAAGGAATCCTGCAGGGACTCGAGACAGCACAGACGTGGTTCACATATTCCGGAAGTATTTCTCTAGCTGTGTAGAATTTTAGAGCTGAGGATGATCCTTGGTGACTAGCTCCATATTGCTTTATGGAGAAGAAACCTGAGGCCCGGGAGGTCAAGTAACCTGCCCAGATTCCCACAACCAGAGCCTGCGGCATCTAGACTGCTCAGTCAGTACAGAGCTCCAGTAACTAAGTGCACTTCAGTTATCCGGAGTAGGTGCTAATAACTTATTTCCTGTCAGAGGCCAGGTAATAAATATTTTTTAGGCTTTACATGCCAAGAAGTAAAATCTAGGATATTATATATAACAAGAGAGGCAACAAGTGTCCACATTTTTTGTTGATGAAATTCAAATAAGGCTGGTTGCAGTGGTTCACACCTGTAATCCCAGCACTTTGGGAGGCCAAGGTGGGAGAATTGCTTGAGCCCAGGTGTTTGAGGCCAGCCTGGGCAACTTAGACCCTGTCTCTGTATTTTAAAATACATATTTTTAAAAGAAATTCAAGTAATAACTAATAACAGTTGAGTGTAAGTTTTTAATACAGGTTTGTTAATAAGAAGAATGGAATGATTTTTTTTTTTTTTTTTTTTTTGAGACGGAGTCTGGCTCTGTCGCCCGGGCTGGAGTGCAGTGGCTGGATCTCAGCTCACTGCAAGCTCCGCCTCCCGGGTTTATGCCATTCTCCTGCCTCAGCCTCCCGAGTAGCTGGGACTACAGGCGCCCGCCACCTCGCCCGGCTAGATTTTTTTTGTATTTTTTAGTAGAGACGGGGTTTCACCGTGTTAGCCAGGATGGTCTCGATCTCCTGACCTCATGATCCGCCTGTCTAGGCCTCCCAAAGTGCTGGGATTACAGGCTTGAGCCACCACGCCCGGCCAAGAATGGAATGATTTTTGTAGGGATAAGAGTTTTGGGCCAGGTGCCAATGGCCCACACCTCTAATCCCAGCACTCTTGGAGGCTGAGTTGGGAGGATCGCTTGAATCCAGGAGTTTGAGACCAGCCTGGGCAACGTGGCTAAACCCTGTCTCTACAAAAAAATGTTAAAAAATTAGCCGGGCATGGTAGGTAGTATGCACTTGTAGTCCCAACTACTGTGGAGACTGAGGTGGGAGGATCACTTGAGCCCAGAAAGTTGAGGCTGGAGTGAGCTGCGATTGTGCCACTGCACTGCAGTCTGGGTGACAAAGCAAGACCCAGTCTCAAAAAAACAAAAAACGGAAAACAATTTTGTTTCACTGGGGTTCTCAGTTAGTGTTCCCAAACATCAAAATCTGTTGCAGATACCCACCTGTCAGTGCTCATCTGTAATGAGATTGTATAGGTGACATCTTTGAAAATAGCTTTTCACACAAATAGGTACTGCCAAGTTATGTTAGGGAGCATACATTTTGATGGAGCATATTCATCATTGGAAGACAGCATTCATAGAATTTTTTTTTTAGATTCCCCTCTTGATATTTGCCTTTTTGCATTATTGCATTGCAGATCAGCCACTTCCAATTGAAGGTGAGATGAGAGCTGCTCAATTGTACAGTTAAATGGATTTTAAATATAGGAATTTCCTTCATACTTAGATCAAGATCTGAAAAATGCTGCTAGGGCTAGAACTGTGGTTTGAGCTCAAAAAAATGTGCAAAGTTTTCTCACTTGTTTTAACCTTGACAGTCTAGGAATTGTATCATGTGGATTGACATTACTTGTAATTAATACAAGGTTAATTTCATTGAAATGACTTTACCACAATATAAATCTTGCATATAACTGTTCTTTTGCCTTATAATTTTAGATTGGCCTCATTAAGAAACATCAGGTCTGCAGCAAAAGCTAATTTCCGAAGTCATTTAGTATTTGGTAATAGTGGTTGAGGGCAGTTCTTTCTTTTTTCTTTTTTTTTTTTTTTTGAGATGGAGTCTTGCTCTGTCACCCAGGCTGGAGTGCAGTGGTGTGATCTCAGCTCATTACAACCTCTGCCTCCCAGTTTCAAGTGATTCTCCTGCCTCAGCCTCCCGAGTAGCTGGGACTACCGGCACCTGGCACCACACCCAGCTAATTTTTTGTATTTTTAGTAGAGATGGGGTTTCACCGTGTTAGCCAGGATTGTCTTGATCTCCTCACCTTGTGATCTGCCCGCCTCGGCCTCCCAAAGTGCTGGGATTACAGCACCGTGCCCAGCCCTTTTTTTTTTTAAAGACTAAGAGGGCAGTACTTTTCAGTTATTCTTGTTCAGAAAAGTTTTAGTATTCACTCTGAGCTCAAAAAAGTCACACCAGACTTTACCACTGCTAAGCTGCTCAACTGCTGTATGGTAGAACAGTTAGGATATTCAGTTTCTATTTCTGACAACAATCCTTAAGACCAACTTAGGTTAAGTCTGTGAGAGCAGATACTGTTGACATTCCCTTGTTTGATCACATATAATAGATTCAAATTTTTTGCATGGTATCTGCTGGTGAATAATATAGTGAACAACCATAGGCTCCAACTAAGTCTTTTTCTGCCCCCCGCATTCATTATAACACGTCTTAGTGGATTCCAGTTCAGATGGTACTAAACTTTTCTCAACTTCTTTGAAAATGCTCTTATTTTTAGTTGTTTCATGCTAATTCTTCAAACTTGGCATTGACTCCCCAAGTAAATAACAACTGAAAAGTATTGGTAATGTCTTTTGATTCATCAAGAGCCAAGGAATTGCATTCTTAAACCCTCTTGGTGGCTTTCCTCTAAATGCTTCCAAGATATGAGCGAATGCTATAGAAATTGCAGGGAAGTCCAAAGGGCTGTGCTTCTCCTGTGGCTCAGTCTTATTTCATACCTGCGACATCTTTTAAGGGAAATTTGCAAGAGGGAGAATTATCAACTTAAAAAAAAATAGCCAAGGAAACCTCGACTCTTCAAGGAAGCAAGGAAACCTACTCTCCTTGGAGGTGACATCAGAGGAGGCCCAGTGCAAGTCAGGACTTCACCACCACTGGGCGGAACCAGGGAGCCTCACCCCATGTGTCAGTTCAGACCATCTGGGGAGCAGTAATGAAGTACTCTTCCCTCTCCAAGCTAGGGTTTGTCAGCAGAGGCCCAGGAGGAACACTGAATCTTGCCTGACAGCAATGAATTGATACCTTCCTTCCCTATCAGCAGGGTGACAGAGAATATTTAATAAAATCAAAAGAGGCTGGGTGCAATGGCTCACGCCTGTAATCCCAACACTTTGGGAGGCCAAGGTGGGTGGATCACTTGAGGCCGGGAGTTGGAGACCAGCCCCAGCAACATATTGAGACCCTGTCTCTACTAAAAATACAAAAAAAAAAAAAAATTAGCCAGGTGTGGTGCCATGCGCCTGTAATCACAGCTACTCTGGTGGCTGAGGCACGAGAATCACTTGAACCTGGGAGGCGGAGGTTGCAATGAGCTGAGATCACACAATTGCACTCCAACCTGGGCAACAGAGACTCTTGTCTCAAAAATAAAATTAAAATAAAATAGGCTTAAGTAAGATTCAGGATCTTAAAGTACTCAGAATGCCCAGGATACAATAAAATTCAATCACTATACCAAGAGCCACAGAACTCTCAACTTGAATGAGAAAAGACAGTCAACAGACACCAGCATCAAGATGACACAGATGTTGGAATTAAACAACATATAAAGAAGAATGAAACAGATGTCTTAGAACCGAAACATACAGTAGCCAAAATAGGAAACTGAATGGATGACTCCACAGCAAAATGGAGAAGACAGAAGAGAATCCATGAACTTGAAGTTGGAGTAGTAGAAATTACCTAACCTGAACAACAGAAACTAGACTAAAAACCAAAACAAAACAAATGAACAGAGCCTCAGGATTTTGTGGGACTAATAAAAGATCTAACTTTCATGTCACCAAAGTCCCAGGAGAAGAAGAGAAAGAGAATGAGGCTGAAAAGTTATTTAAAAAATAAGGGTGGCCGGGCACAGTGACTCACTCCTATAATCCCAGCACTTTGGGAGACCGAAGCGGGCAGAATCCCAGGAGTTCAATACCAGACTGGGCAATGTGGCAAAACCCTGTCTCTACTAAAAATACAAAAATTAGCCAGGTGTGGTGAGGCATACCTGTAGTCCCACCTAGTCGGGAGGCTGAGGCAGGAGGATCCCTTGAGCCCAGGAAGTTGAGACTGCAGTGAACCGTGATTATGCCACTACACCTCCAGCCTGGGTGATAGAGCGAGACCTTGTCTCCTTAAAACAAAAATAAATAAATGAGAAGTTGCTGCCATTTTGTAAAAGACATAAATCTACAGAGTCAAGAAACAACCTCACAGAAGGTAAACACAAATCTGTACCAACACCTCAGTATGGATAATAAACTTCCTGGGCACTCTGGCTATGGAGCAATCTGTTTGAGTCACTCTTGGACACTGCTTTTTAATAGGTCACCTTGGACAGTGTAGTGTTCCCCGAGCACCTCTCAGTCTCTGGGGGTTGTGCTGTCAGGCAACAGTAGGGTATGGTTCCATGAGGGTTTTCCCTCATCTTGAAGCCACTCAACCTTGGCAGAGGGGTTTGTGAACCCAAATGACCCCGCTCCCCCTGCAGGCAGAAGGTGGATGCCAGAGCCTTGTCTAGGTGGCCGTGACATGACAGTGACAGTCAGCTAAAGGGCTGACTAAATTACATGTTTTATTTATCTTTCCTTCCTTGTTACTGCTTTGATTGGGGTGTCTGACTCATGCCAGTATCAGTGCTGAGTTGGTTGCTCGATCTTGTTTACTGACCAGAAGTTGCAAACAGCAAATGCAAAACTGCAAACACTTCCTGGAAGACAACCTGTTCCAGTGTTGCAAACTGTTGGCCTCAGAGAGCCCTTGTGTTCTTATGTCATTCTCCCCTTTCAGAAGCTGGTGAGGCTCCCGCCAGTGCCCCCCAGCCTGTGTGCCCCCTGATTTGTTTGTCCATCTTGCTCGGTGGTGTGCGGAACTGGAGCTGTTGCCCTTGATTGCTACCTTGGCAGGAATCAGTCAGCTACTGAAATTGACAAGGAATCGTGGTCAAGCTATACATGAATAGTTTTTACCCTTCTCTGTCTGTATGTTGTATTTTATAATAATGAAGACTTATGTAGAGACCTAATTTATAATAAAATATCAAGTCAGATCTGCTCTATTTAGAGTTGGGGAGATCTGTTTGGCTGGTATTTTGACATGTGCCTTTTTCTGTGCCTAATTTTTTTTTGAGACAGGATCTCACTCTGTTGCCTAGACTAGAGTGCAGTGGTGTGATTGTGGTTCACTGCAACCTCAACCTCCTGGGCTCAAGTGATCCTCCTACCTCAGCCTGCCACATAGCTGGGACTACAGGTGCACACCACACCTGGCTAATTTTTGTATTTTGTGGTAGAACTGGGGTTTTGCCATGTTGCCCAGGTTAGTCTCGAACTGCTGAGCTCAAGCAATCTGCTCGCCTTCGCCTCCCATAGTGCTGAGATTACAGGCATGAGCCATTGCACCCAGCTCTGTATCTAATTTTGCAGATGAGAACATCAAAGCCTTCTGTTGGTAAGGGGTGTGTCTGGGATCCCAGCCAGCTGGTGTGGCAAGAGCCTGGTCTAGTTCTTGTTTGCTGCTTGGACTGATACTGTCTTTGACCACATGAGCTCTGCCTTGTCCCCTGTTCCTTTTGCTGAAGGTATAAAGAAGAAAGTCAGAGATTAAAGCCTCTTTCAGGGCAGAAGGCTCACGCAGGCTTCCAGAACCTCCTCAAAGTACCCGTAGGGACTACCTGATCTGGAAGAGAGTTGTCAGTCAAGACATGCAGAGTTTTCCCATCAGAGTATTTGGTATAGCAGAGGTAGCTCCCAAACTGTGCCAGGGCACTGCAGCAAACTCACAAGTGCCTCATTCGCAAATGCGGCAGATGTTCAGTTCTGTCGAACTCCATGTGAAGTGCTAGCTTGGGACAGTTCACAGTTCCAACGTGAGATCCTTGCTGCGTTCCTTCCTAGGATTTTACATCTTTGCGAAGCTGGGTTTGCAGTGATTGTTTGGACCTAACTACTTTATACGTGAAACTGTTAGGCATTTTTTTTGGCCTACGGATACCTGAAAAATTTGCTGAGATAGAGGGGCTCCACAAACGAAGGACATTTGGGATCTGTCCAGACAGGTACACTAGAAGCCCAATGTGTGTTTTGTTTATTGATTGATTGGGACAGAGTCTTGTTCTGTTGCCCAGGCTGGAGTGCAAGTGGCACGATCTTGGCTCACTGCAACCTCCGCCTCCCGGGTTCAAGCGATTCTCCTGCCTCAGCCTCCCGAGTGACTGGGATTACAGGCACCCGCCACCACGCCTGGCTCATTTTTGTATTTTCAGTAGAGATGGGGTTTCACCATGTTGGCCAGGCTGGCCTCAAACTCCTGACCTCAAGTGATGTGCCTGCCTCAGCCTCCCAATATGCTGGGATTATAGGTGTGAGCCACCGTGGCCAGCCCCACAGTGTGTTTTAAATCTTTGCACTTAGTGTTTTTGATTCCTGCACATTTTATGTTGCATGTATCATAATATATTCGCGGATTCCCTTCATTCCCTTGAGTAGTTATTGCGCACTGGATTCTGCGCCAAGGAAGTGTATGCTGGGGAGGGGATGGCGGAGCTGAGGTCTGAAGACTGAGTACGAACTTCGAGAGGAGGAGCATCTCAGACACCTGTCAGGCTCTGGGGCAGGACCACAAAGGTGCGAGCTGGAGAGTGGCTCACGGTGGGGCTGGAGAGATGGTGGGTGTCTGTGTGTGCATCAAGGGGAAAATGGTTAAGTTTCTTAACCCAGGGGCTCATTTGTGGCCTCAGCCCCCAGGTACACTGCTTGAATCCTGGGATTCCTCCAAGCTTAATCTCCTTGAGAGGCTTTCCTTTCCCACCACATGCCAGACGCAGAGGTGCCTGAGATGCTGCTCTTGCCTCCAGGAGCTCACACCGAGTGAGAGAGAGACCCGTGTCCTAAGTAGAGGGCAGTGAGCACAGCCTGCTGGGAAGCTGGGCCTATTTCTCGTTTTGCCCCTTGGGTGAGGTGCTTACCCCTTGTAGCCTCATCTGTAGCTCAGGGCCTTGGATAAAGTGATGGCTGGCTGAGTCCTTCCTACCGCACCTGTCTTCTCTCAGAAGTAGTTTGATATTTCAGAGTCAAAGCTGCTGGGAACATTCTTGTTCTGTGGAGCCTCCAGGCTGAGCGCTGGGAGCGCCCAGTGTGCTGGTCGGGGCTGAGGGGCACTCAGGGTCAAGCGCCACCCCTGTTGGCTGCAGGGAGTCAGTCACAGCCTCAAGGAGCAGCTCCTGTTCCTTTCTGTGGTGTTGCGCGTTAGTTTCCTTAGCTGCGTGAGACTGTGTGGTCCTGACTCTGAACTCAGGGAAGAGGCTGAACGAAGCTGGGAGTTCAGGTGTTAGAGACAGGCAGCGTGAAGAGGAGAGAATAGAGTCTGCCTCACAGACTGTCTTGATGGAGTTGTAGTGTGGTTTTCAGATTATAAAGGCATTCCGTAGTCTGTAAGCCAGGCACTGCCAATCCAGGTACCCGAAAATCAGAAGGTTCTTGTCTTCTGATCAAATGTTTATTTATGCCGGGCGCGGTGGCTCAAGCCTGTAATCCCAGCACTTTGGGAGGCTGAGATGGGCGGATCACGAGGTCAGGAGATCGAGACCATCCTGGCGAACACGGTGAAACCCCGTCTCTACTAAAAATACAAAAACTAGCCGGGCGAGGCGGCGGACGCCTGTAGTCCCAGCTACTCGGGAGGCTGAGGCAGGAGAATGGCGTAAACCCGGGAGGCGGAGCTTGCAGTGAGCTGAGATCCGGCCACTGCACTCCAGTCCGGGCGACAGAGCGAGACTCCGCCTCAAAAAAAAAAAAAAAAAAAATGTTTATTTATTCAACAAATCGACATAAATGCTCATATGCCAGTCTATGAACTAAGCCAAGTCTCTGCCCTTGTAGGGCTGACCCTCTAGTCAGGGAGATAGCCAGTGGTGGGGTAATGTATAATATAATTTCAGGTAGGGATAAGCTCCATTGAGGGGTCAGAGGGTAGGGGTTGTGGCCAGGGGGCAGTTGTAGGTTCTGTTCTCAGGCAAAGTCTGTCTGAGATGGTGACATCTGAGTAGAAATTTAAATGAGGGAGTGAATTTTGCAAATAATGAGATGGCCATGTGTAAAGGCCCTGAAACAGAAGGAGATTGGTGTGACCTGCAAGGTGTGAAGAAGGAGAGCGTAGTAAGAAATGTGGGTGGTAGGAGACCGGGCGCTGTGGCTCACACCTGTAATCCCAGCACTTTGGGAGGCCGAGGTGGGCAGATCATGAGGTCAGGAGATGGAGACCATCCTGGCAAACACGGTGAAACCCCATCTCTACTAAAAAATACAAAAAAATTAGCCAGGCGTGGTGGTGGGGGCCTGTAGTCCCAACTACTCCGGAGGCTGAGGCAGGAGAATGGGTGAACCCGGAAGGTGGAGCTTGCAGTGAGCCGAGATCGTGCCACTGCACTCCAGCCTGGGAGACAGCGCAGACTCCATCTCAAAAAAAAAAAAAAAAGAAATGTGGGTGGTGGGAGTGTGGCTTCCAAGGGCTAGATTGTAATGGGCCTTATGAGCTATGTAAGGACTTCAGGGCTTTGTTGTTGTTTTTGAGATGGAGTCTCGCTCTGTCACCCAGGCTGGAGGAGTGGCACGATCGTGGCTCATTACAACCTCCGCCTCCCAGGTTCAAGCAATTCACCTGCCTCAGCCTCCCCAAGTAGCTGGGACTGCAGACACACACCACCACGCCTGGCTAATTTCTGTATTTTTAGTAGACAGAGTTTCGCTGTGTTGGCCAGGCTGGTCTTGAACATCTGACCTCGTAATCTGTCCGTCTCGGCCTCCCAAAGTGCTGGGATTACAGGCGTGAGCCACTGTGCCCGGCCACTTTAGGTTTTTGTATGAAGTATGATGTGAAGACATTTCAGGGTTTTTTGTTGTTGTTGTTGTTGTTGTTGTTGTTGTTGTTGTTGTTTTTTGAGGTGGAGTCTTGCTCTGTTCCCCCAGGCTGGAGTCTGGAGTGCAGTGGTGTGATCTTGGCTCACTGCAACCTCCGCTACCCGGGTTCAAGTGATTCTGCAGCCTCAGCCTCCTGAGTAGCTGGGATTACAGGCGCGCGCCACTGCATCCGGCTAATTTTTGTATTTTTAATAGAGACAGGTTTTCACCATGTTGGCCAGGCTGGTCTCAAACTCCTGACCTCAGGTGATCTGCCTGCCCGGCCTCCCAAAGTGCTAGGATTACAGGCATGAGCCACTACGCCCGGCCCATCGCAGGGTTTTGATCAGGGAGGGGACATGACCTGATTGACAGAATCTCGCTCTGTCACCCAGGCTGGAGTGCAGTGTCGTGATCTTGGCTCACTGCAAGCTCTGCCTTCTGGGTTCACACCGTTCTCCCGCCTCAGCCTCCCTCCTCTGTGGCTGGGACGCCTCCTGTAGCTGGGACTACATGCGCCTGCCACCATGCCTGGCTAATTTTTTGTATTTTTTTTTAAGTAGAGACAGGGTCTCACTGTGTTAGCCAGGATGGTCTCCATCTCCTGACCTCGTGATCCGCCCACCTCAGCCTCCCAAAGTGCTGGGGTTATAGGCGTGGGCCACTGTGCCTGGCCGACCTGACTTCCTTTGTAAAGCATCCCCCGGTCGCTGTGTGGGAAATGGCACGTCCGTCAGGAGGCTCTTGCGGTGATTACATGGGTACAGATGTGCGTTAACCTCACTCCCAGTGTCGTCGATTTATTAGTAGAAACTGCCATGAGTTATGCAGTCGGCTTGAGTCTGTGTCGAGAAGGACTTCGCTTCATGGGCATTAGATCTCTTCTGGAAAATGAGGGGACCGGTCACTTGGGGAATTAGAAGGGAGGAGGGTGAGGGACAGGCAGCGCAAGTTTCTTGGCTGCTGCCTTGTGATAAATAACAGCTAGACAGCTAGGGGAGTTCCTCTGTCACCATGACACTCCCAACTGGTTCCAGTCAGGCCCTGAGTGTCTGCTGCCTCATGATTCTGCGGGACAAGTCCTTCCAGAATCTGTCAAAGCAGATCCTAAATGCCTCTCTGTCTGGTTCCATGAAAATGTGACAGGTGGCTCATAAGCTTGACAGAGATCCTGATATGACTAGCATTAAGTAAATATTAAATGTGTTAATGAGATTAAATATAAATGGTTTTCTCTGGGGACAACAGAATTCACTTTGTCCTTTAATGTCATATCAAAAAACCTGGCCAGGTGCGGTGGCTGATGCCTGTCATCCCAGCACTTTGGGAGGCCGAGGCAGGCGGATCACGAGGTCAGGAGTTTGAGACCAGCCTGACCAACGTGGTGAAACTCTGTCTCTGCTAAGAATACAAAAATTAGCCGGGTGCAATGGCGTGTGCCTGTAGTCCCAGCTGCTCAGGAGGCTGAGGCAGGAGAATCGCTTGAACCCGGGAGGCGGAGGTTGCAGTGAGCCGAGATCGCATCACTGCACTCCAGCCTGGGTGACAGAGTGAGGCTCCGATCCCCCCCGCCAAAAAAAAAAGTCATATCAAAAAAGCCAAACTGAGGCCAGGCACAATGGCTCACGCCTGTAATCCCAGCACTTTGGGAGGCCAAGATGGGTGGATGACCTGAGATCAGGAGTTCGAGACCAGCCTGGCGGACATAGTGAAACCCCATCTCTACTAAAATTACAAAATCAGCCAGGAGTGTTGGTGGGCACCCGTAGTCCCAGGTACTCTGGAGGCTGAGGCAAGAGAATTGCTTGAACCCGGGAGGTGGAGGTTGCTGTGAGTTGAGATGGCGCCATTGCACTCCAGCCAGGGCAACAGAGAGAGAGACTATCTCAAAAAAATAAAATAAAAAAGAAAGAAAAAAGCTAAATTGAGATGAACTCAATCCATTGGAAAAGCATCTCAGATTAGTGAGAAAGCAAAGACCCAAGCTCGCAGGCCTGTCCTGAATGGCCTGTTCCCAGCAGGCTGTGTAGGGTAGACCGATGCCCACAACCCTCGGATGCCCTAGCTTCCCAGACCAGCCCTGTGGTTTCCCGGTGACAGTGACAGCCATTGGCAGTCAGCTAGAACATGGTCTCTCATTGCCTAATTGCTGACACATGACTCAGGCTTTCCTGATTGAGTCTGGGTGCTCTGCTGGTGGTGAAAGAAACCCAGTCAGTCATCTCCGTGATTGCAAAATGGAATGATGTGAACTTCAGGGCTGAACCCAGCCTCTTCGGTAAGCAGCCGAAGCTGCTGTTTCAGGGACTCCCACTTGTACCTTTGCTGACTCATGTCAGATCTGCCTATCAGGTGTCGGTGATGGAAGGACCCGTTGAGCATCTTTCGAGGGAACTAGGCTGGTGACATGGGGGTTCCCCAAGCCCGCCTCTGATTCAGTGATTCACCAGGGCTCACAGAACTCAGAAAAGCTTTTTGCCTACGATGACAGTTTATTACAGCAAAATGATGCAAATTAAAATCAGCAAAGGTCAAAGGCACATAGGGCAGAGTCCAGGAGAGGCCAGGCGTGAGTGTCCAGGTGGTCACACACGAGTTTCCATCATTGCTGGTCACACTTAATTCTCCCAGCAACGATGTGTGAGAGCACCTGTGAAGAACTGACACCCGGGGAAGGTCACCCAAGCCAAGGTTTCCGGGGTTTTTATTGGTGGGTCCGTTGTGTAGGCGTGGAGCGTCTGGGTCTGAAGGCTTACCTATTCCATCTCCAGTACCCACAGACATCAGACCGATACAGCATGATTCGAAACCCCAGGCACAGGGCCTCACGCCTGTAATCCCAGTGCTTTGGGAGGCCGAGCCAGGGGAACCACTTGAGCCCAGGTATTTGAGATCAGCCTGGGCAACATAGCAAGGCCCTGTCAGTAGAAAAAAAATTTAAAAATGAATGCAGCGGCGCATGCCAGTAATCATAGAAGTTCTACTTGGAAGGCTGAGAGGATCACTTGAGCCCAGGAGTTTGAGGCTACAGTGAGCTGTGGTCACACCACTGCACTCCAGCCTGGGTGACAGAGCAAGACTCTGTGTCTTAAAAAAGACAAACAAAAAAAGACACCCAGGCATAGGAAAGCAGGCATTCACCATACATCTCATTGTTAACAGGAACTATCTTCATAGCCCAAGGTCTTGGGAACACAGAGACACTCTCGCCAGGCAGGATAGTCCAAGGCTCGTGAATATCAGGAGCCACTCAAGGGCCAGGCCTGGAGACTTTTGGAGCACACAGGATTTAGGGCAACCCCAGCCCGCCACACAGTTGGGGAAAGGGTTTGCTGCAAAGTGGTCCTGTCTCGCGTGGACTCCCTCCCGTCACCGTGCAGTGTCCTTGTGGGATTGGAGGAAGTTCCAGCGCACTGAGTCAGTGGTTGTCATTCTGTCTGTCTGCCGGGGACCCAGTCCCAGCTGCAGCCTTAGCTTGCACCCCAGGACCACGCTGGGCTGGTGCTGACACCACTGGGGGCTGTCTGTTGTGTCAGCCTCAGTCCAAGGCTATGGCTGTCTTGGCAGGAACCTGGCTTAGTGAGCCGCTCCTCCTACCCAGTGCAGTGACCATTTTCTGCAGCCCCAGGGGCATGAGGCCCAGCATTCAGGTGGGCACCCCAGCCAGCCTCAGGGCATCCTGCTCCCCTGTGCTGACGTCTGCTGTTTCTGTCTCCTAACAGTTTCATGATCAACATGGGGGACTCCCACGTGGACACCAGCTCCACTGTGTCCGAGGCGGTGGCCGAAGAAGTATCTCTTTTCAGCATGACGGACGTGATTCTATTTTCAGTCATCGTGGGCCTCCTAACCTACTGGTTCCTCTTTAGAAAGAAAAAAGAAGAAATCCCCGAGTTCACCAAAATTCAGACATCGTAAGTGCCACCTCTCAGCCTCCTCTCTCTGTCCCTCTTCTGTTACCATTCCGAGCAGTGTCCTGCACACAGGCCTCAGGCTGAAAGAAGCAAGGTTCCTTGTAGCATTTTGGGGCGACTCTTGGGTTTTGCCTTCTTGCTAGATTGTGCTTCAGCTCTCCCTTAATCATCTCCTATGTGGGGTTTATAAGGCCCTTTTCTATCTGCTGTTTATTTGACCTTCAGAGGAAGCATTCTGAAAATGACACCAGTTTTCAGATTAAGAACCGGGGGCTCAAGGGTGTTAACGGGCCTGCCAAGGTCATGAGCCAGCAATAGCAGCGCTAGAGCTGGAACCCTTTTTTCCCTTTTATTTATTTATTTATTTGGAGACATGGTCTCACTGTATTGCCCAGGCTACAGTGCAGTGGCGGTGGCATGATCAAGGTTCACTGCAATCTCCACCTCCCAGGCTCAGGCAGTCTTCCCACCTCAGCCCCCCAAGTAGCGGGGACTAAAGATGTGCATCACTGTGCCCAGCTAATTTTTTTTATTTTTTATTTTTTGAGGCGGACTCTTGTTCTTTCATCCAGTCTGGAGTACAGTGGTGTGATCTCAGCTCACTGCAACCTCTGCCTCCCTGGGTTCAAGTGATTCTCTTTTTTTTTTTTTTTTTTGAGACGGAGTCTCGCGCTGTCACCCAGGCTGGAGTGCTGTGGCCGGATCTCAGCTCACTGCAAGCTCCGCCTCCCGGTTCACGCCATTCTCCTGCCTCAGCCTCCCGAGTAGCTGGGACTACAGGCGCCGCCACCTCGCCCGGCTAGTTTTTTGTAGTTTTTAGTAGAGACGGGGTTTCACCGTGTTAGTCAGGATGGTCTCGATCTCCTGACCTCGTGATCCGCCCGTCTCGGCCTCCCAAAGTGCTAGGATTACAGGCTTGAGCCACCGCGCCCGGCTCAAGTGATTCTCTTGCCTCAGCCCCCTGAGTAACTGGGATTACAGGTGTGAGCTGCCACGCCCAGTCAAGTTTTGTATTTTTTTTTTTTTTTTTTGAGACGGAGTCTCTCGCTCTACCGCCCAGGCTGGAGTGCAGTGGCCGGATCTCAGCTCACTGCAAGCTCCGCCTCCCAGGTTTACGCCATTCTCCTGCCTCAGCCTCCCGAGTAGCTGGGACTACAGGCGCCCGCCACCTTGCCCGGCTAGTTTTTTGTATTTTTTAGTAGAGACGGGGTTTCACGGTGTTAGCCAGGATGGTCTCGATCTCCTGACCTCGTGATCCGCCCGTCTCGGCCTCCCAAAGTGCTGGGATTACAGGCTTGAGCCACCGCGCCCGGCCAAGTTTTGTATTTTTTTAATAGAGACAGGGATTCGCCGTGTTGCCCAGGCTGGTCTCGAACTCCTGGACTCAAGCGATCCGCACACCTCGGTCTCCCAAAGTGTCGGGATTACAGGCATGAGCCACAGTACCCAACCTAGAATTGGCATTTTTAAGTCTTTTAAGGCTATAGCCAGCTGGAACACTGTGTGCTAATGAGCACAAAATCTCTGGGCAGGCCTTATTTTGTTGCTCTTTTAAACTTTTCATGAAACTTCCTTTTAAGAATAAGTGAAAAAGATGGATTCGTTAAAAGAAAAACATTAAGGAAATAATAGTACAGATGGTATGTAGATAGGAAAAATGATACCGAAGGTCTGCCTAAGTGGCTGCATCCCTGTGTCTCCAAGATTCATTTCCATAAGCCACACGGAAAAATCATTCTCCAGACTTTAGGGTCCTGCAGCCAGAATCACTTCCTGTGGTTACGTTTGGCTGTGTTTAACACCAATCTCAGACTGCAGAGGCCTGCGGCCAGGTTTGAGTGGGGACCTGCCAGGTCAGGTCTGGGCCGAGGGAACTCCAGGGGCACGGGCCTGCTGCATTCAGGGACTCCCTGGATTTGGCAAGGGGCAGGTCTTCAGGGGCAGGATTGGGAGCCATTCTCAGACCAGAACCCCTTTCATTCTGTCTGTCTGCAGGGGACCCAGTCCCAGCTGCATCCTTAGCTTGCACCCCAGGACCATCCTGGGCTGGTGCTGACACCAGTGGGGGCCGTCTGTCATGTCAGCTCCAGTCCAAGGCTGTGACTGTCTTGGGAGGAACAAGCCACATGGCAAAGTCATTCTCCAAGGCTGGGCATGGTGAAGCATGCAGCTCACATCAAATCCCAATTCCCTATTCCAAGCTGGGTATCAGCCTTCCCTGCCAGAATACTTACAGCCTTCACACAGTAAAGCAGATATTCACGCAACACAATTCTTATACCATGGACAGGGAATTAGTTTTACATCTTTAAAAACTGGGTTCAGGGCCAGGCTCAGTGGCTCACATCTGTAATTCCAGCACTTTGGGAGGCCGAGGTGGGAGAAATCACCTGAGGTCAGGAGTTTGAGACCAGCCTGGCCAACATGGCGAAACCCTATCTCTACCAAAAATACAAAAACTAGCTGGGCGTGGTGGTGCACACCTGTAATGCCAGCTACTAGGGAAGCTGAGGCAGGAGAATCGCTTGAACCCAGGAGGCAGAGGTTGCAGTGAGCAAAGAATGTACCACTGCACTCCAGCCTAGGAGACACAGTCCATCTCAAAAAAACAAACAACAACAACAAAAAAACTGAGTTCAATCTTATCTCCATCATTGACTTCCTGAGCAAATATTTCCTAAGGTCCTACCTACGTGTCCCAGACACTATCTTAAGGCGTGTGGCCGCAGCTGTGAAGAAAATACATGAATGCTGTCTTCATCAAGCTTACGCTCTAGTGGTGGGTGAACCCTGGGCAAGACCTTAACCTCATTCTGCCTCAGTTTCCTCATCTGCTAAATGGAGGCAGTAGTCCCAGTCTCATGGGGCTTTTGTCTTAAATGAGGAAGAGTTTGTAAACTCACCTAGCACTGTCCCTGAGGGATAGGAGCTGTATAGTGTTTGCATTGATTGTATTTTATGCCAGGCACTATGACGGGCATGATAAGGACCACAGAGCTGGCATTTACGTTAAGGAAGCTGGAAAATGAGGGTGTTGCAACATACTTTTTTTTTTTGAGACGGACTTTTGCTGTTGTTACCCAGGCTGGAGTGCAGTGGCTCAGTCTCGGCTCACTGCAACCTCTGCCTCCGGGGTTCTCGTGCCTCAGTCTTCCGAGTACCTGGGACTACAGGCACAAGTCACCACCCCTGGCAAATTTTTGTATTTTTAGTAGAGATGGGGTTCACCATGTTGGCCAGGCTGGTCTCAAACTCCCAACCTCAGGTGAGCCACCTACCTCTGCCTCCCAAAGTGCTGGGATTATAGGCGTGAGCTACCGCGCCCGGCCACAACATACTTTTTAGAAATGCCTTGTGAACTGCTTTATCCTACATTGTCTAATCAGGGCCTCCTTGCAACAGCGCCATGTGTTAGGCAGCATGGGTTGCCTCATTTCTGCTCTCAGAGGGGTTATGGGATGTGCCCAGGGTCAGATGGCTGGGAGGTTGCAGGGCCGGGCTGGGGAGACAGGCTTTGCCAGCCCTAAGAGAGAAGGAATTCCCTCTAGTGTGGGGATTGGACTGTGTCCTGCAGGAGGGGTGTTGGGCAGGTTCTTAAAGGTAGAGCCACACCCTGATGCCGAAAGGACTTTAGAGCAGAGGGCCTGAGATAGGAAGGGCAGCTCAGCTGGAATCCAGCCCATCTTGTCCAGGGCTGGTACACGGTGCATTCCTGGTGTGGAATAATACTTTTGATTAAAAAAAAAAAAAAAAAAAAAGCATAGTACTCAAGATAAAGAGACCAGGGTCCAGGACCCAGCTCCTGAACTGGCCCTTGTTCCCTCATCTGTAAAATGGAAGTTCTGCGCCCCCGCCCTGAGTGAGGACGTGGGTGGGCCCTGGGAGCCTGTGGAGCTGCCACCAAGGGAGGCAACATTCCTCTCATCGCTCCTGTGTTCTCACGTCACCTCCCTGGCCTTATAAGATGAACTTGAAGTAAAACCTGTAGACTGTGGGAGCTGTGGGGTCCCAGAGCACTTGTATTTTGTTGATTCTCACTGTTTCTCTTCGCCAGGATACTGAAACTCTGTTCCCTCCACCTCATCATGATCAAACCTTACGTGTGTGGAGGTCTGCAGTTTCCAGAGTCTTTTCTCTTTCCTCATTAAATCACATTGGTTACCTGCTGTGGCCAGGGCTTTTACCTGTACGCTGTACAAGAGAAATATTTCTAGTACCATGGCTAAATTCTGGACCCTGAAGTTGGGTGACTGAGGTTGAGTCCTGACTCTCCCACATTAGCCATCTGACATTGGCCAGGTGACTTAATCTTTCCAAGTCTGTGTCCCCAACTGTAAGCTGGAGGTAGTAAGAGTACTTACCTCATAAGGCTGTGAAAACTGAGTTAATCAATCGTAGAGCTCTTTGTTCAGTTCCTGGTGCGTAGTAGGCTCTCAGATGTTATCGATTGTTACTATTTATTTTTATTTTTTTGAGGCAGGGTCTCACTCTGTCGTTCAGGCTGGAATACACTGGCATGATCTCGGCTCACTGCAACCTCCGCCTCCCAGGCTCAAGAGATCCTCCCAAGCAGCTGGGACTACAGGCGTGCACCACCACGCTTGGCTAATTTTTGTATTTTTTGTACAAATGGGCGTCTGACCATGTTGCCCAGGCTGGTCTGCAACTCCCAGGCTCAAGCAATCTGCCTACCTCGGCCTCCCAAAGTGTTGGGATTACAGGTATGAGCCACCGTGCCTGGCTGTGTATTATTATGTTTAACCTTTTTATTAATATCATCTCCAGTCTTACAAGAGCCCTTCCATGAAGTCATTAACAGCCCATTTGCAGATGAAGAAACCGAAGTGCCAGGGATTACCGAGTTTGCCCAAGGCCACCTAACTTCTAAGTCACAGCGGAGTTGGCTTTTGAATGAAGTTGGCAAGCTCCACAAGCCATGTTTTCTCTACTTTGCCATGCTGCTCCTAATTTAGTGTTAATAGGCCTCCTAAGATAGTGTTAGTCTCCTAAGATAGTGTTAATAGGCCTGGCGTGGTGGCTCACGCTTGTAATCCCAGTGCTTTGGGAGGCTGAGGCACAAAGATCGCTTGAGCCAGGAGTTCAAGACCAGCCTGAGCAACATAGAGAGACCCCCATCTCTACAATAAACAATAAAAAGGATAGTGTTGATTTGTTAATTACCCATAAGGAGAGTATTCCTTCTCTGAAGTGCTTGTGGCCAGAAGTGTTTCAGATTTTGGACTTTGGAATGTTTGCATTATGCTCACCAGCTGAGCATTTCTCATCTGAAAATGTGAAATGCTCCAGAGATTCTTCCCTTTGAGGATCATGTTGATGCTCAAAAAGTTTCAGATTTCAGACTTTTAGATTAGGGACATTCAGCCTGTAGATGTTATTTTACAAAGCAGGAAGTTGGATGTAGTGGAATGTTGTGATCCCAGCTCTTTGGGAGGCCAAGGCAGGAGGATTGCTTAAGCCCAGGAGTTCGAGACCAGCCTGGGCGACATAGCAAGACCCTGTCTCTATAAAAAGTATGAGAAAACTTAGGCTCAGGAAGGTCACCTAACTGATACAGCCAGGCCTCAAGCCTAGACCTCCTACTCTAAATCCCACATCAGTGTCCCTGGCTACCTGTATTTCAGTGAGCACAGGTGATTTCTGTTAATAGCAACAGAACTGTGGGGAGTGATTGGGCTTAGCATGGAGAAAGTATGTGGCCCAGGGCTGTATCAGGAATTTTCACCATGATTTCTGGTGGCTTCTAGAATTGGCATTTATTTATTTTGTTTTAGAGACAGGGTCTCGCCCCGTCACCCAGGCTGGAGTACAATGGCGTGATAATCAGTTCACTGCAACCTCGGCCTCCGGGGCTCAAGCAATTCTCTTGCTTCAGCCTCCCAGGTTGCTGGGATTACAAGCATCCACCACGATGCCCAGCTAATTTTTGTATTTTTAGTAGAGATGGAGTTTCACCACGTTGGCCAGGCTAGTCTCAAACTCCTGACCCCACGTGATCCGTCCACCTGGGCCTCCCAAAGTGCTGGGATTACAGGTGTGAGCCACCTTACCAGGCCAAACACATTTAAAAAAAAAAAACACCTGGTGGGATTTTTTTTGGAATTGGATTTAATCTGTAGATTAATATAGGAAGAGTTGACATCCTATAATATTGAGCCTTCTATTCCATGAACATTGTTATATCCCCCCCGGGAGGTCTTTTGGACTGTCAGGTCTTTTGGACTGTTTGTAACAGCAATGAACGACTTGTTAGAGAGGAGTGGTGATGAGCAACAAGTTCTTTTTCATAATAATAGTAGTAGTAATGGTAATAAATGGCTGTTTCTGCCAGGTGTGATGGCTCACTCCTGGAATCCCCACACTTTAGGAGGCGGAGGCAGATGGATTGCTTTGAGCCCAGGAGTTCCAAGATCAGCCCGGCAACATGACGAAACTTTGTCTCTATGAAAAAAATACAAAAATTAGCCAGGCATAGCCGGGCGTGGTGGCTCATGCCTGTAGTCCCAGCACTTTGGGAGGCCGAGGTGGGTGGGTCACGAGGTCAGCAGATCGAGACCATCCTGGCTAACACAGTGAAAACCCTGTCTCTACTAAAAAATACAAAAAATTAGCCAGGCATGATGGCGGGTGCCTGTAATCCCAGCTACTCGGGAGGCTGAGGCAGGAGAATGGCGTGAACCTGGGAGGTGGAGCTTGCAGTGAGCTGAGATCGCGCCACTGCACTCCAGCCTGGGTGACAGAGTGAGACTCCGTCTCAGAAAAAAAAAAAAAAAAAAAAAAGCCAGGCATGGTAGCGTACTCCTATAGTCCCAGCTACTCAGGAGGCTGAGGTGGGAGGATCACCTGAGCCTGGGATGCCAAGGCTGCAGAGTGCTGAGTTCACACCACTGCACTCCAGCCTGGGCGACACAGCAAGACCCCATCTCAATAATAATAATAATGATGATGATGATGAATGACTCTTTCATGTCCCCTCCCACTTACTCAGGTTGCATCTCTGAACAGAGCATTTCACACCGGGGCAGCTCATTCCCTAAGGGAGCCCTAGGGAATGCTCAGCCTCCTGAATAGCTGGGATGACAGGCACATACCACTGTGCCCGGCTAATTTTTTTTTTTTTTTTTGAGACAGAGTCTCACTGTGTCACCCAGGCTGAAGTGCAGTGGTACCATCTCAGCTCACTGCAAGCTCCGCCTCCCGGGTTCACGCCCTTCTCCTGCCTCAGCCTCCCGAGTAGCTGGGACTACAGGCGCCCGTCACCACACCCGGCTAATTTTTTGCATTTTTAATAGAGACAGGGTTTCACCATGTTAGCCACGATGGTCTCGATTTCCTGACCTCGTGATCCACCCACCTCGGCCTCCCATAGTGCTGGGATCACAGGCGTGAGCCACCACTCCCAGCCTAATTTTTTTTTTTTTTTTTAAAGACAGGGTCTCGCTCTGTTGCCTAGGCTGGGTCTTAACCTCCTGGCCTCAAGCAGTCTCCCTGCCTCAGCCTCGCAACGTTCTGGGATCACTCACTGGGTAGGATCCAGGGCTCCTGTGGGCTCTCTCTCCTGTAGGCCGGGCAGCTTTGCTCACCTGTGTGGAGCAACACCACATGGCGTGCCCTCTTGGTGATGGAATTTGTATTTTTGCCTCCCATGGCACAGAGAGCATCCCATTTCTCTCTGGGTCCCTACCTTAGTGCAGGGCCGCCTGTCGGAGGGAAGCTCCTCAGAGAATGGCCGTTGAATTAACCAAGGCTAAATCTGTATGTGTGGCTGACTCTAGGGAAACCTGTGGCCTCCAGGCTGGGGTTGGCTTACACAGTATTTTTTAAAAATATATTTTAATTAGAACATTTAAAGGTGTGGCAATGTCAGGCCTGGCGTGGTGGCTCATGTCTGTAATCCCAGCACTTTGGGAGGCCAAGGCAGGTGGATCACATGAGGCCAGGAGTTCGAGACCAGCCTGGCCAACGTGGCAAAACCCTGTCTCTACAAAAAATACAAAAATTAGCTGGGCATGGTGGCGCATACCTGTAATCCCAGCTACTCAGGAGGCTGAGGCAGGACACTCGCTTAAATCCAGGAGGTGGAGGTTGTGGTAAGCTGAGATCATGCTGCTGCACTCCAGCCTGGGCAACAGAGTGAGGCAAAAAAAAAAAAAAAAAAAGGCAATATCAAATGAAAACTCAGGCTTATAGCTTCCTAAAAAAAAAAAAAAAAAAAAAAAAAATCACAGGATCTGATCATACTGGACCCACGGTGATGCCCACCAGGTGTGGGGCAGCTGAGCAGCAGCCCTGTTCTGCACGAGGCCTGTGTGCTGCGTTCACCCTGACCCTCCGGCCAGCTCAGGCTGCTGTGCTCATGTTGCCTCCACTGGTCCTGAGAAGCTCTGCAGCACCCCCTGCACCTCTGCTTTGCTCCTGGAACGCAAGAGTTCTTTGAAGAAAAATAAACCTCCTTATGGAACATTTCAGACACCAGAGTGTAGGGCACAGGAGGGTGGACCCCGTATGCCTCCAGCCCCCAGTTTTCATAACTACCCACTCCTTGCCAATCTTGTTTCTTTCCGTTGCCTCCCCTGCCGCACCAGTCCTGGATTATTTTAATGCAATCCCCAGATGTCATATTTCATCAGGAAATATTTCAGTCCTCTAAAATTCAAGGACTCGCCAGGCATGGCAGCTCATGTCAGTAATCCCAGCACTTTGGGAGGCCGAGGCAGGAAAATCACTTGAAGCCAAGTGTTCGAGATCAGCCTGGACAACATAGCAAGACCCCATCTCTACAAAAAATACAAACATTAGCCAAGTGTGGTGGCTCATGCCTGTGGTCCCAGTTACTCAGAAGGCTGAGGTGGGAGAATCACTTGAGCCCAGGAGGTTGAAGCTGCAGTGAGCCATGATTGTGCCACTGCACTCCAGCCTGGATGGCAGAGCGAGACCCTGTCTCAAAAAAAAAAAAAAGTAAACTTCAAGGATTCTCCTTTCTGAACATAACACACTGCCATCTTCACACCTTGCAAATCAGTAATTCTTCAGCATCGTTAGAGACCCAGACAACAGTTATTCATAGTTCCCTGATTGACTGATCAATGTTTAACAGTTTTTGTTTGTTTAATTCAGGATCTAAACAAGACCTATACCCTGAAGTTGATTAATAAATCTTTCTTTTGGGAGAGGTCAGGTATATTACGGTATAATTTACATACAATAAGATGTCCCCCTCCCTCCCTTTTTTTGAGATAGGGTCTTGCTCTGTCACCTAGGCTGGAGTGCAGGGGTGTGGTCAGGGCTCACTATAGCCTCTGCCTCCCAGGCTCAAGGGGATCTTCCCATCTCAGCCCCCTGAGTAGCTGGGGCTACAGGCATGTGCCACCACACTTGGCTAATTTTTCTTTTTAATTTTAGTAGAGACAAGGTCTCACTACATTGCCCAGGCTGGTCTTGAATGTCTGAGTTCAAGCGATCCTCTTGCCTCAGCCTCCCAAAGTGCTAGGATTAGGATTACAGGCATGAGCCACTGTGCTGGGCCAAAATTCTCCTTTTTAAGTGCACAATTTCATGAGTCTTGACAGATGTATGTGATTCTATAAGTGTCACATTCGAGATCTAGAACATTTCATCACTCCAAAACGTTCCTGTCCTACCTCTTTGCCATCATTCTCCTCCACCTGGTAATCAGCCTCTGGCAACTGCCAATCTTATTTCTGTCCCTGTAGTTTAACCTTTTCCAAAGCATCACGAAAATGGAATGGTAGCGCCACAGGCTGCTGTGCCAAAGGTTTCTCCTTAGCGACACGTCAGATCCCTTTCCATTCCTAAGCTTCCCTTCCATCCCGTTTCTTCTTTGAAACATCATTTGTATCACCGTTTCCCACAGTCTGGATTTTCCTGATGACGTCCCCCTGGAGATTGCTTTTGAAAAGCCACAAAAGATCTCATTTTCCTGAGTGACCTTCCTTTTGGGGCCTGCTCTTGACAGAAAGCCCAGGAGAGCCGGGGGTCTGGGCTGCCAGCATCACATGTGTCTATTTTTTACCTCCTGAGGGCCGGCAGATGGGACGTGGATCCAGGGGTCTTGCCACATCCAGTTCAGAGTCACTTTCTCTGTAGTGAGGTCCTTGGCTCCAGCGAGCATGAAAAGAGAAACACAAATGAGACTGACAAAGAGGAAAGCACTAAGAGAAGCCTGTGGCCTCGGGAGTAGACAGTGCAGGGCGCCCGCTGCCTCCCGCTGCTGTGGGAACGGCCAGGACATGGGTCAGGATGTTTCCGCCACTTCTGCAAGCACAGCTCTGGGTTTTCTGCTGCCACCTGACCTCCAAAGGGACCTCACCTCCTCTGCTTCCTTTCGTGGTCCCTGATGCGACGGGGGTGGTTTCTGTCACTCTGACAAGTGCTTGAAACTCCAGACACGGGCTGTCGGGAACTGCCTTGCAGAGTGCATGGCATCTGACTGGGCCCTGTCCAGGTGCAGGAGGGGGAGCTGTGGATGGCACGGTGGGACACATGCTCTACCGGCCTGGGGGTAGTGGAAATGCAGAGGAGGGGCACCCGCCACTGGGGGTATGTCAGGGATGAGATGCCCCCACAGAAGCCTGGGAGGCCAAGTAGGAGGCTGGGGCAGAGCTGCCTGTGCAGAGGCTGGGAGGCGAGGACACACACGGCTGCTCTGAGGGAGCCACGTGCTGGTGGAGCCCAGGCACAGGTCACCAAGGGAGTCGGGTCGTGGGGGGTCAGAGGTCATAAAAGGTGTTGGGGTCACCAAGGAAGTCGGGTCACGGAGGGAGCAGACACAGGAGAGCATCCTAGAGGGCCTTGGGACCTTCCAAGGTGTATGGATTTTTTCCCCAGCTTTATTGAGATATAAATGACAAAAATTATATGTATTTTTCAGAGCATCTAAGTTTTTTTCTTTTTCCTTCTTTTTTTTTTTTTTTAATTTGAGATGGATTCTTACTCTGTGGCCCAGGCTGGAGTGCAGTGGCGCAATCTTGGCTTACTGCAACCTCTGCCTCCCGGGTCCAAGTGATTCTCCTGCCCCAGCTTCCCGAGTAGCTGGGAGTACAGGTGTCTGCCACCACGCCCAGCTGATTTTTGTATTTTGAGTAGAGATGGGGTTTCACCATGTTGACCAGGCTGGTCTCGAACTCCTGATCTCAAGTGATCCACCCACCTCAGCCTCCCAAAGTGTTGGGATTACAGGCATGAGCACCATGCCCAGCCTAAGCATTTATTTTTTTCTTTTTTTTCTCTTTGAGATGAAGTCTTGCTCATGTCCCCCAGGCTGGAGTGCAATGGCACAATCTCAGCTCACTGCAACCTCCGCCTCCCGGGTTCAAGCAATTCCCCTGCTTCAGCCTCCTGAGTAGCTGGGATTACAGGTGCCTGCCACCACATCCGGCTAATTTTTGTATTTTTAGTAGAGACGGGGTCTCACCATGTTGGCCAGGCTGATCTCGAACTCCTGACCTCAGGTGACCCGCCTGCCTCAGCCTCCCAAAGTACTGAGATTACAGGCGTGAGCCACCACACCTGGCCAGCAGTTTTCTTTCTTTGTAAATTTTATTTTTCCCAGCTTTAAAATGACATAATTGACAAAAATTTTAGACATAGATTTAAAATTATGTAAGTTTAAAGTATGCAGTATGATGTGTTGATATATATATCTTAGCTGGGCGTGGTGGCTTACACCTGTAATCCCAGCTACTTGGGAGGCTGAGGTGAGAGGATCACTTGAAGCCTGGAGGTCAAGGCCAGCTTGGGCAACATAGCAAGACCTCGACTCTTTTACAAAACTTAAAAAAAATTTGAAAATGAGCTGGGCTTGGTGGCGTGGACCTGTCATCTCAGCCGTTTGGGAGGCTGAGGCAGGAGGATTGCTTGAACCCAGGAGTTGGAGGCTGCAGTGAGCTATGGTCACACCACTGCACTCCAGCGTGGGCAATGGAGCGAACCCCATCTCTAGAAAAACTAAAAAAATCAATTTAAAAAAATGATATATGTGGATGACGCTAAAGGGGGGTTGGGGAAACCTGTGTAGGAGGGCGGTGTCTGGAGAGCAGTGGCCCCATGAAGCGCCATTTGGAGCTGGAGTGGAGGGAGCTGACTTGGAAGCAGGAAGGTGGGCTAGGAGGCTGCTGGCCTCAGGCCGGCAGAAATTGACCAGGGCCGCATGTCACAGATGGAGAGCCGAGCGCAAATGCAGGTGTCAATGGATGTGAGAAAGGGCTCCAAGCCAGGGCTTTTGAAAACATAATTCTGGGACCCTCATCAGCCACCAGAGGTAATGTTCTTATCCCCGTTTTACAAATGGCAGTGCTGATCTGAGGAGAGGGTGAGTGACCTGGCCAAGGCTGATGTTAGCACAGGAGAGCTGGGATTCCAGCCTGGGGCTTCCTGTACCACGCTTTTGCTCCCTCGGACCCCCGGCTCTTGTCATGGGGTCACCAAGGAAGTCGGGTCATGGAGGGAGCAGACACGGGAGAGCATCTTAGAGGGCCTTGGGACCTTCCAAGGTGTATGGATGGAAAGGGGATGGAAAGCCCACTCCTCCTTTGCATCCCCTTTGATTGCACAGAATAGCACGGCCACTTTGTGCCAGAGCAGATCATCTTACTGTTTGAGAGTGTGGCCTTTTCTCTCTGTCACCGATGGGCTGAATAACCCTCAGTTTCTCTTCTCTGTCTCTGGAAAAGTAGCCGTAGTCCTGGCCACCCCTGGCTCAGGGTCACTGCTGAGGTTGTCAGAAGAGCATCAAGGCTTTTGCGTGTGTGGAACAGCACAGCAGGCTTTCTGAGCTTCACAGACTTGCTCACGGAGTCCTGATGTGAACACATGTTGGAGGACATGGTTGGGGGGAACGAGGGAGCAGCAGCCCACCACAGCCTTAGAGCGTCCTGAGGACACGGCCACAGGATCCTTGGGAAGGGCTGTGAGATGCGCTCCCTCAGCGTGCCCGGGGCGCACGGGAGACAGGGTAGAGCCGGGGGAGGTGCACCTTGGTGGGGGAGCAGACAGGAACCCCGGGCGCTGGGCCGCTGTACTCTAGAGCTTTCACAGACCTGGAGTTGAATTACTGCTTCATCCCCAGCCTCACTGCCCTGTCAAAGTGGATAGAAACCCTTGCCCACTGCATGGGGTGGTGAGGATTAAATAAAATAAAATAGAAAGCTTCTTGAATGCTAGCTAGCATACAGTAGGCACTCAGTAAGAAGTCATTCCCTTCCCCTGTTTTGTCTCTGACCTGTGGCCACTCATACCTGCTTTCGCCTCCCACTGCGTGCAGCCGGCTGTCTCTGGCAGCTGCCCTCCCCACGCGTTCATCAGAGTCCCTGTCCGCAGAGACAGCCGCTGGCTTCTATCTAAGCTCCAGCAAATTACTTTCTGTTTTCACCAAAGGCTGGCGTTTCAAACCATTAACCCCATGCCACAAGGCTCAGAAGGTCAAGAAATCTGGGCCCGCCTAGTGGAGCCCATTCTCTGTCCTGCCACAAGCAGGCTGCCCCCAACTCTGCTGCCATCATGCCTCTGTGCCTTAGCCGTCACCCCTTCTCTCACCGTGGGCACCTGTGACCCTGGAGCCTGGAGAACGTGGCACTAGACGCTAGGCTCTAAAAGAGCTGGTCCAAAGTAGCTTCCCCATGTGTCGCTAAGGGCAGGGGACAGTCTCAGGAGAAATCGAGTCCACTGTGCAGAAAATCCAACCGGATTTGCTGTTTCCAGAAACGTTCCCTCAGCGTCGCCTGGGACGGGAACAAAATGAACTGCACATCTTGGTTCATCTCGGTCCAAGTGACTCAGTGCTTTTCCCACCCTCCCTCATCTTCCCCATGCGGTGGACTGCAGCCGACTTCTGATCCTGAACCCAGAAAGACTCCTGCTCCCAATTTAGGCGTGGAGAGCCCTAATTGGAACCATTCATGCTCTGTTCTGGAGCCACGTGGTCTCTGCTCCAGGCTGGGGATAGCTGCTACCTCCATACGACTGGAGCCTTGGGCTTTCTGGTTTTGTCTGTCTGTTTTTTTGAGACAGGGTCTCACTCTGTCACCCAGATTGGAGTGCAGTGGCACAGTCTTGGCTCACGGCAACCTTCACTTCCTAGGCTCAAGTGATCCTCCTACCTCGGCCTCCCAAGTAGCTGGGACCACAGGTGCGCACCACCACACCTGGCCAATTTTTGAATTTTTGGTAGAGACAGGCTGTTCCGCCATGTTGCCCAGGCTGGCCTCAAACTCCTGAGCTGTGGTGTCCCCCCACCTTGGCCTCCCAAAGTGCTGTACTGGCGTGAACCACTGCACCCCGCCAAGCCTTGGGCTTTCAGATGGGCTATTTGCACTCGGGAACCTCGGTAGGGTGCTCCCCAAGACAGAACATCGCCACTGCGAACGGAGCCCACCTTGCCAGGCATTTCCCCGACTGCCCTGATGGGAGGGGAAGGTGTGTCTTTCACGGCACACAGGATGCTCCCCGCTGACGCGGACCCGGTGTCTTAGGCTCTGTTTTCCTGCCGTTCTTTTGTGTGGGGAAAGACAGGGACCAGATCTAGTTTAATGTGATTGTGTGGTGCCCTGGCAGCAGGATCAGTGTGACTTCCTTTATGGAGAGCAGCCCTGCCATAGCAACCTGCAGGCTGCCTTCTAGAGTCTAGAAGAGCTTTGTTCCGCAGACATGACTTCCTTTTTTTCTTTTTTTTTTTAATGGGAAAGGGGGAGGGTGTGGGGAGAAGGGCTCTGATATAAACAGTTACCAAGGAGACCCGAGTCGGGGTTGGAAAGGTTTTCTCCTTCCCTCGGTCCATACAGAAGGAGGAGGGGTGTGTGCCCGGCGCAGGGGCTCATGGGAGGCTTCAGTCTGGAGTCCTGAGTCCAGCCTGCTGGGGCTCCAGATGTTGCAGAGTTCTCGGGCTCGTGGGGGCAGACGCAGGCAGGAGCTCGGGGAGATTCCGAGAGGACTTTGGGGTGTCCAGGAGCACTTAGAGGCCACGGGCCCAGGCACCTTTTCCCCACCAACACAGAACAAGAGATGTACAGGGCCGAACTTTCCATCCGCTGACCCCTGCTGGTGTCCAGGAGAGAGCTGTAAGCCTCCTTTTTCCGTAAGTCCTGGAGCTGGGACTGAGAAGCCATGGGGTGCACGTACTCGTCTCCACCTGAGGAGCGCGCTCCGAGAAGGTCAGTTCCTGACACTGTCCCTGGCAGCAGACTGCCCTGATGCCCCTTGGCCAGGGGATGCCCGCACCCTCACTCTAGTGCGGGGGCTTCCTCCTGGCGGGGACACGCTGGAGGCCTGAAGATGTGGCTGCCTGGAGTTAACAGCAAAGTCGGCCATTCCCAGGGTTGTTGCCCCTGTCTCTGGTGAGGGGCTCAGCCCGGCCTGGGCACTGGTGGCCTCTCTGGTATAGGACTTGCACGCTGCATTTCCCTGCTTCCAAAGGACAGAATTTGGACTGGAGGCCAGGAAGGCCTCAGGCACCCTCGTCTCCGCCTATAAATAATCAGGTCCCCCATGCAAATCCAGGTCTGAAGTCCTCCGATGGAATGGAGCCTGTTAAGAGCAGTCCACTGTGGGCCCCCTCGGGCGAAGCCGGGGAACTCTGCTTCTCGGAGCCCCCCAGCAGGGCCTTGGGTTGGGAAGGGAGTTTCCTGGCACCCTCCCCGGCAGGATGGGTTTAACCAGCAGGAACTTAAAGAAATTGTTCTGTGTTGCGCCAGTGACCTAGAGGCACAGGTCCTCCTCTATCTCCTCGGGTTCCCTTTTCCCCGCTGGACCGCTCACACTTCCTAGGCGAACCCTTGCTTTGGGGCAGAGCGGGCTGGCACACCTTGTCCACTCCGACGTTCCAGCCCAGAGGCTCCCCTCTCCACTCCCAGAGCCAGCCAGCCTGGCATTCTGCTTTGTCCAGCTGCGTCAGGTCACGTGGAAGCCCTCCTCCCCAGCCACGTGCTGGGCTTCTGGGACAGGAGCCCAACTCAGAGGTTGCCATGCCTTGGCAGCCCACTTCCCGTGGTGCTCTCTCTAGGGGGCCTTTTTCTGTTCCTGAGAAGAGAGCTCAGCTCTTCCAAGAGGCCTTTCCTGGTTTCTTCAGCCATAAGTGTCTGCTCCCTTTGAAGCCCTGTGGTGTGAACCCATCCTGTCTCGTCCACCCCTGTAGCGTGAACTGTGCCATCCATCTGTGTGGTCTTAGCACATGCTACTTTGTGCCATGGATGCCTTTGAAATCACAGACTGACCGCCTTCCAGGGAATGCCCTTTTTTCTATTGGGTGTTAACCAAGTTCCCCAGTCAGGCATCGGGGAGGCTGCAGAGACCAGATGCAGCACTTTAATAATAGTGTGGGCATGAGCGGGGCGGGGCCTGTGCAATCCCGTGCCTGTCTAGTGTCAGAGCCAGGATTTAAAGCCAGGTCCGCCCTGCCATGTGGCTCTTCCCATCTTGCTGGGATCCTCCTCAGAGCCTGGCTTCCCCTGGCTGGAGGATTGGGCCTGTGAAGTCACAGGTTGTCTCGTTCTAGTCTCGTGCCCTCGGTGCCTGGCACAGGGCCTCCTGTGCCCCCACCAGGCTGGCATGCATTACCCGCAGGGAGAGCCACCTGGCACTCACGGGGCACCAGGGTTTGCCTCATGTCCTTTTCTTCAGCAAATCTTCAGATCCACCTTGTTGGAGACGGAACTTCCGTGGAAGCATCTGTCCTTTGAGTAGAGATAGGAGTTGCCTTTTCAGCCGATGCCAGATCAGACCTCCGAGTTGGCTAGGGAGTGAGAAGTGCCTTCAGCAGCCTCTTAGTCTGCCCCTGCGAGCCTCGTGCTGGACAGAGAACTCAGGGCTGGTCACCCTAAGAGGAGACACAGTGTCCTGTGCCACGTACCAGGCGTTGCGCTCATGGCAGGGACACACGGACACCTCCCCGAGGTTATTCAACCCAGGCCTCCAGTTAAGCCATGGGAATGCACAGAGTAAAGTGCCTTGGCCGACCGGTGTGTGTGCCACAGTGAAGAGGGTGACAGGTAGCGTTGCTGTATGAGGGGCAGGGACGGCCTCTCGGAGAGGAAAGTTAAGTTCTGTGGTAAAGGATCAGTAGAAGGTGGGACGGGGTCACAGGAAGGGCCTTGTAGGCCCAGGGAGTCGCGTGGAAATGTGAGCAGC
Organism: Trachypithecus francoisi; assembly: GCF_009764315.1. Classification (NCBI taxonomy): domain Eukaryota; kingdom Metazoa; phylum Chordata; class Mammalia; order Primates; family Cercopithecidae; genus Trachypithecus; species Trachypithecus francoisi. Next base: position 118,009,916 of record NW_022681469.1, on the reverse strand, counting down.
TTCCTGCAGCCCAGAGAGGCAGGAAATGGGGCAGGGCCACTGCAGGAGGGGTGTTCGGAATCGGCCACTTTCGCCTCGTTTAGAATATCTGCTCTGCCAGAGTCTCCTTACTCAGGTTTAGCTATTCTAGTTATCCTTATTGTTGGAGCCTTCAAAATCAATCAGTCAAGCCTCACATGTACCATTTCTATTTATTTGTATCGATGGGTTGGTTGATTGACAGGGTCTCACTCTGTCTCCCAGGCTGGAACCCTGATGTTTGAAGCTGCAGTGAGCTATCATCGCACCACACGGTCATATGGTCACACAGTGGTGAGATCATCGCCCACTGCAGCTTCAAACACCCAGGTTCAAGCTCTCTTCCCACTTCAGCTTCCTGAGTAGCTGGAACCACAGGCACAGACCACCACGCCTGGCTAAGTTTAAAAAAAAATTTTTAAAAATTTTTTAGAGATAGAGTATTGCTGTTTTACCCAGGCTGGTCTCAAAAACTGGCCTCAAGTGATCCTCCCACCTTGGTTTCCCGAAGTGCTGGCATTACAAACGCCAGCCACTGAGCCAGGTTCTTGGATGTTCTCTTTAAGAAAATGTCTCTTCGGCCGGGCGCGGTGGCTCAAGCCTGTAATCCCAGCACTTTGGGAGGCCGAGACGGCGGATCACGAGGTCAGGAGATCGAGACCATCCTGGCTAATACGGTGAAACCCCGTCTCTACTAAAAACTACAAAAAACTAGCGGCGAGGTGGCGGCGCCTGTAGCCCCAGCTACTCGGGAGGCTGAGGCAGGAGAATGGCGGGAACCCAGGAGGCGGAGCTTGCAGTGAGCTGAGATCCGGCCACTGCACTCCAGCCTGGGCGACAGAGCGAGACTCCGTCTCAAAAAAAAAAAAAAAAAAAAGAAAGAAAATGTCTCTTCTTGGAGGTTACAGTGAGCTGAGATCGTGCCACTGCACTCCAGCCTGGGCGACAGAAAAAGACTCCATCTCAAAAAAAGAAAAAGAAAAAGAAAATGCCTCTTCAAATCTTTTGATCGTTTTTCTGATGGAGGATTTGTCTTTTTCCCATTGATTTGTAGGGCTTTCTTACCTTCTCAATCAAAGTCTTTTGCCCACATATAAGTACATTACAAATATCCTCTCCCACACTGTGGCTTGCCTTTCATTCCTTTAATGGCATTATATTTTATTTTATTTTATTTTTGAGACAGATTCTCACTCTGTTGCCCAGGCTGGAGTACAGTGGCACGATCTTGGCTCACTGCAACCTCCGCCTCCCTGGTTCAGGTGATTTTCCTGCCTCAGCCTCCCAAGTAGGTGGAATTACAGGTGCATGCCACCACACCCAGCTAATGTTTGTATTTTTAGTAGAGACGGGGTTTTGCCATGTTGGCCAGGCTGGTCTCCAACTCCTGACTCAAGTGATCTGCCCGCCTCGATCTCCCAAAGTGCTGGAATTACACACATGAGTCACTATGCCCGACCAAAAATGTCATTTTAAATACAAAAGTGTATTTTTGTCTTCCGGTTTGTCACTTGATTCAGAATGGCCGTATTTCAAATATCCTAAAGATTTGCCACCCAGAGAAAGGTGTTTCCCACCTTGCTGTATTCGACCAGGGTTTTTAACCTCATTCAGCTCGAAAGTCCTGAGCCAGGGGAACTGGGCTTGTTCCTATGGCCCTGCAGGCTTGGGGCAAGGGTCAGGAGGAAACAGAAGAATGGAAAATGGGGCGGGGAGGGGATGGTGCGGGGGTAGAAGGCCAGAAGTGGACAGAGGATTGTGTCACCCCAGCCTGATCCTGAGGCTGGCGGGCACCAGGCTGCCCTCTGGAGGGGGCAGACCCAGGTCAGGGCTGTAGTCCCAGGAATGCAGAGAAGGGAAAAATGAAATGTGGTCCCAGTGCAGGGGAAGCAAAGGGGGTCTTTGAATCCCAGGGGAGCTGACCCCTGTGCAGGACCTTGAGGGCAGAGCAGGAGTCAGCCAGGTGAGGGGAGTGTGGCAGGAAGGCTCTGGGTAGAAGCGATGGCATGCACAGGATTCTGAGGCCACCATGCGGGGAAGGGGTGTGAATCTGTGCCTCAAGCATGGTTTGTGGAGGGGAGTGGCAGGTGACGCTGGAGACAGACTCTTGAGGGGACTCGTGTGCCTGGATCCCGTGGGTCACGGGAGCTGTTGAAGAGCGGAGCAGGGCAGTGGCAGATGTGTGAGGCAGGGGCTGGAGAAGGAAGAGGTGAAGAGGTGGAAGGTGGAGGCGAGGTCAGGCCGTGGGGACCTGGGCTGTGGGTAGGGAGGAAGAGGGAAGTGGAAGCCTTGGCTCTTCCTTGAGGGAAACAAGCCCATATCTCTCTGGGTGCAGGAGAGGCCTTGGCTTTGCGAAGCATTGGTGTCGCAAGAGGCTTTACTGTAGGGGAAATGGGAAGGGTGAGCTGGTGCGGGAGGTCTGGGAGCCCTGGTGCCGGTCTAGAAGCCAGCTGCTGGCTTAGTCCCCGGGGAGTGGCACAGGACACAGCTGGAATGTCCCCTCGCTGTGCTGCCACAGCATCCCGTGAAACCTGCATATAAGGACACCCACATCCCATGATGCCATGTCACACGACACCTGCCTCCCACACTCATTGCACACTTTTGTCTTGCAGGACCAGCTCCGTCAGAGAGAGCAGCTTCGTGGAAAAGATGAAGAAAACGGTGAGTTTCCTGCATGCCTTTACTCTTCTCAGGAAGCCTCGGCCCCAGCGAGCATGTTAGCAGGTCGAATAGACAGCTGGCGTCACCGCACGGTGGAGGTCCGGGGGCCAGGAGAGGAAACGCAGCCCGGCTCACCTGGGAGTCATTCTTAACTAGCCAAAGCCCTGAAGCAGCTCTGCTGTTGCTGGGACAGTTTATTTCCTTGATTGTTTACTTTTTGAACAAACCAGTCTAAGAACAGACCCTCCCTCTAACGAATGAAGCTGCCCTTCTCCCGTCTGGTCCCAGCCTATCCAGGAGCAGAGGTAAATCTCACATAGCTGCAGTCATGGCACCACTGCCATTTTATCTCTGCTTTGTTTTTGTTACCTTTTTTTTTTTGAGACAGCATCTCGCTCTGTCACCCAGGCTGGAGTGCAGTGGTGCAATCTCAGCTCACTGCAACCTCCACCTCCTGGGTTCAAGCCATTCTCATGCCTCAGCCTCCTGAGTAGCTGGGATTACAGGTGCGTGCCACCACGCCTGGCTAATTTTTGTATTTTTAGTAAAGATGGGATTTCACCACGTTGGCCAGGCTGGTCTTGAACTCCTGACCTCAGGTGATCCGCCTGCCTCAGCCTCCCAAAGTGCTGGGATTACAGGCCTGAGCCACTGCACCCAACCAATCTAAGTATTTAATTTTAGGCATCAGTACTACATTTACATGGTTAAAATAAAAACATCCACTCTTCAGTGGAAAGCTCACCTCTGCCACCCATTCATCCCCACTGTTCTTATTATTTATGGATCCTTCTAGAGTTCCTATATGAATATACAAGCAAAACAAACAGAGACTCTTATTTTCACTTTTCTTATTTTTTCATTTAAAAAAGCTTTATTTTAGAGGCAGGGTCTCACTGTATTGCCCAGGCTGGAATGCAGTGGCACCATCATAGCTCACTGCAGCCTCAAACTCGTAGACTCAAGCAATCCTCCTACCACAGCCTCCCAAGTAGCTGGGACTACAGGTGCACACCACCACGCCCAGCTAAGTTTTTAATTTATTCTTCATAGGAACAGGTTCTCACTATGTTGCCCAGCTGGTCTTGAACTCCTGGTCTCAAGCAATCTTTCTGCCTCCGCTTCCCAAAGTGCTGGGATTACAGGCATGAGCCATCGCATCCAGCCTACACTTTTCTTAAAACACAAAATGTGGCATACGACGTGCACTGTTCCAGATCTTGCTTTTTTTTTTTTGAGACTGAGTCTTGCTCTGTCGCCCAGGCTGGAGTGCAATAGCGCGGTCTTGGCTCACCGCAAGCTCCACCTCCTGAGTTCAAGTGATTCTCCCACCTCAGCCTCTGGAGTAGCTGGGGTTACAGGTGCCTGCCACCATGCCTGGCTAATTTTTGTATTTTTAGTAGAGATGGGGTTTCACCATGTTGGCCAGGCTGAGCTCAAACTGCTGACCTCGTGATCCGCCCTCCTCGGCCTCCCAAAGTGCTGGGATTATAGGCGTGAGCCACTGCGCCCAGCCAACCTTGCTTTAAAAAAAAAAAAAACACACACACACACACAATTTAACATGTTTCAAAGATCCTTCCATATCAATACAAAGATACTGCCATCATCATTTTAGCTGTACCGTGATTCCATTTTATGGCCGTCTGGATTCACTGTAATGCATTTAACCCTGTCCTGTTAAAGATGGGCACTGGGGCTGTGTCTACTCTTTGGCTCTTACCAACAATGCTGCTGTGAATATGTGGCTCGGTTTGCACGTTTGCAAATACAAAGCAGTTCCAGAAGTGGAATTGCTGAATCGGAAGGTAGATGCGTTTGCAATCGTGATAGAAGCTACAAATCGTCCCCGTAGGAGTCACACCATGGCACGTGCTCAAGAATAGCAATGTGTGAGAAAACTGTTCCCCACAGCCTTGCCAACAGTTTGTTATTAAAGTTTAGATTTTTGCCAATTTTCTAGATTAAAAAAAAAAAAAAATCTCAGTATAGCTGTAATTTACATTTTTATGAATGAGATTCAGTAGATTTTCACCCATCTTTCTTTTGTTTTGTTTTGTTTTATTTTGTTTTTGTGAGACGGGGTCTCGCTTTGTTGTCCAGGCTGGAGTGCAGTGACATGATCTCGGCTCACTGCAGTCTCCACCTCCCAGGTTCAAGCAATTCTCCTGCCCCAGTCCGCTGAGTAGCTGGGATTACAGGTGCATGCCACCACACCTGGCTGATTTTTGTATTTTTAGTAGAGACAGGGTTTTGCCATGTTGGCCAGGCTGGTCTCAAACTCCTGACCTCAGGTGATCCACCCAACTTGGCCTCCCAAAGTGCTGGAATTACAGGCCTGAACCACCATGTCCAGCCTTTTTTTTTTTTTTTTTTTTTAATAGATTCTCTCTTCACATCTTTTGCCCATTTTTCTGTTGGAATTGATCTTTCTCCTTGAAATTATTAGGGAGAGAGCCTCTTGTCTGTGATATAAGTTGAAAATATCTTGCCCGTTAAATAGTTTGTCTTTTAGTGAGATTCCATCTCTTAAAAAAGAAAGTTTGTCTTTCAACTTAGCTTATCGCATTTTTATTTGTATTGCTGTGTAAAGGTTACATAGTCAACTGTATGATTCTTTCCTTTTGTGATGTCTGGACTTGGAGTCATAATTTGAAGGTCTTCCCCATGCTAAAGAGATAAAGATATTCCTGTATATTTTCTTCTAGTACTTTCAGGGTTCATTTTTCATATTCAAAATTTAAAATCTGATCATCTTATCCTGATGTAAGATGTGAGGTATGAATCCAACTCTACATTTTTCGTAGCTGTGTAAACACCATGTAATAGAGTCCATCTTCCCCCCACTGGTTTGAAATGCCAGCTTTATCATATACTTAATTCCTGGGCTGGGCACAGTGGCTCATGCCTGTAATTCCAACACTTTGGGAGGCTGAGGTGGGCAGATCGCTTGAGCCCAGGAGTTTGAGACCAGCCTGGGCAACATTGGCGAAACCTCATCTCCACAAAAACTAGAAAAATTAGCGGGACACAGTGGTGCACGCCTGTAGTCCCAGCTACCTGAGAGGCTGAAGTGGGAGGATAACTTGAGCTTGGGAGACAGAGATTGCAGTGACCACTGTACTCAAGCCTGGGCAACAGAGCTACACTCTGAGTCAAATAATAATAATGATTCCAATATGTGTACTGGTTTATTCTCATATTTGCTTGTTTAAGTGCTTTGATCTGGCTATCTGTTTACATATCATATCATACTGTTTTGATTATTAAAGTTTTATAATCTGTTTTAATACCCAGTAGTGCCAGGCACGGTCTCCCCACCCCATTGCTATTATTGTCAGCTTTCCTGGCTGTTATTCCATACCTATTTATTTTTGGGGGGTAACAGCTTTATTGAAATATAATTTGTATACCATACATATCCATTTTAAAGTATATACTTTAGTGTTTTTTAGGATATTCACAGAGTTGTACAGCTGTCACTACAATCAATTTTATTTATTTTTTTTCTTGGAGATCAAGTTTTGTTCTTGTTGCCCAGGCTGGAGTGCAATGGTGTGATCTCGGCTCACTGCAACCTCCGCCTCCTGGGTTCAAGCGATTCTCCCGTCTCAACCTTCCGAGTAGCTGGGATTACAGGCATGCGCCACCACCACACTCAACTAATTTTTGTAGTTTTAGTAGAAATGTGTTTTCACCATGTTGGTCAGGCTGGTCTCAAACTCCTCACCTGAAGTGATCCGTCCGCCTTGGCCTCCCAAAGTGCTGGGATTACAAATGTGAGCCAACGCGCCCGGCCAATCAATTTTATTAATAGAATGTTTTCTTCATCCCCAAAAGAGACCCCATACCCATTAGCTGTCACCTCCTCATTCCCTAGTTCCCCACCCCTAGTCCCAAGCAACCATTATCTGCTTTCTGTCTCTACAGATTTGCCCATGCTGGACATTTCATTTAAAGGAATCACACAATATGTGGCTTTTTGTTTCTGGATTTCTTCTTTTCTTTTTGAGATGGAGTCTCGCTCTGTTGCCCAGGCTGGAGTGCAGTGGCACAATCTCGGCTCACTGCAACCTCTACCTCCCGGGTTCAAGCAATTCTCCTGCCTCAGCCTCATGAGTAGCTGGGATTACAGGCGCCCCCACCGCACCTGGCTGATTTTTGTATTTTTAGTAGAGACGGGGTTTCACCATGTTAGCCAAGCTGGGTCTCTGGATTCTTTTCACTGGGCACATTGTGTTCAAGGTTCACCCACGCTGTAGCGTATATTAGTACTTCCTTTTTATTGCCAAATAATATTTCAGTGTATGGATTCTTACTTATTTTTCCATGACTTTTAGGATCAATTTGTTGAGGAAAAAAGAGCTGTTCAGATTTTTTTTTTTTGGTAGAGACTAGGTCTCACTATGTTGCCCAGGCTGGTCTCAAACTCCTGGGCTTAAGCGGTACTCCTGGTGTGACCTCTCAGGGTACTGGGATTACACAGGTGTGAGCCACTGCACCCGGCTGCTTCAGATTTCTATTACATCATGCCACATTTCTCTAGTGACATAAATAGAGCTGCCATTTCTGTGGGTCTAGACTCCCTGTCCACAACCGGGGTGCCTTTCCATTGGCGTGAGTCCTTTGTGTGTCGTTCAGTAGCCTCTGACACATCTCTTACAAAGTTTATTTCTAGGTATTTTATATATTTTGATGCTACTGTAAATATTTAGCTGCTATCTTAAGTCATCTTTTGTTCTCTTAACCTGATCACGATAAGCACTTTCTCTTCTATATTTTTACAGTGATTATTTTAAAATATTCTTTTGGGCAAAACCCTGTCTCTACTAAAAATATAAAAATTAGCCGGGCCTGTAATTAGTGGGACTACAGGCCTGGTGGCACGCGCCTGTAGTCCCACGTACTTGGGAGGCTGAGGTGGGAGAATCGCTTGAACCCAGGAGGCGGAGGTTGCAGTGAGCCGAGATCGCACCACTGCACTCCAGCCTGGCCAACGGAACAAGACTCCGTCTCAAAAAAAAAAAAAAAGAAAAAGAAAAATCCTTTTGGCCGGGCATAGCGGCTCACGTCTGTATTTCCCCACTTTGGGAGGCCGAGGCGGGCGGATCACCTGAGGTCAGGAGTTTTGAGACCAGCCTGGCCAACATGGTGAAACACTGTCTCTACTAAAAATACAAAAACTTAGCCAGGCATGGTGGCGGGTACCTGTAATCCCAGCTACTCTGGAGGCTGAGGCAGGAGAATCGCTTGAACCCAGGAGGCGGAGGTTGCAGTGAGCCGAGATCCCATCACTGCACTCAAGCCTAGGTGACAAGAACGAAACTCCATCTCAAGGAGAAAAAAATAAAAATCCTTTTAATGAATTAACAATGACTTGTAGAAAATTCAGGAACTTTAAAAAGTATAAGAACATTTATTGTAATTCATAAGGCTTTTTGGTGGTTGTTTTGAGACTCAGTGTCACTCCTGTCACCCAGGCTGGAGTGCAGTGGCTCGATCACAGCTCACTGCAGCCTCAACCTCCCAGGCTCAAGTGATCCTCCCACCTCAGCCTCCCAAGTAGCTAGAATCATAGGCACCACAGCCAGATACTTTTTTTGTATTTTTAGTAGAGACAGAGTTTTGGCATGTTGCCCAGGCTGGGCTCAAACTCCTGGGCTCAAGTCATGCTCCTACCTTAGCCTCCCAAAGTACTAGGATTACAGAAGTGAGCCGCTGCACCCAGCCCCATACGTTTTATTTTGTATGAGGTGGGATTCAGTGTGGAAACTAGAGACCGCTTTAGGCATTTTAATCTAGAAGGGATTTCACACAGGGAAGGGGGTGCTTCCAGGTTACTGGAGGGGCTGAAGGAGCAGGTTTCCGGTTGGTCTCTAAGATATAACAGAAGTGACCTGCAAGGTAACTGCTCCCTTCGAATCCACCCTGAAACTGTTGAGTTCAGGACATACCACGTGTAGCTGCGATCCAAGATAAGAAGCTACTTCTACAGCTGCCTCTGAATACCACATAAGCCAGTAGCCAGGACTAGGAACTTGCAGTCTGGCTACCAAAACTATTAGAAATACCTCAGGTGGCCAGGTGCAGTGGCTCATGCCTGTAATCCCAGCATTTTGGGAGGCCGAGGTGGGCGGATCACCTGAGGTCAGGAGTTCGAGACCAGCCTGGCCAACATGATGAAACCCAGTCTCTACTAAAAATTCAAAAAAATTAGCCAAGCATAGTGGTGGGCGCCTGTAGTCCCAGCTACTCGGGAGGCTGAGGCATGAGAATTGCTTGAACCCAGGAGGCAGAGGTTGCAGTGAGTTGAAATCGTGCCATTGCACTCCAGCCTGGGCTACAGAGCGCAACTCCATCTCAAAAGAAAAGAAAAGGTGAAAGAAATACTTCAGGCACTGAAGACCAGGCACTGCTGCAGAGAACCTCACATTTGCATGAGGGGCCAGGAAGCCTTTGCCTCTCTTCCACCCTTCAGATCTTGCAAAGCATGTCCAATTGGCTGAACCGAATTGGTTGCAACTTCAGCCCCAAGGGGCTCTGGGGAACAGGATTTCAGGCTTTTCAACAGCTGCTGTAGGAGGAGGGTGGACTGACGAGTATGTGAGCCAGCCCCAGGACCTTTCCCTGTTGTCTAAAATTTTATAATAAATATGTATTATAATTAACCAGAAAACACACCCAGAACTCCCCATTTAGGGACTTTCGGTTTATTTCTTGCCAGTCTGTTTTCTTTGTGCCTATGGGTATAGAAAGAAAATAAATATGTATGTTTTGATATACGTGTCTATTATTTATATAACACAATTGGATTGTACAGCCAGCTGTGCATATCTGAGTTCATGAATTCAACTGCAGATTGAAAATATTTGGAGAAAAAATGTATGGTTGTGTCTGTCCTGAACACATACTATCATGTTACTGTTCCCTAAACAATACAGCGTAGCAACTATTTACAGAGAATTTACATTACATTAGATATTATATTAATAAGTAAAGATGATTTAAAGTATGAGGGAGGATTTGTGTACGTTACACACAAATACATCATTTTATAGCAGGGACTTGAGCATCCTTCGATTTGTTTCTTGTTTTTTTTTTTTTTGAGACGGAGTTTCGCTCTTGTTGCCCAGGCTGGAGTGCAATGGCACAATCTCGGCTCACCACAACCTCCGCCTCTCGGGTTCAAGCGATCCTCCTGCCTCAACCTCCCAAGTAGCTGGGATTACAGGCATGCGCCACCATGCCTGACTAATTTTGTATTTTTAGTAGAGATGGGTTTTTCTCCATATTGGTCAGGCTGATCTCGAACTCCCAACCTCAGGTGATCCACCCGCCTCGGCCTCCCAAAGTGCTGGGATTATAGGCGTGAGCTACCGGAGGTGGAGTCTTGCTCTGTCACTCAGGCTGGAGTGCAGTGGCGCAATCTTAGTTCACTGCAACCTCCACCTCCTGGGTTCAAGTTGTTCTCCTGCCTCAGCCTCCCTAGTAACTGGGATTACAGGTGCATGCCACCATGCCCGTCTAATTTCTGTAGTTTTAGTAGAGATGGGGTTTCACCATGTTGGTCAGGCTGGTCTCCTAACCTCAGGTGATCCACCCGCCTCGGCCTCGCAAAGTGCTGGAATTACAGGTGCGAGCCACCACGCATGGCCGTATCCTTGCATTTAAATATCTATGGGAGGTCCTGGGAGCATTCCCCCACAAATAAGGGCTATACATTGGTTACCTTTTTTAACTTTGTTTTTTCCCATGTCATGAAAATGTCAGACGTGTGATCTTGAGCAGCCGCGTGTGAGACTGCCTTGGTGACCTTTGCCCTCCTTTGCCACAGTGGCTGTGACAGTGAGAAGCGAGTCCCAGAGGAACTTAGAAGGGACTCAAAGCCAGGGAGGAAAGAGGGCAGCCTGGAGGACCCCCGCCTGCCAGGCCTGCCCGGCTTGCCCAGTGGGTGTCCACTGGAGCCGTGGCTGAGGTCTGTGGCCCTCACAGACCCTGTGCCTGCCTTCCTTAGGGGAGGAACATCATCGTATTCTACGGCTCCCAGACGGGGACTGCAGAGGAGTTTGCCAACCGCCTGTCCAAGGATGCCCACCGCTATGGGATGCGAGGCATGTCAGCAGACCCTGAGGAGTATGACTTGGTAAGCTGCCACCGTGCGCTGGCCCCAGATGGAGGCAGTGGGCAGGACGGGGAGCAGGTCTGTAGGGCGCCCCTCAGCAGGGGGTGACTGGCAGGAAGTGGGGTCCTGGGAAGACGTCCTCGGAAGTTGCCTTCCCGTGAGGGTCACTGCCATCCCTGCCCGGGCTAACTGAAGGAAGGGCCATTCCTGCAGCTGCAGCCATATGCCAGGTGTCCTTTCCCCAGGACCGGCCCTCCCCTGAGCGCCAGCTGCCCTCCTTGTGGCCGCCACGTCTCCCAAACCAAACCCACCCTCCCCAGCTGCTCCACTCCCCCCTCCTCCGGGGTCTTGGTGACGGGCACCACCCCACAGCCATCTCCAGGCTGCATTTCAAGTTGATGAACAATTTAGTTAGATTATCAGTGAGCACCGGGGCCATGCGGTACTTGGGAGCCCTGGAATGATGAAGTTCCCAGGGTGACCCCAGACCTGCATCAGCACAGGAGGCCACGTTCTGGTGGCTCTTTTGTGGCAAGCTTCACTTTCCTCTAGAAACACATCCTCTCCACTCCAGCCCAACACAGGTGACCTTGTCCTGCCCACCTGACACAAATGCCCATGCCCCACCCTCTCTGTGTCATTCCTTCTTTCTGATCCCATGACACCCGGACATCCCTGGCCTGGCACCACCCTGGGGAGGACCTGGCCTTCCCCGTCTGGTGCGGGTTGAACCTTGAGCAGGCTCAGTCATAGCCGGGGCATGGTCCTGCCCCTATCTCTGCAGGCTGACCTGAGCAGCCTGCCGGAGATTGACAACGCCCTGGTGGTCTTCTGCATGGCCACCTACGGCGAGGGGGACCCCACCGACAATGCCCAGGACTTCTACGACTGGCTCCAGGAGACGGACGTGGATCTCTCTGGGGTCAAGTTTGCGGTGAGTCACCCAAAGACTGCTATGGGCTCCCGGTGGCCTGCGGTGCCTCCGGATCCTCGTTTCTGAAAGGCAGCCCTCCAGACCCCCCACCCCGTTCTCAGCAGCCAGGGCAGGACACTCGTGAGACCCTCTCCTCTGCCCTGGACCCCAGCACTACGAGAGTGTCCCCTCCCTGTCCCCCGCCCCAGTCAGCTCCAGGGGGCATTGGGTGCTGGAGACTAAAGGCAAGAGGGTTCTGGCCGGACAACTGAGACCTGGCTGGGCTAGGAGAGCTGGAGTCCCAGCCCAGTGGGGAGGGTGGGCTGCCTCCACTTCCCCGTGGGTTGAGGCTGGCGGTGGACGGGGCAGGCTGTGGGCTGCAGGTCACCCAATCGAAGCCTCTTCAGTGGCCCGGTATTCCTCGCAGTGCAAGGCGCCTGATGGGATAGAGGCCTGCAGGTGTTCCCAGCAGCTCAGCCAGCGCTGTGGGGCCTCCCACCCTGCCCCCATGGCACCTCCCGCTGGTCAGGCCGAGGGCCAGGCCTCAGAGCGGCCCCTGTGTCCACACAGGTGTTTGGTCTTGGGAACAAAACCTACGAGCACTTCAATGCCATGGGCAAGTACGTGGACAAGCGGCTGGAGCAGCTCGGCGCCCAGCGCATCTTTGAGCTGGGCTTGGGCGACGACGATGGGAAGTGAGTGCCCACCCTGCCACCCTGATCAGCGCTGTGGGCTTAGGCAAGGGCCGTGGAACGTGAGGGGCACGCACACCATTGTGTCAGCTGAGACTCAGCGACACGCACCTCCAACACAGGGAAGGGGCTCTCCTGCCTCTGCCCTGCCCCTGCTGGTTTTGCTTTTCGGCTTGTCCAACTCCCTGGAGCCTTCCTGATGCTCTGGGTTGATGTTGCTGGGCGTCCAGTCCTGAGCTTTGGGGACGGGGAGTGCCTGGCACCAGTATTGTTGCCACATCGGCCTCCCCTGAGCCGTTCCCCCTCTCCTCTCCTCGGCCCAGCTTGGAGGAGGACTTCATCACCTGGCGAGAGCAGTTCTGGCCGGCCGTGTGCGAGCACTTTGGGGTGGAAGCCACTGGCGAGGAGTCCAGGTGAGCGAGTGCCCGCGGGTGCGGTGGGTGGGCTGGGCGGGTCCTGTGCCGAGGGTGGCCACCCTGGAATGGGGGCTGGCAGTGGGTTGCAGCGAGGTCGAGGAGGGACCTTGGTCCCAGCCAAGGACTCACTCTGCCACCTTGCTCTGCTCTGTCCCACCCCGGGGCAGCGGGCGCATCCCACCTCTCAACAAGGACACAGCGCGTCAGGCTCTGAGGCTAGGTTCAACTTTGGCAGAAGGGTTCATTTCCTTAAAATCTGTCTCCATAGACTTGGCCAAAAACAACATTCTCTCTGTGCCCTCGATGGCCCCTGGGTGCTGCCTGGGCTTTCCTTACCTTCTCCCAGAATCTCCCGGCTTCTGGGCGCCTGACCCCCGGCAGCTCCATGCCACCTCCCTCCCTGCTCCCTCGCCTGCCCTCCTTACGCATCTGCAGCAGGGGCTCCCCTGCCTCCTGTCGTATGTACCTGGGCCCTTGCCCCGAAGGCCATACACTGTCTCCCCTGTAGTCCAACCCCTCCCTCTCAGGACTGACGCCTGCTGCTTCCCGGCCTCACCCTTGATCTCCCCCTTCCAGCATTCGCCAGTACGAGCTTGTGGTCCACACTGACATAGATGCTGCCAAGGTGTATGTGGGGGAGATGGGCCGGCTGAAGAGCTACGAGAACCAGAAGCCGTGAGTGCAGGGAATGTGGCTTGGGGCAGACGGCTCTGTGGCCGCTGGTGCATCCCAGACTCAGTCTGCCGTGTATCCCCATATCCCCGCAGGGCCCTTCTCATCAGACCCTGTGCCACGAGTGGGCGTGAGTGTCCCTACACAGGGAGGGCATGAGGCCCAGAGCAGAGAGGGGAACTGCCCAAGAGCCAGGCAGCTGCTCCATGCCCTGACGCAGTGCCTGTCCAGGCCCCGGCCCCGGAAGACTGGCACTCGCCCAGTTTGTACTGAGCTCACTTAGCCACCTTACTCTACACTGCCCAGGGCAGCAGGGCGCGTCCCACTTCTCAACAAGGACACAGTGCATTGGGCTCTGTGGCTAGGATCCTCTTTGGCAGCAGGGCTCATTTTCTTAGAATCTGTCTCCATAGATAGACTTGGGGAAAAACCTAGCGTTCCTCTCTGCACCCCTGATGACCCCTGGGTGCTGCCCAGATTCCTGCCTGAGCCACCCAGGGAAGTCCGTGCCACTGCATCCAATACCAGCTGCCCTGCTTTCTGTAGGCCTGCCCGAGCCTGGCTGGAGCAAGAAGCCCCGCATTTCAGTGGCTTTCCGGAGTGCAGGTTTCTCTCTTGTCCACGGTGTAGTCCAGGACGTGTGGGAGTGCGGAAGCTGTGCCCCTCATTTGGTGACCCAGCCACCTTCCAGCCTGTGGCACCGTCAGCTTGGGTCTCATAGTTCTTTTAAGGGCCAGTCTCAGTTTCCACATTGGGAAACTGAGACACTGATGACCCAGCTCTGCCCACGTGGTGGGACCGTAGAGAGAACTGCATTGGGGCCAGGCGAGGTGGCTCACACATGTAATCCCAGCACTTTGGGAGGCCGAGGCAGGTGGGTTACTTGAGGTCAAGAGTTCGATACCAGCCTGGCCAACATGGTGAAACCCCGTCTCTAGTAAAAATATAAAAATTAGCCAGGCGTAGTGGCGCACGCCTGTAATTCCAGCTGCTCAGGAGGCTTAGGCAGGAGAATTGCTTGAACCTGGGAGGTGGAGGTTGCAGTGAGCCGAGATCGCACCACTGTCCTCCAGCCTGGGTAGCAGAGCGAAACTCAGTCTCAAAAAGAAAGAGAACTGCGGCCGGGCGCGGTGGCTCAAGCCTGTAATCCCAGCACTTTGGGAGGCCGAGACGGGCGGATCACGAGGTCAGGAGATCGAGACCATCCTGGCTAACACAGTGAAACCCCGTCTCTACTAAAAATACAAAAACTAGCCGGGCGAGGTGGCGGGCGCCTGTAGTCCCAGCTACTCGGGAGGCTGAGGCAGGAGAATGGCGTAAACCCGGGAGGCGGAGCTTGCAGTGAGCTGAGATCCGGCCACTGCACTCCAGTCCGGGCGACAGAGCGAGACTCCGCCTCAAAAAAAAAAAAAAAAAAAAAAAAAAGAGAACTGCATTGGATTGGGCTGGGAGAGCCCTTGATGTAACCGGTGAGATTTCCTCGTGGAGATCTCTCAGATTCCCTGTGCTTTGTGCAACCAGAAGGGTCCTTGGGGACAGAGACTCAGATCCAAGCCCTGGCAGCTCACTGCGCTTCTTTCCTCCCCACCCAGCCCCTTTGATGCCAAGAATCCATTCCTGGCTGCAGTCACCACCAACCGGAAGCTGAACCAGGGGACGGAGCGCCACCTCATGCACCTGGAATTGGACATCTCGGACTCCAAAATCAGGTACCAGCTGCCGCCGTCACCCCCTGAACCCTCACTCTGGGCTGCCTGACCCAGGGACAGGGCCGGCCTTCCGCCCTCCTGAGCCTGGCATCTCCCTCCAGGTATGAATCTGGGGACCACGTGGCTGTGTACCCAGCCAACGACTCTGCCCTCGTCCATCAGCTGGGCAAAATCCTGGGTGCCGACCTGGATGTCGTCATGTCCCTGAACAACCTGGATGGTGAGTGCCACAGTCAGGGCGCCCTGCCGGGCCCAGGCAGCTGCAGGATTGGGCCTGTAGGAAGGCCCTGCGTTGAACTTCTGCTTTGGCCTGAAGCCCCGGTACCTGGGCGGCCCTTGCACCGAGACTCCACGGTTACAGGATCCCAAGCAAATGGGAGGCAGAGTGGCCGCAGGTCAGGCCCTCTCTTGGGGTTCCCCCTACCCCATCACTGTCATAGCCTTTAAGGGAGTGAGGTGCTGAGGTCTAGAGGCAGAGGCAGTGCCGGCTCCCCCATGGCCACTGTGTCCTGCTGGGAAGGAAGGCCCTGGGGCTGCTCTCACCTCCTCACCGAAGTCAGGAGTCAGCAGCCCTCCCAGGTCCCCAAGGGTGCTCAGTGGTGCCAAGGGGCAGTAGCCATTGCACGGGGCTGCCTGCGCCTGGTGGGGCTGCCCCAGCCTGGTGGGGCTGCCCAGCCTGAGCCTCCCGCTGTGAAGCCTCCGCAACCCACTGGTCACCGACCTGGGCCCAGACTGTCTCCACCCACCCCTGCTAGCCGGTCCTCAGCTGCCGCGCCAGGGCTGCCCTTACTATCGGGTTCCACAACCCGCCTGTGAGGGAGCAGCAGGAAAAGGGCGGTGCCGTGTCACACCGTGTTGTGTGCGGTGAAAGCACAGCGGGTGCGTTAGTGTGCGGGGGGGTGGGTCCCGTGCACCTCCCCTAGAAGAGTCCTGCCTCTGATGAGGACTTCCTCTCTGGCTGGAGGCCCCAGACTTGGCCCCAGGGCCAGGGAGGCATCAGAGAACACAAGCCTTGTTTCCAGCACCAGCTGGGGCGCCTGTTCCCGCAGAGCTGGCCCGAGGCGTCAACCCCTCCCGCAGCAGCCACCCATCCCCAGGAGGCGGCCGCGTACCCCTAATCCTGCCTGTGTCTTTCCCGCAGAGGAGTCCAACAAGAAGCACCCATTCCCGTGCCCCACGTCCTACCGCACCGCCCTCACCTACTACCTGGACATCACCAACCCTCCGCGCACCAACGTGCTGTACGAGCTGGCGCAGTACGCCTCGGAGCCCTCGGAGCAGGAGCTGCTGCGCAAGATGGCCTCCTCCTCCGGCGAGGGCAAGGTGCGCCGCCTAGGCTCCGCGATCTCCGCCCGTAACCCCGCCGTTCTCCGAGCTCCATGGGCTCCAATCAGCCCCGTCTCACCCCCGTGTCTCCTAGGAACTGTACCTGAGCTGGGTGGTGGAGGCCCGGAGGCACATCCTGGCCATCCTGCAGGACTGCCCATCCCTGCGGCCCCCCATCGACCACCTGTGTGAGCTGCTGCCGCGCCTGCAGGCCCGCTACTACTCCATCGCCTCATCCTCCAAGGTGAGGGCTGGCCCTGCCCTGCCAGCCACACGCTGGAGACCCAGCCCTGCTCGCAGCACAGGAGCTCTGAGATCCAAGCCCTGAGCCCCAGTTCCAGCCCCAGCGCAGCTCCAAATGCCTCCCCAGGCTGTGGACTCAGTGGGGCTGGTTTGTGAGATTCCCAGTATCTGTCCAGCCCCGGTCCCCAGAGCCAGTCCGGGAAGCCGCTGGGGATGGGGCCTCTGAGGTTTGGGTGCCAGGTGGGCTGGAAGAGGCCCTGGGTGGGTGGGGATGGCTTACAGAACGGGACTCGGGGCCGGGCTGGGCTTGGCGGCGGAGCTCACACGGCCCTCCCCACAGGTCCATCCCAACTCTGTACACATCTGTGCGGTGGTTGTGGAGTACGAGACCAAGGCCGGCCGCATCAACAAGGGCGTGGCCACCAACTGGCTGCGGGCCAAGGAGCCTGCTGGGGAGAACGGCGGCCGTGCGCTGGTGCCCATGTTCGTGCGCAAGTCCCAGTTCCGCCTGCCCTTCAAGGCCACCACGCCTGTCATCATGGTCGGCCCCGGCACCGGGGTGGCCCCCTTCATAGGTTTCATCCAGGAGCGGGCCTGGCTGCTACAGCAGGGTGAGTGGGGGCCCGCGGGGGAGGGGGTGACGACTGGGAACCCCACGCTCACCCCAGCTCCTGCCACACAGGCAAGGAGGTGGGGGAGACGCTGCTGTACTATGGCTGCCGTCGGTCTGATGAGGACTACCTGTACCGGGAGGAGCTGGCGCAGTTCCACAGGGACGGCGCGCTCACCCAGCTCAATGTGGCCTTCTCCCGGGAGCAGTCCCACAAGGTGAGACGGGCGGGCACCCATGAAGGCAGGGACAGGGCTGGCAGGGCCTCAGGTGCTGTGCCTTCCCCTCACAGCACGACCCTTGGCCTCAGGTCTATGTCCAGCACCTGCTAAAGCGGGACCGAGAGCACCTGTGGAAGTTGATCGAAGGCGGTGCCCACATCTATGTCTGTGGGTGAGTGGGGGTCACTGGAGTAGGGGGTGGGGAGGACAAGGCCCTGCCTACCGCAGTTGGCTCAGTCCCCAGCACCCCCTCTTCCTGCCCAGGGATGCACGGAACATGGCCAGGGACGTGCAGAACACCTTCTACGACATCGTGGCTGAGCTCGGGGCCATGGAGCACGCCCAGGCCGTGGACTATGTCAAGAAGCTGATGACCAAGGGCCGCTACTCCCTGGACGTGTGGAGCTAGGGCCTCGCCTGCCCCGCCCACCCTGCAGACTCCTGCCTGTAATCAGTCTCCTGGCTCCCTTCTGCAGTCTCCTGGGTGTGTTTGGCTTGGCCTTGGCACAGGCGCAGGTCCAGTGACAAAGACTCCTCCAGGGCCTGGGGTGCACCCTCCTGAGCTCCCCCGGCCAGGTGAGGGCCTCCGGCAGCACAGCCCAGGGCCTGCACGGGGGCGTCGGGCTCCATGCCTTGGGAGGCCTCTGGCCCTTGGTGGCCGCACAGAAGGGCTCTCTCTCTCAGCTGAGCTGGGCCCAGCCCCTCCGTGTGATTTCCAATGAGTGTAAATAATTTTAAATAACCTTTGGCCCTTGGAATAAAGTTCTGTTTTCTGTATTTGCCTGGTATTGTGTGAGTAGATCTGGAGCCTCCACTTGGATCAACTTCACTCAGACCCAGGAACCCATGTGGGGGGCCACCAAGCCCTGCCCTTCCCCCGGAGAACACACACGCTCAGGCCACCTCTGGGCCTCTCTTTATTGAGGGCACTGGGCCCAGGTCTTCCTTCAGGGCCCACAGAGCCCATAAAACCCAAGGAAGAATAGCAGGGACCCCCTGATTCACACACTCAAGGGGTGCCTCCCATCCCCTCCCACAACACGTGGGACACAGAAGCCCCTCTGGGCTGGCAGGGGAAGGCCAAGCCTCAATCCTTCTTGCTTCCATGCCACTGACTGTGAAACTTCTGGTGCACAACCCTCAGGGTGGTGAAGAAATTGCCGAGGAAGAGGAGGAGGAAGGGGAAGCCGCACATAAGCACCTGTGGGAGGAAGAGGGTGAGGGCCGGGCCTGGGCCTGGCCCATCTGTCCTCTCCAGGGACGCCAGCTCACCTGCCATTCCTTGCACTGAGGGTCCCGGGCCAGGCTGAACAACGTCAGTGCATTAAAAAGCTGCCAGAACTGAGCAGGGAGGAGGCATTTTACTCAGAAAACCCAGGCCCTGCTCCAGCCCGAAGCTGGCGCAGAGGACGGACATACAGGCAGGGACACAGAGGCACGACTTACGTGTCCAAAGAAAAGAAAAGGCAGCAGGAAGGTGAGGCCCCGCCACATCCAGGACTGGAAGCCCTCTGCGGGGAGGAAGGTCAGGGCACAGGACGGCCAGGGACAGCGGGGACACCACCACCACTGAGACCCGGGACGGGAGGAAAGGAGAGTGTTCAGATGCCAGGGCCACGCCCGACTCACCCACAGTGAGGTCCATGGTGTGCCGCTCGCCCAGTGCCCGCAGGCGGTAGAGGCAGCCACTCTGGTAGTAGTACTGGAGAAACTGCACAAAGCCTGGGCCGGGCGGAGGACAGAAGAGCAGGGCTGAGCCCAGGGGGGTTCCCTGCCCCCACCCCCCACCACGGGTGCCCCCAGGCCTCAGCACGGACATCTGGAACACTCACTCTGGTACATGGAAAAGGACAGGAATTGGTTCCGGAATTTCTGGTACATGAGACCATCGGGCCTAAGGTAGAAAGTGGAGGGCAGTGTGGGGACTCTTGGGGATGCCCTGTTTCCCTTCCCTGTCCCAGCTCCTGCCCCTGCTGGGGCCCAGCCACTCACCACGTCAGCATGACTCCCGACAGGAAGGTGGACACATAGTGATGGAACACCCACCAGCCTTTGATCCTGGAGCAGAGAACGAGCATCACCCCCAGGGCCTGTTCCTGCTTCCCAGAGGGTCCCGGCGCCCCATTCCATGCTCCCCTCCCTCAGGGCCCACCCTGCCCACCGGGAGCCGTTGTTGATGAGGATGCTTTCCCGGATGGTCAGGGTGCAGTAGTACCAGACCAGCAGGAAGTTGAAGGTAGCGTCTGTCACCCTGCGGAGGGAGGGGACCGAGGGTTGGTACCACAGCGCATGGGGATGGGCAGGGCCTCCGCCGGGCAGGACACCCACCTGGAGTTGAGCAGGAAACGGCAGGTGAAGGAGATGAGGATGAGGATGATGGTGAGGTAGAGCTTGAACTTCTCATACTCGTCCTTGTAGGCAAACCTGGGGGGCACAGGCTGGTGAGACGGGTGGGGTGCTGGTGGGGCCCATGCATGCCCCAACCCTGGGAGGGCAGCTGAGCCAAGGGAAGTCGGGTGGAGGGGAAGGCCGGTTCGGGGGTTGGTGGGGTGGAAAAACCGGGTGAGGGGGTGGAAGGGAAGGCCGGGTGAGGGGGTGGAGGGGAACCGGGTGAGGGGGTGGAGGGGAAGGCCGGGGAGGGGGGAGGGGAAGGCCGGGTGACACGGTGGAGGGGAAGGCCGGGTGACACGTGGAGGGGAAGCCTGGTGACGCGTGGAGAGGCCGGTGAGGGTTGAGGGGAGCCTGGTGACATGGTGGAGGGGAAGGCCGGGTGAGGGGGTGGAGGGGAAGGCCGGGTCAGCGGGTGGAGGCCCAGCCTGATTACTTAGCCTGCTTGCTCAGGAGCGTGACGTTGACATTCCCCAGAACCAGGCTCAGGTACAATCTAGGGAAGGGGGTGGCAGGGTGAGGAGAAGCCCAAGTGACAGAGAAGCCACTGATACTCAGCCAAGCCTGCCAGGCCAGAGCCTGGGCCACCACCCCACCCCCTCACCCACTGCTTTCTGCATGGCCTTGGCATCAGGTTCTGACCTTGGGGGCTGCAGACCCACTCCCCGCCATGCTCAGCCTTCCTCGCCGCCTGCTCTGGAATCCTGACCCCTGGGGAAACAGTGCCCCTGTCTCCGCAGTCTTGCCTGAAACTCCCCCACCTCAGGGCCCCAAGAGAACCCGGCTCTCCCTCCTTGCTGAGGGCCGTCCCCATGTCCCCGATTGCTCCTCTGTGCGATGGCTACCACCTACCCCCCAGCTCCCTGCCACCTCCCCTCCAGAATCCTCAGTACTGGGTTCCACTTCAGTGACCCACACACCTGGCCACGTCTGGGACGACCTCCCAAACCAGAACAGAAACCTGGAGCTCCGACTGTGGGCTGACCCCCCAAGTGCCCGGCCTCCCGGGGTGTTTCTTCCCACCACAACCCCCCCATCCCTCACAGAGGCCTCCACACTCTCCAGTCCCAGATCTCATCGGAGCTGGCCGAGTCCCCAGGCCACCTGCCAATTCCACCACTTTCTTGCCAATCCCCTTAATGTCCAGCCTCCACACCCACCAACTAAGATCATCTTGCTCTTCTCTGCCAGAGATACTCCAAGAGGTGACAGCAAAGTCGGTCACTTTCTCAGCACCTGCCCCAGACGCATGGGTTCTTGTTCACACTCATGCCACAGGGACAGAGGCTCAGCGTGGTCACGCAGTTCGCCCCAGGCCACAAAGAGCTTCTGCGGCAGCCATGCTTCTCCCTCTACAGAGTGCTCCCGGCACAGTGCTCCCCACTCAGGCCAGCTCCAGCCTCCACTGCCAACCCACCAGGCTGCGGATGTGTCCCCACTCAGCTCCCCATCTGGTTCCCAGCACTGGCCTCTCCACATCCTCTCCCCCAAATCCTCCGTCCTGTCTCCTCCCACCCCAGGCCCCACCTGCAACATCTCAGAGAAGATAGCCTGGCTTCTGCTCTGTGGGGTCACTGTACTGGGAGCACTCCTCACCCTCCTCTCTGTACCCTCCATCCTCCACTAGTGCTTCTCGCTTTCCCAGGGCTTCCCTCCATCACCCCCTACTCTTCTGGCTCTTTCCCCTCTCGGCCCCTCTTTTCAGCAGGTGGATGTGCTTGAGTCTTCCCAGGGGCAAAGTAACCCTGCACCCAGGCAGCAGCTGCCCCTCGACCTGGTGCTAATTTCCAGTTCCTAGTTACTAATTCTCTCCCTCCACTCACAGCCAAGCTCTAAAAAGTCTCCCAGAGGGCCGGGCGCGGTGGCTCACGCCTGTAATCCCAGCACTCTGGGAGGCTGAGGTGGGTGGATCATGAGGTCAGGAGATTGAGACCAGCCTGCTCAACATGGTGAAATCCCGTCTCTACTAAAAACACAAAAATTAGCCGGGTGTGGTGGTGGGTGCCTGTAATCCCAGCTACTCAGGAGCCTGAGGCAGGAGAATCCCTTGAACCAGGGAGGCAGAGGTTGAGCTGAGATCGTGCCACTCACTGCACTCCAGCCTGGCAACAGAGCGAGACTCTGTCTCAAAAAAAAAAAAAAAGGTCTCCTAAACTTGGCTGTCTCCCTTCCTTGGCTCTTCTGTCATCCCTAAGATCAACGTCCACCCTGTTCCATCAAATGGTTCTCGCCAAGGTGACCTGACTTCCAGGATGGGCATCCCCTTCCTTATCACAGGACTGCCCCCGAGGCTACTGACACTCCTTTCTCCCTGCCTTCTGGGCCACACCTTCTCCCAGCTATCTTCCTGCCTGCAGCCTCTGCTGGGATTTTTCGCTCAGCGGAGGGTTTTGCACTGCCCTGTCCGTCCTCCTGGGTGACAGCAGCTGGCCTTTCCAAGTGCACGTTCCACCCCTCCCTCTCCCCTGCCAACTGGGCTCAAGGCAAGCCCTGCAGCCCAGCAAAGCCTCTGGCCTCTTGGCTCCCTCTCAGCTCCCGCCCCAAGCTCTGGCCACTACAGTTCTGCTCATGGCCTTTGTATCTACCTGCTGCTACCTCTCGCCCTCAGCCCATGTGTCTGCCTCACTCTTTTTATTTATTTACTTATTTATTTTTTAAGACAGAATCTCACTCTGTCGCCCAGGCTGGAGTGCAGTGGTGCAGTCTCAGCTCGTTGCATCCTCTGCCTCCCAGGCTCAAGCGATTCTCCTGCCTCAGCCTCCTTGAGTAGCTGGGACTACAGGCGTGCGCCACCACGCCCAGCTGATTTTTGTTTTTAGTAGAGATGGGTTTTACCATGTTGCCCAGGTGGGCCTTGAACTCCCGACCTCAAGCCATCTGCCTTGGCTTCCCAAAACAGTGCTGGGATTACAGGCATGAGCGACCGTGCCCAGCCTATTTTCTCTTTTTAAATAAATAGAGAGATAGGGTCTCAGTATGTCACCCAGGCTGGTCTTGAACTCCTGAGTTCAAGTGATCCTTCCACCACCATCTCTCAGAGTGCCGAGATTACAGGTGAGAGCCACCATGCCTGGCCCACTCTCTTTATTCTCTAAGACTCAATCCAGCCATCCCCTAATCCAGGAAGCCTTCTGTGACCTCCTGGACTGGGTCAGGTGTCCCTCACTGTGCCACCTCATTCCCCATGCTACGAAGCACCTATCAAATGTCACCTCAGCCGGTTGTCTCCCCTGAAGTTAGCACTGGGCCTCATTGCTCAGCCTGCACTGGGCTCAGGGAACATTTGCTGACTATAATGAGCAAGAGGGAGCAGCACCCGGCTTCAGGCCTCCCCCCGCGGGAGTGGCTGTGAACTGAGCTGGGGGTGGGCAGTGGGGGCCTCACCCATTCTTCTTGGGCAAATAGGCCTCCATGTCAAAGAATAGGCCTTGGCGCTCTTTCATCTGGTTCTCCAGCTCCTGCGCGGCCACCTCGGCCTCTGCTGGGAGGGAGGGTTTGCATCTGCGGGCGAGGCCAGAAAGAGTCAGGGTAGGAGGACTCCCAAATGTCCTCCCTGACTCCCACAGGGGCAGAAGGGCAAACACGGCCCAGAGAGGGGAGGAGCGGTGCACAGGGCCTCACAGCGCCAACCCTCCCACCCCACATTCAGCCCATGGCAGGTGGGGCAGGGGCTCCTAACTTCTTCAGGGTGAGGGCCAGCTCCTGGAGCTGCTTCTTCTGCCGTGTGATGGAGCTGGTGCAATTGTTCTGAAGTTTCGTCAGCTCCTCCAGCTTCAGGCGGTATAGCCGATGAGTCTCCTGGGGACCGGAGGGGAGAAGGCTCAGGCCAGTTGGGGAGCCACTGAGCCAGAGCCTGCAGGCAGGACGTGGGGCTCAGGCTTCCCCAGGGCTGCTGGGAGGGTCTCGCTCAGCGAGAAAGGAGGGAGAACTGTGCCTGCCTAGGGATGAGGTGGCTGTCTCCCCAAGGCAGGCGAGGACCTGGGTATCCTCCTGTGAGCCCAGAGACCCCCACAGCACCCCTCCCCCAGAAACAGACGAGGTGGTTTTTTTTTTGGTTTGAGACAGTCTTGTTCTGTCGCCCAGGCTGGAGTGCAGTGGAGTGATCTCGGCTCGCTGCAACCTCCGCCTCCTGGGTTCAAACCATTCTTCTGCCTCAGCCTCCCAAGTAAGCTAGGATTACAGGCACCCGCCATCATGCCTGGCTAATTTTTGTATTTTTGTAGAGACAGGGTTTCACCATGTTGGCCAGGCTGGTCTTGAACGCCTGACCTCAGGTGATCTGCCTGCCTTGGCCTCCCAAAGTGCTGGGATTACAGGCATGAGCCACCAGGCCCAGCCAAGGTTTTCTTAGTCTCAGCCCATCTGCTAGTTTTCCCCACCCTACAAGGACAGGCTCTCTTTCTCCTACCTTGAGTCTGGAGCTTAGGCCCCAGGGCCCCCTTCTGGACCAAGCGGGCCGCCCAGAGCCACCCCTCTGTCCTCTCAGCTCCTCCTGCCTATCCAGCCTTCCAGTACAGGGGGAGCTGAGGTTCTCAGGCATTCCTGACATCTTCTTCCCAGGTTAAAGGTCATCCAATTTCAGCCCTAGAGCCTCCTGCTCTAAGGCCAGCCCCCCTCACCTTTGGCCCAAGGCTTCCCTGAGCACTTTGCCCTGGTAGGTGAGTCTCAAGAAGGCGCAGCCTAGAGGTGGGGCAAGGGGCAGTGTGAAGAGAGTCAAGCAGGGGCTGTGGGCCAGGACAGCGGGGGCCAGGCGGGGAGGCTGGGTCTGCTCAGTCTCTGGGGAGAAGCACCAATGACAGGGGGCTTGGCAGGGCCAGGGGCAGCTGGGTTTCAGGGCCGACAGGAAGGGGCTGGAACCAGCCCAAGAGAGGCAAAGGCCTAACCAAGCCATCAGCTGGCCGGGTCTCCACTCTGTCTGGATCTTGTTTCTCATGCCCAGGAGGGCTCACCACGCCCCCTCGGACCCCAGCACGTACCACTTCTGCCCACCCACAGCCACCGCCCTCTTCCCTGCCTGGATGAGGCCAGCAGCCTCCTCCTGCCTGGCCTCTGGACAGAACAGCCATGGTGGCCCCGAGGGAGCTCAGTCCAGACAATTCCTCCCGTAGCTTTCCACTGGCCTCGGAGGGACTCCGATCTCTGCCAGGCCAGGGCGTCCCTACAGGGCCTGGCCCCGCCCACCCCTCCCCTAGCTCTCCTTGATGCAGCCACATGGGCCTGTCAAGTCCCCTCTTTCCTTCTAAAGGCCTCAGCGGTGCGTGCTGTCCCTCCGCCTGGGGCGCCCCCCCATCCAGGCCGAGGACTCCCCCTAAACGCTGCTCCCCCGACCCGGGCTGCCTCTCGAGGGCTGCCCGCTGCGTGTTTGCCGAGTGGCTGACCCAAGACTGGGCCTGCCCTTGTATGACTCAGACGGCCGCTCTCTCCTGGGAGGGAACGGGGTCGGGGTCTGGGCCCCTTTCCAAGGCCCTCATTGGAAGCTGAGGTCGCCCAACGCAGTGGGGTCCCACCGGGGTTCCCGGACACTGGAGGAGCCGGCGGTGGACACCAGGACCCGGGGCCTCGCCCCCCTAGGCAGTGACGACAGGACCCCGACCCCTGACCCTTAGCTCCCCGCTGCCTGACCCAGGGCTGCCCGACCCTTGACCCTGAGCCAGTGAAACGCGGCTCGGAGCCACCGGGCGTCCACAGCGGCGCTAACCTGGATGTTCTGGAAGTCCTGCTGTAGATCCTCCCAGTCCCGCAGGCAGTCACCCAGCGGGCCCGGGGGCGGGGGCTGCATAGCTGCAGAGCCAGGAGCTAGGAGTGGAGGACAGTGCTGCAACCCCGGCCCGCCCGCGGCTCCTACGCCACCGCCCCCGTCCGCTTCCGGGCTCGCGCCGCCACAGGCACCAATGGGGAAAGGCCACGCCCCCATCCCAGCCAATCCGGGGCAGGGGCGGGGCAGGGGCGGGGCCATATGCAAGGGCGGTTGCTAGCTCCGGGACTCGCGGCC
Organism: Trachypithecus francoisi; assembly: GCF_009764315.1. Classification (NCBI taxonomy): domain Eukaryota; kingdom Metazoa; phylum Chordata; class Mammalia; order Primates; family Cercopithecidae; genus Trachypithecus; species Trachypithecus francoisi. Next base: position 117,983,930 of record NW_022681469.1, on the reverse strand, counting down.
TGGACCCGGGCTGGGATGGCTGCAGCCCCCGGGCCCGGACTGCACTGACTGTGCCAGCCGCGTAGTGCAGCCAGCAGGGCTCTGACCCGTCATGCTAAGAGCAAATCAAGGTCCAGGGAGGTGACACCTGCCTGCAACACTTTCGTCCTTGGGAAGCTGAGCCTCTTTGGGGAAGGGAGTTAGAGCTGCTTCTCTCGCTTGGATTTTTACAGCGGCCTCCTTTCTCCCTGCCTCACCTCCACTGTCCCTTCTCGCGGCCACCAGACTGCGCTTCCCAAAACACAAGGCTGATTCCCTATCGTGTTCATGCTTAAAACTTTCCAGCGGCTGTGTCCTACCTACCAGGAGGTCCGTAATCAGAGCTCTGCAGCTATCCCTGGCTCTGTCCCAACTCAAACCCTGAGGAAAGCCAGGGCTGCGTGGAAAGTCGTTCCCCCTCTGGCAAAACCCTCTCCATCCCTCCGCAGAGCGCGCTAGGTGGTGGGACAGCATTCATCTCTCTGTTCCCAGCCCCACCCACGTGGTGGCAGGGAATGGTTGCCGAATGGACTTGGGGAGGGCCCTGCATGGATGGACATCCCTAATCCCCTACCAGTCCCCTAGTCTGTGCCTTCTCCTGATGCCCAGTTTGTTCTATGGGTGCAGCCAGCTTTGGAGAAGTGCATTCGGAAAACAACTTCCAACTGGGTGCCGAGGCCCACACCTGTAATCCCAGCACTTTGGAGAGGCTGAGGCTGGAGGATCACTTGAGCCCAGGAGTTCTAGACTAGCCTAGGCAACAGAGCAAGACCCTGTTTCTACAAAAATAAAAATAAATTAGCCAGGTGTGATGGTGCATGCCTGCATTCCCAGCTACTTACCCAGGAAGCTGAGGTGGGAGGATCGCTTGAGCCCAGGGAAGTTGAGGCAGCAGTGAGCCATGATTGCACCACTGCACTCCAGCCTGAGAGACACAGCAAGACCGTGCCTCAAAAAATAAATAAATAAATAAAAATAAATTTTAAAAAAGGAAAGGGGATAAAAATAAAAGGAAAGCTGTTAAGACCTTAGGAATTTCTAGAAACGTGAATAGGGAGATGGGGGAGGTGCGGTGAGAATCTCTCCTTGGTGAACACAGCCAGGCAGAAATGAGTGGGGAGCAGGGAAAGAAAATCTGTTTCAAGGGGTGGATGGCAGGAAGCACTGGGGATGAGGCAAGGGTGTGATCCCATTCCAGGAGCCTGGGGGCTAGACAAGGCTGGGCTTGGTATCTCTGGGGCTAGGGGACTGCCTATTGGTGGCTATTTTGACATCCTCTGTGAACCAACACAGGCAATCTCTGGGCGCCCCCAGGCAGCCTCCAAAGGGTCTAAGTCACCAAGGGGATGCAGGGCAGCTGCTCTAGTAGCCAGATGCTCTTCCAGAGGCACCCTCAGAGGTGCAGTTGGGATGGCCCAGGACACCTCAGGGATGCGGGTTCTCGGTGAGCTTGAGCAGGGCGCACCTGCTAGGTGGCATGAACAGGCGCTTGGGAAGAATCAGTACAGGAGGCTGACATGAGACTTTCAGGCAGCAAAGGCCTTCTCCTTCCAGACAAGCCTGGGTATACACACTCTGACCCTCCACCCACAAAATGCCCCCAAGCGAGGCTCTTCGGTACCCTTCGCTGGGCTGCAGAGAAGATCAGTAGAGCGGATGCATGATGTTTGTAATGGAATCTCCAAGGATAGTCTTCTCCCATTCCAGCAGCTGACTCACCAATCCCCGATTTGGACACATGTTGTTTTTGCATTTCTTGACATAGGCCCAGGACCTCTATGAATACAAAGAGAGAAAGTGAACTTCAGGATTGGTCCTGGGCCCTTTCCACTAGGATCAGAGGCAGCTTTCAGAGACAGGAGGCACTTGCACAGTGCCAGCAACACGGCTTAAGGGCTGGACGCAGAAACAAGGCAGCCTGGCATGAATGCATCGGTGCTGGGAGTCATGGGAGCTGGTTCTGCCTTGGGCAAGCCCCTCTGCTTCTAAATCTGGTGACAGAAATAATTCCTAATTCAAAAAGCTCCTGGGAAGACTGAGACAACATACATGAAACCACCTGTGGATGGCAAACACTATGCCAAGCCTAGCACAGTCTCAACAAAGGTTTGCATTGTGACTGGACTAATTAATGGAAAGAGGCAGAGAACTGTGGGCAAATTCTCTGAAGAAGGAAAATTCAAGCTGCCCTCCTCAGGCATCCACCTTAAAGTACAGGAAAGGTTGCTGCATGCAGGAGGGTGAGCACTTGGTCTCCCTCTGGATTGAGGACAAAGGAAAAAGGGAAAGGGAAAGGCAAGAGTGGTGCCTGAAATTAGGAACAGGAGGAAATGGCCAGGTACAGTGGCTCATGCCTGTAATCCCAGCACTTTGGGGGGCCAAGACAGGTGCATCACCTGAGGTCAGGAGCTCAAAACCAGCCTGGCCAATGTGGCAAAACCCTGTCTCTACTAAAAAAATACAAAAATTAGCCAGGTATGGTGGCACATGCCTGTAATCCCAGCTACTTGGGTGGCTGAGGCAGGAAAATCATTTGAACCTGGGAGGCAGAGGTTGCAGTGAGCTGAGATTGCGCCACTGCACTCCAGCCTGGGTGACAGAGCAAGACTCTGTCTCAAAAAAAAGGAAGAAAGTGATGTCAACCCAACAAAGGCCATATATGAGAAGCCCACAGCTAACATCACACTCAATGGCGAAAGATAAAACTTTTTCCTCTAAGATCAGGAACAAGGCAAGGGAGCCTGCTTTCGTCACTTCTGTTCAACATAATACTAGAAGTCCTAGCCAGAACAATGAGGCAAGAAAAAGAAATAAAAGGCATCTACATTGGATAGGAAGAAGTAAACTTACCTCTGGTTTGAAGATGACATTATTTCATATGTAGAAAACCCTAAAGACTACACACACACACACAGAGCTAATAAATTCAGCAAGGTTGGCCGGGTGTGCTGGCTCAAACCTGTAATCCCAGCACTTCGGGAGGCCGAGGCGGGCGGATCACGAGGTCAGGAGATCGAGACCATCCTGGCTAACACGGTGAAACCCCATCTCTACTAAATATACAAAAAATTAGCCGGGCGTGCTGGCTGGCACCTGTAGTCCCAGCTACTTGGGAGACTGAGGCAGAAGAATGGAATGAACCCGGGAGGCAGAGTTTGCAGTAAGCTGAGATTGTGCCACTGCACTCCAGCCTGGGTGACAGAGCAAGACTCCATCTCAAAAAAAAAAAAAAAAAAAAAAGTCAGCAAGGTTGCAGGATACAAAACCACATGCAAAAATTAGTTGCATGTGTATATACTAACAATAAACAATTCAAAAAGGAAATTAAAAAAAAATTCCATTTACAGTAGCATCAAAAAGAAAATATTTAACCAGGGAGGCAAAAGGCTTGCACACTGAAAACTGCAAAAACAGTGCTGAAAGAAATTAAACACACAAACAAATGAAAAGACATCCTGTGTTCATGGGATGGAATGTTTAGTATTATTAAGATGCCAATACTACTCAAAGCAATCCACAGGTTTAAGGCAATCCCTACCAAAATCCCAACAGCATTTTTTGTAGAAATAGAAAAATCCATCCTAAAATTCATATGGAATTTCAACGGACTCCATAAAAAAAAAATCTTTAAAAAGAACAAAGTTGCATGTCTCACACTTCCTGATTTCAAACCTTCTAAAACAAAGCTACAATAATCAAAACAGTATCGTATGGACATGAACACAAAGAGACCAATGGAATACAACAGCCAGCCTAGCACAGAAATAAACCCTTACAAATATAGTCAAGCAATTTTTTTTTTTTTTTGAGACTGAGTATCACTCTGTTGCCCAGGCTGGAGTGCAATTGTGCAATCTCAGTTTACTGCAACCTCCGCCTCCTGGGTTCAAGTGATTCTTGTGCCTCAGCCTCCCAAGTAGCTGGGATTACAGGCATGCACCACCAGGCCTGGCTCATTTTTGTATTTTTAGTAAAGACGAGGTTTTGCCATGTCAGCCAGGCTGGTCTCAAACTCCTGACCTCAGGTGATCCACCCACTTCTGCCTCCCAAACTGCTGGGATTACAGGTGTGAGCCACTGCACCCAGTCTGTCAAGCAATTTTTGATAGTATGCCAAGACCATTCAATGGGGGAAAAGGACAGTCATTTTAACAAATGGTGCTAGGAAAACTAGATATCCCCATGCAAAAGAATGAAATTGAAAACAGGAAATCAATAGAGAAAATCAACAAAACCAAAAGCCACTTATTTGAAAAGATCAATAAAATCGATACACCTCTCTAGCCAGGCTAACTCAAAGAGAAGACACAATTACTAATATCAGAAGTGAAAGAGGAAACATTGCTACAGATCCCACAGATATTAAAAGGAGAATAAAAGAATATTCATACCCACAAATGTGATTGATCAATTCCTTGAAAGACACAATCTGCCAAAACTCACACAAGAAGAAACAGACAATCTGAATAGGCCCACATATATTAAAGAAATTGAGTAGTGGCGGGCGCCTGTAGTCCCAGCAGCTCAGCAGGCTGAGGCAGGAGAATGGCGTGAACCCGGGAAGCAGAGCTTGCAGTGAGCCGAGATCGTGCCACTGCACTCCAGCCTGGGTGACAGAGCGAGACTCCATCTCAAAAAATAAATAAATAAATAAAATAATAGCAATAATACATTGAATCAATAATTAGTAACCTTCCAAAACAGAAAGCACCTAGTCTAGATGGGTTTATTGGTGAATTCCACATATAATGGAATATTTATTATTCAGCCTTAAAAGGAAGGAACTTACATAAGGTACCTAGAGTACTCAAATTCACAGAGACAAAGTAGAATGGTGGTTCCCATAGGGCGATGAAGGGGGAAAAGTAAAGAGTTGCTGTTTCAGGTTTGCAAGATGGAAAAGTTTGGGAGATTAGTTGCACAATAATGTGAGTGTACTTAATGCTCCCAAGCTATACATTTTAAAATGGTTAAGACGGTAAATTTTTTGTTATATATATGTGTGTGTGTGTATGATTTTTTTTTTTTTTTGAAACAGAGTTTCGCTCGTCACCCAGGCTGGAGTGCAATGATGTGATCTCGGCTCACTGCAGCCTCCGCCTCCCAGCTTCTAGCGATTCTCCTGCCTCAGCCTCCAGAATAGCTGGGACTACAGGCATGCGCCACTGCGCCCAGCTAATTTTTATATTTTTAGTAGAGACGGGGTTTCACTATGTTGGCCAGGCTGGTCTCGAACTGCTGCCTCGGCCTCCCACAGTGCTGGGATTACAGGCGTGAGCCACCGCGCCCGGCCTGTTATGTATATTTTAACCACAAATTTTTTAAAAGTGGTGTGAGGGGCAGAGCTGTGCAGTTATAAGGCTTACTATGTCCTCACTGGGTCAGAATAAGCCGTGAAGGAAGAATCATAAACCACACATCCCCCTTCCAGCCCACAAGGCATCTGCTGGGACTGTCACAGCAAATGCAGCAGGCAGGAGAGACACATGCTGTCGACCTCATTCTACTCACTGAGGGGATAGAAGGGTGAAGGGGTGTACTCAGGTCACATGTGGTAAGGGGCAGTGCCCAGGCTGCAAGGCCAGCATTCTCCCTGCCGCCTCAGGGCCATGTTGAAAACCCAGATTCTCCAGCCGTGCTTTGGATTCCAGCTTTGCCATTTACAGCTCTGGGGCTTAAGGCAAAGTACCCGGCCTCTCCAGGCCTCCCACAAAATGAGGATAAAAGCAATAGCTATGCCACAGGGTCATTGTGAAGGTGTTTTAATGACATATAAATACTTACCAGGCAGGTAGGAGTCAGTGTTAGTTATTATAGTGTCTCTGGAGTTTTGTTATTATTTGAAGGTCTTTAAAAGACAAAGGTACTCCTAGAAGTTTAAAGGCACTGAAATTGATTTTTTTCCTCTCTTTTTTGTTTGTTTGAGACAGCGTCTGGCTTTGTTGCCCAGGCTGGAATGCAGTGGTATGATCACAGCCCACTGCAGCCTTCACCTCCCAGGATCAAGCCATTCTCCTATCTCAGCCTCCCAAGTAGCTGGAACTACAGGTGTGCAACACCACACCCAGCTAATTTTTGTATTTTTTGTAGAGACAGGATTTTGCCATGTTGCCCAGGCTGATCTCAAACTCCTGAGCTCAAGCGACCCACCCACCTCAGCCTCCCTAAGTGCTGGGATTATAGGTGTGAGTCACCATGCCCGGTCTGCTTCCACTTCTTTTGGGCACACACCCAGGAACAGAATTCCTGGATATCCAAGACTCTTTCTAGGCCAGGCGCAGAGAGGCTCACGCCTGTAATCCCAGGAGGCAGTGGCAGGTGGATCACCTGAGGTCAGGAGTTCGAGACCAGCCTGGCCAACATGGCGAAACCCCGTCTCTACTAAAAATAGAAAAATTAGCTGGGCATGGTGACACACACCTGTAATCCTAGCTACTCAGGAGGCTGAGGCAGGAGAATTGCTTGAACCCAGGAGGCAGAGGTTGCAGTGGAGGTTCAAGAATCACTTGAACCCAGGAGGTGGAGATTGCACCACTGCACTCCAGCCTGGACAATAGAACTAGACTCCATCTCAAAAAAAAAAAAAAAAGACTTCCTAGCCTGCAACTTCACGGCAACAACCAAACCCACTGGCTGATGGGTTTTATTCTTTGTCCCTCTCCTTCCCCCAAATACATCCCTGGGTAAATGTCAGGGCTTTGTAGGTCCTATCAAGCCCTCTGAGATCATGAACAGGCTGTGACAGGCAGGGCAGGCACCCGAAAAAGGCGCTGTCTCAGTCAGGAGCCCCGAGATCTGCCTGGGTTTGCCACGATGGGTCCCTGCTTCCCTCTCCTCTCTGGACCCTGCGCCCAAGGTATAGGGAGATAGGCGGGAGTGGGTGGGCGCCTGTGCTGCAGCTCTGGGACTCCAAGCAGTTCTCCCTTGAGCAACACCAAACAAACACCGGTGGACAGACTGACAGCTGTGGGGGCCATGTCGAGGGGGCTGCAGGACAGCCTGACCTGGCCTGAGTCTCTGGGCCAGCCCTGCGTATCCAGCCTCAGGCCTCAAGCCTGCAACGCTGGGGCCTTGCCCTTGGGTGACATGGGCTGGGGGGCACCCTAGACTTGGAGTTATCTGGGATTCTTCCTCCCAAAGCAGTGCCGGGGCCCCACTCCTCCCAGGTCGCGCTCTGACCCCACCTCCCAGGGGGTGGCAGGTTGTGAGCCTGGCTTGGGGAACGCATACCTGCAAGGTCTGCTCGTTACAATGCATGAGGTAGGCTATGACGGCGGCACAGCTGCGGCTGATACCTTGGGTGGAAAAGATCAGAACGACAGAGCCAAGGTGAAGGTGAATTTCTGCAAAAGGAAGTGGGGGGTTGGGTCATGCCTGGCCCTCCTCCCTGTGGGCCTGGGTTGCTGTCAGACACTGGCCTCCATGGGCCCGTGGTCCAAGCATGAGTTCAAGACCAGCCCACATGACCTCGGCAAGTCCCATGATTTCTCTGGGAACCCATTTCATTGTCTAACAAGTGGGCATCCCTCAGTCCTGGCTGGAAGTTCCAGAGAATCATGCCTGGGCAACCAGCATCACCAGGCAAAGACCTTCTGAACTGCAGGCTTCTAGCCCAGGAAGCTCTGCTACCAATGGGGCGGACGGGACCACCATCATCCCAAGAACAGTCAGGAGCTGACAGAGCCAATGTAGCCTGAGTGCCAATCCTGACTGCCACTCACTGGCCATGGGGCTTGGGGGCAAGTTACTTCCTTTCCTTTCCTTCCCCCTCTGCTCTCCTCTCCTTTCGCCTCTCCTCTCCACTTCTCTCCTCTCCTTTCCTTTCCTTCTTTCTTTGTTGAGACAGAGTTTCACTCTTGTTGCCCAGGCTGGAGTGCAATGGCACAATCTCAGTTCACTGCAACCTCCGCCTCCTGGGTTCAAGCGATTCTCCTGGCTTAGCCTTCCCGAGTAGCTGGGATTATAAGTGCCTGCCACCACGCCCAGCTAATTTTTTGTATTTTTAATAGAGATAAGGTTTCACCATGTTGTCCAGGCTGGTCTCCAACTCCGGACCTCAGGTGATCTGCCTGCCTTGGCCTACGAAAGTGCTGGGATTATAGGCATGAGCCACTGCGCCCAACTTTTTTTTTTTTTTTTTTTTTTTTAATATAGACATGCAGTCTCACTATGTTGTTCAGGCTGGTCTTGAACTCCTGACCTCGGGTGATCTGCCCACCTCATCCTCTCAAAGTACTGGAATTACAGGTAAGAACCACTGTGCCCAGCCTGTTTTTCTTTATTTTATTTTAGAGACTGGGTCTTGCTCTGTTGCCCAGACTGGAATGCAGTGGTGTAATCACAACTCACTGCCACCTTGAACTCCTGGGCTCAAGTAATCCTCCCACCTTAGCCTTCAGAGTAGCTGGGACCACAGGCATGCGCCACCATGTCCAGCTAACTTTTTTGTACAGATGGGGTCTCACAATGTTGCCCGGGCTGGAGGGTAAGTTACTTGAAGCCACAGTGTCCTCATCTGGAAAATGGGATCACAGTATACTACCTTCTCCATGTGGTTTGGTTCTGTTCTGTACTGAGCCCAGTGCCTGGCACAGAAATATCAGCTCTAATCACAGCACCCCTGAAGCTGTGAGTCCTGCCCAGGGAAAAGAAACCTAAGCTGGTACCCGAGGCTGGTCTGGCAACCCTCAGGAACTGAAGATAAGCATGCCAAGTGCAAAATCACAGACTGCCAGGGCTAAAGGAAGACACAGAGATGACGACAGCCACCTTCCTCACCATCTGAATAAAGGAACTGAGCGTGCAGTCTAATCCATTGACTGGCTCAGTGCTATCCAGGGAGGCAGGCTGGATGGGGGCCCTCTTTGGGCCACAAGGCTCTGACACCTCAAGGTGGGACACATGGGAAGTCTCAGCCTCAGGCCCTAGTCGAGTGACATTTGACATCTGCTGGGCAAATAAAGGATGGTTGGGGCTGGGTGCGGTGGCTCACGCCTGTAATCCCAGTACTTTAGGAGGCTGAGGTGGGTGGATTGCTTGAGCTCAGGAGTTCAAGACCAGTTTGGGCAACATGGCAAAATCCCATCTCTACTAAAACTACAAAAATTAGTTGGGTGCAGTGGTGCATGCCTGTAGTCCCAGCTACTCAGGAGGCTGAGGCAGGAGGATTGCTTGAGCCCAGGAGATGGAGATTGCAGTGAGCCAAGATTGTATCACTACACTCCAGCCTGGGTGAACAAGCCAGACCCTGTCTCAAAAAAATAAAATTTAAAATAAGGGATAGTTGGGCCAAAACGCCATGCTCCAGCCCCTAGTACAGTGGCTCAGGCCAGGAGCTGTTGGTGCCAGACAGGCAGGAACAAGGTGGGGACTCCAACCTGACTCAGCCCTGCTCTCTCTACACATCTTACTCTCCTCGGGCAATCTGGAGCCGCAGGAACGAGTAAAAAATCCACTCGTGATGAATTAAGTAACTGGTGGGCACCACTTGGGTGTGGTGGCTTATGCCTACAATCCCAGCACCTTGAGAGGCTGAGGTAGGAGGATCGCTTGAGGCCAGGAGTTCAAGACCTGCCTGGGCAACATAGCAAGACCCCAACTCCACCAACCAACCAAACCAAAACAAAGAAAATCTTGGAAGTGAGAACTGAAAGAGCTTTGTAGTCTTCCTTCCGTTCCACCCACATTCCACAGATCAAGGATGAAGGCGGGGATGGAGGGAGACTTACCTCCTGGTCCCCAGAGCTCAGCCCAGAGCCTCCATGAGCATGCGTGCTTGTGGGTAGCCATCACCCTCATTTTACAACAAGCCCAGAAGGGCACAGCCATCTAGCCAGGGCCAGAGCCCAGGACGCTCAGCCCACAATCTTGGGCCCCACTGCCCTCAAGGTAAACACCACGGTTGCTCGTTTCACTGAGGGCTCCCGAGAAGTTGGACGTGTCCTGGAGCTTATCCCACCCAGGTGGGGCATATGCTGAGCTGGGCCCTTTCTCTCCAGAGCATGGGGAGTCGTGATCCAGAATAAGCCTGTGAAGGAGGCTCCACTGCCCCCTGCTTCCCAGACACAGGCCAGTTGCTACCTGGCCAAGGAACACTCCTTACCAATGAAGTGACACATGTGGCGTAAGAAGGGGAGAATCTGGGCTTCCGGGGAATCTTCTATCCGGATGTGCAGAAGCTTGTCAGCATCGCCTGCAAAACTACATGGAAAGACCACACAGGTCATCGGGTGGAATGCAGAATGCAAGCAGCCCCACTGTGGGGTTTTCATCGCAGCAGAAGGGCCACAGGGAGGACACTGAGCTTGTGTAAGGCGGAATGTGCACAGGTAGCTCAACCTCTCCTGGAAAAAAACATCCAGGCTGGGTGTGGTGGCTCATGGCTCTAAGCCCAGGAATTTGGGAGACAGAGACGGGAGGATCACATAACGAGACCCTTGTCTTTTTTTTTTTTTTTTTTTTTTTTTTTGAGACAGAGTCTCACTCTGTTGCCCAGGCTGTAGTACAGTGGCGCGATCTCAGTTCACTGCAACCTCTACCTCCCAGGTTCAAGCGATTCTCCTGCCTCAGCCTCCCAAGTAGCTGGGATTGCAGGCATGTGCCACCATGCCCGGCTAATGTTTACATTTTTAGTAGAGACGGGGTTTCACCATGTTGGCCAGGCTGGTCATCGAACTCCCAGCCTCAGCTGATGTACCCGCCTTGGCCTCCCAAAGTGCTGGGATTACAGGTGTGAGCCACCACACCCAGCCAAAACAATTTTTTTTAAGTACCTATCTTGGCCAGGCATGGTGGCTCACGCCTGTAATCCCAGCACTTTGGGAGGGCAAGGCAAGAGGATTGCTCAAGGCCAGGAGTTCCTGACCAGCCTAGGCAACATAGTGAGACCTTATCTCTAGAAAAAAAAAAAAAAATTGTTAATACACCTAACTCACAGGGGTGCTGTGTGGACTGAGGGAAGTAATCTATTCAGAGCACTTAGCAATCTGCTTGGTGCATAGTACATGTCACATTGCTATTATTATGAACCCAAAACATGGTACTCTCCTAGAATATGGTGCAATCATTAAATGAGGACAGGAAAGCACATTTAATGACCTTGGAGAATGAGCCCACTGTGTTAAATGCGGAGAGAGAGGTAAGAGGGATGGAGATGGTGGGGTTGCTGTTTTATCTGTTTTATTTTACTTCCTTTTTTGAGACAGAGTCTTGCTCTGTCACCCAGGCTGGAGTGCAGTTGAGTGATCTCAGCTCACTGCAACCTCTGCCTCCTCAGTTCAGGCAATTCTCACACCTCAGCCTCCAGAGTAGCTAGGATTACAGGCGCCTGCCACCATGTCCTGCTAATTTTTGTATTTTTAGTAGAGACGGCTACTTGGGAAGCTGAGGTGGGAGGACTGCTTGAGCCTGGGTCAAGCTGAGTTGTGACCACACCACTGCACTCCAGCCTGGATCACAGAGTGAGACCCTGTCAAAAAACAAAAACAAAAACAAAAATCAAAAAATACAAACAGGCCAGGCACAGTGACTCACGCCTGTAATCCCAGCACTTTGGGAGGCCGAGGTGGGCGGATCACCTGAGGTCAGGAGTTTGAGACGAGCCTGGCCAACATGGCAAAACCCCATCTCTAGTAAAAAATACAAAAATTAGCCAGACGTGGTGGCAGGCGCTTGTAATCCTAACTACTTGGGAGGCTAAGGCAGGGAGAATTGCTTGAACCCGGGAGACGGAGGTTGCAGTGAGCCAAAATCGTGCCACTACACTCCAGCCTAGATGACAGAGCGAGACTCCATCTCAAAAAAAAAAGAAAAAAAATTATTGAGATCATTATGGATTCACTTGCAGTGGTAAGAAGTAACAGAGAAAGTCCTTTGTAGATACACTGTGCCCAGTTTCCCCAATGGCAACATTTTTGCAAAACTAGCATAATGTCACAATCAGGATATTGACACTGATACAATCTATCAGTCTTAGCAGGTTTATCCAGTTTTACCTCTGTGTGTGTGTGTGTGTGTGTGTGTGTGTGTGTGTGTGTGTAGTAAGTTCTACAGAAATTCACCACTGGGCTGGGCGCAGTGGCTTACACCTGTAATCCCAATGCTTTGGGAGGCCAAGGCGGGCAGATCTCCTGAGGTCAGGGGTTTGAGACCAGCCTGGCCAACATGGTGAAACCCTGTCTCTACTAAAATACAAACATTAGCCAGGCATGGTGGTGGGTGCCTGTAATCCCAGCTACTCAGGAGGCTGAGGCAGGAGAATCACTTGAACCTGGGAGGTGGAGATCGCACTGAGCCAAGATAGTACCACTGCACTCCAGCCTGGGCGACAGAGTGAGAGTCCATCTCAAAAAAAATAATAAGAGAAATTTATCACTGTGTAGGTTCATATATCCGCTATCACTCAAGACAGTAAACAGCTCCAACACTAAGAATCCCTTCTGTTTCTTTTTGTTTGCTTGTTTTTGAGACTGAGTCTCACTCTGTTGCCCAGGCTGGAGTGCAGTGGTGTGATCTTGGCTCACTGCAATCTCCACCTCCCTGATTCAAGTGATTCTCATGACTCAGCCTCCTGAGTAGCTGGGATTACAGGCATGCACCACCATGCCCAGCTAATGTTTTGTATTTTTAGTAAAGATGGGGTTTTACCATGTTGGCCATGTTGGTCTCAAACTCCTGACCTCAGGTGGTCCTCCCACCTCGGCCTCCCAAAGTGCTGGGATTACAGGCGTGAGCCACTGTGTGCAGCTCCTTGTGTTGTTCTTTTATAACCACCTCTACCTCCCCTGCTCCCTTCCCTAACTTTTGGCAACCACTTATCTGTCTTCTATTTCTAAAATTTTGTCTTACCAAAAATGCTATATAAGGCCAGGTGTAGTGGCTCACACCTATAATCCCAGCACTTTGGGAGGCTGAAGCAAGAGGATCACTTGACTTCAGGAGTTCAAGGCCAGACTGGGCAATATAGTGAGAGCTCGTCTCTATTTTTTTTTTTAAATAAATAAATAAATGCTATATAAATGGAGTCATATTGTCTGTAACCATTTGGAATTATCCCCCTGCCCCACTCCTTGGCATTTATTCACTGGAGATCCAAGTTGCCGCACATATCAACAGTTTCTTCCTTATGATTGTTGAGTGGTATTCCATGGAGTGTATTTACCACAGTTTATCTAGCTCTTTGCCAGCTGGACAGCACTATGAATATTCATGCACAGGTTTTGGTGTGAATATAAGTATTTGTTTCTCTGGGATACGTGCCCAGAGAATGCCTTTTAATATCTAGAAGCAGGAGGCAGAGGTGGGAGGCAGAGGCAGAGGTAGAGGCAGGAGGATCACTTGAGCCTAGAAGGTTGAGGCTGCAGTGAGCTATGATCGTGCCACTGCACTCCAGCCTGGGCAACAGTGCAAGACCCTGTCTCTAAAATGAAATAAAATATAAAATAAAATATAGCCCAGGTGCGGGGGCTCATGCCTGTAATCCCAGCACTTTGGGAGGCCAAGGTGGGCAGATCACTTGAGGTCTGGAGTTCGAGACCAGTCTGGGCAACATTTCGAAACCCTGTCTCTACTAAAAAACACAAAAATTAGCCGGGTGTGATGGCATACACCTGTAGTCCCAGCTACTCGGGAGGCTGAGGCAGGAGACTCGCTTGAACCCTAGAGGTGGAGGTTGCAGTGAGCCAAGATTGTGTCACTGCACTCCAGCCTGGATGACAGAGCAAGACTCCATCTCAAAAAATAATAAAATAGGCCGGGTGCGGTAGCTCATGCCTGTCATCACAGCACTTTGGGAGGCCAAGGCAGGAGGATCATGAGGTCAGGTGATTGAGACCATCCTGGCTAACATGGTGAAACCCTGTCTCTACTAAAAATACGAAAAACTAGCCGGGCGAGGTGGCAGGCGCCTGTAGTCCCAGCTACTCAGGAGGCTGAGGCAGGAGAATGGCGTGAACCCAGGAGGCAGAGCTTGCAGTGAGCCAAGATCGCACCACTGCACTCCAGCCTGGGTGACAGAGCGAGACTCCATCTCAAAAATAATAATAATAATAATATAAAAAACAAAATTTAATATTAAATAAAAAATAAAACGAAATATAAACCGTTTCTCTTTACTTACAAGGGCCCTGTATCCATGGAGACATTGACATGGGCTTTGATTTTCAAGTCCTTCTGAATTTTGGGGTCACAGGCTTGACCAAAATTGCCGAGGAAGACCGCCCCTGGCACGATTTCAATGGGGTATGGCTGAAATGCATCCAGTTCCTGAAGTGGGGAGGGAGAAAGGCAGCTATGAGCATATTCCTCACACAGTTCATCAAACCAGCGTAAAAGGGCAGTTCCGGGACAGTGAATGTGATGGAGATCCAGACTTTGAAAGAGATTGGCACATGGAAACTTGCATGGGTGGCACAGGGCGAGTCATGACGAAGGGACTGAGCCACAGCCTCACGGTGCAGAGCGCTAGTCTCAGCACTGGTGTTCATTTCCTCCATGGCACCTGTTTACACTTGGCCAGTGCACAAAGGTTGCAGTGAGGATGCTGTGGCCCAAAACTAACAACCCAGCATGTACTGGGGGCTCAGGAGGATGGAGAGGGACAACTCTCTTATTACACTTGGAGACCATCAGAATTTAAGTACTGAGAGAGAGAGAGGAGAGACAGAGAGAGAGAGAGGAAAGAGAGAAGAGAGACAGAGAGAGAGAGGAGAGAGGAGAGAGAGAGAGAAGAGGAGGAGAGAGAGAGGAGAGACAGGAGAGAGAGAGGAGAGAGAGAGGAGAGGGAGAGAGAGAGAGAAGAGGAGAGGGAGAGAGAGAGACGGGAAGGGAAGGAAGGGAAGGAAGGGAAGGGAAGGGAAGGGGAGGGAAGAGGGAAGGGAAGGGGAGGGGAGGGGAGGGGAGGGAAGGGAGAAGAGGACAGAGGAGGAGAGAAAAGGAGAGAGGAAGAGAGAGGAGGTTTCATCATGTTGGCCAGGCTGGTCTTGAACTCCTGACCTCAAGTAATCCACCTGCCTCGGCTGCCCAAAGTGCTGGGATTACAGGTGTGAGCCACTGCGCTCGGCCCATCTTTTTCTTTCTTTTTTTTTTTTTTTAAAGATACAGGGTCTCTCACTCTGTCACCCAGGCTGGAGTATAAGTGGCTCAATCATAGCTCGCTGCAGTCTTAACCTCCTGGGCTCAAATGATTCTCCTGCCTCAGCCTCCCAGGTAGCTGGGACTACAGGTGCACACAACCATACCCAGATAATTTTGATACTTTTATATTTTGTAGAGATGGGATCTTGCTATGTTGCCCAGGCTGGCCTCAAACTCCTGGCCTGTAGTGATCCTCCTCCCTCAGCCTCCCAAAGTGTTGGGATACACATGGGAGCCACCCTGCATGCCCAGAAATGATTCTGATGAAGCCAGCATATATGTAGAGGGGTAGAGAGAACAAAACACCTACTTAAATGGGAGCTTCCTGAGTTCCAGGTCCAAAGTTATCATCAAAACTTTCATTTGCCAGGCGCGGTGACTCACGCCTGTAATCCCAGCACTTTGGGAGGCCGAGGTGGGTGGATCACAAGGTCAGGAGATCGAGACCATCCTGGCTAACAAGGTGAAACCCCGTCTCTACTAAAAAACACAAAAAATTAGCTGGGCATGTGGCGGGCGCCTATAGTCCCAGCTACTTGGGAGGCTGAGGCAGAATGGCGTGAACCCGGGAGGCAGAGCTTGCAGTGAGCAGAGATTGTGCCACTGCACTCCAGCCTGGGAGACAGAACAAGGTTCCATCTCAAAAAAAAAAAAAAAAGAAAAAAAAAAACTTTTGTTTATTTGAAACAAAGACGAGGATTATCTCTTCATTTCCCAAAGTGTGTTCTAAGAAACACTAGTCCTCCATAAGGCACTATGAAAAAAGGGTTCAGGGGTTCAGATAACCAAATGCAATCTGCCCCCATATCTGTGCATTCCACATCCATGGATTCAAGCATCTTGAATCAAAAATATCCAGAAAATAATTCATG
Source organism: Trachypithecus francoisi (assembly GCF_009764315.1). NCBI lineage: Eukaryota > Metazoa > Chordata > Mammalia > Primates > Cercopithecidae > Trachypithecus > Trachypithecus francoisi. The sequence goes on along the minus strand of NW_022681469.1, from coordinate 117,967,908 downwards.
GTTGCATCTGCACAGAACATGTATAGACTTTTTTCTTGTCATTATTCCCTAAATGATACAGTATAACAATTATTTACATAGCATGTACATTGTATTAGGTGTTATGAATAATCTAGAGATGATTTAAAGTATACAAGAGGGACCAGGTGATGTGGCTCACACCTGTAACCCCATCACTTTGGGAGGCCGAGGCAGGTGGATCACCTGAAGTGAGGAGCTTGAGACCAGCCTGGCCAACAAGTGAAACCCCATCTCCACTAAAAACACAAAAATTGCTCAGACGTGGTGGCACATGCCTGTAGTCCCAGCTATTCGGAAGATTGAGGCAGGAGAATCACCTGATCCTAGGATGTGGAGGCTGCAGTGAGCTGAGATCGTGCCACTGCACCCCAGCCTGGCGACAGAGCGAGACTCTGTCTCAAATAAATAAAGTATATGGGAGGATACACTTAGGTTAGATGCAAATACTACACCATCTTATATCAGGCACTTGAAGATCCAAGGATTTTGGTATCTATTGGGGGTCGTGGAACCAATCTCCATGGATACTGAAGGACAACTGTACAAATGGACAGCTGTATCTATGATTCCTCTCTTGGAAACAAGGCGTACATTAGCAATCAAAGGTTCGAAGAAGTTGGGCACAGTGGCTGCTCACGCCTGTAATACTAGCACTTTGGGAGGACTGCTCGAGCCCAGGAGTTTGAGACCAACCTGGGTAACACAGCAAGACCCTTATCTCTACAAAAAAATAAAAAATAAAAACTTTGCCAGGAATGGTGGCACATGGCTGTAGTCTCAGCTACTCAGGAGGCTGAAGTGGGAGGATCCCACAGGAGTGGAGGTTACAGTGAGTTATGACTGCATCACTGCTCTCCAGCCTATCTCTCAAAAAAAAAAAAAAAAAGAAAGAAAGAAGAAAAAGAAAAAAGAAAGCCAGATGCAGTGCCTCATGCTTGTAATCCCAGCACTTTGGGAGACTGAGGTGGATAGATCACTTGAGGTCAGGAGTTTGAGACCAGCCTGACCAACAAGGTGAAATCTCATCTCTACTAAAAATATAAAAATTAGCCAGGGGTGGCAGTGCATGCCTGTAATCGCAGCTACTCAGGAGGCTGGGGCAGGAGAATCACTTGAACCCAGGAGGCGGAGGCTGCAGTAAGCCGAGATCATGCCATTGCACTCCAGCCTGGGCAACAAGAGTGAAACTCCATCTCAAAAAAAAAAAAAAAAAAAAAAAACTCTCAAAGAAGTTCTGCAGTAGAGAATTGCACTCCCACTGGATAACTTGATGTTTCCGTGAGACTCTGATTAGAGACCACTTTCTCCATTATTACACCACAGAAAATGCTGACCTTTGCCAAAGATCAAAATCAGTACAGAAACTCCCCTGGCTCCAAGTCCGACTCAGAAATAAATCTTAACGACCTCAGGCGTGTAGGTCCTTCAGAGCCACCTGAACTCAGCACATCTCACTCCCTTTCCCATGGCAGTAAACCCTCTGCAAGCCCACATCCTTCCCAAGCCACCAGCTTCGAAAGCCATTAGCAAAGAACAGACACCAAGCTGAGCCAGTTCTCAAGCCTGTGACATGGAGATACATCACCCCACTGCCTGCGGGCAGGCCCAACGCTTACTCCAGTGTGGGCTGCCCCTAACCCAGAGGCTCAGCTTGCTGGTGCCAAAATGAAATCCCCCTTTCAATTTCCACTTGAAAAATCTCACTAAAAGGCCAGGCACGGTGGCTTACGCTTGTAATCCCAGCACTTTGGGAAGCTGAGGCAGGTGGATCACCTGAGGTCAGGAGTTCAAGACCAGCCTGGCCAACATGGTGAAACCCCATCTCTAAAAATAAAAAAATTAGCCGGGCATGGTGGCACATGCCTGTAATTTCAGCTACTCTGGAGGCTGAGGCAGGAGAATCACTTGAACCCAGGAGGCGGAGGTTGCAGTGAGCCCAGATCGTGCCACTGCACTCCAGCCTGGGCAACAGAGATGCAGTCTCAAAAAAAAAAAAACCTCACAAAACTCCCATAGCAAATCTATCAACCCCTCTTCCTGCTGTTTTGAAACCAACTTCCTTTTCTGCGGTTGTGTGGGTTTGGCTGGGAAGAGGGTGTGACGTAGATAAAAACACACTGTACTGTAAAATGTGTGTAAATGCTCAGTGACACAATGCAAAGGAAACCAGTATCTCAAATGAATATGCCCAAACTGGGCACACTGCCTTCCCCCAGAACCACCTCCCTCTTCCCCCACCCCGATCCCTCCCGAGTGTTCCCCACAATGAACCATATCACAGCCCCCATCACCCACGCCTAAAACCAGGGCATCATCCCAGCCCCCTCTCTCTTCCATGCCCTCATGTCTGATCAGTGCTACCTCCTAAATCTTTCTTTCTTTCTTCTTTTTACTCTGCCACCCAGGGTGGAGTGCAGTGATGTGATCTCGGCTCACTGCAACCTCCGCCTCCTAGGTTCAAGTGATTTTCCTGCCTCAGCCTCCCGAGTAACTGGGATTACAGGCATGTGCCACCACACCCAGCTAATTTTTGTATTTTTAGTAGAGATGGGGTTTCACCATGCTTGCCAGGATGGTCTTGATCTCTTGACCTCGTGATCTGCCCGCCTTGGCCTCCCAAAGTGCTGGGATTACAGGTGTGAGCCGCCACGCCTGGTCTTTTAAAAAAATTTTTGTGTAAACAAAGTCTCACTATGTTGCCCAGGCTAGTCTCAAACTCCTGGACTTAAGTGATCTTCCCACCTCCTCTTTGACCTCCCAAAGTGCTAGGATTCTAAGCTTGAGCCACCACAGCTGGCCAGTCACCTGCATTCTAAAGATAGCCACAAACAAGTAATCCAATCCAACCTTCACAGCTACCCCAGCCACGACCCTGCGCCTTCTTCCCAATTTGACTAGACTAGGAGCAAAGGCAAGTTACAGGAATATGCATCTGTCAAAACGGACCATACTGGGCCTTTTAAATATGTGCAGTTCATCATGTCAGTTACACCTTACTAAAGCTTCAGAAATGAGGGGGCAGCGGTGATGAGTTATCAGCAGTGTAGGGTTTGCAGAGAAGAAATTAATCTCTCTGTACTCTGCAAAGCCAGGAAGGGGTGCTCCAAGATCAAGGAGGAGTTCCAATGAAGATAAGACTTGATTCAGATTTGAGGTTGGAACATTAAACGGCCCTGGCTTATACTAGATTGATTGTCTTTACTTCCTTTATTTACCTGACTGTACACCTGTTGAGCTGAAATTCACAGTGCTGTTATCTCAGTAGAAGAAGGGGACGTCTTTGTCAGCCAGACATGCATACCCTGGATCTGGGAACATGTCTGACCTCAGGCACAAGTCCCTATCTTATCACACAGGATCATTCTGGGATCCTGGTGAAGGAATGTGGGCATGCGGGGCAGGAGACGGGGTCATGGGCTTCCAAGTTAAGGGGAGGAAGTTGGAGGAAATGCCTAGCAGGGGTTGAAGGGAGTCACTGCTGGCTACGCTCTCTGGGAGATCCTCAGCCCCAGAAGGAGCCAGGGTGAGGCTGAGCTGGGTCCCGAGCAAACCAGCAGGAGAGGCCACCAGCGGCTCACACAGCCAGATGGGGCCAGAGAGCAGGAGCTTTCCCACCACTGACACGCAGTCAGGCACACAGACAGGTCCACTCTGGACCCTACTGCCAAAGGTCCTCTGCCCAGAAGCGGGGAAGAGAGCAGCTGTCCTTAAAGCTAACCCCCATCCCTCCCTACTTTGAGTCCCTCAGCAAACCCTAGGCTGCCCAGCTCTGAGGCATGGGAAGAGATGAGACTTGATCCGGATTTGAGGTTGGAATATTAAACTGCCCTAGCTTCTACTAGACTGTCTTTTTACTTCCTTTATTTAACATTATTTCAAAACTATACACTAGTTGGCCAGGTGCGGTGGTTCATGCCTATAATTCCAGTACTTTGGGAAGCCAAGGCAGGAGGATTGCTTAAGGTCAGTAGTTTCGGACCAGCCTTGGCAACATAGCAAGACCCTGTCTCTACAAAAAATTTTAAAACTTAGCCGACTGTGGTGGCTTGCGTCGGTAGTCCCGTCTACTCAAGAGGCTGAGGCTGGAGGATACTGAGCCCAGGAGGTGGGGGCTGCAGTGAGCTATGATTGCACCACTGCACTCCAGCCTGGGCAAGAGACTGAGACCCTGTCTCTAAAACATATATATCGCCCAACTTCAAACATTAACAATTCATTGGCCAATTTTCTTTCCTCTATACCCTCACTGCCTTCTCACCTCGCCCCAGATTATTTGAAAGGAAATTCCAGACATCACGTCATTTCACCCGTAAATATTTTGTTCTGTATTTCTAAAAGATAAGGACTTGAACTTTATAATAACCATAACAATGTCACTACAACCTTCAAAAAGCAACAATTCCTAAAACAATCAAATATCCTGTGAATAGTCACATTTGCTGAGTCATTCTATACTATGACTTCGATTGAAGTTTTTTGTAACCGTTCAAGGTGGCCAGAAAGTATGGAATCTGCTCACGATGTTGCTAAGGGCAGCAAGGGGAACAGACCAGAAGACAACTGTTAGAAAAAGCTAAAACCACTTTCTGTTTACATTCCATTGTGTTCAGACACTTCAATAAGCCAGACATCTGTACACGGCACCCTCCGGAGACCAGGCCCTGCCTGCAAATCTCTGCACAGTCTGGTGCTAGCCTTAGACAACTCCACCCAGTTCTCTTCCTCGAAAGCTCCTCCTCTTTCAGCTTTGGCTCTGGGAAGCTCAAGTGCCTCTTCTCTGGGCTCCAGATACCCAGGGCGTCCCTTGACATAGTTCAGCTTCCAGCCACTGCCTTCCCTACAGACAGGGCCACTCAGCAGCAGGAACTGGTATCTCAAAATTGTTTTGTTATGACAAAACTGGCCGAGTTGATAACGTTTGGAGATACCTGATTCTTTTTGTATAAAAAAAATTATAATAGGCTGAGTGCAGTGGCTCACGCCTGTAATCCCAGCACTTTGGGAGGCCGAGACGGGTGGATTGCTTGAGGTCAGGAGTTGGAGACCAGCCTGACCAACATGGTGAAACCCTGTCTCTACTGAAAAATTATAATAGAGATGGGGGTCTCACTATATCGCCCAGGCAGGTCTTCAACTCCTGAGATCAAGCAATCCTCCTGCCTTGACCTTCCAGAGTGCTAGAACTACAGGTGTGAGTCACCATACCTGGCTGATTTTCCTTTTTATTTTTTTATTTTTTGGAGCCAGGGTCTTACTTTGTCAACCAGCCTGGAGTATACTGGCATGGTAACGACTCATTGCAGCCTCGACCTCCTGGGCTCAAGCAATCCTCCCATCTCTCTTCTACATTATTTTTTTGAGCCAGGCTCTCACTCTGTCGCCCAGGCTGGAGAGCAGTGGCGTGATCTCGGCTCCCTGCAACCTCTGCCTCCTGGGTTCAAGTAATTCTCCTGCCTCACCCTCCCAAGTAGCTGGGACTACAGGTGGGCCACTATGCCCAGTTAATTTTTGTATTTTTGGTAGAGACAGGGTTTTGTCATGTTGCTTAGGCTGGTCTCAAACTCCTGAGCTCAAGTGATCCATGCAGCTTGGCCTCCAAAAGGGATGGGATTATAGGCGTGAGCCACCACAGCCAGCTCCATTTATTGATTTTTTTGTAGAGACAAGGTCTATGTTGCCTAGGCCGCTCTCAAAGTACTGAGCTCAAGCAATCCTCCTGCCTTGGCCTTCGCAAGTGCTGAGCTTACACGCATAAGCCACTGAGCCTGATCAATCCTTCCCACTTGTGTGTATTTTTGTATCCTCTGGATCCAGCTAGGATTTGTGGAACCAGACAGCCAAGAAAAAAGAGGTGGTCTCGAGCCGTGATGCCCCTGCCTGTCTGACCTTGAAATCGGTCCACATCGAGCCTGCCCTCTTTGCTCACTGTTTCAACCAGACAGCCAACAATTCCTTATAAAGAACTGTGGCCGAGCACGGTGGCTCACTCCTGTAATCGCAGCACTTTGGAAAGCTGAGGCAGGTGAATCACTTGAAGTCAGTAGTTTGAGACCAGTCTGGGCAACATGGTGAAACCCCGTCTATACTAAAAACACAAAAATTGGCCGGGCGTGGTGGCTCACGCCTGTAATCCCAGCACTTTGGGAGGCCGAGGCGGGCGAATCATGAGGTCAGGAGATCGAGACCATCCTGGCAAACACGGTGAAACCCCATCTCTACTAAAAATACAAAAAATTAGCCGGGCGTGGTGGCAGGCGCCTGTAGTCCCAGCTACTCGGGAAGCTGAGGCTGGAGAATGGCATGAACCCGGGAGGTGGAGCTTGCCTGGGCGACAGAGCGAGACTCGGTCTCAAAAAAAAAAAAACACACAAAAATTAGCCAGGCATGGTGGTTTGTGCCTGTAGTCCTAGCTACCAGAGAAGCTGAGGCAGAAGAATCGCTTGAACCCAGGAGGCAGAGGTTGCAGTGAGCCAAGATCGTGCCACTGCACTCCAGCCTGGGTGACAAAGTGAGAGTGTTTCAAAAAAAAATAAAATAAAAACCAAACACTGGACCTGGGCTCCTGGCAGCCCTAAGTTCATGTCTGCAGCCCAGTCTCCACCCACCCCACCTCCTCCACTTTCTCTATATCCTCTGTCCCTTTCTCCTACTCTGTCACCCACGGGTCAGTCTCCAGGCCCATCCTTCCCATCTGGGCCTGCCTATGCTCAATATTTGGTCCCACCTGAGGCATCCAGATGATCTTCTGGGTCCGGAGGAAGTGGTATGTGCCTGAGAAGCGCTCATAGCCCCCTTTCAGGATGTAGACAGGGTGGCGGGTGAGGCGGGTCAGGATTCTGCCATACTCAATGGCTGCTCCAGGCACCATATCTGAGAGTGGAGATCAAAGACATAAACGTCTCTTGTGTATCTGCCATTGGTCTAGAGCTGGGATGGATGGCGACCTTCTTCTGAAATGCAATTATTTCATTTCATTTATTTATTTTTTGAGACAGAGTCTCACTCTGTCACCCAGGCTGGAGTGCAATGCGTGATCTCAGCTCACTGCAACCTCCACCTCCTGGGTTCAAGCGATTCTCCTGCCTCAGCCTCCCGAGTAGCTGGGACTACAGGCGCCCACCATACCTGGCTAATTTTTTATTTTTAGTATAGACAGGGTTTTACCATGTTTGCCAGGCTGGTCTTGAACTCCTGAGCTCAGGTGATCCACCTGCCTCGGCCTCCCAAAGTGCTGGGATTACAGGCATTAGCCACCGCACCCAGCCTGAAACGCAATTATTTAGGAAGCTGAAGCAAGTATAGAGATGAGTTATATTAAAATTTTAAAAGCAGCTTACCACCAGGTTTTTTGTTTGTTTTTGTTTTTGAGACAGGGCTTCACTCTATCTGGCTAGAGTGCAGTGGTACAATCTCGGCTCACTGCAACCTCCGCCTCCTGGGCTCAAACCATCCTCCCACCTCAGCCTCCCAAGTAGCTGAGACTATAGGTGCACACCACCACACCTGGCTAAATTTTGTATTGTTTTATAGAGACAGGGTCTCGCTTTCTTGCCCAGGCTGGTCTTGAACTCCTGAGCTCAAGCAATCTACCTGCTTCAGCCTCCCAGAGTGCTGAGATTACAGGCGTGCCCAGCCTAAGTTAATCTTCTTTTCTGTAAACTCTGAGATATACAGTATGATACACAACATTATACAATATATATCTCTCAGAGTTTGCAGAAACTGCCAGCTCCAGTTAACCACTCATATGTACACATATGGTATACATATTATATACGTGAATATATTATATTTATACCACATACATATGTAAACTGTATGCTGTACATCATACAACTCACCCACTTAAAGTGTATAATTCCAAACATATAGACCAATGGAGCAAAACAGATAACCCAGAAATAAAGCCACACACCTATAACCATCTGATCTTCAACAAAGTTGACAAAAATAAGCAATGGAGGCTGGGCATGGTGGCTTACATCTATAATCCCAGAACCTTGGGAGGCAGAGGCAGGAGAACTGCCTGACCCCAGGAGTTTGAGACCAGTGTGGGCAACATGGCAAGACCCTGTCACAAATAAAATTCAAAAAATTAGTTGAGTATGGTGGCGGGCACCTGCAGTTCCAGCTACTAGAGAGGCTGAGGCAGGAGGATCACCCGAGCCAGGGAGGCTGAGGCTGTAGTGAGCAATGGTTGTGCCACTGCACTCGTCTTGGAGACAGAGCAAGACCCTGTCTCAAAAAATAGGAACGGGGAAAGGATTCCCATTTACTGGTCAATAAATGGTACTAAGATAACTGGTTATCCATATGCAAAAGAATGAAACTGGACCCCTATCACCATACACAAAAATCAACTCAAGAGAGATTAAAGACTTAAATGTAACACCTCAAAACTATAGAAATCCTAGAAGAAAATCTAGGAAATACCCTTCTTGACATTGGCCTTGGCAAATAATTTTTGGCTAAGTCCTCCAAAGCAATTGCATCTTCTTGACGTTGGCCTTGGCAAATAATTTTTGGCTAAGTCCTCCAAAGCAACTGCACCTCCTTGACACTGGCCTTGGCAAACAATTTTTGGCTAATCCTCCAAAGCAACTGCAACAAAACAAAAATTGACAAATGGGGCCTAAGGACACTAAAGTGCTTCTGCACAACAAGAGAAACTACCAGACTAAACAAATAGCCTGCAGAATGGCAGAAAGTATCCACAAGCCATGCATCCAACAAAGATCCAACATCCAAAATCTATAAGGAACTGAAATCAAGAAGCAAAAAGCAAACAGCCTCTGATGGTTAATACTGAGTGTCAACTTGATTGGATTGAAGGATGCAAAGTATTGATCCTGGGTGTGTCTGTGAGAATGTTGCCAAAGGAGATTAACATTTGAGTCAGTGGGCTGGGAGAGGCAGACCCACCCTCAGTCTGGTGGGCACCAGCTAATCAGCTGCCAGTGCAGCTAGAACATAAAGCAGGCAGAAAAACATGAAAAGACGATACTGGCCTAGGCTCCCAGCCTACATCTTTCTCCCCTGCCGCATACTTCCTGCCCTCAAACATCGGACTGTAAGTTCTTCGGCTTTGTGACTCAGACTGGCTTCCTTGCTCCTCAGCTTGCAGATGGCCTATTGTGGGACCTTGTGATCACATGAGTTAATACTCCTTAATAAACTTCCCTTTATATATATACACATATATATATGCATATATGTGCGTATATATATGTATATATGTGTGTGTATATATGGTGGTGTATATGTGTGTATATATATATCCTATTAGTTTTGTCCCTCTAGAGAAGAACTCTAATATACAACTCTATTAAAAAGTGGGCAAAGTACATAAAGACACTTTTCAAAAGAAGACATACAAGCAGCCAACGAACATGAAAAAATGCTTGACATCACTAATCATCAGAGAAATGCAAATCAAAACCACAATGAGATACCTTCTCACACCAGTCAGAATGGCTTTTATTACAAAGCCAAAAAATAACAGATGTTGACAGGGCTATGGAGAAAAGGAACACTTATATATTGTTGGTGGGAATGTAAATGAGTTCAGCCCCTGGGGAAAGGAGTTTGGAGATTTCTTTGTCAAAGAATCAAAAATAGAACTACCATTCAACCCAGAAATCCCTTACTACGTACACATCCAAAAGAAAATGTAATACCAAAAGGATACCTGTGCCCATATGTTCACGTAGCACTATTCACAACAGCAAGACGTAGAATCAACTCAAGGGCCCATCAACAACGAATTGGTTTTTTTTTTTTTTTTTTAGATGGAGTCTTGCTCTTGTCGCCCAGGCTGGAGTGCCATGGCGCAATCTTGGCTCACTGCAACCTCCGCTTCCCTGGGTTCAAGCGATTCTCCTCCTGCCTCAGCCTCTCGAGTAGCTGGGATTACAGGCGTGCACCACCATGCCCAGCTAATTTTTGTATTTTTAGTAGAGACAGGGTTTTACTATATTGGCCAGGCTGGTCTCAAACTGCTGACCTCAAGTGATCCACCTGCCTTGGCCTCCCAAAATGCTGAAATTACAGGCATGAGCCACTGTGCCCAGCCCCAGACTGGATTTTTTAAATGTGGTACACCTATACCACAGAATACTACACAGCTATAAAAAAAAAGAACAAAATCATGTCCTCTGCGACACCATGGATGGAGCTGGAGGCCATTATCCTAAATGAACTAACACAGATATAGAAAACCAGATACTACATGTTCTCATTTATAAGTGCAAGCTAAACATCAGGTGCATATAGAAATAAAGATGTGAACAACAGACCCTGAAGAATACAAGGAGAAGGACGGAGAGAGAGGGACAGGGGTTGAAAAGCTACCTATTGCAGCCAGGCGCGATGGCTCATGCCTATAATCCCAATACTTTGGGAGGCCAAGGCAGGCGCATCATTTAGGCCAGGAGTTTGAGACCAGCCTGGCCAACATGGCGAAACTCCATCTCTACTGAAAATACAAAAAATTAGCCGGGCGGGGTGATACACGCCTGTAATCCCAGCCACTTGGGAGGCTGAGGGGAAGCGGAGACTGCAGTGAGCCAAGATCATGCCACTGCACTCCAACCTGGGCAACACGAGCAAAACTCCATCTCAACAAAAAGAAAAAAAACTACCTATTGGGTTCTATGCTCACTACCTGGGTGACGGGTTTAATCAAACTTCAAACCTTAGCATTATACGATATACCCAGATAACAAAACCACATGTGTACCCATTAATCTGAAACTTGAAAAAAGATACAATTCAGTGACTTTTATTATATTCAGAGTTGTGCAACCATCCCCACAATCAATTTTGGAATGTTTTCTTATTATTTGAGACGGGGTCTATGTTGAACAGACTGGTCTCGAACTTCTGGGCTCAAACAATCCTCCCACCTCGGCCTCTCAAAGTGCTGGGATTACAGGTGTGAGCCACAGTGCCCAGCCCAATTTTAGAACATTTTCATCACCCCTACAAGGGACCCTGTACCACTAAGCAGCCATACCCGTTTTTTCCCCAAACCCCCAGCTCCACTTAACCACTCATTTTTATGGATTTGCCTATTCTGGATTTTTCATATAAATGGAATAATATGTGATGTTTTGCATGTGACTTCTATCACTTACCATGATCTCTTTAGTGTTCATCTACATTATAGCACTTTTTTTTTTTTGAGACTGAGTTTTACTCTGCCGCCCAGGCTGGAGTGCAATGGCACAAACTCGGCTCACTGCAACCTCTGCCTCCCAGGTTCAAGCGATTCTCCTGCCTCAGCTTCCCTAGTAGCTGGGATTACATGCACCTGCCACCATGCCCAGCTAAATTTTATATTTTTAGTAGAGATGAGGTTTCACCATGTTGGCCAGGCCGGTCTTGAAGTCCTGACCTCAGGTGATCCACCCACCTTGGCCTCCCAAAGTGCTGGGACTGCAGGCGTGAGCCACCACACCCGGCCTCATTCCTTTTTATGGCTGAGTAATATTCCACTGTGTGGACAGACTACATTCTGTGTCACCCATTTAGCTGCTGATAGACACTTGGGTTGTTCGTGCTTTTTGGCTATTATGAATAACGTTGCTATGAACATTAATGTAAAAGCTTTGGTGTGGATGTGTTTTCATTTCTTGGAGGTCTATATCTTAACCTTCTGAAGAAACACCAAGCTGTTTTCCACGGTGGCTGTACCATTTTACTTTCTGGTTCAGTGTATGAGGTTTCCAGTTTCTCCACATTCTCACCAACACTTATTATCTGTCTCTTTATGACCATCCCAGTGGGTGTGAATAATATCTCACTGTGGTTTTGACATCAATTTTTTTTTTTTTTTTTTTGAGATGGAGTCTCGCTCTGTGGCCCAGGCTGGAGTGCAGTGGCACGATCCCAGCTCACTGCAAGCTCCGCTTCCTGGATTCACACCATTCTCCTGCCTCAGCCTCCCAAGTAGCTGGGACCACAGGTGCCCGCCACCACACCCGGCTAATTTGTTGTATTTTTAGTAGAGATGGGGTTTCACCGTTTTAGCCAGGATGGTCTCAATCTCCTGACCTCGGGATCCACCCACCTCGGCCTCCCAAAGTGCTGGGATTATAGGAGTGAGCCACTGCACCCGGCGGATATCAATTTAATCTTAAACACCTTCATTGATCTGTAGAATCACAATTAGACTATACGGAAATTAGATATATGTGACAGGAAGTTTGCATAATTAAGGCTAAGCCAAGACATCCTTAAGCCAAGATATCCTGAGGCCAGGTTCTGACCCAGAAAGAGAAATATTGTGTGGCAGACTTCAGAGAGCCAGATAAAAGGAGAAAGGAAAGAGCATGGACACTAACTTTTTTTTTTTTGAGACAGGGTCTTACTCGGTCACCCAGGCTGGGATGCAGTGGTGCAGTCATAGCTCACTGCAGCCTTGACCACCTGGGCTCAAGCGATCCTCCTGTCTCAGCCCCCTGAGTAGCTGGGGCTACAGGCATGCACCACTATGCCTGGCTACATTTTTTTTTTTTTTTTTTGTATTTTTGGTAGAGATGGGGCCTTGCTATGTTGCCCAGGCTGGCCTCAAACTCCTGGCTTCAAGCGACCCTCCTGCTTCAGCCTCACAAAGTGCTGGGATTACGAGTGTGAGGCACCGTGCCTGGCCAACTCTGCTTCCATACTGAATTTTTGTTCAGGGAGACAAAGACAGTTCCAGAAGGGGCTACGGAGGATAAAAATGGCTGGGACCTGTCTGAGAGATGGCACTGAGAGGAAGAATCTGGAGTCTGCAGCCAGGCTGAGAAAGAATCTGCAGCTGTCAAGACAGGAGCCAAAGCTCAGCCCACAGGACCTGGCTCAGAAGTCAGCGAGTTCAGGCCAGGCATGGCGGCTCATGCCTGTAATCCCTGCACTTTGGGAGGCCAATGCAAGAGAATTGCTTGAAGCCAAGAGTTCGAGACCAGCCTGGGCAACAGAGTGAGACCCTGACTCAAAAAAAAAAAAAAAGGAAAGAAGGGGGTATTGAGAGAAGCCTTGAGATGGTCTTGTACCCTCAAAGACTTTTCATTGACCTGAAAGATGCCATCTGAAACAAGAAAAGTTGCCTTGAGTACACAAGTTGTCTGTATGGTTGTGGTTTCCTGTGAATGGGGGCCCCACAGCAAAGTAAGGTCAATTACAGAATGTAAAAGGGATTATCTGTGTTGAGCACCATCTCCTAGGGTTTCAAGGCCCAGCCTACAGTCCTAGGATTGCAGACCAGAGCCCAACAGGATGAGCTTAGGGAAGAAGGGACAATTTCCTGGCCAAGGACCTCCTGGGACAAAAGTCCAGACAGCTGGTTTTATGAAAGGTGGAAGTATAGCGCCACCGACTGGCAGTTGGTGTGAGTGCTCCCAGCTTCTGGAATGTAGGTGCACCTACAGGTGCAGTTCTGATTCCTAGAAGCAAAGCTCCCAGTGCCAACCGCAAGGGGTGGTCAGCCCAAAACTACGGGCTCATGAAGAACAGAGCAGAGCCTCAGAGGTTCGATGGAGCACATTGGAACTAACCACGCTTTAATGTTTTGATTTGGGGCTACCTGCGCTCTATTCCTGGGGGACAGGACAGAGCCAAAAGGCCTGGGTTTGAATCCTGGCCCCACCACTTATAGGTGTGGTGGTTTAAAAATATGTCCACACACTTTTACAAGCTTAGCCTAGGCAACACAACAAGACCCAGTCTCTACAAAAAGTAAATAAATGAGCTGGGTGCCTTATCTTGCCGTATCACCCAGGCTGGTCTTGAACTCCTGAGCTCAAGTGATCCTCCTGCCTCAGCCTCCCAAAGTGCTGGGACTACAGGTATGACTCACTGGGACTGGCGTGCTCATAGCTCTTGATGTTAGTTAGCGTCCTTGTAAGTTGTTCTGCAGATTCAAGTAAAGCCCTTGGTTCCTGGTGCATGGCACACATGAAACTGTCCCCATAAACTTTGTGAAATTAATCAGGAAAGAAGGGAGGGAAACAAATGAAAATAAAGCAAGCTTGCAGCACATTCAGCATTCATCACTAAGTCACCTTGCTTGCTCTCCAACCTGCTTGCTCACAGCTGTTTGATGTGTACTGTCCCAGAATCACATGGACCCTGTTAGAAAAATATAGTTCTACCCCCTCCCCCGCCCCCGAGATGGAGTCTCGCTCTGTTGCCCAGGCTGGAGTGCAGTGGCATGATCTCGACTCACTGCAAGCTTTGCATCCCGGGTTCATGCCACTCTCCTGCCTCAGCCTCCCGAGTAGCTCGGACTACAGGCACCCGCCACCATGCCCAGCTAACTTTTTGTATTTTTAGTACAGACGGGGTTTCACTGTGTTAGCCAGGATGGTCTCAATCTCCTGACCTCGTGATCTGACCTCTGCTTCCCAAAGTGCTAGGATTACAGGCTTGAATCACCACACCCTGCCAAGAATATAGTTCCCCTTAATTGCTCTGTAGGTGACAACTTGAACGTCATGGAACATTATTTTCCCTTTGAGATATTCTTTCAGGTTCCACATTCTGATGAAACTGCTGACATCAGCTGGTCTGAAGGGCCCCACAGGAGCTGACTCACCAAAGAATGAAGTTTCCACGTCCTGATGATTTCATCCCCTTTTCTTCGACCAATCAATGACCCCAACTTTCTAATCCCTCACCCTCCCCAATCCCCTTAAAAACCCCATTCCACAACTCCTTGGGGAGATGTATTTGAGGGCCTCCTCCTATTTCCTTGCTTGGTATCCAGTGATCATGAAGCTCTTTCTCTGATGCAAACCCTGCTGTCTCAGTGTCACTGGCCTGTTCCTGTGAAACGGGCATACGAACCTGTTGGTCCTATAACAAATCTGTTCAATAGCCGTTAACTATTATTCTTGCTGCTGTTGCATAAAACCCACCTTTGCCAGCACTATCAGAGTCTGAATCATCATCGTCATCTTTTAAGAGTACCTCCAGGGTGCTGGTGTTGTTATCATACACCACGCAGTACTTCACACACTCCAGGTCCACAGACTCCGGGAGAAGATACTCGTTATTTTTCTTAAAAAAAAACACACACACACACACACACACACAAGACAGGCCTGTTGGTGGGCAGGTTCGGTTGAGCAGAGACTCCCTGCATAGCAGCACTAGGAGGAGCTAAGACTGCACTCTCTCCCCTAACTACACACACAGGCCCACAAGCACTGAGACAGTGGGTGGAGAGTCTGTTAAATCCCAAGGATCCTCCGTGACTACCTTCCCTTCTAAGAAAAGCTGACCACAACTGATTGGACCAGAGAGAAGTGCCTGACCAAAGAACCGCTGGTCTGACTGATCCACAGCCTATTAGGTACCCTGGTGTCAGAGAAACCATGGTCAATTGAATTAGTGACATCCTTTCTCATGGAGAGAGTGTTTGGCAGTAGAGATTGAATCCAAAAACACCAGACTGGATGCAGTGGTTTGTACCTGTAATCCCAGCACTTCAGGAGGCCAAGACAGGAGGATTGCTTGAGGCCAGGAGTTTGAGACCAGCCTGGACAACATAGCAAGATCCCCATCTCTACAAAAAAAAAAAAATACAAAAATGGCAGGCATAGTGGCATGCGCCTATAGTCCCAACTACTCAGGAGGCTGAAGTGGAAGGATCACTTGAGCCCACGAGGTGGAGGCTGCGGTGAGCTGTGATTGTGTCACTGCACTCCAGTCTGGGTGACAGAGCAAGACCCAGTCCCAAAACAACAACAAAACAAAAAACACCCCAAAAAAGTACAGTAAATAGACAGTATGTAGAAGCAGAAGTCATGAGTAAGCAGAAGGAATGAGATGGACTGGAAGCTCAAATGTGGCTGGCCATGGTGGCTCATGCCTATAATCCCAGCTACCCGGGAGGCTGAGGTGGGAGGATCGCTTGAGCCCTGGAGTTCAAAGCTACAGTGAGCTATGATTGCACCACTGCAACCCAGCCTGGGTAACAAAGTGAGACTATGTCCCCCCCCCAAAAAAAAAAACTCATGGATTATAAAATGTACTACCAATTTAATCAGGAGTGTACACAAAAGAAGGACTTGTTGGCATATAACACTCCAGGCAAGGCAAAGATGCAGCCGGTTTCCAAACCTAAAGCAGCTGGCTTTAGGACCCAGAGATCCTAAAGCCCAGACCTCCTTCAGGCTCTCCTCCTCTCTACTTTCCCCTCCGCACTGACTTCCCCTTCTCACACAGCTTCCTTCAGAGGCTTGAGCCATGAACCCCAGCAAGGCTCAGGCTCCCATTTTCCCAATTCCACCGCCATGCTGGACAGAGACACCCTTCTCTAATTCCAATTCTGATTGGCTCAGCTTTCATCCCAGACCCATGATCAATCACTGGGGCCAGAGTTCTGGATATTATTTTATTTTAGAGACAGGGTCTCACTCTGTTGCCCAGGCTGGACTGCAGTGGTACAGTCATAGCTCACTGCAGCCTTGAATTTCTGGGTTCCAGTGATCTTCGCACTTCAGCCTCCTGAGTAGCTGGGACCACAGGCATGCACCACCACACCTGGCTAATTTATATATTTATATCTATATATATAGATATATTTGTAGAGACAAAAAAAGCCAGGTGTGGTGGGGTGCACGTGTAGTCCCAGCTACTTGGGAGGCTGAGGTGAGAGGATCGCTTGAGTCTGGGAGGTGGAGGCTGCAGTGAGCTATGATTGCATCACTGCACTCCAGCCTGGGTGACAGCGCAAGACTTGTCTCAAAACAAAAACAACAAGGCCGGGCGCGGTGACTCACACCTGTAATCCCAGCACTTTGGGAGGCCAAGGCGGGCAGATCACCTGAGGTCAGGAGTTCGAGATCAGCCTGGTCAACATGGTGAAACCCCATCTCTACTAAAAATACAAAAATTAGCTGGGTGCGGTGGCGTGCGCCTGTAGTACCAGCTACTCAAGAGGCTGAGACAGGAGAATGGCTTGAACCCAGGAGGCAGAGGTTGCAGTGAGCCAAGATCACACCACTTCACTCGAGCCTGGGCAACAGAGTAAAACTCTGTCTCAAAACAACAACAAGAACGACAACAACAAACACTCAAAAAGAAGGTAGTAAACAGATGCCTTCTGGGGTCCCACTATGAAGTCCAGGCTGGTCTCAAACTTGAGCTCAAGCAATCTCCCCACCTTGGCCTCCCAAAGTGCTGGGACTGCAGACTAAAGCCACCATGCCTAGCCAGAATATTATTTTAGAGAGCACCACTAGAAACCTATGGTTTGAGCAGAAAGAGAAGTTCCCCTCAAAAAGGCAGAAAAACAGCAGATATTCACCACACCCACTTTTAGGGGAAAAGACACTACCATATTAAAAGTATGAATCAGGCCAGGCGTGGTGGCTCATGCCTGTCATCCCAGCACTTTGGGAGGCTGAGGAGGGAGGACTGCTTGAGCCCAGGCATTCAAGACCAGCCTGGGCAACATAGTGAAACTCCATCTCTACAAAAAATACAAGTTAACTGGGTGTGGTGGTGCACGCCTATGGTCCCAGCTACTGGGAAGGGTGAGGTGGGAGGACTCCTTGATCCTGGGAGGTCAAGGCTGCAGTGAGCCATGATGGTGCCATTGCACTCCAGCCTGGGTGACAGAGTGAGACCCTGCCTTAAAAATAATAATAATAAAAAAAAATACAAATTGGCCAGGCACGGTGGCTCATGCCTGTAATCCCAGCACTTTGGGAGGCCGAGGCAGGCGGATCACGAGGTCAGGAGTTCAAGACCAGCCTGACCAATATGGTGAAACTCTGTCTCTACTAAAAATGCAAAAATTAGAGAGGTGTGGTGGTACGTGCCTGTAGTCCCAGCTACTCGGGAGGCTGAGGCAGAAGAATTGCTTGAACCCGGGAAGCAGAGGTTGCAGTGAGCTAAGATCATACCACTGCACTCCAGCCTGGGCGACAGAATGAGACTCCATCTCAAAAAAAAAAAAAAAAAAAAAATCACGGTAGGACATAATCTGTTTTCAAAAAAGAGTTACAGTATGGGATACATGTGCATCATAGAAGGAAACATGGCAGCACAGTGCTGCTAAGGTGTCAGGTGAGAGTGGAAGTGTACTAGGAATGAGGCTGAAAAGAGAGGTGGTCAGATCCAAGAAGGCTGAGAACACAGGGCTGGGAGCCTTTCTGTCCTGCTGGGGCTGGGACTGCCCTGAAGGCCTCAATCTGCTAACTGGAAGCTAGGGAGGGAAGGCAAGAGCCAATATCACACCACTGCACTCCAGCCTGGGCAACAAGTGCGAGACTTCGTCTCAAAAAAAAAAAAAAAAAAGAAAAAAAAGAAAAAAAAGAAAAGCTGTTAGCCTGAATTGGAGGAGCTGAGAGGCCGAGGCAGAGAGAATGTCTCTTTCCCAGAGCAGGAGGTGCGGCCAGAATCAAAGAAATGCACAGACTTGAGAGCTGAGTGGGAACGGAGGCCCATACATCATGAGGGGGCTCTGAATAGGTGCAGAAAAAGGCCTGCAGTGGGGATTAAGAGTGAGATTATGGGCTGGGCATGGTAGCTCACACCTATAATCCCAGCACTTTAGGAGGCCGAGGCAGGTGGATCACTTGAGGTCAGGAGTTCGAGACCAGACTGGCCAACATGGTGAAACTCCATCTCTACTAAAATTACAAAAATTAGCCAGGCGTGGTGGTGGTGCCTATAACCCCAGCTACCAGGGAGGCTGAGGCAGGAGAATCCCTTGAACCTGGGAGATGGATGTTGCAGTGAGCTGAGACTGTACCACTGCACTCCAGCCTGGGCAGACAGAGTGAGATTCGGCCTCCAAAATAAAAACAAAAAAGACAAAAAGACAATAATGATGGATTGGGACGGGGAAATATCCTGGAAGAATACACCCTGCCCCTGCTCCCTGCCGAGTTATCGACTTATGTATAGAAAAAGCAGCAGAGGGAGGCCGAGACGGGCGGATCACGAGGTCAGGAGATCGAGACCATCCTGGCTAATACGCTGAAACCCCGTCTCTACTAAAAATACAAAAACTAGCCGGGCGAGGTGGCTGGCGCCTGCAGTCCCAGCTACTCGGGAGGCTGAGGCAGGAGAATGGCGTAAACCCAGGAGGCAGAGCTTGCAGTGAGCTGAGATCTGGCCACTGCACTCCAGTCTGGGCGACAGAGCGAGACTCCGTCTCAAAAAAAAAAAAAAAAAAAAAAAAAAAAAGCAGCAGAGATTGAGTGTGGAAGAGTACAGTGGGAATAGGGAGGAAAGGGAAATTTTAGAAGACAAAGTTTTATTATTTTTGAGACAAGGTCTTGCTCTGTCACCCAGGCTGGAATGCAGTGGTGCAATCGGCCTCCTGGACTCAAGTGATCCTCCCACCTCGGCCTCCCGAGTAGCTGGTACTACAAATGAACACCACCACATTGAGGTAATTTTTCAGTTTTTTGTAGAGACAGGGTTCTTGCTATGTTACCCAGGCTGGTCTTGAACTCCTGGACTCAAGCATTCCTCCTGTCTCGGCCACCCAAAGTGCTAGGATTACAGGAGCAAGCCACCATGTCCAGTCCAAAATTTTAGACGTCAACTTACCAGGACTGCTAATTGCATGTGGATGTCATTGCAGCTGTAAGCTCCAGTGAAATCTCTGGCAAGAAAGTACCCTGACAGATACAGAGATCAAGGACAGGCCAGCAGTTATCTTCAGGCAGCAGGAGGAGAAAATGAAGGTGAACCAAAGAGAGAGAAAATAAACCAGGGGGCCAGGCGCAGTGGCTCATGCCTGTAATCCCAGCACTTTGGGTGGCCAAGGCGGGCAGATCACGAGGTCAGGAGTTCGAGACCAGCCTGGCCAACATGGTGAAACCCCGTCTCTACTAAAGATAGAAAAAAAAAAAAAATTAGCCAGACATGGTGGTGCACGCCTATAATCCCAGCTACAGGCTGGAGGCTGAGGCAGGAGAATCACTTGAACCTGGGAAGCAGAGGTTGCAGTGAGCCGAGATCATGCCACTGCACTCCAGCCTGGGAGACAGGGAAAGACTCCATCTCAAAAGAAAGGAAGAAAAAAAAGAAAAGAAAGAAAAGGGAAGGAAGGAAGGAAGGAAGGAAGGAAGGAAGGAAAAGAAAAGAAAGGAAAGAAAGAAAAAAGAAAGGAAAGAAAGGAAGAAAGAAAGAAAGAAAGAAAGGGGCCGGGCGCGGTGGCTCAAGCCTGTAATCCCAGCACTTTGGGAGGCCGAGACGGGCGGATCATGAGGTCAGGAGATCGAGACTATCCTGGCTAATACGGTGAAACCCCGTCTCTACTAAAAAATACAAAAACTAGCCGGGCGACGAGGCGGGCGCCTGTAGTCCCAGCTACTCGGGAGGCTGAGACAGGAGAATGGCGTGAACCCGGAGGCGGAGCTTGCAGTGAGCTGAGAGCCGGCCACTGCACTCCAGCCTGGGCGGCAGAGCAAGACTCCGTCTCAAAAAAAAAAAAAAAAAAAGAAGAAAGAAAAGAAAAGAAAAGAAACGAAACCAGGGAAGTCAAAGAGAACCTCCAAGTTCAGGCAGAGGATGTGATCAGGACTGCAGAGGGGAGAGATGGGTCCTGGGCGAAGGCTGCCAGGCTTCGCAATGATGAGGAGAAGACACCCTGGAGGTGTAGGGAAAAGGTCTCACTGCAGTAGGGGACATGGTGACTGTGTGCAGGGCTCTGTCCACTTCTCAGGATGGGGAAGGGAAGATGGGATGGGAGGGGAATGGAAGAGGGGATGGGATGGGAAGGAAAAAAGGGAGATGCTTCCATCTTTGGATTACAGCCAATTATCTCTAGGGTTTATTGTCTGTTTGCTAAATAGAACGAAAGGTCCATGACAGCCCGGGCAACAAAATAAGATCCTGTCTCAAAAAAAAAAAAAAAAAATTACTGTGTTGGCACAAGTCTGCAGTCCCAACTACTCGGGAGGCTGAGGTAGGAAGATCGATTGAACCCAGGAGTTTGAGCCATGATTGTGCCACTGTACCCCTGCCCGGGTGACAGACCAAGACCCTGTCCCTAAAAATTTTAAAAATAAAGCTCCAAAAATAAAGATAAAAACAAAAAATACATAAAAACAAATAAAATAAAAACAGAAAAAATAACTAAAAAAACAAAACAAAACAAAACAAAACGCTCCATGAGGGCAAGGACAATGAATTCAGGCTGTTGTTCTGTTGTATTCTGCTGTATCTGCAGGGTCTGGAACAGTACCTGGCACATTAAGGAATTAAATCAATATTTGGCCAGGCTTGGCAGATCACATGTGTAATCCCAGCACTTTGGGAGGTCAAGGCTGGAGGATGGCTTGAGCCCAGGAGTTCAAGAGTAGCCTGGGCAACACAGTGCAACCCCATTTCTACAAAAAATACAAAAATTAGCCAGGCATGGTGGCATTCCCCCTCATAGCCTCAGCTACTCTGGAGGCTGAATGGGATAGGATTGCTCGAGCCCAGGATATTTTTTTCTTTTAAGACAAAGTCTCACTCTGTCACCTAGGCTAGAGTATAGTGGCATGATCTCAGTTCACTGCAACCTCCGCCTCCCAGGTTCAAGCGATTCTCATGCCTCAGCCTCCCAAGTAGCTGGGACTACAGGCGTGAGCTGCCACACCTGGCTAATTTTTGTACTTTTAATAGAGATGGGGTTTCACCATGTTGGCCAGTCTGGTCTCGAACTCCTGACCTCAGGTGATCCACCCACCTCAGCCTCACAAAGTGCTGGGACTGCAGGCATGAGCCACCACACCCAGCCAAACCCAGCAGTTTAAGGCTGCAGTGAATATGATTGTACCATTGCACTCCAGCCTGGATGACAGAGTGAGACCCTGTCTCAAAAAAAAAAAAAAAAAAAAAAAAGAAATCAATATTTGTCTAATGGAGTTGTTAACCATTCTTGGGGGATGGGAGGACAGCTGAGAAAATGTGTGAGAGTGAGAGGTGTGGAAGACCACCATGATGAATGCATAGAAAACAGTCCTGCCTCTGCTACCCCCTGGATTGAGGGTGAAACCTCCCACTCTTCCCCACCCCACTGCAAGGTAGCCAGCCTGCCCCAGATTCCAACACTGCCCATGTACCTTCTTCACTCGAAGGGCTGTGATCACATGGCTTTCGTCATACTCCCATTTGGAACGTACATCTGGAAAGGAAAAGTATTTAAGAACTGAATTTGCAAAGGAACATACTACCAAACTACTTAGAGGACTTACGTCATCATCAACGTCTGGTTGGCAATTAAGGGACAGTCATTGTCAGTTTAAAACTTGAGATGTGGGGCCTGGTGAGGTGGCTCGCACCTATAATCTCATCACTTTGGGAGGTCAAGGCGGGTGGATCACTTGAGGCCAGGAGCTCAGGACCAGCCTGGCTGACACGGCAAAATCCCATCTCCACTAAAAATAGAAAAATTAGCCAGGTGTGGTGGCAGCGCCTGTAGTCCCAGCTACTCAGGAGGCTGAAGGAGGAGAATCACTTAAATCTAGGAGGCAAAGGTTGCAGTGAGCCAAGTTCGCACCATTGCATTCCAGCCTGGACGAGAGAGCAAGATTCTGTCTCATAAATAAATAAATAAGGGAAGGGGAAGGAAGAAATCAAATTTGAAGTGAGCTCACACTAAATCCCCATCCAGGCTGGAATGCAGTGGCATGATCTCGGCTCACTGCAATCTCCATCTCCTGGGTTCAAGCGATTTTCCTGCCTCAGCCTCCCCAGTAACTGGGACCACAGGCACATGCCACCACGCTGGCTAATTTTTGTATTTTTAGTAGAGTCAGGGTTTCACCATGTTGGCCAGGCTGGTCTCGAACTCCTGACCTCAACTGATCCGCCCACCTCGGCTTCCCAAAACACTGGAATTACAGGCACGAGCCACCACACCTGGTCTCTTATCAGCTTTCTAAAGCAGCAATCCCCAACTTTTTTGGCACCAGGGACTGGTTTCATGGAAGACAATTTTTCCACAGAACAGGGCAGTGGCGGGGGTGGGGGGGTCGTGGTTTGGGGATGATGAGCGCATTACATTTTTTGTGCAATTTATTTCTATGATTATTCCATTGTAATATATAATGAAATAATTCTACCATCATGTAGGATCAGTGGAAGCCCTGAGCTTCTTTTCCTGCAACTAGATGGTCCCATCTGGGGGTGACGGGAGATACTGACAGATCATCAGATGTTAGATTCTCATAAGGAGCGAGCAACTTAGATCCCCCGCATGCACAGTTCACAGTAGGGTTTGGCTCCTATGAGAATCTAATGCTGCTGCTGATCTGACAGCAGATGGAGCTCAGGCGGTAATGCGAGCGATGGGGAGTGGCTGTAAATACAGATGAAGCTTTGCTCGCTTGCCTGCTGCTCACCTCCTGCAGTGCCACCTGGTTCCTAACAGGCCACAGACTGGTACTGGGGGTTGGGGACCCCTGTTATTTTTTTTTTTTTTCTTTTTTAAGACAGGGTCTCACTCTGTCACCCAGGCTGGAATGCAGTGGCACAATCTTGGCTCACTCCAACCTCCACCTCCTGGGTCCCAGCGAGTCTCATGCCTCAACCTCCCGAGTAGCTGGGATTACAGGCGTGCACCACCACAGCTAATTTTTTTGTATTTTTAGTAGAGATGGAGTTTTGCCCTTTTGGCCCGGCTGGTCTTGAACTCCTGGCCTCAAGTGATTCGCCTACCTTGGCCTTCCCAAGTGCTGGGATTACAGGCGTGTGACACCACACCTGGCCCAGGGACCCCCGTTCTAAAGTCATTCATCCCCCCTCCCAGAAGTTTGTTAACTCAACAAAAATAATGTTTGAAGGACACTGTGTTCGACCTCCTCCACTTTTTTCCAAGTACTTACCAAATAAACAGAGATAGTTGGGTTCGGTTAATCTGGAGAGTTTTGTGGCCTGATTCAGGATGTTGTAAAGCTCTGTCGGTTCACACAAAAGCAAACCAGGCATCCTGCTGCGAAGAATCAATCACACACAAGCATAACACACCTCTTTCTATTTTAGATGAATGGCCACAAAGTAATATATTGAATTAAACTCTTTCTTAACATACCTTCAAACAAAGATGACAGTAATCATGTAAGTGATCAGGAAGGCTTCAAAAACATATAGTTGGCCAGGCACAGTGGCTCACGCCTGTAATCCCACCACTCTGGGAGGATGAGGTGGGTGGATCATCTGAGGTCAGGAGTTTGGGACCAGCCTGGCCAACATGGCGAAACCCCATCTCTACTAAAAATACAAAAATTAGGTGGGTATGGTGGTGCGTGCCTGTAATCCCAGCTAGTTGGGAGGCTGAGGCAGGAGAATCACTTGAACCCAGGAGGTGGAGGTTACAGTGAGCCAAGATTGCACCACTGCACTCCAGCCTGGGTGACAGAATAAGACTCCATCTCAAAAATAAATAAATAAAGTGTAGTAAAATGTGAGCAAAGAATAAAATCTTGAATACAACATTATCTGAGCCATATACACATCACATGGGCTGTAAAACAGCTGCCAATTCATTTGCTTATTTAGCAAATAATTACTGAGCACCTACTATGTCCCAGAGCACTGGAAATAACTGTGGCAAACAAAACCTGCCTTCATGCAGGTTACAGTCTAGCATGGAATGCAGACACTTACAGAAAGAACTGCAAGACATTAGAGCACTATAAAAGATCTTGGGGCCATGCATGGTGACTCATGTCTGCAATCACAGCACTTGGGGAGGCCTAGGCAGGAGGATCGCTTGATCCCAGGAATTCAAGATCAGCCTGGACCACACAGCAAGGCCCTGTAATACAAATTAGCTGGGTGTGGTGGTATACACCTATAGTCCTAGCTACTCAGGAGGCCAAGGTGGGGGAATTGCTCAAGGCCGGGAGTTCAAGACCAGCCTGGACAACATAGTGAGACCCTATCTCTTAAAAAAAAAAAAAAAAAAAAAAGGCCGGGCACAGTGGCTCAAGCTGTAATCCCAGCACTTTGGGAGGCCGAGACGGGTGGATCACGAGGTCAGGAGATCGAGACCATCCTGGCTAACACGGTGAAGCCTCGTCTCTACTAAAAAATACAAAAAACTAGCCGGGCGAGGTGGCGGGCGCCTGTAGTCCCAGCTACTCGGGAGGCTGAGGCAGGAGAATGGCGTAAACCCGGGAGGCGGAGCTTGCAGTGAGCTGAGATCCGGCCACTGCACTCCAGCCTGGGCAACAGAGTGAGACTCCGTCTCAAAAAAAACAAAAAAAACAAAAAAAAACTAAAAACTAGCCAGGTGTGGTGGCACACACCTGTGGCCCCAGCAACTCAGGAGGCTGAGGTGGGAGAATCACTTGAGCCTGGGAGGTGGGGCTGCGGTAAGCCATGATCACACCACCACAATTCCACCTGGGCAACACAGTGAGACCCTGTCTCGAAAGAAAAAAAAAAAAAGGAAGGATCAGCTGGTCGCAGTGGCTCACACCTGTAATCCCAGTACTTTGCGAGGCCGAGGCAGGCAGATCACCTGAGGTCAGGAGTTCAAGACCAGCCTGGCCAACATGGTGAAATCCATCTCCACTAAAAATACAAAAATTAGCTGGGTGTGGTGGTGCACACCTGTAGTCCCACCTACTCGGGAGGCTGAGGCAGGAGAATCGCTTGAACCCAGGAGGCAGAGGTTGCCGTGAGCCGAGACTGCATTATTACACTCCAGGCTGGGTGACAGAGCAACTTCGTCTCAAAAAAAAAAAAAAAAAAGTAGGACAAGTGTTGTCTGAGGATGTGACTGCTAAACTGAGACAGGAGGCTGGGCAAGAGGAGGAGGGAGAGAGGGTGAAACAGAGGATAAGAACATTCTGCTGGGAGCAGGGGCAAGTGCAGTACCTAAGACAGTTCAAAGGAGCCCGGTGTGGCTCCGCTAAAAGCTTGATAAGACACTGCAGAGGCCAACACAGGTTGGCCTCTGTGTTAAGGATCCTGACAGTCATGGTTGAGTGGAGAATCGCTGATGTGTACAGAGCTAGGTTTGGGCTCCCGTTGGCAGAGCTGCTCTTGGGACACTGGCTCCTGGGCCCAATTGTTTCTGGAAGGGTCAGGCCTGTGCAGCAGCTTCCTGCAGGAAAGCTTTTATTTTTGAGACAGGGTCTTGTGCTGTCATCCAGGCTGGAGTACAGTGGTGTATTTATAGCTAACCGCAGCCTCAAACTCCAGGGCTCAAACAATCCTCCGGCCTCAGCCTCCCTAGTAGCTGAGACTACAAGAGTATGCCATCATGCCTTTTGAATTTTGTGGAGATGGGCAACACTATGCCCAGTCCGGTCTCAAACTCCCATCCACAAGGGATCCTCCTGCCTCGGCCTCCCAAAGTGCTGGCATTACAGGTGTGAGCCACTGCACCTGGCCAGCTATCTTTTAGCAAGAGGGCTAGAAGGAGAGCAGAGCAGAGCCTCTGTAGGCCAGTGGGGGGTGGCAAAGGGGAGAAGTTGAGTCCAGGGGTAATCTTGCTCTAAACGGTTAGGCTCCACTTCAGAGTTACCAGACAATGCTCCTGGGAAATGCCAGCACCTCAACTTAAACCTCAGATCCTTCTCACCTCCTCAAAGGCTTCAGTTCTCAGCACCCCTTCACAGCATCAACAGTTTCAGCCTCCACACGGGTCCCTCCTGTCAACATGCAAACATCGTCTTGTACCTATCTCTGTTCTTCTTTCCAGCAGAAGCGTGCAAAGAGAAACATCACCTCTTAAAAGCGTGGTGTTTCATTTACCGCCTCCACTTCCTCTCCTCCAATCATGCTGACCCTAGAGTCAAACTCTTTTAGGTCTGAATCCTGGTTCTGCCATTTACTATCAGCTGCCTGGCACTAGGGAGTGGTTATAACCTCTCTGTGCCTCAGTCCCCACCTCTGTAAAATGGGGGCGAGAATAATATTGCCACTTCTATATAATGAGGGTGACAATACCTGCCTGGTGTGTGTGTATTCATGAAGTCACATTTGTCAGGCATTCAAACAGGGAGGAAATACTCAAGAGTACTGGCCATTGGCATAACCTACTCTTTGGAGCTGCTGCTTTTTTTTTGAGACAAGGTCTTGCTCTGTTGCCCATGTTGGAGTGCAGTGGCACTATCATAGCTTGCTGCAGCCTCAACCTCCTGGGCTCAAGCAATTCTCCCACCTCAGACTCCTGAGTAACTGGAACTATAGGCACATGCCACCATGGCCGGCTTTTTTTTTTTTTAAGAGATGGGGTCTCACTATGTTGCCCAGGCTGGTTCCCCTGGAGCTTCCTACCCTACCAAACCACAAAGACTGCTCTGTATCAAAGTCATCAACAATGTCCATCTTGCCTAAGCCATTGGTCACTTCTCTCTGTGCTTGAATGCCCCTCTTAGGAGCTGGTAACACAGTTGAGCACTGTTTCTTCCCCAGACACTCTCCTCTCCCAGGAAACTGCACCCTCCAAGCTTCCCCTCTTCCTCGCAGACTGTTCCTCTCCAACTTTGCATGGAAGAATGCCCCTCGGCTTACTTTCCTTTTTTCTGCTTTATCTACATACTCACTCTAGGGCAGGGTTTCTCAACCTTGACACCACTGACATCGGGGCCAGATAACTCTATGTGCGGGGAGCTGGCCTGTGCACTGCAGGATGTTGAGTGGCATCCCTGGTATCTGCCTGGTGGATGCCAGAAGCAAACTGTACCTCTTCCCATCACCAGTAACAGAAAATATCTCCAGACATCACCAAGGGTCCCCTGGAAAAAGGGGGCAAGATCACTCCTGGCTGAGGATCAACACTCTGAGACCTAGAGTCACAGTGATTTATACAGTTCCCTGAATACCACACACGCACCAATGATTCCCAAATTTTATCCCACCTTGACCTGTCTACTGAGCTCCAGACTCTACCAGGGTGCCTGGTGGACATCGCAAATACAGCATGACCGAAATACAACTTCAGTGCACTCATGCCCACACCTCCAGTACCTGCTCGTCATTTAGCCTTCTCAGTCTCAATCAACAGCACCATGATCCACCCAGTTGCTTGGGCCCGATGACCTCATTCCTCTTTCCCTCACATCCAGTCTCTGAGCTCTGCCTCCTTCATGTATTCCAAGTCCATCCACTTCTCTCCATCTCCAGGGATATCATCTTGGTCTAAGACACTATTATCTCTCTCCTGATGAGGCAGTACTGCCCAACTGGATTTCTAGCTTCCTCCTTTCTCCCTCCAGTTTCATCTTCACACAATATTCTACGCAATCTTTAAAATCTGAGTAGGGTCTTTGTCTTTACCTCGCTATCACCTGAAGTTATCCTGCTCATTTGCTTATTTATTGTCTCCTGGTTTCTCAGGGCCTTGCCTGTCTTGTCCACTGCGAGGTCCTCACCCAGTACCCCAGATTTACGTGCTGCAAATTAATAGTCAATGAACACATGTGGAAAGAATACATGATTGTCAGTTACCATTACGCCCTGTCCCAACGCCACCATCTTGACCTGCCGTCATACTTTTTCCACGTGTGGATTCCTCTTACAGACCTCCTCACTCCCACCCCCAAGTCAGGTTCCACATCCTCTGCCTCTGAAAGCCAGGCCATTTTAGTAGTGGTGAGTACAGAGGAGAGAGGTGGGCTTTGTGTCTAGTCCTAAAACCTCATTAAGCAAAACAAAAAGCTGGTTCTTAACCCATCTGGTCTATGGCTCATAGCCCATCCTCAGCTCCTACGTACCTTCTCCCATTGCTAACTCCATCTCCTTACTCACTAGCCAAAGAATCATCTCTGGTCCTATAGATAAAAACCCAACCCCGGCCGGGCGCGGTGGCTCAAGCCTGTAATCCCAGCACTTTGGGAGGCTGAGACGGGTGGATCACGAGGTCAGGAGATAGAGACCACCCTGGCTAACACAGTGAAACCCCGTCTCTACTAAAAACTACAAAAAAAAAAAAAACTAGCTGGGCGAGGTGGTGGGCGCCTGTAGTCCCAGTTATTCGGGAGGCTGAGGCAGGAGAATGGAGTGAACCCAGGAGGCGGAGCTTGCAGTGAGCCGAGATCACGCCACTGTACTCCAGCCTGGGTGACAGAGCAAGACTCTGTCTCAAAAAAAAAAAAAAAAAAAAAAAAAAACCCAGCCCCAAGGATCTCCTTCTGCAGATCCTTCTCCTTCTCAAAGGACTCCACCTGGTCAAGCAGGAACAGTCCCTCACCCACTGGTAAACTACTGGAAGGAAGAGAGCAGTCCCTGAACCTAACAGTATGATTCCAAGAGAAGATGTATCCCTGTGAACTGAAATTAGGGCACCTCTAGCCTTGGGTAAGTTGAGGATTGAGCATGGGTAACCATCCCATTTGGTGCTACTCTGAAGCTTGCAGAGTTTATTTATTTACTTATTTTTTTGAGACAGAGTCTTGCTCTGCCCCCAGGATAGAGTGCAGTGGGACGATCTTGGCTCACTGTAACCTCCACCTCCTGGGTTCAAGCGATTCTCTCACCTCAACCTCCCAATAGCTGGGATTACAGGTGCCCACCACCACGTCCAGCTAATTTTTGCATTTTTAGTAGTGACAGGGTTTCACCATGTTGGCCAGGCTGGCCTCGAACTCCTCAATTCAAGTGATCCGCCTGCCTCAGCCTCCCAAAGTGCTGGGATTACAGGCATGAACCACCGCGCCTGGCCCCTGAAGAGTTTAGATGTCCTTAGCTCCACACTATTTGAGCCCTCAAGGATATTCTGATGTATCATGCATTTACACAAAAATATTAAAGTAATATAGACGAGTTTTTGCCAAAAGTATTTTCCTTTGTGAATCCATTAAGCCATTTTAATTCCTTAATTGATTTTCTGTATGTCACAATTAGCCAGTTTCAATTTTTTTACTTTCAATTTTGATTAAATTTATTTCTCCCAAGATCAAGTCTTTTCCATGTGAATTTTTTTTTTTTTTTTTTTTTTCTGAGCCACCTCGCCCAGCCTGTATTAATTACTTATATATACCAAGTCTCATTTTCCTGGTGACCTGTTCAAAACAGTGGAGTCAAAATGGCAAGTTTAGAACATTCTCCTTTATACAGGACTCTTTCAACACAGTACACACAGTACAGCTCTTCTCAAGAGACCCTCGGTGGGGTGTAGTAGCTCACACCAGTACTCCCTGCATTTTGGGTGTCCAAGGCACAAGGAACTCCCAACCTCAGGTGATCTGTCCACCTCGGCCTCCAAAGTGCTGGGATTACAGGCATGAGCCACCATGCCCAGCCCAAAGACACTTATTCTCAAGAAGGCAGGGTGCTAGCACAGGCCTTGTCCCTGCACACAGTACACCTACCGGGGGAAGGTCTGTCACCTTCCATATGACCTAGCCTGGCCTTCAAACCAGGGGTTCGTGTGTGGCTCTTTCCCTGAGTCAGCCCAGTGTGGTCCAGAAGCAGCTGGGCTGGCAAGCTCCCCTCTAGTGACAGCACGTGTCTATATTTGGGGAAAACAGCCAACCAGGAAGGGATGTTTCATTACAGGTTGCCAGAGCCTATGACTAAGCCGGGACCCAGCCAGCTCCAGCTCACGTCCCTGCCTCCCTGTGTCTACCCCACACCCAGGGGACTTCCATCCTGACAAACGGTGGAGGTTTCAGAGGCTGGGCCTGACCACAGGCTTCTTGTAGGAGTTCCAGGACACCGCATGCTTGACCCAGTGCTCAGCTGCCAAGCCACCCCGACCCCCCCCGACAGTCCAGGTAGACACAATTGATGGGAATTTGCTTCTGGTGGAGAAGAGACAACAGTTGATGATCCTGGAGAAGCCAGACCATGAGCTTCACTTTGGGATCCTGGCTCAGGCTGACCAGCACAGGTAAGGGTCAGGGTCCACAGCCAATCCCCACCACTGTTCCGGTTCTCGGTGGGAAGCTCAGGCTGTGCCAGGATGACCAAGGCTCAAACACAGCGACAGGCATCAATGCCCTCACCTGTCAGCTGAGAGAATAACACACACTGGCAAAGCTGGAGGATCATTCAAGAGCTAAATGATATAAATTGCCTAGCAGCGGGCCTGACACATGGCGGGAGCTTAGGAAATAAAATTCCTTTACTCCTACCCTCTCAAGTTTCTTTCCCTGAAACAGGGGCTCACTCTGTTGCCCAGGCTGGCGTGCAGTGGCACAATCATGGCTCACCGCAGCCTCAAGCTCCTGGACTCAAGCAATCCTCCCACCTCTGCCTCCTGAGTAGCTGAGGCAACAGGTGCATGCCACCACACCTAAGTTTTTATTTTTTAGAGACAGGGTCTCGCTTCTGGAAGAGAACAATGGGGAAGAACAGAGGTCTGAAGGAATGTGGGGGTGTTTGGTTCTGTGGGATGACATGAGCCTCTCCTCTGTCATCCCAGAAAAACCTCCCTACTCCTTATGTGACTTCAAGGCTGTCAGGACCAGCTTTATGTCTGGGAATTGAATGACATTCTTGAGGATGGCCTCAAGGAGAGCTAGCTAACTCTGTCATATTTGGGTTAAGTTTTGTTTTGCTGTTTTCTCTTAGAGAAAGGGTCTCACTTTGTTGCCCAGCCTGGAGTGCAGTGGCATGATCATCACTCACTGCAGCCTCCGACTCCTGGGCTCAAGTGAGCCTCCCACCTCGGCCTTCCGAGTAGCTGGGACTACAAGTGTGCGCCATCATGCCCAACTTTTTTTTTTTTTTTTTTTTGAGACGGAATCTTGCCCTGTTGCCTAGGCTATAGTACAGTGGTACGATCTTGGCTCACCACAACCTCCACCTCCCTGGTTCAAGTGATTCTCCTAGTAGCCGGGATTACAGGTGCCCGCCACCATTCCCGGCTAACTTTCGTATTTTTAGTAGAGACGGGGTTTCACCACATTGGCCAGGCTGGTCTTGAACTCCTGACTTCATGATTCATCCACCTCGGCATCCCAAAGTGCTGGGATTACAGGTGTGAACCACTGCGCCTGGCCAACTAATTTTTTTTTTAGTTTCTGTAGAGACAGGGTCTATGTTTTCCAGGCTGGTCTTGGACTCCTGGGCTCAAGCGATCTTCCTGCCTCAGCCTCCCAAAGTGCTGGGATTATAGGCATGAGCCACCGCACCCAGCTGAGGGTCAGGATCTTAAGGGATTTGGTATAGTCTTTCCTCAATCCCAGCTTGACACATTCTTTGTGGCCTGAACCTTGACAAAGCTGGATAATACAGTCCCAGGACACAACACCCCCAGAGCTGTGGAGGCTGCAGAAGTGGGCCTGAAATCTGTCTCTTAGCTCAGAGGGACACCAGGTCCCACTGGCACAGAAGAAAGAAAGAGGGAGGAAGAGGAGGTCAGGGCCATCATAACCTCCTAACTTTTGCCTTGATCATCGCTAGTATCTACTATCACCTTTTTTCTTTTTGTGACAGTGTCTCTGTTGCCGAAGCTAGGGTGCAGTGGTGCAATCTCAGCTCACTGCAACCTTCGCCTCCCAGGTTCAAGCAATTCTCCTGCCCCAGCCTCCCCAGTAGCAGGGACTACAGGCATGCACCATCATGACAGGCTAATTTTTTTTTTTTTTTTGAGACGGAGTCTCGCTCTGCCGCCCAGGCTGGAGTGCAGTGGCCGGATCTCAGCTCACTGCAAGCTCCGCCTCCCGGGTTTACACCATTCTCCTGCCTCAGCCTCCTGAGTAGCTGGGACTACAGGCGCCCGCCACGTCGCCCGGCTAGTTTTTTGTATTTTTTAGTAGAGACAGGGTTTCACAGTGTTAGCCAGGATGGTCTCGATCTCCTGACCTCGTGATCCGCCTGTCTCGGCCTCCCAAAGTGCTGGGATTACAGGCTTGAGCCACCGCGCCCGGCCTAATTTTTGTATTTTTATAGAGACAGGGTTTCACCATGTAGGCCAGGCTGGTCTCAAACTCCCGACCTCAGGTGATCCACCTGCCTCGGCTTCCCAAAGTGTTGGGATTACAGGCCTTAGCCACAGCACCTGGCCTCCATCACTAGTATCTCTGTATTTTAGGGGAAGCAGGTATGGAAGGAAGGATCAGAGGCCTAGATCCAGCTGCCCACATCCCTGCTCCTTACCTTAGATCCTGCTATCAATTACATGTTCCCAAATCTAAGCCCACTCGATCCCTGAGAGGTACCCTAGTAATCCTGTGAGGGTAACAGGTCTACTCGTAGGGCAACTAGGCTCTTGGTGGGGCAGGGTCTGGGAACTACAGTACACTCTCTCAAAGACAGTGACCACCACCTCTGGCTCACTTCCTCCGACTCTGTCTCCGGGGGCCTGCTTTCCCTCTGCTCCCTGATTGGGCTCAGGCCTCACCTTCCACTTCTCTGACATGAGTTCATGGCCCTGACCGGACTCTGACCCGGCTTCGCTCCCCCGTTTCCGGCCTCAGGCTGCTCTGCCTGACAGAAGGGTTCACAGCAGACTCACATCTGCCACAGTCAGCGACTCTCAGCTCTTGGGAGCCCCCTGGTGGCTCTGCTGTGGCCAGTCCAACACCTCCTGGTTGTTCTGCTGGGATCTTTCCTGGAAAGCCAAATCCTTTGACTTCCAGCCGGCAGGAGGCCCAAGTAAAAGTTAAAGCTATTTATCTAAGGCCAGGCACAGTGGCTTACAGCTGTCATTCCAGCACTTTGGGAGGCTGAGGCGGGAGGATCACGAGGTCAGGAGTTCAAGACCAGCCTGACCAACATAGTAAAACCTGATCTCTACTAAAAATACAAAATTGGCCAGGCGTGATGGCACATGCTTGTAATCCCAGCTATTCAGGAGGCTGAGGCAGGAGAATTGCTTGAACCCGGGAGATGGAGGTTGCAGTGAGCTGAGATCATGCCATTGC
This sequence comes from Trachypithecus francoisi, assembly GCF_009764315.1. NCBI lineage: Eukaryota > Metazoa > Chordata > Mammalia > Primates > Cercopithecidae > Trachypithecus > Trachypithecus francoisi. Next base: position 117,934,120 of record NW_022681469.1, on the reverse strand, counting down.
ACTCCAGCCTGGGCAATACTGTGAGACTCCGTTCCCCATGGTTCTGTTTTAAAAATACATGCCCCCAACTTCCAATATCCTAGAGCAGCTACAGAAAAATAAGTAAAACTCCCAGGCAAGGCAGAATGATAACCACCTTTCTAACCCCTTGTTTTAGCTCCAGGAATCCAAAAGGAGAGGTTTAAAATACTTCACTTGGCTAGGCATGGTGGCTCACACTTGTAATCCCAGCACTTTGGGAGGCTGAGCTGGGAGAATCACTTGAGGCCAGGAGTTCAAGACCAGCCTGAGCAATATAGTGAGACCCCCTCCTCTCCAAAAAAAAAAATTAAATTAAAATAGTAAAATACTTCACTTGATCTGACTTTAGGGTTGAAGTTAGGTTAGTATATAATGTGTGCACCTAATACCAAAATCTGATAGCACACGACTGTGATCTAAGCCCACTGTAAGGTACAAAATGAGTACATGTGGGTGTGTAGGGGAGGGGTGAGGAGGGTATGCTATGCTTTGAATATGGTTTGTTCCCACCAAAACTCATGCTGAGGCTTGCTCCCCAATGTGGTAGTATTAGGAGGTGGTGCCTGTAAGAGGTGATTTGGCTATGAAGATGGATGAATGTCTTCTCCAGGGAATGGACTAGTTCTTGAGAACAGGTTGTTATAAAGCGAGGTTGCTTCTTGCATTTTCACCTTTCCACACCTAATTTGCCATCTCCACCACCATGTTATGATGCAGATGCAGCCCTCACCAGAAGCCAACCAGATGCAGCTACCCAATCTGGAACGTCCCAGCCTCCAGAACTGTAAGCTAAATAAACTTCTTTGCTACATAAATTACCCAGTCTCAAGTATTCTGTGATAGCAACAGAAAAGAGACTAAGATGGGCTGTCAACGTATTTGTATATTTTCCTATCCGATGACAAATAGGCATAGCAACTTTACAATCATAGAAATCACGAAATAGCTCTCTTGGCGGATGAATGGAAAGGAGCATGAGAGAACTTTCTGGAATGATGGCAATGTTTTATAGTTTGTTTTGGGTGGTTGTCACAAGGGTAGAATTTGTCAAAACCAAACTGAACACTTAAGACATGTATATTTTACTGTATGAAAACTGTAAATCAATAAAAAAATAGTAATTCCCAGCCGGGCGTGGCGGCTCACGCCTGTAATCCCAGCACTTTGGGAGGCTGAGGCGGGCGGATCATGAGTTCAGGAGATCCAGACCATCCTGGCTAACACGGTGAAACCCCGTCTCTACTAAAATACAAAAAACTAGCTGGGCGTGGTGGTGCACGCCTGTAGTCCCAGCTCCTCAGAGGCTGAGGCAGGAGAATGGCGTGAACCCAGGAGGTGGAGCTTGCAGTGAGCCAAGATCGTGCCACTGCACTCCAGCCTGGGCGACAAAGCGAGACCCTGTCTCAAAAAAAAAAAAAAAAAAAAAAATAGTAATTCCCTTGTTGTGATTGATGTGTTTTAAGTGTTCCAGGATGTGAATATGCAAGTGCATGTGTGTGCATGTACACATGTGTGCGAGTATGCAGATGTCTGTGACCTTCGTATGGGGTCTGGTCTATAGAAAACTATGTGGACTTGAGAACACAGCAAGTACACACTACAGAACTTCAACTTGGTCCTCACAGCCACTAGCTAATCCCATTCTTGTTTTTCCACATTTGACCAGCATTTTCTCAGTGATCACAACTGTTATCCAAACCAAATTCTCTTTGGGAGCAACTTCTCGAATTTTCTAGTCTTGCCTGGGAAGGTTAAGGCCACTGGCTGTGAGTCACCCTCCTCCACCAACTGCTCCCCGGGTGCCCTTACATGCTTTTTTTTGAGACGGAGTCTCACTCTGTCACCCAGCCTGGAATGCAGTGGCGCGATCTCGGCTCACTGCAACCTCTCCCTCCGGGGTTCAATCGATTTTCCTGCCTCAGCCTCCCAAGTAGCCGGGACTACAGGCATGCGCCACCACTCCCGGCTAATTTTTTATATTTTTAGTAGAGACCGGGTTTCACCATGTTGGCCAGGCTGGTCTCAAACTCCTGACCTCAGGTGATCCACCCACCTTGGCCTCCCAAAGTGCTGGGATTACAGGCGTGAGCCACCGCACCTGGCCCTTATGTGCTTTTCCCCACAGTCCAAGGGATAAGCATCCTCTGATCTCATCTAATTTCACCTAATCTCTCTCATTCTCCTTTCAGCATCTTAAAGCTCTTCCTATTAGCATCTTTCTCTCTGATTCCAAACATTCACAAGTCTCTGCTTTCTTGGAACAATTCATGAAACCAGAAGCTACTAGGTAGCTTGACCTGTGTCCTCTGAAGCTTGTGCTGGCACAGAGGCTGGTGCTGGGCCTCAGGCTGGAAATCCGAGGCTGGTGTGAGGCTGGCGAACTGTTGGCAAAGCAAGAGGCACCTGCATTTGAAATGGCCTGCAGCCCCAGAATCTGTTGGGGCAAAGGATGCCTAAGTGTTTCCTGTAGACCAGATGTGGACCAGGCAGGGGAGAAGGCCAACTAGAAGCTATTTTACTCATTTTTATTTTACTTTTTTGAGATGGAGTCTCGCTTTCTGTAGCCCAGGCTGAAGTGCAGTCTTGGCTCACTGCAACCTCCGTCTCGGTTCAAGCCATTCTGTCCCAGCTTCTCGAGTAACTGGGATTACAGGCACCCGCCACCACGCCTAATTTTTTGTATTTTTAGTAGAGACGAGGTTTCACCATGTTGGGCAGGCTGGTCTCAAACTCCTGACTGCCCGCCTCAGCCTCCCAAAGTGCTGGGACTACAGGCGTGAGCCACTGTGCCTGCCTGAGAAGCCATTTTAAAGGAACTTTGCCCAAGAGGGCCACCTAGAGGGACAACAGGCCAATGGCATGTGGTGGAGGATTCCAGAAGCCAGGGGCTGAGGGAGGAATTGAAAGCAGCAAGACTGAGACGGCCAACTGGATCACAGGAAACGGAGGTAAGAAAGACTCCCAGAAGCACTGCATTGGAGAGTCAGTTACAAATTCCCATCAAGCTGAGATAGTAACAAGGCCAGATGTCGAAGGCACTTTTCTTGCCCCATCTCTAGTCTCTTATAACCCCCTCTGCCAACACAGGATGCCACAGAGGCCACAGTCGGCCTGGGGTGGGGTGGGGTGGGATGGAAGAGGAAACAAACAGAAGTCAACTACTGTCCTCCTCCTATGTGGGAGCCCAAAGAAAGTTTGAGAGAGGAAGAGAAGCAGTTTACCTTTGAATTAAATTCCTAGTTTTGATTATTAACGTGAACTGGACACTGTGGCCATTGCAGTGAGTCTGTCCTGGTAACCAGATGGAATCCAAGGGCAAGCAAAGATTTAAAGACAGAAAGCTGTTGTATGATTGGATTCTACTTCTTGACTGTGGAAACCCTGCTTGCTCAATAAAGTTTCATTTGCAAAACACCAAGTAAAATCAATGCCTACCACACAGTGCTTGAAACAGCAGCCATTAAGACTGTTGTTAATTATCTTGGTATTTCCTTAGAGAGAGGCAGATAGGAGCTGAATGTGAGGCTTTTTATTTTTTTTCCTTTGAGATAGGGTCTCATTCTGTCACCCAGACTGGGGTGCAGCTCACGGCAGCCTTGACCTCCCAGGCTCAATTCTCCTGCCTCAGCTTCCTGACTAACTGGGACCACAGGCACATACCACCATGACTGGCTTATTTTTATTATTTGTAGACAGGGTCTCCCTGTGTTGCCCAGGCTGGTCTCAAACTCCTGGGCTCAAGTGATCCTCCCATCTTGGCCTTCCAGAGTGGTGGGATTACAGGCAAGAGCCACTGCACCCGGCCAAATGTGAGGCTTTTCTAGCAGTCAAGTGTTTGATATGGCCCAAGTAGAAGGCTTAGGAGGTAGCAAGTACCTCTTCTGTGGAAGAGGAACTCTTGGGAGGAATGTGGAGGGAACTGAATTCCAGATGTGGGAGCGAGCCTGACAATCTGTGATTCCAGTTTATTGCTCATGGTCTCAACGCTCCCCCTCTACAGAGGTAACTTCTGCCCTGGCCTCTGAGTTTCAATCCCATCGTTCCTTTTTTTTTTCCCTTAAATGAGACAAATTTTGCTCTGTCACCCACGTCAGAATGCAGTGGTGCAATCATGGCTCACTGCAGCCTCTAACTCTCCAGATCGCTTAAGCTCAAACAATCATTCCATGTCAGCCTCTCAGGTAGCTGGGACTACAAGTGCACACCACCATGCCCAGAGAATTTTTGTACTTTTTGTAGAAACCGGGTTTTGCCATGTTACCCAGGTTGATCCTGAATTCCTGAGCTCAAGTGATCGTGCGTGTTGGCTGCTCAAAGTGCTGGGATTGGCCGGGCGCGGTGGCTCAAGACTGTAATCCCAGCACTTTGGGAGGCCGAGACGGGCGGATCACGAGGTCAGGAGATCGAGACCATCCTGGCTAACATGGTGAAACCCCGTCTCTACTAAAAAAATACAAAAAACTAGCCGGGCGACGAGGCGGGCGCCTGTAGTCCCAGCTACTCGGGAGGCTGAGGCAGGAGAATGGCGTAAACCCGGGAGGCGGAGCTTGCGGTGAGCTGAGATCCGGCCACTGCACTCCAGCCTGGGCGACAGAGCGAGACTCCGTCTCAAAAAAAAAAAAAAAAAAAAAAACAAAGTGCTGGGATTACAGGCATGAGCCTGGCCCAGACGACTGACGGACAACTCAGCATCACTCCCAATTAAGCCCATCTAAAATGGAGGTCTTTGGTGTAACCCGACTTCCCTCTTTATGTACTTTCCACACCCCTTTCATTCATTCCTCAAACCCAGATGAGCATGACTCTCACCCATTCTTCCCATGACACTTCTCCCACACTGGCCCCACCCGCTCCATTTCTATGGCCACTACCGTAATTCAGACCTTTGTCATCCATAAAATAGATTTCTAAACAATCTCCCCGCCCTCCATTCCCCCCCCCCCGAGAATCCTTAGCATGCAAGATCAGTCAAATCTTCCTCAAACCTGGTTCTGGCCGCGTCACAAAAGCCTCTGATTGGCCAGGCACAGTGGCTCATGCTTGTAATTCCAGCACTTTGGGAGGCAGATACGGGCAGATCACTTGAGGTCAGGAGTTCGAGACCAGCCTGGCCAACATGACAAATCCCTGTCTCTGCTAAAAATAGAAAAGCTAGCCAGGTGTGGTGGTGCATGCCTGTAATCCCCACTACTCAGGAGGCTGAGGCAGGAGAATCGCATGAACCCAGAGGCGGAGGTTGCAGTGAGCCAAAATTACGCCACTGCACTCCAGCCTGGGCAACAGAGTGAGGCTCCATCTCAGGAAAAAAAAAACAAATAAACTTTGATAAACACTTGCTTCCCAAAAAATGAAATACAAACTTTTCAGCTAACATTCATAGGACCAGCACAATCTAGTTTTTCCCAACCTGCTGTTTCCAGCTGTAACTAAAACCATTCAACTCTCCTCAAATTCACTGAGGTCCACTCTCAGCCCAGTCACACGCTGGACAAAAAAAAGGCACAGAGATGAAAGAGTACCAGGCTCCGAGGTGCTCTTAGTTCTAATTTACAGAGGAGTAAATAATTATCAGAGTATGCAGTCAGTGATAAGGGACACTGCTTGTCCTAATGTCCCCATTCCAAAATAAATGATCTATTTACTGTCCCCTGAATACTGGCCTATGCTTATTTTTTCCCCCTCCAGGTTTTTATTTGGCCTTTTTTCTCCTCCTTTCCTGTCTAAACATTTCGCGTTGTTAAACACCCAGGTCCCAGTGCCCCTCCTTTGACAATTCCGATTCCCAGGCAAAGGCTCTCTCCCTCCTCTGGAGTTAAAAGTTCCATTGAAAAACACCTACTCTATTCTTCCAGCATGTCTCAGCTTATCTGCTTTGTGCGTGTGCGCTTTTGAGACAGAATTTCGCTCGTCACCCAGGCTGCAGTGCAATGGCACAATCTCAGCTCACAGCAACCTCCACCTCCCAGTTCAAGCAATTCTCCTGCCTCCATCTTCCAAAGTAGCTGGGACTACAGGTACATGCCACCATGCCCAGTTACTTTTTGTATTTTTAGTAGAGATGGGGTTTCACCATGTTGGCCAGACAGGTCTCAAACTCCTGACCTCAGGTGATTCACCCGCCTCGGCCTCCCAAAGTGCTGGGATTACAGGCGTGAGTCACCGCACCTGGCTTTTTTTTTTTTTTTTTTTTTTTGAGACAGTCTTTCTCTGTCGCCCAAGCTGGAGTGCAGTGGGGTGATCTCGGCTCAATGCAACCTTCACCTCCGGGGTTCAAGCGATTCTCCTGCCTCAGCCTCCAGAGTAGTTGGGGCTACAGGTGTGCACCACCATGCTGGGCTAATTTTTGTATTTTTAGTAGAGACAGGGTTTCACTATTTTTGGCCAGGCTAGTCTCGAACTCCTGGCCTCAAGTAATCCACTTCAGCCTCCCAAAGTGCTGGGATTACAGGCATGAGCCACCTTGCCTGGCGGTGTTTCTGTTTTTTAATTTTAAAAATATACAGAAGGCCGGGCACGGTGGCTCATGCCTGTAATCCCAGCACTTTGGGAGGCTGAAACGGGTGAATCACGAGGTCAGGAGTTCGAGACCAGTCTGACCAACATGGTGAAACCCTGTCTGTACTAAAAATACAAAAAATTAGTGGCCGGGCGCGGTGGCTCATGCCTGTAATCCCAGCTCTCAGGGAGGCTGAGACGGGAGGATAGCTTGAGCCCAGGAGTTCGAGACCTGCCTGGGTAATATAGCGAGACCCCGTTCTCCACAAAAAGGAAAAAAAAATTAGCCAGGTGTGGTGGCGCGCTAATCCCAGCTACTCAGGAGAATAAGGCAGGAGAACTGCTTGAACCTGGGAGGCAGAGGTTGCAGTGAGCAGAGATTGTGCCACTGCACTCCAGCCTGGATGACAAAGACTGTCTCAAAAAAATAAACATAAAAAAAATCTCTATCATATATACATATATATAGAGAGAGATGGGGGGTCTCACTATGTTGCCCAGGTTAGTCTCACACTTCTGGCCCCAAGCAATCCTCCCGCCTCGGCCTCCCAAAGTGCTAGGATTACAGGCGTGACCCACCGTATCTGGCCACATCTCAGCTTTGGAAGGTCCTCTCTCACACAGCGCCCACCCCCATCCCAATCCTGGGTTACACATACCTCCTCTGCGTCCCTGCAACACTTCACACTTCTATTGTTGTTCATTTGTGCTGCTTGCAATTTACTTGTCTCTCCCACTAGACTCTGAGCTCCCTAAAGGCAAATAATATGTAGATCCTGTTCACAGTAGAATACTCAGCTCCCAAATTGGGCTGGCATATCTTTTTTGAAAATTTTTTTTCTTTTAAAAATGAAATATAGAGATTGGGTCTTGCTATGTTGGGATTATAGGCATAAGCCACTGCCCCCAGCCAGGCTGGCATATCTTAACAGTTCAATAAAGAAGTGGAAGAGAGGAAGGAGAGTACAGCAGTCGCCGTGAACTCTCTTGTATTTATACTTTTTTTTTTTTTCCCAAAGACAGAGTTTTGCTCTTGTTGCCCAGGCTGGAGTGCATTGGTGCAATCTTGGCCTCCGCCTCCCAGGTTCAAGCGATTCTCCTGCCTCAGCCTCCCGAGTAACTGGAATTACAGTCGTACACCACGACACCCGGCTAATTTTTTGTATTTTTAGTAGAGAGACTGGGTTTCTCAATGTTAGTCAGGCTGGTCTCCAACTCCCGACCTAAGGTGATCCGCCCGCCTCGGCCTCCCAGAGTGCTCGGATTACAGGCTTGAGCCACCACGCCTGGCCGTACTGATACCTTCTTTAGCACTTCTGCTGTTATTGCCACTCCTGTTTTACCAACCACTGTCCCCAGGCTGCCTTAGTCATTGGTCCCCCCTGGATTTACACATTCCTCTATCAGGGTGGCAACTTGTGGCACATCTATCGGCTCCACTGTGAAACTTTTTCAGGGCAAGGACTGTGTCTGAGAAATCTCTGTATGCCCAGAAAACAGGAGGGGAAAAATGAAGCTCCTAATTTACAGATTTACGCGGGGCGCGGTGGCTCACGCCTGTAATCCCAGCACTTTGGGAGGCACAGGCGGGCGGATCACCTGAGGTAAGGAGTTCGAGAGCAGCCTAATATGATGAAACCCAGTCTCTACTAAAAATATAAAAATTAGCCGGGCGTGATGGCACACGCCTGTAGTCCCGGCTATTCAGGAGGGTGAGGCAAGAGAATCGCTTGAGCCCGGGAGGAGGAGGCTGCAATGAGCCGAGTTCGCGCCACTGTACTCCAGCCGGGGCTACAGAGCGAGACTCCGTCTCAAAAAAATAAGTAAATTCATACATTTAAGTGACAAACTCATTGTGAGCAGGGAATTCTACTCGACTTTGTCTGCGTAAACTCTGAGCAAATCCACTTGGCCTCAGCTACAGGATCTTTATTCATAAAGCAGAAACAGTGGGACCATTACAGCACTGCTGGGCAGACGAGAAAAGGTAGGAACTGTATGACCACAGAACCTGTTGTCCCTACAACCTATTCATCCGGAACACCGAATAGTGGTCCTCTAAAGCTCTCAGGGCTGGAGGTCGCCATTATCAGCAGTGGCGTCACTAAAGCTTTGTAAACTTGAACCCAAGGGTCTCAGCAACTTGGGAGACGACGGCCCGGATCTGAGGAGATGGCCCCTTCCTCCCACCCCGCCCAAGGACTCTCAGCCTCCCCAGCCCGTGCCTTTCCGGAGCTCAGAGCCCCCGCTGGTCTCCAGGGGCGGGAGGGATGAGTTTGGGTGAGGACAGGGGCTCGGGTCTGGGACTCACTCCACCTCCCGTGCTGCGCGACTCTGGCCAGGCTCCCTGTCCGAGCCTCTCTGCCTGGGACCCCACCTGGAAAAATGGGTCCTCTAAGGCGCTTCCAGCCTAAAGCCCGTCCTCTTCTACCTCTTGGGTGCGGACTGTCCCTCCCACTCCGACCACAGGTCCCCCACCGGCCACGCTATGACCCAGCCAAACACCAGGGTTGCCAGGGGAGTCCCTGAGCGTTCCTTTTCGACTCCCGGAAGTGGCCGTGATCTCACGAGATCCCGGAGGCGAGCGCGACCGGAAGTCCGGTCACTCTCGCGAGGCCCCACGGAGCAGAGCCGGGAGCGCTGCGGTGTGTGGAGGTCGTTGGAGTCACTTGCCTGTCAGCAGCTCCTGTGTCTGCCCGTCGGCGCCCCTCCCGCTCCAGCCATGCTTTCCGCCCTCGCCCGGCCTGCCAGCGCTGCTTTCCGCCGCAGCTTCAGCACCTCGGCCCAGGTAGGCCCGACGAGGGGCGGCTTGCAGGCGGAGCACACCCCCCGGCCCGGGCCAAGTGCGTCCCCGGTTCGCGAGCAGCTCTGACCCTCTCCAGGCCAGCCTGGACCGCAGGGCTGCCCGGCACTGGCTGGAGATTGTGGCGCCCGGGGCAGGCCCTGACACTGGCCTGGAGATGCGAGGGAGAAAGCCGGGGAGAAGGGGGCGAGGTAGTCCCGCTCCAGGGCCGGTTCATTTATTTGGCAGGGCTCCCCCCAGGTCTCCCAGATTCCCCAGAGGACCTGCTCTCGGCCTGCACGCCTTCAAGGTTAGGAAACCGGGGCTCTGGATCTGAAAGTAAACTTACGTTTTTTTCTGCAGTTTTCCATTGCTTTGATATAGCTAATCTCCTTCTTGCAGCATCCGTGTGAGTTGTGCGTGAATAAAAGAAATCGTATAATTTCTGACTCCATAGTATGGACAAACCGAGGCTAGAGAACTGGGCCAGGGTTACACAGTCATTTGGCCAGAGGATTAGAATTCACCTCTTCTGACCTGAAGACGGCTTCCTCTTAACCTTTTTGGAGGATCTCTCCTGCTGTGGGCGGGCTGAGCCTGCCGCCAGGTGTCTTAACACAGTGCTTGACTTGGCCAGCGACCACTTAAGCCTAGGCTATTTTTAGCCATCTTCTAGAACGGTGGTTCTTAAACTCTGCTGTGTGTCAGAATCACCGGAAAGCTAATAAAAAACAGGCCTGGGCTCACTGAAGAAGCATAAGACCAGGGTTTCCGCATTTTTACCAAGTGAATCTAATTAAACCTAAGTTTGAGAACCCGGGAGGTGCCCGCATTGCCTTTTAATTACGACACCCAGGAGGGAGATAATTTTAAAGGGGAATCCAAATTTATCATTGAAGTTCTGTCCTCCGGTTTCCTGTACATCCAGTTCATTTGAAAAATAAATACAAATGCCCCTGGGTTGATGGCTGCTTCCCGTACCCATCGCAAGTTGATAATATCCTAAGTCAAAAGGCAAGTTTAACTTTGTATATTTTCAGCTCGCATTGGCTTCCCACACGCAACCCCATCGTAAGTTGAATGTACCAAATTCTTTTGAGTTGCGGTAAAGTGGGGGCCCAGCTGTATACAGATAAGTCCATTAAGTTCCTGTGCTTGCCAACAACTATGCTGGGTGCTGCAGGGGATACCAAATTAAGTGAGAAGTGGTACTTGAGATGGGACAGAAACGAGTAAACTTAGGACAGGTGGAGGCGATGAAGGTCTTAGGGAATAAGTGAGTGAGAGAACAGGAGGCGATGAGGTGTGGGGAAGGGGCAGCCGACCAAAGGTAGGACAGGGAAGAATGATGTCCCGGAGAGGTTGAGTTTTGGTAGGACCTTCAGATATGCGACATATTTATTAAGCTAGGTACTGGAACTACATCGGTGAACAAAACACAGACGTCCCTGCTCTCATGGCAATTACTAGATACTTCACTTATTGCCCCACTATAAGGTATCTGAAAATAGTGATGAACATACAGGAAAAATGGGGATTGTAGGGTGCTTGTGTTAGGGAAGAGGGTACCAATTTTATTTATTTATTTATTTATTTATTTTTTGAGGCAAAGTCTCTCTGTTGCCAGACTGGAATGCAGTGGCATGATCTCGGCTCACTGTAACCTCTGCCTCCCAGGTTCAAGCGATTCTGCTACCTCAGCCTCCCGAGTAGTTGGGACTACAGGCGCACCACACGCAGCTAATTTTTGTATTTTTAGTAGAGATGGGGTTTCACCATGTTGGCCAGGATGGTCCCGACAGAGTCTTACTCTGTCTTCTAGGCTGGAGTGCAGTGGGTACCATCTCGGCTCACTGCAACTAACTCCTGGGCTCAAGTGATTCTCCTGCCTCTGGCCAGGCTGGTCTCCTCCTTGGCCTCCCAAAGTGCTGGGATTACAGGCATGGGCCACCACTCCCAACCAAGGGTAGCAATTTTACATCAGCCAGTGTAGGCCTCACCCAGAATGAGATGTTTGAGTAAAAGTCCGAAGGAAGCAGAGATCACATCATATGGAAAGAGTATTCCAGGTACTGGATACGTCTCAGGACATAGCTGAGAGCCCTTGGAGAAGCATGGGGCATGCCTCTAAGGTTTGAGAAGAGGCTAGGGTAGTTCAGAGAAAGCAGTGGAGGTAACAGAACAGGCCTTGTAAAATTTTCGTTTTTTCTAAGAAATAGGGTAGCCATTTGAGGGTTTTCAGCTGTGTAATGACTTGCTCTTCCTTCCAATTAACAAGATAGTCTTAGAAGCGAGAAAAAGGTGAATTAGGAGTTCATTGTGATCATCTAGGTGCAGATGGTAAGAAACGGTTGCGGCCGGGCACGGTGGCTCAAGCCTGTAATTCCAGCACTTTGGGAGGCCGAGACGGGCGGATCACGAGGTCAGGAGATCGAGACCATCCTGCCTAATGCGGTGAAACCCCGTGTCTACTAAAAAGTACAAAAAAAAAAAACTAGCCGGGCGAGGTGGCGGGCGCCTGTAGTCCCAGCTACTCTGGAGGCTGAAGCAGGAGAATGACGAGGCTGAAGCAGGAGAATGACGTAAACCCGGGAGGCGGAGCTTGCAGTGAGCTGAGATCTGGCCACTGCACTCCAGCCTGGGCGACAGAGTGAGACTCCGTCTCAAAAAAAAAAAAAAAAAGAAATGGTTGCATTCTGGTACCAGAAGGGTTTGCAGATGTGTGATTGGATAAGGGGTCATGGATGACGCCAAGGTTTTGGGCCTTGGAGTTGGGCTGAAATAGATAGGCAAGACTTACAGAAGAGAGTGGGTTTAGGCAGGGGGGAGATATCAGGAGCTCAGTTTTATTGATTGATTGATTGATTGATTGATTGAGACAGAGTCTCACTCTGTCACCCAGTGATGTGATCTCGGCTCACTGCAGTCTCTGCTTCCTGAGCTCAAGTGATTCTCTCACCTCAGGCTCCCCATAGCTCGGATTACAGGTGCTGCCACCATGCCCAACTAATTTTTTTTGTATTTTTAGTAGAGATGGGGTTTCACCGTGTTGGCCAGGTTGGTCTCAAACTCCTAACCTCAAGTGATCCACTCACCTCGGCCTCCCAAAGTGCTGGGATTACAGGTGTGAGCCACCGCGCCCAGCCGGGAGCTGAGTTTTAGATATGTTCAATTTAAAATGCCTGTTGGTCATACAAGCGACGTTGTTGAGAGGGCAGCTGATGAAAGCAGAAAGATGGACTTGAGCCCATGTTGCAGTGGTCTCCAGACTTTGGATCTTGTTTTTTTTGGTTGTTTTTTTTTTTTGAGACGGAGTTCTGCTGTTGTTGCCCAGGCTGGAGTGCAGTGGTGCGATCTCGGCTCACCTCCGCTTCCTGGGTTCAAGCCGTTCTCCTGCCTCAGTCTCCCGAGTAGCTGGGATTACAGGCATGCACTACCACGCCTGGCTAATTTTGTATTTTTAGTAGAGACAGGGTTTCTCCATGTTGGTCACACTGGTCTCAAACTCCCAACCTCAGGTGATCCGCCTGCCTCAGCCTCCCAAAGTGCTGGGATTACAGGTGTGACCCACTGCACCCAGCTGGATCCTGTATCTTTAACAGTAAAAATGTAGAAAGCACATAGCTCCAATATATTTACTGATACATATATGTACTAATATATACATTATAAACTCAAGTCAAAATTTTAAAACAAACATAACACATTATAAGGTGTTAAAACTTACAGATATTGGGCCGGGCGCGGTGGCTCAAGCCTGTAATCCCAGCACTTTGGGAGGCCGAGACGGGCGGATCACAAGGTCAGGTGATCGAGACCATCCTGGCGAACACAGTGAAACCCCGTCTCTACTAAAAATACAAAAAAAAACTAGCCGGGTGAGGTGGCAGGAGCCTGTAGTCCCAGCTACTTGGGAGGCTGAGGCCTGAGAATGGCGGGAACCCAAGAGGCGGAGCTTGCAGTGAGCTGAGATCCGGCCACTGCACTCCAGCCTGGGCGACAGAGCAAGACTCCGCCTCAAAAAAAAAAAAAAAAACTTACAGATAAAGACGGTGTTACTGTATGTCCGTTTTCAACACAGTTGCCAAGCAGTGTGCTGTTGGTAGCCACTCTGCCACCCAGCAAAGGTCAGCGGGTCTGGAAGACAGCTCTTTGACAAGGAGATCATGATCTAACCTCCGGACCACCAAAGATTTTCATCTCATTGCAAAGCATGGTAAAGATTACACTACTTAAGGATCGTGGTTTTGTAAATACTAACTTAAGCTGATGACGTCCTGTAATATACAAACAGTGACATCACCTTGACACAGTGAAAGCAAACCAGTGAAACAGTCCTCTTCCCCTCCCTCCCCCATGTTGTGTTCACCTTACACCTTATGTACACGTGGGACTGATCCATTTAAGTGCCCTAGTGAGGGCGCAGGTCAGTCCATTTCTTGGTAGAGATTAATTCTTTGTTAGATAAAGATAGAGACAGGCCGGGCTTGGTGGCTCACACCTGCAATCCCTGCACTTTGGAGACTGTGGTGGGAGGATAACTTGAGCTCAGAAGTGTGAGACCAATCTGGGCAATGTGGCAAAACTTCATTTCTATAAACAAAAAAACAAAAATTAGCCGGGCATGGTGGTGCACACCTCTAGCCCCAGCTACAGCTAAGGTGGGGAGGATGGCTTGAACCAAAAAGGCAGAGGTTGCACTGAGCCAAGATCGCACCACTGCACTCCAGCCCGGGCGACAGAGGGAGACCCTATCTCAAAAAGAAAAGATACGGCCAGGCGCAGTGGCTCACGCCTGTAATCCCAGCACTTTGGGAGGCCGAGGTGGGCGGATCACAAGTTCAGGAGATCGAGACCATCTTGGCTAACACGGTGCAACCCCGTCTCTACTAAAAATACAAAAAATTAGCCGGGCACGGTGGCGGGCACCTGTAGTCCCAGCTACTCGGGCAGCTGAGGCAGGAGAATGGTGTGAACCCGGGAGGCAGAGCTTGCAGTGAGCCAAGATGACTCCACTGCACTCCAGCCTGGGCGACGGAGCGAGACTCCATCTCAAAAAAAAAAAAAAATGCTCATTGCAGCATCTTCATCCTCCACCCTGGTGGGATTGTCTTGGGCACTCCGCTGTGAAACCACTGCCCTGGCTGAATGTTGGAGGCATGAAAGCTTTGGAAGATTTTTTTTTTTTTTTGAGGGGGAGTCTTGCTCTGTCGCCCAGGCTGGAGTGCAGTGGCACAATCTCCACTGACTGCAACCTCCGCCTCCTGGGTTCAAGCAATTCTCCCGTCTCAGCCTCCTGAGTAGCTGGGATTACAGGCGTGCACCACCATGCCCAGCTAATTTTTGTATTTTTAGTAGAGATGGGATTTTGCCGTGTTGGCCAGGCTGGTCTCGAACTCCTGACCTCAGGTGATCCACTCACCTCAGCCTCCCAAAGTTCTGGGATTACAGGTGTGAGCCAGCCCAGAAGATATTTTTTAAAGAGATGGAATCCTGCTCTGTTGCCCAGGCTGGAGTGCAATGGCACCAGCATGGCTCATGGTAGCCTCAGCTCCTGGGCTCAAGTGATCCTCCCACCTCAGCCTTCTGAGTAGCTGGGACTACAGGTGCACACCACCATGCCAGCTAGATATTTGAGCACGAGAGTGAAATGATTATAACTTTGATTTTGGGGAACGGTGCTTTGGAGGTGTCGCTGAGTACCTCAGTTAGATAATGGAATAGAATGAAGAGGAGGAGTGGGTCGGGAGGGTGGTTGAGCTGCCAAGTTCTGCATGTCCTGATTTGATGTCTCTGATAAGAAGGAGGCGGCAGAAGATGGTTCTAAAAGTTTACGTTTAGTGAACACAAGTGCCATTTGGGACCAGGGATGGAGGTAGGGGGGCAGGATCAATGGACAAATGAGTTTGTGGAACCCATGGAGTGCCTAACAGAGCTGGGAATGCAGAGCTGGGATTTGGGAGTCCCTAAGACTCACACAAGATGTGGGAGTGAGAGTTGAAGATCCAGAAGTGGATGGGGCTGCCCGACCTCAGGTTCTGAGCAGGTCTGACAGGTTCAAGTTTCCAGGCAGCCAGGGGTTCACCTTTAAAGCACCAGCTTGAAACTCAGAAATTCAAATGTGGGTTGTGTGCGCTTCCACAGTTTAATTTCCGGAGCAGAAACGCACTGTGTAAGCCTATTGGTTCGGATTTTGGTTTGTTTGGTTTTGGTTTCTGATAACCAAAGCCTGTTATTAGCTGGCCTCAGCTACTGTAGGAGACTGTGCAGTGATGCTGTCAGACCCCAGATGACCACACATGGTGCCGGGAGTTCCCGTGTCTGCCACTTGGTTTGCCTCTTCCCCCACCGGCAGCTGCCTGCCTGCCAGGAATCGGCTCTGCTTCTCATTTGTTATTTTAGATCAGAAACAAGCTCCCTGGGGGTGGCTGGAATTTTGGTCAGACCTTGAGTGAGACATAGAGGGTAAGAGTGCCTTTGAATAACGGGAGTGATTGCCAATTGCGGGGCTCACAGGAGCGATTGCCAGATGTGGGGCCGGGTCACTTTCACCCCATCACTTTCCTAACTCTTCCAAGCTGAAATGCCCAGGGCCAGCTGCTACTTTGCTGCCTGTTCTTCTGATTAGCCTGGTATGAAACAGTGATTCTCAAACTGTTTGATATCAAAATCATCTGGGAAAAATGGCAAAAATGCCAAGGCCTAAGCCCCATCCTGCTTCCAGGAGCCTAGTCCTGGGTGGGCTTCATTAGCTCAGCAGGTGGCTCTGATACACACCTAGGCTGGAGAAACGGTATGAGATACTGGAGCCCAAGATGACAGATCTGACTCACCTAGAAGGGTTGGAGCCTTTCCCCATGTACGTAACCCCTTCCCCCTCTTGTTAGGCAGCTACTCATCCTGCCTGAGGCTCCAGCCACAAGTTTGGTGCCTGGATGAACCTTCCGATTCCCCACCCCTGCAGGAAGTTGATCGCCACACCCTTGTCTGCCCTCTTGCACAAGGGGCTTCTATGACAGTGTTCTCTCTGCCCCTAATGCATCTCATCACCTGTCTCCTCCAGAGCCAGCAGGGATCTTCCTGCAGCCTCATTTACTGGGAGGCCTGTTGCTAGGCACTCAGTGTGTTCATAGTTTGTAAAGCTGCAGGTTGGAGGTAAGGCTGCTATTACCAGTCCAGCTGCCTGATGGAGTCCAGCTTGTTCCTCATCTTTCAAGAGGATTTTGAAGTGCCCCGATTATCACAGCCTCTACAGACATAAATTCTCCCCATTTGAAAGTGGACCTTTGTTTTTTGTGTTTTTTTTTTTTTGAGACGGAGTCTTGCTCTGTCGCCCAGGCTGGAGTGCAGTGGTGCGATCTCCACTCACTGCAAGCTCCGCTTCCCGGGTTCACGCCATTCTCCTGCCTCAGCCTCCTATGTAGCTGGGACTACAGGTGCCTGCCACCACGCCCGGCTAATTTTTGTATTTTTAGTAGAGATGGGGTTTCACCGTGTTAGCCAGGATAGTCTCGATCCGCTGACCTCGTGATCCACCTGTCTCGGCCTCCCAAAGTGCTGGGATTACAGGCGTGAGCCACCGCGCCTGGCCCGAAAGTGGACCTTTGGAATGAAGGTCCTGAATTCTCCAGAATGAGACCGATACAAATACAATGATTGTATCTGGCTTTGGCAACTGCAGTAAAAAGAGGCCGAGTGCAGTATTTTTACAGGATACCATGTGAATCCTTTTCATGCTCATTTCGTCCTAAGAGTCCTTTCTCTGTGCCTCTTTTTAGAACAATGCTAAAGTAGCCGTGCTAGGGGCCTCTGGAGGCATCGGGCAGCCGCTTTCACTTCTCCTGAAGAACAGCCCCTTGGTGAGCCGCCTGACCCTCTATGATATTGCGCACACACCCGGGGTGGCTGCAGATCTGAGCCACATCGAGACCAAAGCCGTCGTGAAAGGTACTGGGCGCTTGACCCTGGAGACTTGCCTCCTGTCCCCAGTAGGCCAGGATCTGAGTTTTCAGTAAGATTCTTAGATGAAACTAAGTGTTTAGAGACCTGGGGTTTCTGTGTTTTAAATTTAACTTTTACAAGTGATTACACCCTGTTGGACTTGGATCTATAAACATTGAAATAGCAGTGTCTTTTAGAAATGTGAGGTACCCTAATCATCCCGTTTTCTACTTTTTCTAATTTGAAAAGTTGTGTGAAGATGGGGAAGAGGGAAGTGTCGGCAACCTGTGATGAGAATTTGGGGACTGTAAAGTGGTGGTCCCAGCTGCGGGCTGCCTTCCCCCCCCCACCCCAGTGTTGTCTTGCCAGCTTCTCAAAAAGCACGGCCTCTTTGGGAAACCTGCCCGTCCATGGAAGGCAGTGTCGGATATTCAGTAAATGTTGTCGGGAAATGATTCACTGGACTCAGTGCAGCGGCTCATGCCTGTAATCCCAGCACTTTGGGAGGCCAAGTCGGGAGGATTGCTTGAGTCCAGGAGTTCAAGACCAGTCCAGGCAACAGGGCGAGACCCCTATCTCAACAAAAAGTACAACAACTAGCTGGGTGTGATAGTGCGCACCTGTCGTCCCAGCTACTTGGGAGGCTAAGGTGGGAGGATTATTTGAGCCCAGGAGGTTGAGGCTACAGTGAGCCCCGACTGCACCACTGCACTTCAGCCTAGATGAGAGAGTGAGACCCTGTCTCAAAAATAATATCATCCATAAATATATATAATTTATATATGCTGTTTATTTAACCTTCACAATATATCAACATTTTTGCATATCACCAAATTCTTTTTTTTTTTTTTTTTTTGAGACAGAGTATCTTGCTCTGTCTCCCGGATGGAATACAGTGGCACAATCTTGGCTTACTGCAACCTCCTCATCCTGGGTTCAAGTGATTCTCCTACCTCAGCCTCCCGCGTAGCTGGGACCACAGGCACGTGCCACTATGCCCGGCTACTTTTTGTGTTTTTAGTAGAGATGGGGTTTCACCATGTTGGCCAGACTGGTCTAGAACTCCTGACCTCAAGTGATCCACCCACCTCGGCCTCCCAAAGTGCTGGAATTACAGGCATGAGCAACTGTGCCCAGCCCAAGTTCTTGATAAAATTATTTTATTTTTTTTTTTTTTGAGACGGAGTCTTGCTCTGTTGCCCGGGCTGGAGTGCAGTGGCCGGATCTCAGCTCACTGCAAGCTCCGCCTCCCGGGTTTACGCCATTCTCCTGCCTCAGCCTCCCGAGTAGCTGGGACTACAGACACCCGCCACCTCGCCCGGCTAGCTTTTTGTATTTTTTAGTAGAGACGGGGTTTCACCGTATTAGCCAGGATGGTCTCGATCTCCTGACCTCGTGATCCACCCGTCTCGGCCTCCCAAAGTGCTGGGATTACAGGCTTGAGCCACCACGCCCAGCCAATAAAATTATTATTATTATTGTTTTTTTTTTTTTTTTTTTGAGACGGAGTCTCGCTCTGTCGCCCAGGCTGGAGTGCAGTGGCCGGATCTCAGCTCACTGCAAGCTCCGCCTCCGGGTTCACGCCATTCTCCTGCCTCAGCCTCCAAGTAGCTGGGACTACAGGCGCCCGCCACCTCGCCGGCTAGTTTTTTGTATTTTTTAGTAGAGACGGGGTTTCACAGTGTTAGCCAGGATGGTCTCGATCTCCTGACCTCGTGATCCGCCCGCCTCGGCCTCCCAAAGTGCTGGGATTACAGACTTGAGCCACCGCGCCCGGCCAAAATTATTTTTAAAGCTGTATTTTACCATTTATGATAGCTCTACTGTTGACCATTGACTGTTTCCTGTTTGCTTCTGTAAATATAAATATATTAATATAAGTTACAGTACGTATCTTTATCTTTATATCTTGTTTGACTCTTAGAGTTCTAAACACAGAATTAGTAGGTATGAGTATTTCAAAGCATTTACTATAAAGTTTCAAATTGCTTTCCAGAAAGGTTCTACTGATTTCTTTCCCCTCCAACAGCATATGAGGATACCATGTCTGATGGCATTTACATGAGTCTTTTTTTTTTTTTATACTTTTTTTTTTTTTTTGAGACGGAGTCTCGCTCTGTCCCCCAGGCTGGAATGCAGTGGCTGGATCTCAGCTCACTGCAAGCTCCGCCTCCCGGGTTCACGCCATTCTCCTGCCTCAGCCTCCCGAGTAGCTGGGACTACAGGCGCCTGCCACCTTGCCCGGCTAGTTTTTTGTATTTTTTTTTTTTAGTAGAGACGGGGTTTTACTGTATTAGCCAGGATGGTCTCGATCTCCTGACCTCATGATCCACCCGTCTCGGCCTCCCAAAGTGCTGGGATTATAGTCTTGAGCCACCGCGCCCGGCCTACATGAGTCTTAAGTTGGTGTAACCAACTGGGGAGGCTGCCTGGCAAATTTTATGTTCATGCACCTTCCAGAGTTCTTTGAATGGGTTGCCCATTTTCTTTTTTTTTTTTTTTTGAGACGGAGTCTGGCTCTGTCGCCCAGGCTGGAGTGCAGTGGCCGGATCTCAGCTCACTGTAAGCTCCGCCTCCCGGGTTTACGCCATTCTCCTGCCTCAGCCTCCCGAGTAGCTGGGACTACAGGCGCCTGCCTCGTCGCCCGGCTAGTTTTTTGTATTCTTTAGTAGAGACGGGGTTTCACCGTATTAGCCAGGGTGGTCTCGATCTCCAGACCTTGTGATCCGCCCGTCTCGGCCTCCCAAAGTGCTGGGATTACAGGCTTGAGCCACTGCGCCCGGCCTACATGAGTCTTAAGTTGGTGTAACCAACTGGGGAGGCTGCCTGGCAAATTTTATGTTCATGCACCTTCCAGAGTTCTTTGAACGGGTTGCCCATTTTCTTTTGGGCTGTATATTTGGGTTAAGAAGGCTCCTGCATTAAGGAAAAAGTCAAGATCAAAGCAGATTTTGGATATTTTAGCAAATTTCCCTGAAATCTTTGAAAACATACTTTTTCCTTCAGATGATAGGAGTAAATGAAATAGTAATATTTAGAGTCTGTCAGCACAGGACGTTTCCTTTCCTGGCCTTCATTGCCTTCTGATCAAGGAGTTTGGGCCAACACAGTGGTTCACACCTGTAATCCCAGTACTTTGGGAGGCCAAAGTGGGTGGATCACTTGAGTTCAGGAGTTCAAAACCAGCCTGGCCAACCTGGTGAAACCCCTTCTCTACTAAAAATACAAAAATTAACCAAATGTGGTGGTGCACGCCTGTATTCCCAGCTACTTGGGAGGCTGAAACAGGAGAATCACTTGAAGCCGGGAGGTGGAGGTTGCAGTGAGCCAAGATCGTACCAGTGCACTCCAGCCTGGGTGACAGAGCAAGACTCCTTCTCAAAAAAAAAAAAAGAGTTTTCATCAGGATGGTGGTGGGGAATGAGCAGCTCCTCATTCTGACTGGAGGCCAAGAGTGACTTACAGTGCTCACGAGTAGGATGAAGACAAGCAGTGGCTCAGTTCGCTTTTGTGGAAACCTGGAGGGCTTGACCCATTCTAGCTGGTGCCTGGGCAAGGAGAGGCTGGGGAAAGCAGGGTAGAAGGGGACAGTTCCTGCCACAGGGATTGTCATCTCGCAGGGCAGTATTCGTTAACAGAAGGAAGTCATGTTACAGGTGGGACTTCTAGCCTTTCTCGAGGCCATTAGTTGGCATTAAGGCCAGGGCTGAACTTTCCAGGCCTGTCTGAATCAGAAGTGGTGACATTTCTCTTTTGGGGTGTTTGTTCTAGGCTACCTCGGACCTGAACAGCTGCCTGACTGCCTAAAAGGTTGTGATGTGGTAGTTATTCCGGCCGGTGTCCCCAGAAAACCAGGTTTGTGTTTGAAAGCCTTGTCTGGTACCTCCCCACTTGAAGATGTGGGGATTAAACCCATTTTCTATTAAAAATGGGTTTAATCTGGTTGCTTTTTCGTAGGAAAAATGCCACCAGCTCCCGTTGCCTGTGGGGTAAAGGTCACATCTCTTTCTTGGCCTAGGATCAAAGTCATCTTGCCATTTCCCTGTGCCTCTGTGCACAGACGCCGTTCCCTCTCCTTAGCCCCACACTACCTTGGGGGTTCTTATTAAACCTTGATGGTCCTTCTCAGATGTTGTCCTCCCCTGCTCCACCCACACAGACCTCGCTTCTGGCGCTCATCGTGCTGGATCATTTACCCTGCAAGAGAGACTGACTTGAAATGGGGACCTTGAGTGGCTAAATTTCCTGTAACAGCTGATGCTCAGCACATTCTGCCTGTCTGGAAATTTGTGGTGTTCTCTGTTAACATCTCATATTGGATCATTTCCAGGCATGACCCGGGATGACCTGTTTAACACCAATGCCACAATTGTGGCCACCCTGGCCGCTGCCTGTGCCCAGCACTGCCCAGAAGCCATGATCTGCATCATTGCCAATCCGGTGAGTGTGGCAGCGCCTGGCCCTTGCAGCTGTGGCAGGCGCTTAGGCGCTGACAGTGCGTGGAAGGCTCATGATTTGCAGCAGAGGCTGCTGATGTGCTGCGGGGGTCGGGGGGTACACAGATGAAGGGGCTGAGATGGAGAGGTCGGGTGCACTAAGCAGAGGCCCGTCCGTGCGTTTCCTAAGGACCCCTTCCAGCATGAACTGAATGAGCGTTGGGAGCGTTGTCACAGCCGCGAGCTTTGGGCAGATCCCATCTCTCTCTGCTTTAGTTTCCTCACTGAAGAGAAGTCCATTCTCAAGGCTCCTTTCAGCCATGATTGTGGTGGCCTGTTGATTCCCTTTTTGACACAGTAGCTCCTACTTATCTGGGGCAGTGTAGTGTGTTCCAAGAGCCCAGCAGCTGCCTGAAACTGGCGAGTACTGAGCCCTGTATATACCATGTGTTTTCCTAGGCATACGCACCTATGATAAGTTAATTCATAAACTAGGCACAGTAAGAGATTAACAACAACAACTAATGGTAAAACAATCATTACAAGAGACTATAATAAAAGTGATTTCTTTCCTT
Organism: Trachypithecus francoisi; assembly: GCF_009764315.1. Lineage (NCBI taxonomy): Eukaryota > Metazoa > Chordata > Mammalia > Primates > Cercopithecidae > Trachypithecus > Trachypithecus francoisi. The sequence goes on along the minus strand of NW_022681469.1, from coordinate 117,911,870 downwards.
TTAGTCAGGAACTTTTGCCTTCTCGCTTAAGGGAAGTACTTAATGATTTCTCTGGTTTCTCCAAATCGCCAGCATCACTACTCTTGCGCTTTGGGGCCGTTATAAAGTAAAATAAGGCAACTGGAACACAAGAATTGTGATCTCTCAACAGCTGCTCCGATTACCAAGATGGCTCCTAAGTGACTCAGGGACAGGTGGTGTATACGCATGAGTATGCTGGGCAAAGTGTTGACCCCTGTCCTGGGCGGGATGGTGCCAGAGTTCATCCTGCTACTCAAAATGGCATGCAGTTTTTTTGTTTGTTTTTGGTGTGTTTTTTTTTTTTTTTTTGGCTCTGTCACCCAGGTCGGAGTGCAGTGGCGCGACCTTGGCTCACTGCAACCTCTGCCTCCCGGGTTCAAGCGATTCTCCTGCTTCAGCCTCCTGAGTAGCTGGGATTACAGGTGCACACCACGATGCCCAGCTAATTTTTGTATTTTTAGTAGAGATGGGGTTTCGCCATGTTGGCCAGGCTGGTCTCAAACTCCCAGCCTCAGGTGATCCTCTTGCCTTGGCCTCCCAGGGTGTGGGGATTACAGGCATGAGCCACTGTGCCCAGCCGGTTTAAAACCCATGAGTTACTTATTTCTGAAATTTTCCATGTAGTAATGCAGACCTCAGTTGACTGCTGGTAATTAACACAGCAGAAAGTGAAACCATGGATAAGGTGGGACTGTCTGCATTCTCCTCAGGATTTCCATTCCTGGGCCCGTCGTCCCCGTCCCTTCACTCACAGTCGTAGACACACACAGCCCCCCAGGCCCCACTCACAGGATTTTGCAGGTAGCTGCTTACTCTCAGAAGTGTTGAGTCCCACGCCCTCACTGAGGGCGGCCGTGGTTCCCCAGCTTGACCTGCTGGGCCTTGTGCTCGTTTAACAGAAGCCCCCTCACTGCTCCTTCCCGGTGGAGCCTGGGTCCTGGTGTCTGAGGATGAGGATCAATGGAGGTGAAGGGGCAGGGACCGTGATGTCACTGAGAGGTGTGGATGCCAGCAGGCATGCAGAGCTCGTGCTCCTGGCCTCTGAGGGTCCTGCCTTCCCCAGAAGCTCACCCTCCTCAGAGTGGTGGGTCACAAGTAGAGAGCTGCTGTTCCCTTTGTTGGTGAGCTAACCATTGCCTGATACAAACCTTGCCGTTAGGTCATCTTCCGGCGTGCCGGGTGATGTGTTCAGCACTCGCCCTGCATGAAGTCTTTTAGTCTTTACAATGACTTCATGAGGTCATCATTTCCCCCGCTTACAGAAGAAAAAACTGGGTCCCGGGGAGTTAGGATGACCTGGCCAGGGTCGTAGCACAGAGGGAACAAGCTGCCCGTGGACCTGCTTCCTTGGAGCGCACAGCCACTGTGCGCCGCCCTCCCGTCAGGAGTGGCCCTGCAGCTGTGAGTCCCGGCCGCGCGGAAGGTGACCTTTGAAGGCATCATCCCACATTTCAGCTGATAGCTGAAGGGCCACCAACGGACGAAGCATCCTCTACAGTCAAGGGTTTCTTTGTTCATGTGGTGTGGCCTGTCCTTTGTGGCGGGTGGCTTGCCAGTACACAGTTATCAGACAGGGCAGGTTAATGTGGCGTCTTTGGACTAGTTAGACCTTTGGGAAGGTCTGACGAAAAGCCCTTTTCCTTCTGTGGCTTGGCCCTGCTCTTGGAACCCAGGGCAAGCCACGCCTGTCTCTTGGATGTCCTAGGTTAACTCCACCATCCCCATCACAGCAGAAGTTTTCAAGAAGCACGGAGTATACAACCCCAGCAAGATCTTCGGCGTGACGACCCTGGACATCGTCAGAGCCAACACCTTTGTTGCAGAGCTGAAGGTAAGAGCAGCGTGAGTGTTGCTCAGGTGACCTTTCTGAACTTCTCCCGCCACCCGTGCTCATTTGTGGGCATGGAAGACACCAGGGCCTGCCCAGGTCACATGTCACGTGGGGGTTTTCAGTGTGTTGAGAGTTCACTCTCTTGGTGGAAGCAGTCCCCGTGTTTCCTGTGGGGTGCAGGCACCTGGCCCCAGCCGGCGTCAACTCTGGCCAGCGTCTGTCTCCCGGCTCTCGCTGTCTTCCTTCTCGCCAAGAGCACTGTGGGTTCACAACCTTCTCTGGGCTTCTCAGTGGCTAGACTTGGACGGGGCTCCCCCAGTCCTCCCCTTTCTCCCCTTTGTAGCTGAAAACTGGTCCTAAGAGGATTTATCTGCTGGCCACCAGGTAAAGGGTGGGAAAATGAACAAACATGAAGAACTGAGGAAAGTGGCGGAAGTCCCAAAGTATCAGAATTGTTGTTGGCCCTGGTCCCTGTCACTGACTTTTTTGGGTTGCCTGTGGTACCTTACCCTGGAGAGTCCTGGCCTGGCCAGGTGCCTGGCCCCTTGGGCTGCTGGACTGAGACTGAGCTACTGGATGTGGCTTGAGGTCAGCTTGATTTGATGCCAGTGCCAGGCCTGGAGTCCTCAGTGCCTTGCACAGCCTGCTTTCGACTCGCTTCCATTGTGGAGCCTGCAGAACCACTTTCTTTGGAAATCCCAAAAAGGATTCCTCTTGAGCTTCAGCCCTTTTCATTCTGATGGCAGATTTGAGGTTATGCACGCGGCGTGGTGGGAAGTGCACACATAGCACCCTCGGCCTCCATTTTACTCCTAAGTGCCAGGCACATCTGCTTCTGAGGAGTTAGAGGTGCAGACACGGCAGCATGTTCCTGAGGGCCTGGTGCTGGGGCTCTGTTACAGGTGTGGGGGTCAGAGAGGTTCGAAAGGCATGGCCCCAGGCCTTGGAGTTCCATGGAATGGGAGAGAGACTTGAATCCGAGAGACAGTTTAAGCCGAGCACGGTGGCTTATGCCTGTCATCCCAGCACTTTGGGAGGCTGAGGTGGGAGGGCCACTTGAGACTGCAGTGAGCTGTGATTGCACCACTGCACTCCGGCCTGGGTGACAGAGCAAAACCCTGTCTCTTAAAAAAAAAGAAAAAAAGACTGAGTGAGCAGGTGAACACAGGTATGTACAGAGTTCCCTTGGGATTGCCACAGTCTGGAAGGGGACACACCAGGCAGGGTACCACCTCCCACCTCCAGAGGCACAGCCCCTGGTGTCCTGGAGGCAACAGAGTTCATTCTCGTGGGCTCTCAGGGCTGGGCATACCCCAGGCCCTAGTCCTGCCCTGCACCACAGCTGCCACTAGCTACATGTGGCTATTTATGGTTAAATAACATTAAAATTGTATCCCTCTTCCACACAAACCACATTTAAGATGCTCCGTGGCCACACATGGCGCCTCTGTCCTCACAGAAAGTCCTGTTAGGCAGGCCTGTCTCAGCCTTGAAGCTTCACTGTTAAGAGTTGGGGACAGGGTACCTTGGCCCTTGTGACATCCCCTGGCCCCCGCCTCCAACAGTGAAGTGGACTGTCATTACCCCCGGCTGCCTGACCTTCTGGAAATTTCCTATATCGTATCAAGAATGCATATCAATCCTAAAACTTCCAATGGCTGGTTCCTCCCTCATCCTCTCACCTGCCATATTCCCTTTCAACATGACTCCAGGACCTCCCAGGCCAATGCCACATTCCCTTTTGCTGCAGAGCTGCCCTGTCCCCTGTCTTAGCACGCACCACTGGAACATCCATTTCTAGGAGTCTTGTATTCGAGGACAGGCCTCTGGAAAGCAGGGCTGTGTCCCTTCAGCCCCGTGTCCCTGGTGACCACACAGTGCCTGCACCTGTGTGCTTACACACAGCCATGCTAAACCTCTCAGGTCTTTGGTCCCCAGCTCCATGAAGCTGATCCTGCTTTGCCCATGCGTGAGACTGATCCTCCCTCTCCCTGGCCAGCCTCATTTCCCAACCTAGGGCTGGGCTCTTGAGCGACCATGGCCATTGGGGCAGGTGGTTGTTCCCTCCCTGCCATTACTCCCACCAGGTTATTGTCTATTTTAAGAAATACGTGGTTCAGCCGGGTGCAGTGGTGCATGCCTGGAATCCCAGCACTTTGGGAAGCCAACGCAGGAGGATGACTTGAGCCTGGGAGTTCAGGACCAGCCCGGGCAACATGGCAACACCCCATCTCTACAAAACATCTAAAAAACATAAGTTGGGTGTGGAGATGTGTGCTGCTTCAGAGGCTGAGGTGGGAGGATCATTGAGTCCAGGAGGCGAGGTTGCAGCCAGCCAAGATTGTGCCACTACACTCCAGCCTGGGAGATAGAGAACCTATCTAAAAGGAACCTGTCTAAAAACAGAACCTGTCTAACAAAACAAAACAAAAACCTGGTTCACAGATCCTTGGGGGCGTGGTACCTCCAGGTTAAGAAATGAGGCAGCCTCGAACTGTGGTGTTTGGACCCATAGAGTCAGTTTGTTCTTTTTGTCCCGATCACTGTTTGAGGTGCCAGACTTCTCACCCCTGGGTGCCGTGGAATGGGTTTGAATTTTGCTCCGTGGGGCCTGAAGAAAAGGGAACTTGGATTGTTCTGTGTGGAGAGGAGTCTGTCTGGGTTTGTGCCTGGGGAGTGGAGCCGGCTCTGGGAAAGAGGATGCCAGGCCCGGCAGGGGGCCTCCACAGGGGGCAGCATCCTCCTGTGCCCATCCCCAGTGGGCACAAATGCTCACTGTGAAGGAAGGACCTGTGGTGGTCTTGCCAGATGGCGGCGAGCTCTCACGGCACCTGCTGGCGCTCATGCTCAGCCTTTTGGGGCACCATGGCAGGAGATGCAAGTGCAGCAGGGGCTGGACAGGGCCTCCTCCCAGCTCACTCTTCCACTCTGTGTTCTCGGGGCTTTTCCAGTGTTGCGGCTGTGGATGGCTGTGACATGTTTCATGCTGAAAGAGCTTGTTAACTCATCCAGCTTCACACTTTGTTCACCAGGGTTTGGATCCAGCTCGAGTCAACGTCCCTGTCATTGGTGGCCATGCCGGGAAGACCATCATCCCCCTGATCTCTCAGGTACACGCATGTGACCTTGTGAGGGGCTTCAAGGTCAGGAACCGCTTTACTAGGCCCTGCTCTGAGGCGGTCCGGGCAGACTGGAGAAGACCTGACCGTGCGCAGGGTTTTGGAATGGCTCCTGTTGTAGGCAGCCCCGCCCCTCTACTGCAGGGTGGTGTCAGTCCTGGAGCGGAAGCTGCTCAGGGCCCCCCGGCTCCAGCACGCAAGGAGAACCACTGTTGGGAACCTCACTGGGTTACTGGTTAGGCTGGAGCGGGCAAGGTGCTTTTTTCAAAAATGAGTCCAGGGCTGGACACAGTGGCTCATACTTGTAATCCCAGCATTTGGGAGGCCGAAGCGGGAGGATTGCTTGAGCCTGGGAGGTTGAGGCTGCAGTGAGCCATGATGCACCACTGCACCACTCAAGCCTGGGCGACAGAGCAAGACCCTGGCCTCAAAAAACAAATGAGTAGGGGACTCACCACACTTCCCAACAGAGTTGATTTGACTTTGTCTTGTTTTTTTAATCTTTTTATTATTATTTTTTTGCTGCTCCTTGTGGAGCAGGGCTACCCCACAGGCATTGTGCCCAGAGTAGTGTGTCATTTTTCTATAAAGGTTTTCTTTTTCTTCTTTATAGAAAACCTTTCCCATGCCTTGGTGATGGGAGGGAGAGGAGAGGTCGGGAGTAGTGGGAGCAGGAGGCGGTGGGTCTGGAGTCATGGGCCGGAAGCCACTCACTGACCCCACACTTGGCTTGCAGTGCACCCCCAAGGTGGACTTTCCCCAGGACCAGCTGACGGCACTCACTGGGCGGATCCAGGAGGCCGGCACGGAGGTGGTCAAGGCTAAAGCCGGAGCAGGTAGAGTCTTAGGCAGCCCCGGGGCTGGGTGCCAGGGAGGCCCTGCAAGAGCTGAGGGTTGGGGAGAAATGCTGCTTGTCCCTGGGCACGGACGGTCCTTTTCAGTGTTGACTTGCAGTTGCCTGGTGGAAAATCCCTGTGTGAGAGGGCAGCTCAGCCTGCTTTGTGGGGTTGAGTCATTTTTGAGGATGGCAGAGCCAATTCCACACCATTCATGTACAAGTAAAAAGAAATTAGGAGTGCTGACTGGAATTCTCGACTGTCAGGCTGGAAGGTGTGCAGGTTTCTTGGCTGGCGGGACGACTCACCTGGGCATCACGGTGTGGCGCCAGCCTGGCTGACCTGCCTGTGTACCCCTAGGCTCCGCCACCCTCTCCATGGCGTATGCCGGCGCCCGCTTCGTCTTCTCCCTTGTGGATGCAATGAATGGAAAGGAAGGTGTTGTGGAATGTTCCTTCGTTAAGTCACAGGAAACGGAATGTACCTACTTCTCCACACCACTGCTGCTTGGGGTACGTATCTGGGCATGGGTCCTTCTGACTGTGGAAGAAGGAGCATTCCCTCTGCTTAAGCCTCAGGAGCTCTCCCAAGCCCTTTGTGCAGTAACCTCATGTCCCTGCCTGGCAAGCGCTGGGGTTTTCGAGGGTGGACGCACACCCAAGAAAGAAGAACTGGGAGGATCATGGACTGTGAAGGGCGAACCTCCCAGCAAGTGGGTCTCCTTCCCTGCAGTTTGACGGCGGGTGCCCAGCAGCTACAGGAATGTTGACTGATGAGACACTCCATCTCCAGGCAGCCCAGGGAGGCCTCCCCACCCTGCCTGAACACCTCCCTGTTGCTCCTTGTTAGTCTTGTTCTGACTGCGGGGGCTGCTAGGCCCAATTCCTCTTCCAGAGTGTGCCCTGTCCAGACAGCCTGAGTCTTCAGCAAACAGAAACCCTTAGGTCTCACTCATACGCCCTCAAGCCGAGTTTCCATTTCTCACCTGTGGGCAGAAATCAGGCAGATGTGTGGTTGCCTTCATCATGTGACCAGAAGGTATCATGACTCTTTGGGCCACCCCAGGGCCTTTCTCAGAGATGCTCCAATGCGGAAAGATCCTTCAGCTGTGGTCGCAGGCCTTGGTGAGAGACAGGCACTCGACAGTGTAGTTCTGTCCCCGTGTCGGTGCAGGTGTGGGTGTGGCGGGGCCTGCAGGTGAGACGCACCCAGCTCTCACAGGCCCTCGAGCCAGGGGAGGCAGTAGGAGGGGATTGAGTTGAGGTGAGGACTGAGGCGGTTGCCAAACTGCTCAGTTTCTGGAGGTGAGACGGTGGCAGAGACACCTGTTGTTTTTGCCAGTGTCAGACATTTACCTACTTAGTGACACCTGATTCAGGTGACTGTGACAATGTTTTCAGTCCTTTACCAACCTTGGGGGGAGAGGCAAGAACCCAGAAACAGGCTCTGTTGGGGAGAATACGGTGAAGTGTTCCTGATGATTGAGTGCCTGGCGTCTGGGTGCTTGTCGCACTGTCCTCGTGTGCACCGAGGTAGATGGTGCTTGTTTTATAGCTAAGGAAACACATTTGGAAGGTCATTATCCAGGGTACTTTTCTAGGCAATGACAGTGCTGGGACCCCTGCCTGGCACCCTCTGACTCTGAGCCTCACACTCCCGACCGCAGCTCAGTCCCACCCACCCGGTCAGCAAGGTGCCCCCAGCAAGGCACCCAGAACCCGCAAGTGTAGACAGACTCCTCGGTAGGGCTGATGAAGCGACAGGTCGGGGTTTCTGTAACAAGTGCTTTCCTGGAAACTTCATTTTAACATGTTCCCATCTCCCTCTGTCCCTCAGAAAAAGGGCATCGAGAAGAACCTGGGCATTGGCCAAGTCTCCTCTTTTGAGGAGAAGATGATCTCGGATGCCATTCCTGAGCTGAAGGCCTCCATCAAGAAGGGGGAAGATTTCGTGAAGACCCTGAAGTGAGCCGCCATGACGGGCGGCCAGTTTCCTTCATTGATAAAGGCATCATGTCACTGCAAAGCTGTTGCAGATAACCTTTGTATTTTAATTTGCTTTGGTGATGATTACTGTATTCACATCATCATGCCTTCCAAATTGTGGGTGGCTCGATGGACACATCAATAAAAGCCGTCCTTGATTTTATTTTTCAAGGTCCCTTCTGTCAGTGCTGTGCTTTCTTCCCTGTGAGAGCTGACTGTAGAGTGTCTGCCACCTCTTCATTACTAATCAGAATTAGATGATGTTTAACTGTTAGACTGAAGCGTGACGCTTTCATCAGTAGCTTCAAGAAAGTCTAAAATGTTAATTTGTGGAATTGGACACAGTATTCACAGTTTACCTGTACGTGCTCCTCCTGTCCCTCCTGTTGGCACCCTTGCATCGCCGGGGCCTGATTCCTCTCGGGGGTGGTTCACCCCCACAGGGTCATAGTTCAGCGGTGAACGCCGGGCAGCCGTTTTCTGGCTAAGCAAACAGCACCTTTCTCTTTGAGCTTCCTCTGCTGACCTCTGTCCCCTTGGGATTTCATCTTCTGACCGAGCCCTGATGTTTAGTGGCAGAGACAGCCCATGGCCAGAGCTGTGGGGACACTAGGGTGGGGGAGCGCGTGGACAGCCCAAACCCCAGCTGCTGTGTCAAGGCTGAGGACGCCGTGCCGCCATCCAAAGGGGGTTCCAGGTTTTCCATCAGTGGCCTAAAGAAGGGACTTCGTCTTACTGAGGAGTGGGGAATTAAAGAGATTTGACTCCCTTTAGTGTGGGGGCAGTCCATTCCCCAGACGCTGCGGCCTCTGAAGTGGAAACTGAAAGCTGCATACCTGGGAAGGAACTTTCTAGCAACAGGCAATGGCCTTCAGTGGAAGAGGGAGGGCTAGAGGTGTGCCCAGGTCTTCGATGTTCATCTGCCCACAACAGCTTTTTTTTTTTTTTTTTCAAAAAAACTAAAGCTGAAATGGATTTTTTCATAAAGGATCACATTGTTTTCTTCTACAAGTAATACATGTTCATTGTGTAAAACCCAAAAAGCAGCTAAAAAATAAAGCGGGAAAGGAACCACTGGTAACATTTGTCTTCTCTTGCATATTTCATAGGTTGAGAGAAGGAAGCCTGCTCTTCAGGTTATCTGCTACTGTAACCATCCCAGCCCTGTCCAGTCTGGTGGCTTTTAGGCTATTTCTGTTCGTATCTCCTGACCCTGGGGGTTGTCAGGGCTCAGCTGGGTGGTTCTGTGTCCACCGCTCCCACTGCAGTCTCTGGAGGCTTGGCTGGATTAGAGCACGTGAGGCTGGGGTTTGGGAGATGCCCGGACAGCTGGCCTGTTCCCCGAAGCCTTGGGCCTCTCCTTCACGGGGCCTCTACAGCAAGGGCCACAGGTCCCTTGATGACTCGGTTCCCATAGGCAAAAGCAGAAGCTGCCAGGCTCTAAGGCTTGGGCTGAGAACTGGCCCAGCTTTGCTTGCACTGCATTCTCTAGGTTAGAGCAAGTCATAAGGCCCCCACCGACATGGGCAGGAACCACACGAGGGTGTGGCTGCGGGAGACCTGACCCTTTGGTGGCCATTTTTGGAGATGAGCTGCCCCCACCCCCACATCCTTTCACTGTGTGTATTTGTCCTTGTCACTTTTCTAAATATTTTTATAGAGACAGGGTCTCTGTCGCCCGGGCTGGAATGCAGTCATGTGATCATGCCTCACCGCAGCCTCCGACCCCTGGGCTCAAGCGATAATCCTACCTCAGCCTCCCCAGTAGCTGGGACTATGGGCGCCTGCCACCCCATTCGGCTAATTTTATCATTTTTTGTAGAGATTGGGGGCAGGGGGACGGGGGGGGCACTTGCTGTTTCCCAGGCCGGTCCTCCTGGCCTTGATCAGTCCTCCCCGCCTTGGCCTCCCAAAGTGCTGGGATTACGGGCATGAGCCACTGTGCCCCGCCATTCTTTTCACAGCTGGATAACCTTGAGGGTGGATAACTCCGTGGTTTTGGTTTTCACTGCTGTAGAGAGCAGGACTCTGAGCATGGTACTTTAGCGCTGTTTCCTCCTGGTGGTTCTGTGTGCAGAGCACTATGCTGGCTGTATTTGGGGTGCATTTACCACTTTATGGGATCCTTGCAACAACCCTGACGGGACCTGGGACTCAAGCTAGGTCAGGTTGTGTCTCGGTTGAGGGTGGCCACTACCTCTCCATATAAACCAAGGGCTACCCCTTAAGAACCCCGCAGAGAGTTTGCTCAGGATACTCCCACTGGGATGGGAGGACTGCTTGAGCCCAGGAGCTCGAGGTTGCTGTGACCTGTGATTGCACCACTGCACTCCAGCCTGGGAGACAGAGCGAGACCCATCTCAAAAAAAAAAAAAGAAGAGGCCCATTTCTGGCTCCATCTCAGAAGTTCAGCTCTAGCATCCTAGAGGGAGGACCTGGAACCTAGAATATCCTAAATTCTTTCAGATGATGATGAAGGGGCCTGGAGATTCCGGCTGTCCCTGGGCTATTCACCCTCTAGGCCTGCCCCTGCCTTCCAGGGCTTAGAGATGAGTCAGGTACTGAGAATCCACAAGAAAAATGCAGAGGAAGTACCGTGGGACTCCAGAGGAGGGCAGAGTTACTTCATGTCTTGGCAGAGCGTCAAGGAGGACTGCCCCTATCAAGATCTCTAGGAGGAGGGAAGAGGAGGAGGAGGAGATGACATATGCTCTGGCTCGGCGGGCTGGGCAGGATTTCAACCAGCAGGGAGGGTGGGATGGGCGTCTTAGGCAGCTGCCGGAGCAGACAGGCTGAAGAGCTTGTGGATGGCAGGAACAGGGCGTCCCAGGAGCTGAGCAGGATGGTGACACAGTGGCCAAGGCTGCTCACACTCCACCAAGGGCTGGTTGGTGGGGGAGTCTCATTGACCCTGGAGCCCACTGCTGGGCCCAGATTCTGCTTTTTTAAATTAAATTAAATTTTTTTTTTTTTTTTGAGACAGAGTCTTGCTCTGTCGCCCAGGCTGGAGTGCAGTGGTACAATCTCAACTCACTGCAACCTCTGTGTCCCAGGTTCAAGCAATTCTCCTGCCTCAGCCTCCCGAGTAGCTGGGACTACATGCGCGCCACCACCACACCCAGCTAATTTTTGTATTTTTAGTAGAGATGGGGTTTCTCCATGTTGGCCAAGCTGGTCTGGAACTCTTAACTTCAAGTAATCTTCCCGCCTCGGCCTCCCAAAGTGCTGGGATTACAGGCGTGGGCCACGGCACCCAGCCCAGATTCTGCATTTTCTAGTCAGATTCCCAGCAATGCCTGAGCTGCAGGTGCACGTGAAGTAGGAGCAATGTGAAGGCAGGGACCACTCGGACGCTAGAGACCAGAGATGGGGTGGTGGTGAGTAGGAGGGGAGATGACAGTGACATGGAGGAAAAACAGCATCTCCCAGCCCATTTCTGCCACCCAGAAGTCCATCAGGCAGTTGTCAGTGTGGATTAAACCCACCACGCCTCTGCTTCCAAGCTCCAATTATCCATCCTCCAGTCCTTCCGGCCACCTCCTCACACAGAACTCCTGTCCCCCTCGGTGAGGAACAAAAGACCAGTGGCTGCATGTATGCTGTTAATGACCAAAATGAGGTGGCCAAGGCCTTTGCCATGGGAAGCCAAGAACCAGTCTTTGTTTTCGGTTTTGTTTTGTTTTGTTGAAATGGAGTCTCACTCTGTCACCCAGGCTGGAGTGCAGTGGTGTGATCTTGGCCCACTGCAACCTCCATGTTATAAGTAAAATGTTTATTCAGAAACAGAATGCTTGTTCCCCAGTACCACAAGGAAAAATCAGCATTTAGACAAAGAAGTTTTCTCAGTAAGGTAATTTTACTTTCTGCAGAAAGGGTGCTCCTTGCAGATGGAACAATGGCGAGAGCAGACCTGAATAAAGGAGGGAAGCAATTTTTATCCTTTACGCAGCTTTTCCTTGCTACTGTGTCTTGTCTCCATTGGCTGGAGCTAGACCTTACAATTTAAACTGAACCTGAATGGCGAACCACTTAAAACTTTTCTAAATAGGTCAAAGTAATGGAGAAGAAAGGAAAAGAGGAAGTTGCTTATGAAAAGACTTAGAAAAGTAATAACATTTCCTGGCGGGCACAGTGGCTCACATGTGTAATCCCAGCACTTTGGGAGGCTGAGGTGGGCTGATCACGAGGTCAGGAGATCAAGACCATCCTGGCTAACACGGTGAAACCCTATCTCTACTAAAAAAAAAAAAAATACAGAATGTAAGTCAGGAATGATGGCACACACCTGTAGTCCCAGCTACTCGGGAGGCTGAGGCAGGATAATCACTTGAACCTGGGAGACAGAGGTTGCAGTGAGCTGAGATTGTGCCACTCCACTCTAGCCTGGGCAACAGAGCGAGACTCTGCCGAAAGAAAGAAGGAAAGAAGGAGAGAGAGAGAGAGAGAGAGAGAGAGAAAAGAAAAGTAATAACATTCCCAAATAAGGAAGCTGCAAGCTGGGACACACCTGTGAGCACAGCCAGCACAGATATCTTGGTTAAAGTACAAGAACATAGAATGTACTATGTGCCTGTGAGCATGTGTAGCACAAATATGTTGGTTAAAGTACAAGGACATAGAATGTACTTATTATATCTAACAGCTACATAGGATAGGGCTTAACAAAGAGTTATTAGCACAAAGCAAGGAGGTTTGAAGGAAGCTAGTCTTTAAAAGAAATTACTTCTAACACTTATGATTTATGCTTTAACAAGAAGAGAAATTTCGAAGAGGAAACATTTTACTTTCTACACTCCTCCTCCCGGATTCGAGCAATTCTCCTGCCTTAGCCACCCGAGTAGCTGGGACTACCAGCACCCACCACCATGCCCGGCTAATTTTTGTGTTTTTAGGAGAGATGAGGTTTCACCATACTGGCTAGGCTGGTCTTGAACTCCTGCAGGCGATCTGCCCACCTCGGCCTCCCGAAGTACTGGGATTACAGGCGTGAGCCACCATGCCCGGCCTTTGTTTTGTTTTTGAGACCAGGTCTCCCTCTGTTTCCCAGGCCGGAGTGCGGTGGTACAATCATAGCTCACTGCAGCCTCCATCTTCCAGGCCCAAGTGATCCTTCTGCCTCAGCCTCCTGAGTAGCTGGGACTACGGGCATATGCCACCACATCTGGCTAATTTTTGTAATTTTTTTTTTTTTTTGGAGAGTTGGGGTCTCTCTATGTTCCTCAGGCTGGTCTCCAACTCCTGCATTCCTCCCACCTCAGTCTCCCAAAGTGCTGGGATTACAGGCACAAGCCACCCATCAGGTGGAGAACCAGTCTTTAAAGAACAGAGTGTGGGAGCAAGGGGCGCCCAGGGCGAAGGTGATTAGACAGCAGAAGAGTCCATCCCGCAAAGAAGCTGCTGTTAAGTCCTGGAGCTGGGTAATTATAAGGAAAGCAAGTCTCGAGTCTCGTCTGCGATCGCGGACAGGATGAACAGCTTAACCTGGAACAACCCTGACCTCCACGAGGAGGACCTGGTCTCCCGCAGGCCACAGCTCCCCTGCAGTTCCCGCCTGCTGCCTGCAGAGGGAGCCAGAGGCTGAGGCTGCACCAGCCCTCCTCTAGCCCCGCGAGGTCACAGTCGGCGGAGTGTCCATTAGCATTCCAGAGCCAAATCTAGCTCCCGGCTCTGTCTGGTCTCCGCTCATCTAGGCAGGAGGGACAGCCGCCTTCAGACAGAGAGAAGGGAGGTGGAAGTGGATCCAGGAGGGCAGTGGAAACCGGAGACACAGTATCAGTGCAGGAAGTGCAGACACTGTCAACCTTGCCCAAGAGAAGCAAGGCAGAGGCCAAGCATGGTGGGTCACGCCTGTAATCTCAGCGATTTGGGAGGCCGAGGTGGGAAGATCCCTTTAGCCCAGTTCAAGACCAGCCTGGGCAACACAGTGAGACCGCTCCCCTCCCCCCCCCCCCCCCCCCCCCCACCTCCCATGTCTCTACAAAAAATTTAAAAATTAGCCAGGGATGGTGGTGCTTGTCACCCATATACCCAGCTACTTGGGAGGCTGAGGCAGGAGGATTGCCTGAGCCCAGGAGATGGAGGCTGCAATGAGTTATGATCACACCACTGCACTCCAGCCTGGCCAAAAAGCCAGATCCTGTCTTAGATTTTAAAACAAGAGAAAGGAGCAAGGCAGTGTCCCACAAGATGAATTGGCAGGGAAAGTTCCATTAACCAGTTAACCTGGACCCCCTCCTGGCTCCACTGCCCTGTGGGGACAGCAGGGACAGGACATTCCTGCCTGAGATGCCCAGGGAATAGGGATTAATTACTCCAAACCCAGGGTGAGAGGAAGCTGCTGGGGCCAAGGAAGGAGAGCTGGAGCCTGCCCTGCAGCCACTATGGATACAGTAATCTCCATCCAGAGGCTGGGCACGGTGGCCTACATCTATAATCCCAGCACTTTGGGAGGCCAAGGCGGGCAGATCACGAGGTCCAGAGATCAAGACCATCCTGGCCAACAGGGTGAAACCCTGTCTCTACTAAAAGTACAAAAAATAAGCCAGGCATGGTGGTGCGTGCCTGTAGTCCCAGCTACTCAGGAGGCTGAGGCAGGAGAATCGCTTGAACCTGAGAGGTGGAGGTTGCAGTAAGCCAAGATCATGACATTGCACTGGACCTGGCGACAGAGCAAGACTCTTTCAAAAATAAAAACAAAAATCCCCATCCAGGCGCTGGCAGGCTCTAGCCTGCAGGGAACTGGGCCTGGGTCTCCTGGGGCTTGCCTCTATGGATCCCAGTTCCTAATCTCCTAGGGCTTGAGATGGAATACCTCAATTTCCTCACTCACTGAGGCCGCCCACATCCCGCCACTGCCTGCGCCCTGGCCCCCACGGACTCACAACTTGTGGCAAACTTCCTGCATCAGCCAGAGCTGGCCAGACAGAAATGAATTCTTTTCCTCCTCTTCATTTTCTTCTAGTTGCTTAACTTTCCTCGCAAAGTCTAAGGGGGTCACCCTGGGGCAGGCAGAACATAACACTGAGGCCGGGCGCGGTGGCTCAAGCCTGTAATCCCAGCACTTTGGGAGGCCGAGACGGGCGGATCACGAGGTCAGGAGATCGAGACCATCCTGGCTAATACGGTGAAACCCCGTCTCTACTAAAAATACAAAAACTAGCCGGGCGAGGTGGCGGGCGCCTGTAGTCCCAGCTACTTGGGAGGCTGAGGCAGGAGAATGGCGGAAACCCAGGAGGCGGAGCTTGCAGTGAGCTGAGATCTGGCCACTGCACTCCAGTCCGGGCGACAGAGCGAGACTCCTCCTAAAAAAAAAAAAAAAAAAAGAACATAACACTGAGAGGTAGGACCAGGTGGGCTGATCTGGGGCTGGTGTGTGGCAGCACAGCAGATATAGTTGTGAGATGGGGAAATGTCTCAACTGACTCATCAACAGTGGTAGTGCTAGTCTGTGGTCCCTCCCCTGGGGCCCCCTGGACACCCCCCCACACACACCCCATCCATGGAAAAGTCATCTCAACAAATGACATCTGCAAAGGCCTTCTTTCCAAATAAGGCCATATTCTGAGAAACTGGGGCTTAGGACTTCAATACATGAATTTTTAGGAACAAAATTCAACCCCTCCTACTAAATATATGGAGTAAAAAGTTGAGAGCACCCTGCATGCAATACACTTTCCAAAGGCAATTCCATCTCCATTCTAGAAGTTCGTCCTTCAAAACCTTTTTCTACTCGTTGATTCATTTATTTATTTGAGACAGGATCTTGCTCTGTCGCCCAGGCTGGAGTGCAGTGGCGTGATCTCAGCTCACTGCAACTGCTGCCTCCCGGGTTCAAGCGATTCTCCTGCCTTGGCCTCTGGAGTGACTGGGGTTACAGGGATGCATCACCACTCCTGGCTATTTTTTGTATTTTTAGTAGAGATAGGGTTTCACCGTGTTGGCCAGGTTGGCCTCGAACTCCTGATCTCAGGTGATCCACCCTCCTCGGCCTCCCAAAGTGCTAGGATTACAGGCATGAGCCACCTCGACTGGCCTAATAAGTAAATATTTTAATGCCACTGTAGGCTAGGTGCGGTGGCTCATGCCTGTAATCCCAGCACTTTGGGAGGCCGAGGCGGGCGGATCGCAAGATCAGGAGATCGAGAACACCCTGGCTAACATGGTGAAACCCTGCCTCTACTAAAAATACAAAAAAAAAAAATAAGCCGGGCGTGGTGGCACGCACCTGTAGTCCCAGCTACTCAGGAGGCTGAGGCAGGAGAATCGCTTGAACCCAGGAGATGGAGGTTGCAGTGAGCCAAGATTGTGCCTTTGCACTCTAGCCTGGGTGACAGGGCGAGACTCTGTCTCAAAAAACAAATACAAAAGCAAAACACAGTAGACTAGCATCCTCCCTGCAGAGGAGCTGGAGATCGAGGGGCCAGAGAATAAGAAGCTGACCCCCAGCACACACCCACAGAGCTGCCCCCTCCCCAACCAAGCTTTGGCCCCAGGGAAGGGTCCCAATGCCAGGCTTTGGAGTGGTTTCCCAGTGGATTCACTATTTCCTATTCTCTCCCCAAGGCCAAAGCTAATAAACAAAGTGCTGATCTGCCTCCAAAGCCTCTGCCTAGCCTATTCAACAGGTGTGTATTATAGGATTCTAATGTATTTGCAGTTGAATGTAAATGCATAGAGGCTGGGCACGGTGGCTCATGCCTGTAATCCCAGTACCTTGGGAGACCAAGGCAGGAAGATTGCTTGAGTCCAGGAGTTCGAAACCAGCCTAGTCAACATAGTGAGACCTCGTCTCTACAAAAAATAAAAACATTTTGCCAGGTGTGGTGGTGTGTGCCTGTAGTGCCAGCTGTTTAGGAGGCTAAGATGGGAGGATCACTTGAGTGAGGAGTTGGGGATTCAGGGAGCTATGATCGAGCCACTGCACTCTGGCCTGGGCAACTGAACAAGATCCTGTCTCAAATAAATAAATGAATCAACGAATAGAAAAAGGTCTTGAAGGACAAACTTCTAGAATGGAGATGGGAATTGCCTTTGGAAAGTGTGTTGCATGCTCTTAACTGTTTACTCCATATATTTAGTGGCGTGGGTTGAATTTTGTCCCTAAAAAGTCATATGTTGAAGTCCTAACCCCAAATTCCTCAGACTATGGCCTTATTTGGAAGCAGGGTCTTTGCAGATCTCATTTGTTTAGATGAGGTCATGCTGGAGTGGCATGGGCCCCTAATCCAATGTGACTGGTGTCCTTGTAAGAAAAGAGGGACCAGGCGTGGTGGCTCACGCCTGTAATCCCAGCACTTTGGGAGGCCAAGGAGGGTGAATCACTTGAGGTCAGCCTGACCAACATGGCAAAACCCTGTTTCTACTAAAAATACAAAAATTAGTGGGGCGTGGTGGCGCATGCCTGTAATCCCAGCTACTCGGGAGGCTGAGGCAGGAGGATCACTTGAACCCAGGAGGTGGAGGTTGCAGTGAGCCAAGATCATGCCACTGCACTCCAGCCTGGGCGACAGAGCAAGACTCTGTCTCAAATAATAATAAATAAATAAATAAATATTTTTTAAAAATTTAAAAATAAAGGCCAGGCACAGTGGCTCAATCCTGTAATCCCAGCGCTTTGGGAGGCCGAGACGGGCGGATCACGAGGTCAGGAGATCAAGACCGTCCTGGCTAACACGGTGAAACTCCGTCTCTCCTAAAAAAATACAAAAAAACTAGCCGGGCGAGGCGGCGGGCGCCTGTAGTCCCAGCTACTCGGGAGGCTGAGGCAGGAGAATGGCGTAAACCCGGGAGGCGGAGCTTGCAGTGAGCTGAGATCCGGCCACTGCACTCCAGCCTGGGCGACAGAGCGAGACTCCATCTCAAAAAAAAAAAGAAAAAAATTTAAAAATAAAAAGCATGTCATCAAGTCAACCCCGCACTCTAACACGGCTCCCGGGCTTGTGTGTGGGTCTTGGCATTTAATGAAGCAACCCCTTATGATTACCCTGGTTTCGTTTGTTTCTTTGTTTTCTGGAGACAGGGTCTCAATCTGTTGACCAGGCTGGAGTGCAACGGTACAATCAAACCTCACTGCAGCCTCGAACTCCTGGCCTCAAGTGGTCCTCTCACCTCAGCCTCCCGTGTAGCTGTGACTACAGGCACACACCACCACACCTGGCTAATTTTTTTAAAAATGTCTTGTAGAGACAGGGTCTCACTATGTTACTCAGGCTGGTCTCGAACTCCTAGGCGGAAGCGATCCTCCTGCTTCGGCATCCCAAAGTGTTGGGATCACAGTCACGAGCCACCATGTGTGTGGTCATTTAAGGAGTTTGAGATGGGAAGGTTCTCCTACAAATCCCAGTGTGTCCGATGTAATCATAAAGGTTCTCCTATGAGGGGGCAGGAGGGTCAGAGTCAGAGAAGGAGATGTGACCCCAGATGCAGGCCAGAGAGAGAGAGAGAGAGAGACAGAGACAGAGACAGAGAGAGAGAGAGATTTGAGGATGCTGCACTGCTAGCCCTGAAGATACAGGAGGGAACCGTGAGCTGAGGGATGCAGCCAGCCTCTAGGAGCTGGAAAAGGGAAGGAAAAGAGCTCTCTGAGATAGCCTCCAGAAGGAACACAGCCCACAGACACCTTGGTATTTGCTTTATTTGTTTATTTATTTTGAGATAGACTCTCGCTCTGTCGCCCAGGCTGGAGTGCAGTGGCGCGATCTCGGCTCACTGCAACCTCCACCTCCCAGGTTCAAGCGATTCTCCTGCCTCAGCCTCCCGAGCAGCTGGGATTACAGGCGCCCACCACCACGCCTGGCTAATTTTTTATTTTTAGTAGAGACAGGATTTCAACATGTTGGTCAGGCTGGTTTCAAACCCCTGACCTCGTGATCTGCCCTCCTTGGCCTCCCAAAGTGCTGGGATTACAGGCGTGACCCACTGCGCCTGGGCTGCCCACTATTTTTATATTTGATTTTATTTTTTTTGAAATAGGGTCTCGCTCTGCCTCCCAGGCTAGAGTGCAGGGGTGCAGTCATAGCTCACTGCAGCCACGACCTCCTGGGCTCAAGCAGTCCTCCCACCTCAGCCTCCCAAGTAGCTGGGATTGTAGGCATGTGCCACCATACCTAGCAAAATATTTTATTTTTTTGTCAAGATAGGGTCTTGCTGTGTTCCCCAGACTGGTCTTAAACTCCTGGTCTCAAGTGGTCCTCCTGCCTTGGGCTCCCAAAGTGTTGGGATTTCAAGTGTGAGCCACCATGCCTGACCTTCTGCCCACTTTAGACTCATTTCACCGCCCCCCCACTTCCCCCCTCCCCACCGCTGGCCTCTTTGTCCCAAAAAACCCCGTGTGTGTTTTGTGTCTCTCCCAGGCCCAGCAGGGACAGCTCTAGCAGAAAGCCACCGCAATCCCCTTTCCAGTTCTCGCCCTGTCCCCACCTTCCTGGAAGCCCCAGGCGGGCCTTGTACCTCTAAGGAGAAGCCATGCACTCGCCATCCTGTCCCTCTGACTGGAGCCTCCCATCACTGTATGGAGCCCCCTTCTCCCTAAGCCACCAGATCCACCTCAAGCCCCACCTTGCTGCCTAAAAATAACTCCTCTGCGTCCTGCTGGCTCCCCCAATCCCTCCCCGCCCCGGGCTCCTTCTGGTTTGTATTCTCCCAGCCGGCTGTGAGCTGTGAGCCGGCGCCAGTGTGCCAGGCCCACTGCAGGCCCGGAATTAGGTTAACACTGCTGCAGCCCTGGAGGGAGGTCGCCTGGTTGGGGCCGTGGTTGGGGGTACTGAAAATGCTCCCTCCACAGGCTGAGGCCTGATTCTGTGTTGGGGAAGGGCAGTGACATGTGTGTGGTTGTGTATGTGTCGGGGGCTGGGTACTGTAAGCTTTGACAGTGGTGACTGATGGCAGATATACCCCAGGCTGTGCTGAACTCGGCTGAAATGTCTGGCTCGGGAAAGAGGGGCGCAGTAGGACCCTCTCAGCTCCCGCTGCAAACCCTAGAGCAAACCCTGGAAATGCCTGCGTGCAGAGCATCTTGTCACCTGGAATCTTCCATCTGCCATCTCAGAGTCCCGGGAGGCCTCTGAGGGAAGCTGTTCACCCCACATTACACATGGGGAGGCAGAGAGGGGCTGCCCTGAAACTGCCTTTGCAAAAAATTACCGCAGTGAGAAAATTATGACAATGAAAGAGATCAGATCTAACCAACCCCCATCTTGCCTTTTTTTTTTTTTAAAGACAGGGTCTCATTCTGTTGCGTGGGCTGTAGTGCAGTGGCACAATCATGGCTCACTGCAGCCTTGACCTCCTGGGTTCAAGCAATCCTCCCACTTCAGCCTCCGAGTAGCTGGGAACACAGCTGTGTGCCACCGTGCCCAGCTAATTTTTGTAGAGGTGGGGTCTCGCTATGTTGGCCAGGCTGGTCAAAAACTCCTGGGCTCAAGCAATTCTCCCGCCTCAGTCTCCCAAACTACATAAGCCACTGCGCCTGGCCAGGTTTTTGCATTTCCAACAACTGATTGCTTCATCCAGACCCACCAACTGGCTATGTGTCCCCATCCAGATGTGCACTTCCTGGCCCCCCAAACTATCCTCAAAAAACCCTGGCCTCCAAATTTTT
The DNA here is from genome assembly GCF_009764315.1 of Trachypithecus francoisi. Lineage (NCBI taxonomy): Eukaryota > Metazoa > Chordata > Mammalia > Primates > Cercopithecidae > Trachypithecus > Trachypithecus francoisi. The sequence continues at coordinate 117,891,480 of NW_022681469.1, read as the reverse complement.
GGGGAGATTGATTCGAGTAATAATTCCATCTCTTATGTGGTGTGGCCAGCCTCAAGTCAATTTCACTCTTTCTCTTTCTCTTTTTTTTCTTGAGATGGAGTTTCGCTGTTGTTTCCCAAGCTGGAGTGCAATGGCATGATCTCAGCTCACTGCAACCTCCACCTCCTGGGTTCAAGCCATTCTCCTGCCTCAGCCTTCTGAGTAGGTGGAATTACAGGCACCCGCCACCATGCCTGGCTAATTTTTGTTTTGTTTTGTTTTAGTAGAAATGGGGTTTCGCCATGTTGGCCAGGCTGGTCTTGAACTCCTGACCTCAGGCGATCCGCCCGCCTAGGCCTCCCAAAGTGCTGGGATTACAGTTGTGAGCCACCGCGTCCGGCCTACGCTCTTTCTTTATCATAATGTTATGGTCCCAGGCAATTGGTTTTGTCTGCGGAGTGGGCAGGAAGAACCCATCGACCAACTACAGTCCCCAGCCAGGCACAGTCCCAGAGTGAGCCCAAGACAGCTATCGCTGTCTTTATGGGATGGCCACACTGTGCCAGGTGCCTACTGGGCATGGATGTGGGGTGGGGGAAATTAGCAAGCTGAGACTCAGAGTAGAAGATCTAGGCTTCAGTCACACAGCACGTGACGGGGTGGGGGGAGGCGGCACCTGAATCCTCTGAGCCCCAGCAGACCCTACCCCAAAGTGCTTCTCCTGGGTAAGGGAGCAGGGTCATTGACCTGGCTATGGTCATCAGCCTGGCTGTGGGAGGGAGTGAGACTGTCTCAGGAGCTCTGGGCAGGGCCTGGTGCTGGGAGCCAAGCCAGGCATCTCCAAGGGGTGCCAATATGACTTAGACACGTTCATTTTGTGGATAATGAATAATTCACGTATGCAAATATGGGTGTCAGAATGCTCGAAACCAGCACATTGAGCCTACCACATCCTGGGCGGTGCTGCCTAGAACACGGCTTAGTACAAATATGAGTAGACTTAAAGAAAGGGATAAAGTAAATAACCCTGCAGGAGGAGTGGAGCGAGAATGTGGACGTAAAATATGAACTACAGGCCAGGCATGGTGGCTCACGCCTGTCATCCCAGCACTTTGGGAGGCAGAGGTGGGTGGATCATTTGAGGTCAGGAGTTTGAGACCTGACTGGCCAACATGGCGAAACCCTGTCTCTACTAAAAATACAAAAATTAGCCAGGCATGGTGATGGGCACCTGTAATTCCAGCTACTTGGGAGGCTGAGGCAGGAGGATCACTTGAACCTGGGAGGCAGATATTGCAGTGAGCTGAGATCGCACCACTGCACTGCAGCCTGGGTGACAGAGCAAGACTCTGTCTCAAAACAAAAACCAAAAAGAAAAAAACAAAACTTGAATTACAGCCAGGTGAGGTGCCTCACGACTGTCATCCCAGCACTCTGGGAGGCTGAGGCAGAAGGATTGCTTGAGCTCAGGAGTCCAAGACCAGCCTGGGCAACATAGTGAGACCCCCATCTCTACTAAAAAATAAAATAAAATACAATAAAACAAAATAAAATAAAAATTAGCACAACTTGTGGTCCCAGCTACCAGGGAGGCTTGATGCAGAAGGATCACTTGAGCCTAGGAGGTTGAGGGTGCAGTGAGCTATAATCGCACCACTGCATTCCAGCCTAAGCAACAGAGTGAGACCCTGTCTCTAAAAAAAAAAAAAAAAGTAAAAAAAGACTTCTGCTAGGCCGGGTGCAGTGGCTCACACCTGTAATCCCAGCACTTTGGGAGGCCGAAGCGGGTGGATCACCTGAGGTCGGGAGTTCGAGACCAGCCTGACCAACATGGAGAAACCCCGTCTCTACTAAAAATACAAAATTAGCTGGGCCTGGTGGCACGTGCCTATAATCCCAGCTACTAGGGAGGCTGAGGGAGGAGAATTGCTTGAACCTGGGAGGCAGAGGTTGCGGTGAGCTGAGATCGTGCCATTGCACTCCAGCCTGGGCAACAAGACTGAAACTCCACCTCAAAAAAAAAAAAAAAAAAAAAGACTTCTGCTGCCCGGGCTTCTCTGGGGTCTGGGGCCTTTGGACAGTCAGGAAAGGCTTTGTGGAAGAGATGGGGCCTCGGGCTAGGACCTCATGAAGGAAACTTCAGTCCATCTCCTCCTGTCTGTGGGTAGCTGGGGCTCCAAGTCAGTGTGGGTGTACTTTTCCTTTGGGCAGCCACCTCTGCAGGCTAGGTCTTCTACGCTCAGCCTCAGCTTGCGAACTTTCCCCACCCCACATCCATGCCCAGGAGGTGCCTGGCACACAGTGGCCGTCCCATAAAGACAATAGCTGCCCTGGGCTCACTCTGGGACCGCGCCTGGCTGGGGGTTGTAGCTGCCCAATGCGTTCTTCCTGCTCACTGCACAGATAAAACCAATTCCCTGAGACCACAGCATTGTAATAAAGAAAGAGTGTAGGCCGGGCATGGTGGCTCACGCCTGTAATCCCAGCACTTTCGGAGGCTGAGGCGGGCGGATCACGAGGTCAGGAGATTGAGACCATCCTGGCGAACATGGTGAAACCCCATCTCTACTAAAAATACAAAAAAGTTAGCTGGGCGTGGTGGCGGGCGCCTGTAGCCCCAGCTACTGGGGAGGCTGACGCAGGGGAATAGCGTGAACCCGGGAGGTGGAGCTTGCAGTGAGCTGAGATCACACCACTGCACTCCAGCCTGGGCGACAGAGTGAGATTCTGTCTCAAAAAAAAAAAAAAAAAGAAAGAAAGAGTGTAATTGACATGAGGCCAGCCATGCCACGTAGGAGACAGAATTATTACTCAAATCAATCTCCCCGAAAATTCGGAGGCCAGGGTTTTTTGAGGATAGTTTGGCGGGCCAGGGTCCAATGCATTGGTAGGTATATTAGGCATGGGTGCACAGGCATGGGTGCCCATGTGTTTTTTTTTTTGTTTTTTTTTTTTTAAACAGAGTCTCACTGTGTCTCCCAGGCTGAAGTGCAATGGCACGATCTGGGCTCACTGCAACCTCCGCCTCCTGGGTTTAAGCAATTCTCCTGCCTCAGCCTCCCGAGGAGCTGTGATTACAGTCATGCGCCACCGTTCCTGGCTGATTTTTGTATTTTTAGTAGAGATGGGGTTTCCCCATGTTGGCCAGGCTGGTTATATGGGAGTGTTTGTGTTGTTGTGCATGTCAGGAGCTGTGTGGGTGTGGGGTGTGCCTGAAGTTTCATTCTCACGGGGTGAAAGAGGTATGGATATATGGGCGTGGAGCAGTAGATACAGCCAGTGCATGGAGCATATCATGGGGTGTGAGGGGGGTGTGTAGAAAAGTGTAGGGGACGTGTGGCTTTGTGTGTGTGGCACGTATATACGATATACAATACATGGTAGATGTGCGTGAGTCTGGCATGTGGGTGTGGATGTGTGCAGTGCATTCAGGTGACTGAATCTGTTCTCCTGGCAGACAGATGTAGGAGATGAAACTGGGTCACATTGTCCAAGGTAGCCTCAGCTGCTGTCTCTGCTGGCACCTTGCCTCCAGTCGGAACACAGGGACACAGGTGCACTGCTCCCAGCCTCCAAGAAGAGATAGCCCACTGCACAATCCTTGGGGGTGAGGGTCCCTGGGCTGGGCACCTGTTCAGTAGACCTGGACACAGTTCCCCAGGGTGGAATGAAGAGGCTATGGTGAGTAGTGATGGCCAAGGAAAGAGACAGGGGACCAGGAGCGGTGGCTCACGCCTGTCATCCAGCAATTTGAGAGGCTGAGGTGGGTGGATCATGAGGTCAGGAGTTCGAGATCATGAGGTCAGCCTGGTCAACATGGTGAAACCCCATCTCTATTAAAAATACAAAAATTAGCAGGGCGTGGTGGTGCATGCCTGTAATCGCAGCTACCCTGGAGGCTGAGGCAGGAGAATTGCTTGAACCTGGAAGGCGGAGGTTGCAGTGAGCTGAGATCGTGCCATTGCACTCCAGCCTGGGCAACAGAATGAGACTCTGTCTCTCAAAAAAAAAAGGAAAGAAAGAAAAAAGAAAAAAAAAAAAGAAAGAGAGGAGGTGCACCCCAGGCCACCATTGTCCTCTGCCCTCCACCACTGCCCACATCACCCCATTCTCTCCTCATCCTAACTTTCCCTCTATTTGGCTGGGCAATTTTTTTTTTTTTTTTTTTTTTGAGATGGAATCTTGCTCTGTTGCCCAGGCTGGAGTGCAGTGGCATGATCTCGACTCATTGCAACCTCTGCCTCCTGAGTTCATGCCATTCTCCTGCCTCAGCCTCCCGAGTAGCTGGGACTACAGGCATGCACCACCACACCTGGCTAATTTTTTGTATTTTTAGTAGAGATGGGGTTTCACCATGTTGGCCAGGCTGGTCTCAAACTCTTGACCTCAGGTGATCCACTCGCCTCGGCCTCCCAAAGTGCTACAATTACAGGTGTGAGCCACCACACCCAGCTACTGGGTATTTTTTAAAACTTTTATTGAGGTACAATACATGCAGAAAGTATAGAACTCTGGCTGTGCATGGTGGCCTATGCATGTAATCCCAGCAATTTGGGAGGCTGAAGCAGGAGGATCGTTTGAGGCCAGAAGTTCAAGACCAGCCTGGGCAACATAGCAGGACCTCATCTCTACAAAAAAACTTAAAAAATGAAGCGGGCGTGGTGGTGTGCACCTGTAGTCCCAGCTACTCAGGAGGCTGAGGCAGGAGGATTGCTTAAGCCCAGGAGTTCGAGGCTGCAGTGAACTATAATGGCGCCACTGCACTCCAGCCTAGGCAACAGAGCAAGACTTTGTCTCTAAAAGAAAAGAAAGTATAGACATCGTACACACAGAGCCCAGTGCATTTTCACAATTTGGACATAGCCATGCATCCAGCACCCAGCTCAAGAAACAGAACATTCTCAACCTTCCTTGTGCCCTCTCTGGTCAGCATCTCCTGCAAATAACTACTCTCTTGACTTTAGATACCACAGAGGAGTTTTGTCTGCCATCATGTTTAACCACAACACCTGAATCCCTCCCTTAACTCGAGAAGGACATTAGCTCCTTTCTGCATCATGAGAAGTGAAGAGAAAGCTGGGAGGGGGTGCTGTCTGTCCTTACTGCTGGCAGGAAAAGGATGAAGGTCCTGTCTGGCCCTGGTCACAGATACCTGTCAAGGACCTCCAAGTTCCTGCCTGGGAGATGATGATGATTATTATTATTGTTATTATTATTTGAGATGAAGTCTGGCTCTGTCGCCCAGGCTGGAGTGCAATGGCACGATCTCGGCTCACTGCAACCTCTGCCTCCCGGGTTCAAGTGATTCTCCGGCCTTAGCCTCCTGAGTAGCTGGCATTACAGGTGCCTGCCACCACGCCTGGCTACTTTTTGTATTTTTAGTAGAGACGGGTTTCAGCACGTTGGCCAGGCTGGTCTCAACCTCCTGACCTTATGTGGTCCACCTGCCTCAGCCTCCCAAAGTGCTAAAATTACAGGCGTGAGCCACTGCGCCCAGCTAGATTTGTGGGCTAAGTTCCTTGGCTCAAGCCTACAGGGGACTTCTGCCTAAATAGCTTGATGACAAATAATTTGCTTGTGCTAGTGTGTTCAGGCAATACTGCTGTAACAATTAAACCCCAGCATTTCAGGGGCTTCTCGCTACTTCTTATTTCTCATTCTCTGGTAGTCCTAAGGTTTTGTTTTTGGTTTTTGTTTTAATTTTTTATTTAATTTTAGAGAAATAGAGGCAGAGTCTTACTGTGTTGCTTAGACTGGTCTCGAACTCCTGGCCTCAAGCAATCCTCCTGCTTCAGCCTCCCAAAGTGACAGTCCTAAATTGCTGTTTGTGGTCAGCAGACAGCTCTCCTCCATATGGTGATTCAGGGACCCGGGCTCCTTCCATCTTGTGGCTCCCCACCCAACCCAGGGCCTTGGAATCTTGGGCATTGTGCCAGCAGCCAATGCAATGGGGGAGGAGAGAGCAGAGAGGGCACATCTACTTTCTAGGGACTATCCCAGGAAGTGATCACATCTACTTGCATTCCATGGGTGAGAATTAGTCATATGGTCCATCTCCATACCAACAAGGAATGCTGGGAGATGTAGTCCCCAGATTGGCATTCTTGTCCCGCTAACAACTCTCCATTCTGAAAGGGAAGCATGAACACTTGGTGGTCACAGTGGGGGTCATAGGGAGGGAGAACGCAGAGAGGATGAAGTCTCTGTGTCTGCTTCAGCCTTGCCTGGAAGGCAGAGTTCACTGACTCAATGCCTCATTCACTTATTCATTGGAATGCATCCTCATTCATTCATTCATTTGCAAAAGCATTCATGAATTTATTCATTCGTTTGTTCCCCCCCCCCCCCCCCCCGTCTCATGCACACACTCATCTGCGCACACGCATTATACACACATCTGCACCTCCTGTAAGACATATTCAAGGTCTAGGGGCCTGGGCAGGGTAGCTGGGCCAGCCAGGGTCACACACCCACCGTGTGGACAGCTCAGGGGGTTTCAGGCTCTAGAGTCCCAAGAGGTCCAAGGGAAGAGCGGAAAGTGCTGAGGAGTCCGGAAATTGACAACCTGATTCTGAGAGGTCTGTCCTTCCAGCACGGCCCGCCTTCAAGGGCCTGGGTAGGTTCCAGGATCAGGAAGTGGGAAGAGCTATGTGCCCTGCTCAGGGCAGGGGCCTGGGCCACAGACCCAGGGAAGAGAGATGAGATGGGGCACAACCCCAAGGCCACTGGCCCAGGGGCAGGCCTGGCTTTGGGTCAGACAGATCCTGGCTCAAATCATTGCCCAGATGCTTATGGACTGAATGGCTGTGGCCAAGCTCCGAACCGCACTGATCCTCAATGTTCTCATCTGTAAGATGGGACACTGGTCCTTTGCTCATGGGCTCATTGTGGGATTAGAGTTAATCAGGAGGAAGTACAATCACTAGAATACAGCAATTTTCATTTTTAAATTTTATTTTTATTATTTATTTATTCATTTTTGAGACAGGGTCTCATTTTTAGCCCAGGCTGGAGTGTAGTGGCCTGATCTCAGCTCACTGCAAACTCCGCCTCCCAGGTTCAAGTGATTCTCCTGCCTCAGCCTCCTGAGTAGCTGGGATTACAGGCGCCCACCACCACGCCTGGCTAATTTTTGTATTTTTAGTAGAGACGGGGTTTCGCCATGTTGGCCAGGCTGGTCCCAAACTCCTGGCCTCAAATGATTAGCCTGCCTCGACCTCCCAAGGTGCTGGGATTACAGGCATAAGCCACCACACCCAGCCTTATTTGTTTATTTTTAGAGACAGAGTCTTACTCTGTCACCCTGATTGGAGTGCAGTGATGCGATCATAGCTCACGGCAGCATGGAACTCCTGGCCTCAAGAGATCCTCCTGCCCCAGCCTTTCAAGTAGCTTGAATTGCAAGTGTGTGCACAGCACTCAGCTAAGTTTTTTCTTTTGTTTTGTTTTGGTTTGGTCTGTTTTTTTGAATAGAGACAGGGTCTTACTATGTCGCCCAGGCTGGTCTTGAACTCCTGGGCTCAAGTGATCCTCCCACCTCAGCCTCCCAAAGTGCTGGAATTATAGGTGTGAGCCACCGCGCTGGGCCAGATTATTGCAATTTTCAAAGATGTGTGTCACTGTCACTCTTGGGCTCAGGCTGAGAGCAGACCTGGATCCGCAGGAGACTTGATCTGAAGCCCCTCCAAGTGGGTGAGGCATAGGCTGCTGCTGAGGGTCATCCCTTCCCAGGCTAGGATGACCTCAGGCTGGGATGGGGGCTGGACCATTAGGACCATGTACCAGCTTGGTGGTGAGAGGGGGTCCCAGGGCCGCGGGGCCCATGTGAAACTCTAGGCAGAAGCAGCAGAGGCCACAGCCTCAAAGTGTAGCCCCCTTCCCTTCTACATCACATCCCCAGATCTCAACAAAAGCTTTGTTCCTTCACATCCCCACGTCCCAAGAATGCGCAGCTTTTAAAAGACCCTAATGAGGACAATGCTTACCCCAGAGCAATGGCCCTGATGGTGGATTTACGAACAACGGAGAGGAGAGTAGCAGCCTGGGAGGGAGGAGGGGCGAGCAGGGGAGGCTGCCGCCTCTGCTCATTTTTTATTAAAGATCTGCTTCAAGGTCAGCCCTGCCACAAGGGACTCCTCAATTTCCGAGGCTCTGCAGAGAGATGGAGATGTGCTGGGGGAGGGGAGGGAGATGGCAAGGAAGAGATCTGGGTGGGCTAGGCAGAGGGGCACAAAGAGAAGAGAAGGAGGCTGCGTGGTCCACAGGGGTCCCCCAATATGATCTGTATCCAGCAAAGTGCTGGACATGGAGGGGGCACAAGGGAGGTCCTGGAGGGAGTGAGGAGAGAAAAAGGAGGCCGATGGCATGGGAACGTTGATGGGTTGGGCCAGCAGAAAAGAGTGAGCATTTAAGCTATTGGGACAGCAGAGGGACCAGGTTTTGTTTTTCGTTTTGTTTTGTTTGAGACAAGGCCTCGCTCTGTCGCCCAGGCTGGAGTGCAGTGATGTGATCTCAACTCACTGCACCCTCAGCCTCCTGGGCTCAAGTGATCCTCCCAGCTCAGCCTCCCAAGTAGCTGGGACCACAGGTGCCCGCCATCATGCTTGGCTAATTTTTGTATTTTTTATAGAGATGGGGTTTTGCCATGTTTCTCAGGCTGGTCTCAAACTCCTGGTCTCAAGCATTCCTCCTGCCTTGGCCTCCCAAAGTGCTGGGATTATAGGCATGAGACCCCACATCCAGCCCAGAATTTGTCATTCTCCAGATAAAAGGCACCACACGCATCATTAAATCCCTCCAGGCTATAACCATGAGATTTTTTTTTTTTTTTTTTGAGATCGAGTCTCCCTCTGTCTCCCAAGCTGGAGTGCAGTGGTATATGCTCTCAGCTCACTGCAACCGCCACCTCCCAGATTCAAATGGTTCTGCTAGTAACTCAGTCTCCTGAGTAGCTGGGATTGCAGGCACATGCCACCAGACCCAGCTACATTTTGTATTTTTAGTAGAGACAGAATTTCACCATGTTGGTCAGTCTTGTCTCGAACTCTTGACCTCAGGTGATCCACCTCCGCCTCCGAAAGTGCTGGAATTACAGGCGTGAGCCACCATGCCCGACCAAGAAGATTTCTACCAACAGAACTCATAGCAACCCTCAGAGACAAGTGTTATTAGCCCCATTTTACAGATGATGAAACTGAGGCTCCAGGAGACTTTCCCAAGTTCACATGGCTACAAAGCAGCAAATCTCGCTCAGGTCCTGGGTCTGATTCCAAATCCCACTCATCCCATGGAGTCAGCCACATCCTCCCCATCTTTTGTGCCTGGCTTGTGACTCTCCCTCCAGTAATACAGGGTTTCACCATGTTGGCCAGGCTACCACAATTTTAAAAAAAGAAAGAGGGGAAAATAGTGCTGGACAGGGAGACACTGTTTTATTTATTTTATTTTTTATTTTCAGAGTCAAAGTTTCAGTTTGTTGGCCGGGCGCAGTGGCTCGCACCTGTAATCCCAGCACGTTGGGAGGCTGAGGTAGGCGGATCACTAGGTCAGGAGATGGAGACCATCCTGGCTAACATGGTGAAACCCCGTCTCGACTAAAAATATAAAAAATTAGCCAGGCATGGTGGCAGGGGCCTGTAGTTCCTGCTACTCAGGAGGCTGAGGCAGGAGAATGGCGTGAACCCAGGAGGCGGAGCTTGCAGTGAGCTGAGATCGCGCCACTGCACTCCAGCCTGGGCAACAGAGCAAGACTCCGTCTCGACAACAACAACAACAATGACAAAAACAACAAAGTTTCAGTTTGTTGCCTAGGCTGGAGTGCAGTGGCATGATCACGGCTCACTGCAGCCTCAACCTCCTGGATGAAGCGATCCTGCTGCCTCTGCCTCTGCCTCTGAGTAGCTTGGACTACAGCTGTACACCACCAAGCCCAACTCATTTTTATTTTATTTTATTTTATTTTATTTATTTATTTTTTTGAGACAGAGTCTTGCTCTGTCACCCAGGTTGGAGTGCAGTGGCGCGATCTCCACTCACTGCAAGCTCCGCCTCCCGGGTTCACGCCATTCTCCTGCCTCAGCCTCCCGTGTAGCTGGGACTACAGGCACCTGCCACTGTGCCCGGCTATTTTTTGTGTTTTTAGTAGAGACGTGGTTTCACCGTGTTAGCCAGGATGGTCTCGATCTGACCTCGTGATCCACCTGTTTCAGCCTCCCAAAGTGCTGGGATTACAGGCGTGAGCCACCGCGCCCGGCTATTTTATTATTTTTTTTAAAGAAACAGATACTCATTATGTTGCCCAGGCTGGTGAGACACTGTTTTATATGCAGATGTCTTGGAAAGGTTCATTGACCAAGTGCCATCTGAGCAGAGATTGCCTGTTCAGAGGGAGAGTGACTGGGGAAGGGGAGGACACAGGGCAGTGGTCTGGTATCAAGGCCTGGCCCAGGCAGACATTCTGAGGCTGCAGAAGTGGAGACAGGGCTGGGTGCAGTAGCTCACACCTGTAATCTCAGCACTTTGGGAGGCCAAGGTGGGCAGATCACCTGAGGTCAGGAGTTCGAGACCAATTTGGCCAACATGGTGAAACCCTGTTGCCGAGACCAGCTCTGTTGGGGAGACCCTAACCCAGTGGCGCTAGAGGAATTAAAGACAGACACACAGAAATATAGAGGTGTGAAGTGGGAAATCAGGGGTCTCACAGCCTTCAGAGCTGAGAGCCCCGAATGGAGATTTACCCACGTATTTATTAACAGCACACCAGTCATTAGCATTGTTTCTATAGATGTTGAATTAACTAAAAGTATCCCTTATGGGAAACGAAGGGATGGGCTGAATGAAAGGAATAGGTTGGGCTAGTTAACTGCAGCAGCAGCATGTCCTTAAGGCACAGATCGCTTATGCTATTGTTTGTGGCTTAAGAATGACTTTAAGCGGTTTTCCACCCTGGGCGGGCCAGGTGTTCCTTGCCCTCATTCCGGTAAACCCACAACCTTCCAGCGTGAGCATTATGGCCATCATGTACATGTCACAGTGCTGCAGAGATTTTGTTTATGGCCAGTTTTGGGGCCAGTTTATGGCCAGATTTGGGGGGGCTTGTTCCCAACACCCCATCTCTACTAAAAATACAAAAATTAGCCAGGCGTGGTGGCGGGTGCATGTAATTCCAGCTACTCAGGAGGTTGAGGCAGGAGAATCACTTGAACACAGCAGGCAGAGGTTGCAGTAAGCCGAGATTGTGCCACTGCATTCCAGTCTGGGAGAAAGAGTGAAACTCCCATCTCAGAAAAAAAAAAAAAAAAGAGTGGGGACAGTCCCAGGAGATGGAAGACCTAAAGGGCGAAGGGAGGAACTGGAGAATCCCACAGACTCACAGGTCTCTGACTTAAAGACCGGACTTGGGGCAGGGCAGTTTCTTGGGTCAGGGATCTAGAATGAAATAGACAACCCCGTACAAAAGTCCCATTGATGAGAGCTTGATGAAGGGACCCTGCACACAGGTGCAGATGGGGATATGAGAATGAACCGACAAGACATAGAGAAGCGGCCGAGGACTTAAATCACTGGGAAGCCGTTACCACTCCTAGGCTGTAGGGAGGAGGCTGAAAGCCAGAACTTGGCCAGAAGAACAGGAGGTAGAGAAGAGGGGCAGGAGAGGAACTCAGCAGGGGAATAAATCCCTAACCGCTCTCTCCTCCCCTTCTCCTGGATCTGGCTTCTCCTGGTGATGCCTCCCCTTAGATGAACCCAACCGGACGCCAAGAGCAAGGGAGTCTGGGTAATCAGCCCGCAGAGGCCAGCCTCCCGCCAAGGCCTAGAGCAGGGCAGAGCCAGAGCCAGAGCCAGAGGATCACACAGAGAAAAGCGAGCACAGATGGCAGTGCCATTTTTTGAAACGAGTCACACAAGGGGAGGAGCACGTTTTGGGAAAATTAGCAGGCTGGGTGGGGAAACCAAGGCAGAGTCTATCCCTATGAGCCAGGGGAAGGGAGTGCAAAGGGAGATGGGGGGAATATTGGGATAGAGAGGTGGCCTGGGATTCTGAGACTGGTTGAATAGAGAGTTCCAGGCAGCTGGAGAAGTTTGTTTGCAGCCAGCTTTTTTTTTTTTTTTTTTAAGATGGAGTTTCGCTCTGTCAACCAGGCTGAAGTGCAGTGGCACAATGTCAGCTCACTGCAACCTCCACCTCCCCGGTTCAAACAATCCTCCCACCTCAGCCTCCCAAGTAGCTGGGACCACAGGCGCCCGTCACCACATCCGGCTAATTTTTGTATGTTTACTACAGACAGGGTTTCACCATGTCGGCCAGGCTGGTCTCGAACTTCTGGCCTCAAGTAACCTGCCTGCCTCGACCTCCCAAGGTGCTGGGATTACAGGTATGAGCCACCACATCTGGTGGCAGTCAACTTTTATAGGCCCAAATCCCCTTCTTCCCTGAAGCTGCTCCCCTTGTGAAATCAGGGAGGCCGGGGCCGCAGAGACAGACCAGGGGAGGGCAGGAGGTGTGCCCAGCTTGGGCAGTGTTCCCAGGTGCTAATTCCAGAGTGGAGGCCAGGGCTGGTCAGGAACCAAAGCAATGTGGTGAGATTTCATAAAGCCAACTTTGACTGGGCTTGGTGGCTTACGCTTGTAACCCCAGCACTTTGGGAGGCCAAGGTGGGCAGATCGCCTGAGGTCAGGAGATAGAGACCAGCCCAGCCAAGATAGTAAAACCCCATCTCTACTAAAAATACAAAAATTAGCTGGGCATGGTGACACGGGTCTGTAGTCCTAGTCGCTCGGGAGGCTAAGATAGGAGAATTGCTTGAACCCAGGAAGTAGAGGTTGCAGTGAGCTGAGATTGCGCCACTGCACTCCAGCCTGGGCGACAGAGCGATGCTCCATCTAAAAAAAAAAAAAAAACAGCTTCATTTAAGGCACGCATTTCATTCTGAGATGATGCCGCATCTCCACACCTCTTGTGAGTTTCCTCCACTCCTTTCCACACACCCAGCCATGGCTCTTTAGTCAAGGAAAGGCCTGCAGCCGCCAGCCCCAACACCCTACTCCCAGGACCCTCTCCCAGACATTGACCTACCTGAGAAGTCACTGCCAGGCACAGAGGGGGCAGCTCCTCTCAGGAAGAAGGAGCAACCAAGCTGACTGGTGCTAGGCCAGCCCAAAGTCCCAGCAAATGAAATATTCATGCAGCCAGAAGGCAGGACATCAGCAGAGGACTAGCCCCCCAGGGCTGTGGAGCTGCAGTACTGGTGGCGGCAGCTGTAGCCCACCCCTCTCCCTCACCCTCAATCTTTGTTCTGCAAATAGTGCAAGGGCCTGCAGTTCAAGGATCTTAAAACACACACACACATATACACTCACTCACTCCAAAGATTCTGGTAGGTAAGGAAACCTGGGCAAAGGAAGAGGGGAGGGGAAGAGTGAAATCATCTTTGCAAAAATTATAAGAGAGGGCCAGGCGTGGTGGCTCATGCCTGTAGTCCCAGCACTTTGGGAGGCTGAGGCAGGCAGATCCCCTTAGGTCAGAAGGTCGAAACCAGCCTGACCAACATGGGGAAATGCCCGTATCTACTGAAAAAGAAAAAATAAAAAATAAAGAGAGCTTTAGAGATGGGGTTTTGCCCTGCTGGCCAGGCTGGTCTCAAACTCCTGACCTCAGGTGATCCATCTACCTCAGCCTCCCAAAGTGCTGGGATTATAGGTGTGAGCCACTGTGCCTGACCAGGCTTTTGCATTCCTGTCTGATTTTTCCACTCAGACCAGCAACTCCTCTGTGTCCCTACCCAGAAGTGAACTCAATGCAAGAGGACCATTTTTCACACCCGTAGGAATGTATCCCCAACCAATCAGCAGCTCCCATTCCCTTGCCGCCCCCCCCACCCCCCGCCACCGACCCACCAAACTACCCCTGAAAAACTCTAGCCTCTGAATTTTTGGAGAGGCTGATTTGAGTAATAACAAAACTCTGGTCTCCCATTTAGTCAGCTCTATGTATATTAAACTCCTTGTATATTGCAGTTCCTGTCTTGATAAATTGGCTCTATCTGGACAGCGGAAGAACCCACGGGGCAGGTACAGGAGGGCACACACAGACACTCCAGAAAGACATGAATCCAAAAACAGATGCATAGGCCGGGTGCGGTGGCTCACGCCTGTAATCACAGCACTTTGGGAGGCCGAGGTGGGTGGATCACCTGAGGTCAGGAATTCGAAACCAGCCTGGCCAACATGGTGAAACACCCGTCTCTACTTAAAAAAAAAAAAAAAAAAAAAAAAATCCCAGCACTTTGGGAGGCCGAGACAGGCGAATCACGAGGTCAGGAGTTCGAGACCATCCTGGCTAACACGGTGAAACCCCGTCTCTACTAAAAAAAAAAAAATACAAAAAAAAAAAAAAAATTAGCCAGGAGTGGTGGCGGGCACTTGTAATCTCAGCTACCCTGGAGGCTGAGGCAGAATTGCTTGAACCCAGGAGGCGGAGGTTGCAGTGAGCCGAGATCGCACCATTGCACTCCAGCCTGGGTGACAAGAGTGAAACTCCATCTCAAAAAAATAAAAACAGATGCACAGACACAGACACACGGGGGCACATGCACACATAAACCCACTCAGACTCACAACAAACATACACTCAGATCCAGGGATGCCTCTTGCTGTCATGCAAATGCTTCCTAAAATCTGCACCCCAAGCACCTGATGTGCCTTACCATTGTCCCCCCAAGTCAGGGCTGCTGTGGCACTTCCAGTCCTGCCTCCTGACACAGCCACGGAGACGCCAATGGTGAGCTTGAAACAGGGGACTCCACGTTCCTGATTTCTAACGTCTCCATTAAGGGAAGGTCTCTGGTCTCCTAACGTCTCTATGTAGGGAAGGTCTCTTGTCTCCCAACGGTCTCCAACTCTGAATTTCCTTCACTCAGCCTGCTCACTGAAAGGGGGCCAGGAGTTGTGGGAGGAACAGACCAAGGTCACACAGAGAGTAACCCAATGGTGACTTGAACTGTGGACCCCAGACTCCCAACCCAGCAACATCGAAGGCTCGGCATTTCCATTCTCAAAATGCTCTCCCCCTGGCCAGGCACAGTGGTTCATTCTTGTAATCTCAGCACTCTGAGAAGCTGAGGAAGGAGGATGGCTTGAGCCCAGGAGTTTGAGGTTGCAATAAGATATGATCACACCACTGCAGTCCAGCCTGGGCAGCAGAGCGAGACCCTGTCTCAAAAAAAAAAAAAAAAAAAAAAAAAAGTCTGGCGTAGCAGCTCATGCCTGTAATCCCAATACTTTGGGAGGCCAAGGCAGGAGGACTGCTTGAGGCCAGGAGTTCAAGGACAGCCTGGGCAACATAGTGAAACCCTATCTCTATCAAAAATTTAAAGTTTTTTTTTGCTTTTTTTTTTTTTTTAAGACAAAATGAGGCTCTGTTGTTCAGGCTGGAGTGCAATGGAGCAATCTTGGCTCACTGCAACCTTTGCTTCTCAGGCTCAAGCCATCCTCCCACTTCAGTCTCCCAAGTAGCTGGGATCACAGGTGCACGCATGCCACTACATCTGGCAAATTTTTGTATTTTTCGTGGAGACAGAGTTTCCTCATGTTGGCCCGGCTGGTCTCGAACTCCTGAGCTCAGTGATTTCCCACCTCAGCCTCCTAAAGTGTTAGGATTACAGGTGTGAGCCACCGCATTCAGCTTTAAAATTAAAAAAAAATTTTTTTGAAATCTCCTGTCTCCATTGTGATGTCTCCCACATTACCCCATCCTTTTTTTTTTTTTTTTTTTTTTTTTTTAACTTTTGAGATGGTGTCAAAAAATAACAGCCTCTGTCATTCAGGCTGGAGTGCAGTGGCATGACCATAGGTCACTGCAGCCTCAAATTCCTGGGCTCCAGAAATCCTCCCACCTCAACCTCCCTGGTGCATTTTATTTTATTTTATTTTATTTTATTTTATTTTATTTGAGACGGAGTCTCGCTCTGTCGCCCAGGCTGGAGTGCAGTGGCCGGATCTCAGCTCACTGCAAGCTCCGCCTCCCGGGTTCCAGCCATTCTCCTGCCTCAGCCTCCCGAGTAGCTGGGACTACAGGCGCCCGCCATCTCGCCCGGCTAATTTTTGTATTTTTTAGTAGAGACGGGGTTTCACCGGGTTAGCCAGGATGGTCTCGATCTCCTGGCCTCAAGTGATCCTCCTGCCTCAGCCTCCCAAAGTGCTGGGATAGGCGTGAGCCACCTCGCCCAGCCCCTGGTGCCTTCTTTAACACTGGGTGGGAAGACAGTGTCCTGGCGAGGCCTCTGCACCCAGACCCAAACTAATAACCTCCCTTGACCCAGGCGCCTTCCAGGGCTGGCATGCCCCCTCTCGCAAGTGGGGGAAACAGATGTCCCCGGGGGCCAGGGGTTGGGGCGGGGAGCGGGAGGTGGGGGGCAACGGGGACGCGGGGTAGGAGGCGGGAGGGAGGGGGAGCAGCCAGGGGGAGGGTCCGTCCCTGCCTCCCGGGCCGTTGCCTCCGCTGCTGGCGTTCCTCCGTGCCTGCGGAGGGCGCTGCGGGCGCGGGGCCGGGCCGCTCTGGCCGGCGGGCGGACAGGGAGGCGCCTCAGTGGCTGTGCGCTGTCCAGCATTTCAGCAAGCGGCGGCGGCTCCCGCGGGGAGGCGGAGGGTGCGGGGCCGCGGGGGCCGCGGAGCTGCCCTGCCCAACCCAGCCCAGGCGAGGCGGCAGCCCGGACCAGCGGGACTCGAGGGCCTGGCCCCAGCGCCCGGCAGATCGCGGCGGTCAGCGGGGAGGTGAGAGCGCCTGTGGGGCGGGGGCATCTCCCAGAGGGGCTGGGGCTGGGTGGAAGCTCGGGCCTCCCCAGCACCCCCGTGGTCTGCAGGCTCCCCGGAGCAGAGGGGCAGTGTAGGGGGACGGCGAGGGTGTCTGTCCGGGGTGCCAGGCGCCCGGGGAGCAGAGATGAGGGACGTTCATTTCACTGAGAGGGATGGAGACAGTGGGGACTCTTTGGGGTCATGGGCAGGACTCCCCTGGACATAAATGACCATGGCCTGGTCCATGAGGGTGCCAGAGAGGCCCCCCAACTGCAATCCCACTGAGGAGAAGGACCTGCTCCCCAGGGAAGGGAGGGCCGATGCAGGGACCCCATGGAGATACTGGTCACTGGCCCGGGTGGAGGGAGCAGGCCCCCACCTGGATGCTGGGCCTCTGTCCGGCAGGAGGTGCTGGCCCAGGGGACAGCCTGGCCCCTTTCCCGGCTGCCCAAATGCCCCTAGGGAGGCAGGAGCTGGCAAGGAGAACTGGGTCTCACAGGATGGCATTTACTCTTGCACTGGGAAGAGGATGGAGGACACAGAAGAGAAAATAGCTACTAGGAATTTGGGAGGGGGTTCTCTGTGCACACACCCCTCCCAACAGATGCCCAGAGAGAGTTTCTAGGGCCCAGAGTTAGCCCAGCCCCAGAGTGAATTCCTGGTAAAGAGGAGAGCTGAGAAAAGACGCAACCTCTGCCTTGCCTCCGCCTCCCCCTCCCTTCCAGGGCTCCTGCCTGGACAGTGTTGAAGCCTCCTACAGTTCCTACTCCTGACAGCAGATCCATTGTGGGGAGAGATTTAGGGGGAGGAAGGGAAGGTTGTACCAAGGTCTGACCTGGTACTTCAATGCCTGTGCCCTATCCCAGCCACAACTTCTTGCTGCCCTAAGACCTCACTCACCCTAGCATCAGGGGGCTTGGGCTGGTCTTTTGTCCCATGGCAAGAGAAATAGCAGGTGCTGGGCTTTGATGGAGAGATGTGCACAAGTTCCTCTGTCCAGGGGGCATCTTAAGGTCATGGCCTCGGTTTGTTCCAGCTTCTTCCTCAGCCAAAAATAGGACCCAGCTGGCTAGGAAATTGTTCCCACACAACACTAGCTTTCTGGTTCCTTAACTTTATGCCCCATCCCACTCTCCTGTGGGGTGGAGGAGGTATTCTTGAAGAGTGACTGAAGAGTCAACTGGGTTTTAAGAGGTAGGGGTATGTGGGTTGGGAGTCATGGACTCCGATGTCAGAAAGACATGCAATCAAATCTAGGTTATGTGACCTCAGGTAAGTCATTGACCTTTCTGAATCTGTTTTCAATCTGTAAGACAGGTGTAGTGTTAACAATGTCTACTTTGCTGTTGAAAGAAATAATCTGGATAAGGGGATGGGAGACGACTTTTATGGTATAAAATGCTGGGTGAGTGTTAGTAAATAGGAGACAAGTAAGAATTTCTTAAAGAAGAGCTGGATAAATGTGGAAGAGTGTTCCGTGATATTTGAAGCACATTTTTCTGTTCCCGGAGGAGATGAACAGTGGTTGAGAGCCTCACACCAAGCTCCATGCTGGGCACAATGCAACGGTTGACTCAGCTAATCCTCACAGAAGCTTCACAAGGAAGGCATCATTGTCCCTATTTCATAGCTGAGAAATGAGGCTTGAGTGACTTTCCCAAGGTCATGAAGCCATTTGTGCTGTCCTCCTGGAGGCGGGAGAGTTACTGATGACCTGTCCCATCCTCTGTTTATCAAGGCCCAGTTCAATGACAGCATCTTGATTTATGATGCCAGCTTTACAGGTGGGGAGCCTGAGTGAGATGGGTGAGGGCGTACAGTGTAGTTAGGAGGTGACTCCCGCAAGGTCACTGGGATACTTGGAGGTAGAATGTGACTTGAACTGGACAGCGGGGTGCCTCCACCCCTGTCACACCTACCAAAGAGGGGGTCTGGGTCTGACAGTCCCATCTGCTCACTTCTGCACCCACTTTGCACCTCCTCTGCCTCCCAACCTCTTGCTGACCTCTGCAAGCCAGTAACTGCCCCTTCCTTTCTTAGTGGTTCACCCTCACCGCCTGAGATGGTCCATGGCCAGGAGCAGCTACTAGTGCCCCTGGGGTCAGCCTCCCTTCCTGACTTTTCTCCCTCCTCTGCCCACATTTTATTGTCTCCCAGGGACAAAATCATAGCTCTTCCTATCTCAGAAGCCTGTCGGGGCACCGACGGGGAGGTTAGAGGAGCCCAGCCCCTCTTTCTTCACTCCTACACGTACACTGAGCCTCTGCCCGTGGTCCTGTAACTTCATATACATTATCTCATCTCATCCTCACATAACCTGGAGCCAAAGGTGCTGCTGTCTGCCTTTCACACAGGAGCAAAACAAGGCCTGAAGGTGTGATGGGACTTTCCCAAGGTCACAGAGCAAGGTCTTGGTGCAACCCAAACCCACTGCCTCAGGACCCCAAGGTGACTTCCACAACACCACTCTGCCCCCAGTTCTCCAGGCTCCCCAGGGCGAGAATCAACCCAGGCACTGTAGGCCAGTGAGTGTTGGAGGGGTGGGTGGCATGTGGTGAAGGCAACTGAAAGACTCTTGAACAGGAGTCCAAGGACCTTCTTTCTGGCCCTATCTCTGATCCTGGCTCCCTGTATGACCTTGAATGTGTCCCTTCCCATCTCTTGGCTTCAGTGTCCGCAACACTAAAATGATGGGGTTGAACACCAGGTGCAGTGGCTCACACCTGTAATCCTAACACTTTGGGAGGCCAAGGCAGGAGGATCCCTTGAGGCCAGGAGTTCAAGACCAGCCTGGGCAACATAGCAAGACCCCATCTCTACAAAAAATTATAAAAAGAAAGCTGCTCTCCTCTGAACATCACTTCTCCCAGCTCCTTTCTTCTCACTCAGCCTCCTGCCCCTCAGTGAGTCCCTGCTCCTGATCCCCTCTCCCCTCATGGAACCCTCCCCCATCTCTCATCACCCCCCCGCCCAACTCCTTCACTGAGCCAAGGTGTTGAACTGAGTAGAAACTTTGCCTCCATTTCTTGCAGTCCCTTCCACTCAGCCTGGACTCATTTCCACACTGACCCAGTCCCTCAGCAGGGCTTGCCTCCTCTCTCTCTCTCTCTCTCTCTTTTTGTTTGTTTGTTTTCTTTTGAGATAGAGTCTCACTCTGTCACCCAGGCTGGAGTGCAGTGGCGCAATCTCAGCTCACTCAACCACTGCCTCCTGGGTTCAAATGATTCTCCTGCCTCAGCCTCCCAAGTAGCTGGGACTACAGGTGTGCGCCACCACGCCCAGCTAATTTTTCTAGTTTTAGTAGAGATGGGGTTTTGTGATGTTGGCCAAGCTGCTCTCAAACTCCTGACCTCAGATGATCCTCCTGCCTCAGCCTCCCAAAGTGTTAGGATTACAGGCGTGAGCCACTGCGCCCAGCCATGCCTCCTGTCTTTACAACACCAGCTGCAAACTCTCCTATTTTCCCCACAATTCCATGAATAAGCCTTAATCACCTCACCTCTGTTGCTTCCCTAGTCCCATGCCTGTGGTCCTTGGGGGCCTCATGGGCTCTGGTGAACAACCCTGGGAGGTGTGTGAAAGACATCTTTGGTGTCCCTACAGCTCACCTCAAATTCTCAGCCAGAAAGGACTCTAATCTTGGTTCAACCAAAGAGTCCTGGGAGCTGTAGGTGGGCCACTGGGCCTGTCTAAGCCCTATTTTCCCCCCCTTTAATTAAGACCCAAGACTTTAGATAACTTGTGATAGGTGAATTTGAAATCTCAGCTCCAATAAATCAAAGCTTGAAACACTGGAGGTGACTTCAACCTCTAATGATGGAACCGCAGGCTTCCTGACATACAGATTTATAGGGCAGAGAGATGTTTAAACCTTTGGACTGACAGGGCCTTCATGTGTGGGAGGTCATCTGGTCAAAACCCATTTTTTAAAAATTTTTTGAGAGAGGGGCTCAATCTGTTGCCCAGGCTGTAGTGCAGTGGCACAGTCACAGCTCACTGCAGCCTCGACCTGCTGGGGTCTAGTGATCCTCCCTCCTCAGCCTCCCGAATAGCAAGGACTACAGGCACGTACAACCACACCCAGCAATTATTATTATGTCTTTTAGAGATGGGGTCTCACTATGTTGCTTTGGCTTCCAAAAGTGCTAGAATTAGAGGCATGAGCCACCACACCCATCCAAGAACAGCTTTTGAAGAATGGAGAAGAATCGGATGAGGGGAAGGGAAGGCATTTGGGGGGGCAGAGTGGGGGGAGTCGGTTCAGAGAGGAGAAAGGGATTGGAGAGAGACAGAGAGAGAGAGAGAGAGAAAGAAAGAGAGAAAGAGAGAGAGAGAGCAGGAGGAGCAGGATGCCCAGGAGAACAGAGGGGATTATGACAGGGAAGGGCTTGTTACCAACAATTACAGACCCTGCCTCGCCCAGCCTAGGCCTTCACTGTGGCTTAGCACCTGCTGATACCTCTGGCGTGCTGCCCCTCTGCCCTCTTCTGGGTCATGAGCGCAGGAAGGCGACATCCCCATCCCAGAGGCTCAGCCCTTTTGGCCCCGTGCCATCTAGAATAGGGCTCTCAGAGGGCCTAGGTGGGTGAGCCAGGTTCAGGCTGCGTCACTGACTGTTAGCCTAGAAGACAGGCCCCTGGGGCCATGTGTACCTTGGCTCCAGAGCAGTCCTCGCCCTCCAAGGACTCCTCCAGAGCCTAAAGCCTCTGGCCTGTCCTTCTGCAGCGCCGCTTCCTCGGCAGCCAGCCTGGCCTCAGCCTCCTGCCGCCCCCGCCCTGGCCTCCTGCCCACTGCAGAGGCTGCTGTGCCAGCAGAAGCTGACGGACGGTGCCACAGCTCCCTTAGCATCCTGCGGCCTCTGAGGGCTGTGAGGAGGCCTGGCCCAGTTACCTGGACCCCAGGGTCCAGGGGTCTTCCTCAGCTGAGCCCCCTCCTAGTCCAGCACTCCCTCCTCACCACCATTTCCCAGGACTTCCCAGGACAGAGACAGGTAAAAGCAAGTTGTACTGAATTGTTTTGATTCTAAGAATGGCATATCTTCAGCCTAGGCAACATAGCAAGACCTCGGCTCACTAAAAATAAAAATAAAAATAAAAAATTAGCCATGTGTTGTGGCCCATGCCTGTAGTCCCAGCTACTTGGGAGGCTGAGGTGGGAGGACTGCTTGAGTCTAGGAGTTCAAGGCTATAGTGAACTATGATTGCACAACTACACTCCAGCCTGGGCAACAGAGTGGGACTCCATCTCAAAAGAAGAAAACACACAAACACACACACACAAAAACACACAGAGAGAGAGAGAGAGAGAGAGAGAATGACACATCTTCATTGTACAAGTCTTGGGAAATACAGAAACCAAGGAGAAAATAGAAATTATCAGTAGTCCCACCACTCAGAGACAACCACTTTGAATACGGTATGGTATTTCCTTGCAGGCTTTTTTCCATGTGTCCATAGGTACATAGAGTTAAATAATCAGGAACATGCTGCAGGAGAGAGTCTGTTGCTGTTTTTACTCTATCATGAGCATTCTCTGGTGTCTTTAAAGACTCTTTAGGGCCAGGTTTAGTGGCTCACCCTTGTAATCCCAGCACTTTGGGAAGCCAAGGCAGGAGGATCACTTGAGCCCAGCAGTTTGAGACCAGCCTGGGAAACATAGTAAAACCCCATCTCTACCTAAATACATAAATAAATAAATAAAAATTAGCCAGGCTTGATGGTGCACGCATGTAGTCCCAGCTACTCAGGAGGCTGAGGTAGGAGGATCGCTGGAGCCCAGGAGTTCAAGGCTGCAGTGAACTGAGATCGCTCCACTGCACTCCAGCCTGGGCGACAGAGCGGGACTCTGTCTCAATAAAGAAATAAATAAATATTCTTCCAAAACCATATTTTTAATAGTCTTATAAAGGTTGGGCATGGGTGGAGCTGAGAGCTGCAGAGAGAGTCTCTCCCCTGCCCTGCCCCTGCCTTGCCCGTCTTGGGTGGGCACAGCTTTGCGGTCTGCGTGTGTGAATTTCCCCTGGTGAAAATAACTTTATGGCCTGGGATAGGTCAGACAGAAAGTAAGGCACGCCCCTCTGCCAGGGATTGAGGTGAGAATTTACCAGAACTGCTAGGGAAGGAGGACATGAGAGTATCATACATCCCTGGCAGGGTGGGCTCAGGGGGCGGTGAGGGCTTGGATCCAACAAGACCCCAGAAGAAAGCACCCAGAACTGGAATCAGGTGGCTCCCAATCTCCTGGACCCTGATTTCGCTGGCCTCCAACCTCCACCCTTTTTCTCTTCTGTAAAATGGACATAATGATACTTGCCTCCAGGTGATACTAGAAATGACTCAGGTCCTGGGTTTGAAAACACCCTGGGTCCAGGCGTGGTGGCTCATGCCTGTAATACCAGAACTTTGGGAGGCCAAGGTGGGAGGATCACTTGAACCCAGGAGCTGATGGCCAATCTGGGCAACATAATAAGACCCCATCTCTACAAAAAAAAAAGAAGAAAAAAAGAAAAAGGAAAAATTAAGCCAGACATGGTGGCTCACGCCTGTAATCCCAGCACTTTGGGAGGCCGAGGTGGGCAGATCACTTGAGGCCAGGAGTTCGAGACCAACCTGGCCACCATGGCGAAATCCCATCTCTACTAAAAATGCAAAAATTAGCCAGGCCTGGTGGGCAGGTGCCTGTAATCCCAGCTACTCAGGAGGTTGAGGCACGAGAATCACTTGAACCTGGGAAGTGGAAATTGCAGT
Organism: Trachypithecus francoisi; assembly: GCF_009764315.1. Classification (NCBI taxonomy): domain Eukaryota; kingdom Metazoa; phylum Chordata; class Mammalia; order Primates; family Cercopithecidae; genus Trachypithecus; species Trachypithecus francoisi. Next base: position 117,867,964 of record NW_022681469.1, on the reverse strand, counting down.
GAGCCAAGATCACGCCACTGCACTCCATCCTGGGTGCACAGTAAGAAGACCCTGTTGAAAGAAAGCAAGAAGGAAAGAAAGAAAAGAAAGGAAAGAAAGAAAGGAAGGAAGGAAGGGAGGGAGGAAGGAGAGAGAAAAAGAAAAAATTAGCCAGGCATGGTGGTGTGCACCTGTAGACCCAGCTACTCAGGAGGCTGAGGCAGGAGGATCACTTGAGCCCGGAAAGTCAAGGCTGCAACGAGCTATGATTGCACCACTACACTCCAGCCTGAGTGACAGAGCAAGATCCTGTCTCCAAAAAAGCACCTCAGGAAGGGTAAAATCCAGTGCACTTCTGCTAGGTTAAGGTCACCCTTTGAGTGGGTGAGACTATACAATTGACATTTACTGAGAGCCTCCTGTTTTCTGGGCACAGCATGAGGCCCAAGGACACAGGTGAATCAGACTCTGCCTCTGATCTTGAGGAACTTCTGGATCGGTGGAAAGGAAGGCAGTCATGAAAACTGATGATCACTGAGGTTCTGCTAGAACTAAGTCGTCCAAAGTGATATGGAGAGTCAGAGGAGGCTTCTGGGAGAAGGGACATTTCAGTTGGGCCTCAAAGAATGACAGGGGAAGTGCCAGAGAGGGCAGAGGATTGGCACTCCAGAGAGCATCATGGGCGATGGCACAGAGGTATGAAACCTCCTGGCTGGATTCAGGGGATAGAGAGTTACCTAATGTGGCCATAGGACAGGACAGAGGGCGGGTTGATAATAGAAGGCAGCCCAGTGGGAGTGGCTGGCTTTAAAGAGTTGGAATTTTTTTGTTTGTTTTTGAGACAGGGTCTCATCATCAGCTAGGCTGGAGTGCAATGGTGAGATCATAGCTCACTGCAGCCTCCAACTCCTGGGCTCAAGATATTCTCTTGCCTCAGTCTTCTAAGTGGCTGGGATGACATGCATGTGCCACCACACCCAACTAATTTTTTAATGTTTTTGTAGAGACGAGGTCTCCCTGTGTTGCCCAGGCTGGTCTCAAATGCCTGGCCCCAAGCGATCCTCCCATCTCAGCCTCTCAAAGTGCTGGGATTACAGGCATAAGCCGCTGCACCCAGTCAAGACCTGGAAATGTATTCAGAAAGGAATGACAACCTTAAGCTCTGGAGCAATGCCATAAAATGCTCAGTTTTGTGCTTCAGGAAGCCCCGTCTGGCTGCAATGGGGTAGGAGGCAGAGAGGGAGAGAAAGAGACCGAGAGCAGAGAGGTCAGGGAGGTGTCTGTCTGCCTATTTATCAGGAGGTGACGGTACCACTGAAATGAGGTATAGGATACCAGAGACGTGCCTCTGGGAGCTGGGCAACCTGCCCCCTACACCCATCTCCAGCTGTGGCACAGCCCTTGTTATCAGACAGAGTGCCCCAGGTCAGAGGAGTGGGCTTTAAGACTGGTAGAACCTCCAAGCCACCCCTTCTCCCATCAGGGCCCCAGAGGGGGATTCTGGGGAGGGGGGAAAGCTGGCACATTCAGGGGGTCCTTCCTGGGGGAAGCCCTGTCTTCCCTCTTTGTCAGGCCCTATCTGACACATATGTCTTGGTCTTTGCGACCCATCCATCATTCTCCCCAGAACACCTCTCTCTTCCCCGCCTCTCAAATGCTCTCTTCTTCTCTCTCCTGCTCTTCAGACATCAGAAAGCAGAGATGGTCATTCATTCACTCATTCATTCATCACACAGCAGCAGCTCCTCCCACTTAAAAGCTGTATGAACACATTGTCATCTCCAAGCCCTGTGCTAGGTACTAGGTAACGGGAGGAGGAGCAGGAGCTGGGCAAGCGGCTTGCACCTGTGGTCCCAGATACTTGGGAGGCTGGGACACGAGGATTGCTTGAATCCGGGGGTTTGAGGCGGTAGTGCACTATGATCACACCTATAAATAGCCCCTGCACTCCACCCTGGGCAACATAGTGAGATCCCATCTCTAAAAACAATGGGAGGAACAGGACAGTCCTTGAGCCCCAGCGGCCCTGGAGAATTTTTTTTTTTTTTTTTTTTGAGATGGAGTCTCGCTCTGTCACCCAGGCTGGAGTGCAGTGGCTTGATCTCTACTCACTGCGGCCTCCACTTCCCAGGTTCAAGCGATTCTCCTGCCTCAGTCTCCCGAGTAGCTGGGACTACAGGCTCCTGCCACTATGCCCGGCTAATTTTTTTTCTTTTTTTTTGTATTTTTAGTAGAGATGGGGTTTCAACATATTGAGCAGGCTGGTCTCGAACTCCTGACCTTGTAATCTGCCCACCTCAGCCTCCCAAAGTGCTGGGATTACAGGCATGAGCGACCGTGCCCAGCCAAGAATGTTTTTTAGATGGACTAGGGGTTATGTAGCAGCATTCCAAGGGCTACCGGGACACCAGTGTGGGGAAGGACTGCCTGACCTGGTTGACTTTGGTTAACTTTTGAGCTGGCCTCACAGATGGAGCTCATAGAATAAACGCAGGTTTGCCAGGCGGAGGCACAAGGAGACAGGGTGTTTTTGGCAGGAGCAGAGAGGAGGAGGTAAGAGCACCAGGCACTTGGGGAACAGCGTGGCTGGAGTGCCAAGGTCTGGGCGGAGGAGCAAAAGCCCGGGCTGGAGACAGGGGCCTCACTGTAGGGGGTGGGGGGGTCTTAGTGCCAGGCGAGGCAGCCTAGCCTTTTTTCCATGGACAGCAGATAATGCCAGGAATGTTCCCAGTAGGTAAGTGCACGGCCAGAGCTGTTCCAGGAAGGTCACCCTGAAAAGCGGGTGTGATTCATACAGATGGAGACAACAGGGGGCCTGTTTTTCAGCTGCGGTGTGTTTTCAGGACATGGGTCATATGGCCTGGGACCTTTCCTCTCCTCTCCGAGGCTCAGCCCAACCTGGACACCCAGAACAACTGCAGCCATGGTCCCTAGGTGCAGAGGTACCTGCCCCAGTATTTCTAGAACAGTCCATGAAAAGCAGATTCCCAGGACCCACCCAAAACAACTGATTCCAAATCTGAGTGTGGGGTCTAGGAGTCTAGGAGTCTGAATTGTATTATTATTATTGCTATTATTATTACTATTATTATTATTAGAGACTGGGTCTCACTCTCTTGTCCAGGCTGGAGTGCAGTGGCGCAGTCATGGTTCACCGCAGCTTCCAACTCCTAGGCTCAAGCAACACTCCTGCCTTAGCTTCCTGAGTAGCTGGCACTACAGGCATATGTCATCATGCCCAGATAATTTTTTAAATGTTTTTTGTAGAGACAGAGTCTCTACAAAACACAGCCTGTTGCCCAGGCTGGTCTTGAACTCCTGACCTCAAGTGATCCTCCCACCTCGACCTCCCAAAGTGCTGGGATTACAAGTGTGAGCCACTGCACCCAGCTGAGGTCTGCATTTTTTTTTTTTTTTTTTTTTTTGAGACAGGGTCTCACTGTGTTACTCAGGTTGGAGTGCAGTGGCACAATTACGGCTCACTGGAGTCTTGACCTCCCCCAGCTCAGATGATCTTCCCAAGTAGCTGAGACCACAGGTGCATGCCACCACACCTGGCTAATTTTGCTAATTTTGTATTGTTTTTAAAGACAGGGTTTTGCTATGTTGCCCAGGCTGGTCTTGAACTCCTGGCCTCAGGTGATCCTCCCAACTTGGCCTCCCAAAGTGCTGGGATTACAGGCATGAGCCACTGCACTCAGCAAGGTCTGTTCCTTCCTTCCTTCCTTCCTTCCTTCCTTCCTTCCTTCCTTCCTTCCTTCCTTCCTTCTTTTTCTTTCTTTCTTTCTTTCTTTCTTTCTTTCTTTCTTTCTTTCTTTCTTTCTTTCTTTCTTTCTCTTTCTTTCTTTCTTCTTTCTTCTTTCTTTCTTTCTTCTCTTTCTTTCTTCTTTCTTTCTTTCTTTCTTTTTTAGATGGAGTCTTGCTCTGTTGCCCAGGCTGGAGTGCAGTGGTGCGATCTTGGCTCACTGCAACCTCTACCTTCCAGGTTCAAGCGATTCTCTTGCCTCAGCCTCCCAAGTAGCTGGGATTACAGACGTGCACCACCATGTCCAGCTAATTTTTTTCTTTTTAGTAGAGATGGGATTTCGCCATATTGGCCAGGTTGGTCTCGAACTCCTAGCCTTAAGTGATCCTCCCACCTTGGCCTCCCAAAGTGCAGGGATTACAGGCATGAGCTGCTGCACCCGGCCAAGGTCTGCATTTTTTAAAGCTCCAATGTGACCGTACAAGCTAGAGTTGAGAACCGGTGCCTCATCACTTTGCACATGTGGTTCCCTTTGCCTGGACTGCCCTTCCTCCCTCTTCCTCTACCTCCCTGAGCTTCAGGCTCGCTCAGACATCTTCTGCGTGATGCCCTGTTCCAATCTGGGTGCCCTCAAGGGCCCAGTGCTGCTTCTTCCCTGGTTCAATTTACACCCCATTTTTTTTTTTCAAGACGGAGTCTCACTCTGTCGCCCAGGCTGGAGTGCAATGGCGAGATCTCAGCTCACTACAACCTCCACCTCCCAGGTTCAAGCGATTCTCCTGCCTCAGCCTCCCTAGTAGCTGGGATTACAGGGGACCGCCACCACACCCAGCTAATTTTTTGTATTTTTAGTAGAGATGGGGTTTCACTATGTTGGCCAGGCTGGTCTCGAACTCCTGACCTCAGGCAATCCACCAGCCTCGGCCTCCCACAGTGCTGGGATTACAAGCGTGAGCCACGGTGCCTGGCTTTACACCCCATTCAGACTGGTGGTTTACCTTTCCAATTCATTTGGTATTTTCTGTGTGCCAGCGCTGCTGCATGTATTAATTTATTTAGTCCTCACAACATCCAATGAAGTAGGTAGGTCCTAGTTGGGGAAATGGAGGCACAGAGAGGTAAATACCATCACTCAGCTAAGAAGTGGTGGCCGGGCGCGGTGGCTCAAGCGTGTAATCCCAGCACTTTGGGAGGCCGAGACGGGCGTATCACGAAGTCAGGAGATCGACACCATCCTGGCTAACACTGTGAAACCCCGTCTCTACTAAAAAAAAATACAAAAAACAAAAACAAAAAAAACTAGCCGGGCGAGGTGGCGGGCGCCTGTAGTCCCAGCTACTCGGAGGCTGAGGCAGGAGAATGGCGTGAACCCGGGAGGCGGAGCTTGCAGTGAGCTGAGATCCGGCCACTGCATTCCAGCCCTGGCAACAGAGTGAGACTCCGTCTCAACAAAAAAAAAAAAAAAAAAAAAACTAGCCAGGCGAGGTGGCAGTCGCCTGTAGTCCCAGCTACTCGGGAGGCTGAGGCAGGAGAATGGCGTGAACCCGGGAGGCGGAGCTTGCAGTGAGCCGAGATTGTGCCACTGCACTCCAGCCTGGGCAACAGAGTGAGACTCCGTCTCAAAAAAAAAAAAAAAAAGAAAAAAAAAGTGGTTGACGCGCAAAGGTTGCGCCAAGGTACTGTGAGGCCCCACAGTGGCTGTTTTTTAAGGGCAGGGACCTCGCGGGATTCGTTGTTGCAGGTTGTCAGTGCAAGCAGGGGGCCTGGCATCTAGGAAGTACTCCGTTTCCTCATCTGTAGGATGGGTTGAAGGATGGGAATTTTCTCTCAGGGCTTCTCTGTAACTTGGGGACAAAAAAGGGGTTATGAGTTCTAAGGCGCTTGGTGTGGATGGGAAGCTGTGGCAGAGGCTCCCCTCTGGGTTTTTGGTTGTTGTTGTTGTTGTTGTTGTTGTTTTCAACAGGGTTTTGCTCTGTCACCAAGGCTGCAATGCAGTGGCACAATCCTAGCTCACTGCAGCCTCGAACTCCCAGGCTTCAGCGATCCTCCTGCCTCAGCCTCCCAAGTAGCTGGGACTACAGGTGCATGTCACCATGCCTTTCTAATTTTTTTTTTTTTTTTAATTTTTAGCAGAGATGGGGTCTCACCATGTAGCCCAGGCTGGGCTTGAACTCCTGGACTAAGTGATCCTTCCGCCTCAGCCTCCCACAATGTTGCGATTGCAGACGTGAGCCACGGTGCCCAGCCCTCTCTGGGATTTTAGGGTGGAACAGTTTCCCAGACAGGAGGCCTTTTCCCTCCTCCACCATGCTGTGGCTCACCCTATCCCACAGAAATCAGCCCCTTTGAGCCTGGCCTGGGGTTGGGTACTCTGATGGAGATTCTCAGATGATAGGAGAGTGGAGACTTGGAGAGGCCATTGCTGCACCAGGAGCTCCCACTCCCACTCTGACCTTAAGGGACTCACCTGTTCCCAGAGCAAGGAGGACCTCCCTTCAGCACCCCTGCCATTTCTACCTCCCACCCACCATCCCTCAGGAGCTGTGGGTTATTGTCAACGATGTTGTAAATTAGCTGCTTAATTAACTATTTAGGCTAATCAGATTAATTGACATTAATTGGTTACCATTTGTCAAGGACCTTGAAAAGCCGTTCTTCTCAGAGTTGAAGTGTGTGACTGGCGCCGTGCAGGGGAGTCGGGGAGGAGCTGTCACCGTGCTAACAGCTGGGAGTGTGCAGGTGGCAGGCAGTGGCAGTTCCAAGGCCACCAGGACCACTGCTCAGGGACTGTGCACCTCCTGGCACCTCTCAGGGAGCCCCAACTTCTGAGTTCTGGCCCCTCACACCTTGGGAAACAAGTTGTTTAAGGAAAGGTTTGGCAGGGACCGGGGGAAGACTGAGAAACTTTCCTTTTCGTAAAAAAATAATAATAATAATAATAGAGATGGGGGTCTTGCTATGTTGCCCAGGCTGGTCTTGAACTCTTGACCTCAAGTGATCCTCTTGCCTCAGCCTCTCAAAGTGCCGGGATGACAGACATGAGCCACTGTGCCCAGCCGGGAGACGTTCCTTCCTCCATCCCCAAGGCCTGTAAAGACCTCAGAGGGAGAGAGACCTCAAAATTCGAAATAAGGCATGAAATAAGTAGGTCACCACAGAACAACTGCTAGGATGACGTGCATATATTCACTCAAAAGAAAAAAAAAAAGAAACAGGAAAGATGAGCAGTATAGGGTAGATAAAATATGCAGAATATTAAACTGTGATGAAATGATCAGATTTGCATTATTTAGTCAATTACAGCCCCCAAAACCCACAGTACATTTTTATGCCTGTTTTAAAGCACAACTCACAGTTTTAAATTATAGCAGTTAAAACAACAAGAAAAAAAAACTACTATGAAATGCATCCTACGTTTCGGGAAGAGAGAGAAAAAAAAAGCCAACCCACTGAAACATGGGAGTGTGCATTTGTCTTTAGAGACATTCTCTGAAGATTAAATGGCTCCCATATTTAGTCCTATACTGGGCTGGGAGTTAGGAGCCCGCATTTTTTTTTTTTTTTTCTCTCTGTCGCCCAGGCTGGAGTGCAGTGATGCGATCTGGACTCACTGAAGGCTCCGCCTCCTGGGTTCACGCCATTCTCCTGCCTCATCCTGCCGAGTAGCTGGGACTACAGGCGCCCGCCACCACGCCCAGCTAATTTTTTGTATTTTTAGTAGAGAAGGGGTTTCACCGTGTTCGCCAGGATGGTCTCCATCTCCTGACCTCGTGATCTGCCCGCCTCTGCCTCCCAAAGTGCTGGGATTACAGGCATGAGACACCACGCCTGGCCTTTTTTTTTTTTTTTTTTCAAGGCAGGATCTGGCTCTGTTGCCCAGGATGGAGTGCAGTAGTATAATCATAGCTTACGGCAGCCTCAACTTTCTAGGCCCAAATGATCCTCCCACCTCAGCCTCCTGAGTAGCTGGGACTACAGGCATGCACCACCACACTGGCTAATTTTTTTTTTTTGATATTTTTTGTAGAGTCAGGGTCTTGCTATGTTGCCCAGGCTGGTCATTTGTTTGTTTGTTTGAGACAGAGTTTCGCTCTTGTCGCCAGGCTGGAGTGCAGTGGCATGATCTCAGCTCACTGCAACCTCCGCCTCCCAGGTTCAAGTGATTCTCCTGCCTCAGCTCCTGAATAACTGGAACAACAGACATGTGCCACCATACCTGGTTAATTTTTTGTCTTTTTAGTACAGACAGGGTTTCACCATGTTGGCCAGGCTGGTCTTGAACTCCTGACCTCAGATGATCCCCCAGCCTCAACCTCCCAAAGTGCTGGGATTACAGGCGTGAGCCACCGTGCCTGCCACCAGGCTGGTCTTGAACTCCTGGGTTCAAGCAGTCTTCCCACCTCGGCCTCCCAAAGTGCTGGGATTACAGGTGTGAGCCACCGAACCTGGACAGGGAGTCTGCAGTCTTATCTTGACTTTTCCACTGAGTCCTTGAGGGTGCCTTCCCTTCTCTGAGCCTTGATTTCTTCAATGTCGAGTCCCCGGCCTATCTTCCTGAGAGAGTGCTTACATGGAGCAGAGGAGGGGTGAATTTCCAGTACACTGGAGGCGCATACAAATGTGACAAATGTGAGGGGAGAGAAGAGGTTCATTTTGGTGGGAGGGTCAAGCTCTCAGTATGGACAGGGAAATTGCTTTCTAGGGAGGAGGGGTTCCCGGGTTGGTGACAGAGGTTTCTAGCTTGGGAAGGGATGACATGGAGAGTGAATGTGGGGTCGCTCTCTCTCTCCCCTTTTACTGTCCAATTCTGCAGCCCCTGGGGGGAGGAAGGACCAGGAGAGACCGAAGGCTGTTGCCTAGCAACGAGAGGCGCATCTGGATCGATGGGACAGTCAGTGATGCTCCAGCCCCCAGCCCAGCTCTCTCTTTGATCTCAGTCGGCCCAGCAGAAACCTGAGGGGATGCCCCCCAGGCAGCCAGCTTGATTGGAGCTGAGTCAATAGAGGGAATTTTCCATAATGAGATTGTATGGGCAGTGGAGGCAGCTGCCCCTGGCTTCTCCTGTCACCCTCCCCAGCGGGTGGAAGGGGCGGGACTGTCTGTCCAGCACACACCCTTCCTGCTGATAGCTCTGGCCTGGGTAGGGGTAGGGTGGGGGTGCACATTACCATCCAATTTTGATTCTTGTCAGTCTTGCACTGCCAGGGACTCAGAGCCCAGCCCCACGTGTTAGGTTTTGAAGGGAAGGCGAGGGTTATAGAAAGACACACACATATAGCCGGGCGCAGTGGCTCAAGCCTGTAATCCCAGCACTTTGGGAGGCCGAGACGGGCGGATCACGAGGTCAGGAGATCGAGACCATCCTGGCTAACACGGTGAAACCCCGTCTCTACTAAAACATACAAAAAACTAGCCGGGCGAGGTGGCGGGCGCCTGTAGTCCCAGCTACTCCAGAGGCTGAGGCAGGAGAATGGCGTAAATCCGGGAGGCGGAGCTTGCAGTGAGCGAGATCCGGCCACTGCACTCCAGCCTGGGCGACAGAGCGAGACTCTTTCCCCCCCAAAAAAGAGAAAGACACACACACAAAAAAAGATGGCGGCTCAAAAGCAAATACAGGGTATTTTTTGTTTGTTTTGGTTGGTTTGGTTTGGTTTTTGAGATGAAGTTTTGCTCTTGTCGCCCAGGCTGGAGTGCAATGGCGCAATCTCTGCCCACTGCAACCTCCTTCCCCCAAGTTTAAGCGATTCTCTTGCCTCAACTTCCCAAGTAGCTGGGATCATCGGTGTGTGCCGCCATGCCCGGCTAATTTTTGCATTTTTGTAGAGACCAGCTTTCCCCTTGTTGGCCAGGCTGTTCTCAAACTGCTGAGCTCAGGTGATCCACCCGCCTCGGCCTCCCGAAGTGCTGGGATTACAGGCGTGAGCCACGGCATCTGGGCGCAAATACCAGGTGTTACATTCAGCATAAAACCTACAGAAGTGGGGCGGCCAGCCTAATGTCAGAGCCCACCGCTGCTTACAGGCTGGCACAATTTATAGGTATGGGTGGAAGGGATCTGGGCAATATGGCTTGCCCACCAGGATATTAATAAGATGTCCCAGTGATGAGGCAGTTCTGGCCCTTGTTTCGGCAGAATGTGGTACTCTGCGTTTTCTCCCAGCAGAATATGGTAAGAGGCAGGCTGTTTCTTCAGTCGGGCCTTTGTCCACCCTGTGGTCAGGTGGTTAGGTAGGATGTTTCTCACAGCCTGAACCTTCGTAAAATGTTTCACTTCAACAAAGGTCTGCAAAATAGCAGGGAGCTTACAAAAGGGTAGAGTTTAGACTAACACCACCCGAGCCCCGCCAGTATCCAGGCTCCTGAGACTTGGTCCAGATGAGGGAAACTGAAGCCAGAAAGGAAAGGGGATCTGGTTATACAACTTCTAGCCCATCGTGCCTTCCTCTGCCTAGCTCCCAGGTATGAGCCTGGAGCCGGGGTTGGGATCTGATCCTGGGGGAAGGAGAAGGAGGTGATGAAAACTGGGGAAAGCACACACAGCCTTATCCAATTTCACTACAGGGTCAGTCCTCAGGGCCAGCTTGGGAGGGTCCTCAGAGAGCATGGGCTTCTGACACATGCTTTCTCCATAAAGAGATGTTGAGGGTGGTTCTCTCTCCATATCTCCACCATGGCCTTCTGATTTGCACCCTCCCAGGACACAGAAACCGCCATCTGCCATCAGTGGCAGCTCAGTCATAAGACTGTTCTTTCTTAGGCTAAGCTGAAACTGTTTCTGTAGAACATTCCCCCCACCCTCCACCCCACCCCCAATCTCCATTCTTGCTCAGCAGCCCCAGGGAAGCTGTCTGCTCCTGGTGGCAAGGCTTCAGCCTCCCACAAGGCTACTGAGGGCCCTGATAAACAGCAGGAGAACTGAGTAAGGCAGGGATTCTTTTGTTCCTACAGAACGCAGGGGAGAAGAGACCAAACCACTACTTGCTTATTTCATGTCAGTTCTGGCCTCTACAGATCTGTCTACTAGGTTGAACTGGTCTGATCTGTCTTTCTTTCTTCCTTTCTTTCCTTCTTTCTTTCTTTCTTTCTTTTTTTTTTCCCTCCCTCCTTCCTTCCTTCCTTCCTTCCTTCCTTCCTTCCTTCCTTCCTTCCTTCTTTCTTTCTTTCCTTCCTTCCTTCTTTCTTTCTTTCTTTTTTTTTTTGGTAAGGTTTCACTCTGTTGCCCAGGCTGGAGTGCAGTGGTGAAATCTCGGCTCACTGCAACCACTGCTTCCTGGGTTCAAGCGATTCTCCTGCCTCAGCCTCCCAAGTAGCTGGGACTATAGGTATGCACCATCACACCTGGCTAATTTTTTTTTTTTTTTTTGAGACAGAGTCTCGCTCTTATTGCCCAGGCTGGAGTGTAGTGGCGTGATCTTGGCTCAATGCAAACTCCGCCTCCCGGGTTCAAGCAATTCTCCTGCTTCAGCCTCCTGAGTAACTGGGATTACAGGCACCCGCCACCATACCTGGCTAATTTTTGTATTTTTAGTAGAGATGGCCATATTGGCCAGGATGGCCTTGAACTCCTGGCCTCAAGTGATCCACCTGCCTCGGCCTTCCAAAGTGCTGGGATTATAGGTGTGAGCCACCACGCCCGACCTGTATTGCTTTCAGTAGCCAGTGTTGCTTGTTCTGATACCTTCCAGCTGTCTGTCATGCTGGGGTGCAGTGTCCTCACTGTCCTCTGTTGATCAGCCGGTCTGAGCTCCTGGCTTGGCCGGGTCTGTCCCATTCACAAGGCTCTGTATGACCTGCCCTGGGCTACATCAATCTGCACTGATCTTACCTGAGCATTGTTACCTGTTCTCACCTGGGCTGCATTACCTGTACTGTGGACTCCTCTGGAGGCAGCAGACAGCAGAGGCCTCGTTGTCCCTCCTTGACCCTTGTCAGTGATGCTCCAGCTCCCAGCCGGCTTTCTCTTTGATCTCAGCCAGCCCAACAGACACCTGAGGGGATGCTGTGGGCAGCCTGCTTCATTGCCACCCAAATCTGTGCTCCAGGAACCCAAATCAGAGCCAGCAAAGACAGGAGCCTCGACCAGGCAAGTCCTTCCTATCTATTCAAAGATAGGGCTGGGGCCTGGTGCAGTGACTCAACCTGTCATCCCAGCACTCTGGGAGGCCAAGGCGGGTGGATCACTTGAGGTTAGGAGTTTGAGACCAGCCTGGCCAACATAGTGAAACCCCATCTCTACTAAAGATACAAAAAATTAGCCGGGCCTAGTGGCACACGCTTGTAATCCCAGCTACTTGGGCAGCTAAGGCATGAGAATGGCTGGAACCTGGAACCCAGGATGTGGAGATTGCAGTGAGCCGAGATCACACCACTGCACTCAGCCTGGGCAACACAGCGAGACACTGTCTCAAAAACAAACAAACAAACAAAGACAAGCCTGGACTCCAGGATTTACAAAGTAGATGACCCAAAGTACATGAGGCCCATGTAAATGTCAGCATGCATATAGTCTAGGCATAGTGAGAGCAGTGACCAAGGACCTCTCCCTCTGTAGTTCCCAGAGATGATGGTGGTAAAACAGTAAGTAGTGAGCTCCTATTGGTGCAAACACAGACAGGGTCTCAACAAACAGTTCCACGTGGCTGCTCTGTGCAAAGCCCTGTGCTGGGCACTAGGGGTACAGATGTAGATCGGCCCAGTCTCTGCCCTTGGACAGCCCTCAGTCACCCAGGGAGCAACAGTCATGCTAGATTGTGAGTAGTAGCCAGAGGGTGACAGCAGAGGCATGTCCCCCAGGAAGTCCTTCCAGGCAGTCAGAGAAGGCTTCACGGAGGAGGTGATGCTTGAGCAGTTTTGCAGGATGGGTAGATGAGGAAGAACCTTCCAGGCATGAGGAACAGCGTGGGTCAGTGCGTTCTTGGGTGGAGCAGAATGTGGCGTGGAGCTGGACAGGGACTAGCATAGGGCTGGACACATTGCCAACTAAGCCACCAGGGCTTTCTCCTGTGGCCTGCAGATTTGCCATCTCTGCCTCGCTGGCCCCAACACCCCATCTTGGCCCTGGGAACTTCGCCAGCCTAGCCACCTCCGTTCCCCAGCACACACTAAGATGGCAGGGAAAGGGTCAGCCTGAGCCCTGCCCAGGCATGGCTTGACCCAGCCCTAGACTGAAAAGGGGAGGGCAGAAGAGGGACCACAAGGGCTATGGCCAAAACACAGAGCTGTAGTGCCTGCACCCTTGCAAGCCCGGTTGCCTGCCCCTCCAGGAACCAGCTCTCCCACCCCCAGCCAGCCCCAGCCTGGGGGCTCTGGCCAAGATTATCCTCCAGCACTAGCAGGGGCGGCAGGAAGCTCCAGCTGCTGAATTATTGAAAGCAACGCTTTCAGCAGTTCCCCTCCCCTCACCGCGTCTTCTGGAGGGTTGGGTAACAAACAGCCGTGCCAGCACCAGCGCCTCTCCAGAGAGGCTCCAAGGAGTCATGGAGGAAGTTCACTGGGCTCTGCCGGCTGCCTGAGCCACCTCCTCCCAGGCCTCTCCCTGCAGTGTCTTCTTACCATCTTTTTTTTTTTTTTTTTTTACAGACAAGGTCTTGCTTTGTTGCCCAGGCTGGAGTGCAGTGGTGCAATCTCGGTTCACCGCAAACTCCGCCTCCTGGGTTCAAGCGACTTTCCTGCCTCAGCCTCCCAAGTCACTGGGATCACAGGTGCCCGCCACCATACCCGGTTAATTTTTGTATTTTTGGTAAAGGGGTTTCACCATGTTGGCCAGGCTGGTCTCAAACTCCTGACCTCAGGTGATCCACCTACCTCAGCCTCCCAAATTGCTGGGATTACAGGTGTGAGCCACCGGGCCTGGCCTGTTCTTACCCATCTCTACTGGTCTCTACTGGTCTATGTGGGTTTGTATCTGTGAAAAGCGCCGTGATTGGGCTATGAGTGTTTGTAATGATTTAAAATGGTACTCATAGACCTAATCTGTTCTGATTTATATGGATCTATATTTCCTCCCGGTCTAACTCATGCCTGTAATGGTTTAGACTGATTGGCATAGTTCATGGCTTATAACAGCTAACGTTTAATGCATAGAGCTTATCACCTCCCCAGGCACTGTACACACGTTATTCCTTTACTCCTTACCCTGAGGTGGGGGTGCTTATATTAACCCCATTTTACAGATAAGGCAGAGGTTATGTCACTTAAGCACACCTAGTAAGTGATTTGAATGCATCTGCGACTGGCTGACAGGCACAGGTCTGTCTTGGCTCATGTGAACTGGATTATCCTTTAGGGGTCTGGGGGCATCAGGCTGCAAGAGAGAGTTGAACGCAGTGGCTCACACCTGCAATCCCAGAGCTTTGGGAGGCCAAGACAGGAGGGTTGCTTGAGTTGCCAGGAGTTAGAGACAAACTTGGGCAACCTAGTGAGACCTTGTCTCTACAAAAATTTTAAAAATTTGCTGGACATGGTTGTATGCTCCTGCGTGTAGTAGTAGCAAGCTACTTTGGAGGCTGAGGTGGGAGGATCACTTGAGCCCAGAAGGTAGAGTCTGCAGTGAGCCATATTTGCACCACTGCACTCCAGTCTGGGTGATAGAAGGAGACCTCGTCTCAAAACAAAACAAAACAAGCAAAAAAAAACTGCCAGAGAGATTTTTCCAAAATGCAAATCTGACCTCCCCAGCTCAATACCCTGCACTGGCTCCCTATTGCCTGCAGGGTATGGTCCTAGGTCCTCAGCCTGAGTCTGAAGGCCCTGGGGGACATGGCCCTCCTTCCCCTTCTGGCTCAGTGGGCTCAGCAAGACAAGCCCATGCTTTTTTTTTTTTTTAATTTTTTTAATTTTTTGAGATGGAGTCTCCCTCTGTCCCTCAGGCTGGAGTGCAGTAGTGTGATCTCGGCTCACTGCAACCTCTGCCTCCTGGGTTGAAGTGATTCTCATGCCTCAGCCTCCCGAGTAGCTGGGATTACAGGCACCCGCCATCATGCCTGGCTAATTTTTGTATTTTTAGTGGAGACAGGGTTTCACCATGCTGGCCAGGCTGGTCTCGAACTCCTGACCTCAAATGATCCTCCTGGCTCAGTCTCCCCAAATGCTGGGATTATCGGAGTGAGCCACAGCGCCCAGCTTCAAGTCCATGCTTTTCCCTCTTTCCTCTCCATGCCTTCTTCCCACTCACCCCCACACTCTGACCGGGACATCCTTCTCCTCCTCCTTTGTCCTGCCAACTCCTACTTATGCTTCAAGATCTCTCCTCTGGGGAGACCTCCTAGTTATGCTCCTTTTCTGACACAACCCAGCTCCGTTAGATGTCTCTGTCATGCAGCCATCATCCCCAGCCTGATAAGCACCAGTGCTTCTCCTTCTGCATTTCTCTCTTGTCCTCTGGTGAACCCCAGAGTAGCCACTCACAAGTAGCTGTGACCTGACCCTGGAGTTGATGGGGTGTCTCTTGGTCCTCTGGTCCTTACTCCGCCAGCCCCACGCTCTTGGGCAGTGAGCACAGGGGAAGCTTTCAATATAAAGTGTTCAAGGCTGGAGGTCTGCAGAAGGGTCCTTAGACAGAGAAGGGAAGGGTCAGCAGGAGAGTGCTCCAGGGAATATGTCCCTGTCATGACTGCACCTGGCTTCAGTGCCAGGATTTGGAGTGGGGATACACCTAGATTTCTTGGACATGATGCAGATGGCTTTTCTTCTCCAGCTTGATAAAGTATCCTGACAAACGATTGTTGCGCACATTTATTTTTAACAAAACCCAGACTGAGTTTCACAACTTAAGGACCTGGTTCCATGCGTATTTGTCAGTTCTGTCTCGTTTCTGACAGTTACAAAGAATCTTTTTCCTCAGGAGGCACATCCCTGCCCACCTGCTGCCCCCACACTGGGCTTTTTCTCTGGAAGGTCTCATCCTGTGTTTGCAGCCACCACCACCTTCACAGGAATGCAGCTTCCTGGATCAGAAATTCCATTCCACTGTAGCCCTCTTAGTCAAGGGTCCCTGGATCTTAACATACCCTTGGCTTTTGCCTTCCCTTCCTGCCTTTCCCTTCCCTCCCCTTCCTTCCCCTCCCCTCCCCCCACTTGCCCCCCTTCTCTTCCCTTCCCTTCTCTTTTTTTTTGAGACAGAGCCTCCCCTCCCCCCACTTCCCCCCTCCCCCGTCCCTTCTCTTCCCTCTTTATTTTTTTTTTTTCTTTCGTTTTTTGAGACAGAGTCTTGCTCTGTCCCCCAGGCTGGAGTGCAGTGACACGATCACGGCTCACTGCAAGCTCCAGCTCCCGGGTTCAAGCAATTCTCTGGCCACAGCCTCCCAAGTAGCTGGGAGTACAGGTGCATGCTGCCAGGCCTGGCTAATTTTTTGTATTTTAGTAGAGATGGGGTTTCACCATGTTGACCAGACTGGTCTCAAATTCCTGAACTCAGGCAATCCGCCCACCTCGGCCTCCCAAAATGCTAGGATCACAGGCGTGAGCCACCACACCCGGCCGAAGACACATCTTTCAAAGGCACATTTCTAACATCATTCTCTTCATGAAACCTTCCCTGACCATGCTAGGCAAAGGTAGAGCCTCCCTGGTCTCTTTTTTGCTCCCACAGGACTGGGTGGGTGGGTGGGTGGGTGAGAGAATGGCATCAGGATCTGTCTTCATAACAAGCCTGTTACTGCAAGAAAGAATGAGTGAATGATCCCAAGCTACAAGCTACAAGACTAGGGAATATTGTCTCCATTGAGGTCTTGCTCCTCACAAGAGGGCATTAGCTGTGAGGGTCTGCCCGCAGACCCTGACCCAAACGATGGATGAATAAAACGTGCACTGATACACAGATATTCTGTTTTGCCTGTCCTGCTGAGTGACTGCCTACACACCGAGAGGTTTGTCACTGCGGCCGCCTGGATCAGCTAGGGAGACTCAGATTTATTCATTAAGATTAGTTAACCAAAGCTTGAGTCAGCGCCATTAGAGGGTAATTGACATTGAGGACTTCCCGAGTAAAAAGCACACATCAAAGACTCATCTTAAGACCACATGAGTAAACAAGTTAACTAGATAACTTCCCCACATCCCGTTATTTACTACTCTAATCCATTTAACTAAAGGTAATGGGACCAGGCCATCTTCGCCAGGGTCTATTACCGAAGTCATGTGAAAACCCTCAGGCCTTCCGAAAAGGTTTTGTGGTTATCATAACTAATATTTTCCCCACCAGCTGATCGAATCCCAACACTCTATTTTACAGATGAGGAAACTGAGGCTCAGAGAAGTTTAATGACTTTTCCTGATCACCCAGGCAGAAGTAGTGGAGCCAGAATTATTATTATTATTATTTTTTTTTTTTTTTTTTGAGGGGGAGTCTCGTTCTGTCGCCCGGACTGGAGTGCAGTGGCCGGATCTCAGCTCACTGCAAGCTCCGCCTCCCAGGTTTACGCCATTCTCCTGCTTCAGCCTCCCGAGTAGCTGGGACTACAGGCGCCCGCCACCTCGCCCGGCTAGTTTTTGTATTTTTAGTAGAGACGGGGTTTCACCGTGTTAGCCAGGATGGTCTCGATCTCCTGACTTCATGATCCGCCCGTCTCGGCCTCCCAAAGTGCTAGGATTACAGGCTTGAGCCACCGCGCCCGGCCTGGAGCCAGAATTTAAGCTAAAGTCTTTTGACTCCAAGTCTTTGTCTTGGTCTAACACTCTTTTTCCTGGCCCTAGTAGAAGACAGCAGAAAGATCTTAGAAGTAAGAAGGTGGTTAAACTGTGTGACTGCAGACGGAGTGCTCAAGTGTTCACTTGAAGCTGTGGGAATCTGTACTTTGTAGCGTGTGGAGGCTCGGAGTCCTGACATTATCTCTGGGGAGGCTTGCCTCTGGCTGGCAGGGCCAGGGAAAAAAGCCCCTAGGGGAAGGATGCTGCACCCCCCCTCGCCCTTCCCCGCCCCCTCCCGCCCCCCGCTCCCCTCCACCCGGCAAGAGAGGCTTCTCAGCCCGAGGAGCAAGTGAGACCCCTGAATTGTTGGCGGGGGTGCTGTCCATGGTGCTGGAGGGCTGCGATGCTGCCGGCTAGTTGGGGAGCACGGAGGAGTTTGCTCCCTCCTGTAATCCCCTTGCTTTGGGAAGCCAAGGTGGGGTGATCACTTGAGGCCAAGAGTTGGAGACCAGCCTGGGCAACATCGTGAGACCCTGTCTCTACAATGACAATAATAATAATTAATAATCATAATGATCTCCAGTGCCATTTATGAGACATTCATTGCACACTAGGTACTGTGAGGGCATTTCCCATGCTCTAGTCCTTTACAACAAACCTATGAGGAAGGCATTATTATTAATTAGTTTCATTTTACAGGCAAGGAAACTGACGCTCAGAGAGTTGAAGTCACATGCCCTAGGTCTCTCAGCTCATGAACTCCCAAAGATCACTGTCCCGTCTCCCTCTCAAATCAGGGGTCCCCGGGGGCAGGGTCAGGTCTCCTCCCAGACCCATCTGTGGTTCACTTCTCACTACAGCCCGTTCCCTCTCCCCTAGACCTGACCAGGTCACTACTGATCTGAGCATCTTCTCCCTCTGAGCCCCAGGGTGAGTTCTGACCTCATTAGCTGAGAGGCCTCTGTGCCTGTCAGCAGCTGACTTTCCGGAACAGGCTGGACCCTGCAGTACAGATGAGTTGTTTCACCTTCAATTAATCACTTGCAGGTAGCAGCATCCAGTTTGTGGCCCATTCTGTCCACAGCCAGGCTGCTCAGGAAACCCAGGCTTGGGCTTATGGGAAGGAGGCAAGTCCAGGGACCCAGCCAGGAGGCTGGGAAATCAGGCCTCTAGGCCTTTAACCACTTCCTGGCTTGAAGAAGAGGAAGTGTGCCCCTTTGGCAGGCATTAAACTAGGGTTTAATGACTTAATCTGCACATGGGTTTGGCTGGCTCCAGTATCTGGGCTTGCCCTTGGGAGCTGACCCAATGCTAGGGACAGCCTCAGTTGAGCTCTAAGGGTGGCCGGTGGGGCCCTGGCTCCTGGCTGTATCAGCAGAAAGGAAGTGGGCTGAAAGTCTGGTGCTCTTTATTTATTTCTTGAGATGGAGCTGCTCTTGTTGCCCAGGCTGGAGTGCAAATGGTGTGATCTCAGCTCACTGCAACCTCCACCTCCTGGGTTCAAGCCTTACTTTCCCAAGTAGCTGAGATTATAGGCATGCACCACCACCCCCAGCTAATTCTTGTATTTTTAGTAGAGACAGGGTTTCATCATGTTGGTCAGGCTGGTTTCAAACTCCTGGCCTCAGGTGATTCACCTGCTTTGCCCTCCCAAATTGGTGGGATTACAGGCATGAGCCACCGTGCACAGCCTGATGCCACACATTTAGAGTTAATACTACCCAGACTTCCAGAGTAGGAAAGGACCCATGGGGTCTTTGAGTCATTGTTCAGTAGGAGAAACAAGGGTGCAGAGAGGGGAAGGGACTTGTTCAGGGTCTCACAGCCAATCAGTGGTAATGTAAAGACTTCCCATTTGCTGCGCTGCCTCCAAAGAAGGACAGTGTCGATGCCTCCAAGGACCAGAACAAGTTAGAGTTATGGCTCTAGACTCCATATCTGCCTGCTTGCCCCTGCAAACTCCTCACCCTCAAGCAACCCCTATTTGTTCTCCACGTTCCCCATCACAGTAAATGACTGCACCATCCACCTGGTCACCCAGGCCAGAGACCCGGTGTCATCTAAGCTACCTCCCCCATCCCACATCCAGTCAATTACAAACCCTGCCAGATTGGCCCATTTATTTCTTGAATCCTGGTCATCCTCACTAGCTCTGGCAGCCCTGCCTCCTGCTCCCTCCCAGCCTTGCTGGGAAGCCTGCGTTGACCAACCAAGCAGGGCTACAGACACTTCTCCAGTTCTCTTTCATCACACTACACTGCTGTTTACCTGTCAGTCTCCTGAACCAGCCTGTGAGCTTCTAGAGGGCCATGATGGCGTCATGTTCATCTCTATACCCTAATAACGTAGGGCCCAGAGTAGATGCTGGGTGTTTGTTGAGTGAATGCATGAATATCGTTTCTATCTCATGTTTGAACAACTCCTGTAACAGGGACCTCATTCATCCTAGGACAAACTGCTTAGTTTTGTTCGTTTGTGTTTTGAGATGAAATGTCACTCTGTTGCCCAGGCTGAAGTGCAGTGACGCGATCACAGGCCACTGCTACCTACACCTCCTGGGTTCAAGCTATTCTCATGCCTCATCTTCCCAAGTAGCTGGGATTATAGGCACATGTCACCACATTCAGCTATTTTTTGTATTTTTAGTAGAGACAGTGTCTCACCGTGTTGGCCAGGCTGGTCTCAAGTTCCTGACTGCAAGTGATCCGCCCGCCTCTGCCTCCCAAAGTGCTGAGATTACAGGTGCGAGCCACCAAACCCGGCCAGAACTCCTTAGTTTTTAAAGAGTTTTGATTATTATAAAATAAAAAACAAAACAAGACAAGACTCTTTTTTGAACTAAGCTGAATCAACACTAGATGACTTGCCTGTGAGAATCTTGGCCCTGTCTTGCAGATCGGCTAGGGCCTTGCTCCTCTTAGGGCAGTCTAAGGACTAGTAGTGTTGGTGTTACTTGTTAGAAATGCAAATTCTCAAGCCCCACTCCACATCTCTCAAATCAGAAACTCTGGGGGTGAAGTCAACAATCTGTGTCTTGCTGGGTGCGGTGGCTCAAGCCTGTAATCCCAGCACTTTGGGAGGCCAAGGCGGGAGGATCACAAGGTCAGAAGTTCAAGACCTGTCTGGCCAGCATAGTGGAACCCAGTCTCTACTAAAAATACAAAAAGTTAGCTGGGTGTAGTGGTGTGTACCTGTAATCCCAGCTACTCAGAAGGCTGAGGCAGGAGAATCATGTGAACCCAGGAGGCAGAGGTTGCAGTGAGCCAAGATTGCACCATTGCACTCCAGCCCGGGTGACAGTGCAAGACATTGTCTCAAACAAAACAAAACAAAACAAAACAAAACAAATCTGTGTCTTAACAAGTCTTCCTGGTGATTCTAATGCCCAGTAAAATTTGAAAATGGCTATTTCTAGACCACTTCCCACCTCCCCCTAATTGGTGGTCCATACTTGGGTTATATCAGGAGGACCTGGGGGACATGAGAAATTTCATCCCCAGAGACCTTTTTTTTTTTGAGACAGAGTCTCACTCTGTCACCCAGGCTAGAGTACGGAGGCACGATCTTGGCTCACTGCAAGCTCCGCCCCCTGGGTTCACACCATTCTCTCGCCTCAGCCTCCCAAGTAGCTGGGACTACAGGCACCCGCCACTATGCCTGGCTAAATTTTTGTATATTTAGTAGAGAAGGGGTTTCACCGTGTTAGCCAGGATGGTCTCGATCTCCTGACCTTGTGATCGGCCTGCCTCGGCCTCCCAAAGTGCTGGGATTACAGGCGTGAGACACCGCACCCGGCTGAGACTTTGATTCAGTGGATCTGGGTTGGATTCCAGGTAGCACTGACATATGAAATATAGGACACTCAGTTAAATTTGAATTTCAGATAACGAATAATTTCTTAGTAGAAGTATGTTCCAAATATAAAATTCAAATTTAATTTAACTGGGTTCCTATTTGGCAAATCTGGCAATGCTAGCTAAACATTGCTACTTCTAACAAGCCTCTCAGTCGATTCAGCCAGGTTTGACCTAGATCCTCTACAAACCTTCATATATTTGAAGCTAGGTATTCTGACCACCTGTATATTCTTATAATCTTCCCCCTCCTTAGCATCCTATTTTTTTTGATATATCCTAAGATAACATGCATTTTTGGCAGCCACATTGTGATATTGACTCAAATTGAGTCTGTAATCATTGAAAATCCCCATAATCCTTCCCAAACATTCTGCTTCTAAACTATGTCTACCCCATTCCAATTTTAGTTTGGGACCCAGATTCAGAATGTGGCACTTCTCACTATCCTGTTTCACCTTCTTCTTCTTTCTTCTTTCTTCTTCTTCTTTCTTCTTCTTCTTCTTCTTGGAGTCTTGCTCAATTGCCCAGGCTGGAGTGCAGTGGTGCGATCTCAGCTCACTGCAATCTCTGCCTCCGGGTTCAAGTGATTCTCCTGCCTCAGCCTCCCGAGCAGCTTAGATTGCAGGCATGCACCACCATGACTGGCTGATTTTTGTACTTTTAGTAGAGACGGGGTTTCACCATGTTGGCCAGCCTGGTCTCGAACTCCTGACCTCGTGATCCACCCGCTTCAGCCTCCCAAAGTGCTGGGATTACAGATGTCAGCCATCGCACCTGGCCCTGTTTTACCTTCTTAGATTCTTCCAATGTCTCTAACTACTGAGTCCTTTTAGATTCTGACTGTATATCCACCAGTCCTCTCAGGCTGTGTCCTCAGTGAATTTGATTGTCAGACTACCAGTGTTCTATCCAGTCAATAGTGAACATATTGGATCAGATGTGGTGAGAATAGTGCCCTGTGATTCACCACTAAATACCTACATCTAACATGACGTTGATCCATTAACTACTAGCTCCTTTTGAGTATAGGTCAATCAATCAACCAATTACAACAAAATGGGATATTAGCACCCACCAGGACAGTGTCATCTTATGAAATCTCACAGTGAGGCCAGGCGCAGTGACTCATGCCTATAATTCCAACATTTTGGGAGGCTGAGGCAGGAAGATCACTTGAGCCCAGGAACTTGAGACCGGCCTGGGCAACATAGCAAGATCCCATCTCTACAAAACATTAAAAAATCTGCTGGGCATGGTGGTGCACCTGTACTTTCATCTACTTGGAAGCTGAAGCAGGAAGATCACTTGAGTCCAGGAGGTCAAGGCTGCAGTGAGCTATAGTCATGCCACTGCACTCCAGCCTGGGCAACAGAGCGAGAGTCTGGAAGGAAGGAAGGAAGGAAGGAAGGAAGGAAGGAAGGAAGGATAAATCTCACAATAATTTCTTTTTCTTTCTTTCTTTTTTTTTTTTCAAGACAGAGTCTCGCCCTGTCACCCAGGCTGAAGTACAATGGTGCGATTTCAGCTCACTGCAACCTCCACCTCCCAGGTTCAAGTGATTCTCATGCCTCAGCCTCCTGAGTAGCTGGGATTACAGGCACCCACCACCGTGCCTGGCTAATTTTTGTATTTTTTAGTAGAGACGGGGTTTTACCATGTTGCCCAGGCTGGTCTTGAACTCCTGACCTCAGGTGATCCACCCACCTTGGCTTCCCAAAGCGCTGGCATTACAGGTGTGAGCCACTGAGCCCAGCCTCACAATGATTTCGTAAAATATAATGTCATATGACTCACAGAGGGACCCTGTGCCTGCAGTCCTGCAGTCACCCCCTAGTCTGCTGGCCCAACAAACCTGACTTGGAAGGAAATGGGCTTAGTGTGCAATGTTTTGGGTCATTCTATTAATGACCTGCCGCAGATCCCTGCCCAGTGTCTCTCCAACTCACCAGGTGAAATTGGTCAAATCCACCATCTGTTCTAGTGAAAATCCAGACCGCATCTGCCACGCCTCTCTTCACGTAGCTCTCCTTTCCTCCTCAATCATTTCTGCAAAGATTACCCTGGGCAACCTAGCATTGCTAGCCAGGTGTTCTCCTAGCACTGAGGCTAGAATTTCTCAGGGTTTGGAGATCTGAGTGCATTCACAATGGCTCTCACCAGTTTTCACCCTCTGCCCTCCAGGAGTTCAGGCCAAGTTCGAGGCTGGGGAGCCTTGCTCAGGTCAGAGGGAAGATGTGCAGAACAGCATGGCTTCCAGGGCTCTCACTGGCGCCTTCGTGCTCTCTCTCCACACTTTCAGTGTGCCTCTTGCATTGCCTGGTGCTGGGGTAGGCTCTAATGAGTCAGAATGAAAGGATGGTCCCCTCCCCTAAAAGGGCTCACAGTCTAGAATAGGAGTTAGAAGCAAACAACCAACTGAATCTCGGTATCTAAATGTCGCATTTAAAAAGTGTGGACAAAAGATGCGGAAGCACAAAGAAGGAATGACACATCCTTGCTGGAAGAGCGGAGGACTTCCCATAGGAGGTGATTTTTGGGCTGGGCCCTGAAGGATGAGTTGAAGTTCCCTAGGTGAAGAACAGGACTCCAGCGGAGGGGAAACGCATAGGCAAAGGCACAAAGGAGGAAGTAAAAGCACGCATTTGGGGGATGAGGACCAAGGCTAAGGGGCTGGGTGTTGGTTGCAGGACGGGGTGCAGCATGGGATGAAGTTGCAAGATAGCATTCGACAGAATGCAAAGGGGTCTTGCAGGCTGTATCAAGGGCCATGCCATGTATTCCTCTATCTTGCCTCCTGTTGTCACTGTCTTTGTTCAGCCTGGGCGCATTGAGCTTCACATGCACTAGGCACTTAGCTGGAGCTAGGAATTGAAAGCTAAGTTGCCCTCAGCCCAGGGGGAGCCAGACCTGTGAACCCACAGCAACAAAAGCAAAAGCTCTGGGAGGTAAGGCCAGGAGTGGTGGCTCATGCCTATAATCCCAGCACTTTGGGAGGGCAGATCACCTGAGGTCAGGAGTTCAAGACCAGCCTGGCCAACATGGTGAAACCCCATTTCTACTAAAAATACAAAAAGTAGCCAGGTAAGGTGGCAGGCACCTATAATTCCAGCTACTCAGGAGGCTGAGGCGGGAGAATCACTTGAACCCAGGAGGTGGAGGTTGCAGTGAGCCAAGATTGCACCACTGCACTCCAGCCTGGGTGACAGAGTGAGACTCCATCTCCAAAAAAAAAAAAAAAAAAAAGAGCTCTGGGAGGTAACACCAGCCAGAGGGGAAAGAAAGGCTTCCAAAAGGTGATGATGCCTATCAGCAGTGACTTTGAGGACAACTAAGAATGAAGAGTGTCCCAGGAAAGGGCCTAGAGCCAAGAGAGGTGGAGGAGGATGTGTGTGGTAGGGAGTGGTGGAGACGGAGCTGCACCAGGAGGCAGGGCCATGTTGTGGCTTTAAGCCAAGGTGACAAGAGTCATGGGAGGCTGCTAACCAGGGCATGACATGGTCTAATTTGCTCCTGGACCCATCTGCCAAGTTGCCAGTGGAGGATGAAGGTCTGAGAGCAGGGAGGCCAGGCAACCGCAGTGAGGCAGTGGACCTGCGTGGAGGAAGGAGCTTGGGTCCAGGTGGTAACAGGGGAGGAGAGGAAGTGGATAAATGTGAGAGATGTTGAGAAGAGAGGATGGGGCTGGGCGCAGTGGCTCATGCCTGTAATCTCAGTACTTTGGGAGGCTGAGGTGGAAGGATCGTTTGAAGCCAGGAGTTCAAGACTCAGCCTGGGCAAAATAGCAAGACCTTGACTCTACAAAAAAAAAAAAAAATTATTTTGTTTTAATTAGCTGGGTATGGTGGCACATGCCTGTAGTTACAGCTATTCGGGAGACTGAGGTGGGAGGATATCGCTTGAGCTCAGGAGTTCAAGGCTGCAGTGAGCTATGACTGTGCCACTACACTCCAGTCTGGGTGACAGAGTGAGACCCTGTCTCAAAAAATGGACAAAGAAGAGGGGATGAGGGACCTGACTTGATGACAGGTGAACTGTTGTGGGTCAGGGCAATAGGGGTATCCAAGCTCCACAAAGAAGAGGGGATGAGGGACCTGACTTGATGACAGGTGAACTGTTGTGGGTCAGGGCAATAGGGGTATCCAAGCTCCACAAAGAAGAGGGGATGAGGGACCTGACTTGATGACAGGTGAACTGTTGTGGGTCAGGGCAATAGGGGTATCCAAGCTCCACACATGTCCCTGGCTCAGATGACCAACAGATAGAGGGGTCACCCATAAGCCAAGCACTGTAGTTGAGGTGGGTGGGGAGCAGGGCTCTGCTTGCGGCATGGGGTGGGTGATGCTTGTGGAGTGTCCCAGGAAAACCCCTGGTGGAACTGGGGTATAGGGCTGGTCTAGGGACAGAGGTGGGAAGCTAGCAGGTGTGAGAGTGGAAAAGAGGGGTTAGAAGAACAGCTTTGGTCTCTGAGCCCCCAGGCACTCCCCTCTCCAGAAGACTCTGGCAGATGCTCCCAGGAACAGGTGGAAATCAGAGGCTCAGAGAGGGGTAGTGACATCTTCAGGGTCACACAGCAAGGAGTGGAAAAACGCAGCCTCGAACCCATGCACGTGGGACTCAGGGGGAAGGACATATGAGAAGAGCTTATGTTTTCATCACTATTGTTGCCTGCTGTCACTCTGTCCCCTTCAGAGCCTCCTGTAGCTGTCACAGTCCCTCTCTCTTCTCTGCCTTCCAGTTTCTGTAGCTCTAAACACTCCCACCCCCATCCCATCACTCTGAGGCCAGAGAGGGGAGGGTGCGTTGGGGGAGAAGTGTCACAGGGAAGGCCTGATCCAAGATGTCCAGGCATGCCCAATCCCTTCTTTTCCTCCCTCCCTCCTTCCTTTCCCTCCCTCCCACCCCACTCCCTGGGAATGAGGCCTCCCTGTTGCTTAGCAACTAGCAGAGGCTTGGAGAAAGGAAATGGAAATAGCTCAGGAGGTGCCTCCCCTCTGTTAAGATAGAAGTCCTTGGAGTGTGTGTGCGCGTGTGTGTTTGTGTGTGTGTGTGTGCTCTACTTTGGCGGACCTAGCATGGAGTCAGAGATTCTTAGCTCCAAGCCAAGTTGACTCCCACCCCACCCTGAGCCTACAGGAGGACGTGGCTGCCTGGAAAGCTAGTCAGTGTCAGCCTTGGTCACATCGCCAGAAGCAGTGTTTCCAGAACAAAGGAGGGGATAGTCCTGTAGGCCCAATCTGGGTGAGCCCGGCTTATCTGGAACGTCGGCTTTGGAGAAGTTGGCCAGATCAAACAGAGAGCTAAAATCTGCCTCTGGGGTGGGAATGGAGTAGGCTTTCATCTTCCCCTCTGTGCAGGGCTGCCCTGGGAGCAGACTGGTAGGTGGGAACACACGGAATGTAATCTGTGTCCCACCGGACAGAGCCAGGACAATGGGCCTGGTGTGTGTGTAAACGGTTTCAACTAAGCCGAAAGGAGAAATATGTCTGGGGAGTTAATGATGTGTGCAAGTGGGCGCTGGGATGTCTGGCCCAAGCATCCATGTAAGCCAGAGAGGATTATCCTCGGTAGTTCCTGGAGGTGACACGATTCCCAGCCAATGGCTTTTAGAGGCCATCCAGTCTGGCCTGCATCCGCCCACCTTACAGATGGGAAAAAGCCCAGATTCCAACCCACTCGTGCCCTGAGGTGTGACCCAAAGGTGCAAACCAGCCGTCTGTCTCCCTCTGCACCAGGAAAGGAAGCGGATTAGAGCCATGAGTGGGCCCTTAAATCTCCAGGATTAACTCGAGCAGAGAGGAGCTTAGCAGGTGGCCAAGAAGTGACCATCCCGCCTCGTGTCTGTGTCTGTCCCTCAGGGCCAGCGGCCCAGGCCAGCGGCTCCGGGGCCAGCCACGATGTCTTCCACCGTGAACAACGGGGCGGCCAGCATGCCCTCCCCACCCGACGCCGCTAACGGCTTCCCGCAGCCCAGCGCCTCCTCGGGAGCCTGGCCGCGGGCGGAGGAGGAGCTGCGTACCGCAGAGCCGGGCCTGGTGAAACGCGCGCACCGCGAGATCCTGGACCACGAGCGCAAGCGGCGCGTGGAGCTCAAGTGCATGGAGCTGCAGGAGATGATGGAGGAGCAAGGGTGAGCGGGCCGTGGGGCGGGGCTGGGGTGGGGAGATAGGCGGGGCGAGGGTGGGAGGAGGGAGTGATGCTGCTCGTGGGCGTGGCGAACGTCGTGGGCGGGGAGAAGGGCGGGGCTAGGGACTAGTCGGGCAGAGTCGGGCGACCGTGGGAACCCACGAGCCTTGTCCAGACAAGAGGCCAGAGTCCAGACCAATTGGGGTGAAGCCATTGCAAGTCCAGCTCATCTTTCATTTGTGTATTAGGTTGTTGCGAAAGTAATCGCGGTTTTTGCCATTAAAAGTAATGGCAAAAACCGGCCAGGCCTAGTGGCTCACACCTGTGATTCCAGCACTTTGAAAGGCTGAGGGGAGCGGATTATTTGAGGTCAGAAATTCGAGACCAGCCTAGCTAACATGGTGAAACCTCGTCTCTATGAAAAATACAAAAAAAAATTTAGCCGGGCGCGGTGACTCACACCTGTATTCCCAGCACTTTGGGAGGCCTAGGAGGGTGGATCATGAGGTCAGGAGTTTGAGACCAGCCTTGCCAACATGGTGAATCTTTGTCTCTACTAAAAATACAAAAATTAGCCAGGCTTAGTGATGCGTGCCTGTAATCCCAGCTACTCGGGAAGCTGAGGCAGGAGAATCACTTGAACCCGGGAGGCGGAGGTTGCGGTGAGCCGAGATTGGGCCACTGCACTCCAGCCTGGGCAACAGATCGAGACTCCCTCTCAAAAAAGAAAAAAGAAGGAAAGAAACTAGTGGGCTGGCTGCTGAAGGAGTCAAAGTCAAGAGCAGTGACTGCCCATCAGACTGTCAGTGAGCTGAGAAATCAGAAACTCCCTACACAGCGGGGCTGGAGCCTAGAGCCACATGGGGCCAGACACAGCCTGTGTCCTGCAGTCCTTCCAAGTCACACCTTTGTCTGTCCACCCCAGGCCTCCTGGGCTCCCTTAGACAGGGGCCACCATCTCTGAGGAGCTTAAGAAGACCCCCAGGCTTAGGCAGAGACAGTGAGTTGCTGAAGGCCAACTGGAAGGTGGAGGGCCAAGATGGGGGCCAAGATGGAGTCAGGATGAAGAGTCCTGCTGGCTGCCAGGCAGGGCTGCTTGTAGGGAGAAGAAGGGGTAATGGGGACCTGGTGCTCACCTCACCCAGAGGACCAGGTAGTGGGGAGGAGGCCCCTTGCAGAGAGGGATAGATGGATGGATGGCAGGATGCTGAGGATGCACAGAAAAGAGATTCCAGCTGGCAAGGGAACATGTTGATGAGCTGTGGGTACCAGAGGAGAGAATGAGATCCCAAGGGGCAGGGGCAAGAAGGGGCGAGGTGAGGAGCATCTTCTACAGTGAGAACCTCAGGTGGTGAATTAAATCTGTGAATCCAGCCAGATACGGTGGCTCACGCCTGTAATCCCAGCAATTTGGGAGGCCGAGGTGGGCAGATCACTTGAGGTCAGGAGATCGAGACCAGCCTGGCCAACATGCTGAAACCCCATCTCTATAACACACACACACAAAAGTGGGGTGTGGTGGCTCATGCCTGTAATCCCAGCATTATGGGAGGACAATGCAGGCGGATCATGAGGTCAGGAGATAGAGATCACCCTGGCTAACACCGTGAAACCCCATCTCCACTGAAAATACAAAAAATTAGCCGGGCATGGGGGCATGCACCTGTAGTCTCAGCTACTCAGGAGGCTGAGGCAGGAGAATCACTTGAACCTGGAGGCGGAAGTTGCAGTCAGCTGAGATCATGCCACTGCACTCCAGCCTGGGTGACAGAGCAAGACTCCGTCTCAAAAAATAAATAAATAAATAAAAATAAATTAGCCGGGCATGGTGGTGAGTGCCTGTAATCCCAGCCACTCAGGAGGCTGAGGCAGGAGAATCACTTGAACCTGGAAGGCAGAGGTTGCAGTGAGTCAAGATCGCGCCATTGCACTCCAGCCTGGGTGACAGCGCAAGACTCCATCTCAAAAACAAAACAAAAACAAACAAACCCTGCAAATTCCACCAAATTCTGTCTGGGGAGTTGAGGAGGGAGGGGAGTGTGGGCAGAGGACAAGAGGGTTGACAGGGACGGGCGAGGTGTCCCCTGCACTTTCCTGCTCCTCCTCCTCCCAGAACTCCACCCCCTTGATGAACCCATCCCCATCCTGAGCCCCTCTCCCTTCACTAAGTCCCCTCCTCTTCTCTGTACTTTCCCATCCTGAAAGCCCTCCCCTTCAAATACCCCCACCATTTCAAGGAACCTTCCCTTACTGAGCCCCTCCCCAAGCAAACGGTGATGGCATTTGGCCTTGTCCTGGGTGTTAGACCCCCAGCATCAAAGATCCCTGCTTCCCTGGGAAGCACCCACTATGTCCCCACTTGCTCAGTCAGGACCCCTTCCCCCACCCAAGCTCTCACTTGAGGTGGTCCTTATCCTGGAGCCACCCCCAAAAATCCAGCTCTTGGGTGACCCTCCCCCTGCCTTCCCCATCTGCAGCAGGCATTTGATCACGGCAGGGACAGGCATTCTGAGACTACCAAATCCAGGCTTCTGGCCCTATCTTGACCTTGACAAGCCACGGTTTACTCACCTGGAAAATAGGGGCACCTGTGTTCCGGAGCGGTTCTGAGAGTCTTCCGTTGAAGACACATGTGGGACTGCCCTGCCCCCAGCCAGTCCCCACAAAATGCCCAATAAACACCAGGCGCCCCTGCTCTTTTATCGAATCGAGCCATTAATATCCATTTCTAGAAACACCGGTTCGGTTGCGTTTATTTACTGGGTTCTCGGGCATTTGACAAATATTCACATCAGTCACAGGAACACACACTCTTTGGCCCCATTAAAAAGCAATCCTTTTCCTTAATATTGATGGCTGGCTAGCTAATCCACTGGCGATTGATGGCGTACTTGGAGTCACCTTCCCAGACAGCCTTGGCTTGCAGTCTGCAGTCACCGCAGGGCGGGACAGAGCCTCCAGCCTTTCTGATGTGACGCTCCCACCCGGCCCCCGGCATCCTCCCTGCCACCCTATTTATCTTCTTGCCATGCCTCTTTTTTTTTTTTTTT
Source organism: Trachypithecus francoisi (assembly GCF_009764315.1). Classification (NCBI taxonomy): domain Eukaryota; kingdom Metazoa; phylum Chordata; class Mammalia; order Primates; family Cercopithecidae; genus Trachypithecus; species Trachypithecus francoisi. The sequence goes on along the minus strand of NW_022681469.1, from coordinate 117,837,584 downwards.
GAGATGGAATCTCACTCTGTCGTCCAGGCTGGAGTGCTGGAGTGCAGCGGCACGATCTCTGCTCACTGCAACCTCCGCCTCCTGGGTTCAAGTGATTTTCCTGCCTCAGCTTCCTGAGTAGCTGGGATTACAGGTGCATGCTACCACGCCCGGCTAATTTTTATATTTTTAGTAGAGACGGGGTTTCACCATATTGGGCAGGCTGGTCTTGAAATCCTGACCTCGTGAGCCACCTGCCTCGGCCTCCCAAAGTGCTGGGATCAAAGGCATGAACCACCGCACCCAACCAATTTTTGTATTTTTAGTAGAGACAGGGTTTTACCATGTTGGCCATGCTGGTCTTGAACTCCTGACCTCAAGTGAGCCACCTGTCTCAGCTTCCTAAAGTGCTGGGATTACAAGGGTGAGCCACCATGCCCAGATGCCAAGCCTCTTCTTGTGAGGACGTGGGTGAGGTGACAGAGCATAGCTCCATTCCTAGCTAGTTTTGGAACCTGTTTTTTTTTTTTTTTTTTTTTTTTTTTTTTTTTTTGAGATGGAGTTTCACTGTTGTTGCTCAAGCAGGAGTGCAATGGCATGATCTCTACTCGTTGCAGCCTCTTCCTCCTGGTTCAAGTGATTCTCCTGCCTCAGCCTCCCGAGTAGCTGGGACTACAGGCATGTGCCACCACACCCAGCTAATTTTTTGTATTTTTAGTAGTAACAGGGTTTCACCATGTCGGCCAGGCTGGTCTTGAACTGACTTCAGATGATCTGCCAGCCTCAGCCTCCTAAAGTGCTGGGATTACAGGCGTGAGCCACTGTGCCCGGCCTAGGCTTGGAGCTTTGAGCCCTCCCCTCTCCCTGTTCTGTTTGCTCATCTGTAAAATGGGAATAAAAAGGCTACCATCCCAGTCATTGTGGCTCATGCCTGTAATCCCAGGACTTTGGGAGGCTGAGGAGGGAGGATCACTTGAGCCCAGGAGTTTGAGACCAGCCTGGGCAACATAGCGAGCCCACCTGTTCCCCATCTACAAAAAAAAATATTTTTTTAATTAGCCAGGTGTGGTGGCACATGCCTGTGTTCCCAGCTACTCAGAAGGCTAATGTGAGAAGATTACTTAAGCCTGAGAAGTCGAGGCTACAGCGAGCTATGATTGCACCACTGCACTCCAGACTGGGTGGCAGAGCAAGACCCCATCTAAAAACAAAAAACAAAAACACAACGGCCGGGTGCGGTGGCTCAAGCCTGTAATCCCAGCACTTTGGGAGGCCGAGACGGGCGGATCACAAGGTCAGGAGATCGAGACCATCCTGGCTAATACGGTGAAACCCCGTCTCTACTAAAGAATACAAAAAACTAGCCAGGCGACGAGGCCGGCGCCTGTAGTCCCAGCTACTTGGGAGGCGGAGGCAGGAGAATGGCGTGAACCTGGGAGGCGGAGCTTGCAGTGAGCTGAGATCCGGCCATCGCACTCCAGCCTGGGCGACAGAGACGGGCGGATCACGAGGTCAGGAGATCGAGACCATCCTGGCTAACACGGTGAAACCCCGTCTCTACTAAAAAAAAATACAAAAAATTAGCCGGGCGAGATGGCGGGCGCCTGTAGTCCCAGCTACTCGGGAGGCTGAGGCGAGAGAATGGCGTAAAAACCCGGGAGGCGGAGCTTGCAGTGAGCTGAGATCCAGCCACTGCACTCCCGCCTGGGCGACAGAGCGAGACTCCGTCTCAAAAAACAAAAACAAAAACAAAGCAAAACAAAACAAAGCAAAAGGTCGCTGTCTGGCCTAATGCAGGAACTCATGCCTGTAATCCCAGTACTTTGGGATACCAAGACAGGAGGTTTTCTTGAGGCCAGGAGGCCTGGGCAACATAGGAAGTCCCTGCCTCTACCAAAAAATAAACAATTGCGGGGCGCAGTGGCTCATGCCGGTAATCCCAGCACTTTGGGAGGCCGAGGCAGGTGGACCACCTGAGGTTAGGAGTTCGAGACCAGCCTGGCCAACATGGTGAAACCCTGTCTCTACTAAAAATACAAAACAATTAGCCAGTTGTGGTGGTGGATGCCTGTAATCCTGGCTACTCTGGAGGCTGAGGCAGGAGAATCGCTTGAACCCAGGAGATGGAGGTTGCAGTGAGAGCTGAGATCGCGCCATTGCACTCCAGCCTGGGCAACAAGAGCAAAACTCCATCTCAAAAATAAATAAATAATAAATAAATAAATAATAATTAGCTGGGCATAGTGACATACTCCTGTAATCCCAGCACTTTGGGAGGCTGGCGTGGGAGAATCGCTTGAGGCCAAGAGTTTGAGACCAGCCTGTGTAACATAGCAGGACTCCATCTCTACTTTAAAAAATATAAAAATAACAAATAAAAAGGCCACCATGCCTCTCAAAGCTCTGGTGCAGAAAATGATTATCTAGGAAGCACTGGGTCTGGGCACAGACAGACAAAATTAAACATTCTTCACTCTGAGGAACTCTTAAAATTCTGTGTCCCCTCACCCCACTCCTGTCCCAGAGAGTGACCCAGGAATCCCCAAAGCCACAATGCATTTGGCATGCCCTTCCCTTATGGCCCATGGAGTGGCATGAGGACTAAGGGAGCCAGACTGGCTGGGGGAGCACCTGGGCCAAGAGGCTGGGGACCCTGGGACAGACATCACTGCCCCATTACTCTTCCCCCATCCACACACAAGCCCTTGACTTTTTTTTTTTTGGAGACAGAGTCTCGCTCTGTCACCCAGGCTGGAGTGCAATGGCACCGTCTTGGCTCACTGCAACCTCCACCTCCCGGGTCCAAGTGATTCTCCTGCCTCATCCTCCCAAGTAGCTGGGATTAGAGGCATGTGCCGCCATGCCCAGCTAATTTTGTATTTTTAGTAGAGATGGGGTTTCACCATGTTGGTCAGTCTGGTCTCAAACACCTCAAGTGATCTGCCCGTCTCGGCTTCCCAAAGTGCTGGGATTACAGGTGTGAGCCACCACGCCCGGCCTAGAAGCCCTTGACTTTGAGTCTGAGGCTTTGGCCATGCTAGCCAGCCTTCCTGCATGGCCCTAGGCTGGCCGGCTCTGCCGCCTCCACAGGGAGCAAGGGGTTTGGGTAGCAGCTTCCCCTTATCCCAGCCTTTGCCTCCAGGCAGAAGAGAGAGAAGAGGCCCAAGTGATTCTCGGAGCTGGTGCCATGCCGACCTGGCAGGAGTCTCATGTAGAAAAGGGCAGGGAGCCTGGGATGACTGTACACTCTGTCCCCACTGCCCTGGGACAGATAAGCTTCAGTTGCTACTATTTATTTACTTATTTATTTTTGAGATGGAGTCTCGCTCTGTTGCCCAGGCTGGAGTACAGTGGCGTGATCTCAGCTCACTGCAACCTCTGCCTCCTGGGTTCAATTGATTCTCCTGCTTCAGCCTCCCGAGTAGCTGGGACTACAGGCGTGTACCACCACACCCTGCTGATTTGTGTACTTTTAGCAGACACAAGGTTTCATCATGTTTGCCAGGCTAGGGTCAAACTCCTGACCTCAAGTGACCCACCCATCTTGGCCTCCCAAAGTGCTGGGATTACAGGCGTGAGCCACCATGTCTGGCCAGTTGCTACCATTTATTGAGCACTTACTATATGCCAGGCACTGTGCAAAGTGATGTAAATACATCACATCTGTGTTAGTCAACTTTGCATTGCTCTAAAGGAATACCTGAGGCTGGGTAACTTATCAAGAAAAGAAGTTTACTTGGCTCATGGTTCTAGAGGCTTGTACAGAAGCATGGTGCCAGCATCCAACTGGCTTCTGACGAGGCCTCAGGAAGCTTTTAGTCATAATGGAAAAGAAGGGGAGCCAGTATGTCACATGGCAACAGAGGGAGAAAGAGGGAGAGGAGAGATACCCCAGACTCCTTAAAACAATCATCTCTTTCCTAAACTAATAGAGCAGCAGTCCCTAATCTTTTCGGCGCTAGATACCAGTTTTGCGGAAGAAGTTTTTTCTGGCTGGGCACGGTGGCTTATGCCTGTAATCCCAGCACTTTGGGAGGCCGAGGTGGGTGGATCACCTGAGGTTGGGATTTTGAGACCAACCTGACCAACATGGAGAAACTCTGTCTGTAGTAAAAATACAAAAATTAGCCTGGTGTGGTGGCGGGTGCCTGTAGTCCCAGCCACTTGGGACGCTGAGGCAGGAGAATCACTTGAACACGGGAGATGGAGGTTGTGGTGAGCCGAGATTGTACCATTGCACTCCAGCCTGGGCAACAAGAGTGAAACTCCATCTCAAAAAAAAAAAAAAAGAAAAATTTTCCATGGACTGGGGCTGCGGGGGATGGTTTCAGGATGATTCGAGCACATTGCATTTATTGTGCAGTTTATTTCTGTTATTATTAGATTGTAGTATGTAATGAAATAATTCTGCAACTCACCATCATGTGGAGTCCGTGGGAGCCCTGAGCTTGTTTTCCTGCAGCTAGACAGTCCCTTCTGGGGGTGATGGGAGACAGTGACAGATCATCAGGCATTAGATTCTCATAAGGAGCATGCAACCTACATCCCTCGCATGCGCAGTTCACAACAGGGTTCCCACTCCTCTGAGAATCTAATGCCACCGCTGATCTGACGGGAGGCGGAGCTCAGGCGGTCATGGGAGTGATGCGGAGCGGCTGTAAATACAGGTGAAGCTTTGCTCCCTTGCCCGCTGCTCACCTCCTGCTGTGTGGCCCAGTTCCTAATAGGCCACAGAGTGGTACCCCCACCTGGTGTATTAGGGACCCCTGTAATAGAGTGAAAACTCACTCATGACCACAGGGAGGGCACCGAGCCGTTCTTGAGGGATCCATCCCCATGACCCAAACACCTCCCACCAGACCCCACCCCCAACACTGAGGATCACATTTCAACATGAGATTGGGAGGGGACTAATATCCAGATGACTAATATCCAGATGACAATCTTGAAAGGTGGGTCGTGTGCCCATTTCACCAATGTGGAAGCTAAGGCTGGGAGAAGCGTATGGACTTGCCCAAGGTCACAGAACTGGGAAGTGGGAGGTGCCAGGATTCAAAAGTAGGACTGTTGGGCTCCTCTGTCTCTCCGTCATCACTGTCCCAAGTGGCTCAGCTGAGAGGATTGACTCCAAGAGATGTGAGGGGAAAGGACACTCAGAGGTGGTGGTCACGCTTGAGACCAATCACCAGGTGTCATCCTTGGGTCCCCAGCTTCTCCCAACAAGATGCCCTGGGGCATAGAGGGACCCTCCCCAAGCCTCTGAGTTGGTTCAATCCAGCAGCCCGTCCCTAACAGAGAGGTGTGGGAGTTCATCAACTTGCCTCCAACCCACTGACTCCAGGATGACCCCCAGCCCTGCATATATGCTGCTGCAGTCTCCATGAAACCTATTTGTGCCAATTTCCTACCCTTCCATGTGCCAAAGACCCCCAGGAAAGGGGGCTTGGACCCTGGCCTGAAGCTGCCCCCCGCCATCCCACCCCCGACCAAGCAGCTGGGGAATGACCCAGCCTCACCCTTAGGCCATCTCCTCCCCAAACCCACCTGGCCCAGAGTCCCATGCCAGTCTCTGTCTCCCTCCCTGGGGCCTGTAAGTTAGGGACTAAGGAGTGTTGAAGGGCCTGTGCTATGTTTGTCTCTGTGCTGGTGACAGTGACAAGCTAGTCTCTGGAAGAGAAGGTGATGTGGGAGCAATTGCTCTCTGCCTCTGCTGGGGGGCGGGTGGGGCACTGCTCTTTCTTCCTGGGTGCCAGGCGCTGCACTGCCCAACTCACATGCCCAGACAAGGGACCTCCAGGTGAATGCCCAAGCCTGAGGGCCACACAGGGACTGAGGTGGACACTGAGGAGCCAGCGCCCTGAACTTGGTGGAGCTGGTTAGTAGCATCAGTGCAGGGTGGCCTGAGCCATGAGGGGATAGGGGGTTAGAAGAAAAGCTCCCCACCCCTACCAGGCCAGGACCCATCCCTCCCCATGGTGAGCAACACAGCAGGCTGAACCTGCACAGACTCCGACCCTAGCTGGGGGTCAGGGGACACCTGCTTAAGAAGTAGGTGGTGGCTGGGCACAGTGGAACATGTCTGTAATCCCAGCACTTTGGGAGGCCGAGGTGGGTGGATTACTTGAGGTCAGGAGTTCGAGACCAGCCTACCCAATGTGTTGAAACCCCGTCTCTACTAAAAATATAAAAATTAGCTGGGCATGGTGGCGGTTGCCTGTAGTCCCAGCTGCCGGGGAGGCTGAGGAGGAGAATTGCTTGAACCTGGGGGGCGGAGGTTGCAGTGAGCCGAGATTGTGCCACCGCACTCCAGCCTCAGCGACAGAGCAAGACTCCCTCTCAAAAAAAAAAAGTAGGTGGTGCTTCTTACCCAACCAGACCCCCTGACTCAACCAATTGGTCCCCAAGCCATCTCCCTCCTAGACGGCTTTTTGTCCATTTCTCCCCTTTCATCCTCAAGACCTCTCTCCCTGCTCTGGCTTCACTGTCTCCTTCTGAACCCCTATGGTAGCACAACACCAGCTTTCTGCCTCCAGTTCCCTCTTCTCCAGCCACGAATTCACCAGAGCCATCTTTTCAAAAGGAGAATCCAATCTTAAAACTCTCCATGCCTCTCCATCACCAGTCACTCATTTAGCACAAATTTCTGGATGCCACAATGTGACAGGCATGGTGCCAGGTGCTGGGACTGCCCCTGGGAACCAGACAAGGCCCCTGCCCACAGCAAACTCCAGGCCAGTGTTGGATACAGACCAGCAAACAGATAATTACTGGAGCCTGAACCACCTGCCAGGAGTTGGGATGTACGGGTTGCTATGGAAATGCAAACGCTAGCATTGAACCTGAAATGGGGGGAGGCATCCATCTTACTGTAAACATCCAAGGAGTCAAATCTTCGCCGTGATTATTTCCACAGGGTAAACCTGGAAATTAATTTATGAATCAAAGCATGTGTTCATTTTTAAAAAAGGCTTTTGAAGATAATTGTCAAATTGCTATCCCACAAATATTTGTTGAAGGAGCAGAGGGAAGGAGGGAGTAGAGAGATGGGATTTCTGAAAGGAAAAAACAAAACATACCATTTTCTTTTTTTTTTTTTTTTTTTTTTTGAGATGGAGTCTGGCTCTGTCGCCCAGGCTGGAGTGCAGTGGCCGGATCTCAGCTCACTGCAAGCTCCGCCTCCCGGGTTTACGCCATTCTCCTGCCTTAGCCTTCTGGGTAGCTGGGACTACAGGCGTCCGCCACCTCGCCTGGCTAGTTTTTTGTATTTTTTAGTAGAGACGGGGTTTCACCATGTTAGCCAGGATGGTCTCGATCTCCTGACCTCGTGATCCGCCCGTCTCGGCCTCCCAAAGTGCTGGGATTACAGGCTTGAGCCACCGAGCCCAGCAAAACATACCATTTTCATGGATGGCTGAGTGGGGAGAGCTGGACCCATGCTGCCACCATGTCTTTTTTTTTTTTTAGTCTTCTTTTTTAATTTTTTAAAAATTATTTTTTAAGGCCGGGCGCGGTGGCTCAAGCCTGTAATCCCAGCACTTTGGGAGGCCGAGACAGGCGGATCACGAGGTCAGGAGTTCGAGACCATCCTGGCTAACACGGTGAAACCCCATCTCTACTAAAAAATACAAAAAAAGCTAGCCGGGCGAGGTGGCTGGCACCTGTAGTCCCAGCTACTCGGGAGGCTGAGGCAGGAGAATGGTGTAAACCTGGGAGGCGGAGCTTGCAGTGAGCTGAGATCCGGCCACTGCACTCCAGCCTGGGCGACAGAGCGAGACTCCGTCTCAAAAAAAAAAAAAAAAAAAAAATATTTTTTAAAACTTTGCTGGATCCGAAAAAATTTTTAAATAATTTTTTAAAAATTTAATATACATAGTAGTTATATATATTTATAGGGTACATGAGATGTTTTGATACAATGCAATGTGAAATAAGCACATCATGGAGAAGGAAGTATCCATCCCCTCCAGCATTTATCCTTTGAGTTACAAATAATCCAACTATATTCTTTAAGTTATTCAGAAATATACAATTAAGTTATTATTCACTGTAGTTACCTTGTTGGGCTATCCAACAGTAGGTGTTTTTTTGTTGTTGTTGTTTTTGTCTTTGTTTTTGTTTTATTGTTTTTTTAGATGGAGTCTCACTCTGTCACCCAGGCTGGAGTGTGGTGGTGCAATCTCAGCTCACCACAATCTCCACCTCCGGGGTTCAAGCAATTCTCCTGCCTCAGCCTCCTGGGTAGCTGGGATTACGGGGTGTGCACCACCACACCCAGCTAATTTTTTATATTTTTGGTAGAGACGGGTTTTCACCATGGTAGCCAGGCTGGTCCTGAACTCCTGACCTCAGGTGATCCGCCCACCTCCACCTCCCAAAGTGCTGGGATTACAGACGTGAGTCACTGCACCTGGCCAGTAGGTCTTATTCATTCTATTTTTTGGTATCCATTAATCATCCCTACCTCCCTCACCATGTTCTCTGTCCAAGACAATGACCTACAGCCCAGGGAGAGCAGAGAGAAAGGTCTGGGGCAAATAAGCCTTAGTTGTTACCGTTTGTTGGGCACCTACTCTATGCCAGGCACTGTGCAAAGTGCTATAAGGGCATCACTACCATGAATCCTCTGACAACCTTGAAAGGCAGGTTGTGTTCCCATTTCACAGATGTAGAAGCTAAGGCTAGAAAAGTTGTGTAGTGGGGTGCAGCGCACCAACATGGCACAAGTATACATATGTAACAAACCTGCACGTTATGCACATGTACCCTAGAACTTAAAGTATAATAATAAAAATAAATAAATAAATAAAAAATAAAAATAAAAAATAAAAAGAGCTTATTGCCACAAAAAAAGAAAAAAAAGAAAAGTTGTGTAGTGGCCAGGTACGGTGGCTCACGCCTGTAATCCCAGCACTTTGGGAGTCTGAGCTGGGCGGATCATCTGAGGTCAGGAGTTCATGACCAGCCTGGCCAACATGGTGAAACCCCGTCTCTACTAAAAATACAAAAATTAGCTGGGCATGGTGACAGGCACCTGTAATCCCAGCTGTTTGGGTGGCTGAGGCAGGAGAATCACTTGAACCCGGGAGGTGGAGGTTGCAGTGAGCCAAGATCGCACCACTGCACTCCAGCCCAGGCGACACAGCGAAACTCCACCTCAAAAAATAAAACTAAAAAAAAAAAAGAGAGAGAAAAGAAAAGTTGTATAGGTGTACACAAGTGTATAGAAGTGTTGGGTTGAAACAACTCAGAGGCCTACGGCGGGTCCCTCCATGCCCAGGGCATCTTGCTGGGAGAAGCTGGGGACCCCAGGGTGACATCTGGCTACTGGACAAAGAGGCCTCAAGTGTGACCACCACCTCTGAGCATCCCCTGCCCTCATATTTTTCTAGGTCAAGCCTCTTAGCTGAGCCCCGGGGGCCAGTGATGAAAAGGAGAGCCTAAAGAGTACAGCAGTCCTGTTTTTGAATCCAGGCACCTGCCATTTCCCAGCTCTGTGAGGTTGGGCAAGTCAATTCACTGTGCCTTAGCTTCTACATCTGTGAAATGGGAATGTGACCTGCCTTTCGAGGTTGTCAGAGGATCCCTTCAGTAACAGCTGCTGGACACCTGCTATATGCCGGCACAGAGCCAGGGCTGCATGATCAAAGACCTCTAGGGGCAGTGTGGACACAGGCTGGAGGGAGAGACCCCAGAGGAACTGGAAGGCCAGGAGGCGGCTGTCATGGAGAAGCAGTGAGAGAGAATGACCACTGACACCAGGAGTGGGAGCAGGGATGAGGAGTAGATAACTGCACTTTGGTCCCTAGACTGAGACTGGGCTTATAGTGGGAGGAGAAGGGGAGTAGAGACGTCAGGGACTTCCATTTGAGGCCCAGACATCAGCCATCCCCTACCCCAAGCCAGCAGCAGAAAGAAGCAATGAAACTACCCCTTACCCCCCGACAACCCCCCTACAAGCCACTTGGCAGCCTTACTCTTGCAGAAATGGGGGTGCTTTGAGGACCGCCCATGGCTGTATAAGGATCAGATGTCACGGAGGCCAGCAGAAAAGGCTGTGTATGTCTCAAAGCCAAAATTCTCACTCATCCCCTAAAATTCTCGAAAGAGCCTCTGCAGTCTGGATGTGGGAGGGAGGCTGGCCCTGGGGATGGAGGAGGGTGCGGAGAAGGGGCTCAGCCTCACCTGAGGGGCGAAGGGGTCACCTCTCCCCACCTCTGGGAACAAGTTTTCCTTTTGTCTGTTTGTTTGTTATTTGATTGGTTGATTGAGCTGGTGTACAATGTTTTGTTGCTGTTGTTGTTTGCTTTTTGGGACGGAGTCTCTGGGTCGCCTAGGCTGGTGTGCAGTGGCATGATCTTGGTTCACTGCAACCTCTGCCTCCTGGGTTCAAGTGATTCTCCTACCTCAGCCTCCTCAGTAGCTGGGATTTACAGGCGCCCACCACCCCACCCAGCTAATTTTTGTATTTTTCGTAGAGATAGGGGTTCGCCATGTTGGCCAGGCTGGTTTTGCACTCCTGAGCTCAGGTGATCTGCCTGCCTTGGATACCCAAAGAGCTGGGATTACAGGCGAGAGCCACTGCACCCAGCCAGGCTTGTGTACAATGAACTTGAGCTTCCTCAGTACTCTGTGACCTTGGAGAGGTTATTGCAAGCTGGAGTGTGTGCTTGTGACCCAGGGGTTGGGGGGAACTGGGCTGAGTGGGGAGTAGGAAAGAGGGAACCAAATTCGGGAGACCAGCCCCTTCACCCTCTCTGTGCCCCCGCAGGTATTCGGAGGAGGAGATTCGGCAGAAAGTGGGGACATTCCGGCAGATGCTGATGGAGAAGGAGGGAGTGCTCACCAGGGAGGACCGGCCTGGGGGCCACATGTGAGTGCTTACCTGTGTGCAGATCGGGGAGAGGGAGTGCAGGCTCAGGCAGCAGCTGGGTACTAGAGGGGCCTGTCCAGGTGCTCCCTCAGGTGGCTTGGTCTGGTTGGGGCTCAGGTGAGGGGGTAGAGAGGAAGAAGAGAAGGAGGAGGAGAGGAGGGCATGAACTCTGCCCACTGGAAATGTTGGCCTGGCCCAGGGACATCTGGACATCACCGACAGCCTCCTCCTACCCACCCTGGGTCCTACCTCTGGCTCAGCAGTGGGAGGGGTGGGGGAGGCAGCCCAGATCTCAGCTCAGGGGATTCTGAGCTGCAAATCAGAAGACTTCAGATATGCCCTGAGCCCAACATTGTCTCTGGCCGACAAAGTGACCCCAGGCAAGCCCCAATGATTCCCTCCTATAGAAATGAAATTTGGGCAGGGTACAGTGGCTCAAGCCTGTAATCCCAGTACTTTGGGAGGCCAAGTCAGGCAGATCACTTGAGGTCAGGAGTTCGAGACCAGCCTGGCCAACATGTCGAAACCCTGTCTCTACTAAAAATAGAAAAATTATCTGGGCATGGTGGCGCACGCCTGTAATCCTAGCTACTTGGGAGGCTGAGGCAAAAGAATTGCTTGAACCCAGAAGGCAGAGGTTGCAGTGAGCCAAGATCCTGCCACTTACTCTATCCTGGTCAACAGAGCGAGATTCCATCTCAAAAAATAAAACAGAATAAAATAAAATAAAATTCAGAGTAAGCACACACTCTGGGAAGTAAGAGCCCACACACCAAATCCCACTGCTACCATGACCAATGACTTGGTGGATAAAGAGGGTGTAAGGCTGGGCATGGTGGCTCACACCTGTAATCCCAGTACTTTGGGAGGCCAAGGTGGGAGGATTGCTTGAGCTCAGGAGTTTGAGACCACCCTGAGCAACATGGTGAAACTCAGTCTCTACAAAATACACAAAAATTAGCTGGGCATGGTGGCGCAGGCCTGTAATCCCAGCTACTTAGGAAGCTGAGGCACGAGAATCACTTGAACCTGGGAGGCGAAGGTTGCAGTGAGCTGTGCCACTGCACTCCAGCCTGGATGACAGAGTGTGACTCTGTCTAAAAAAAAAAAAAAAAAGGTGTATGGCTTTGCTGAGGTCACGCTTCTGCCTCCTGTCACAGGATAGGAGGAACACCGGTTTGCTCTGGGTCTCTGGGTGGGCCTTGGATCAAACAGGCAAGTTATAGCAAGGCAAATATTGTCTCAGATCAGAGGCGAACTGTGAACCACTCAAAACCATACAAACACTGGAGGAGGCTGCATTACGAGGGTGGACACAGCCTGTGCCTGGGAGTGTCCAGCCATGGCTGGCCGAGCTCCATGCCTGGCAGGCACTGTGTGCTCAGGCAGTGTGGCTGAATCCACTCAGATGGGCCTTCCCCTTGTTCACCCTCAGTTTCCCCGCCCAGCACCAACATCTCATGTTTCTCTGGCTAGAAGTAAAATTAGCTGGAGTATGTGGTGCATGCCTGTAATCCCAGCTACTTGGGAGGCTGAGGCCGGAGAATCACTTGAACCCAGGAGGCAGAGGTTGCAGTGAGCCGAGACCGCCCCACTGCACTCCAGCCTGGGCGACAGAGTGAGACTCCGTCTCAAAAAATAATAATAATAAAATAATTTTAAAAAATCTTAGCCTACATGCAGGAATGGGTAAAAAGTCCCTTAAACAAAAATGGAGTTAACTATATTCATTAATTTGCTGTTCTGCTATCCCAGCAGACCTTCTGAGTGATTCTCCTGTTGCAGTCATCCTTTCCTTCCTTCCTTCCTTCCTTCCTTCCTTCCTTCCTTCCTTCTTCTTTCTTTCTTTCTTTCTTTCTTTCCTTTCTTTTTCTTATTTATTTTTGAGACAGGGTTTTGCCCTGTTGCCCAGACTGGAGTGCAGTGGTATAATCTCAGGTCACTGCAACCTCCATCTCCCGGGTTCAAACTATTCTCCTGCCTCAGCCTTCTGAGTAGCTGGGATTACAGGTGCATGCCACCACGGTCCGGCTAATTTTTGGGTTTTTTTGGAGATGGAGTTTCACTCTTATCGCTCAGGCTGGAGTGCAGTGGTGTAATCTTGGCTCACTGCAACCTCCACCCCGGGGGTTCAAGCAATTCTCCTGCCTCAGCCTCCTGAATAGCTGGGATTACAGGTGCCCGCCACCATGCCCGCTAATTTTTCTGTATTTTTAGTAGAGACAGGGTTTTGCCATATCGGCCAGTCTGGTCTCGAACTCATGACCTCAGGTGATCGACCCACATCAGTCGACCCACATCGGCCTCCCAAAGTGCTAGGATTACAGGCATGAGCCACCACACCCGGTCTTAGTCATCGTAAAGGCTGGCAGCGCTGTAGGAACAGACAGACCTCAGTGGGAAATAGGGAAACCCTTCTTGCAGACTTTCTGTATTGCTGGGTAGTGAGGGGTAAAGTATTTCCCAACTTACCCCACTTCCCCCTCATCTCTCTGGCCAGAGTAGGAGGAAAACAGAAACAGAGGCAGGCTGCAGCCTGGGTGACGAAGCAAGACTCCATCTCATAAATAAATAAATAAGATTAATACATGTAAAGTGCTCATCGCACCTGGTGCCTGGGTCAGTAATTATCATAATATGGACTGTGTCATATTGTTGTCCCGCAGTCTGAGAAGCAAAGGAAAAAGCTCGAGGCCGGATTCATCTCTGTTTCTATCATCACTACCCCCACCCAGGGCCCCTGGCAGGCCTGGCAGCCTGGCTAAGTGATGAGCAGAATCCCTTTGCCTGGATTCCTTGCCCCCTTCCCACATCTGAGCCCTTTCATCTGTCAGTTGGCCATTGTGCTCCTGGCTAATGGGAAACAGGACCAGTTAATTAGTGAAAGTGCTGGCATGAGGAAGAGCCACCGGCAGTCTGCTCTGCCCACGGCGGTCAGCCCGACGCCTGTCTTCTGTGGAGCTGTGTTTCACTTCCACACGCTCTTTGTCCCTTTGTAGCAGACTCTGACTGGGTCCACTTTGATCAGCTCTGTGGGGCTCAGTTTGTTTTCACAAGGGGATAAAACTTCTCCTGCCTACTCCCCAGACATGATCAGGAGTAAACTAGTTAGCAAACATGAATTTAAGGCTGGATATGGTGAATCACGCCTGTAATCCCAGCAGCACTTTGGAAGGCTGAGGTGGGAGGATCGCTTGAGGCCAGGAGTTCCAGACCAGCCTGGGCAACATAGCAAGACCCCATCTCTATTAAAAATTAAAAAAAAAAAAAGGTTGGGAGCTGTAGTTCATACCTGTAATCCCAGCATTTTGGGAGGCTGAGACAGTTGGATCACTCGAGGTCAGGAGTTCGAGACCAGCCTGGCCAACATGGTGAGACCCCCGTCTCTACTAAAAATACAAAAAATTAGCTAACCATGGTGGCACACACCTGTAATCCCAGCTACTCTGGAACTGGGAGGCTGAGGCAGGAGAATTTCTTCTTTTTTTTTTTTTTTTTTTTGAGACAGAGTCTGGCTCTGTCGCCCAGGCTGGAGTGCGGTGGCTGGATCTCAGCTCACTGCAAGCTCCACCTCCCAGGTTTACGCCATTCTCCTGCCTCCGCCTCCCAAGTAGCTGGGACTACAGGCGCCCGCCTCGTCGCCCGGCTAGTTTTTTGTATTCTTTAGTAGAGACGGGGTTTCACCGTATTAGCCAGGATGGTCTCGATCTCCTGACCTTGTGATCCGCCCGTCTTGGCCTCCCAAAGTGCTGGGATTACAGGCTTGAGCCACCGCGCCCGGCCATGGAGAATTTCTTGAACCCAGGAGGTGGAGGTTGCACTGAGCCGAGATCACACAACCGCACTCCAGCCTTGGCAGCAGAGCGAGGCTCTGTCTCAAAAAAGAAATAAAAACAAAAATAAATGTTAAAAGAAAACATGAAAATTTAAGAGCATTAAAACATTAAACAAATCTAGGACTCAGAGAGCACACACCCACAACAGTATCTATCAAGTTGGAAGGGGATGAGTGAGCTGGAAGACCTCACGTTAGCTTACATCTCCAGCAGGGAAGGTCAGCCAGCGCATTCAAGGGCTGTGTCATTTGCACATGAGCTCTCAAAGCCAATTGCTAGATGAACTTATATAGGTGTTTGTTTGTTTTTGAGACAGAGTCTCACTCTGTCACCCAGGGTGGAGTGCAGTGGTGTGATCTCTGCTCACTGCAACCTATGCTTTCCAGGTTCAAGTGATTCTCCTGCCTCAGTCTCCCAAGTAGCTGGGATTGTAGGCACGTGCCACCATGCCCGGCGAATTTTTGTATTTTCAGTAGAGACGGGGTTTAGCCATGTTGTCCAGACTGGTCTCGAACTCCTGACCTCAAGTGATCTGCCCACCTCGGCCTCCCAAAGTGGTGGGATTACAGGCGTGAGGCACTATGCCTGGCCTCATTTCATTTGATTTGTAGAAATGGGATCTTACTATGTTGCCCAGGCTGCTCTCAAACTCCCAGCCTCAAGTGATCCTCTCACCGTAGCCTCAACTTATATGCCTTACTAAAACTTGACATTATAGGGAATGTTCCTTTTCTACTCTGCACCTCAGTTTTCTCATCTGCAAAATGGAAGGGGTGCAATTTCTGTAAATCATTGAGGAGCTATGAATGGGATTGTGAACTGTGAAGTACTCTTTAAACATTAAAGAACAGGCCAGGCGTGGAGGCTTCCATCTGTAATCCCAGCACTTTGGGAGGCCAATGCGAGAGGATCACTTGAGGTCAGGAGTTTGAGACCAGCCTGGCCAACATGGTGAAACTCTACTAAAAATATAATAGTTAGCCGGGCATGGTGGTGGGCACCTGTAATCCCAGCTACTCAAGAGGCTGAGGCAGGAGAATGGCTTGAACCCAGGAAGTGGAAGCTGTTGCAGTAAGCCAAGATCGCGCCACTGCATTCCAGCCTGGGTGACAGAGCAAGACTCCATCTCAAATAAATAAATAAATAACATTAAAGAACATTGTTCTTGGCCAGGCACAGTGGCTCACGCCTGTAATCCCAGCACTTTGGGAGATTGAGGTTGGTGGATCACCTGAGGTTGGGAATTTGAGACCAGCCTGACCAACATGGAGAAACCTCATCTCTACTAAAAATACAAAATTAACTGGGCATGGTGGCACATGCCTGTCATCCCAGCTACTCGGGAGGCTGAGGAAGGAGAATTGCTTGAACCTGGGAGGCGAAGGTTGCAGTGAGCCAAGATCGCACCACTGCACTCCAGCCTGGGCAACAAGAGCGAAACTCTGTTTCAAAAACAAACAAACAAACAAAAAAACAAAAAACATTGTTCTTAGTGGTAGTGTCATCTAGGAGAAGCAGAATAGGAGAGTCTAGGATTCTAACCCTGGGAGATCCCACACAGCACAAAGCCAGTAAAGGAAGCCTCAGCCCAGGTCCATGTTTGTCCCTGGGACTCTCGGGACAGGCTGTATCAGAAGTTTCCAAGACCTTGTGTCTGCTCCTCTACTCTGTGCTCATCTTTTTTTTTTTTTTTTTTTTTTTTTTTTTTTTTGAGATGGAGTCTCACTGTCACCCAGGCTGGAGTGCAGTGATGCAATCACAGCTCATTGCTGCCTTGAACTCCTGGGCTCAAGTAGTCAACCCGCCAGGACTACAGGCATGCACCACCACATCCAGCTAATCTACATGTTTTTTTGTACAGACAGGGGTCTTGCTTTCTTGCTCAGGCTAGTTTTAAACTCCTGGTCTCAAGCAATATTCCCACTTAAGCCTCCCGAGTTGCTGGGATGACAGGCGTGGGCCACTGTGCCTGGCTAAACTGGGCTATTTTGAGACAGAGTTTCACTCTTGTTGCCCAGGCTGGAGTGCAATGGCACAATCTTGGCTCACTGCAACCTCTGCCTCCCAGGTTCAAGCGATTCTCCTGCCTCAGCCTCCCAAGTAGCTGGGATTACAGGCTTCTCCCACCATGCCTGGCTAATTTTGTATTTTTAATAGAGATGGGGTTTCACCATGTTGGTAAGGCTGGGCTCGAACTCCTCACTTCAAGTGATCCAGTTGCTTCAGCCTCCCAAAGTGCTGGGATTACAGGCACAAGCCACCGCACCCAGCCTGGGCTATTTTATTTTGTAAATAACCTTCCTCATTTTTGCGTCAGTATCAACTGAAGCTCCCTGCTCCTACCAGCTCACCCACACAATAGTCAATGTGCCCTTAAGTTTTGCTAAAGGCTATGTTTTATGTGTCAGGCACTTTTGTGGCTCAAGACCTGTGTAGGGGTAATGGGCCCTGGAAGGATGGGGTTTCATGAGATGAGGGCGTTGGGAATTTTAGGGATGAGCATAGGAGGTAGGACGCCACCGGCCTCAGGAAGAGGAGCATGGAGAAGAAAAGAGAAGTTTAAACAAAGGAATGTGGGGGTGTTCAGCTCTGCACAAGCGGAGGGATGATATGAGCCTCTCCTCTGCCACCCCAGAAAAACCTCACTATGCACTGTGTGACATCAAGGCATCACACAGCTTGGGAATTGGAACTTGTTTGGGAATTGAATGAAGTTCTTGAGAGTGGCCTCAAGGCTAGCTAACCTTGTCATATTTGGGTAACATTATTTTTTCTTTTCTTTCTTTTTTCTTTTTTCTTTTTTTTTTTCTGAGATGGTGTCTCACTCTTTCACCCAGGCTGGAGTGCAGTGGCGTGATCTTGGCTCACCGCAACCTCTGCCTCCTGGGTTCAAGCAATTCTCCTGCCTCAGCCTCCTGAGTTGCTGGGATTACAGGCATGCACAACCATGCCCGGCTAATTTTGTATTTTTAGTAGAGACAGGATTTCTCCATATTGGTCAGGCTGTTCTCGAACCCCCGACCTCGGGTGATCCGCCCGCCTTGGCCTCCCAAAGTGCTGGGATTACAGGTATGAGCCACCACGCCCAGCCATTTTTTCTTAAAGATGGGGTCTCGCTGTGTCACCCAGGCTGGACTGCAGTGACATCATCATAGCTCACTGCAGCCTCAAACTCCTGGGCTCAAGCCATCCTCTGGCCCCAGCCTCCCAGGTAGCTGGGACTCTACAGGTGCATGCCACTGTGCCCTGCTTTTTTTTTTGTAAAGACAGGAGTCTCACTATGTTGCCCAGGCTGATCTCAAATTGCTGGCCTCAAGGGATCCTCCCACCTTGGCCTCCCGATGTGTTGGGATCACAGGCATGAGCCATCACACCCCGCCTGGTTACATTTTTTAAAATACAAAATCAGGCTTCAAAGAGTCAATTAATGGGTTCCCTAAAAATGTGTCTTTCACCCTATAGTTGTGGCCTGCCTCTCTTCCCTCTGTCTCATTTTCCGTGTTGCAGCGTCTTTTCTCCCCGGAAGAGGTGCTGGTGTGTAAGTAGCAGCAGAGGCCCCTCTGTTTAATAGTAGCTACCCCTTCCCGGATGATAGTCACAGGCCAGACCTCATACAGCATCTTACTTAATCTTCTCCTCAAAGCTGGTCTGTTCTTTTCGTCAGTGTATAGGTATGACAGAGAGCTTAGTCATGCCTGGATTCAAACTCTGTGAATCTGTTACAGGAAAGGGGTTTGATCTAAACCCCAAGAGAGGGTTCTTGAATCTCACTCAAGAAACAATTCAGGGGGAGTCCACAGTGCAAAGCAAAAGCAAGTTTATTAAGAGAGTAAAGGAGGGCTGGGCGCGGTGGCTCACGCCTGTAATCCCAGCACTTTGGGAGGCTGAGGTAGGTGGATCACAAGGTCAGGAGATCGAGACCATCCTGGCTAACATGGTGAAACCCCGTCTCTACTTAAAATACAAAAAATTAGCTGGGCGTGGTGGCGGACACCTGTAGTCCCAGCTACTTGGAGGCCAAGGCAGGAGAATGGCGGAAACCCAGGAGGCGGAGCTTGCAGTCAGCCGATTGTGCCACTGCACTCCAGCCTGGGCGACAGAGCGAGACTCCGTCTCACAAAAAAAAAAAAAAGAGAGAGAGAGTAAAAGAGTAAAGGAATAAAAGAATGGCTACTCAGGCAGGGCATGGTGGCTCATGTCTATAATCCCAACACTTTGGGAGGCCGAGGCGGGTGAATCACCTGAGGTCAGGAGTTCGAGACCAGCCTGGCCAACATGGTGAAACCCTGTCTCTACTAAAAATACAAAAAATTAGCCTGGCTTGGTGGCGGGTGCCTATAATCCCAGCTACTCGAGAGAATGAGGCAGGAGAATCGGTTGAACCCCAGAGATGGAGGTTGCAGTGAGCCGAGATCATGGCACTGCACTCCAGCCTGGGCGACAAGAGCAAGACTGTTTCAAAAAAAAAAAAAAAGAATGGCTATTCCATAGACAGAGCAGCCCCAAGGGCTGCCGGTTGCCCATTTATATGGTTATTTCTTGATGACATGCTAAACAAAGGGTAGATTATTCATGCCTCCCTTTCTAGACTATATAGGGTACTTTCCTGACATTGCCATGTCACTCTCGTCACCGTCTTGGTTTTGGTGGGTTTTGGCCGGCTTCTTTTTTTTTTTTTTTTTTTTTTGAGTTTCATGCTTTTTGCCCAGGCTAGAGTGCAATGGCACAATCTCGGTTCACTGCAACCTCCGCCTCCTGGGTTCAAGCAATTCTCTTGCCTCAGCCTCCCGAGTAGCTGGGATGACAGGCGTGCGCCACCACGCCTGGCTAATTTTTGTGTTTTTAGTAGAGACAAGGTTTCTCCATGTTGGTCAGGCTGGTCTCGAATTCCCGACCTCTGGTGATCTGCCTGCCTCAGCCTCCCAAAGTGGTGGGATTACAGGCATGAGCCACTCGCTAGGCCCTTGGCCGGCTTCTTTACTACAACCTGTTTTATCAGCGAGGTCTTTATGACCTGTATCTTGTGCTGACCTCCTATCTCATCCTGTGATTTAGAATGCCTAACCTCCTGGGAATGTAGCCCAGTAAGTCTCAGCCTCATTTTATATGGCCCCTATTCAAGATGGAGTTGCTCTGGTTCACATGCCTCTGACAAATCCAAAACTCATGTCCTTCATGTGCTGCGGATCCAAGCCCTCGCCTCTATTGCTGTGGTGGGGGGAGGGGTGAGCCAGGTGAACAGCACCCAGGAGTAAGGGGAGCTCTGCTGAAACCAGGGCTAAGCCTCCATCTTGGTGGGGGAGGGCGCTGTCTGAGCCAGCTTGGATAAAAAATGGAAGGTGGAGGCCACCTCCCTGGAGACAGGCCTCTGGAGGGTCACTTCCAGGCTTGTTAAAAAAAAAAAAAAAGACCAGGCACGGTGGCTCACACCTGTAATCCTAGCACTTTGGGAGGCCAAGGCAAGAGAATTTCTTGAGCAATCCTCCTGACTGAGGACAGGAGGTCAAGACCAGTCTGGGCAACATAGTGAGACCCCATCTCTACAAAAAAAAAAATATTTTAGGCCGGGCGCGGTGGCTCAAGTCTGTAATCCCAGCACTTTGGGAGGCCGAGACAGGTGGATCACGAGGTCAGGAGATCGAGACCATCCTGGCTAACACGGTGAAACCCCGTCTCTACTAAAAAAATACAAAAAACTAGCCGGACGAGGTGGCGGGTGCCTGTAGTCCCAGCTACTCGGGAGGCAGAGGCAGGAGAATGGCGTAAACCCGGGAGGTGGAGATTGCAGTGAGCTGAGATTCAGCCACTGCACTCCAGCCTGGGTGACAGAGCGAGACTCCATCTCAAAAAAAATAAAAAATAAAAAATTTTAATTAGTTGGGAGTGGTGGTGTGCTCCTGTAGTCCCAGCCTCTCTGGAGGCTGGAGTGGGAGGATCGCTTGAGGCCAGGAGTTTAAGGCTGCAGTGAGCTGTGATCGCACCACTGCACTCCAGCCTCGGCGACAGGGAGAGACTCTGTCTCAAAAAATAAAATAAATAAAAGAAAAAAGAAAAAAAGAAACTGCACAGCACCTATGACCTCAGCAAATTCTCCCAGCAGCCCTGAAATTGAGTTATCACTTTCACCTTCGAGAATAGGCTCACAGAGGGACACGGCAGGCCCCAGGTCACAAGACGACTCAGGACAGTGCAGGATGAGCTCTTGTCTGGAGCTTCAAAGCTCAGGCTCTTGCCTGGAGCCCAGCTACCTCTAGAAAAAAGAAGCGCTCTGAGAAGAGACTGTACAGAGCCAACATCTGTGGCAGAGGCTGGCTGGGGCTCCAGGAGCAGGGACAGGAGGCGTCTGGTCCCTGCTGAGCTAAAAGGAGAGTTCTGTAAGATGGATAGGGAGTATCGGAGGCCCCCATCCTCTGCCACCAGATTTGATTGATGAGCACAGTCCTGCTGCCGGAGATGAGCAGCGGGGTCCCCTGGAGGCTGCAGAGGGGAGGGCGAGGAGAAGCTATGAGTATTTCAGCGACAGAGGCCTGGCTGGAGGAAAGGAGGGGAAGAGGGGCAGGGAGGCACTCAGCCAGTGGGAGGGGCCTCAGGGACTAGAACACCCAGGTGAGGAAAGACCCACATCATTGAGACGGGGCTCGGGGAGGGCGGAGCTAGGCCAGGAAGAAGGGACTCTTTGAGAAATTTAGAGTTCGCCGTGCGCGGTGGCTCACGCCTGTAACAGCACTTTGGGAGGCCGAGGCTGGCAGATCACCTGAGGTCAGGAGTTCCATACCAGCCTGACCAACATGGAGAAACCCCGTCTCTACTCAAAATACAAAAATTAGCGGGCTCCTGTAATCCCAGCTACTCGGGAGGCTGAGGCAGGAGAATCACTTGAACCCAGGAGGCGGAGGTTGCAGAAAGGTGAGATTGCAGGAGGTTGCAGGAGGCAGAGGTTGCAGTGAGGCGAGATCGGGCCCCTGCACTCCAGCCAGGACAACAAAGTGGGACTCTGAAAAAAAAAGAAAGAAAAGAAAAGAGAAATTAGGGTTCAGTGAGAGAAAGGAGGAATGGGGATGGGGTTCCCAGAATAGGACAGTAGGGTTGGGGCACAGGGATCAAATGGGAGGTTCACTGAGGGGGAGGGTCAATGAATGGGGCTGGGATACAGAGGGGATTCAGTGAGGAAAAGTAGCCTCATATAAGGAGTAGGCACACACACACACACCCCACCCACCACTGCAGGGTGGCTCATGACTGGAATCCCAGCACTTTGAGAGATCAAAGGGGAGGATCTCTTGAGGCCAGGAGTTCGAAACCAGCCCAAGAGTTCGAAACCAGCCTGGCCAACATAGTGAGACCCTGTCTCTGCAAAATTTTTCAAATGAGCCAGGGTGGGGGTCCACGCCTGTAGTCCCAGCTACTCAAGAGGCTGAAGAGGGAGGATCGCTTGGGCCCAGGAGTTCAAGGCTGCAGTGAGCTATGATCCCACCACTGCAACTCAGCCTGAGCAACAGAGCAAAACCCATCTCCAAAATTTTTTTTTTAAAAAAAGAGGAGGGGGCTTACTGAGATGGTGAGAACTTCGAAGGGGTGCAGGCTAAATAAGGGGCTCGGTTATCCTCTTTCTTTTTTGCAAAAGATTGTACCGTGAGGTCGGGGACCTGTAGGGGACGTGCCCCCTTGGGTTCCCCAAATCTCTGCCTAGCCCTGTAAGGGCAGGGGCCGCAGGTGCCCCTCGCCCCTCCTCCAGCCGGGTAGCAGCCCGCAGACTTGGGGGGTTAGGTCAGGCCCCCCGCGCCAGGATAAAGGGGCGGAGAAAAGCCATCCCAAGACGGGTGGTGAGCGTCCTTGTCGCCGGCAGTGTGGTGGAGACCCCGCGGCTGACCGAGGGCGCTGAGCCGGGCCTGGAGTACGCGCCCTTTGACGACGACGACGGCCCGGTGGACTGTGACTGTCCCGCCGCCTGCTACCGCGGCCACCGCGGGTACAGGTCAGCGGCCGCCGCGGCGGGGGTGGGGGGCGCGCGGGGCTGCCCCCCCTCACGGCCCCCACCCCCGCCCCTTCTCCCCCAGGACCAAGCACTGGTCTAGCAGCTCGGCATCGCCCCCTCCCAAGAAAAAGAAGAAAAAGAAAGGCAGCCACCGGAGAAGCCGGTGAGAGCCGCGCCTGGCCGGAGCGGGAAGGGAGGAGGTGGGGTCTCTCCCCAGGTGCCAGTCCCTAGCCCACAGGGGACCCCCAGCCATGCCGCATTTGTGAGCCCCGCCCCTCTCTGAGCCCGTCCCTCGCCCTCACCATGCGGTCCCCCGACTAAGTGCCCCCCAGGTAACTGAACCCATCCCAGGCCTCAAGCTCCTCTCCTCGCTAGGCCCCGCCCCTCAACGAGCCCCTCCCCCTCCTAGGTCCCGCCCCTCAAGGAGCCCCTCCCCTTCTCTGGGGCCCGCCCCTTACCGAGCCCCTCCCCTTCTCTAGGACCTGCCCCTCATCGAGCGCCTCTCCCCACTAGGCCCCACCCCTCATCGAGCCCCTCCCCTTATCTGGGATCCGCCCCTCACTGAGCCCTTCTCTAGCACCTGCCTCTCACTGAATCCCCCAGAGCCAGACTCACTGACCTGGCCCATGTGTTACCAGCACCTGCTCCCATTCCCCCTCTGCCCTCCCCCAGGGGTCCCGTGCCCACCAACACCAGTGCGAGTGGTCCTGGGGAGGAGGGGCCTCATCTGCCATCCCCGAATCTCTCTGTCCACCCTCCCCTGTCCTGTGTGAGACCATGGCAAGTGTCTGGGACCCCAACTAACCCCATCCATCCATCTGTCCTTTCTTCCTGGCATCTGCCCTCAGCAAAAAGAGGAGACTGGAGTCCGAGTGCAGGTCAGTGGGGACAGAGCTGGCTGGGCCCAGGGCAGGGGATGTCTGTGGGTGGGAGAGATTCCAAGGCCATTCCCCAGATGCCGGAGGCCTGGACCCTCAGGGCCTGCATGGACACCGCCAGGGTGCAAGCTTTGTCCCTACAGAGGCCATGAGCCCCACCACTGGAGCCTCTGACCTCTGGGTTTGAAACTATCTTTGCCTACAATGCCGGGGGTGGGCTGGAAGGGTGACTTGGGGACAACATAGGCAGCGCCATCAACTACCCTGAGGGACCTTGGCGACGCTTGGGGCCTCGGGTCACTCTGTACAAGGGACCTTGGACTTCATGGCCTGGAATTCCCTTTCCAGCTTCAATGTCCCAAGCACCCAGGCCTCTCCAGCCATTTCCAGCCCCCCACCCCACACCCCAGCTCACTAGAGCCCACCTCCCTGTGTCCACAGCTGTGGGAGCTCTTCACCCCTCCGAAAGAAGAAGAAGAGTGTGAAGAAGCATCGCCGAGACAGGTACCCTTGCTGCCCCCACCCTGGGGCCTCCTATTCCTCCCGTGGGGCCCAGGGCCAGGGCTGTGGTCCTTCATAGGTCTCCCTGGGCCACCCCAGGCAGGCTCAAGGGAACTTCTTTATTGCCCTACAGGTCTGATTCTGGGTCCCGGAGGAAGAGACGGCACAGGTGAGCAGTGCTTTGCAGAGGACACGGTCAGTGGTACCTTAAGGGACCAAAGCCCAAATGATGCAATGATGGGAGGCGGTTTTGAGGGTCCCACAGGGCTCCGTCCTTCAGCTCCAGGATTCCTTCCCAGAGCCAGGCTGGGAGGACTGGGTAGTGGAGGAGGAACATGAAAACCAACTGTTTGCAACCCTCACCTGCCCTATGCATCAGCCCACATGGGGACCCCAAGAATTTCTAGACAACATGGCAGGTCCAATGCCCAAGGGGTGTGTCTGTCTGTGGAGGTGTCGGTTAGACAAGCAGAAACACCAAGACCCCAAATTTGCAGGGAAAGAGCTTGCCAGGCAGGAGGACCTCCATCGTCAGCTGGGAAGGCTCCATGGATAGGAGGCAGGGTCGGGGAGCTGTGGCTAGAGGTAGAGTTTCTCCGGGACAGATGCTAGCCTCCCAACAGGTTTGACTGCTGGGTTATGGAGCCATCCTCCACCCAGAAGGGCTGGGGGCTAGCGTGGGGGAGTTCTGAGCAGGGCAGTGGCTTGTTCAGGGTGGACTGGGGGAGGGGAGAGGAAGTGAAAGACAGGATTCCAGGCAGAGGCAGAGTGATGCAGGAGAAGAGGGTTGCTGAGAAAGCAGAAAACAGCCTGAGCCAGGCACGGTGGCTCACGCCTGTAATCCCAGCACTTTGGGAGGCTGAGGCGGGCAGATAGCTTGAGGCCAGGAGTTTGAGACCAACCTGGTCAACATGGTTAAATCCTGTCTCTACTAAAAACACAAAATTTAGCTGAGTGTGGTGGCGAGCACCTGTAATCCCAGCTACTCGGGAAGCTGAGGCACGACAATCGCTTGAACCGGGGTGGCGGAGGTTGCAGTGAGCCAAGAGGTTGCAGTGGAGTGCATGGCACTCCAGCCTGGGTGACAGAGCGAGACTCTGTCTCAAAAAAAAAAAAAAAAAGGCTGGGCGCAGTGGCTCATGCCTGTAATCCCGGCACTTTGGGAGGCCGAGGTGGGTGGATCATTTGAGGTCAGGACTTTGAGACCAGCTTGGCCAACATAGTCTGTCTCTACTGAAAACACAAAAATTATCCAGGCATGGTGATGGGCACCTGTAATCCCAGCTACTTGGGAGGCTGAGGTAGGAGAATTGCTTGAACCCGGGAGGAGGAAATTACAGGGAGCTGAGATCGCACCACTGCACTCCAGTCTGGGCGACAGAGCAAGACTCTGTCTCAAAAAAAAAAAAAAAAGAAAAGAAAAGAAAAGGAAGGGAAGGGAAGGGAAAAGGGAGAGGAGAAGAGAGGAAAGGAGAGGAGAGGTCAGGTTGGAAGGAAGAAAGTCACATTCCAGGGGTGGCATCAGAGCCAGACTCCCTCCCAGCAGCCCAGAGGAAGGGCAGAGTCCAGAGTTTCTTTCTTGCAGTAGGAATTTGTTAAGTAGGGAGAAGCCTACATAAACACCTAATCCTGCCCCTCCAATGTCCCCAATTTTTCATCTTCCTCTGGCCTCCCAGCATCTATGGATCAGTGTGAGTCCCTACTGCCCCCCAGTGGCCACCATTAGCTTACACACACCCTGTGGCCAGCTCCATCCTTCCTGGACAGCTCCTAAAAGTGAACTAGGAATAGACCAGCTTCCAAAGGGGAGACTGAAGCCCAAAGCAGCCTCCAGCACCCAAATCCTTAGCCTCCAGGCCTGCCCTGCACTCACTCTGCTCCTGCGGGAAGCACATTTCTGTGGTTCTTAGCATGGCTTTATTTTGGGGTCAGAAGGATTGAAGGGATCTGGTGGCACCAGGAAGGACGGGGCTGAGGACTGGGGCTGGGCGAGACCTTTGAGGGCTAACCAGAAGCTTCTCAGGCTTTTCATCAAAGGTAGAGGTTGCTGGGTTGGGGAACTTGCCCCAGAGGACTGGATGGGATGTGACGGAAAGCTGTGGGAGTTGGGAGGGGGCAGCCCTGGAGATGGATCCAGAGCTGTCATTCAAAAACAGGGAGATTGGCCAGGCACGGTGGCTCACACCTGTAATCCCAGCACTTTGGAGGGCTGAGGCAGGTGGATCACTTGAGGCCAGGAGTTTGAGAACAGCCTGGCCAACATGGTGAAATCCTGTTTCTACTAAAACAAACAAACACAAAATAGTCAGATATGGTGGCAGTCAACTATAATCCCAGCTATTTGGGAGGCTGAGGCATGAGAATTGCTTGAAACTGTGAGGTGAAGGTTGCAGTGAGCTGAAATTGTG
Organism: Trachypithecus francoisi; assembly: GCF_009764315.1. Taxonomy (NCBI): domain Eukaryota; kingdom Metazoa; phylum Chordata; class Mammalia; order Primates; family Cercopithecidae; genus Trachypithecus; species Trachypithecus francoisi. Next base: position 117,811,137 of record NW_022681469.1, on the reverse strand, counting down.
CCACTGCACACCAGCCTGAGCAACAGAGTGGGACTCCATCTCAAGACCAAAAAAAAAAAAAAAAAAAGAAAGCAAGGACATCATGCCCTTGGGAAAGCATTTCTTTCCTAAACCCCTGGTGAGCTGGCCTAGGGCTGGGCCAGTACAGGAGCAGACGGAGGAAGGGGGCTCAGGAGGCATGACTATCAGGCCATACCCCAATACTCAAGGGAAGGAGTACTGGGCATGTCCCAAGTCCAATACCAAAAGACAAGAGCAAATCACCATCTCTACCTGGCCCAGACCTGAGGCTTGAGGCTGCTACACCTGCAAACAGCAAACCCCGCCTTTTTTTTGTTTTTTTGTTTTTTTTTTCCAAGACGGAGTTTTGCTCTTGTTGCCCAGGCTGGAGTGCAAAGGTGCGATCTTAGCTCTCTGCAACCTCTGAAGGGATCTGGTGGCTCCGTCTCCCAGGTTCAAGTGATTCTCCTGCCTCAGCCTCCCGGGTAGCTGGGATTACAGGCATGCACCACCATGCCTGGCTAATTTTGTATTTTTAGTAGAGACAGGGTTTCTCCATGTTGGTCAGGCTGGTCTTGAACTCCTGACCTCAAGTGATTCACCAGACTCAGCCTCCCAAAGTGCTGAGATTACAGGCAGGAGCCACTGTGCCTGGCTACAGCACCCCCCTTTATCTGGGGCCAGCCACATTTCTGTGGCCCTGCCAGACTGGGCAGCAGTTGTGGCCCAGGGAGGAGGTGTTCACGGGCCAGGACTTCCAGGAGGAGGAAGGACCGAGCCTTGGCCGGTGAAAGGGACAAAGCAGGGGAGTAGAATGGAAAAGTCTCCGCCAGCCAGGGGCTCAGGCCCTAGAGTGGAACAAATCTCAGATCTACAACTGTGCATACCCAGGCTCCAGGGCATGAAGACCACACCCTCCCTAGGTCACACCATCACTGTGATCTCTGCTCTCTGCAGATCTCGAAGCTCCAAGACCAAAAGAAAAGAGAAGAACAAAGAGAGGAAGAGGTAAATGCCCTCCCTACTCTCCAGCGGCCCCCCATTCGTTCTCCCTCCCGCCCTAGCAAACTAGGCCTTTTAGAATCACAGAATCAGCCATTAAAGGTAGCTCATTTTGCCCAGATGGAAAAATTACGATCTAGAGAGAAAGCCAAGGGCTCTCACTCAGTCAGAGCTGGAATCGAAACCCAGGCTTCTTGCCTTCCAATCCAGGGTCCTTCCAAGCCCAGTCCTCGTGACACCTTCCTTCCTCCTACCCCGCAAGTCCCAGGATCACCTGATGAGGGCTGAGGGGGGTCTTGGGAGGCTGGGGTTGTCTAGAGAAAAGGGGGCCTTTTCCTAATTCTCACAGATGACCCATATGGACCAAATAGGTTCTGCGGCCAGCACGAACACTGCTGATGTACCTTTTATAGGACACTTTAGGGGACTGATGGACATTGGCTTTCAGTAGCGTTCCACTGGGATCCTGGTGGGGAGGTTGGGCAACTTGGGGACTGTGGGGGGAAATGGGGGCAGAAGTGAGGTACAGGCTGATTTCCCTTATCCACGCCAGGCCTCACACAGAGTCCCCAGGCCGGAGGTCTCATCGCCATAGCAGTGGCAGCTCCCACAGCCCCTCCCTCTCCTCCCACTACAGTGATTCCAGATCTCCCAGCAGGTAGGCCTGGGCCTCTGGGAGGCTTTCTTCTGATGGGGTTTAAGAGTTGCAGATTAAACACCCTCCAAGGGCTGGGGAGCAGGGCTGGTGGACAGAATGTCAATTCATCAGTGGGTAGAAGTTTATCAGGGGTGGCCAGGTGTGGTGGCTCACAGCTGTAATGTCAGCACTTTGGGAGGTCAAGGCAGAAGGATTGCCTGAGGCCAGGAGTTTGAGACCAGCCTGGGCAACATATTGAATTAAATTAAAAGTAATAATAATAATTGTATATATTATATATATATATATATATATATTTAATACAAGTATTGCTCTGTTGCCCAGGCTGGAGAGCAGTGGTGCAATCTTGGCTCACTGCAACCTCCGCCTCCTGGATTCAAGCAGTTCTTCAGCCTCAGCCACCTGAGTAGCTGGGATTACAGGCGTGCACCACCATGCCTGACTAATTTTTGTATTTTTAGTGGAGATGGGGTTTCGCCATTTTGGCCAGCGTGGTCTCGAATTCCTGACCTCAAGCGATCTGCCTGCCTCGGTCTCCCCAAGTGCTGAGATTACAGGCGTGAGCCACCAAGCCCAGCCTAATAATAATTTTAAAAAAGAGAAATATACCAGAGGAGTGATAACTTGAGGAAGAGCTGCCCTAAGGCCTCTAAGCCTCCGCCTGAATTGGAAATCGAGGCACAGCCTGGCTGACTCACCCTGATCAAGACCCCTCTAAGTGGAAAGGTTCCTAGCATGGTGAAAAGGCAGGTGGGGAGCTGCCCTCTTCCCTCCCGCCCTAGCAAACTAGGCCTTTTGTTTTGTTTTTTTTTTTTTTAATTTTTTGAGACGGAGTCTTGCTCTGTCACCCAGGCTGGAGTGCAGTGGCAGGATCTCGGCTCACTGCAAGCTCCGCCTCCCGGGTTTACGCCATTCTCCTGCCTCAGCCTCCCGAGTAGCTGGGACTACAGGCGCCCGCCACCTCACCCGGCTAGTTTTTTGTATTTTTAGTAGAGATGGGGTTTCACCGTGTTAGGCAGGATGGTCTCGATCTCCTGACCTCGTGATCCGCCCGCCTTGGCCTCCCAAAGTGCTGGGATTACAGGCTTGAGCCACCGCGCCCGGTCTAGGCCTTTTAGAATCACAGAATCAGGCCATTAAAGGTAGCTCATTTTGCCCAGATGGAAAAAATGCGGGGGAGGGGGAAAAGAGGAGGCGCAACTGCTTGCAAAGCGAGTGTCCCACGCCGGCTCCCCCGTTCTCCCTGGCGCCCAACCCCAGGCTGAGCCCCAAGCACCGAGACGAAGGGCGAAAGACGGGCAGCCAGCGGTCCAGCGGAAGCCGGTCGCCTTCCCCGTCGGGCGGCAGCGGATGGGGGTCGCCCCAGCGGAACGGCGGCAGCGGGCAGCGGAGCGGAGCGCACGGGGGCCGCCCCGGCTCGGCGCACAGCCCGTCCGATGTACGTACACTTCGCTTTGCGGAGGGTTCCCGCGCCGCGGGCTGCGCCGTGCGGAGTCGGGCGGGTCTCCAGAGGGGCAGGGGGCGATATGTGGCATGGGGGCGGGGGCGGCCGCTTCCTCCCTCCTCGGCTCCCCGCTGGGGGCGTCCTGGCTCGGGAGCCGCCAGGAGTGCTAGGCCGTTGCGCCCACCTGGCCCTAGTGTCAGAGTGAGGGGCGCCTGCGGTCTTGGGCCACCCTTTGCGCTTGGCAAACTGAAGGCCAGAGGGGGGTTGACCACGGGGCACTGAGTTGGGTACAGGGCTGGGGAGGAATCAGGGTCTCGTGCCCTCCCCAGGCATATTAGGGTGGGAGGGGCATGGACATTGATAGGGGTCCCAGGCAGGAGCAGGATTCGAGAGACAGGACCCCCCGCTGGGCACCACCTGGGCCCTGAGTCTCCCTCTTCCCACCATGCCCTGGCCCCACCTCTGAGCACCCACCTACCCCTCCTTTAACCTTCCCAGTCCCTCCCTCCCTTAGCCCCCTCCCCCATCTCAGTCCTTCTGCCCTCTAAAGTCGCTGCTCCGAGGAGACTCCCCTTTTCCAGGCACCGCCCACATTTGGACAGGTGTCTCAAACCTGCCGGCTCCTCTTCCCACGGCGACCCTCCTGAGGCACCTGCCAGGGTGCCTCAGAGACCCCACACCAACACCACCCCCGCCAAAACTGTCCCCACCCTTCCTCCAAGAGGGGCACAGATGTCCAAAGACCTACAGGCAGATGCAGTGGGGGAGCTGGCAGAGGAGAGAGACGTCTCAGTCTGTCCCCAGGTGGATGGGCTGGGCCTGGGTGGGGGCTTCTCCCAGACCCCAGGGAAGGTCCACATCCCTTTCTGGTCTGTTGATTATAGAGTACACCATTGAGACCCCTCAGAGAGGGGGGCTGCAGTGCTGGCAGGGGCACTAAGGTGGGCGGGGGTGTGGCTTGGGGTGGGGAGGCCTGCAGGTTCCTTCCCAGACCCGCAGACTGCCCCCCACCCAACTCCAAAGCCTCAGCTGGGAGTGGGAGAGCTGCCCCTCCCCAGACCTCAGGTCTCCGCAGCAAACATGTACGTGTTGGTCAGTTTCATTTTGATTTTTGGCTGTTTCCTTTCACTCCCTTTCTTTTCTCAAACACCCTTTACTCCCATGGCCTCAGAGAGGAAAGTCAAGGGCAGCTGACTGAAGGCTCTTGGTCTCAAGGTTAAGTTTTATTGAAGGACATTTACCTGTCTCTAGACTGTCCCACCTTGACCAGGCGCCAGGCTCCTGGGCTCCGGGGGATTTTGGTTGGGCCACCCAGGGAGGATGACATTGATGTCCCCGGATCTGTCTTGGGAGGGGGTTGAGGGCAGGCAGAGGTAGCTGAGGGTAGCATGGCAGAGGCTGGAGAGGATTAACAAACCCACAAGGGAGGCACCCACCATCCCCCACCCCTGTGGGCATAGAGTCCCCAGAGCACAGCACCCCAAACGCCTTCTTGCTAGCTTCTCATCCCCCGTCCTGGGGCCTCCCGAGAGACACAGAGAGGCAGGTTCTCTCAAGTCAGGGCTGAAAGTGGGTTCCTTGGTACTTCTGGTCCTCTCTCTAGCCCTGGAGTCCTGAGCAATGATCCCACCTCCACCCCCTACCCAATGCAGACAAAATAGCCACAGCAACTAGGCAGACTCCCCGGGATAGGGCAGTTGGGGAAGGGGACCCAGCCACCAGCTTCGGGGCGGGAGCTTCTGAAGCACCCACATCTTGTCTCCCTCCCAGCATCTGACTCTAGTTCGGCACAGCCCTGGGAGTTTTCTTGGAGATGGCATTTTGTGACTCCTTTCACCAAGCATGGTCCCCAAATCCTATCCCTCACCCTTGGGGTCCTGGGAGATCTGGGACTTCAGGGCATCCTGGGTCTCAAACCTGCATTCAGATCCCTGCCTCTTTGTCTAAAAAAGACCTCTGAGGAGTCAAATGAGGCTAGTTCTCGCTCATATGCAGAAAAGTGAGATGGGGGATGGGAAAGGGGGTCCCAGACTTTACCATGAACGAAACTGTCTTTGGGAAAAATTACTGGGGGTGGTATTCTTGGACGATACCTTAAAAAAAAAAAAAAAAGAAAAAGAAAAAACCAGAAAAGAAAGAAAAAAAAAAAAGAGAGAGAGAAACAAACGGAAAAAAAGGAAAGCTCAACATTTTTTAACCCCGTCTATGTTTTTGTTTGTTTTTTAGCCTCCCATTTGAAACGTGGTAATACTGTGATTCCATTTCTTGTTTAGCTGGTGAGGGAAGAGGGTGGGCAAGTTTATGTAACTTTTTCTGTTGTTTTGTTTTTGTTTGTATTCCCTTTTCCTTTTTTTTTTTTTTTCTATTTTAATGTACAGAAATGCAAACTATCTCTCTGGGTTTTTTGGGTTTTTTTTCCTATCTTCTATGTTCTAGAATTTTCTTTTTGTGTGTGTTACTGTGGGAACCTTTCCTCTTAATGCAGAGATGGCTTTTGAATTTTAAGTGAACATTAATCATATACACATCTCTATATACTTTTTTTTCCTTTGTAATCTGAATTTAAAAGGGAAGATAACTTTAAAAAAAAAAATCACGCCCACACCAACAGCTCCTGCCAAGTCAGCAGTGGCAGCAAATCCTCCTTTCGACTCCAGGGACAGGCTGGAGCTGCCGCAGATTTTAAATTAACTACAGTGGTGCAGCCTGTGCTGCTGCATTCCCCAGGAAGCTGGAGAGAAGCTGGGAGACCCAGGGAGGGGAAAAGACTTGTCCTGGGTTGCCCAGGGAGCTTCTTGGAGCTTGCTGCTACTCCTCGATTCAGTTTAGTGTAATTGGCTGGACACGGGGGACAGGGAGCGAGGCAGGTTGTTCAGGACCATCAGTGTCAGACCTCAGACTCAGATCCTTAGGTAACTGTGGAGGAGGGAGAGGTCTGAAGGCACCTGGCAGAGTTTAGCTGAGACACTCCGGGCAAGAGAAAAATTCCATCTTGGGTTGGGCATGGTGGCTCACACCTGTAATCCCAGCACTTTGGGAGGCCGAGGGGAGGCGGATCACCTGGGGTCAGGAGCTCAAGACCAGCCTCACCAACATGGTGAAAACCCAGCTCTACTAAAAATACAAAAATTCGGCCTGCCATGGTGGCTCACATCTGTAATCCCAGCACTTTGGGAGGCTGAGGCGGGCGGATCACCTGAGGTCAGGAGTTCGAGACCAGCCTGGCCAACATGGCAAAACCCCGTCTCTACTAAAAATACAAAAAAAATTAGCCAGGCATGGTGGTGTGTGCTTGTAATCTCAGCTACTTGGGAGGCTGAAGCAGGAGAATCACTTGAACCTGGGAGGCAGAGGTTGCAGTGAGTGGAGATCATGCCACTGCACTCCAGCCTAGGTGACAGAGTGAGACTCCATCTCGGGAAAAAAAAAAAAAACCCATCTTGGTCTTGAGACTGAGGCCAGTGATGTGGTCACTTCCAGGTGATGGTTGAATCCCACATGGTTGAATTTCTGGGTTCTGATGCTTACAGGAGAAACTGCAGCTCCGAGAGGTCAAGTGACTGGTTCAAGGTCACACAGCTATTTAGAGGTAGATACAAAAGTAGACCCCAGGCAGGGTGCGGTGGTTTACACCTGTAATCCCAGCACTTTGGGATGCTGAGCCAGGAGGATCGCTTGAGGCCTGGAGTTCCAGACTAGCCTGGTCAGCAGAACAAGACTCTATCTCTACAAAAAAAAAAATTTTTTTTTTTGTTTTAATGAGCCAGGCATGGTGGCATGTGCCTGTAGTCTCAGCTACTGAGGGAGATGAGGTAGGAGAATCACTTGAGCTCAGGAGTCCAAGGCTTCAGTAAGCCATGATAGCCCACTGCACTCCAGCCTGGGCAACATTGCAAGAACCTGTCGCTACAAAAATAAAAAAAAAAAAAAAAAAGAGCTGGGAATGGTGGAATACACCTATAATCCCAGCTACTCAGGAGGCTGAGACAGGAGGATTGCCTGAGCCCAGGAGTTTGAGGCTGCAGTGAGCCATGATTGCGCCATGACTGCACTTGGGCAACACAGCAAGACCCTGTCTCAAAACAAAAACAAAAACAATAAAACAGACTCCAGCCCTCTGACCTCTAGACTCCAGCCAAGCTGTGGAGAGGGTGGGAAATGGGAAGCACAGTCCAGGAGCCCTGAGCAGGAGGGTTTGGGAGGTGGATGCTGGTTGTCTCAGCTCCTGTTTTCCACCATCAGACCCCTTGAGAAATCAGCTTCCTGCTCTCTTATGTCCCTAGAGTGAGGTCTGCCCACACTGAGGGACCCGGGTGCAGGTGGCCCCCACATTACAGAAACTCACTCTATATGATTGTTGCTTCAGTGACTCAGGGAACCCTACACCCTCACAGTTCATACATGTGGGGAAATAAATATCAAGGCACAGAGAGGGAAGACAGTCACTCAAGGTCACACAGTGTAGGATGGAAGAGGAAGAAACGGATCAGGAGACCTCCTGGGACAAGGCCTTCTGTCCAGTCTTACCTGGTACCTTCACTGGCCTCCCTCCAGCCCCCACCAGCACAGCCTGGTGCTAGGCTCACCCTCCCAAGGCCCAGAAAGAGTAGACAGACTTTGCCATCTTTTCTTTTTATTATTGCATTCCTGTCCCAGGGACTACTTGCTCACCTTAGAAGTCTCTAGCATTAGAAGTTTCAGGGGATGGGGCAGGCACAGCGACTCATGCCGGTAATCCCAGTACTTTGGAAGGGTGAGGCAGGAAGATCGCTTGAGACCAGGAGTTTGAGATCAGCCTGGGGAACATAGCAAAACCCCCATCTCTACAAAAAAAAAATTTTTTTTTAATTAGCCAGGTGTGATGGTGCATGCCTATAATCCCAGCTACTTGGAAGGCTGAGGTGGGAGGATCACTTCAGCCCAGCAGTTGGAGGCTACAGTGAGCTATCATCCTGCCTGTAGTCCCAGCTACTCAGGAAGCTGAGGCAGGAGAATCACTTGAACCCAGGAGGTGGAGGTTGCAGTGAGCTGAGATCACACCACTGCACTCCAGCCTGGGTGACAGAGTGAGAGTCCATCTCAAAAAAAAAAAAAACACCCCAAAACCAAAAAAAACCCACAGTGTCAGGGGCTGCCTGGAAGGTGACACCCTTAGCTGAGGGTGGCAGAGAAGGCTCAGGATGACGGCCTCCAGGCTCTCTCTGGCTTCTCCCTCTGGTCCAAATTTTATCAAGTAATGGCCAGCCTCGGGTGACCCCCAAGAAGAGGTACCAAGGCACCCACTGACCTGTCTTATCCAGGAACAGAAAAAGGCAAAAGGGATGAATTTTGCTAAAATGATCCCAAAGCCAGAGGGAAAGGAGTGGGATTGACCTGAGGCAGGATCACTCCTCCAGATCGGCTCTGCGGTTGCCTTCCCTTTTAAATGCACATTTTCCCTTCACCCATCTGTCCACTCCAATTGGCCTTGTTTAAACAGCGCTTGTCTCCTCCTTCTGTCTGGGGGCATCTTTCTCTCTTCCTGCCTCTCTGTTTGTTTGCTTCTGTCATTGTTTCTGTCTTTCTGTTTCTCTTTCTCCCTCTCTTCCCCTTTCTATCTCTGTCTGATTTTGTCTGTTCATCTGTCTGTCTCTCTGTCTGTCTGCCTCCTGTCCCTTTCTCTCTTCCTCTCCATCTCTCTCCCCCGGCATGGGCCTCTCTCCCATGCTGCCAGACCCTCTGTAGCCCACCCTGTGGTTCTCTTCCATCAGCTGCTTCCTGCATGCTCTGTGGAGGTTTTCTGTTGTTTGAACAGTAAAGAAAGCTTGGCTAGTGGAACCCATTGTTTAAAATGGAGAAAAAAAAAAAAAAAGAGCAAACAGAAATGGCTGGGCAAGAGCCCTCTCCCACCCCTGGGATGAGACAAAAGCCACATCAGCCACCCATCTACTGGCTCAGAGGGGGAGCACAGTTTAGGGTCACTGTCTTTCCCCAATTCTGCATTCCCAATGCGGAGACCTTCTTTTCTTTTTTATTATTGCATTCCTGTCCCTGACCACTGAGAAGGTAGGTATCCCAGCTCCGCTGTGCGCTCTCGCTCCCATCTCCAGATAAGCCCCGCCACTTTGCTTGGTTTGAATGTGGTTTTCTTTCTCTCTCTTTCTCTCGATCTTGCCCTGGTTGGTTTCATCTTCCTCCCTTTTCTTTCTTTATTTTAGTGACTACTCATTTGTAACTTGCACTTTCTTCAAATGAGCTACAAAGCTATGTTTCCTGGTTTGTCGTTTGGTTTTCTTGACTTTCCCCGACCAACTTTTCTAGCCCATCTCCCCTCCTTCTCCAGCTTCCCTGTTCCCTCCTTCTTCCTCTCCATCCCTGACTTCCATCCCTAAATCCTCCTTCACGCCTTCTTTCTCATTCTGTTGTCCGAATGCATTTCTGTGTGGTTTAGCATTCCAAGTTTGTGTTTCTTTCCTGAACTGTATGCTGCAGTGAAGCCAATTTGATTTCTGTTGTCTGGAGTAGCTGCGAAGCCCCTCCTCACCCTTCATCCCTGCCAGCCCCTGGGGCTTCGGTCACCCCGCTGGCCTTCAGGGCCCTTTCGGGCAATAGGCAGTGGCAGAGGAGCCATTGCGGGGCCTCTTGGCCTCCAGATCCTGGAGGAAGTTCTGGCCAAGGTCAGGCACGAGGGAAAAGCCCCATCCCACCCTCGGGGGCCTACTGAGCCAAATGGAACTCTGGGCTTCCTCGAATCCTTCCCTGGCTGCAGGACGCAGCTTTGGGGTGGGAGCTGCAGGGCTCTGGAGGAGAAACGGGCACCAGGACTGAGCCTCCAGCTTCCATCCATTGGGTGCAATAGTAGATTCATTTGGGGTGGCAGTGGGTAGGGCAGTGAGCTGGCCAGGAGCAGGTTTGAAGCCTAGAGGGCCTACTTAGCAAAGTCTCTGTGAGGTAATTTACAGGTAATTTACCTGCCTGCTGCCTGGTCCATGATCCAACCTAGACAGGGGCTCCTTCCACCCTCAGCATCCTTCCATCTTCTGAATTTGAATAGCTTAATGTGGACCCTCAGAGCAGAAGGATCCCAAAAGAACAACCAGCAGGGGCTAGGGGCCCACAGGATGCTGCAGCAGAACCAGGACTAGGTCCTGGGACTTGTGACTCTCAGCCCAGGGCTCATCCAGCCACACTGAGGGTACTAGAGTTGGAGGTGGACCCTAGGGGACCCCACCTCCGCACCCCTGCCTATTAAACTGCTTCCTTTCCCACCTGGGAGCAGCTAGAGAAAGGTGGCATTCTGGCCAGGTGTGGTGACTCACGCCTGTAATCCCAGCACTTTGGGAGGCCAAGGTGGGCAGATCACTTGCGGTCTGGAATTCGAGATCAGCCTGGCCAACATGGCAAAACCCTGTCTCTACTAAAAATACAAAAATTAGCTGGGCATGGTGGTGCACGTCTGTAATCCCAGCTACTTGAGAGGCTGAGGCAGGAGAATCGCTTGAACCCAGAAGGCGGAGGCTGCAGTGAGCCTAGATCGTGCCTCTGCACTCCAGCATGGGCGACAGAATGAGATTCCGTCTCAAAAAAAAAAAAAAAAAAAAAGGCATTCAGCATTCCAACCATTATGAGGCCTCCACGACTTCCATCTTCAGCTTTGAAAAGAGAAGGCCCAGCCACTCGTCCCTACCCCACCCCATGTTTATCCCGGGGGCAGGTGTCAGGGAGTTCACCCACTCAGAACATCCTTCTCAACACTGGGTGGTGCCAGGAGGGGAGACAGCAAGTGGCTCTTTGTTTTTTTAATTAATTATTTATTTATTGTGAGACAGAGTCTCGCTTTGTCGCCCAGGCGGTGGTGCAGTGGCACGATCTTGGCTCACTGCAAGCTCCGCCTCCTGGGTTCACGCCATTCTCCTGCCTCAGCCTCCTGAGTAGCTGAGACTACAGGCGCTCGCCAACACACCCGGTTAATTTTTTGTATTTTTAGTAGAGACGGGGTTTCACCGTGTTAGCCAGGATGGTTTCGATCTCCTGACCTTGTGATCTGCCCACCTCAGCCTCCCAAAGTGCTGGGATTACAGGCGTGAGCCACCGTGCCCGGCCAACAAGTGACTCTTTAAAAAGGGAGAAAGGGCAAGCTAGGTGAGGTGATACCACCTGTAGTCTCAGCTACTCAGGAGGCTAAGGCAGGGGGATCGCTTGAGCCCAGGAGTTTGAGGCTGCAGTGAACCATGATTGCACCACTGCACTCCAGCCTGGCCAACAGAGCAAGACTCAGTCCCTGTTCCCTCAAAAAGAAAAAGAAAGAAAGAAAGAAAAGAAGGAAAGTCCTGCTGATCTGACAGGAGAAACTCTGTTGAAGCCCGATGAGGAAGGGGAGGGTCCATCCTTGAGGAGTTCCTGATACGACCAGGGACCCACAAGCTGGGATCTCAAACGCTGAGTTAGAGGTGGGTGGTCGTCTAAGTCCTCAAAGGAAGCAAGAGTAAAGCATCTCAGATGTTTACCTGTTCTTGTCCTTCAGAGTACCAGGACCAGGTGAGCACACTGCCCCCTTACTACTCCCTTCCACCATCTTTTCCACTTGACCCTCAGAAATTTCTTACCCAAAGGTTGGGAGCAGTGGCTCATGCCTGTAATCCCAATGCTTTAGGAGGCCGAGGCGGAAGGATCACTTGAGGCTAGGAGTTTGAGACCAGCCTGAGCAACATAGCAAGACCCCATCTCTACTAAAAAATAAAATAAATAGCCAGGCATGGTGGTGTGTACCCGTAGACCCAGCTACTGAGGAGACTGAGGTGGGGGGATCACTTGAGCTCAGGAGTTGGAGGCTACAGTGAGCTATGATTGCACCATTGCACTCCAGTCTGGGCAGCAGAGCCAGACCCCATCTCAAAAAACAAACAAACAAACAATTATATATATATATATATACACACACAAGAAAAAAAAAAGTGTCAGCTAGCAAGTGGTAAAAAGGAGAGGAGGGGCTCCTGGGAACATGGCTCAGAGGCAGGCGAGATCCCTCATTCACTCAATCACTCATTCATTCATTCATTTCCACACACACCAAGCAGACATGTGCCCAGCACCTCCTCTGTGCCAGGCCCCATTTGGATATCCATGCCAGGAGAGAGGCAGGCCGACCTGGGCCTCACAGGATGGAGGACAGATGAAGAACACTGAGTGTGATGAGAGGGGAAAAGCTGAAATGTGAGTGGGAAGCTCCTGCTCACCACAATAGCCCCCTGGCTAGCACAGCCTGGCAGAGTCCCCATGGAAAGGAAGGAACCAGGTTCTATGGGATCATAAAGGAGTGGATGTGATGCAGCCTGGAAAAGGCGCCCTGGAGCTGAGGGTACGGATGCCAATAGGCATTAGCCAGGCTGTGGGTGGGAGGTGGGGAGAGGAGATTCCTGCAAGAGGCACCAAGGCACAAAGAGCAGCTTCCTGGAGGGGAGGTTTGGAGGTCTCTGAGCATCCTATGAAATCCCATAGCACTTGGCCTTGGATCTTCCTCAATTCCCAGGAAGAATGAGACCCAGCCAAGCTGAGGACAAGGCTCAGACTCTGGCAGGCGCATGGTGACCCCTTCCTGAAGACTTCCAGAGGGATGGGTGGAGAAGGACATGAGAGGTGCCTTCCTCCCATCCTCTGCTATCTCGGCGCTTGGTGGACACCCCATAGGATCCCCCAGTCCTTCCTGCACTGCTCTGACCCTGTGAAGAGACCATGAGTTGCTTGTGCTCTGAAAAGAGTCTCCCAACCCCAATATAGGCTGACCCAGCGAAGACTCCGCTTATCCCCATTTTACCAATGGGGAAACTGAGGCTCCCCACAGTCAGGTGACCTCCTTAAGGTCTCACAGCAAACTCTTACCAAGGCCGATTCCAGGATGTTCCACTTTTCCGATGACTATCATCTTGGGCCATGGCAGGCCCGTGACTTGGAGGAGATGAGAAGGAAGTAGGGAAGAACTTGGTCTTCAAAAATAGCAGGCAGGAAGTATCCGGATCAGCACAGGGGATTGGACCTGGGGGCTTGGACCTTCATGGTAGGGGACAGGACCATGATGGGGGTGAACAGCCACCCAACCTAGACCCTTTTGGCTCCTAACACTCCCACCCCACTCTCAGCATAAGGTAGTGGGAAGTCAGGAGGGCTCTGCAGCATCTGTGGGAAGGACCCATCATGGCCCGTGGTATTCCTCACCTACTGTTAGCTCCTTTCTTTGAGTCCGAAGCAGCTGGCTTAGGCCAGGCGTGGTGGCTTACACCTGTAATTCCAGCACTTCAGGAGGCCGAGGCAGGTGGATTGCTTGAGGCCAGGAATTCAAGACCAGCCTGGCCAACACGGTGAAACCCCATCTCTACTAAAAATACAAAAAAATTAGCCTGACGTGGTGGCTCACGCCTGTAATCCCTCAGTTACTCAGGAGGCTGAGGCAGGAGAATCACTTGAACCTGGGAGGTGGAGGTTACAGTGAGCCAAGACTGCGCCATTGCACTCCAGCCTGGGCAACAGAGTGAGACTCCGTCTCAAAACAAACAAATAGACAACAAAAAGGAAGGAAGGAAGGAAGGACGGAAGGAAGGAAGGAAGGAGGGAAGGGAAGGAAGGAAGGAAGGAAAAAGAAAGAAAGAGAAAGAAGAAAGGAAGGAAGTAGCTGTCTCAGATCCAAATTCAGAGTTGGAGTGAGGGTTCACAGCCAGGCTGATTCCTAAGCCCTGCCACGCTACCTCCCATAACCAAAGTAGCAAGCAAAGATTTCTTAAAGGAGACCAGTGTCACCTTGAGTTGTGGGCTACTGTGAATTGGCTCCCAAGCTTCCCCCATCTCATATGTGTTCACTTTGCACTCTTTGATGACCCAGGGTATAGGACAGAAACCGCAAATATGACAATCCCAGAAACTTTCTCATTTGCCTCCTATTGAGGGAAAAGAAAGAGCTGGGGGCGCTTGAAAGTGCTGGGGCACTGGCTGCCTGGCTGCCTTCTGGAATGGTGGGAGTATGTGTCAGGGGACTGAGGGTCTCCTGTTGGGAATAGAACTGCCATCTCAGAGGGGTCAACCCAAGGCCAGGCGTGATGGCTCACACCTGTAATCCCAGCACTTTGGAAGGCCGAGGCAGGTGGATCACCTGAGGTCAGGGGTTCAACACCAGCCTGGCCAACATGGTGAAACCCTGTCTCTACTAAAAATACAAAAATTAGCCAGGCGTGGTGGCATGCACCTGTAATCCCAGCTACTTGGGAGGCTGAAGCAGGAGAATTGCTTGAACCCGGGAAGCGGAGGTTGCAGTGAGCCAAGATCATGCCACTGCACTCCAGCCTAGGCAACAGAGTGAGACTCTGTCTCAAAAAAAAAAAAAAAAAGAGGGTCCAATCCAGCCTCCAATTCTCCTAGCCTAGGGTGAGGGGTGAGCTTGTGATCAGGAGAGTCAGGGGTGCTCAAAGGGGCACTCCAATACCAGGTAACATCCATTGTGCCCACTTATGCCTGCCTCTGCCCCAAATGGAGACATTAAGCTCTCCCAGGACAGGTCTTCATGGCCTGATTGACTTTGGGCAGCTATGGCTAGTGTTCATTGGCTGCTGTAGGCACCAATCAGGAGCCATCTGTGCCTTTCCACCCATGAGGTTGACCTCCTGGTTCTACCTCCATGTTCAGCTCAACTCCAGCCCTGCAGGGAAAGGCCTGGGCACCACCTTGCCCTCTGCAGGAAACACCCAGTGCCATGCCAAGGAAACTGTGCTTCTTCCAGTCCCTGGCAGCAAGGTGCCCTAAAAGGTGGCAGCAGCTTTTGTCTTCTCATCCAAACAGCCTGACAATGGCTGGTCTCAGTGGCTCACGTCTATAATCCCAACACTTTGGGAGGCTGAGGCTAGGGGGAGGATCACTTGAGGTCAGGAGTTCGAGACCAGCCTGGCCAACACGGTGAAACCCCATCTCTACTAAAAATACAAAAATTAGCCAGACATGGTGACAGACACCTGTAGTTCCAGCTACTTGGGAGGCTGAGGAAGGAGAATTGCTTGAACCCAGAAGGCAGAGGTTGCAGTGAGCCAAGATCACGCTAGTGCACTCCAGTCTGGGAGACAGTGAGACGCCTTCTCAAAAAGAAAAAAGAAACAGCCTGCCAAAAGAGCTTGGTCCAGGCACCACCTGGCTTCTAGGACTCTCTTCCTTCCTTAGCAAACAGAATCAAGGCTTTACTAGGCGCCAAGTTCTGTGATAAAAAGTGAGGTTACAGAGGTGAATCAGATACCACATCTGCCCTGGAAGTGCTCAAAGTCAAGTTGGGAGTGGTGATCGGAGGATTTTCGGAGAAGAGCAGACCTATAAACAGACAAGGACAGTCAACTGTTACTAGATGGAGGGCCAAGGATAGGAGGAGGGATCAGCTCTGTGTAGGGAGGGAGACGGGAAGGACGGGCAGGGGGCATGCAGAGAATCCTGGAAGGGACATCAGGAAGCAAAAGCCAACCCTCTCATTTTGTGGATGGGGAAACTGAGGCCCAGACTGGGGAAGTGACGTGGCCAGGATCGTTCGGTGAGATAGAGGCAGGCTGTCAGACTCCTGAATCCCAGCCAGGGCCCTTTTGATGGTGCCAGGTGACCTTCCTGGTTTTCTGTGTTCCAATCCTTGTGTCCTAACTCCACTTTTGGAAAAACATTTGCCATCTCTATCCAGCGGTCACCTAAGAGATGCCCACTCAGGAGCCGGGCGCTGCCAGCCCTTCCTCCAGAGGTGGCGTGGCCTCCTCTCAGGCCTAGAATGGGGTGGTTGCGTTTCTCTCTCTCTCTCTATCTCTCTCTTGCATTTTTGTGAATCTAATGATGAACTTATACTACCACACTTTTCCCTTCTCTTACACACCTTACCTACTAAAGGAGGAAGTGCCACTTTATTGGTAAGTGGACGTTAACCAAGAGGGACTTAAAAATCAGAACTTAAAAAAAAAAGAAAGAAAAAGAAAAAGAAAAGAGAGAAACAGAAAGACAGTCGGGTGCTACTGACAGCTCCAAAGCTCTCTGCAGGGCCGGAAAACAAAAAAATTATTAACAGAAAAATGTCAGATTCCCCAGGATCAGATATTGTTTTTGATTTTTGGTATCTAATGACATTTGTGGATTTTGTTTTTTTATTTCTGTTTTTCCTTCCTTTCTTCGGTTCAGTTTTGAGTTCAGTTGTCCCCCTCGCCCCCTCCCCCATCTGTGTGCCGTGTGACGCCCCCCCTCCATCCCCTCGCCCACCCCCAAGCGCTGGGGGCCCGGCCTGGTGGGCTGGCCCTGGCCCCGTTCCCGTGCCGCTCTCTCTTCTCTCTGCCGGGAATCGTCCGTCCCGTCCCATCGGGGGGCAATGCCAGCCCCGACGCCTGTCCTGGAGACCCTCCCCCTTTGGCCCCCGCCCCCCACCGCTCCGTCCCTCTTGTGTTTTGCATGCCAAGAACCCTGCATGAGCTGCACTGTTGAGGCCAGAAGGTGGACACCCAGGAGAGGCAGAGGCAGGGCAGGCGCGGGGAACCGTGTGTGCGATGCTCCGGGACTGGCAGCCCCCGGCCCGGGCCCGGTGAAAGCCCTCTCTCCTTCTCTCCCCCCACCCTACCCGCCCGCTCTCTCACCCCAACCTCTTGCTCCTCTTGCTCTGTCCTCTCTCTGCCTCCACTCTTGTCCCCTGCCTCTCTGGATTTTTTCTGTTTCTCCCTGGCTTCCATCCTTCTCTCTTTTCTCTCTCTCGTTCTCGTTCGCTCTCTCTCTCTCTCTCTCCTGTCTCCCCCCCGCCCCGTCTCTCCTCTGTCTCTTCTTCTCACTGTCTGTCCCCTTCTCTCTTCCCCCTTTTTCCTTCTCCTTCCTCTCTCCTGTCTCGCTCTCTCGCTCTCATCTCTCTCCCTCGCTCTTTCGCCCTCTCTCATCTCTGTCCCTCTCACTCTCTCTCCCGCTTTTTCTCTCTCCGTCTTTCTCTTTGCCTCTTCCCTCTCCTTCTTTCTTTCTTCTCTCTCTCTCCCCCTCTCTCCTGTCTCTCTCTCTCTTTCCCTGTCTCCTGTCTCTCTCTATCCTCTCTCTCCGTCTCTTTCTCTGTCTCTCGCTCTCTTCTCTCTGTCTCCTTGTCTCCTCTCTCTGTCTCTGTCTCTCCCTCCTCTTTCCTTTCTGTCTCTCTCTCTCTCTTTCTCTCTCTCTCCTCTCTCTCTCTCCCTCTCTCTCCTGTCTCTCTGTCTCCTCTCTCCTCTCTCTCTGTCTCTCTCGTCTCCCTCTCCCCTCTCCGTGCCCTCTCTGTCTCTCTCCCCGTCAGAAGCCCAACTCGCCCTCGCCCAGGGCCCGTGACAAGGCGGCGGCCGCCGCACCCACGCCGCCCGCGCGGGGGAAGGAGAGCCCGAGCCCGCGCTCGGCGCCGTCGTCCCAAGGTCGCGGAGGCCGCGCGGCGGGCGGGGCGGGCAGGCGGCGGCGGCGGCGGAGGCGGAGGCGGCGGCACTCGCGGTCCTCGGCGTCCGCGCCCCGCCGCAGGGGTCGCCGGCGCGCCCGGCCCGCGCTCCCTCGGGGCTCGTCGCGCTCGCTCAGCAGGGCCCGCTCCAGCAGCGACTCCGGCAGCGGCGGCGGCGCCCCCGGCCCCGGGCCCGAGCCCGGCTCTGAGCGAGGCCACGGCGGACACGGGAAACGGTGAGCGTGCTCGGAACCCGAGCTGGACTCCCGCCCCCATCCCGCACAGGGCTCCCCTCCACTAGCGGATACCCGCCCACAGGATCCCTGCCCGCACTGAGCTACCCACCACGGATCCCAACTCCCCCCCACGGATCCCAACCCCCTCCACGGAGCTACCCCCACGGATTCCACCTCCCCATGAGCTACCCCTCAAGGAGCCCACCCTCCGCAGTGATCTACGCCCCACGGATCCCAACCCCCCACGGATCCCAAACCCCCACGGAGCTCCCCTCCCTCTCCATGGACCCCAAATCCCTATGGACCCCATGGATCCTCCCATGGATTTCCTCCTCACACTAATCCCAACTCCCCTCTCACAGGGGGGAATCCCAACTCTCCCTAGGGAGTTACACCCCCTCCACTGACCTCCAAACTCCAGGGAGTTTACCTCCCCACACTGATCCCAGTCCCCCTCCACTGATGTCAAGCCCCCATGGAGCTCCCTCCCCCACCCTGAGCTACCCCCGGTTATCCTGACCCTTTCCCCACAACAGATCCCTCTCCCCTTACTGATCACTGCCCCCGGGAACCCCCTCTCCTCCCATGAGGCTCCCCTCTTACTGATCACTCTCCCCACCATCCCGCAGACCAATCTCCTCTACTGATCTCCCCCAACACGCCCCCCTCACGGGGCTCCCCCTGAACTGACCCCTGCCCCTCACTAGGCTCCGCGTTCACAGCGCACTCCGCACAAACTGAACACAAACTACACGGACCCCGCCCGTCTGCCTAAGCCCCGCCCCAGGGAACCCTCCCCGCCCCCAGCCCCCTTCCCGGGTCGCTGAACCCTCTCCCGCGCCGTCTTCCTCCTCCAGGGCCAAGGAGCGGCCCCCGCGCGCGCGGCCCGCCAGCACCTCTCCGTCCCCGGCCGCGCACGGCCGGCGCGGCGGCCCGGAAGGGAAGAGCTCGTCGCGCAGCCCCGGTCCGCACCCCCGCTCCTGGAGCTCCAGCCGCTCGCCCTCCAAATCGCGCTCGCGCTCCGCGGAGAAGCGGCCCCGCAGCCCCAGCCGCTCGCCGTCGCCCAAGAAGCCCCTCAGCCGGTGAGTGTCCGCCCGGACAGGGCCGACGGGGCGGGCAGCGGGGTGGAGCGGCCGGACTGCGTCGCTCATTTACCTCCGGCCGGCCCCGCAGGGACAAGGACAGCGAGGGCCGCGCAAGGCACTCCGAGGCCGAGGCCGCCCGCGCCCGGCGCCGCTCCCGCAGCTACTCGCCTATCCGCAAGCGGCGCCGGGACTCGCCGAGCTTCATGGAGCCGCGGCGCATCACCAGGTATGGAGGGTCTTGGGGGACCGGGGGCTCAGGGCTGGGGCCGCTGACCCCGATCAGGGACAGAAACCTCGGCCCGGGGACCTTCTCCGAGGATCCACTGATCCTGGCACAGGGAGGGGGGTGGAGGGGCTAAAGGACAATGAGTGGGTTCTGCCAGGGTAGGGGGCCAGGGGAGGAGGGGGCTAGAACTGGAGGTGCTGGGGGCGATCAGAGAGACAGGTGGAAGAGGCCTCAGAGGGAAGGGTCCCGGTGGGGGCCTGAGGGCCCATGAAGGGGAGACGGCTCTGTACTTTGGTCTGGGTGAGCAGCAGCCGGCATGGAATTTAGCTCTGCAAGAGTCCCAACATCCCTCCGGAGCCCCTCCTGCCCTCCCTACATCCATCTCCGGACAATGATGTCTCCTTTTCTCCTTCATCTCAAGGTCCAGCCTGCTGAGTGGCCTGTGGTCAGCCTGGGGGCCAGGCGGACCCCTCTGCACAGGCTGCCTGGGAGATACCCAAGTGAGCTGGTCTGGCCCTGGTCAGCTGTCCGTCTGTCTGCCTCTCTCTTTCTCACTAACCTGGGGGATTTGGAGGAGGGGGCACAGCAGTCTGGTCTCTGGGGCAGCTGTCAGAGGAGCCAGCCACACTCCTTTGCCCTACACAGCTGTGGAGCTGTGCCCAGGGTGTGGCTGGTGAAGCCATGATCAGTTTCTCTGCTAGGACTGGAAGTGTCTGGGCCTGGGTCTCCAGGTGACATTATGGATTGCCTTTGTGGAAATCACCCTGAAGACCTAGATTACACTGGCAGGGGGTGGGGGAGACACAAGCAAAAAGTTCTGAGCCCAACACTGCCTTGCTGGGCAGCCTTGGGAGATTGGTGTGCCTCTCTGGGCCTCGGTTGTCACCTGTACAATAACCAGGGTTTCATGAGCAACTTTTCAGTTCTAACAGGGTATGATTCTCAAACTAGTCCCTCCTAATCCTTGGTGATCCAGGTAACCAAGAAGCGCGGGGGGCATTGCCCTAGAGCTCAAAGCCAGACCACCTTGAAGGAGAAGCCAGATTGTGCTTTTTTTCTTTTTTTTTTTTTTGAGACTGAGCTTGGTTCTTGTCACCCAGGCTGGAGTGCAATGATGTGATCTCGGCTCACGGCAACCTCCACCTCCCGGGTTTAAGTGATTCTCCTGCCTCAGCCTCCCAAGTAGCTTGGATTACAGGCACCTACCACCATGCCCAGCTAATTTTTTTTTTTTTTAGTAGAGACGGGGTTTCACCATGTTAGTCAGGCTGGTCTCAAACTCCTGACCTCAGGTGATCCACCCCGCCTTGGCCTCCCAAAGTGCTGGGATTACAGGCGTGAGACCCCGTGCCCGACCAGATTGTGCTACTTCTAACGGATGTCCTCTCACACCTCCTGTCCAGCCACCATGTCCAAGGAACAAAGTCATTTCAAACCCAGGGATCTTCCTGCCCCCCCTCCTTCTGATGCCAATTCACCAGGCTGGGGACGCCCCCAAACAGGTCACACACCCTGCCTGTATGCCAGGCCCTCACACCTTCCACCTGGGACCCACTCAGCCCCTCTCCCAGGCTGCCTCCTCCTCCACTAACGTATACCTGTTTTCTTCCTCAGAATTAACCCTGCGATGGGGCGGTGTTGCCCCTTAACCTCTCTTTTCTCTTCTCTGGGTCATAGCCTCCTGGCTTCCAACTAACTCCGGGCCAGCGGGAGGTAGCTGAGTGAGGAGTGGGGCCGGTGGGACTGAACCGGACTGTGCGTGTGGGGAGCAGCGGCCAGGACTCTCCTCCTTGTTCCTTTTGAGTGACCTGAAAGCAATAAACTCCTTGATTGCAGAGGGGACAGAAACAGAGAGGCAGGGCTGGGATGTAGTCACAGACACTTCCACACCTGCTTGGGTGATGGGAGCCATCCATATTTGCAAGTTTCATTCATTCAACAAGTTTTTTTTTTTTTTTTGAGACAGAGTCTCGCTCTGTCATCTAGGCTGGAGTACAGTGGCGCAATCTCCACTCACTGCAGCCTCTGCCTCTGGGGTTCAAGCCATCCTCCCACTTCAGCCTCCTGAGTAGCTGGGATTAAAGGTGCGTGCCACCATGCCCAGCAAATGTTTGTATTTTTAGTAGAGACAAGGCATCACTATGTTGGCCAGGCTGGTGTCAAACTTCTGACTGCAAGTGATCTGCCTGCCTCAGCCTCCCAAAGTGCTGGGATTACAGGCGTGAGCCACCGTGCCCAGCCTCAACAAGGATTTATTAGCAGGTGTTTGGATCAGGCAGAGACATGGGCTCCTTTCCCTGCAGATAGGTGAAGAAAAGCAAAATGATCAACATGGAATTTGCAAGTAACCACTGACCGTCAGATTCCTTTTGGAGGAGGCAGGTGTCGCTAAGGCCAGGGCTCAGGGGAAACTGAGGCAGGAAGCCCTGGCCGCTGCCGGGATGGTTCTCAGGGTCTGGGATGGCCTGTAATCAGCTTTTCCTTCCCGGCAGCGCCCGCAAGCGTCCTATTCCGTACTACCGGCCCAGCCCCTCTTCCTCCTCCAGCTGCTTGAGCAGCGACTACTCCACCCGGAGCCCCAGCCGCAGCCCCAGCCCTGGCCACAGCCATGAGAGCTACCGCAGTCGCAGTCACGGGACCCGCAGCCGGACACGCAGCCCCTCGAGGACCCCCAGTCCCAGCTACCACAGCCGGAGCAGCTCTGAGAGCGGGGGCTTCTGAGCCCAGACAGACTCAGCTTGGTGCCCCCCTGGCACTGGGAGAGGCAAGGGGCGGGTCCCAGGACCCCGGCGGGGAGGGGGCTGTACCTCCTTGCCCCCAAGGCTACAAAGAGGTCTCAGGGCCAGTGCATGGGCAGATGGGACCAGGGAAGACTTTGAGGGTGGGCACCCGGTGGACAAGGAGAAGCCAGATGTGCTGCTTCTATGGGTGTCCTCTCCCACCTCGTGTCCACCTACTGTGCCCGGGGAACAAAGAGCCGTTACGAACACAGGGATCTCCCCATCCCCCTTCCTGCTGATGCCAACTCACCAGGCTGGGGACTGCTGCTGGTGGATGGTACCAGAGTCTACGATCTGCTCTGTCACTTCACCTTAGCTCAGTGCAAGCCAGGGACACCTTGCAAGGTGCCAGCCCTGGGAGCTCCTCTTCCCCACTGCACAGCTCCCTCCACTCCTCTCTTATCACTGGGCAGATGAGGAGGTGGTACGGCACGCGGGATCAGAGCTAGACAGAAAGAAGAACAGCCTAACCCTTGGTGCACCCCCATCCAAGCTGGGGAGCTGTGTCCTTTTGAGCTGCTTGCAAGAGGACCCTGGCTGAGGGCTGGTGGCTGGCCCCACAGCCTCCCCCAAGCTCCTCCACTGACCCAGGAGTGCCCAGACCGGTGGCCCCCAAAATCCCAACCTTGGAGAGCTGGCGCCTCACTCTTGGTCCGACCTCTCCAGGCCAGGCTGTCCTCACCCCGTGCCCCGGGCTGAGGTCCTACCAGCCAGGACTTCTGCATGACAAGAGGTGGGGGGATACAGACCTCAGGTACATTTGACCCTGAGGTCAAAAGGCGTTCGGTCAAGAGGTGGGAGAGGAAAGGGGTAGATGGGGGGTGGAATCTGTAGGAAAGAGAAAATCTAAGTTGTCCACTGACTGAGCAGCCCCCGGGGAGTAGAGACAGATCCCCAGGAAGGGAGCCGGTGACAGGTCAGTAGTGCCCCCAGCCCCACCCAAGAGGAGGGCAGCATGGGCCTGTGGTCTGGGATGTGGACTGGATGGCAGCCCAGGGTCACAGGCATAGGATAACATGTGCTTTGGACCTGCTGAGGGAGTACCTTGGGGGTCTACTGGGGCCGTGGCCAGACGAGCCTCTGCAGAGATGGAGGCTGCAGCCCTCAGAAGGGAGGGGAGGAAAGAGACTGAGGGCCCTGGCCTGGGGCATCCATGGGGAAGTGATGGCCCCCAGTCCTCTTCTGCTGCTCCCAGCCCCCTCCTCCTGGGGCCCTCAGGGATCTCACAAAGTCTTCCTTGGCCCAACCAGGCAGATGCCCCGGGCTCCAGTCGGGGGAGGGGTCTGGGGTCTGGTCCGGGTTCCCCGCTTTCTCTGTGTCCCCCCTCCCTCTTTCTCCGCAGTGCGGATAAAAATTGGACTCGAATAAAACCCTTGGTGCCCGGATGGCAGGTGGTGAGACTAGGCCTCTGTGCATGTGGGCACCCCGGGAGATTCAGGAGGGCAGTGGGGCTGGGGATCTTCCTCCAAGGAAGGAGAAAGGCTCAGACTGCTCCTTGGGACCCCAGAGAGAAGAGCTGGCATCCAGGAGCCAATGTGTCTATCCCCCTGCCTCTGAGCTTGAGGCTAAAACAGGGACCCAAAGAGACCTTCCTCCCAGCCTAGAGGCCCGGTGGACTTTGAACACCCCGCAGGGTGGGCTGCCTGAGTCCAAACACCCAGACTACCTTCAGCAGTGGGTGGGGACGGGGTAGAGGGAGGAGACACAGGGTGGACACAGGCACAGGGGACCCTCATGACATGGTGGGGTGTCGCATAGTGGTTGGGACACAGTCACAGGCAGCATGTGGGCATGTGTCCTGGCTCCTGTGCCTCCCAGCCATGTGACACAGGGTTGAGATCAGGTGGGCATGAAATATTCTGACAGTCCTCAGCTTGGTGACTGTGACTGGCATAGAGTGAGCATTTAAAAGGTGGCCACAGCCGGGCGCGGTGGCTCATGCCTGTAATCCCAACACTTTGGGAGGCTGAGGTGGACGGATCACCTGAGGTCAGGAGTTCGAGACCAGCCTGACCAACATGGTGAAACCCCCTGTCTCTATTAAAAATACAAAAATTACCCAGGTGTGGTGGCGCATGCCTGTAACCTCAGCTACTCAGGAGGCTGAGGCAGGAGAATCACTTGAACCCAGGAGGCAAAGGTTGCAGCGAGCCGAGATGGAGCCACTGCACTCCTGCCTGGGAAACAGAGTGAGACGCCATCTCCAAAAAAAAAAAAAGAAAGAAAGAAAAGAAAAAAATGGTAGCCACTTACGGAAAACACCGTGCCTGCCTCTGGCTACCAACTCGCAGGGGGCCTGGAAAGAATGGTTTGGAGGAGTGAATTTCCTTTTTATTTACTTATTTTTAAAAAAATTTGAGGGCCAGGCGCAGTGGCTCCTGGCCTGTAATCACAGCACTTTGGGAGGTCAGGAGTTTAAGACCAGCCTGACGAACATGGAGAAACCGTCTCTACTAAAAATACAAAAATTAGCTGGGCATGATAGCACGCACCTGTAATCCCAGCTACTCAGGAGGCTGAGGCAGGAGAATCACTTGAACCCAGGAGGCAGAGATTGCAGTGAGCTAAGATTGCACCACTGCACTGCAGCCTAGGTAACAGAACGAGACTCCATCTCAAAAAAAAAAACAAAAAAAAACTTGGAGACTGGGTCTCACTCAGTTGCCCAGGCTGGAGTGCAGTGGCATGATCTCCATTCACTGCAGTCTCGACCTCCTGGGCTCAAGCAATCCTCCTACCTCAGCCTCCCTAGTAGTTGGGACTACAGGTATATACCACCGTACCCAGCTAATTTTTGTATTTTTTTTGGTAGAGATAGGGTTTCACCATGTTGCCCAGGCTGGTCTTGAACTTCTGAGCTCAAGCGATCCTCCCAAAGTGCTGAGATTACAGGCATGAGCCACTGCGCCTGGCCTGTATTTCTTACTTTTACTAGATCTAAAGAAGTGCACAATTTCATCGGGTGCAGTGGCTCAAGCCTGTAATCCCAGCACTTTGGGAGGCTGAGGTGGGTGGATCACCTGAGGTCAGGAGTTCAAGACCAGCCTGGCCAACATGGTGAAACCCCATCCCAACTAAAAATACAAAAAAATTAGCTGGGCATGGTGGCGGACACCTGTAATCCCAGCTACTTGGGAGGCTAAGGCAGGAGAATCTCTTGAGCCCGGGAGGCAGAGCTTGCAGTGAGCCGAGATCACGCCACTGCACTCCAACCTGGGCGACAGAGTGAGAGTCTGTCTCAAAAAAAAAAAAAGAAAGAAATACACAATTTCTCCTCCTCCTCTCCTTCTTTCTTACCTCTCACCTCCTCCTCCTTTCCTTTCTTCTCCTTTGTTTCTCTGTCTTAGAGTGGTGGGTTTTAAGCTTGTTTTGAATCAGGTCTTCTTTGAGAATCCGATGAAGGCTGAGAACCCTTCTCCCAGAAGAATGTGCGCATGCCTGCAGTGTGGCCTGTAACATTGGATCTATCTCACAGATACTCACTCCGAAGGCTTTCAGCGTCCCACCAGTTAAGAACCCCGGTCCAACTCCAATGAGGGTGCGGCTGAGGTGGCCCCTGCTCCCACCTTTGCGTGGGCCATGACACAGGTGTCCTTGGCCCAGTCTCCAGAGCTGGGGCTGTGCCATGACATGACACAGTTCGTTTCTTTTCCCCAAAACTAGAAGGAGCACCTGGCCAGTGGCTCCGTTTCCGATCCACGGAAGCTGTTCACAGAAGCCCTGGTGATTGGCCGGGTGTGGTGGATCACACCTGTAATCCCAGCCCTTTGTGGGGGGTTGAGGCAGGTGGATCACTTGAGACCAGAATGGCCAAGATGGTGAAACCCCGTCTCTACTAAAAATACAAAAAATTAGCCGGGCGTGGTGGCGGGTGCCTGTAATCCCAGCTACTCTGGAGGCTAAGGCAGGAGAATCACTTGAACCTGAAAGGCAGAGGTTGCAGTGAGCTGAGATCCTGCCATTGCATTCCAGCCTGGGCAGTAAGAGTGAAACTCCATCTCATACACACACACACACACACACAAAAAGAGAGAAAGAAAAATAAGAAAAAAAGAAAAAGGAAACAAAAAGATCTCTGTAACCGTTTCTAACAAGTTCAACAAAACTGGCCTCAGGCAAGGGGCTGGGCTATGGGGAGCAGACTTGGCCCTGTGCTAGAGATGTGTGAAACACACCGAGAAGTTGGCCTGCAACTCAGCCTGTCTCACATTGAGCATGGCATTGGGCCTAGGGACTCTGCTGCCTGGCTGCTCCGTCCCTCAACCTCCCATCCCATTCTATCACTGCCCAGCCTGACTGCCTTCTTCTGCACGCCACAGCCAGGCTGCTCCCAGGCATTGCAATTGCTTCCTTCCCACCTCACCTCAGCACCTGGCCCTACTGGCCTTCTCACTGGCTAGCCTGCCTCCTTGCCTTCTCCAATCCCTCCTGCTTTTTTTTTTTTTTTTTTTTTTTTTTGCGACAGGGTCTCACTCTGTCGCTCAGGCTAGAGTGCAGTGGCACCATTATGGCTCACTGCAGCCTTGATCTCCTGGGCTCAAGAGATCTTCCTGCCTTAGCCTCCTGAGTAGCTGGGACTACGGGTGCACTCCACCACACTGTTAATTTTTGCTTTTATTTTTTGTTTTTGTTTTGAGACAGTCTCGCTCTGTCACCCAGGCTGGAGTGCAGTGGCGCAATCTTGGCTCACTGCAACCTTTGCCTCCTGGGTTCAAGCAATTCTTCTGCTTCAGCCTCCTGAGTAGCTGGGATTACAGGCATGCACCACCACACCCAGCTAATTTTTTATATTTTTAGTAGAGATGAGGTTTCACCATGTTGGCCAGGCTGGTCTCAAACTCCTGACCTCAAGTGATCCACCTGCCTCGACCTCCCAAAGTGCTGGGATTATAGGCATGAGCCACTGCACCTGGCCATTATTTTTTATAGAAATGGGATCTCGCTGTGTTGCCCAGGCTAGTCTCACACTCCTGGCCTTAAGTGATCCTCCTGCCTCGGTCTCCCAAAGCACTGGGATTCCAGGCATGAACCACCATGCCCAACTGCTCCCATTATTTCTAACAGGCAAATCTGAACACCCATTTACACATTCCACAAATACTTATTGAACAATTCCTATGTCCCCAGCAGAGTTGCTGGCTCTGAGGACACAGTACAGAATAAATGAGACAGAACTCCCTGCTGTGCAGAACCTGCCTCCTGTGGCCACATCCACCAGCTCACAGGCCTTGGAAGGCCTTCTGAGTGACCACCTGGCACGTGCCATCCATGGCTCCTCCCAGGGCGCCCTCCTACCTCATCTCCCATCACTGCCCTTCATTCCAATACCCCTGAGCCCACCTGGCCCCCTCATGCCTTCTCTGCCTCCACGGGTTCAGGTGAGCTCACAGGTCAAGGCCCAGCTCAGCCACCTCCTCTTCCATGCAGCCTTCCTGATGCCGTGACTACTGCTGTCTCTGGGGTCCTCTGGGAGCCTGTGTTTAGGGCCCAGTCTGTTCTTCCAGTGATTTATTTGCTAGCATGTCTATTTCTCCCCAAAGCTCTGAGCTTCTGGAGGCCAGGACATGTCTTCCTTGTCTCTGGATTGCCCAAGTAGGCCACTTGGAAATGTTTGTTGGCTGGGCGCGGTGGCTCATGCCTGTAATCCCAGCACTTTGGGAGGCTGAGGCAGGAGAATTGCTTGAACCCGGGAGGCAGAGGTTGCAGTGAGCCGAGATCGCGCCATTGCACTCCAGCCTGGGCAACAAAAGAGAAGGTCCGTCTCAAAAAAAAACAAAAAACAAGGAAGGAAGGGAGGAGGGAGGGAGGGAGGGAGGAAGGAATGAAATAAAGAAAAAGAGAAGAAAGAAAAAGAGAGAGAGAAAGAAAAGAAAAAGAGAAAGAAAACAAAGAGAAAGAAAAGAAAGGAAGGAAGGAAGGAGAGGGAGGGAGGGAAAGGAAGGAAGGAAGGGGAGGGAAGGGGAGGGAAGGGAAGGGGAGGGAAGGGGAGGGGAGGGGGAAATGTTTGTTGAATGAGTCAGCAAGTGAAGGCGGGAACCCAGAGAGGAATGGTTTCAGAAACTTGGGGGGAGGCCTGGGCACCAAAGGTGAGGCGTAGTGGCGGCAAGATGACACTAGAGGACGACAGAGAGTAAGGAAAAAAATGCAGCCAGGACCAACAGGCTTGGAGCAGAGGACAGACGCCTGGGCCAGTGTTCGTCCCAGCCTGGAAGCCCCGAGCTCTCATCCTGCGTGCCCGTCCCAGCTTCGTGGGGGAGGGGTGAGGAGCATACCAGGCCCTTCTTGTCTGAACTCAGTCAGCCAACTGAACTCTGCTCTGTACCCTGGGGAAAGGGAAGAATAGGACCAGGATGGCCGGCAGGAAAACAGGAAACTCTAATCCTGGAGCAGCGGGCAGAGGACTGTCCCCAGGATGTGGGCACTTCTCGCCGGAGGGTCCTGAGCCTGGGGCGCACTCTTCTGGTTTGGGGTGAATCCGGTCCTGTCGTGGTCTCTCTTCAGACAGGGCCCAGGGGAGCCCCCACTCCATACCACGTTTTTCCTTCCCACACATACAACAGCCAGGAGGCTGGACAGAGCTTTCCTGTTTCCTGTTTTCCGGACTGTATTTTCCCCTTTCTCCTTAATCAGTTTCCTACAGCCCCAGACTGAGGGTGACAGGCCACAGGGCACCTGCCCAGCTTGGCTGTCCCAGCCTGTCCCCCAACCTCAGCCAACCCCAACTTTTTTTTTTTTTTTTTTTGGAGACAGAGTCTGGTTGTGTCGCCCAGGCTGGAGTGCAGTGAGTGGTGCAATCTCAGCTCACTACAACCCCCACCTCCCAGGTTCAAGCAATTCTCGTGCCTCAGCCTCCTAAGAGCTGGGACTTCGGGTGTGCACCACCATGCCTGGCTAATTTTTGTGGGTTTTTTTTTTTTTTTTTTTTGAGATGGAGTTTCACTCTTGTCGCCCAGGCTGGAGTGCAATGGCGCATTATCGGCTCACTGCAACCTCCACTTCCCAGGTTAAAGTGACTCTCCTGCCTTAGCCTCCCGAGTAGCTGAGATTACAGGCGCGTACCACCACGCGTGGTAGAGACGGGGTTTCACCATGTTGGCTGGTTTCGAACTCCTGACCTCAGGTGCTCTGCCCACTTCGGCCTCCCAAAGTGCTGGGATTACAGGCATGAGCCACCACGCCTGGCCTAATTTTTGTATTTTTAGTAAGAATGGGGTTTCACCATGTTGGCCAGGCTGGTCTCAAACTCCTGGCCTCAAGCGATCCACCCGCCTCAGCCTCCCAAAGTGCTGGGATTACAGGCATGAGCCACCTCGAGCAGCCTGTCTGCCTTTTTTTTGAGATGTTCTAGAAGGCCCCAGGCCTCCTGCCTTCTTCTCTCAGCTGAGGGAGTATTCAGAAAACTGGCCCCATCACCAGGCACCTGCTGGCCTCCAGGCCCTGCTCCACCCACCCAAGGAGGCATCTTAGAGACCCGGATGCCTGGGGGTCTCCTACCTCCCCCTCCACCTACCCACTTTCTAGGGCTCTCTTAAGGGGAAAACCTGAATCTCTCTCAGGACAGGAATCCCACTCTCCCGCAGGCTTAGGAAGGACTCCTGCTCCATTCACCCCTTTTCTCCATCTCACTCTGATTTAAAGCAGCGCAGGTCACATCCAGGCTTAGCTGGCTGACAGGGAGGGAACGTTCCCCTCTCAGGCCTGGTGAGTGTCTCCTGTCCTCCCCTCACTCCTACCTCCACTGTTTAAAAAATGATTCTATGGCCGGGCGCGGTGGCTCAAGCCTGTAATCCCAGCACTTTGGGAGGCCGAGACAGGCGGATCACGAGGTCAGGAGATCGAGACCATCCTGGCTAACATGGTGAAACCCCGTCTCTACTAAAAAATACAAAAAATTAGCCGGGCGAGGTGGCGGGCGCCTGTAGCCCCAGCTACTCGGGAGGCTGAGGCAGGAGAATGGCGTGAACCCGGGAGGCGGAGCTTGCAGTGAGCTGAGATCCGGCCACTGCACTCCAGCCTGGGTGACAGAGCGAGACTCCGTCTCAAAAAAAAAAAAAAAAAAAAAAATGGATTCTATGATACTCATTAAAGCATGAGCAGGAACATTTTATTCAGGACCATCACAAGAGCTATATAGGTGGGACTGCAATGGGATTGTGCAGTGGAGGAAGAGAGAGTGGGCTCAACTCTGACTAGAGCATGGGCAAGTGAGAATTTATGGCCCAGGAGTAGGGTGGGGCGAGTGGATGGAAAATTACTAACAGCAAATATCAGGGGGTTCTGGCTCAACCGACCTAGCAGGATTCTAGCTGAAAGCCAGCCAGGGAGATCAGACATCACCTTGGAGATGGTAGAGGATAAGGAACTTGATCTGGAGGGTGATCAGATCTCGAGGGTGAGGGGTTCTTGTTAAACAGACTTCACAGGTTTCTTTCAAAAACTGGATTTACGAACTGGGCACAGCGGCTCACGCCTGTAATCCCAGCACTTTGGGAGGCCAAGGCGGGTGGATCACCTGAGGTCAGGAGTTCGAGACCAGCCTGACCAACATGGTGAACCCCCATCTCTACTAAAAATACAAACTTAGCCAGACATGGTCGCTCATGCCTGTAATCTGAGCTACTCCGGAAGCTGAGTGAGGCAGGAGAGTCACTTGAACCCGGGAGGCGGAGGTTGCAGTGAGCTGAGATCGTGCCATTGCACTCCAGCCTGGGCAACAGAGTGAGACTCTGTCTGGGGAAAAAAAAAAAGAAGAAGACTAGATTTATGCAGAGGGGCTTAGGAGGTTCCAGAGTCTGAGTAAAGTTTGGTCAAGCAGGGAATCTTTGTCACCCCTTCCCATGTGCACACCCCTGTCCTGCAGCATTTAGGCTGTGGAGTGGGTAATGCAGGGGACCTGGAGGGGAGGGGAAGAGTGGAGGAGAAACTGTTGATTCACCGCCCTGGAAAGAGACTTAGAACATCCAGTCCGATGGTTTCACTGCACAGATCAAGAAAATGAGTCACGGATGCCGGCCCTTGGCCAAGGCTGCAGTCAAAGACACCCAGGTCCCCAGACTCCAGAGCTAGACAGCCAGAGCGGAAGGGGCGGGAGGACAGATTCCCCAGCCCTCCCACCTGGCCCCTCTGTGGCTCCCACTTCAGTGGTGATGGGGGTGGCGTGGCCCCCTCCCAGTCCAGCCAGAAACCAGAGGTCCAGGGAGTGGGGCAGGCTGGAGGTGGGTTTTTAGAAGTGAACTCCCAGAGAGGCAGTGTCTAGATGTTTCCAGAAAGACCCAGTGTCCCCTATACCCCACCCCCGGCACTCTGATTACTGTTGTCCACATTTTCAATTCCAAGCAGGCTCCGGGGGCTGGAGTCATCCATCAGCTGTCAGGTCTCTCTGGGGAGCTCGGGCAGCTGCCTGGAGATTCTGGCACTTTCTCTGAGGCTGGGCCAGCGAAGGCGGGGCTGGTTCAGTCGCGGTTGGCAGAGGCCTGCAGAGGGCGTGGCTAGCGTGGTCAAGGCCTTGGGCGCTGTGAAAGGAAGGGGGTTAGTCTTGGGGATGCTGCTGAGCACCTCAGATTTGGGGGCTAGAGGTGAGGGGAGGGACCGTCTGATGAAGGACTCCCTGGACCTTGCAGTGGGCAATGAAGAGGGGGAAGGGCTATGACCTGCCCTCTCACCCCTCCCCACCCCCACTCCATGGTGGTTTCTGGGAAATCCCTGGGGCTAGAATTTTCCTGTTTTTTTTTGAGACAGAGTCTTGCTCTGTTGTCTAAGCTGGAGTACAGCAGCGTAATCTCGGCTCACTGCAACCTCCGCTTCCTGGATTCAAGTGATTCTCCTGCCTCAGCCTCCTGAGTAGCTGGGATTACAGGCATGTGCCACCACGCCTGGCTAATTTTTGTATTTTTAATAAAGACGGGGTTTCACCACGTTGGTCAAGCTGGTCTCGAACTCCTGACCTCATGATTCACCCACCTCTGTCTCCAAGAGTGCTGAGATTACAGGCATGAGCCACCACGCCTGGTCTGAATTTTCCTCTTTATCCCAGAAAGACCACCCCTGGCAGCTCAGTGCTCTGGATGCTGGAGCCAGCCACACTGTCAGAGAACAGCTGGGCAGGGGGGCACGTGGGAGCCACCACCCAGCCCTGGCCCCCTTGCCCAGCTTGGTTGCCCAGTGGGGAGGGCAGAGTGCAGCCTCCTGGAGAAAAGGTACCAGGTTAGGGTGGAAGAGGTGCATTCCTGCCCCTGTGCCCTGGAAGCCCACAGGCCTCTCTGAACTGTCTAGGAAGTCTCCCCCTTGCTGGGTGGAGAATAGGAAGGCTGAGACACTTACTAGCTTTGTGACCCTGGGGCCATTCAGACCCCCAGTTTTCTCATCTCAAAAATAGGACTCCTAGCTGGACGCCATGGCTCATGCCTATAATTCCAGGTAGTCAGGAGACAAAGGTAGGAGGACTGCTTGAGGCCAGATGTTCAAGACCAGCCTGAATAACATAGTGAGACCCCCTCTCTATAAAAAATTGTAAAATTGGCTGGGTGTGGTGACAAGTGCCTGTAGTCCCAGCTACTCAGGAGGCTGAGCAGGGAGGATCACGTGAGCCCGGAACGTTGAGCATACAGTGGGCTATAATTGCACCACTGCACTCCAGCCTGGGCAACAGAGGAGTGGGGACCCTATCTATTAAAAAAAAAAAAGGAGGCTGGACACGGTGGCTCACGCCTGTAATCCCAGCACTTTGGGAGGCTGAGGTGGATCATTTGAGGTCAGGAGTTCAAGACCAGCCTGGCCAACATAGTGAAACCCCATCTCTACTAAAAATACAAAAAATAGCCAGGCATGGTGGCGGGAGGCTGAGGCAGGAGAATCACTTGAACCCTTGAACCCAGAAGGTGGAGGCTGCAGTGAGCTGAGATGGTGCCACTGCACTCTAGCCTGGCGACAGAGCGAGACTCTTTCTCAAAAAAATAAAAAATAAAAAAAGGAAAGGAAGAAAAAGTGACTCTGATAGGATACTTTGATGCTCTATAAAGCACATATGGTCGGGCATGGTGGCTCACATCTGTAATCCCAGCACTTTTGAAGGCCAAGGTGGGTGGACCACAAGGTCAGGAGTTTGAGACCAGCCTGGCCAAGAGACTAGCCTGGCTGAATATGGTGAAACCCCATCTCTACTAAAAATACAAAAATTAGCTGGGCATGGTGGCAGGCGCCTGTAATCGCAGCTACTTGGGAGGCTGAGACAGGAAAATTGCTTGAACCTGGGAGGCGGAGGTTGCAGTGAGCCAAGATCCCACCATTGCACTCCAGCCTGGGCGACAGAGCAAGACTCCAACTCAAAAAAACACAAGAAAACCAAAAAACGCATACAACTGGGTAATTCTGATTATTCTAAGGCTCAGTATCCACAATTAAAGGCCCTTGCAGTCACCGTGAGGACTTACTGTACACCGAGCACTTCACACATATTCACGCACTTGAAACTGATCACAATGCTGTCAGACAGGCAGGGACGTTGCTAGTTCTACTTTGCAAGTAGGGACATGTGGGCTCAGAGTGGTCACCAGGCCAGCAGCACCCAGATTCAAGCCCAGCCCTATCTGTCCCCAAAACCCAGTTTCTGCCCCACCACCCACCTCACCCCCAAGCTACCAGAAACCACCCATCTCCCTTCCCTTGTGGGTGATCTAAGAGTCATCCCTCAAGAACTGAGCCCTTAGCCAGGCTGGTCTCGAACTCCTGACCTCAGGGAATCCACCCACCTCGGCCTCCCAAACCATGCCCGGCCCATGGTGGTACACGCCTGTAGTCCCAGCTACTTAGGAGGCTGAGGCAGGAGAATGGCATGAACCTGGGAGGCAGAGCTTGCAGTGAGCCGAGATAGCGCCACTGCACTAAAGCACTCTAGCCTGGGCGACAGAGTGAGGCTCCGTCTCAAAAAAAAAAAAAAAAAAAAAGCAGCATTGGTTGGCTGGGCGTGGTGGCTCACACCTGTAATCTCAGCACTTTGAGCACTTTGAGAGGCTGAGGCGGGCTTATTGCCTGGGTTCAGGAGTTCAAGACCAGCCCGGCCAACATGCTGGAACTCCGTCTCTACCAAAAATATAAAAAATTAGCCAGGCGTTATGGTGGGTGCCTGTAATCCCAGCTACTGGGGAAGCTGAGGCACGAGGATCATTCCAGGAGGCAGAGATTGCAGGGAGCTGAGATAGCGCCACTGCACTCCAGCCTGGGTGACAGAACGAGACTCTGTCTCAAACAGAAAAGAAAAAGGAACACTGGCCCAGGAACCTCAAATGCCGCAAAATTGAATTAGTCTGGACTTACTGTGTAATTCTGGGCAAATCCCCTCATTTCTCTAGGCCTCAGTTTCCCTTTCTGCAGATGTTGCTACCCATATCACAGAGGGCGAGGGGAGCACCAAGTAGTAGAGTCTGCACAGACTTGCTCAGAGCCTGGAGCTTGCCCCTTGAGCCTACCTCATCCATCTGAACACCGATGGGATCCTGGCCCCCATCGCCTAGCTTGCAGGGAGGGTGCTGCCCTAGGCTCCCGCCACAACCCTGACATTCCCTCTTTCCTGTCTTTGTAGGCATGGCCATTCCAGCCTTGCTTGTCCCCTGACTTAGGTCCTGTGATCCGTGTGTGTGTGTGTGTGTGTGTGTGTGTGTGTGTGTTTTTGCCAGAGTCTCACTCTATCGCTCAGGCTGGAGTTCCAGTGGCGCATTCTCACCTCACTGCAACCTCCACCTCCTGGGTTCAAGCGATTCTCCTGCCTCAGCCTCCCAAGTGGCTGGGATTATAGGCGTGCCACCACACCCAGCTAAGTTTTGTATTTTTAGTAGAAACGGCATTTTGCCATGTTGGTCTTGAACTCCTGACCTCAAGTGAGCCGCCTGCCTCGGCCTCCCAAAGTGCTGGGATTACAGGCATGAGCCACTGCACCCAGACCTGCTATCCCTGTTTTTTAAGATGAGGAAACCGATGTGCACGGAGATCAAATTTCTTTCTGCTGTCTCCTGTAAAGCGCTTACAGAGCCCACCTCCTGCCTCTCTAATACCCAGGGCCTCCCACTTCTATCCCAGTGTACTTGCTGCCCCTATCCTGGGCCTGAGGCTCCACTCCTCATACTTCTATGGGGAGCCAAGGCCACTAAGGTCTTGCCCTGCCCAGACCCAGAATCCGGGCAGACTCCGGGCCACTCACTTTGATGAGCTGGGGGTAGCAGCAAGTCCCCATGCCTTCTCTGAGCCTCAGTTTCCTTTTTGAGAGAGAGCTCATAAATGCCTCTCTTTTTTTCTTTTTGAGACAGAGTCTCGCTGTGTTGTCCAGGCTTGAGTGCAGTGGAACGATCATATCTCATTGCAGTCTTGACCTCCTGGGCTCAAGTGATCCTGCTTCAGCCTCCTTAGTAGCTGGAACTACAGGTGTGTGCCACCACACTTGGCTAATTTTTAAATTTTTTGTAGTGACAGGCTTCACACCATGTTGCCCAGGCTAGTCTTGAACTCCTGGCCCCAAGAGATCTTTCCACCTAGACCTCCCAAAGCACTGGGATTACAGGCGTGAGCCACTGCGCCCGACGTAAATGCTTTTCTATCTTACCCACCTGCTCCCCATCAGGGAAGAAATGGGGCTGGACCATGAATCTGAGATCACTCCTGGAAAGGCCTCTGAACTCCTGGGGCTCTTGGGAGCCAATGGTGGGAGACAGACAGGACCCCTGCCTTCTACCTCACCTCCCTGGCTGGGTCATTGTCAGGAGCCAAGTGGGTCTCATTTGGGAGCGCCTGGTTGACACCCCAGGGAATTAGCATCAGAAAGCCCCAGGCTTTTGCTCCCCAGCGCTCCCAGCCCCACCCATCCCCAGCTGTATAAAGTTGAGGTGAGATCAGGAGCCAGGGAGGGCCCTCATCTGTCTCTGCCTGCTCACCTTGGCCCAGATGGGAGCCCGGGGTGCCCCACCCAAGAGGGAGCTGTCAGGTGTGGTTATAAACACTTCCAGGTGTGGCTCTACCAGACCCAGCCACGCTCTGGATGGGAGCTGCCAGCCCTTTGTAGACACAAGTTCCCTTCACCTTGCCTGAAACCAGAACAGACTGGATCTATCCCTGCTGCCCGAGAGATTGTGCAATTTAAGGCACAAAACCCACACGCTCTGCTCACTCCCTTGGAATTCACATTCATCTTCAAGGGCTCAGTTCTTTTTTTTTTTTTGAGATGGAGTCTTGCTCTGTTGCACAGGCTAGAATGCAGTGGCACAATCTTGGCTCACTGCAACCTCTGCCTCCCAGGTTCAAGCGATTCTCCTGCCTCAACCTCCTGAGTAGCTGGGACTACAGGCATGCACCACCATGGGCCGGGCGTGGTGGCTCACGGCTGTAATCCCAGCACTTTGGGAGGCCGAGGTGGGTGGATTCCCTGAGGTCAGGAGTTCAAGACCAGCCTGGCTATACTCGGCTAATTTTTTGTATTTTTTAGTAGAGACGGGGTTTCACCGTGTTAGCCAGGATGGTCTCCATCTCCTGACCTCATGATCCGCCCGCCTCGGCCTCCCAGAGTGCTGGGATTACAGGCGTGAGCCACCGCGCCCGGCCCAACCAGTGCTTCTTAAGGAAGATACATATAGTAGGAGATGTGACAGTAATCTTCCTCCTGGCCCCTCTCAGCACACTGTGCCTTAGAGGTTCTTATTTGGGCCCGTCCCACTGTTAGGGGAAGGGGGAAAATTGCCAAACCCCACCAATTCTCCTTCCTCTTCCCTCTCTTCAATCCCAGGCAGGTAACAACTAATAATTATGATGTACCAGGCTCTGGGCCAAAGTCATCACCTGCATTAGGTCACCGAATCCTCAGGCCAACTCATTACAGTCATGAGTCACTTAACAACAGAGACACATCCGACAAATGCCTTGTTAGGCAATTTCATCATTGTGGGAACATCTCAGAGTGGACTTACACAAATCTAGATGGTCTAGCCTACTACACACCTAAGTCATATGGTCTAGCCTACTGCTCCTAGGTTACAAACCTCTACAGCGTATGACTGTACCAAATATTGGAGGCAGCTGCAACATGATGGTAGGTATTAGTGTTTCTAAAGATAGAAGATGGCCAGGCGCGGTGGCTCACGCCTGTAATCCTAGCACTTTGGGAGGCCCAGGCGGGTGGATTACTTGAGGTCAGGAGTTCAAGAACAGCCTGGCCAACATGGTGAAACCCCATCTCTACTAAAAATACAAAAATTAGCCAGTGTCGTGGCACTTGCCTGTAGTCCCAGCTACTTGGGAAGCTGAGGCAGGAGAATCACTTGAACCCGGGAGGTGGACGTTAGAGTGAGCCTAGATCGGGCCATTGCACTACCAGCCTGGGCGACAGAGGGAGACTCCATCTCTAAATAAATAAATTAATTAATTAAACATAGATGACATACAGTAAAAACACGGTAATATAATTGTTTGTGTTTGTTTGTTTGGAGACAGGGTCTTGTTCTGTCACGCAGACTGGAGTGCAGTGGCACAATCAGGCCTACTGCAGCCTCGACCTCCTCAGCTCAAGTGATTCATCCACCTCAGTCTCCTGAGTATTTGGGACTACGGGTCCATGCCACCATACCTGGCTAATTTGTTAACCTCTGCCTTCTGGGTTCAAGCAATTCTCCCACCTCAGCCTCCCCAGCAGCTGCGATTACAGGCGCCCGCCACCACACCCAGCTAATTTTTGTAATTTTAGTAGAGATGGGGTTTCACCATGTTGGCCAGGCTGGTCTCAAACTCCTGACCTCTGGTGATCCTCCCACCTCAGCCTCCCAAAGTGCTGGGATTACAGGGGTGAGCCACCACGCCCAGCCCAGACTGGTTTATCTTTGTATTTGTATTTATTCATTTACTTATTTTGAGACAGGGTTTTGCTCTGAAGCCCATGCTGAAGTGCAGTGGTGCAATCCAGATTCACCAAAGCCTCTACTCACCGGCGTTCAAAGGAGCCTCCTCCCTCAGCCTCCAGAGTAGCTGGGGCCACAGGCGTGTACCACCATGCCCAGCTAATTAAAAAAAAAAAAAAATTGGTAGAGGTAGGGTCTCACTATGTTGCCCAGAATAGTCTCAAACTCCTGGCCTCAGGGGACCCTTCTGCCTTGGCCTCCCAAAGTGCTGAGATTACAGGCATGAGCCACGCATCTAGCCCCTTTTAAAAAATTTTTTAACAGATAGGTCCTTGCTCTGTTGCCTAGGCTGGAGTGCAGTGGTAAGATCATAGCGCACTGCAGCCTCGAACTCCTGGGCTCAAGCACCAGCCTGCTTTATATCGCATTCCATCTCACACGCTTGTGATTCCAATCCTGCCTCTGCCACTTCTCAGTTGTATGCCCCAACCCAACCTGTCTAGCTCTGTCCTCCTTAACAAAAGGACGGCCCTGGCCACGGGTCACAGTCGGCAGCTCTTAAGTACCAGGGCCGGCGAGTGCCCTGCCGTGGCAGGGCTCCAGCGTCCAGCTCTCGAACTCATTTGTTTTCCTTAACAAGAGAAGGTTCCAGATGAGGGCAGAACCCTCTTCGCCCCGCCCACGGCCCCTGAACGCTAGGGGAGGAGTGCATGGGGAGGGGCGGCCCTCAAGCGGGTCATTGCCATTAATAGAGACCTCAAACACCGCCTGCTAAAAATACCCGACTGGAAGCGCATAAAAGCGCAGCCGGGCCCAGCGCCCCGCACTTCTCCGAGCAGACGTCCAGAGCAGAGTCAGCCAGCATGACCGAGCGCCGCGTCCCCTTCTCGCTCCTGCGGGGCCCCAGCTGGGACCCCTTCCGCGACTGGTACCCGCACAGCCGCCTCTTCGACCAGGCCTTCGGGCTGCCCCGGCTGCCCGAGGAGTGGTCGCAGTGGTTCGGCGGCAGCAGCTGGCCAGGCTACGTGCGCCCCCTGCCCCCCGCCGCCATCGAGAGCCCTGCGGTGGCCGCGCCCGCCTACAGCCGCGCGCTCAGCCGGCAACTCAGCAGCGGGGTCTCGGAGATCCGGCACACGGCGGACCGCTGGCGCGTGTCCCTGGATGTCAACCACTTCGCCCCGGACGAGCTAACGGTTAAGACCAAGGATGGCGTGGTGGAGATCACCGGTGAGTCCTCCTGGTCCTGCAGGGGAAGGGAGGAGGCTAGCGGGGCGGGCAGGGCCGGGGTGGGGGGGGTGCGGTTGAAACGGGAGTCCTGGGGGCCTGGGGAGTTAAATGTTAGCTCAGCACCGGGAAAAACAGGATCCCTGATTCCCCTGCTCAGGAATTGGGAGTGCGGGTGGCTTCTAAGGGCGCTTTGTGCTCTGTAATCCCAGCGCTTTGGAAGGCCGAGACGGGAGGATGGCTTGAGGCCAGGAGTTCAAGACTAGCCCGGGCAACATAGTGAGACGCCCCCCCACACTACAAAAAAATTAAAAAGCAACCAAAAAATTTTTAAAAAGATCATCAATGAAGAGAGGAAATGCACCTTTCCACAGAGCCCCCTCCCCACCCACAGCCCCATCCCCAGATAAGCGGGTTCCCTGGCGCGGTCCCTGTTTCTAGCCGCGGAGAGGGCGTGCGTGCGGCTCCAAGTGCGCCTGCGCACTGCTCACTCCCCAGCTGGGCGCCCTGTTCCATTCCTCCCAAAACTCTGAATCGAGGAACTTTCCGGAAGTTTCTGGAGCCCGGACAGGCGGGCACGCCCCCACCCCCAATCCGGTCCGTTAATCCCTGCCGGCCTGCAGTCCTGGCTGCTTCCAAGCAGGAGGTGGGGCCTCTGGCCTGGCGGGGCCGAGAGGCGGTCCCCTCCCCCATAGTCTGATTTCCCTCTTCCCCCAAAAGGCAAGCACGAGGAACGGCAGGACGAGCATGGCTACATCTCCCGGTGCTTCACGCGGAAATACACGTGAGTACCGGCGCCAGATCGGGGTGGCGGGGTGGCGGGGGTCAGGAAGGAGGGCACAGGGACCCACCCGGTGTGTAATGTAACGCTTGCCTTCCCTCTCTGCACGTCCAGGCTGCCCCCCGGTGTGGACCCCACCCAGGTCTCCTCCTCCCTGTCCCCTGAGGGTACACTGACCGTGGAAGCCCCCATGCCCAAGCTAGCCACACAGTCCAACGAGATCACCATCCCGGTTACCTTCGAGTCGCGGGCCCAGCTTGGGGGCCCAGAAGCTGCAAAATCCGACGAGACTGCCGCCAAGTAAAGCCTTAGCCCGGATGCCCACCCCTGCTGCCGCCACTGGCTGTGCCCCCCCACCTTCAACCTGTGTGTTCTTTTGATACGTTTATCTTGTTTTTCTCAAATAAAGTTCCAAGTAACCCACCTGTCACTGGCTCAGACCCAGGTATTTGTGGAAGGAAGCCTCAGGCACCTGCCATTTGCTGGCTTCCACAAGTCACCTTTACTCAGGGTGTACTGTGTGCCCAGCCCCGTGCTGGGCCATGTTGGTACACTGATGTAGGTTGCTGGACACGGGCTGACTCACATTAATAAAGAGAGGTCGTAGGGCCGGGCGCAGTGGCTCATACCTGTGATCCCAGCCCTTTGGGGGGTTGAGGCAGGAGAAGTGCTTGAAGCCAAGAATTCTAGACCAGCCTGGACAATGTAGTGAGACTGTCTCTAAAAAATAAAAATAAAAATTAGCTAGAGTGGTACTGCATGCCTGTAGTCCCAGCTACTCAGGAGGCTGAGGCAGGAGGATCGCTTGAGCCCAGGAGTTGAGGGGTGCAGTGAGCTAAGACCATGCCATTGCACTCCAGCCTGGACAACAGAGCAAGATCCTGTTTCAAGAAAACAAAACAGGCCGGGCGCAGTGGCTTAAGCCTGTAATCCCAGCACTTTGGGAGGCCGAGACGGGCGGATCACGAGGTCAGGAGATCGAGACCATGCTGGCGAACACGGCGAAACCCCGTCTCTATTAAAAAAAAATACAAAAAACTAGCTGGGCGAGGTGGCGGGCGCCTGTAGTCCCAGCTACTCGGGAGGCTGAGGCAGGAGAATGGTGTAAACCCGGGAGACAGAGTTTGCAGTGAGCTGAGATCCCGCCACTGCACTCCAGCCTGGGCGACAGAGCGAGACTCTGTCTCAAAAAAAAAAAAAAACGAAACAATCAAAAGCTCAGAAAGAGTGAGACCCTGTCTTTAAAAAAAAAAAATAAGAGGTCATGATTGCAAGGTTACGATTGCAATTAAAGCTGTAAGGTTGGGAAGGAGGAGGAACTAGGAGAAGCACCTGAGGCTTGAGTTCCCAGGAGCACCTAGGCTGGGTCCCAGGTGAAGGGGCACAGAGGTAATTGAACTTCCCCGCAGAGCTGATGGGAGGATTACTATGTCAAAAGCTTGGCATCTACTTCAGCACACCCCAAGGGCACCGCAGTGGACCTGGCA
This sequence comes from Trachypithecus francoisi, assembly GCF_009764315.1. NCBI lineage: Eukaryota > Metazoa > Chordata > Mammalia > Primates > Cercopithecidae > Trachypithecus > Trachypithecus francoisi. The sequence continues at coordinate 117,769,944 of NW_022681469.1, read as the reverse complement.
AGCTTAGAAATATCTGTCTCTCACCGCCACACCCCCTGAGGCCAGGGCATCCCTGTTGGCAGTCACAAGGGAACTGGCAAGCAGAACTGGGGTGAGAATGGAGCCCGCAGAGTCTTGGGGTGGGGAGACTGGGCAGTGCCCTGGCCAACCCACGGGCTCAGACCTGTGCTGCTGGCTGGGCCAGCAGTTCTTGTTGCCTGTATTTATTTCCAGTTGGCCTCCCTCCAGGTGTAGTCAGGCTTCCAAGGGCCCGGTCTCCCTCTCCCTTGCCTGCCCTTGCCCTAGCTACCACCCTCTAACCAGGCCCAGGGGAAGTCATGGAGATAGAAAGCAGATGCGGGACCGGGCACGGTGGCTCACACCTATAATCCCAGCACTTTGGGAGGCCGAGGCGGGTGGATTACTTGAGGCCAGGAGTTTGAGACAGCCTGGCCAACATGGTGAAACCCCGTCTCTTAAGTATAAAAATTAGCCCGGTGTGGTGGTGGGTGCCTGTAATCCCAGCTACTCAGGAGGCTGAGGCAGGGAAATCGCTTGAACCCGGGAGGCAGAGGCAGTGAGCCGAGATCATGCCACCGCCCTCCAGCTTGGGGGACAAAAGCAAAACTCTGAAAACAAAAAAAGCAGATGAGAGCTTTGGAGCTCAGTCCCAAGGTCCTCAAATTTTTGAGGGACCCAGAGTCTGAGGCTGTAGCAAGATACTCCCATGTTCGAGGCGGAGCTTGCCATGAGCCGAGATTGCGCCGCCACTGCACTCCAGCCTGGGCAACAGAGCAAGACTCTGTCTCAAAAAAAAAGACTCCCATGTTGTTTTCTCAGCCCACAGCCTGACTTTCCCAGGTTCCCTAAGAAGGGTGGTACCCTGCAGGTGAGGGCCTGGAGCATGTCCACACCACCCCCAATATCATCCCACACCACCTTGCTGCTGCTTTTTTTTTGAAACTGAGTTTTGCTCTTGTTGCCCAGGCTGGAGTACAATGGTGTGATCTTGGCTCACTGCAACCTCTGCCTCCCGGGTTCAAGTGATTCTCCTGCCTCAGCCTCCCGAGTAGCTGGGATTATAGGCGTGCACCACCATACCCGGCTAAGTTTTGTATTTTTAGTAGAGACAGGGTTTTTCTATGTTGGTCAGGCTGGTCTCAAACTCCCAACCTCAGGTGATCTGCCCGCCTCAGCCTCCCAAAGTGCTGGGATTACAGGCGTGAGCCACTGTGTCTGGCCCCAGCTTCTTTTTTAGAGACAGTCTCCCACCGTCACACGGGCTGGCATGCAGTAGTGAGATCTTCATGCACCACGCCAAAGTGTTGCAGCCTGGAACTCCTGGGCTCAAGGCATCTCCAGGAGCACACCACAAGCCTGGCTACTTTTTGTTTTCTTTTTTGATAGACATGGAGTCTCGCTATGTTGCCCAGGCTGGTCTCAAACTCCTGAACTCAAGCCATCCTCCTGCGTTGGCCTCTCAAAGTACTGGGATTACAGGAGTGAGCCCCTGTGCCTGGCCCAGCCTCTTTACGTCTACTCCCTCGTGGGTTCCCTGTCCAGAGACCCACATCTGGAGCAGGGTGGGGAGTCAGAGCAGGTCCCAGCCCTCGCTCCAGGGCTCAGCTCAGATGATGTGAGCCTGGGGCAGCACCTCTGGGCATAGTGGGCTCTGGCTGGCAGGACAGGGCAGGCTGGCCCAGATCTGGGGGTCTCTGCTGGGTGTCAGGAGATTTGTGGAGTCTTTGTGCTGCTTCTGGCGTGGAGGGGCAATTCCGGGCCTCTCCAGGCCTGTCCTGCCTTTTCTTTCTTTCTTTTTTTTTTTTTTTTGAGATGGAGTCTCGCTCTGTCACCCAGGCTGGAGTGCAGTGGTGCAATCTCAGCTCCCTGCAACCTCTGCCTCCTGGGTTCAAGCGATTCTCACACCCCAGCCTCCTGAACAGCTGGGATTACAGGCACCTGTCACCACGCCTGGCTAATTTTTGTATTTTTAGTAGAGTCAGGCTTTCTCCATGTTGGCCAGGCTAGTCTCAAATTCTGAGACAGAATTGCCTGAACCCGGGAGGCGGAGGTTGCAGTGAGCCGAGATTGCACCACTGCAATCCAGCCTGGGCAACAGAGTGAGATAAGATCTCAAACAAACAAACAAAAAGGCAGGACAGGCCTGTAGAGGCCTGGAACTGCCCCTCCACCCCAGGAGGGGTGTTGTCTGGGGCTTGCTGACCTCACAGTCTGTAAGATCAGGCAGCCCCTGGCTGCCCAGGAGTGAATATTTCCAGGCGCCATCATCACTCCGGCTATAGAATCAACTCAGGGTTTGGCAGGTGCAGCTTTCAACTGCTCCATTGAAAGGGTGGAGAGAGAAGCAAAAGCTGCCCACAGAAAGGTGACAGGAGACCCCAGAGCTGGGTCCAAAGAGCCTCTTAGTGATAGGGGAGAGCCACCGAGAGGAGGAGGGACAGGAGGGTTGGGGGAACTGGAGCTCCAGCCCAGGGACAGAGCCCCAGACTACCCAAGCCCTATGCCACCCTGGCAGAGCCCAGGGCAGGGCAGGGCAGGGATCAGGTGGCCCCCCCATACACCTCCCCACACTTCCCACATGCACATACCAGGACCTGGGGGGTTGTGACAGTGCCAGAGGTCAGGGGTTGGCGGGTGGGGGGGAAGAAGCAGAATAGCAGAGGGATGTGGGTGAGGCTGGGCTGGTCTCAGCCAGTCTGGCACTGGCCCTCAAAGCTCAGAATCCCTGATATGGGAGCTAAGCTCATACTGCCCTCCCAGGGAAGTTGCCCCCAGGGAATATGGGGAGCCCTCTGAGTGTAGTTCCCCTGGGGCATGGAGGGCATATCAAGGCAATGGGAGGTAGGTGGGGAACAGCATCATAACTGTAAGTGTGCCTGATCTGGCTGGGCATGGTGGCTCACCCCTGGAATCCCAACACTTTGGGAGGCTGAAGGGGGAGGATCACCTGAGGTCAGGAGTTAGAGACCAGCCTGGCCAACATGGCAAAACCCCGTCTCTACTAAAAATACAAAAATTAGCTGGGTGTGGTGACGCGCGCCTGTAATCCCAGCTACTCAGAGGTCGCAGTGAGCTGAGATCAGACCATTACACTTACACTCCAGCCTGGGTGACAGAGCAAGACTTTCTCTCAGAAAAAAACAAAAAACAAACAAACAAAAACTGTCCCTGATCTGTAAATGTCTAGTGCAAATTAGAGAAAGGCACTGCAGGCTGGGCGCACGGGCTCACACCTGTAATCCGAGCACTTGGGGAGGCCGAGGCGGGAGATTTGCTTGACACCAGGAGTTAGAGAGCAGCCTGGGCAACATAGTGAGACTCCATCTCTGCCAAAAAAAAAAAAGCCAGATGTGGGGGTGTGCACCTGTAGGAGGATCACCTGAGCCCAAGAGTTCAAGGCTGCAGTGAGTTACGATCACACTACTGCACTCCAGCCTGGGCGACAGAGCAAGACCTTGTCTCAAACAAACAAACAAAATTTTTTAAAGAGAAAAGAAAAGGTGTTCCCCGCTGGGTGCGGTGGCTCACACCTGTAATTCCAGCACTTTGGGAGGCCAAGGCAGGTGGATCATGAGATCAGGAGTTCGAGACCAGCCTGGCCAATATGGCCAGGCGTGGTGGTACATGCCTGTAGTCGCAGGTACTCGGGAGGCTGAGGCAGAAGAATCGCTTGAACCTGGGAGGGAGAGGTTGCAGTGAGCTGAGATTATGCCATTGCACTCCAGCCTGGGCAACAGAGCAAGACTCCGTCTCAAAAAAGAAAGAAAAAGAAAAGGCGTTCCCTCCATGCCTCAGTGAACTAATTCGTTTGGGCAGGTACCTTTCCCAGAAACTGGCTGGCCCAGCCCCTCAGCTTACAGAGGGGAACTTGAGGCCCAACCAGGACTGCATTTGGCCAGGGTCACCCAGCAGGTCTGGGTGGAGGATGAGCAGGGTGCATGCACTCCACCCCAAAGGGTGCACTGTTCTATCCATCAACCGATGCCCTGGGTGCCAGTGCTGAGGAGCCCAGGGATGGAGACCCATGCATGAGCAGTGATCATTCCATTCCTGGCACGCTCCTCCTGGTCGAGACCTCTGGTTCTCTTTCGCTTTCCAACTCGCCAGGTGACTTTGGACCTCACAGTGCCCATCTAACTGTGCCTCTCAAGGGCGAGCCATATTTTCATGGGCTGCTTACAAGAGATAACTCTGCCAACCGCCAGTTGGTGCTGGGAGAGTTGGCAGTATGACAAATGCCGGGAATCCCTGGCTTCGCTGAGAAGGGAGGGCTCTGGATCAATAACAGACTCGCGGGATGGCCTCGGGCAGGAGCACGAGGGTGGGAGAGCCTCCCTGGCTGGCCTGCAAACAAAAAGCAAGTGTCCAGCCAGGGCTCCCTACTCTCAACCCAGGGAGAAGAAAGCACGGCTGGGGACCCTGGGAAAAACAGACTCCCTCTGGCCGGGGTTCCTAGAGCAAAACAGCCCCTCCTGCTCTTCTTCTCAGCTGGGTACAGCAGCTGCCCAGCCTAGGATGACAGTAATGGTATTAGCAGCAGACTCTGGCAGAAGGAAGTCTTCCCCCTCCCCGCCCACTGCCCCAGGACTGAACAAGGGGGCAGAGCCTGCCAGGAGGGATTGGGATTAAAGAATGGATCAAGGCCAGGCACAGTGGCTCATGCCTGTAATCCCAGCGCTTTGGGAGGCTGAATCGGGAAGATTGCTTGAGGCCAGGAGTTCCAGACCAACCTAAGCAACATGGTGAGTTCCCATCTTTACCAAAACGTTTTTAAAAATTAGCTAGGGCTGGGCGCAGTGGCTCACACCTATAATCCCAGCACTTTGGGAGGCTGAGGCAGGTGGTTCACCTGAGGTCAGGAGTTCGAGAACAGCCTGACCAACATGGTGAAACCCTGTCTCTACTAAAAATACAAAAATTAGTGAGACATGGTGGCAGGTACCTGTAGTCCCAGCTACTTGGGAGACTGAGGCAGGAGAATCTCTTGAACCTGGGAAGTAGAGGTTGCAGTGAACCAAGATCGTGTCATTGCAATCCAGCCTGGGCAACAAGAGTGAAACTCCGTCTCAAAGAAAAAAAATTTCTGGGCGTGGTGGCATGTGCTTATAGTCCCAGCTACTCAGGAAGCTGAGGCAGGAGGTTGAGGCTGCTGTGAGCTATGATCATACCACTGCACTCAGCCTGGGCAACATAGCGAGACCCTGGCTCTACTAAAAATAAAAAATTATCTGGGCATGGTGGTGCCTGCAGTCAGAGCTACTTGGGAGACTGAGGCGGGAGAATCTCTTAAGCCCAGGAGTTTGAGGTTACAGTGAGCTATGGACATGCCACTGCACTCCAGCCTGGGTGACAGAGCAAGACCTTGTCTCTAAAAAAAATAAAGAATTGATCGGCCGGGCGCGGTGGCTCAAGCCTGTAATCCCAGCACTTTGGGAGGCCGAGACGGGCAGATCACGAGGTCAGGAGATTGAGACCATCCTGACGAACACAGTGAAACCCCGTCTCTACTAAAAATACAAAAAACTAGCCGGGCGAGGTGGCGGGCGCCTGTAGTCCCAGCTACTTGGGAGGCTGAGGCAGGAGAATTGCGGGAACCCGGGAGGCGGCGCTTGCAGTGAGCTGAGATCCGGCCACTGCACTCCAGCCTGGGTGACAGAGCAAGACTCCGCCTCAAAAAAAAAAAAAAAAAAAAAAAAAAGAATTGATCAAGGAGGCAGCAATAGCTCTGTGTTTAGGAAAAAGCCAGCCAGGGAGGTGGCTCACACTTTTAATCCCAGCACTTTGGGAGGCCGAGACAGGCAGATCACCTGAGGTCAGGAGTTCGAGATCAGCCTGACCAACATGGTGAAACCTCAACTCTACTTGAAAATACAAAAAAATTAGCCAGGCATGGTGGTGGACACTCGTAATCACAGGTACTCAGGAGGCTAAGGCAGGAGAATTTCTTGAATCTGGGAGGCAGAGGTTGCCGTGAGCCGAGATAGTGCCATTGTACTCCAGCCTGGGCGACAGGGCAAGATTCCATCTCAAAAAAAAAAAACAAAACAAAAACAAAAACAAAAAAAGAACGGAAAAAGCCCTGGGCTGGGACCAGACCTTGGTTTGGGCCCGGTGCACCCCAGCGGAGACATGGGCTGGGGTGCAGCCTGGCCCTGGGCTCGGTTTCCATTCTGAGACTTCACTTCTGGGGGACCTCTGATTGTCAATTGGTGTCGTCAGTCCCATGCAGGGTGAAGATCAAGGGGGAGTCATGAATATTGGAAGCTACCCAGGTCCCCTAACAATTGTAGGAAGACCAAAGTTCCAGGGGGACTCGAGGATATGCAGATATTTCTGTGCATGACCAACAAGGGCCTGGGTGAGAAAGGCCTTCAGTCTGGCCCCTGACCCCAGGGCAGGCACTGAGTAACCCCTTTTTTCCCTACATCGTTCTGCTCTCCATATGATGGGCTCCTCAAAGTCCTCTTAGGAATGGCTGGGAGCATCTATGTCTTCAGGCTGGCGGGACCACAGGATAAGGAGGTTGAAAACTTAATCAGGTGGATGGATGACAAAGAGGTCACTCCCACCGGGCACAGTGGTTCACACCTGTAATCTAGCACTATGGGAGGCCAAGGCGGGCGGATCGCCTGAGCTCAGCAATTCAAGACCACCCTAGGCAACATGGTGAAACCCCATCTCTACCAAAATACAAAAAACTTAGCCAGGCATGGTGGTGGGCACCAGTAGTCCCAGCTACTCAGGAGGCTGAGGCATGAGAATCGCTTGAGCCCAGGAGGTGGAGGTCGCAGTGAGCCAAGATTGAGCCACTGCACTCCAGCCTGGGTGACAGAGCAAGACTCTGTCTCAAAAAAAAAAAAAAAAGGTTGGCCAGGCACGGTGGCTCATGCCTGTAATCCCAGCACTTTGGGAGGCCGAGGCAGGCAGATCAAGAGGTCAGGAGTTCGAGACCAGTCATGACCAACGTGGAGAAACCCCATCCCTAAGAAAAATACAAAATCAGCCAGGTGTGGTGACAGGCGCCTGTATTCCCAGCTACTTGGGAGGCTGAGGCAGGAGAATGGTGCTGAGCTCATGTGGTGAGCTGAGATGGTGCCATTGCACTCCAGCCTGGGCAACAAGAGCAAAATCCACCTCAAAAAAAAAAAAAAAAAAAGACAAGAGGTCACTCCCTTTCTTGGGTTCACCTACCCTCTCTCGGCCCTCATGCCCTCACTGGACCCCTTGTGAGTCCCCATCTGCCCCACTGATTCTGTCCCTCCCTGATTCAGCTCCATTACCTGACTGCACCCCTCCCAACACCACTAAGTCCCTCCTCGCACAGGAATTCCTTCCTTCCTTCCTTTTTCTTTTCGTTTTTTTTTTTTTTTTTTTTTTTTTGAGACAGAGTCTCGCTCTGTTGCCCAGGCTGGAGTGCAGTGGTACCATCTCGGCTCACTGCAGCCTCCACCTGACGGGTTCAAGTGATTCTTGTGCCTCAGCCTCCAGAGTAGCTGGGATTACAGGTGTGCACCACCACACCCAGCTAATTTTTGTATTTCTAGTAGAGACGGGGTTTCACCATGTTGGCCAGGCTGGTCTCGAACTCCTGACCTCAAGTGACCTGCCTGTCTTGGCCTCCCGAAGTGCTGGGATTATAGGCATGAGCCACCGTGCTTGGCCTCTTCTTTTCTTTTTGTTTTCTTTTTAGAGACTGGGTCTCACTCTGTCTCCAGGCTGGAGTACACTGGTGAGATCATAGCTCACTGCAACCTCCAACTCCTGGGCTCAAGCAATCCTCCTGTCCAGCCATCCAAGTAGCTGGGACAACAGGTGTGTGCCACTATACCTGGTAAGTTTCTAAATTTTTGTAGAGATGGGGATCTCATTATGTTGCCCTGGAAGGTCTCGAACTCCTGGAATCAAGTGATCCTCCTCCGTCTGGCTCCCAAAGTGTTGGGATTACAGATGTGAGCTGTCTCACCTTGCCGGAAATCCCCATTTGTTGGCGTTCTCCCGTCTTCTCTGAGCCCCCAACCCACGACTGCACTTCCTCACTTCCCCAGGCCCCTCTCCCTTCTTTGAGGCCCCTTCCCTCTCTGAATCCCACCCCACCTGTGTCTGAGCCTTGAGGCCCAAACTATCCCTTTGCAATTCCTCCCGTGGCCCCAAAGACCCCTCTTCTCCAGGTCTGCCCAGCCTGAAAGCCTTGAACCCTGGGAGCAGCCCCACAGACCGATCCCCTCAGCAGGGGGCGGTGGGCTCTGGGTGGAAGGAAGATAAATCAATCCCCACCAGGGCTCAAGTCAAGGTCAGGCAAGAAGCCTCATTCCCACACGGAGGATAGAACTCTGCCCAGACAGGCCCGAGACTGCCCCCTAGAGGACGCCCTGGGGCTGCGCACCCACATCGCCCCATTCCCAGGCCCAGATAGGACAGTAAGCGACCGCCCCCTGGTGCCCTCCCAGAGAGAATGAATTCCTCAGGCACCGACACTACCCAGTCCAGAACCTTCAGGAATCTCTCCACAGGTTCTGAGCCCTGTAGAGCGCAAGCAGGGGCAATTGACTTGGTCCTGGCCAGGCGCGGTGGCTCACACCCGTAATCCCAGCACTTTGGGTGGCTGAGGCGAGAGGATCGCTTGAGCCTAGGAGTGTGAGACCAGCCTGGCCAACATGGTGAAACCCCGTCTCTACTAAAAATACAAAAATTAGCCGGGTGTGGTGGTGGGTATCTGTAGTCCCACCTGAGGGGAGGATCCGTAGTCCCAAGCTGAGGCAGGAGAATTGCTTGAACCCGGGAGGTGGAGGTTGCAGTGAGTCGAGATCGTGCCATTGCACTCCACCCTGGGAGACAAAGCGAGACCCTCTCTAAACAACAATAAAAAGAAAAAGGCCCAGTCTTGAAAAACTGACACCTCCTCCACTGCCCTCGCCCCAGCCCCACACCCAGCATGCCTTTAGCCCGGTTCTTCTCTGCCCTGGGCCTCTGTTTCCAAGGGCCTTCAAGCCTCCTTGAATTTCCCTCCTGGAGGACCCAGCCCACTCTCTCTGCCTCGGAAGGGTCTGGCAGCCAAGACCTGGGCCCTGGGAGCCTGCCCTGCCCTGTCGCACCCTCTGCTGCAGGAGGGTTGACCACTGTTTCCATTCTGATCCTAATCAGAACTGCGCGTATTAGGAGGCACCTGCTAGCTGCCAATCACTTGTTAGCTTATTAAATCCTCATAGCAACCCCACTCTACTGAGAGGCAGCACGAGATCACTCGCAGTTATGCTTGCAGGAACTCATGTCACACTGCCCACTTGGCCACTGACTTTTTAGCTGTGGGACCTTGGGCATGTTGCTAAGTCTCAGTTTCTTCATCTGCAAATGATGCGACTATATGAATTAATACCTAAGAAGTATTCTTATTATTATTAATTTTTTTGAAAGAGTTTCACTCCTGTTGCCCAGGCTGGAATGCAATGGCACGATCTTGGCTCACCACAACCTCTGCCACCTGGGTTCAAGCAGTTCTCCTGCCTCAGCCTCCCGAGTTGCTGGGACTACAGGTACCCGCCACCACACCCAGCTAATGTATTTTTAGTAGAGACGGGGTTTCTTCATGTTGGTCAGGCTGGTCTCGAACTCCCGACCAGGTGATCCGCCCACCTCAGCCTCCCAAAGTGCTGGGATTACAGGCATGAGCCACCATGCTTGTCTTTTTTTTTTTTTTTTTTGAGACAGGATCTTGCTCAGTTGACCAGGCTGGAGTGCAGTGGCATCATTACGGCTCACTGCAGCCTTGAATTCCTGGACTCCGGCTATCCTCCTGCCTCAACCTCCCAAGTAGCCGGGACTACAGGCATTTGTCCATATGCCTGGCTAATTTTGTAATTTTTGGTAGGGACAGGGTCTCATTATGTTGCCCAGGCTGGTCTGGAACTCCTGGCTTCCAGCGATCCTCCTGCCTCAGCCTCCCAAAGTGCTGGGATTACAGGCTTAAGTTTCTGCACCTGGCCACTGTGAAGTCTTTAGAATGCTGCCCAGAGCAGATAGTAAGCACTCAGTCACGGCTAGACATTTTTGAGGTAGGTTGTATTATTCCCATTTTACAGATGTGGAAACTGACACTCTAAAAGGCTAAATACCTTGGGAAGTTATGTCACTTAACTAGGACATGGTGGGATGAGAATCCAAATCCTGAGCTCTTAAGCTTTCATTCCCCAACAGCCCTTTATTCAGAAAATGAGACATTGGGTTGGGCACAGTGGTTTTCACCTGTAATCCCAACACTTTGGGAGACTGAGGCTTGAGGTCGGGTATTTGAGACCAGTCTGGGCAACACAGTGAGACTCTGTTTCTACAAAAAAAAAAAAAAGTCAGTTGGGTGTGGTGGTGCACACCTATAGTCTCAGCTACTCGGAGCCCAGGAGTTGGAGGCTCCAGTGAGCTATGATTGCACTGCTGCACTCCGGTGCAGCCTGGGCAACAGAGTGACACCTGGTCTCTAAAAAAGAAAGAAAAATAAAATAGACATTGCTGAGTGACAGAAATCCTGCCTTTCTAAAGAGTCAGCAGCCACACTGAAGCTGATTTTTAATTCCTAAATCCAGCCTTGATAGTGACTTGCGCAACACATCTCCCTCTACGCCTGAGATTATACAACTCTATGTCAGGAGACGGGAAGGGGAAGACTGGGTGTTTTTACTCAATTTCTGGTGTCTTTCAGGACTGATGGCGGAGAGCCCTGGCCCTGGCTGGCCGCCGCTGTTCGATTCAAAGTTATCACCATCAGGACATGGTGGGAGGGAAGGACATTTGAGCAGAGGACGTTGGAGGGCACACAGGAGGCTGATGGGGCTGTAACACCTGGGGCATGCGGGCAGCTGAGGTTGGACAGGCAGGGTGGGACCTAGCTGTGGAGGGCCTGGGATACCAAAAAGAGGCAGAGCTTGGCCTAAGTGTCCCCAGGACACCAGATCTGCTCACTCCCTCACTGTTGCACCATGGCTCCCGCGTGTAAGGTGATGGAACCCGTCAGATCCAGGTCACCACCAGAAACCACCCCGCTGTTGTGTGCATCGGGGGTCAGGAGTTTCCTCTTCTGCAATCTGGGAATAACGCAGACCTCCCAGGGCTGTTTCCAGAAGGAGAGAAGTGTAGGTAAGAAAGGGTAGCAAACCAGTACGGGCCGGGACACGAGCGATAACGTCACTGTTCAGATGGGGAAAAGAAGGGCAGGCGTGGGACCAAGGGCCCACCACGAGCCCAAGGCTCCGTCCTCCCAAGCACGTAACAAAGGTGCAGGCGGAAGACTTAGGAGAGACGAGCGGGTGAAATTGGGAGATAAAGCTCCCCAGTGGATGGAATGCCGGGTCTGCAACAAATGAGGCACTGGGGCCGCTGAGCGGGCCGATTCCGGGGCAGAGACCCAGGCCCTAGCAACAGGCCGACCATTGGCGGAGCGGGGACACGCTGGCCTGTGATTGGCTCTTACCATGCCCGAGGGGAAGGCGGTCGCCCCCGGGGCGGGGCTACAAACAAAGCTGTTGCCCCGCCCGGCCCACATCCGGGCTTCCGTGTAGTCCGCGTTCCCTGTCCTCTGCCTGGTGTCTGGTCTTATGTCGAGGAACCCGGGGGACAGAGGCGAGCCAGTGCGTGCCGGGGCCAGGGCCGAACGGCTCGCCAGTGCAAAGCAGGCCCCTTGGGGAGACGGCAGGCAGCAAAAAACCCCCTTGGCAGGGGTTCTGGGCGTTTGGGGAGGGGAGGTGCTCAGAGATAGGGCCGAGGATGGAGCTCCCAGGTGGATTGGAATCTTGGGTGGCTGGGCTCGAGGGCGCTGTTGCAGTCCGGGGTCTGGAAGAGGCGATCCCCGGGAAAGCCAGCTTCAGAGCCGGGAGGGGTCGGCAAGGGACCTACTGCAGGAGACCCCAGGTGGGGGTAGGGAGGGGGCCCAGACCTGTGCCAGGAGGGATGCTGAATCCCCATCACCTAACTCCGGGGCCTTGCAAACCAGCATCACTGCAGCATTTTGTAGCTCAAGGAATGGGGCAGGAGCGGCCAGACCAGCTGTGGCTGGTGCGTGGTTGAGGCCCTGAGGGATGGGCCCTGTTTTGCTGTGTTTTGTACTTACTGAGTTTCATTTTGGCTGTCACCACTAGGCGAAAGAAATCAAAGTGCTAACATACCACGGGGAGCAATGATTATAACTCATTTTGCCCCCGCCCCAGCAGCGGGAGGTGGCATTTGTTTGACCTTGGAGATTTGGACGGTATTTAGGGAGATTAGATGAAAAAAAGACTCACCCCAAAATGCTTGCAGTCAGCTACAAGCTGCCCTGTCCTTTATACCTTTTAGCCTTTATTTCCTGAGGCTATCTTGTCTGCTTCTATGTAGTCTCCTGATTTAGGGCAAGAGAATATTTTTCACTCTCGGTCTGCCCACTACCCACATTCCTTGTCCAAGGATTTACTCGGCAAACTTAGCAGGCAAAACCCCTTGTCAACTATAACACCAAAAAATACCGTCTCTTGGAAGGCAGTCTGCTTTGATAAACCTAATGGAATAAAAAATAAGTTTGCTATCTGGCTTTAAAGAATAGACAACCCAGCTGGGCGTGGTGGCTCACACCTGTAATCCCAACACTTTGGGAGACCGAGGCAGGAGGATCGCTTAAGCCCAGGCGTTCAAGACCAGCCTGGGCAACATAGTATAAGACCCAGTCTCTACAAAAAAAAATTTTTTTTAATTAGCCAGGCCAGACAGCCCAACCAATTGGGACGCTGGGGCAGGATTGCTTTGAGTCTAGGAGGTGGAGGCTGCAGTGAGCTATGACTCACTGCATGAGTCAACAGAGTGGGATCCTATCTCAGAACAACAAAAAACTGACAACCAATGAAACGTAATCTGTAAAATCTGGCTTCAGGTTAAGAGAGTAAAAAGAGGCTTTCATGTGGCCAGGTGCGGTGACTTATGCCTGGTAATCCCAGCTCTTCGGGAGGCCGAGGAGGGCAGATCACGAGGTCAGGAGTTCAAGACCAGCCTGGCCAAAATTGTGAAATCCCGTCTCTACTAAAAATACAAAAAAATTAGCCAGGCATGGTGGTGTGTGCCTGTAATCTACTTGGGAGGCTGAGGCAGGAGAATAGCATGAACCTGGGAGGCAGAGGTTGCGGTGAGCCAGTATGGCGCCATTGCACTCCATCTCCGGGCGGCAGTGTGAGACTCTGTCTCAAAAAAAAAAAAAAAAAAGACTTTTATGTATCTTGTCAGTTCCTAAGAGCCAATGAGTGGTAGGGTAATTTAGCCATCACAGTGGGAAGAACTAATTTAACACCAAGACTGTGATTCCCCTATTGTAGCTCCAGTATGAAGGAAGCATCTCAGGCATGCTTCTGGTTCCTGAGTTAACTCTAGTGAATAAGGTAGGCTGTGCTGTCTCCCCACCTCCCCCAGGCATAGGGGCAGAACAGCTGGGACCCAGTGGGCCAAGTGAGGATGTAAGTCAAAGCCAGTGCTTATTAAAGCACCTAATGCTGTACTTTTCCCATCCAGGGGAGGCAGAAGAGGATTGAGGAGGCAAATCCCCGAGCCCAGAAGACTCCAGTCAGAAAATAAGATGGTCTCCATGGGTAGTGGCCAGTCCCTCTGGCCTTTCAGAGCAGTGGCTTTGGCCTTGTCCACTTAGGTAACAGGCTCTGCTGCTGGTAGCTGCTTAAGAGCACAAAGTGAACCAGTGAGAAGGTTAAATGGAGGAGAAAGCAAAGTTCTTACACAAGACAAAAAAAAAGTACCCCAACAAGGACAGGAAACAAGCTCAATGACATAGGCACAAACAAGTGACAAACTCAGAACGTGGGGCCTTAAGACTGGCAAGTAGCCTGGTCTCAAAGAAGCCAGTATCAGGCGCAGGCGCAGTGGCTCATGCCCATTAATTCTCACACTTTGGGAGGCCAAGGTGAGAGGATTGCTTGAGGCCAGGAATTCAGGAACAACCTAGGCAGCATACCCATCTTTACAAAAAATAAAAATAGGTTTATTGGAAGGCCATGTTGAAAAAAAAAAGAAAAATTTAGCCGGAAGTGGTGGTGCAGGCCTGTGGTCCCAGCTACTCCGGAGACTGAGTTGGGAGGACTGTTTGCGTCTATGAGTTGGAGGCTGCAGTGAGCTATGACTGTCGACTGCACTCCAACCAGGGCAACCGACACCCTGTCTCTTAAAAAAAAAAAAAAAAGGGCAAAGAAACCTAATATTGAAATGCAATTAATGAATTTTAATGGGAGTCTAGCTGGTGCGGGAGGGGGATTAGAAAAAGCTATCAAATGCATTCTGAGGACAATTTAGAGAAATTTGCATATGGATTGATATTAGGAAATTATTAATTGGGTGATAACAGTATGGTGGTTATATTAGAGAATGTCCTTTTTTTTTTTTTTGAGACAGGGTCTCACTGTGTCGCCCAGGTTGGAGTGCAGTGGCGCGATATCAGCTCACTGCAACCTCTGCCTCCTGGGTTTGATTCTCGTGTCTCAGCCTCCCAGGTAGCTGGGACTACAGGCACGAGCCACCACACCCAGTTGTTTTTTTTTGTATTTTTAGTAGAGACAGGGTTTCGCCATGTTGACCAGGCTGGTCTCGAACTCCTGACCTCAGGTGATCCACCCACCTCCCTCCCAAAGTGCTGGGATTACAGGTGTGAGCCACTGCGCCTGGCCGAGAATGTCCTCTTTGTAAGGAGAAATACGAACGTTGGGAGTAAAATGCCAACAGCGACTTACTTTCAAGGTTCCACGACACACAGAGGAATGTACCTGCCATATCAAGGAGTGGGTCTGTAGCCGATCACTGTAACGTTCTTTTCAATTTTTGTGTTTGGGATTCGAACGCCTCAATACCACCTACTTACCCTTTACATGGAATTAAACATTCTAATTCAAGATGTCTGTTTTGGGACCACCACATTTCAACTATCCATATTTAAAATCACAAGGCCAGAGTCACATCAGTGCTCAAAGGCAGCAAAAATCCTATTTCAAGCTCAACCATTTTAGAAGAATGGACGGCAGTAGTTACCTCTAAGAATGGCAATGAATGGGTGATCGGGTAATGGGCATGCTGGCAGAGTTTCTGATAAACCAGGGGTCTGCTAACTACTGGCCAGAGTAAACATGTCAAGCTTCGTGGACTGCATACGGCCGCCTCACACTTTTGTATTTTGTAAGGTGTGTGCACTGCCAGTTCAAAAAATAAAAACCAGCTGGGTGCAGTGGACCATGTCTGTAACCCCAGCACTTTGGGAGGCTGAGATGGGAGGATTGCTTGAGGCCGAGTTCAAGACCAGCCTGGGCAGTATAACAAGGCTACAACTCTACAAAAAAATCAAAAAATTAGCCAGGTGTGCGTGGTGGTGGTGCACACCTATAGTCCCAGCGACTCAGAAGGCTGACATAGGAGGATCATTTGAGCCCAAGAGGTAGAAGCTGCAGTGAGTTGTGATCATGCCACTGCACTCCAGCCTGTGCAAGAGTGAGATTCTGTCTCTCCAAAAAAATAAAGAAAAAAAAAACAAAAACAGCTCGAGTCATAGTGTTCCTCAAAGTAATTCCTACAGCCTTTCCTCTCCAATACTCTGGATAACAGAGTGCCACGTGAGTGCCTTACATAACCTGAGATGTCTTGACTCATTGTCTTGCCAGTGTGATCCAGCCACTCTCGCCCTAACTCCTCACTGACCACAGCTCTGTGTGGTTAATGAGAGGTAGAGTTTGTGGCCATTCCGATTCAACCGCATTTATCCACATCAGAGTTGGAAAATTCAGATCAGTGGGCTCATTAGCAAGCTGGTATGCCACATGTTAATGTTCTGATTAGGCCGGTGACCCCTTATTGTCAACTCCTAGAACAGGATTACCCAGCTAGCGCTCAGAAGGTTGTTTCTCCAAGCTGGCTTTGGGAACTGTGCACCCAGGAGGGAGGTGCCATTCTTAGTCACTCAAATCACCCAGTGAATCAACATGCAGTTTCAGCTGACCAGAGCGGAGGCCAATGCATGTGGTCAACACACATAAATAGAGTGGAGGAAAACTGCTTTCCTGCTTTGCTGTACTATAAGGTCCCACTGAATTACCTCATGTATGGCCTCTCCACTCTACCCCTGACCTGAAGTTCTTGGAATGGAGACCTCTGATGTTTCACACTCTTATTTTTAATCACCTTTCAGACAAAGTATCAGTTTTTGTTTGTTTTTGAGATGGAGTCTTGCTCTGTTGCCCAGGGCTGGAGTGCAGTGGCAGAATCTCGGTTCACTACAATCTATCTCCAGGTTCAAGTGATTCTCCTGCCTCAGCCTCCCAAGTAGCTGGGATAAAAGACGCGTGCGGCCGGGCGCGGTGGCTCAAGCCTGTAATCCCAGCACTTTGGGAGGCCGAGACGGGCGGATCACGAGGTCAGGAGATCGAGACCATCCTGGCTAACACTGTGAAACCCCATCTCTACTAAAAAATACAAAAAAAAACCTAGCCGGGCATGGTGGCGGGTGCCTGTAGTCCCAGCTACTCGGGAGGCTGAGGCAGGAGAATGGTGTAAACCCGGGAGGCGGAGCTTACAGTGAGCTGAGATCCGGCCACTGCACTCCAGCCCGGGCGACAGAGCAAGACTCTGTCTCAAAAAAAAAAAAAAAAAAAAAAAGACGCGTGCCACCATGCCCAGCTAAGTTTTGAATTTTTAGTAGAGACAGGGTTTCACCATGTTAGGCAGGCTGGTCTCGAACTACTGGCCTCAGGTGATCCGCCTGCCTTGGCCTCCCAAAATGCTGGGATTACAGGTATGAACCACCACACTCGGCCTAGTATCAGTTATTTTTAAAATTCTAGAATGCACTGAAAAAGAGGCAAAAAAGACCTTTACCACTGGTGCCTGATCTACAGACTGATTTAATTCATGTAGTATGAGGTCTTTTTTGTTTTTTGTATCTGAGAGCAGGCCTTGCTCCGTCTACAAGGCTGGAATTCAGTGGCGTGATCACAGCTCACTACAGCCTCAACCTCCTGGGCTCAAGCAATCCTTCCACCTCAGCCTCCTGAGTAGCTGAAACTACAGGGGCACATCACCATGCCCACTTAATTTTTGTAAAGACAGGGGTCTCACTAGGTACTATGTTGCCCAGGCTGGTCTTGAACTCCTGGGCTCAAGCAGTCCGCCCACCTCAGCCTCCCAAAGTTCACAGGCGTGAGCCACCGCACCCACCTAATGAGAACTTTCTTAACCTTACTCTGCTTCTGCCATTCAACTTCAACTGTTTAGGTTCACCCCTTTCCAACCACTCATTTGTGTGATACTGTATTTTTTTCAAATACTTCAAGTGAAACAACGTATCACAACAGGCCAGGTGCAGTGGCTCGTATCTGTCATATCTGTACTCCTAGTGCTCTGGGAGGCTGAGGCAGATCACTGGAGGCCAGGAGTTTGAGATCAGCCTGGACAGCATAGTAAGACCCTGTCTCTAAAAAATAAAATGGCCCAGCTGGACACGGTGGCTCACGCCTGTAATTCCAACACTTTGGGAGGCCAAGGCAGGTGGACTGCCTGAGTTCAGGAGTTCGAGACCATCCTGGCTAACAGGGTGACACCCCATCTCTACTAAAATACAAAAAAATTAGCCGGGCATAGCAGCATGCGCCTGTAATCCCAGCTATTCAGGAGGCTGAGCCAGGAGAATCACTTGAACCTGGAAGGTGGAGGTTGCAGTGAGCCAAGATCACGCCACTGGACTCCAGCCTGGGCAATAGAGCAAGACTCCATCTCAAAAATACATGGCCCAGTATGGTAGCGCTCCCAGCTACTCGGGAGGCTGAGGCAGGATCACGTGAGCCCAAGAGTTTGAGGCTGCAGTGAGCTATGATAGAACTGCTGCCCTCTAGCCTGTGAGACAGAGCAAGACCCAGCCAGACCCTGTCTTAAGAAAACACTTGGCCGGGCGCGGTGGCTCAACCCTGTAATCCCAGCACTTTGGGAGGCCGAGACGGGCGGATCACGAGGTCAGGAGATCGAGAACATCCTGGCTAACACGGTGAAACCCCGTCTCTACTAAAAATACAAAAACTAGCTGGGCGAGGTGGCGGGCGCCTGTAGTCCCAGCTACTCGGGAGGCTGAGGCAGGAGAATGGCGTAAACCCAGGAGGCGGAGCTTGCAGTGAGCTGAGATCTGGCCACTGCACTCCAGTCCGGGCGACAGAGCGAGACTCCACCTCAAAAAAAAAAAAAAAGAAAAAAAGAAAACACTTATCACAACAGACGGGACACCTAAGCAGAGTACGTCTTAGCTCCCAAGAGATCTGCAAAACGGTAAAACAAAGCTACTCTTGCACCTGTAATGGGACATGATGCCGAAGGAACAAGGATGAAATAGTGGCAACTTTCAGGGGATCTATCTTCCTTCTTCTTCAGTGACCGTTAGAGCAAGCTTGACTGTTCTGATCTTGTCCATATCTGTGCCAAAAGTTTGTCAAAAATTTCGTTTTGTTTTGCTCTCGGTAACTGCCACACTAAAAGTGCTTGGTCAGCCATGTGCCATGGCTTATGCCTATAATCCCAGCACTTTGGGAGGCCGAGATGGGCAGATCACCTGAGGTCAGAAGTTCAAGACCAGCCTGACCAACATGGAGAAACCCCGTCTCTCCTAAAAATACAAAATCAGCCAGGTGTGCTGGCACGTGCCTGTAGTCCCAGCTACTTGGGAGGCTGAGGCAGAATTGCTTTAACCCGGGAGGTGGAGGCTGCAGTGAGCCAAGACGGCGCCATTGCACTCCAGCCTGGGCAACAAGAGTGCAACTCCATCTCAAAATAAATAAATAAATAATTAAAATAAGTAAAATAAAAGTGCTTGGTCAATGTGTGCTGAAGAGTTGGTTGCTGCCGCTCGGCCTAGTTTCTTATGGTCTCCTAGCGGTGTGAAAGCAGGCTGGTGTGAGCAGACCAAACTCTGGCAGGCAGATGTGGGTTATCAGTGAGTTACCCACGGGACCTCAGGTATAGCTGTCACTCCTAATTTCACAGCCATACACTTGCAGTGGCACCCAGGGTAGTTCTGGGTGACAAATGAGCCAACACAAGTGAATTCATTGAGTATATGCCAAAAGCCTATTCACAGTGTGTTATCATTCCTGAAATGTAAATTGATGTCTCTCAGAAAATTAAGAAGCTTGGCCGGGTGCAGTGGCTCACACCTTTAATCTCAGTACTTTGGGAGGCCAAGGCAGGCGGATCACTTGAGGTCAGGAGTTTAAGACCAGCCTGGCCAACACGGTGAAACCTGGTCTCTACTAAAAATACAAAAATTAGCCGGGCATGGTGGCAGGGTCCTGTAATCCCAGGGCTGAGACACAAGGATAGCTTGAACCTGGTGGAGTGAGCTGAGATTGTGCCACTGCACTCCAGCCTGGATGACAGTGAGATTCTGTCACACCCCAAAAAAAATAATTAAAAGCTATGATCCAGTTATTTAAACCTACAACCACACCCACACCCACACTCACCCAGGCTAAGAAGTCTGAATAATTTGCCCAGGAATCAAAAGGGGCCATAATTCTGGGAGGATCACCTGAGACCAGGAGTTCGAGCCCAACCTAGGCAATATGGCCAGACCCCGTCTGTTTTTTGTTTTGTTTTTTTAAAAAAAGGCAGGGCTGGGGGGTGCCATCAAACTCAGGTCTGTATTTCTCCCCAGTGGTAGCCCAGAAAGGCCCTCAGAGATCCAGTTGAACAGGCTCATTTAATGTGAGAAAAATGGAGGCCCAAAAGGTGCAATGGATTGGTTTGGTTTTGTTTTTTTTTTAACAGAGATAGGGTATCAATATGTTGTCCAGGCTGGTCTCAAACTCCTGGCCTCAAGTGATCCTCCCCCCTCGGCCTCCCAAAGTGCTGGATTACAGGTGTGAGCCACTGCTCCCACCCTAAAAGGTGTGATTTTTTTTTTTTTTTTTTTGAGACAAGAGTCTCGCTCTGTCGCTAGGCTAGAAGGCAGTGGTGCAATCTTGGCTCACTGCAACTTCCACTTCTTGGGCTCAAGCGATTCTCCTGCTTCAGCCTCCCAAGTAGCTGGGATTACAGGCACTCACCACCACGCCCAGCTAATCTGTGTATTTTTAGTAGAGACGGGGTTTCACCATGTTGGCCAGACTGGCCTCAAACTCCTGACCTCCAGTGATCCACCCTGCCTTGGCCTCCCACAGTGCTGAGATTACAGGCGTGAACCACTGCACCCTGCCTGGTGCCATGGTTTTTTAAGTCCCCAAACCCAAATCTGATTCCTGGTTGGAGGCGCTTTCCAGTATATACTGTCTTCCCCCTTTTTCCCGCCAACCCAACTTCATTCGTTGGGCTGGGGAGGGAAGAGAACACCAACATCGGATCCAACCTTCAAAAGCAAAGGACAGCCGAACTGACACAATGAAGCTGAGGAACACTGGCATCAGATCTGTAAGTTTATTTGCTCAAGGTACGACAGCTACATAATGACTCACATTCATGATATTCCATCACTGAGGAAACTGCTAAAGATGGTCCGTGTGTGAAATAATTCCCTAGAGAAACACGGAGCTGGAAAAATAATCACTGATTAGACCTTAAAAATAGTTCACCGCATAACATGACAAAAAGCACAAAGGCTCATTCAGAGAACATTTTCGTTGTTCTCCGACACTGTAATAGTTATAATTTCACCATGACAAACACCAGACATTAAGATTAAGCTAACACTGGTGTTTCTTTTGCTCCCCCCCTTTTTAAAAACAAAATATATAACTGCATGTCACTATAGCAACATCCAAAACAGATCAATTTGTTACAATCACTATTTGGTAGAGCAAACTTTACCCCCAAAAGGAAAAATTAAATTAAAAAAAAAAAAGAAAAAACCTTTAAAAAATTTGAAGACTTAATTTTTTTGTCATAGGAATACATAACACCTACAGTATAAGTTAATCAATTTCAAGCTACTGTATAGAAATACAACACTAGCATGCACAATATTGTATCAATAGAGTAATGGAGGAGTAATCATTTCACTGGAGAGACAGTATCATAGGCAAGTGCATTTCTTTAAAAATAAAGAAAAGAAAAACCATTCAAAGCTGCTTAAATATCAAGTCTCCCATTCCCTCTCCGTTTTTAGCCCTCAGGTGTGATTTTTATCTTGCATTATTCTAAAAAGCAGCCAGAGCCAAAGCTGAAATTTAAAGGAAAAATAGGTTTTGTAATTCCAGTAAATCATTTCCAAATGCTACAAGGAAAAACGCAACACTGCTCACTGGACATGAAGATAAATTAGGGAAAGCCCCACCTACCCCGCCCCCCCACCTCCGTTTTCCTCCCATGGCAATGACTTTAGGCGCCTGTAAGAGGCACAAAAGCAGCAAAGCTTCTTCTACTACTTCTTCTGGTAGGCTTCAGTTAACTGGGACTTTTGCTGTAGCGTGAGGAGGGGGCCTTCTAAGGAAAGTCATGCTGGGTAAACTGTGCAATGTTACAGAGCACATTGAGTCTGTGGTCATCATGGTTCTTCTATCTTCACTGTCACCTATATCCTGTTACACATACTCAGTTCCTAATTGTAAGCTCAATTTTGGTATTAGCAAAAGCATCTGTCAGTTTTTCCTCAATTACTCACACCTTTTCTTGCCTAAACAAAATAAACAAAGAAAACAAGTGTGGTGTCATCACACATCTCGGGAGTTCCTCTTGTCACTGACTTTACTTTAAAAAAAAAAAAAAAAAGAATGCACATGCGGGCCACGTTCACAGATAGACAGATTCACCCGAAATGAGAATGGAGGGCCTTAAGGCTGCCGAAAACAAATGGGTGGAAATAGCAATGTTGTTTCCGTCAATTCCAAATGTGCACTGGCTGCGCAAGACAAGCCAATCTCCAATGTCTACGCTTTTTTCATTAAAAAGAAAAACTATCTCGAGAGGAAAAAGTTCTGGTCAAACAGGAGTTCAGTGTTTGTTATCGGGTACCAGTTTTTTATCTTCCTACAATTACTCGGGGAAGGAGTGTCTTCGGGGAGGAAAACCCGAAACACTGCCAAGGCTCCCGAAATTGGACAGAATGGTTAAGGATACAGAGCTCTTCCTTTTGGGTTTTTCTACCAGTAGGCTTCTAGCACCTGAATTTTCACACACTGCACCACAGACCTTCTCCAAACGCCTCTCCGACCCCATAGCTTCTCCACCCAGCTGCGTCCGCCCGCACGAGGCGCAGTGGGAAACGCCCCAGTGCAGAGTGGGCGACGGCAGTGTGATCCCTGAGGGAGCTGCGGCAGCTTCGGAAGCGGGATGTTCTCTGAAAATACCAACACGATCCATGACATACAGACCTGAATTTTCTCTATTTTTGTGGCATTTCACGTTTCTCTCAAGAGGATTAATAATTTTGGTGGTGAATTTACGTTAAGAGGAAAGAAGGACCGAAAAAAAAAATCCCACAGCCACCTGCCGAGCACCTATGAACCAAAACCTGAAGTCACTTTCATTCTCCTCATCTAGCCTAGGAGACCAATCAACAGCAAAACCAACCTGGATAAGGCTGAATAAGGATGTTAAAGCCCAAACAACTAGCAAAGGAAAAGTACACAATTGATGGCTTGGTGTTACATATGGCTGTAATGTAGAAATACTGTAAACTGCAATTTAGTGTTAATACTGTCAACTAATCAGAGACTTCGGAAAACTGGCAAGGCCTAAACCATAAGGACGAATGAGACCTCAGGTTCTAAGTCTGTCAGTCTGGGATTTACACTGTTCCATGTCTGTAGGCTACACCCTGGAAAACATGCAGAGCCAAGACAGATGAGATAGAAAGTACCCAAAACGAGACACGAGAGCGTATGTACATAAAAATCCTTACTGGAACCACAGAACTTACTGAATGAGGGCCATTCCTCTTTAAGTTTTCTTTTCATCTGAAAACCCTATTACCTAGCAATAAGTTAAATTAGAGACAGACAGCTCCACTTGCATGAATCTACAGAACAGTCCAGACGCCAGTGTGAGGCTGCTATTCCAATACCAGCACAGCTAGCCTGACTTTCCACTAGTGGTATTTTGGCAAAAATGTCAAAGAGGCGATCAAAGACAGGACAGGTCGTGGGTTTCTCCCTGGGAAGGTCATCCCTCCCTTTCCCTCCCCCACCCGACCCCCAACTCATGGGAAAAAAATAAAGACTGCAGTAGTAGCATCCGCGTGCGCTGCCAGTCCCCCTGGGGCCTTAATTGTTGCCTTCGCCGCCGTCGTCGTCCTGCTGGTCGCTCGTCCAGAGCGTGAGGTTATCGCGGAGGAGCTGCATGATGAGCGTGGAGTCCTTGTAGGAGTCCTCGTTGAGGGTGTCGAGCTCGGCGATGGCGTCGTCGAACGCGGTCTTGGCCAAGTGGCACGCTTGCTCCGGGGCGTTCTGGATCTCATAGTAGAAGACGGAGTAGTTAAGAGCCAGGCCTAATCGGATGGGGTGGGTGGGTTGCATGTGCTCTTTGCTGATCTCGTGGGCTTCGCTGTAGGCCTTCTCAGAGGATTCCACCACCGTCGCCCTTTTCTCTCCAGTGGCCACTTCGGCCAGATAGCGGTAGTAGTCCCCTTTCATCTTCAGGTAGAACACTTTGCTCTCGTACTGGGTCTCGCTGCAATTCTTGATCAGGTAGTTATCCAGCAGGCTCAGCACATCCTGGCACACCGCCTCCAACTCCTTCTCTATCTTCTCCCGGTACGCACGGACCATCTCTATCTTCTTCTCGTTGCCGTCCGCAGATGTCTTCTGCTCAATGCTACTGATGACCCTCCAGGAAGAGCGGCGTGCCCCCACAACGTTCTTGTAGGCCACAGAGAGAAGGTTTCGTTCCTCATTCGACAGTGGCTCATTCAGCTCTGTCACCTGTCAGGAGGAAAGAACAGAGTTGTTATGGTACAGAAGGTGTCCACTAGGTTAACTGTATCTTTGAGACACTAGAACAGAGCTTTGTTGAGTAACATGATGAACAGAAGGAAATTACGTTGCGTGGGCTGGGGGAAGGGGGCTGCAGGCGGAGCACACACAAGGCAGGGAAAAGTGCGGCTGGATCAACGGATCAATGGTGTCTGAACCCCAGCTTCCTCCCCAGAAAAGGATGCAGGCTTATCACGTGTGTTCTACAAAACATTGTCAAGTCTAGGCCTTAGATGAGAGACTGTGAGTACAGATGGTCTAACTCCGCGGTTTTTTAGGAAAACAGACCGACAAATTCCTCCTAATCCTGCCCTGTCTAGTAAACTTCAGTCCCATCCCTTCCGGATGAGAAAATACTGAGTCAACTTCAAGCTGACTTCTGAGAAACATGGAGGCCTTTCTGATCATACGCACGTGAATTCTAAACCTCAGTGAGTCCAAATAAGGGGCCTGGGATTGAGTCTGATCCCTGTGATACTTTAGCAACCCAGGCAACATGTATTTGTGGCAGTGGGAGTGTCTGACTGAATACAATTTTACAACCAGCAATACAAAAGAATGAGGCAAGCACAGCGCCTCTGAGCTGAGCTGGGCAACAGGAATCAATGCTTCTCCCAAGATGGCCATTTCTCAAGGCTCCCGCCCTCACCACCCCCAAGATTAATCACCTTCAGAAAACTAAAGTGGCATCTCCAACCAATGTTGTATATTTTTATGACTACAAATCACTGCTTATAATAAAAAAATTCAGCCAATAATACTAAATTTATTTACCTGGTTTCTATAGTATCAGAGTCATACAATATTACATTATTTGTCAATCATATGAAATACATTATTATTATTACTATTATTATTGTATTTGAGACAGGGTCTCATTCTATCGCCCAGCCTGGAGTGCAGCGACGGGATCACAGCTCACTGCAGCCTCAACCTCCCTAGGCTCAGATGATTCTCCCACTTCTGCCTACCCAGGAGCTGGAACTACCGGCATATGCCAACTGGCTGGGGATGGGGTGAAGAGAGGAGAGAAGAAAAGTGGTTACTCCCTGTCCCCTGTGTAGATCAACCACAGCATCTGCATAACATTATATGACATACAGAGATAACAGGTAGGGAGCTAGAATCCAAAAAGATCTACTAAACCAAGCTTATCCAACCTGCGGCCCACGGGCTGTATGCAGCCCAGGATGGCTTTGAGTGCAGCCCAACACAAATTTGTAAACTTTCTCAAAACATTGTGATTTTCTTTTTGCAATTTTTTTTTTAAGCTCATCAACTCTCATTAGTGTTAGTGTATTTTATGTGTGGCCCAAGGGAATGTGGCCCAGGGAAACCAAAAGACTGGACATCCCTGTACTAAACTCCTGGGGCATGGAGGAACTGAACTACCAGACTTTTTTCTATGTTTGAATCATTATGTTCAGTATATTGGCACATCCCTGTAATCCCAGTGCTTTGAGACACCAGGTGGGGAGGACTGCTTGAGGCCAGGAGTTCAAGACCAGCCTGGCCAACATAACAAGGCCCCATCTCAAAAAAACTTTTTTTAAAAATTAAAAACGGGGGGTATGCTTGGCAAAACCGGTTACAATCACTACTCCAAGCAGCATCTACTCAGAGATAATTAAATCAAAACATAAACCAAATCATCTTATTAGTTTATGGCAGGCGGTTCATCTTCTGAATGAACTCATCAGCCAGTGCTGTATGCTCAAATATTCTCCAACTGATCGGTAGTGTTTTAAAGTCAACCTTTTCCTAGACATTACTGATGCTCTGTTTTAATGCTGGAGAACAACGTTACTCCTGCCAGCCGTGCCCTCGGTGAACCAGACTCAAAAGAGGGGAAGCACAGGGGGTTGGCACTACTTGAGTTCAGAGCAGAAGGAACCAGGAAAGAGATGCTTTGCTCCACCACCTCCTGTGCCCTGGCCTTCTGCAAACACTCCTGCATGAATAAACAATAGGCACCTCGTGTCTCATTCTGCACTATCTGTCATCCAGCAGCCCGCTGTCACTCATGCTGAATTCTGATGTGTCCACAAATAACTGGAAGATTGGGCTTTTCCCACTTTCATCATTTGCTAAGCAATCATGGGGACAAGCCGCTTCATTTCTCTGGGTTTTGGTTTTCTTATCTGCAAAATGGGGATTTCTGTCCTCTTTCATAAGGTAATATACAGGTATATCAGATAAATAAGAAAGTCTTTCTTTTTTCTTTTTCTTTTCGAGACATGGTCTTACTCTGTTTCCCAGGCTGAAGTGCAGAGGCATGATCACAGCTCACTGCAGCCTCAAACTACTGGGCTCAAGCAACCCTCCCACCTCAATCTCCAGAGTAGCTGGGACTACAGGTGTGCGCCATGCGCCACCATGCATGGCTGATTTTTTTTTTTTTGGAGACAGAGTTTCAAAAAGACCTGGTCTCGGCCGGGCGCGGTGGCTCAAGCCTGTAATCCCAGCACTTTGGGAGGCCGAGACGGGCGGATCACGAGGTCAGGAGATCGAGACCATCCTGGCTAACACGGTGAAACCCCGTCTCTACTAAAAAATATAAAAAACTAGCCGGGCGAGGTGGCGGGCGCCTGTAGTCCCAGCTACTCCGGAGGCTGAGGCAGGAGAATGGCGTAAACCCGGGAGGCGGAGCTTGCAGTGAGCTGAGATTGGGCCACTGTACTCCAGCCTGGGCGACAGAGCGAGACTCTGTCTCAAAAAAAAAAAAAAAAAAAAAGACCTGGTCTCACTCTGTCACCCAGGCTGGGTTGCAATGGCACGATCTTGGCTCACTGCAACCTCTCCCGGAGTTCAAGCGATTCTCCTGCCTCAGCCTCTCGAGTAGCTGGGATTACAGGCGTGTGCCACCATGCCTAATTTTTGTGTTTTTCCGTAGAGACAAGGTCCTGCTTGTTGGCCAGGTTGCTCTTAAATTCCTGGCCTCAAGTTATCCACCCACCTTAGCCCCCCAAAGTGTTAGGATTACAGGTGTGAGCCACTGCATCCAGCCATTTTAAAATTTTTAGTAGATACAAGGTCTCACTATGTTGCCCAGGCTGGTCTTGAAACCCTTAGTTCAAGTGATCCTCCCACCTTGGCCGCTCAGAGTGCTGGGATTACGGGTGACAGCCATTGTGCCCAGCAAACTCTTCTTGAAAAAGTAAAATGCTACAGAAATGTGAGGAACTTGAGGCGGAGTCTCGCTCTGCCGCCCGGGCTGGAGTGCAGTGGCCGGATCTCAGCTCACTGCAAGCTCCACCTCCCGGGTTTACGCCATTCTCCTGCCTCAGCCTCCCGAGTAGCTGGGACTACAGGCGCCCGCCACCTCGCCCGGCTAGTTTTTGTATTTTTTAGTAGAGACGAGGTTTCACTGTGTTAGCCAGGATGGTCTCGATCTCCTGACCTCGTGATCCGCCCGTCTCGGCCTCCCAAAGTGCTGGGATTACAGGCTTGAGCCACCGCGCCCGGCCAGGAACTACTTTTAAGAATACCCTGAATAATTTTCCTTTTAGTTCTCACTACAGGAGATGTCTACATTTCTTAACGATCTCCCAGCTCATCTTCCTGTTATCGAGTGTCTCTTCTCTGTTTCATCCTCTTCTCTGTTTTAAGCGGAAACTGCCTTAGCTGCCTCACATCCCTTCCTTTCCATAAACCCTAGTTCTATATAGCCTGAAAAAAAACTGCCCAGACTTGGCTTTGGAAGGAGCTAAGTCCTCGGGTGCTGCTGCCACCGGTCTCTGGCATACTTTCCTGAGTGTGCGGACGCTGAAGACAAACCATCCCGCAGCGCAGGCCTCATGATGCCTCCAGTGCAAGGGGAGGCCAGCGTGCCGAAGGCCACAGAGATCAAGTTCTGGCCTTTCCCCTAAATCATGCTGTCTTTATTTCAAGGGCCAGGAGCTATTTAAAGCTCAAATTACCTCACCAGTCCTGGGGGGGGCTCCTCCTGCCGCAAATGAAGTCTCCCTGCAGAGCCCAGAGTGGCAATCTGTACTTATGTAAAGTCTGTCTAGCTGTCCCCAGACAAATTGGAACAAGAAGATTACGAAATGCCAGTATCACCTTTGGATGCAGTAGCTCGACCACATTTGGAACACGCCCAGATGTTCTCTGCCAGTGAAAAACTAAGTTAGAGGGGAAACCCTTCAGCTCTAAAAAGTCTAAAGAAAGGCTGTTCTGAACACCTTAAACTAGAATTTTAAAAAATCTTTTATCCTTTAGATCAAAATTACTTGCATGAAAATTAATCTGTTATTTTTAAATTAAGAGATCCCCACCATACTAGTTTTAAAGGTCAAAAGATAACCTCTTAAAATAACAGAAGTTATTTTAATAGTGTCTAAAAAGATTTAATCAATACAGAATGACAGAATAACTATTCAATGTGGGACGATACAGGATCCGTATCATTTGGGAAGGGAGGTAACATTTTTCAAAACAGTCATTAAATTTGTTGTTGTTGTTTAAACAGAGACAGGGTCTCACTGTGCTGCCCTGGCTGGAGTACAGTGGTGTAATCATGGCTCACTGCAGCCATGCCACAAACTCCTGTCCCTCAGCCTCCAGAGAAGCTGGGACTACAGGTATCTACCACCACGCCAGCTAATTTTTAATTTTTTTTGCAGGGGCCAGGGTCACCATATGTTGTCCAGGCTGGTCTCGAACTCCTGAGCACAAGTGATCCTCCGGCCTTGGCCTCCCAAAGTTCTGGGATTATAAACGTGAGCCATCCTGCCTAACTTTCTTCTTCTTTAAAAAATAAAAAATTAAAAAAAATTAAAAAAGAAAGAAATAGGGTCTCACTCTGCTGCCGAGGCTGGAGACAAATGGTGTGATCACAGCTCATTGCAGCCTCAACTTCTTGGGCTCAGGTGATCCTCCCACCTCAGCCTCCCACCACGCCCTGGTTAATAAACTGTTTCTACGAATGGGACACTTGTAAACATGGTCCTCAAAATTTCCTGTCATGACTGTTGGAAAATGTAGGTTTCAGTTTTTATTCCCCAGAGTTGTATGTTCTGCTTAAAAACAAAATTAAAATTTCTGCCTTCTCTACTACCACAAGCTCAAGTTCAAATTTATTTTGGTGACTTAAAAGATGTTAAAGATAGCTGTAGGTAAAATGGTTAGAAAAATCTATGTTATTCTCACCAACAGTTTAAAAAGTAGAACTCCCCAAATCCCAGCTGCTAAGGAATCAGATATTAATTAGTGTCAACTATTTTCCCCTAAGAGTTGATGAGGAGAGAAACCTTTTCTACCTAAGATTAGCAACTCTTGAAATTCTTGGAAAGCTGCTCAGATGACTTTCTGACCTTAAGTCATGGAGCACCAGGTCATTCACAATTTCCTTATCTAACAAGAGCCTTACATTGTAATGGTAGGGACCAGGCACAGCCGCTCACCTCTGTAATCCCAGCACTTTGGGAGGCCGAGGTAGGTGGATCACTTGAGGTCAGTAGCTTGAGACCAGCCTGGCCAACATGGCAAAACCCCATCTCTACTAAAGATACAAAAATGAACCAGGTGTGGTGTGCATGCCTGTAATCCCAGCTACTTGGGAGGCTGAGGCAGGGGAATCACTTGAACCTGAGAGGCGGAGGTTACAGTGAGCCAAGATGGAGTCACTTCACTCCAGCCTGAGCAACAGAGCGATCTGTCCCCCTCCCAAAAAGTTATGAATACAATTCTGCATTTTTAATCTTCTTAAATAACTCCTGGGGGCTCAAGCAATCAATCCTCCTGCCTCAAACTGGAACTACAGGCATGCACCACCTCACTCAACACTTTGATTTAATAAAACTGAAAATCCCTACAAAGAACTGAAGTTCACATCCAAAAACTAACCCAGGAGAGATGAACAGGCAGAGCACACAGGACTTTCAGGGCAACAAAACTACACTGTGTGATACTCAGACGGTGGCTACACGCCTCTATACACTTGTCCAAATCCACAGAATGTAGAACACCACGAGTGAGCTTTACTGTAAACTGTGGACCTTAGGTGATAATGATGATACATTCATTAATTAGTTTAAGTGTACCCCTCTGGTGGGGGCTGCTGAGGGAGAAAGGCTGCGCTTGTGTGGGGGCAGGGGGGTATATGGGAACTCTACTCAATTTTGCTGTGAACCCAAAACTGCTCTAAGGAAGTCTGTTTTTTTCCCCCCAAGACAGAGTTTCGCTCTGTCACCGAGGCTGGAGCGTGATGGCGCGATCTCGGCTCACTGCACCCTCGACTCCCGGGTTCAAGTGATTCTCGTGTCTCAGTCTCCCAAGTAGCTGGGATTACAGGCACCCACCACCACGCCTCGCTAAATTTTTGTGTTTTTAGTAGAGACAGGGTTTCACCATGTTGGCCAGGCTGGTCTCGAACTCCTGACCTCAGGTGATCCACCCGCCTTGGCCTCCTAAGTGCTGGGATTACAGGCGTGAGACACCATGCCCAGCTTTTTTTTTTTTTTTTTTTAAACCTAGCAGGTGCTAGGTATGAGACTTGGCTCCATCTTACATTTTCTGTTCTCCTAGAATTTGAGAGTATTGTCACCTGAAAGGGCCAAGGGGCCATGAAAAAGAGAAATGCAATGAGTGCTAAATAGAAACAGAAAGAATTCTGACCAAGGGCAGGATGTGCGCTGATGTCCATATTAAGGATACACCATGCAGACAGTGGAATAAACCATTGCAAATGGATGGGACACGGTTCTCCTTCATCACAACTCATCGTGTATTCGAAAGACAACCTATATTTACTAAATAATCGACTGAACACTTTTGAAAATAACCTTATGTATCTGAATAACACGCCTCAAATGTGAACTCTATTCTGTGCAGAAGAGCTAACATAACAGGCTTGAGTCTGCTGTCTTTTGAAAGGTCTGCTTACAAGGCTGGTCTCTGGCTGGCACCTGAGAACACGGATTTAGGGAGGGTTCCCACCATTCCCTGATAAAGATAGCTCACTGTCGCCAAACTGTTGGTACAAACAATCTGGTTTATGTTAAACCTGTTTTCCTTCTGGGAATCTGGATTTGGACATGTGCTAGGTAGACAGAGGGTACTTAGGTAACCAGCCCCCAGCTGGTCTCTAACAAGACCCCTGGTAGGCAGCATTTCTCACATATTGTCACATATTGTCACAGTTTGGAATAATGACGCATATCCCGTGTGATTTCCCTGGGAGAGGACTCTTGAAAGTTTGTGCCTGGCTTCCTCTGATTTTCGTCTCATGAACCTCTTCCCTTTGCTAATTTTGTTTTTGAGATGGAGTCTCGTTCTGTCACCCACGCTGGAGTGCAGTGGTGCGATCTCGGCTCACTGCAGCCTCTGCCTCCCAAGTTCAAGTGATTCTCCTGCCTCAGCCTCCTGAGTAACTGGGTCTACAGGTGCCTACCACCATGCCCAGCTAAACTTTCTACTTTTAGTAGAGACAGGGTTTCACCATGTTTGGCCAGGCTGGTCTTGAACTCCTGAGCTCAAGTGATCTGCCTGCCTCAGCCTCCCAAAGTGCTGGGATTACTGGCATGAGGCACTGTGACCGACCTCCTTTGCCGACTGAGCTTTTTTTTTTTGAGGCGGAGTCTCGCTCTGTCGCCCGGACTGGAGTGCAGTGGCCGGATCTCAGCTGACTGCAAGCTCCGTCTCCCAGGTTTACGCCATTCTCCTGCCTCAGCCTCCCGAGTAGCTGGGACTACAGGCGCCCGCCACCTCGCCCGGCTAGTTTTTGTATTTTTAGTAGAGACGGGGTTTCACCGTGTTAGCCAGGATGGTCTCGATCTCCTGACCTCGTGATCCGCCCGTCTCGGCCTCCCAAAGTGCTGGGATTACAGGCTTGAGCCACCGCGCCCGGCGCCGACTGAGCTTTGCATACTTCACAGTAAAAAACCACAGCCATGAGTACAAGTATTCGCTGAGTCCCAGCAAATCACCAAGCCTGGAAGCAGTCTTGGGGACTTTCAACACACATTCATTCCAGAAAACTTGATACAACATGTTCTATAGGTCCAGTGACTAAGTAAAATATGCTTAATGGCCACTACTTATCAAATAATTAATTCATCAAGTATCCATGCACCATCTAGTATATACATCACATTGTACCACAACGTGAAGACACAAAACGTTAGTGGGATGTACTCAAGGTACTCAGTCTACACGGAGAAAATACAACTTATTCACATTGGAGTATCAGTCAGAGAATACTCTTAACGTAGCAAACTGCATGGCATACTTGGAGAAAATTTTAATTAGGAAGTAACAACTTTAGTTGGTTTTTTTCAGCAGCAATCACCTTGGCTAAAAACTGTGCAGAAGGGAAACATTCATTTGAGGAAAAGCAACAGCCTCAGAGTCGTGAAACTTCTATCCAAGGCCAAGCCAAAGTCTCACCGATGAGAGGACAGCTGGGTGACAGCCTGGGTTTGGCCGACAGTGCCAAGTCCCACTCTACAAGGCGGGTATTACACTCACTTTACAGGTGGGACTCAGAGAAATAACATGACTTTTCCCCAGAGTCACGTCATTAACACTCCACAGAGCAGAAAAAACTCCAGCCCTTGGGCTTCAAATGTTGTGCTCTTTTTCTATGCTAAGAGTCTCTGATGACGTAACTACTGCAATACCACGGAGAACGGGCTGATTTCTCTAACACATAAAAACCTCCAAAGAATTTCTAAGATCAACCAGTAACACAAAAATGGGCAAAAGGAACAGAGAAAAGGAAAACAGGAAAAATGCTCAACCTCATTCAGTGAATTTTTCTCCGATCACACTGCCAAGGCTTCCTAGTGAAGGTGACAGTGTGGGTAACAGGCACGTATCCAGTGGTCATGTGCACAGGACAGAAATCTAGATGGCACTAAAAATCATCTGTGCACTCACACTGCATTTCTAGAAGGGTCTGAACGCAAGACTGGCTGGGAAACAGTCAAGGGTGATTAGGTTGGACTTTGTACCGACGACTAGTAGTACCTATTCCAACAAACACTCTCCACTAGTTACCGTTATTCATACCTACAATTGGAGCTTAAAGACAACCCTGAAAGCCAAGTTTTCAGAAAAGCCCAATGCCAGTCATTTTATATAAACAGTTTATGGATGTATACAATAAACTCAGACCCACACTTCTTTGCTTTCTGTATGTTTTAACTTAGTTGTATAAAAATAATGGTAATAGGCCGGACGCTGTGGCTCACGCCTGTAATCCCAGCACTTTGGGAGGCTGAGGTGGGCAGATCACCTAAGGTCAGGAGTTTGAGACTAGACTGGCCAAGATGGTGAAACCTCGTCTCTACTAAAAATACAAAAATTAGCTGGGCGTGGTGGCGCGTGCCTGTAATCCTAGCTACTCAGGAGGCTGAGACAGGAGTCACTTGAACCCAGGAGGCGGAGGTTGCAGTGAGCCAAGATTGTGCCACTGCACTCTAGCCTGGGCAACAGAGCAAGATTCCATCTCAAAAAATATATATAGAAGTAATAATAATAATGTATAAAAATGATAAAGATACAATGAAGAACAAAGGATATCTTTATATGGTTAAAAATAGTATACAGAATATATACTCTACTGTTGACCCTTGGACGACACAGGTTTGAACTGCACAAATCCACTTACATGTGAATTTTCCTCTACCTCTGTCACTCCTGAGACAGCAAGCCCAATCCTCTTTGTCCTCCTGCTCAGCCTATTGAACATGAAGACCATGCGGATGAAGACCTTTACAACGACCGACTTCCGCTTAAGGAAGAGTAATATAGTTTCTCTTACACTTTTCTTAATAATATTTTCTGCCAAGCGCGGTGACTCACACCTGTAATCCCAGCACTTTGGGAGTCCAAGGCGGGTGAATTGC
Organism: Trachypithecus francoisi; assembly: GCF_009764315.1. NCBI lineage: Eukaryota > Metazoa > Chordata > Mammalia > Primates > Cercopithecidae > Trachypithecus > Trachypithecus francoisi. The sequence continues at coordinate 117,736,160 of NW_022681469.1, read as the reverse complement.
CTGAGCTCAGGAGTTTGAGACCAGACTGGGCAACATGGTGAAACCCTGTCACTACTAAAATACAAAAAATTAGCCAGGCGTGGTGGCATACATCTGTAATGCCAGCTACTCGGGAGGCTGAGACAGGATAATTGCTTGAACCTGGGAGGTGGAGGTTGCAGTGAGCCGAGATCACGCCATCACACTCCATCCAGCCTGGGTGACACAGTGAGGCTCCATCTCAGAAAACAAAACAAAACACACACAAACAAAAAAAACAAAAAAGTTACACATGGGATTTGACTGTGCCCCTAACTCACACATTGTGCAAGGGGCAACTGTATGAATCAGCCCTGTTTTACTAACAATCAATTCTATTATTTTTCCAGTTTATTCTCTACAAACATAACCTATGGCTTCCAAATATCACCTGTCCTTTCCCATAGTTAGAATTTCCTATACTTGAATCATATACTACCTGGACAAGGCCAATATCAATAATGCTTAAGAGCATTTTTTTGTTTTGTTTTGAATTCAATGGAACTATTTCCAGTGATTTCATTCTTAAATGTCAGCTCTTGGTTTAATTGTGTTTTTCTCTATCATGTTAAGAAAGTATCCATCTAGTCTATATTTTTCTAATAAACTTCTGTGATCAGAAATGGATTTTTCAACAAAACTATTAACTCCTCGCCCTCGAGACAATCATTTATGATTAAGTATCATTATTCCTAATTTAAAGAAAATTAAGGCTCAGAGCTGAAGAACAGAACTCAAATACACTGACTCCAAATCCTGCATGCTTTCCACTATACGAATAGTTCTTAACTAAGGAGGGAGGGCTTTTATAATAATCTCTCCCTTGCCGATTCAGATGGGAACCATGCATATTTATTTCTCTAGGTGAAGAATTGTGGCAGTTTCTCAAAATGCTTCCTTAGCAGCATTATGACTCAGCAATTCCACTCACAGATAAACACAAGAGAAATAAAAACATACGTCCATAAAAAATTCTTTGTTTTTGAGACAGGGTCTCACTCTGTCAACCAGGCTGGAGTGCAGTAGTATGATCACGGCTCACTGCAGCCTCAGGCTCAAGCAGTCCTTCTGTCTCAGTCTAGCTTCCCGAGTAGCTGGGACTACAGCCATGTGCCACCACGGCTGGCTAATTTTTTTAAGTTTCTGTAGAGATCGGGGTCTCACCATGCTGCTGCAGCTGGTCTCAAACTCTGGGCTTAAGTGATCCTCCTGTGCCCCAGACTCCCAAAGTGCAGGGGGAGCTATTGCACCTGGCCCATACAAAATCTTGTACAGGGGCTGGGAGCGTTGGCTCATGCCTGTAATCCCAGCGCTTTAGGAGGCTGAAGTTGGCAGATCACTTGAGGTCAGGAGTTTGAGACCAGCCTGGGCAACATGGTAAAACCCATCTCTACTAAAAATACAAAAATCAGCCAGGCGTGGTGGCTCGCATCTGTAATCCCAGCTACTCAGGAGGCCGAGACACGAGAATCACTTGAACCCAGAAGGCAGAGGCTATAGTGAGCCAAGGTGGCACCACTGCACTCCAGCCTGGGTGACAGAGCAAGACTCGTCTCAAAAAAAAAAAAAAAAAAAAAATCTTGTAATGTTCACAGCAACATTAGTCCTAACAGCCAAAAGGTGGAAACAATGCAAATGTCCATCAAATGAGGAATGGCTGAACAAAGTGTAGTGTGATCTATATAATGAAATATTATTTAGACACACAAATGATGCACTGATAACATGCTTCACTGATGATCTTGAAAACATTTTGCTCAATGGAAGCAGCCAGTCACAAAAGACTGCATACTGTATGATTCCAGTTACATAATACGTCCAGAATAGGCAAATCCATAGAAACAGAAAGCAGATTAGTGGTTACTTAGGGCTGGGTTGGGAGGGGAGGTGATGGGGAATGACTGCCAATATGGGGTTTCTTTTTGGGTTGATGGCACGTTCTAAAATGTGGTGATGGTTATCCAAGTCTGAACATACTGAAAACCATTAAATTGCACACTTTAAATGGGTGGATTGCATGGTATGTAAACTGTATCTCAACAAAGCTACTGAAAAATTGTTACACTATACGACAATTTATACAGCACTGTCACACACACCAGCAATCAAACATCAGCTCTTTTGTTTGAAATACAAAATTCGAAATACCTGACGTTTCATAATATGTGGACTTACACAGAGAAAACTCACTGGAACGGAGCACAGACCTCTGGCTCTTACATTTAATCTTCCTCTTGTGTCCTCCTAGTAGTATAATGCAGGTTATATTTCTTAATATCCTCTCCAAAAAGGGGAACGAAAGGGCTTGTTTTAAGTTTATGTACAGCTACCATAAAGGAAAGAAGAAAAAGGGCAGGAAATTTACATGTCCTGCCATGGGTATCTGTCATTATGAAGCATTCGATCCCACCAATATGGAGGAAAAAATCAAAGAAGAAACACTAAGACAACGTACTCTGAAATACAGATAATCCACTCTGCACTCCTTTCCCTCTTACAAACCCCGCTGGGTGAAGGATGGTCTCTGACCCTCTGTTGCACACTTCTGTGAGAACTTGGTTGAATTCCACCTTCAGAGGTTAATAAGTACTTGAATTCTTCATATCAAGGCTGCTTATTTCCCTACAACTGCCATTCGCTGGCCTTAAGATTGTTCTCTCTTGAGGGCCAGAATCTATTTTTGAAACTGGTGAGGTTGGTTCTCGTATCCTAGAGTCTTCTCTAACCTGTTTCCACAGCCAGGCCACACCTGCCTCCCTGCCCCGATCTTCCCCTAAATGCGCTCCCGCTTATCAATAACCCTCAGTCTGCTATTTAGTATATCAGGCTTCAAACCTCCACTGGGCTACTTTCTGAACTCATCAAACAAATTAGCGACTATTTCTAATTAATTACTAGTTTTATCATAGATCTGATTTGGAAGTCGGCGGGGGGGGAGAGGACTTTCCCAACAAAAAATTAAACTATTAAAAAAATTAACCAGCCGGGCGCAGTGGCACACGCCTGTAATCACAACACTTTGGGAGGCCGAGGCGGGAGGATCACCTGAGGTCAGGAATTCGAGACTAGCCTAGCCAACATGATGAAGCCCCGTCTCCACTAAAAATATAAAAATTAGCCGGGCATGGTGGTGGGCGCCTGTAATCCCAGCTACTTGAGAGGCTGAGATAGGAGAATCGCTTGAATCCAGGAGGCAGAGGTTGCAGTGAGCTGAGACTGCACCATTGCACCCCAGCCTGGGTGACAGAGCAAGACTGTCTCAAGAGAAAAAAAAAAAATTAATTTTTTTTTACGTGTAAAAGTTGTTGTAAACTATGGCATATTGCAGCCATTTTTAACAATCAGCTTTATTAAGGTATCTACTGGGTAGAGGCCAGGGATGCTGCTGAACACCCTACAATGCACAGGATGGCCTCCATATCAGCAAAGGATCATCTGCTCCAAATGCGTATACTGTGGAAGCAGAAGAACCCTCCTGTGAGTTCTCAATACCCCAGCCACCAGACTCAGACTCTTCCCATCACACCTCTCTCTGCTTCTTCACATTAATATAACGCTCATACTCCACCCCTAGAATCTAGGCTCGGCCATGTGAATCAGCATCACCCATGAATCATGGTGGGACCTTAACTCAACAGTCACCTCTGAATGTGTGCTGAATGACATCAATCTACACATGACGCACCCAGCAGAGATTGTTTTCAAAAAGGGTCCTAGTAACACCTCCTGACTCTGTCATTCCTTCCACCCACTTCCTTTCCAATATGAATCCAGCTACTCCCATCAACAGATTGGATATCTCTCTACCTCCACAATCTGAACTTGGTCATGTGACTTGGTTTTGACTAATGGAGCCTGAGCAAGTATGAGATAAGCAAGGCTGTATGAGATAAGCAAGGCTGTATGAGATAAGCAAGTGCCTGTGCGTTGGGACTCGCTGCTGGGATCTTCCACCACCACGTGAAGAAGCCTGGGTTAACCTGGAGGTGAGAGACTGTGGGTGAGGCCACTGCAGTTCACCCAGTCTCAGTGCAGCTGGCCTAGACCAGCTACTCAGCAAACCCACAGATTTGTGAGAATCAACAAATACTTGTTTGGGGTACTTTAAGACAAGCAAAAACTAATACGGTATTTCAAAGCTCCAAACTAAACTGACTTATGAAAAGCAAATCATACTCAATTCCTATTGAGATGGCAGTCAGAGCCTGAGATCTGTTGTTCTCTACAACTATTACTGTTAAGCAACACCTGCACCAAGTGGAATGGAACAAATGAATCTGGGGAGCAAGGTACAGGACTTTAAGCAAACAATTCGGCTTTTTTTTTTTGAGTCAGAGTCTCGCTCTGTTGCCTAGGCTGGAATGCAATGGTGCAATCTCAGCTCACTGCAGCCTCCACCTCCTGGGTCCAAGAGGTCCTCCCACTTCAGCCTCCCGAGTATCTGGGACCACAGGTGCATGCCACCACGCCTAGCTACTTTTTGTATTTTTAGTAGAGACAGGGTTTCTACTAAACCTTGGCCAGGCTGGTCTTGAACTCCTGAGCTCAGGTGATCAGCCCGCCTCAGAATTAGGCTTGTTAAAACACTTATTAACAATCAGGGCACATGACAAGCCTCTGCAGCTCACCTAACTCCATATCAGGAAGACACCTCATCAAATGCCATGAAAAAATCCAGATATACTATGTTCCAGCACTCCCATGGCTGGCAGTCAAAAACCCTATTCCAAAATTAGTTCGATCAAAATTAGTTAAAAAGGTTCTTAAACACACCCATATTGACTCCTACGTGATAATCTCTTTCAGGTCTGATCTTTGCTTCTACAATTTCTCCTGGAATCAATGTCATGCTCACTTTAAATAGGGTTATTTATCTGTGTCCAGACCTCTGGTTCCACTTCCATTATCCCAAGGCTATTCTCAAAAATGAATTATAAACGTTTGTTGAACTAGTCAATTGGGACAACTTACCCCAAACCACACTCTTGATCTTAAGCAGAATCATTCACTTTTAAAGTCAAACTCTTGTAACTTCCCAGTCCCCACTCTTACCTATAAGACTTACTCTTGGCTGGGCGTGGTGGCTCACGCCTGTAATCCCAGCACTTTGGGAGGCCAAGACGGAAGGATCACACGGTCAGGAGATCAAGAGCATCCTGGCTAACACGGTGAAACCCTGTCTCTACTAAAAATACAAAAAATTAGCTGGGTGCGGTGGCGGGCGCCTGTAGCCCCAGCTACACGGGAGGCTGAGGCAGGAGAATGGCGTGAACCCGGGAGGCGGAGCTTGCAGTGAGCCGAGATCTGGCCACTGCACTCCAGCCTGGGCGACAGAGCGAGACTCTGTCTCAAAAAAAAAAAAAAAAGACTTACTCTTGAATTCTGTCCTTTCTCTCTCAGCACCTTCCCTTCAGGCTTTATTCACTCCCTGCAAGGTTCATGGAGACCCAGCAACTCCATTCTTTCTGCAGGCATATCATGTCTTGTCCTTCTGCTACACCATCCCTAAAATACCCACATCAATCCAACCCCCTGCCCCTCCCACTCTCACAACCAAGATTTACGTGAGGGAGGAGGACACAGAGAGAGAACTAGAGGTTGAAGTCACTATAAACCTGGCAATCCTAGGTTACTGCCACCTCTTCTTCCTAGAGGAATGTGACCATTAGTTAGGTCCATCCTAAGGCCTTTCTTCCAAAGGTAGCTGCACCTATCACTACCTCCTCTGTTAAGTGCCAACAAAAGATGTTTCTTCCCCCTCCATGGAATCCCATTATTCTATTACATTCTATCACATTCTTCTATTCTCCCTCTCCTACTCTTTCCCATTAACATACAGCAAAAGTTAAGGTTTAAAATAAATACATGAGACAGGGAGCAGTGGCTCATGCCTGTAATCCCAGCACTTTAGGAGGCTGAGGCAGCCAGATCACGAGGTCTTCAAGACCAGCCTGGCCAACATGGTGAAACCCGCTTCTACCAAAAATACAAAAATTAGCTGGGTATGGTGGTGCGAGCCTGTAATCCCAGCTACTTGGGAGGCTGAGGCAGCAGAATTGCCTGAACCCAGGACCCGGGAGGTGGAGGTTTCAGGAAGCCGAGATCGCACCACTGCACTCCAGCCTGGGCTACCAAGTGAGACTCCACCTCAAAAAAATAAATAATAAATAAATAAAATAAACAATAAATGATGCATTTCAATCCCACCTCTTCCTGGTTCTTTCAAAATCAAGGTTCTGGAATTAAGTCTGCAATTGTTACCATTTCTTCCATGTTTCACTTCCTCCTCAACCCACAGCCCTACACAGTGGTCACTGTCTTCTGATCCCGTGACCCCACGCATGCAGTGCTCTTGGCCTTCATCTTAAGTCTGAATTCACAGAGGCATCTAACCCTGATGACCACTCTTTCCTGAGGCTCTCCGCCCCTTGTCAGCCTTCTTTCCTGGTCTTTCCTTCCTCGTTTCAGTCACTATTTAAGTGCCAACCACTGCATGTCACATTTTTCTCTGGGTGACCTTTGTTCTGCATGGTTCCAACACACATGGATACAAAGAAGGCTCCCTCTCGAGAGGATATTATATTCTGCAGGGGTTAGGCCAGCTTGGTTATTAGTGGATCCTAAATGTTTCTTTGCTTACACTGTGCCAGGCGCTGTTATAAGCGCCAAACTGACCTGTAGCCAAGTTAATTTGCCTCCACTTAAGTGTTTCCTCAAATTCAGCATAACATCTGAATTCATCTTTTCCACCATTTTCTCCTCTTTCCCTTTTTTTTTTTTTTTTTTTGAGACGGAGTCTCGCTCTGTCACCCAGGCTGGTGTGCAGTGGCCGGATCTCAGCTCACTGCAAGCTCCGCCTCCCGGGTTTACGCCATTCTCCTGCCTCAGCCTCCGGAGTAGCTGGGACTACAGGCGCCCGCCACCTCGCCCGGCTAGTTTTTTGTATTTTTAGTAGAGACGGGGTTTCACCGTGTTAGCCAGGATGGTCTCGATCTCCTGACCTCGTGATCCGCCCGTCTCGGCCTCCCAAAGTGCTGGGATTACAGGCTTGAGCCACCGCGCCCGGCCTCCTCTTTCTTCTTCTATCTCCGGCCACCCATTTCTCCCTCTCCAATCTGCCCTCGCCATTCTTGTCCAGGTCCCTGAAGACTAGACCCGACAATCTACTCCTCAGCCTTCCCTCCCTCTGCCTCACTGTCCTACTCAGTTTCCACACTGTTGCCTGGGATCTCTCCACACCAAAAAGTAGATTATGGTCCTCTTCAGCCTGAAGAGACTCACCATGGCTTAAGAAGAAACAAACTCCAGAAGGCCCTTCATGAACTGGTTCCTGCTAGCCTGTTTCAACTCATTTCCTGCTACTCCCTCAAAAGCACACCACCACGGCATTCCCTGAATGCCACCAACAGCAACTAAACAAATCACGCCACCGATTCTCCTTTTCCATACTGAAACTAAGCATCCCATGCCCTCTGCCTGGCTATTCCTTCCTCCAACCTCTCCCCCTCCTTCAAGCCCCACAAAGACACTGCGCAGGCATCACTTCCTCTAGGAAACCCTCCTTGACGACCAGTGTGAACTCAGTGTCTGTCTCCAGTTGCACAGCATTCCGGGCTTACTTCAATTGATTTTGCAGAATCAAGATCCCCAGAGATGTTCAACAGGAATCCCATCACAACCGTATCTTTCCTAGGATTTGAGATCAGTGCATTTATTTCTTCCAACTGCCTAAAATGTCTTCAAAACATTCAAATGCTTACATTCAAATACTCAAATGTCTGCCGGGCACGGTGGCTCATGCCTGTAATCCTAGCACTTTGGGAGGCCAAGGCAGGTGGATCACCTGAGGTCAGGAGTTCAACACCAGCTTGACCAACATGGAGAAACCCTGTCTCTACTAAAAATACAAAAAAATTAGCTGGGCATGGTGGCGTGTGCTACTTGGGAGGTTGAAGCAGGAGAATCGCTTGAACCCGGGAGGCAGAGGTTGCAGTGAGTTGAGATCGCGCCATTGCACTCCAGTCTTGGCAATAAGAGGGAAAATCTGTCTCAAAAAACAAAGAAACAAAAAAACACTCAAATGTCTACAAAAATCTTATACACAATATAAAAAACTAGCATCTCTTTTCTTCCTTTGATCTTCACCCAAATCCTCAAAACATGTTCCAAACTCCAGTTTGCAAATTCCACATAAAACCGTATTATACTGGTTTTTATTTGCTACACAAAAGGTTTTCTCTTCCTCTGAGATCTATTTCTTTTGAGTGAGGTATCCGCTTCCATTAAGTTCTGAGTGGTACCCTCATGCCTCCTGGCAATATCTCGAAGACTCCAACAGAAAAACTACAGCACTTACCTCATGTTAAAAATCTTAAGCTCTCCTTTGTTAAATGACATTTAAAAAACACACTGCAGGCCGGGCGCGGTGGCTCAAGCCTGTAATCCCAGCACTTTGGGAGGCCGAGACGGGCGGATCACGAGGTCAGGAGATCGAGACCATCCTGGCTAACACGGTGAAACCCCGTCTCTACTAAAAATACAAAAAAACTAGCCGGCGAGGTGGCGGGCGCCTGTAGTCCCAGCTACTCCGGAGGCTGAGCAGGAGAATGGCGTGAACCCGGGAGGCGGAGCTTGTAGTGAGCTGAGATCCGGCCACTGCACTCCAGCCTGGGCGACAGAGCGAGACTCCGTCTCAAAAAAAAAAAAAAAAAAAAAACACACTGCAATCGTGGGATCAAATGATGTTTTCTGAAAGAAACAGGGTTACACTTGTATTGAGTATACATCTTGCAACTGTCCTAGAGGAAATGTGTTCTTCTGTATTTAAACCTAGACGACACGCCACCACCTCAAGGTTCACCAATGGAAAAATTATTAAATATGCAGTAGTTTAAAAGGATTTTCCATGCATCTGCAAGCAATGGAACATAAGCTAAAATTAATTAAAAGAGATCAATTGAAACAACAGCTGGTATCCACTTTACCCATGACCCCTTTTCTAGAAAAACAAAAAAAACTTAAAATAAGAGCTTTAGACTTTGTTTTTTTGGAGACAGAATCTGTTGCCCAGGCTAGAGTGCCGTGGCACAATCTCAGCTCACTGCAGCCTCTGTCTCCCTGGTTCTAGTGATTCTCATGCCTCAGCCTCCGAGCAGCTGGGACTATAGGCGCATGCCACCATGCCCGCTAATTTTTATTTATAGTAGAGACAGGGCTTCACCATGTTGGCCAGGCTGGTCTCAAACTCCTGACCTCAGGTGACCAGCCCACCTCCACCTCCCAGAGTGCTGGGATTACAGGCGTGAGCCACCCAGCCTCCCAAAGTGCTGGGATTACAAACCAAGAGTCTTAGACTTTGAAAAAAATTAAGGCAAGTTAAACATTTCCACCTTTAAAATGAGAAGACTATCACTTTATAAAACTGTTGTTAAATTAATTGGGAAAAGTATATAAAAATGCTTCCCAAAGTGACAGTAAATATCAAACTATATTACAATATTTTATCTAACAGTGTGTAATTTAAAAAATCTTTTGTCTTCCCAAAAGATTTTAGTCAATGCAGAAATTTAGAGAATAGATGTAAAAAAATTCATGCCAAAAAGTACCCTAAGTTTTCCATTGTGGTCCAGATGCTTAGCTTAACTCATCAACATTTCAGAACTACAACAGCTCAGCAAATAATGGTACTATATTTTTACAGCAGATATAAACACTTGCTAAAGTGTTTTGGTCATCATTTATTAATACACACATACACATACACACACACACAGTCAGATGATAAACAGAGAAAACCAAGATCAAAATGCAACAGGTACCATAAAATGAAAATAAGAGGTAGTTGTAATTCACTCAGCAAGTGTTTTTGAGAATCTACATGCCGCAGTACCAAATAATGTCAGTAGAAATATATTCTACCTAAGTTTTAAAAATTTAATCTGTTAACGATAGCTTTGTTTGAAGTTTTGCCATATTGTTTTTCCTTCTTCAATAAATAGATCAACTTCCAAAAACCTGAAGCCTTTTTCTACAGGGCCAGTAAACGATGAAAAACAAAAGCACACCTGCAGGCAGATCACTTGAGGTCAGGAGTTTGAGATCAGCCTGGCTAACATGGTGAAACCCAGTCTCTATTAAAAAGGCAAAAATTAGCCAGGCGTGGGGGTGAGCACCTGTAATCCCAGCTACTCGGGAGGCTGAGGTAGAAGAATTGCTTGAACCCAGGAGGGGGAGGCTGCAGTGAGCTGAGATTGCACCATTGCACTCTAGCCTGGGCAACAGAGAGAGCCTGTCTCCAAAAAGCCATCTTCCATACTGGTAAAATAATCCCTGAGAAGGCCAGAAAGAGTAAGAAAATGTAATACAGATAAAAGACCAATATGCTGAAAAATGGTAAAGCTGGGTGTACGGGGGTTACTATACTATTTGTCTTTATTTTGTATGTCTGAAAGTTTCCATTAGTCAAAGGGAAAAAAAAGCAATCACTCCAAAGAAGCATAAGAGAGATGCGCCCTGCCTCAAATAAGCCAGCACTTGAGCCTACCCCTGCTTCAACCTCATTTTCCTTCCTAGAGGACAAAGGGCGACGGGTGCCTTTTGAATTCTGAAACGTGCACATAATACCTATTCAAACAAATTTTTCAAAACTTTCAAGAAAGAATACCCTGACTAGTGAGGACCTTAAACATTATTCTTAGCTGGTTTTCCAGCAATTCCCCTCTTGGGTCTGTCTTAATGTACGAATTGTGCCTGAAAGATACCAGATGCTCCTTGACATACAACTCGTTTACAGGGACGTGACCCTCCTAAGTGGAAGAGCTTACTGAATGCCTACTGCTTCTGCACCATCGTAAAGTCGAAAAATCGTCAGGTTAAGGACAGGCACCGTGGCTCATGCCTGTAACCGCAGCACTCTGGGAAGCCAAGCCGGGCAGATCACCTGAGGCCAGGAGTTGGAGACAGCCTGGCCAACATGGAGAAACCGCATTTATACTAAAAATACAAAAATTAGCCGGGCATGGTGGTACGTGCCTGTAATCTGAGCTACTTGGGAAGCTGAGGCACGAGAATCGCTGGAACTCAGGAGGCAGGGTGGTAGTAAGCTGAGATTGCGCCACTGCACTCCAGCCTGAGCAAAAGAGCGAGACTGTCTCAAAAACAGAAAAAAAAAAGAAAAGAAAAAAGAAAAGATCAGATCATCAAGTTAAACCATCTGAAATCAGGGACCATCTATACCCTCATCAATATTATTTACAAATGTAAATTTGGAAACAGCCTAAATACTAAGTAAAACAAAATCAAATTATGATATATCCACAGGATTATTCAGCTACTGAAAATAACGACAGAGTATCATTGAAATGATGTCAAGTGAAAAAGGCAAGGTGCAAAAGAATATAAACTGCAGAAAAAGACACGATGGAAATATCCCTGCATGTGAATCATTATGGTGATTCTTGTCATTTTCCCCCAAAATTTCTAGCATCCTAAAGGCCACCAACATTTCTGTCTTCAGTAGGCAATCCCATTGTTGACAGCCTTCCAAAGACTACAGACTCCCTTAAACAGGCATGGCATTCCAAAATCCAAGATACTCTAGAATATTCCTTCCCTACTCCCTTGTCCCCACTAGCTTTCCTCGCCTTGGAAGGCCCTTTTCTGTCACTCATATTCTCCTCTCCTGTTCATTCTTCTTGCCTTTCTGGGTAGGGTCATTTTTTTCAACCTAGTAGGAAAAATAATGTCCAGTCTTAACCTCTGTTACACAGATATAAGACCCAATGTAAAGGTTTGAAAATAATAACATCTATTCTCTATAGCAGGGGTCCCCAAAGGGTCTGTGGCCTGTCAGGAACCTGGCTGCAGAGCAGGAAGTCTGTCACTCCCCACCGCTCGAATTACCTGAGCTCTGCCTCCTGTCAGATCAGCGGTGGCATTAGATTCTCAAAGGAGTGCCAACCCTACTGTGAACCGCACACGTGAGGGACGTAGGCCGCACTCCTTATGAGAATCTGATGCCTGATGATCTGTCACTGTCTCCCATCACCCCTAGATGGGACCATCTAATTGTAGCATAAGCTCAGGGCTCCCACTGATTCTACATTACGGTGAGTTCTGTAATTATTTCATTACATACCACAAAGTAGCAATAATAAAGTGCACAACAAATGCAATGTGCTTGATTCATCCCCAAACCATCCCCCTACCCCTCGCCCCCAACCAGTCCATGGAAAAACTGTCTTCCATGAAACGAGTACCTGGTGCCAACAAGGTTGGGGACCACTGCTCTATAGCCTACCCAGGCCAGCCAGGTCTTCACATTAAAACATAGTGCCAATGAGTCTGGGGTTACCTGCATGGCTACTAACTATGCTGCACCTCCACTGCAAAGACATGCTCACTGCTTCATGTCAGATTGCTACAAAAGGAGTCTGTACAGAGAAAGTCAAAAATTCAAGCTGATTTCTACATTCTTCAAGAACCAGCCCCAGAGGCATTTTGTTTCCCAGATCTGGGTTTTTAAAACATGGTAGCTTAAGAGTCATGAGAAATTTCTTTCAGACAGCTCAAGAAATGTAAGTCATCTCTATGGCTTCAAAAGAAACCTGGCTTTTTAAAGCCTTCCCCCTCACTCGCTTAGCCATTCCTCACTTCCCTGCCCACGGCAGCTGCTCTTCATACTCAGCTTGCGGCAGGTTGGGGGTGGATCAGTGACTCCTCTTCAGCTACTGTCATTACATGTTCAGCTGGCTACTGTTGTCACTGTCATACTCCCAGCTCGGACACCCCTGCTCAGAGGAAAGCTGGGTACCTGGGTCCCACTCACCAAGATGGGCTTTATCTCTCCAAAGACAGGTACCTTTCCAAAGGTTAAGAAGCCCAAGAGTTTATTTGGAATAATTTTATTGTTTTAATGTTACGTTAAAAAAAATCTTAAAGTCTTAGTTAAATTGCTATATATGTAAGAACACTCTTTCCTATTCACAACCAAAACTTTTTTTTTTTTTTTTTTGGAGATGGAGTCTTGCACTGTCACCCAGGCTGGAGTGCAGTGGTGTGATCTCGGCTCACTGCAACCTCTGCCTCCTGGGTTCAAGTGATTCTCCTATCTCAGCCTCCCGAGTAGCTGGGATTACAGGCACACACCACCATGCCCAGCTAATTTTTGTATTTTTAGAAGAGATAGGGTTTCACCATGTTGACCAGGCTGGTCTTGACCTCAAGAGATCAACCCACCTTGACCTCCCAAAGTGCTGGTATTACAGGTGTGAGCCACTGCATCTGGCCCACAACCAAAACTTAATGCCATGCAGCACATAGTAGTAGTATTCAACTCAGGTAAAGAAAAATCTATTTCTGTAGGACACATGCTTAACAAGTGAAATGCTGGCAGCAATTTAACTAAGACTTCACCAGTTCTTTAAACAGAAAGAAAAGACTCACGCACATGGTCTTTTAAGATTTACAATTTTTATTTTTTCTACAAAATCATGGTAGCAAACCAATTATTTATAACTATTTACCTTAAAATTAAAGCTTTCTTTTGGGAATTTTTTTTTTTTCGAGATGGAGTCTTGCTCTGTCACCCAGGCTGGAGTGCAATGGTGCAATCTCAACTCCCTGCAACCTCCGCCTCCCAGGTTCAAGTAATTCTCCAGCCTCAGCCTCCCAAGTGGCTGGGACTACAGGTGAGCGCCACCATGCCCAGCCAATTTTTTGTATTTTTAGTAGAGACAAGTTTCACCATGTTGGTCAGGCTGGTTTCGAACTCCTGACCTCACGATCAGCCCGCCTCGGCCTCCCAAAAGTTCTGGGATTATAGGCGTGAGCCACCGTGCCCGACCCAGGGAATTTTTTAAATCAGTTTTCGTGTAACTAAATTTCTACCACTCAAATTCATAAATTCATTTAGCAAAATATCAAAATTTTCAAGGTTTCTACAAATGACAATTTTAAGTAAAATAACATGGTTTGGTAGTTAAGCAAAATGATAGCTGACACCTAAAATGGAATTTGGGGAAGATACAGAAAAATGATTCTGAGAGGAGAGGCCAGAGGGCAGCTGGTATTTGGTAGTCTTTGTAGAAAGGCAACATTTAGCTGCTTTATAATTATAGACTGGGCTGGGTGTGGTGGCTCACACTTGTAATCCCAGCACTTTGGGAGGCCAAGATGGGCAGACTGCTTGAGTCCAGGAGCTCAAGACCAGCCTGGACAACATGGCAACACCCCGTCTCTACAAAAAAAAATACAAAAAATTAGTCCGGTGTGGTGGCACGCACCTGTAGTCCCAACTACTTGCGTGGCTGGGGCTGGAGGATCACCTTAGCCTGTGAGGTGGAGGCTGCAGTGAGCCATGCTCCAGCCTGGGTGACAGATTGAGACCTTGTCTCAAAAAAACAAACAAAACCAAGCAATCAAACGCACACGTAATTATAGACTGGAATATCTGGTAAAACCCTAAATAGCTCTAAAAAGAAGGCAAAGAGAAGATAATGTTTTATATCATTTAAAAGTGATATTTCCCTTTGACTATTGAACACAGAAAGTGGTCCTTGAGGCTGAGCACGGTGACTCACACCTGTAATCCCAGCACTTTGGGAGGCCGAGGTGGGTAGATCACCTGAGGTCAGGAGTTCAAGCCCACCCTGGACAACATGATGAAACCCTGTCACTACTAAAAATACAAAAATTAACTGGCCGTGGTGACTGATGTGCGCCTGTAATCCCAGCTATTTGGGAGGCTGAGGCAGGAGAATCACTTGAACTTGGGAGGTGGAGGTTGCAGTGAGCCCAGATATCACACCACTGCCCACTGCACTCCAGCATGGGTGACAGCAAGACTCTCTCAAAAAGAGAAAAAAAAAAAAAAAGGTTAGGACCGGTGATCTTGGCAGTGGGCAAAGAAGGGAAAAGTAACGGTCCTTTTCCCATCCAGCTGCTGACAGTCACGGTGTACTGAATGTCTTAGGCTAGTGTCCCATCAGTTGACAGCCTCAAGCTGCAAGAGCTCCCCAGTCTCAGTCCTGCATCCTGCTCATTAGGAAACCACCACCACACAGGCGGCAAATCACTGATAATAAAGCCAGCCTTGGGGCTGAAAATGAGTCACAAGAACACCAGCAAAATTTCCATAATCCCCAAAGAGGTAATGATTTGCTCAGATTTCAAGTAAATTGTTCTTATTTATTTGGGTGAACATTATACGGTGTTCAAGTTCCATAACTTTTTAAGTGGGAATACAGTACAAACTTAACTAAAGCTAATTCCCTTTTTTCAGTTCAGAGGCTTGTAAACGAAGACAAAGGGAAAGACAATTATCGCCGGCTGTGAGCTGTTGTGGGCACTCCATTATCGACACATTCCTGAATCGGTAATGGCGTGCTGAATTCCAGCCAGCTGTAGGCCAGACCGGCATCACTTTTTAAAAGTAACCACTTTCTCCTTTCTTGAACATAGGTGATGGCTGCAAAACACTGAATGTACCCAATGCCACTCAACTGCACATCTGAAATGTGATGTGACTGTGTTAAAGTTATGTTATGCAACTTCCACCTCAATAAAAACACAATGTTCTCTCCACTCTTTTCAATAATTTAGACAGTGGCTTATTTATTTATAAGGCTTATTTATAAGGCTTCCCTGAATACAAGAGATGAACTCCTACCCAAGGTCTGCAGTTAATCCAGGACTGCAATGAGGATGAACATTTAGCGCCATGTTGAATCTCAGTAGAATTCAAAAGACACATAGGAGATTTCCAAAATAATCAGAAAAAGCACTTAATATCTGCTTCAGTTACTGTGAAGGCTAACACATGAATAGCAAGCTGTATGATCTGTATTCTTTCCACCCTCAAGAAGAGAACAATTCAGCCACATGACTCAGAATAATGGTTGGCAGAACTCCACCTCTGAAGAGTCTACAGAGGTACCATTACTCCATTAGTGATAATGGCTATTGATCTGGAAAAGCTGGGCAGGGGGGTGGCTAGGGAATGGAATATTTAAGATAGTAAGAATTTGAAAGTCTACTGATCCCACTAGGAAGATTTAGAAAAATTACTATAGCCTTTTGCCACCTTTGCCCCCACCACCCCTCATTGAATTAAACTGCTTAACCCAGTAACTTCAACAAAATTAGTAGCCCTGAACCTTTTCTCCCCCCGAGGCAAGTACCAGTAGCCTACTTAAAATATTAACTTCTCAAGAGACTATTAAAAGTCAAAGGACAAGACAGTATTGTCTAATACATAGGATACATTAGGTATTCACCCTCCTTCAATACAAGACTAAACATGTGTCTTAAAAGACCTAACATTCCTCTTTCCTTCTTTTCAAAATACTGGATAATACAGTATTTCTGTCCTGGTTGCCCACATAGAACTATCATTCTGCACAGATTCCAATAGTGTTAGCACCAGGATAATTTCATTAAACTCAAATAAATTTTAATCCATCAACAGGATGATTTCGGCCTTAAAAGAGAGCTCACTTGAGTGGTAAGACTGGGTTCTTTCTCTGCAGTTTCCAAATTCTCCATGATGACTTTTATAAACAGGAAGAAAATTTCTTAGGTAGTTGCCATTTGGGAACACCTACTACATTTCTTATTGAATCCGCACAACTTTTTCAAGTACTGTCCCATTTTACAGATGAGGAAAATGAGGGACAGAGCCTATTTCCTTAAAGTCACAGAAAACAGAGTTGAAAAAAGGTTTTTATTTTACAAACTGTTCTTTCCTCTATACTGTGAAGGTGCAGAAGCACAAATCTAGTAAAAAACAAACTTCCCAAATCTCGATTTAAAAGGTTTTGGAACTGGTTCTCATTCCCTAACAGTAACTGAAAATGACTCAGTAGAAAGTCATCATTTTTTTAAGGTTTTTATTAAAACCTGCCAAATTAATTATCTGAAATAAACACAAGTAAACATCTCATCTCTGCACTATTATCATAAACTATATTCTTGTTTAAAATTTCTTTTATTCCATAAAATATATTATCGTTTAAAATTTCTACTTTTATTCCATCATTGCCCAGTATTTTAAATAAATGAGATGAATGTTTAAAAATATAAAAAAAGCATCTTATAAACTTTTGTGAGAAAGCTAGCAATAGGGTGAACAAGGCCTAGCTAGAGGTCACGGATTTGCATGTTTAAGGGTAAATGAAATCCTTATTTTTTGGACTAATTCTTATCTGGTGGAACATTAAGTGCTTGATTCCACTTGGCTTATCGGCTAATTTCTGCATTACCTTGGATAAATGCCATTTGCACACTCCCTACCAGCCCTTAGGTGCATTGCAGCCTCTGTGTCATTGTGTGTGACATCACTTGGTTGCTATAGATATAGGTGCGAGGTCACTCGCTTTCCTGTGGAACTAGAAATATGGAAAAATTAGAAGAGTCTAAATTAAATAACACGAACTGAAGATATTTCCAATACTGATACCCATTAAAAGTGCAACTTACATCATTTGAGCATTAAAACCTTGTAAGACAGCGACTGTGGCCACAGCAGTATTCCAAATTTCAGAACCGGTTCTCTTCTTTAATAAGGCAAAAACCTTTCTTTGTTAAAATACCTGGTTTAAATGTAAAGGTATCAGCATTGTCCTCTTTTGAGAACCAGTAAAGTTATTCAAGAATTGATCTGTAATATCAATAATGCTTCATTTAAAAGATGTAACATGCAAGGTACACTCCAGCATCCACTTCACAATGGAGATGCATTTGAAAACCTTTGTTACATAAGGCAGGAAATTAAATATTAAGATAGTGGGGGCCTGAAACCATTAATTTTCTACCTTTCATTTCATAATGTTCAATACTTCCCCCTCCACTAATATCAAACTGGTTGACAGCCCATTAGATAAATGTGGTGTCACTGACAAAATGGTGCAATACAGGGAGGAATCTGCAACCCAGACAAAATGCGACAACTGGAGATCAGTATTCTCTTTTCATCAGCATGAAGATGTACTCGCTTTAAAAAAAAAAAAAAAGCCTCAGATGCATCTAACGACCAAAAATTTTTAAAAAGACTTTTTCCCCTTTAAAATAACTCCTCCCAGCCTCCACCCAGTCTAGGCTCTCTGCAATATGACAAATGCAGAATCTTCTGGAATGACTTGATACTGCCTCTCACCACCGCTTTGTTTGCACTATCAGATCAGACAGAATATTTTTTCCCCCAACTTATAGGAATTTCACAGACGCGTGCCTGTATTCAAAAAAGAAACGGCATATGTCACACGGATCGAACCAGTCAGCTACATTCACCACCTTTTATTTTACAGGCAATACCTACCCTTTTCAATACAAAAACATTAGGGAATAAAATAGAGATGACATGTTGAAAACGATCAATGAAAACGCTAGCGAGACAAACATTCCCCCTTCCTAAAAGCCGGAGGACTTGCTTTGGGGGAATGGAGAAAGAAGAGCCTTTTGTTAAGAAAAACGTGAGCAAGGTGGTTTCGATTTTGCGCCACGGAGCTCAGGTTTTCAAGAGACCCTATACAATGTTTCTGGGAAGATTCTCAGGGATCTGTCGGGACAGACAGTGGGGAAGATTTTGGGGGGGCTGGGGAGGTGGAAAACCGGGAGACCTGCTGAGTGAATGGGAAAGGCGCCGCCCAGACACCAGGGAGAGAAAGAGGAACCGCATCCATGCGGTCCCCCGCCCCCACGCCCAGGCTGGGAGGAGGGGGGAAGTGGGGCACAAAGGATGCGCACGGCTCCCCGCTCGGATCCCCTGTACCCCTAGAGCCGCTGGGACCTAAGACCCCGCTCCCAAGTCCAGCCCCGCGGGACCCCGCCCCGCCCTGCGCCCGCGCCGGGCCAGAGAGGCCGCGCCGCGGGGCCCTGGGGATGCCGAGGAGAGGCCGCGTCACAGCCCGTGTTCCTGTCGGCTCTGGGGACCCTCCCCAGACCCCCTCAGTGAGCGAGACGGGGCGGTCACCCCGCCATCGCGACAGGGCGACGAAGCCCCGGGCCTTCCACGCCAAGGACCGCGTCTTCGGAGGGGCAGGGAGCGGCGGGGGAGGGGTGGAGACACTCACGTTCTTCATGGCCGCGGCCATGTCGTCGTAGCGCTCCGCCTGCTCGGCCAGCCGGGCTTTCTGCACCAGTTGCTCGCGGTCCACCATCTTCGCGGGGCTGGGTCTGGCCGGAGAAGGAGGAGGACACTGGGGCGGCCTGAAGGGCTTGGAGGGCGCGATTGGAGCCCAAGTGCCGGAGAGGACCGACCCACGGAACAAGCGGCTGAGGCGGCGGCTGCGCGGAGGAGGCGGCTGGAGCTGCGACCGCGGGACCGGGAGCGAGGCGGCTGCGGCTGCTGTGCGTGCCACGGACGGACAACCCCCTGCGGCCCCGCCCACGCCGCATGACGCAGGCAGGCCCCGCCCGCCCGTCCGCAAGCCCCGCCCAGGCCCCGCCCGGCCCGGCCGCGGCTAGAACTCTCCGCTCCCCAACTCGGCTCACCGCGCGTCTTCCGGGCACCCCGTCCTTTCCCAATGCGCCCCCACTCTCCCCTTTATTCACTTCACTCCCCAGTTCCCTCACCCCACCTTCTCCAGACGCCCCCTTATTCCTCTCCCTTCAGCCCCCCGCCCCGCCAGGCCTCCGACGCATGGGCCCCTGGGAGTTGTAGTGTAACCTGCCGTGGGCTGAGGCGTTGAGAAGACCGAGGACAAAGGGGCGGGCAAGACTACAACTCCCAGCGGAGGTAGCGCGCAGGCGCAGGAGGACTGGGGGTGGTTCGAATCCCGAGGCCGCTGGGGACCCCTGGCGGGGATCAGGGCTGCATCAGTCCCTGCGAGTGCTGATTCACCGCCCCGCCCCATATTCTCCGGGAAATTACGAGAGGAGGGGGCAGGGGCCTCAGTCCTAGACCCTGTTTCCGAGATCACGTAGCAGGTCGTAGTGGGGGAAGGACAGGAGGCGCGTCCACTGTAGATCCAGACTCTCAGTGTGGTGCCTGCCCGCGGGATGGCTGAATTAAGGGTCCAGACTCTGGGGACTGTCACCTCCTCCCCCTACGAGCTTCCACTAACCCCCCACCCCACCTTGAGGCTCTTGGGCCTGACTAGGTGAAAACAAGGACGAACGACAAATACCGGCTGGCCACCCTGGTTGGTTTCCAGAAAGGATGCAGCTGTCTGCTGGCTGACCCTGGAGAACCCCTTCTTTCTCTCCAGGGTGGAGTGCTAAAGATTCAGTTCAGCTACCAGGAGCCTACTCCACGCCTTAATGGGCTGTGTCTAGGGCTTGGTTGTCCAGCCCTTCTCTCCCCTCCTAGGCATACATACCTACTGAGGTCACACTGATATATTCTTGTTCATATTATCCGACGTAGCTTAAAGATAGCATAGGTTTTTTTGCTTTGTTTTGTTTTTTGTAGAGACGAGGGTCTAGCTTTGTTGCCCATGCTAGTCTCGAACTCCTGGGCTTGAGCGATCCTCACGCCTCGGCCTCCCAAAGTGCTGGGATTACAGACATGAGCCACCATGCCTGCAGGCCCCATAGTTTTGACTGCACATTTTATTTACTTTATGTATTCAACAATTATCTATGAGAAGCTACTGTGTTCCAAGCCCTATTCTAAGCCACAAGGTACAGTAGTGAACAAAACAGAAAAAAAATCCCTGCCCAAGAAAATAGGCAAGACATGTACAGTATGCTAGAAGTCAATAAGAAGTGAGCTTTGAGGTTGCAGTGAGCTGAGATCGCGCCACTGCACGCCAGCATGGGTGACAGAGCAAGACTCCATCTCAAAAAAAAAAAAAAAAAAAAAAGGAAGTGAGCTTTGACCGGTCCTGGTGACTCACACCTGTAATCCCAACACTTTGGGAGGCCGAAGCGGGTGGATCATCTGAGGTCAGGAGTTCGAGACCAGCCTGGCTAATGTGGCGAAACCCCATCTCTACTAAAAATACAAAAATTAGCTGAGCACCTGTAATCCCAGCTGCTGGGGAGGCTGAGGCAGAAGAACTCTTGAACCTGGGGGGCGGGGGTTGCAGTGAGCTGAGATGGTGCCATTGCACTCCAGCCTGGGCAACAAGAGCGAAAATCCATATTAAAAAAAAAAAAAGTGAGCTTTGCAGACACTGCTGCCACCAGGAGTACTCTACTGCTGGCCATGGTCAATCCCACCGTGTTCTTTGACATTACGGTCAAGCCCTCGGGCTGCGTCTCCTTCAAGGTTAGGGGCCTGGAAACCAAGAAGCCAAGAAGTGACCTCTCTAAACCGTAAAGCCATGTTAACATATCAGAGCTGTTAGCAGACAAGGTTCTAAAGACAGCAGAAAACTTTCGTTTTCTGAGCACTGGAGAGAAAGGATTTGATTATGGGTTGCTACTCTCTCTTTTTTTTTTTTTTTGAGACGAAGTCTCGCTCTGTAGCCCAGGCTGGAGTGTAGTGGAGCAATCTCGGCTCACTGCAATCTCTGCCTCCCGGGTTCAAGCGATTCTCCTGCCTCAGCCTCTTGAGTACCTGGGATTACAGGCACGCGCCACCACGCCCGTCTAATTTTTGTGTTTTTAGTAGAGATGGTGTTTCACCATATTACTCAGGCTGGTGTCGAACTCCTGACCTCATGATCCGCCCACCTCAGCCTCCCAAAGTGCTGGGATTACAGGCGTGAGCCACCACGCCTGGCAAGGGTTCCTACTTACACAGAATTATTCCAGGGATTATGTGTCAGGGTGGTAACTTCACACACCATAATGGCACTGGTGGCAAGTCCATCTATGGGCAGAAATTTGATGACGAAAACCTCATCCTGAAGCATACAGATTCTGGCATCTTGCCCATGGCAGATGCTGGACCCAACACAAACACTTCCCAGTTTGTCATCTGCACTGCCAGACTGAGTGGTTAGATGGCAAGCATGGTGGTCTTTGGCGAGGTGAAAGCAAGTATGAATATTGTGGAGGCCATGGAGCACTTTGGGTCCAGGAATGGCAAGACCAGCAAGAAGATCACTATTGCTATGGGCGGGTGCGGTGGCTCACTCCTGTAATCCTAGCACTTTGGGAGGCCGAGGCAGGCAGATCACTTGAGGTCCGGAGTTTGAGACCAGCCTGGCCAACATGGTGAAATTCCGTCTCTACTAAAAATACAAAAATTAGCTGAGCGCCTATAATCCCAGCTGCTGGGGAGGCTGAGGCAGAAGAACTCTTGAACCTGGGGGGCGGGGGTTGCAGTGAGCTGAGATGGTGCCATTGCACTCCAGCCTGGGCAACAAGAGCGAAAATCCATATTAAAAAAAAAAAAAAGTGAGCTTTGCAGACACTGCTGCCACCAGGAGTACTCTACTGCTGGCCATGGTCAATCCCACCGTGTTCTTTGACATTACGGTCAAGCCCTCGGGCTGCGTCTCCTTCAAGGTTAGGGGCCTGGAAACCAAGAAGCCAAGAAGTGACCTCTCTAAACCGTAAAGCCATGTTAACATATCAGAGCTGTTAGCAGACAAGGTTCTAAAGACAGCAGAAAACTTTCGTTTTCTGAGCACTGGAGAGAAAGGATTTGATTATGGGTTGCTACTCTCTCTTTTTTTTTTTTTTGAGACGAAGTCTCGCTCTGTAGCCCAGGCTGGAGTGTAGTGGAGCAATCTCGGCTCACTGCAATCTCTGCCTCCCAGGTTCAAGCGATTCTCCTGCCTCAGCCTCTTGAGTACCTGGGATTACAGGCACGCGCCACCACGCCCGTCTAATTTTTGTGTTTTTAGTAGAGATGGTGTTTCACCATATTACTCAGCTGGTGTCGAACTCCTGACCTCATGATCCGCCCACCTCAGCCTCCCAAAGTGCTGGATTACAGGCGTGAGCCACCACGCCTGGCAAGGGTTCCTACTTACACAGAATTATTCCAGGGATTATGTGTCAGGGTGGTACTTCACACACCATAATGGCACTGGTGGCAAGTCCATCTATGGGCAGAAATTTGATGACGAAAACCTCATCCTGAAGCATACAGATTCTGGCATCTTGCCCATGGCAGATGCTGGACCCAACACAAACACTTCCCAGTTTGTCATCTGCACTGCCAAGACTGAGTGGTTAGATGGCAAGCATGGTGGTCTTTGGCGAGGTGAAAGCAAGTATGAATATTGTGGAGGCCATGGAGCACTTTGGGTCCAGGAATGGCAAGACCAGCAAGAAGATCACTATTGCTATGGGCGGGTGCGGTGGCTCACTCCTGTAATCCTAGCACTTTGGGAGGCCGAGGCAGGCAGATCACTTGAGGTCCGGAGTTTGAGACCAGCCTGGCCAACATGGTGAAATTCCGTCTCTACTAAAAATACAAAAATTAGCTGGGCGTGGTGGCAGGTGCCTGTAGTCCCAGCTACTCCAGAGGCTGACGCAGGAGAATCACTGGAACTTGGGAGGCAGAGGTTGCAGTGAGCTGAGATTGCACCATTGCACTCCAGCCTGGGTGACAAGAGCGAAACTCCACCTAAAAAAAAAAAAAAAAAAATCACCATTGCTGACTATGAACAACTCTAATAAATTTGACTTGTGTTTTATCTTAACCACCAGACCATTTCTTCAGTAGCTCAGGAGAGCACCTATCCACCCCATTTGCTTCCAGTATCCTATCGTCTTTGTGCTCTTGCTACAGTTCCATTTGGGTCCCATGTTTGTTTGTTTGTTTGTTTGTTTTGAAATGGAGTCTTGCTCTGTTGCCCAGGCTGGAGTGCAGTGGCCGGATCTCGGCTCACTGCAAGCTCCGCCTCCTGGGTTTACGCCATTCTCCTGCCTCGGCCTCCCGAGTAGCTGGGACTACAGGCGCCTGCCACCTCGCCCGGCTAGTTTTTTTTTTTTTTTGTATTTTTTAGTAGAGACGGGGTTTCATCGTGTTAGCCAGGATGGTCTCGATCTCCTGACCTCGTGATCCGCCCGTCTCGGCCTCCCAAAGTGCTAGGATTACAGGCTTGAGCCACCGCGCCCAGCCTGGGTCCCATGTTTTTCTTATTCCCTTCCACGTCTGGTTGAATTGCAGAGGTAAGATTGTGACTATGAAATAAAAACTAAATAACAACAAAAAAATCAATAAGAAGTGAAAAATAAAATAGGAAACATGAAGTGTGGATGAGAATCTGGAATGAAAGAGTTTCCGTCGGGGAATATTGCAGGCTCTATGCCAGCTGCTGGAGGACCCCTGTCCTCAAGGAATTCAGAGTATGTTAAGCACTGTAAATATTTTGTTTAAAAAATAACTTATTTCAGGCTGCATAGGAATAGGTTCTGAAAAACTTCTCCAGGGAGTTTGGTAACATTTCCAACCCAGACTTTAAAGGATTGTAGGATTTGAGAGCAGGCAGAGGCACAGGTAGCAAGACTCAAAGGCAAGTTCCTCCCTGATTTATTTATTTATGTACTCATTTTTTAGAGGTGGGGATCTCACTGTATAGCCCAGGCTGGAGTACAGTGGTAGAATCATAGTTCGCTGTAGCCTCCAATTTCTGGGCTCAAGTGATCCTCCCACCTTAGCCTCCTGAGTAGCGGGGACTACAGGCATGTACCACCACACCCAGCTCCCCTGAAATATTTATTGATAGGCAAATAATCTGATGAATCTGGTGTCTAGGTGATGGGTAAGGGGCTAGGGATAGAGTCACGGGCCAGAATATGAGGGGTACTAAATGGGAGCCCCAGGAGTTAAATTTTTATTCTAAAATTAATTGGAAGCCTGTGAAGAGATTTTAACAGTGGCAGAAAATGATCAGCTTCAGGTTTTGTCTTCTTCATCATCACCTTGGCTGCTCAGTGCTTAGCATAGTAACTGACACATGATAAATACATGGAGAGAGCATAGGAAATAAGTAAATGAATATGGCCGGGTGCAGTGGCTCATGCCTGTAATCCTAGCACTTTGGGAGGCCGAGGTGGGCGCATCACCTGAGGTCAGGAGTTTGAGACCAGCCTGGCCAACATGGCGAAACCTTGTCTCTACTAAAAATACAAAAATTAGCCAAGTGTGGTGACGCGTGCCTGTAGTCTCATCTACTCAGGAGGCTAAGGCAGGAGAATCGCTTGAACCCAGGAGGTGGAGGTTGCAGTGAGCCAAGATTGTGCCACTGCACTCCAGCCTGGGTGACAGAGCGAGACCACGTCTCAAAAAAGAAAAGAAAAAAAAAAAGAAATGAATGTGGTTATAGTCCTAGCTACTCAGGAGGCCAAGGCAGGAAGATTACTTGAGGCCAAGAGTTCGAGACTAGCCTGAGCAACATAGCAATACCTCATTTCTACAAAAAAAAAATTTAAACATTAGCTGGGCATGGTCATTCCAGCTATTTGGGGGGCTGAGGCGGGAAGATTGCTTGAACCCAGGAGTTGGAGGCTGCAGTGAGCAGTGATCACACCACTGTACTCCAGTCTGGGCAACACAGCAAGACCCTGTCTCTAAAAATAAAAAAAAAAATGAAAATAATGATTTTAAAAAATGGAAAGAAAGAAATGAATGAGGGAAGAAAGGAGTGTGCTTTGGGGAGACTGTACTGGCAGGAGGTGGATGAGATGGACTGAGTGGGGAGAGAGTCTAGAAATAGTTTTCTCCCCCTCCTCCAACATAAGATCTGGCCCGGACCCTCTTCTCTTACCACACCACCCAGCAAAATGCGATCCTGCTGCTGAATAAACCCTCCCACTTCCTTCTGTCTCTTGCATCAGTGTTCGCCAAGTCATTCCTCTTCCTTTCTCTTCCTCCCTGCAGGGCAGGCCTGAGCTCCTCTGGCCCCGGCATCACTAGTCCATGGGAATGAGCCCTGACTGCCAACCTGGGTTGCCCACATGTGGCTTAAACGGGTCCATGATTCAGGACCAGATGTGAAATCTCAGGAACTTCCTGGCCCATTTCAGGCTACCTCTCTGACCTCTCCACCTCAGTTCCTTCCCCCAACAGTCTAATGCACAAAGGGAAAAAAAAAAAAACAGCTCAGGCCAAATCTGTTTGGGAAAAAGAAAAATAAAGCAGATGCAAAGAAAACGATGTTTCACAGCCAAACAGGAATGACATCCGCAGCCTCCACACGGAGCCTCCCCTCCGATGGTGCAGGGGAGAGTTGGCCGTGCCTTCCTTTCCCTTCTGATTTTGCAAGGCTCTAGGCTTCCAGCTGCAGCTGCCCACAGGTCCTGGCTGTTTAGAGGGCGGCTTCGGAGGCATGACGACATCACAAAGAGCAAATGGCTTCAGATCCTGGCTTCCTCCTCCACTGCCTGGTGGTGCAGAAAGAAACCTGGAGCAAGGACATTAAGAGCTAGCATTCTGGCTTCTGCCTGGCCCCTAGCTCTGCATGCCAGACCTGTCCCTTCTCTGGGTCTAATTTCCCATCTTGAAAATGTGAAATTAAACTAAAGAAGCACTAAGTGCCCCACCCAGCTGTGATGAGTCATAGTTCTAGATTCAGCATGTTCTTCTTCTGAAATGGAAGCTACTGGCATTCTTTTTTTTTTTTTTTTTTTTTTAAGACGGAGTTTCGCTCTTGTTGCCCAGGCTAGAGTGCAACAGTGCGATCTCAGCTTACCACAACCTCCGCCTCCCGGATTCAAGCGATTCTTCTGCCTCAGCCTTCCGATTAGCTGGGATTACAGGCACGCGCCACCACGCCTGGCTAATTTTTGTATTTTTAGTAGAGATGGGGTTTCATCATGTTCGCCAGGCTGGTCTCGAACTCCTGACCTCAAGTGATCCACCTGCCTCGGCCTCCTAAAGTGCTGGGATTACAGATGTGAGCCACCGTGCCTGGCCACTACTGGCATTCTTTAGCTGTGGAAATGGGGAGTCCGGGAAATCTGTGCCTGCAGACCTGGGAGACAGTTGAGGCCCTAGGGTGGAAAAGCTCAGAATCATCTCTGGGTTTTTTTAGGCGGAGTCTTGCTCTGTCACCCAGGCTGGAGTGCAGTGGCATGATTCTGGCTCACTGCAACCTCTGCCTCCCGGGGTTCAAGTGATTTTTCTGCCTCAGCTTCCTGAGTAGCTGGGATTACAGGTGCACACCACCATGCCTGGCTTATTTTTGTACTTTTAGTAGAGATAGGGTTTCACCATGGTGGCCAGGCTGAACTCGAACTCCTGACCTCAGGTGATCCACCTGCCTCAGCTTTCCAAAGTACTGGGATTACAGGTGTGAGCCACTGCACCCAGCCTCATCCCTGTTTTTTAAGACAAGGAAGCGGAGACACAGAGAGGCTGTGTGATCAGCCAAAAGTCACACAGCCTCTCTGTGTCTCAGCTAACAGAGCCTGAATTCAAATCCAGGCAGACCTCCTAGACTCTTAGCAGCAAAGGCACCGTTTCCTGTCCAGGATCTACCATCCTTGGCATCTGCTCAGGAAAGGAGTGACTAACCTGACCGAAGGACACCCTCCATCCCCTTCTCCAGTGCTGGAGGATATGACATTTTAAATGCATCCTCTCCGGCTGGGTTGGTGGACACGCAGGCCAGCCAGGGACATGATTGTCCTGCTGTTTCTGTGCAGTCATAAATCCCTGCAGCCCCATCCCCTAGTTTCTGGCTTCCTCCTGCGACTGGAAAGCTCCCTGATTAGTGCAGAGGCAGCAGCAGCAGCAGCATCTTCTGAAACCAAGCAGCAATGCTCCCCGCCCTGTCCTTTGGGAACACTTCCCTGTCACTGCCTTAGCAGGCTGTCCTGCAGCAGGGACAAAGAATGACAGGAAATCTCTGCAGCCTGCCTCTCCTTCTGAGGATCTCAGGCCAGTGGAGGAGGCATGAGCCCGGGAGGCAGGACCCACACAGTTTGAAGCCCTAACTTTGCCATTAATCTTGCTGGGTGACTTTGGGCAAATCACTTTGCCTCTCTGGGTCTCAGATTGTGCATCTATAAAATAGAGGAACCAGGTGGATGCTTCTTGAGATCTTCCAGTTTATAGCAACAGCTTTTCAACTAATGGCACCATCTCAGTGTCTTTCCATTCTCTCTAGTGAAAGATCCAAAATATCTTTTTTTTTTTTCTTCTGAGATAGGGTCACGCTCTATCGTCCAGGCTGAACTGCAGTGGTGCCATCATAGCTTACCACAGCGTTGACCTCCTAGGCTCAGATGATCCTTCCACCTTAGCCTTCAGAGCAGTTGGGAATACAGGCTCACACCACCACACCCGGTAGAAAAAAAATGTCTACTTTTTTTTTTGTAGAGATAGGGTCTACGTTTAGTTGTCCAAGCAGGTCCCAAATTCCTGGGCTCAAGCAATCCTCCTGCCTCGACCTCCCAAAGTGCTGGAATTACAGATATGAGTCACCACACCTGGGCAGCCTGGGCTTTTTCTTTTCTTTTCCTTCTTTCTTTCTTTTTTTTTTTTTTCTTTTTTTGAGACGGAGTTTCGCTCTTGTTGCCCAGGCTGGAGTGCAATGGCACGATCTCAGCTCACCATAACCTCCACCTCCCGGGTTCAAGCAATTCTCTTGCCTCAGTCTCCTGAGTAGAAGGGACTACAGTCATGTGCCACCACGCCCAGCTAATTTTGTATTTTTAGTAGAGACAGGGTTTCTCCATGTTGGCCAGGCTGGTCTCGAACTCCTGACCTCAGGTGATCTGCCCGCCTCGGCCTCCTAAAGTGCTGGGATTACAGGCGTGAGCCACTGCACCTGGCCCAGTCTGGGCTTTTTCAAAAGCTGTTCCTTGTGCTGAAAACTCTTTCTGTGCCCACCCCCATTAGACCCATACCTCCTCATCTTCACTCAGACACTGAATTGAACTAACCACTCTCTCCTTGGTCCCCATGGGCTCTCCTGCCATGTTCTCTAGAGAAAAGCCCAGACCACCATATTGCACTCAGATGTATATGAGTCTGTCTTCTCTGAGGTCATATTCCTCAAAGACATGGACTCAATCTGAGCCATCTCTGATCTCTAAGCCTAGCATGGAGCAGGTGCTCGGCGAAGTTGTGTTCAATGAAAGAGACTCTCTGCTTTAAGAAGGGAATCAGGCCAGGCGTTGTGACTCACACCTTTAACTCCATAACCCCAGCACTTTGGGAGGCTGAGGTGGGAGGTTCACATGACCCCAGGAGTTGGAGGCTGCAGTGAGCTATGATGGCGCCACTGCACTCCAGTCTAAGCAACACAGTGAGACGCTATCTCAAAAAATACAAAAATAAAAAATAATTTTTTTTAAAGCCGGCCAGGTGCAGTGCCTCATGCCTGTAATCCCATCACTTTGGGAGGCCAAGATGGGTGGATCACTTGAAGCCAGGCATTCAAGACCATCCTGGCCAACATGATGAAACCTTGTCTCTACTAAAAATACAAAAGTTAGCCAGGAATGGTGGTACATGTCTGTAATCTCAGCTACTTGGGGAGGCTGAGGTTAGAGAATTGCTGGAACCCAGGAGGCAAAGGTTGCTGTGAGCCAAGATCGCGCTGCTATACTCCAGCCTGGGAGACAGAGAAAGACTCTGTCTAAAAAAAAAAAAAAATGTATCCCACCAAGGGAATATGTATCACCATGAAAAAAATGGGCCACTGTCTCAAAGAGACAAGTATTCTCAAGAGGGAGAAGAGCCTGGGCTGCAATTTTCTCCCAAAACCCAGCTGTGTGAACTTAGGCCAAGTACTTTACCAATCCAGAGCTTGGGTTCTCCAACTGAATCTTAAAGAGAAAACTGTACCATGCCCTTTGAATCAAACTGTGAAATGAACAGCAGTATTCTTCGACTTCATAGAAAAATCTGGAGTATTTTGGTACTTGGAATACCAACAGAGGACAAATGACTTGTGGGGGACCCACAGTGACGGGATGGTGGCAGCCTGTGGTTTTTCGCGTGTGTGTGTGTGTGCGCGTATGTGTGTGTATTGACACAGGGTCTCCCTTTGTCACTCAGGCTGGAGTGCAATGGTGTGATCATGGCTCACTGCAGCCCTCAACCTCCCAAGTTCAAGCGATCCTCCCACCTCAGCCTCCCAAGTAGCTGGGACTACAGGTGCACACCACCACACCCAACTAATTTTTTTTTTTTTTTTTTTTTAGAGACAGTGTCTCGCTGTGTTGTCTAGGCTGGTCTCAAACTCCTGACCTCAAACAATCTTCCCACCTCAGCCTACCAAAGTACTAGGATTACAGGTGTGAGCCACCACTGATGGCTGTTTTTGTGTTTTTAGAGGACTCCAAGTGGAGAAAGCCCATCAATTTCAGCTTAGTTCAAGGAAGTGATTTCTCCATCAGCTGGAGCTGTCCAGCAATGGCGGGGGAGTCAGGGGACAGAGACCACTGCTCATGGGTGATGCTGAGCGCTGGTCCTCAGCCTAGGTGTGCATCACAGTCCCCCAACACTCTGAGGAAGCTGATCTAGAATAGGCCCCAGACCCCACCTAGACATAGTGGATCAGTCTCCAGTGCTGAGAGGTCTGAGGATCTGTATGTTTTCAAATCTCTCTGAGGGTTTATGCACCACCAGTGGTCTGAAGGAGGCCAGCCTGGGTTGCCTGAAAAGGAAGGAAAACAGCCAGGAAGGGTCCCGGGAGCTGGCTGGAAGGGGTGCAGGAGCTGGCATTTTCTGGTATTGGCCGTTCTGCCAAGTCTGCCCAGCACTAATGCTTCCAGAGCGCAAATCCCACTTGGTCATGTAATAGGAACGCCAGTGCTGACGCAGCAGGCAGACAGGAGCCCAGGCTGCACCAGGGCAGGAGGTAGGCACAGACATTCATCCCCAACTCCTTGCTCTGAGCCTGGGGACAGGCAGGGGCAAAAGACACCATCTCCACCTCCAGCTTCCAGCACAGTCAAGATGACTCAGGGGCG
The DNA here is from genome assembly GCF_009764315.1 of Trachypithecus francoisi. Classification (NCBI taxonomy): domain Eukaryota; kingdom Metazoa; phylum Chordata; class Mammalia; order Primates; family Cercopithecidae; genus Trachypithecus; species Trachypithecus francoisi. The sequence goes on along the minus strand of NW_022681469.1, from coordinate 117,705,374 downwards.
TGGACCCTGCAGTGCCTTCTAGGTTTCAGAGCCAGCCAGATGCCCTTTCTGTCTTCCTGGAGTTTGGGATTGTTAAGTTGGAAAGGACTGCAGTGGGACTCTAGTTTGTCCAGGATAGAAATCTTGTATACAGCTCTTCATCTCCTTGTTCTCAGCCCTTCCTAGCACACCTCTAGCCACAGGCAATTTACCATTCCCCGAGGTCACCTTTCCACTATGGGACAGCTCTCACATTCCCAGAACCTTCTGTCCGTGCTTTCTTATTCTACCCTCTGGGATTAAAAGAAAAAAAATACGGGCCGGACACGGTGGCTCACGCCTGTAATCCCAGCACTTTGGGAGGCCAAGGTGGGAGGATTGCTTGAGCTCAGGAGTTCAAGACCAGCCTGGGAAACTTGGTGAAACCCCATGTCTACCAACAATACAAAAAATTAGCTGGGTGGGATGATGCACGATTGTGGTCTCAGCTACTCGGGAGGCTGGGGTAGGAGGATGGCTTGAGCCTGGGAGGCAGAGGTTGCAGTGAGCTGAGATCATGCCACTCCACTCCAGCCTGGGTGACAGAGTGAGGCTCCATCAAAAAAAAAAGAAAGAAAAGAAAAAGGATAACTTTCCTTCTCCCTAACAGCTTTTTAAATTTAAAAAAAAATGCCAGGCGCGGTGGCTCAAGCCTGTAATCCCAGCACTTTGGGAGGCCAAGACGGGCGGATCACGAGGTCAGGAGATCAAGACCATCCTGGCTAACCTGATGAAACCCCGTCTCTACTAAAAAATACAAAAAACTAGCCGGGCGTGGTGGCGGGCGCCTGTAGTCCCAGCTACTTGGGAGGCTGAGGCAGGAGAATGGCGTAAACCCGGGAGGCAGAGCTTGCAGTGAGCTGAGATCCGGCCACTGCACTCCAGTGACAGAGCGAGACTCTGTCTAAAAAAAAAAAAAAAATTTTTTAACTTGTAGTAGAGGCGAGATCTGACTATGTTGTCCAGGCTTAAGTGCAGTGGTAGGATCATAGCTCACTGCAGCCTCCAACTCCTGGGCTCAAGTGATCCTCCCACCTCAGCCTCCTGAGTAGCTGGGACTACAGGCGCCACCATGACCAGTTAACCTGTTTTGTGTAGGGGTGAGGATCTCGCTATGTTGCCCAGACTGGTCCCAAACTCCTGGCCTCAAATGATCCTCCGCACCTTGGCCTCCCAAAGTGCTGGGATTAAAGGCGTGAGCCTCCACTGCCAGCTTCCAGCAGCTTTTTTTTTTTCTTTTCTTTTTTTTTTTTTTGAGACACAGTTTCATTCTGTTGCCAGACTGGAGTGCAGTGGCCCAATCTCAGCTCACTGCAACCTCCACCTCTCGGATTCAAGCAATTCTCCTGCCTTAGCCTCCCGGGTAGCTGGGGACTACAAGCACGCACCACCACGCCCAGGTAATTTTTGCATTTTTAGTAGAGATGGGGTTTCACCATGTTGGCCAGGATAGTCTCGATCTCCCGACCTCGTGATCTGCCTGCCTCAGCCTCCCAAAGTGCTGGGATTACAGGCATGAGCCACCACGCCCAGCCCAGCAGCTCTTAACGATGACACCAAACATAAAAATTAGCCAGGCATGGTGGCACGCACCTATAGTCCCAGCTACTTGGGAGGCTGAGGCAGGAGAATCTCTTGAACCAGGGAGGCGAAGGTTGCAGTGAGCTGAGATTGCACCACTGCACTCCAGTCTGGGCGCCAGATAGAGACTCCGCATCAATAAATCAATCGATCAATCATGACACCAGAATATGTGAAGACCTTTTGTCCCCACATTGGACACTCTCCAGGAGTGGAGAGTAGGTTTTCACCAAGTGCTTCTCTCCATCCATAATGCCTGTTGTGCAATGGAAATGGAAAGATGACCAACAACATCGATGGCCACGACATGGGGTGCTAGGCTCTTGACACCACCCCCTTTGAGAAATATGAGCCCAGAGCATTACATAAGGCCAAAGAGCACCTTAGGACAAGTGAAGGTTTGGCCTCCAGCCCCAGGGTGGTCTACATAAAAGGCTGCCTTGGGGCCGGGCGCAATGGCTCACGCCTGTAATCCCAACACTTTGGGAGGCTGAGGCAGGTGGATCACGAGGTCAAGAGATCGAGACCATTGTGGCCAACATGGTGAAACCCTGTCTCTACTAAAAATACAAAAATTAGCTGGGTGTGGTGGTGCACACCTGTAGTCCCAGCTACTTGGGAGGCTGGGGCAGGAGAATCGCTTGAACCTAGGTGATGGAGATTTCAGTGAGCCGAGAGCATGCCACTGCACACCAGCAACAGAGTGAGACCAAGTCTCAAAAAAAAAAAAAAAAAAAAAAGGCTACTTTAGGCTCTGTAATTAATGCTCTATCCTCCCCTGTCCCTGCCTCGGTCCCCAACACTCAGACGGTGGGGAAAGGCCAATAAGAAGAAGAAACAGGGGAGCAAATGCGTGCCCCCAGACCCCAGTGGACAGCCAGTCAGTGGAGTCGCTGGGTTGTAAACCTGGCTCTTGTGTTTCCTGTTCCCTATCCCACCATCCAGAAGCACCAGCTCAGTGGAGGGAATTTCTTCTTTTTCTTTTCTCTTCTTTTTTTTTTTTTTTGAGACAGAGAATGGAGTGACATCTTTTTTTTTTTTCCAGATGGAATCTCTGTCACCCAGGCTGGAGTGCGGAGGCACAATCTTGGCTCACTGCAACCTCCACCTCTCAGGTTCAAGCTATTCTCCTGCCTCAGCCTCCTGGGTAGCTGGGATCACGGGTGCCCACCAACATGCCCAGTTAATTTTGTATTTTTAGTAGAGACAGGGTTTCACCATGTTGGTCAGGCTGTCTCGAACTCTTGACCTCAGGTGATCCACCCGCCCCGGCCTCCCAAAGTGCTGGGATTACAGGTGTGAGCCACTGCGCTTGGCCAGCTGGATTTATTTCTAACCCCGTCTATCAGAGGATGCAGAGGAAGGTAGGTAGGTGAGGGAGGGGACAGAGGGAAGAAGCAAATGACCTGCCCCCTCATGGGAATGAGAAGGAGTGTGCTCTCTGCAAGAGTCAGAGTCAAGGCCCCACTGACGAAGTTGGAGGGAGTGCAGTTGCCAGGTGGACTGCCCAAGACTGTGGCCATCCATGCTGGATTCAGGAGCCAGGACAGCAAATAGAACCCTAGAGGCCTGGTTCCAACAATGACTTGCTAAATAACCTTAAAGCAATCACTTCTCTTCTGTGGATCTTTGTCTTTCCTTTGTTAAATGAGGAACCAGTGATCCATCAGCTCAAAACAAGCCACTTGAGTTAATATGAGAACCTTTACATTTTCTTGCCTTTGCCAAAGTTATCTGAACTCCAGCTATCTTGTGCACATCAGAAGTGCTTGATGACAGTGGCTCACGCCTATAATCCCAACACTTTGGGATGCTGAGTCAGATGGATTACTTGAGGTCAGGAGTTCAAGACCAGCCTGGCCAACATGGTGAAACCGCGTCTCTACTAAAAAAAAAAAAAAAAAAATACAAAAATGGGCCGGGTGCGGTGACTCACACCTGTAATCCCAGTACTTTGGGAGGCCAAAGCGGGCAGATCACGAGGTCAGGAGATGGAGACCATCTTGGCTAACACTATGAAACCCCATCTCTACTAAAAATACAAACAATTAGCCAGGTGTGGTGGCAGGTGCCTGCAGTCCCAGCTACTCAGGAGGCTGAGGCAGGAGAATGGCGTGAACCCAGGAGGCAGAGCTTGCAGTGAGCTGAGATTGCACCACTGCACTCCAGCCTGGGTGACAGAACGAGATTCTGTCTCAAAATATATATATATATATATGTGTGTATATATATATACACACACACACACACACAAATGGGCCTGGTACGGTGGCTCACGCCTGTCATCCCAGCACTTTGGGAGGCCAAGGTGGGTGGATGAGACCAGCCTGACTAACATGGAGAAACCCTTTCTCTACTAAAAATACAAAATTAGCCGGGTGTGGTGATACATGCCTGTAATTCCAGCTATTCGTGAGGCTGAGGCAGGAGAATCGCCTGAACCTAAGAGGTAGAGGTTGCAGTGAGCCAAGATCGTGTCATTGCACTCCAGCCTGGGTAACAAGAGTAAAACTCCATCTCAAAAAAAAGAAACAAAAATTAGCCAAGCGTGGTGGTGTGCGCCTGTAATCCCAGTTACTCAGGAGGCTGAGGCAGGAGAATCGCTTGAACCCAGGAGGTGGAGGTTGCAGTGAGCCAAGATTGTGCCACTGCACTCCAGCCTCGGTGACAGAGCTAGACTCCATCTCGAAAAAATAAAATAAAAATTAAGTGCTCAATGAGCCATGCACAGTGGCATATGCCTGTAGTCCCAGGTATTTGAGAAGCTGAGGCAGGAGGATTGCTTGAGCTTGGGAGTTCAAGACCAGCCTGGGCAACATACTAAGACCCCATTTCATAGAAAGAGAAAATGCATACATATATAAAGAGGGTGTGATGGCATCATGGAGATTTTCTAGGTTCTGGGACTGGGGGACGGTAAGATAAAAGGTCCTGAGAAGCAAAACCTGAAGACAGACTAGCTGGACTAGCTGTTGACCTTCTTCTCTTTTCTTTTCTTTTCTTTTCTTTTCTTTTCTTTTCTTTTCTTTGACAGAATCTTGCTCTGTTGCTCAGGCTGGAGTGCAGCAGCGCGATCTGGGCTCACTGCAAACTCTGCCTCCATCTCAAAAAAAAAAAGAAAAAAGATTTGGAGTCCTGGCTGGGCACAGTGGCTGACAATTATAACCCAAACACTATGGGAGGCCAAGGTGGGAAGATTTCTTGAGTCTAGGAGTTGGAGACCAGCCTGGGCAACAGAGTGAGACCCCGTCCGTATAAAATAAAAAATTCAAAACATTAGCCGAGTGTGGTGAGCCGCACTTGTAATCCCCGCTGCTCGGGAGGCTAAGGCAGGGGGATTGCTTGAGCCTGGGAGTTGGAGGCTGCAGTGAGCTGTGATTGCACCACTGCACTCCAGCCTGGGTGACAGAGCAAGACCCAATCTCTTAAGGAAAAAAAGGAAAAAAGATTTGGAGACAACTGTTTTGAACAGTAAATTAATGGTCAGATGAAGAAGGGAGGAGCTGATATTGCTGGTGGCTGTGGGCAATAGGAAGACTATATTAGGCTGGGAGATGCCTGGGATGGTTTAAATGCAGGAGCCTAGAGAGAGTGAGGCTGGAGGGTTAGGGGTGGAGGTGGGAGGGACATATGGATAACTGGAAACGGGGAAGTCTGGAGCACTCAGGGAGGTTCCACTGAAGTGAAAGGCAAGAGAATCGACTTCTGAGCAGAGAGCAGGCAGGTCCCCGGGAACCTGTTTCTCTGAGAAGTGTTTCTCTGAAGTCATCTGCTGAGTCATGGAGGAGAATGGGAAGAGGTTGGAGAACAGGCTGAAGGTTTCCAGGAGCCTCCGGAGAGGGTGGGGGAGCACGCTGGGGAAGGACCGGCTGTTAGGATACCAGCTGGGCCTGGAGACCAGGCACTGAAGGCCCTGCATCTGTGGTTTTCTCCAGGGCCCTCAGCAGCCTGAGCCAGGAGCTGAGAAAGCCGTGGTCAGACCACCCACCGCAAGCAGTGGCCCACTGTGGCCATGAGATCGGGGGGTAGGGAGTTCAATATATCAAAGAGGTGAGTGCTCAGATTAGCCAAGGTGGAGAAAGGAAAGAAGGAGGCAGTCAAGGGCTGGAGGCCTGGAGGACCCTGAAGAATAGGTAGAGGGGGACAATGGAGTAGAGGTGCCAGAGCATCAAGAGAGTGCAGTGACTGGGCACGGTGGCTCATGTATGTAATTCCAGCACTTTGGGAGCCCAAGGCAGGCGAATCACGAGGTCAGGAGATCAAGACCATCCTGGCCAACACGGTGAAACCACGTCTCTACTAAAAAATACAAAAAACTAGCCGGCCGAGGTGGCGGGCGCCTGTAGTCCCAGCTACTCAGGAGACTGAGGCAGGAGAATGGCGTAAACCCGGGAGGTGGAGCTTGCAGTGAGCCGAGATCCGGCCACTGCACTCCAGCCTGGGCGACAGAGCGAGACTCCGTCTCAAAAAAAAACAAAAAAACAAAAAAACAAAAATTAGCTGGGCGTGGTAGCACACACCTGTAGTCCCAGCTACTAGGGAGGCTGAGGCCAGGGAATCGCTTGAACCCAGGAGGCAGAGGTTGCATTGAGCCGAGATCGCGCCACTGCACTCCAGCCTGGCAACAGAGTGAGACTCCGTCTCAAAAAAAAAAAAAAAAAAAAAACCAGGGAGAGTAGAGAGTGGAGAGTGAAGTGTCCTGGTTCTGGGACGTCCCCTAAGATCCACATAAACCCCTGGGTCATGGGTCATGGGGGGCTGATATGGATGCGGGCTGAAGCCCAGGTTTGAGAAGGTTCACCCTGACATACTCAGATGGAAGATGCCGTGTGCTGTGGATGCAGGAATTCCCCAGGATGAGGCAGGGTCTGGGGAAGGAGGAAAACTACAATCAGAGACCAAAGGTTTCAGGAATCCCACCTAGGACCAGGTGATTTGGGCAAAGGGACGGCTTATGGAGCTGCAGAACCTGAGCTTTGAGGAAAGGGGTTTGCCCAAGGCATCTGGAAGGGACAGCATGATGGATGGGGCAGCCGGGGCCTTGGGCTTCCACACCTTTCCATTCTGCCTGGGACAGAGGCTGGACATGCTCTAATTTCATTCGGTAAGCCTGATATCTGGGCAACGCATCCAGCTCTGTAAGATGGGGATAGTGTGGGACTCTTGGGCTTCATAATGAGGGAAGAGGAAGCCAAGGGCTTGAATAGATTGGAGCATGACAATGGGATTTTTTTTTTTTGAGACGGAGTCTCGCTCTGTCGCCCGGGCTGGAGTGCAGTGGCCGGATCTCAGCTCACTGCAAGCTCCGCCTATCGGGTTTACGCCATTCTCCTGCCTCAGCCTCCCGAGTAGCTGGGACTACAGGTGCCCGCCACCTCGCCCTGCTAGTTTTTTGTATTTTTTAGTAGAGACGTGGTTTCACCGTGTTAGCCAGGATGGTCTCGATCTCCTGACCTCGTGATCCGCCCGTCTTGGCCTCCCAAAGTGCCAGGATTAGAGGCTTGAGCCACCGCGCCCAGCCTTTTTTTTTTTTTTTTTTAGACACAGTCTCACTGTGTCCTCCAGGCTGAAGCGCAGTGGTGCGATCTCAGCTCACTGCAACCTCCACCTCCTGGGTTCAAGCGATTCTCCTGTCTCAGCCTCCTGAGTAGCTGGGACTACAGGTGCCCGCCACCACACCCGGCTAATATTTGTATAATATTTAGTAGAGACGGGGTTTTGCCATGTTGGCCAGGCTGGTCTCGAACTCCTGGCCTCACGTGATCCACCCTCCTCGACCTCCCAAAGTGCTGGGATTAAAAGTGTGAGCCACGGGGGCTGGTCTGTAATTTTTTTTATCTACTGGCTCATGTAGGCAGTGGAGGAGAGGTACCAGGAAGAGCAGGGGCCACTGTGATTCCTAAGGGGCTGGAAGTCCTGAGGCCATTCCTGGGATAGGAGAAAGATCAGGGAGGAAACCTTGAGGTAGACAAAACCAATAATAATAACAGATGAGAATAGGGTAATAACGGAGAAACAGACACACCATGGTGGAAACACAGCCCCAGAGAGAGATGAGGATCTGACAGAGGGACAGACAGGAAGACAGACTGCCAGAGATTGAGACAGGGAAAGAAGACGCTGAGTGCCTGTCCAGGTGCCCGAGACTCATCCCGGAAGCTGCTGGGATGGACCCAATCCGTGCAAGAGGGATGGCTGCTCGGGGATGGTGGAGGCCACCAGGCCAGACAGCTGGGGCGTCTCTTCCATCTGGACAAACTGCTGCAGAAAGCCCAGCGGGGTGACCCTGTTTCCCCACACACAGACTGAGGCAGGCCCCTGAAGGGCTTCCTCCGGGGGAGGATCAGGTCGTAGGATAGGGCTGTGTTGGAAGCATGGACTCCAATTCTAGCTGTGATGTTTGGCAGCCACTGAGATCCTTGCAGTCTCTTCTGGTTTTGTTTTTTTGGAGACAGAGTCTTGCTCTGTTGCCTAGGCTGGAGGGCATCATAGCTCACTGTAGCCTCAACCTCCTGGGCTCAAGGGATCCTCCTGCCCTGGCCTCCCTAGTAGCTAGGCCCACTTATTTTATTTATTTGTTTGTTTGTTTATTTATTTTTACTTTCTGGGACAGGAGATGGATGAGGAGCAGGGGTCTCCCTGTGTTGCCCAGGCTGGTCTCAAACTCCTGGACTCAAGAAATCCTCTCATCTTGGCCTCCCAAAGTGCTGCAATTACAGGCATGAGCCATTGCGCCCAGCCCACGTCTTGCAGTCTTCATTCTCATCTGTAAAATAGGAACAACCGGCCGGGTGCAGTGGCTCATACCTGTAATCCCAGCACTCTGGGAGGCCGAGGTGGGTGGATCACGAGGTCAAGAGATTGAAACCATCCTGACCAATATGATGAAAACCCACCTCCGCTAAAAATACAAAAATTAGCTAGGCGTGGTGGCGCACACCTGTAGTCCCAGCTAGTCGGGAGGCTGAGGCAGGCGTCTCACTTAAACCCAGGAGGCAGAGGTTGCAGTGAGCTGAGATGGTGCCACTGCACTCCAAGCCTGGTGACAGAGCAAGACACCATCTCAAAAAAAAAAAAAAAAAAAAAGAAACAACCTCCCCAGTCCTCAGTGATTCAGAGCAAATCTTCACCTGTCCCATAGAGATGGGGACCTGGGTGAGACTAGGGTATAAGGGTATCCTTCAGGTCCAACAAGAACTTAGAGTTAATATATGCCTCCTGCACCCAGCATCCTTTGGGGATGGTTTCAATAGTTTCAAAATCTAGCCAAGCTGAGGGTGGTGAGTGGTGAGAATAGGTTGTGATCCCAACTCCCAGGGCTGCATAATTTTCAAAGATCCCACCAATTAAGGGTTCCTGTCCATCACCCCCTTGTCCCCACGCCACTGCACTTCAGCTTGGGCAAGAGAGCGAGACTCAGTCTCAAAAAAAAAAAAAAAAGATTGAGTGCCTATTAGGTGCATAAAATAATGACACATTGGGCTGGATGCCGTGGCTCACACCTGTAATCCCAGCACTTTGGGAGGCCGAGGTGGGCAGATCACTTGAGGCGAGGAGTACGAGACCAGCCTGGCCAAAATGGTGAAACCCTGTCTCTACTAAAAATACAAAAATTAACTGGGCTCAGTGGCACGCGCCTGTAGTCCCAGCTACTCAGGAGGCTGAGACAGGAGAATCTCTTGAACCTGGGAGGCGGAGGTTGCAGTGAGCCGAGATCACGCCACTGCGATAGAGCGAGACTCCATCTCAAAAAAAAAAAAAAAAGAGACACACCAACAGAAGAAGCCTAGGATGCAGGATGCTGGGAGAAGGTATGGAAGGAGTCCATCTCCCCTTCCTTCCCCAGCTACCCAAATCCAGGTCCTTCAACCCCAGCTAAATGCTTGCTCTTCCAGAAGGCTTCCCAAAACTTCTACTAGGCAGGACATTTTCTTCTGCCTCTGATGTCCATAACATTTCTCCTGCAATGTCCCCGACATGGGGTCTCATACAAGGCCTAGGAATGTATATGAATTATATCCCACTAGGCTGTCTCCTCCTGCATGCAGAGTCCACATCCTGTTCATTCTGGCATCCCACAGCAGCAGGGGATCCCAATTTGGTGAATATGTATTTGTTGTGTGTCTTTGAACCTCAATGTAATTCAATGAATGCATACAGTTTTTGAGCCTCAGTTTCCCCACTTGTAAAATGAGAACAATAATTTTCACTTCCCAGTTGTGGCTGGCCAGGTGGATCAAATGAGATATTGCATGCAAAGTCTCCTGGTTCACTGGAGGCTCTTAAGCACTGCACAGACGTGGGCTGTTACTAATAATACAGCAATCTCAAGATTGGAGCTGGACTCAGAGAGGCAGAGAGCAAGCATCCCTCTGTCTGCAGCTTCCCCTCCTGCCTGAGAGTGATGGAGGGACTCTCTGAGCATAAAACAAACCAATGTGGGCAGCCAGACTGCAGGGGGAAGAGAAGAGGGTGAGAGCCCAGATACTCAGGTTCCAAGGCTGCCTCTAGCTCAGGGTGGGTGACCTTGAGCAGATTGGTCCCTTCTCTGAGCATCCTGTTTCTGCACCTGCCAAGAAAACATAATAATCCCTGGCTGGCTGGCAACAAGAAGATGAGACCAGGCACCCCAAGACAACGTCCAAATATTGTGCAGTTGTGGGGCTGCCGTGAGGTCTGCAGCAATCCCTTTGCAGACATCACCCTTTCTCTTCCAAGCCCTCAATGGATGCAGCAGCAGACCCTCTCCCTGGCAGACCAGACATAATTTCTGACCCAGAGTGGTGCTCAAATGTTTGTTGAATGAATGAGAAAATAATTAGCCAGGCATGGTAATGCACGCCCGTAGTCCCAGCTGCTCAGGAGGCTGATGTTGGAGGACTGCCTGAGCCCAGGAGTTGGAGGTTGCAGTGAGCTATAATTGTGCCACTTCACTCCAGCCTGGATGACAGAGCAAGACCCTGTCTCTAAAAAAAAAGAAAAAAAAAATGAGAGGATAAATGAACAAATACACAAATGGGGTCTAAGGGAGGGAGCTGTATTCTAATTCTCCTGAGCATGACAGCCCACTTTGGACAGGTCAACAATTCATCCTATTCTCACTGTCTCTACCACTCCCATCAGGGTTCAAACCAGTTCTCTCCCTGTACTATCATAGCAGTCTCCAAACTGGATTCCCTGCTCCCTACTGCCTCTGGATTCCCTGTTTCCCTACTATCTCTTCTCCACAGGATACCCAGAGTGATCTTTTAAAAATTCAAATCTGGCCAGGTGCAGTGGCTCACGCCTGCAATCCCAGCACTTTGGGAGACTGAGGCGGGCAGATCACGAGGTCAGGAGATTGAGACCATCCTGGCTAACATGGTGAAACCCCGTCTCCACTAAAAATACAAAAAATTAGCCGAGTGTGGTGACATGCGCCTGTGGTCCCAGTTACTTGGGAGGCTGAGGCAGGAGAATTGCTTGAACCAAAGAGGCAGAGGTTGCAGTGAGCCAAGACCGTACTATTGCACTCCAGCCTGGGAGACAGAGCAAGACTTCATCTAAAAGAAAACCCAAAAAGAATTCAAATCTGGCCGGGCAGGATCACTTGAGGCCAGGAGTTCGAGACCAGCCTGTCCAAAATGGTGAAATCCCACCTCTACTAGTAATACAAAAAATTAGCTAGGTGTGGTGGCGCATGCTTGTAGTCCCAGCTACTTGGGAGGCAGAGGCAAGAGAATCGTTTGAACCCGGAAGGCAGAGATTGCAGTGAGCCAAGATTGCACCACTACACTCCAGCCTGAGCGACAGAGTGTGCTCCACGTCCAAAAAAATAAAAAAAATAAAAAGTCCCAGGGCGCACTCTGGAGACCCTGCACTCTCATGTCTTTGCTGGGGTGCCTCTAGGCAGCTGGTCCTGTTAAACCCTCACTCTAGTGCACATGCCTGAGAGTGTACAGGAGCCCCTCCCTTTCCAATCCTGGTTTTATTAAAAATTGGTTTTATAATTTTTTTTTTTTTTGTAAAGACAGGGTCTCACTCTGTCACCCAGGCTGAAGTGCAGTATTGTCATCATAACTCACTGTAGCGTTGACCTCCAAGGCTTAAGTGATCCTCCCACCTCAGCCTCCAGAGTGGCTGGGACTACAGGCACGTGCCACCAACTTGAGTAACTTTTTAAATGTTTTGTAGAGATTGGCGGGGGAGGGGTCTCACTATATTGCCCAGGTTGGTCTCTAACTCCAGGGCTCAAGTGGTCCTCCCGCCTCGGCCTCCCAAAGTGCTGGGGTTACAGGCGTGACCCACAGCTTTACAATTTTAGCAGGCCTCTTTGGGTTACAAGGGTAAAGACCCCTGAAAACAAGAGTAAATACCCCAGCCTAGCCTTGGTGGGAGGGGGCAGGGTTGGGGGGAGATAAACGCTCTTTGTAAGTTTCGAGTGGCCACATAGACTAATAAGGTCGCCTTCATGCCAGGCTTGTGGAGGCCGTTCCTGTCCCTTCCTTCCTGTGCCCGCGTAGGCCGCAGGGCTCCGTGCCCAGGGCCCAGCCAGCCCCGCCCATCCAGTGGCTGGGCCCGGGATGTCCCCAGAAGCCCCGAGAGGTGCGGCGCGATGGGCGGGTTCTAGGGGAGGAGGAGGGGGTGTGGCCTACGCCCTCGGCCCCGCCTCACCAGCACTCTGCAGCTGGCTGTGATAGGCTGTGCCAGTCGCAGGCTCTCCAATCAGGAGGGTGCCGTGGGGCCAGGGGTGGGGCTCCGGTTCCCACGCGGGGCGAACTCCCGCTTCCCGTTGTCTCTCCAGCCCCGCCCCGAGCGGCTCCCCGCGGAGGCCGTGACTCAGCAGGAAGGCGCGACACGACTGGGCCGGCCGGAAAGGCCGAGTCACTCCGCGCCCTTCCCTGTCCCCCGTGTCTATGCCATCGGGGCAGGGAGATCTGTGTGCCGGGTTGGGAGACCCAAGATCTGGTCCCTGGCCTTTGCGTGTGACCCAGGAAAACCTCCCAGGCTTCCCTGGCCTTTAGTTTCTCTTCTGTACAGAGGAGGTAACAATAAACACTTGGAGATTTGGAGATAAGACAGTAACAGTTATAGGAAGAGCATGGAGCTTTGGAATTCCACCGTTCAGGGTGGAAATCTCAGCTGTGTGATCCCGCGCATCATCTCACTGCAGCCTAGAACTCCTAGGCTCAAGTGATGCTTCTGTCTCAGCGGCCCCAGTATTTTGGATTATAGGCACGCACCACCACGTCCTGGCTACTTTTTTTTTTTTTTTTGTAGTGATGGATTCTCATTATGTTGCCCAAACTGGTCTCAAACTCCTGGCCTCAAGCCGTCCTCCCTCCTTGGCCTCCCAAAGAGTTGGGATTACTTGGACAAGGTGGCTGACGCCTGTAATTCCAGCCTTTTTGGAGGCTGAGGCGGGCAGATCATGTGAGGTCAGGAATTCAACACCAGCCTTGCCAACATGGAGAAACCCTGTCTCTACTGAAAATACAAAAATTAGCCGGGCATGTTAGCGCATGCCTGTAGTTCCAGCTACTTGAGGCTGAGGCAGGAGAATGGCTTGAACCCGGGAGGCAGGGTTGCAGTGAGCTGAGATCGCTGCCACTGCACTCCAGCATGGGCAACAGAGAGACTCCGTCTCCAAAAACAAAAGAGTTGGGATTACAGGTGTGAGCCACTCTGCCAGGCAGGAGAGACCTAGCAAATCAAATAGGGCAATTTTTGAAGGCCGGGTCTCATAGCCACTAGACTGGGATAGCTAGACAGTTCTGCATTTTAAAAAAATGAGCAAGAGTCTAATGGAAAATGGGCAAAGGACTGAATAGACGCATTATCAGAAATAGAAAAGTGGCCAATAAGCAGATGAAAAGATTCTCAACATAATTAGTAATTAAGATGCAACTGAAGGCCGGGCGCAGTGGCTCACACCTGGGAGCCTTTGGGAGGCCGAAGTGGGCAGACCACCTGAGGTCAAGAGTTCGAAACCAACCTGGCCAACATGGCAAAACACCATCTCTACTAAAAATATAAAAATTAGCCAAGCGTTGTGGCGTGTGTCTGTAGTCCCAGCTACTCAGGAGGCTGAGGCAGGAGAATTGCTGGAATCAGGATGGTAGAGGCTGCAGTGAACTGAGATCACACCATTATACTACAGCCTGGGTGACGGAACAGGACTCTGTCTCAAAAGAAAAAAAAGATGTGAGTGCTAACTAAAACCAGGAGATACCACTTCATACCCACTAGAATAGCTAGAATTTTTTTTTTTTTTTTTTTCTGAGACGGAGTGTCACACTGCCACCCAGCCTGGAGTGCAATGGCACGATCTCGGCTCACTGCAACCTCCACCTCCCAGGTTCAAGTGATTCTCCTGCCTCAACCTTCCAAGTAGCTGGGATTACAGGTGCATACCACCATGCCTGGCTAATTTTTCTATCTTTGGTAGAGACAGAGTTTCACCATGTTGGCCAGGCTGGTCTCAAATTCCTGAGCTCGTGATCCACCTGCCTTGGCCTCTCAAAGTGCTCTGATTACAGGCGTGAGCCACCACACCCAGCCAACAATTTTTTTTTTTTTTGAGACGGAGTCTCGCTCTGTCGCCCGGGCTGGAGTGCAGTGAGTGGCAGGATCTCAGCTCACTGCAAGCTCCGCCTCCCGGGTTTACGCCATTCTCCTGCCTCAGCCTCCCGAGTAGCTGGGACTACAGGTGCCCGCCACCTCGCCCGGCTAGTTTTTTGTATTTTTTAGTAGAGACGGGGTTTCACCATGTTAGCCAGGATGGTCTCAAACTCCTGACCTCGTGATCCGCACATCTCGGCCTCCCAAAGTGCTGGGATTACAGGCTTGAGCCACTGCGCCCGGCCTTTTGTTTATTATTATTTTTTGAGACAGAGTCTTGCTCTGTTGCCCAGGCTGGAGTGCAGTGGCGTGATCTCAGCTCACTGCAACCTCTGCCTCCTAGGTTCAAGCGATTCTCCTGCCTCAGTCTCCCGAGTAGCTGGGATTACAGGCGCTCACCACCACACCTGGTTAATTTTTGTATTTTTAGTAGAGACAGTTTCACCATGTTGGCCAAGCTGGTCTCAAACTCCTGACCTCAAGTGATCCACCTGCCTCGGCCTCCCAGAGTGCTGGGATTACAGGCGTGGGCCACTGCACCCGGCCATGATCCCAGTACTTTTGGAGGCAGAGGCAGGAGGATCTGCTTTAGCCCAGGAGTTTGAGACCAGCCTGGACAACATGGTGAGACCCTGATCTCAATTAAAAAAAAAAAAAAAAAAAGAATTTCTGAATGTGCTGGAGACAGTAAGGCAGCTAGAACCTTCCAGTCCCTCTGCTCCAGCTCCTTGGATTCATAGCATTTTCATCTTTCATTTCTCCAGGCCTTGGCCAGGCATGGTGGCTCACGCCTGTAATCCCAGCACTTTGGGAGACCAAGGCAGGCAGATCACGAGGTCAAGAGATCAAGACCATCTTGGCCCCCTCTCTACTAAAAATACAAAAATTAGCTGGGTGTGGTGGTGTGTGCCTGTAATCCCAGCTACTTGGGAGGCTGAGGCAGGAGAATTGCTCGAACCCAGGAGGCGGAGGTTGCAGTGAGCTGAGATTGCGTCACTGCACTCCAGCCTGGTGACAAAGCGAGACTCTTGTCTTGCAAAAAACAAAACAAGAAATATTTCTCCAGGTCTCATCTTCCGATGACACAGCTCAGAGAACTCCCTGACAAATGGAGACAAAGCCATGACTGCCAGGAGCCGATGGAGTTTGGAGCCAAAGCATCCACCTCACTCCCTGGCTGAGAGCCATGACCCCAATTTGGAGCCTGTTGGAGGCAGAATACTGGCCCCTAAATATTCCCATACCCTAATCCTTGGAGTTTGTGCATATGTTCCTTTATGCAGCTAAAGGGATTTTGCAGATGTGATTAAATTAAGGATCTCGGGATGGAGGATGATCCAGGATTACCCAGGTGGGCCTAATATAATCACAAGAGGCCTTAAAAGATGGAGGAGGCAGACATAGAGTCAACAAAGGGAGACGAGAGATCAGGCAAAGTGGCTCAGGCCTGCCATCCCAGCACTCTGGGAGGCAGAGGTGGGAGGACTGTTTGAGGCCAGGAATTTGAGACTGGCCTAGGCAACATAGTGAGACCCCCTCTCTGCAAAAAAAACTTAAAAAAAAAAATCGGGGTGTCATGGCACACACCTATAGTCCCAGCTACTCGGGAGGCTGAAGTGGGAGGCTTACTTGAGCCTGGGAGGTCGAGGCTGCAGTGAATCATGATTGCACCACTGCACTTCAGCCTGACTGACAGAGCAAGACTGTCTCAAAGCAAAAGAAGGGATTGGGCATGATGGCTAATACCTGTAATCCCAGCACTTTGGTGGGTCCAGGCTAGTCGATCGCTTGAAACTAGGGATTCAAGACCAGCCAGGAAACATAGTAAGACTGTGTTTCTACAAAAAATGCAAAAATTGGCCGGGTGAGGTGGCTCATGCCTGTAATCCTAGCACTTTGGGAGGCTGAGGCAGGTGGATCACCTGAGGTCAGGAGTTTGAGACCAGCCTGGCCAACATGGTGAAATCCCGTCTCTAATACAAATACAAAAAATTAGCCAGGCATGGTGGTGGGCGCCTGTAATCCCAGCTACTTGGGAGGTTGAGGCAGGAGAATTGCTCTGAACCTGGAAGGCAGAGGTTGCAGTGAGCTGAGATCATGCCATTGCACTCCAGCCTGGGCAACAAGAGTGAAACTGCATCTCAAAAAAAAAAAGCAAAAATTAGCCGGGTGTGGTGGCATGCACCTGCAGTCCCAGCTGCTTGGGAGGCTGAGGTGGAAGGATTGCTTGAACCTGGGCAGAGGTTGCAGTGAACCAACATGGTATCATGTAACTGTAGTCCAGCCTAGACAACAAAGTAAGACCCTGTCTTCAAAAAAAAAAAAAAAAAAGGCCGGGTACGGTGGCTCACACCTGTAATCCTAGCACTTAGGGAGGCCAAGGTGGGCAGATCACCTGAGGTCGCGAGTTCGAAATCAGCTTGACCATCATGGAGAAACCTCGTCTCTACTAAAAATACAAAATTAGCCGGGCATGGTGGCACATGCCTGTAATCCCAGCTACTCAGGAGACTGAGGCAGAAGAATCGCTTGAACCCGGGAGGCGGAGCTTGCAGTGAGTTGAGACTGTGCCATTGCATTCCAGCCTGGGCAACAAGAGCAAAACTCTGTCTCAAAAAAACAAAACAAAACCGAAGAAAAAGAATTTTTTCTCAGCTGGGCATAGTGGCTCACACCTCTAATCGCAGCGCTTTGAAAGGCCAAGGCAGGAGGATCTCTTTAGGCCAGAAGTTTGAGACCAGCCTGGGTAACAAACATCCCATCTCTACAAGAAAAATCTTAAAACAGCTGGGCATGGTAGCATGCGCCTGTGGTCCTAGCTACTTGGGAGCCTGAGGTGGGAGGATTGCTTGCATCCAGGAGTTGGAGGTTGCAGTGAGTTATGAAGACCACTGCACTCCAGCCTGGGTGACAGAATAAGACTCAGTCTCTTAAAAAAAGAAAAAATCCAGGTTCAGCGGCTCACACCTGTAATCCCAGACCTTTGGGAGGCCAAGGCAGGCAGATCACCTAAGGTTAGGAGTTTGAAACCAGCCTGGCCAACATGGTGAAATCCAGTCACTACGAAAAATACAAAAATTAGCTGGGTGTGGTAGCGCATCCCTATAGTCCCAGCTACTCAGGAGGCTGAGGCAGGAGAATCACTTGAAACCAGGAAGCGAAGGTTTCAGTCAGCCGAGTTTGTGCCACTGTACTTAACAGGGCAACAGAGTGAGATTCCGTCTTTTTTTTTTTTGAGGCGGAGTCTCGCTCTGTCTCCCGGACTGGAGTGCAGTGGCCGGATCTCAGCTCACTGCAAGCTCCGCCTCCCGGGTTTACGCCATTCTCCTGCCTCAGCCTCCCGAGTAGCTGGGACTACAGGCGCCCGCCACCTCGCCCAGCTAGTTTTTGTATTTTTAGTAGAGACGGGGTTTCACCGTGTTAGCCAGGATGGTCTCGATCTCCTGACCTCGTGATCCACCCGTCTCGGCCTCCCAAAGTGCTGGGATTACAGGCTTGAGCCACCGCGCCCGGCCGAGATTCCGTCTTTAAAAAAAAAAAAAAAATTCTTCTTTCCTCTAGTGACTCCAATGCCTTGCTATGTGGCCTTGAGCAAGCTGCTTCCTTTTGCTGGACGTTGATTTCTATACATGTGAAAGGAGAGAGGAGTTGGGTTAAGGGACTCCCTAGGGGCCATGGAGGCCTGACACCATGACTCAGCATTTCCAGGATGCGATGGACCTGCTGAGAGCTCTCGGATGATGCTCTTGAACCGTCCTTCATCCCAAACCCTGTTTCCTCCCGAGAGTCCTGCCCAGAGTCTCTCCTGCTGCCACAGAGAATGCATTTGTGCTCAGACAGTGACTTCAGTTACAAGAGACGGGGGACAACGCTTTATTGACTTGGCACCTATGAACGGGTGGCTACAGGCCCCCAGGGTTCTTTGCTCCTGCAAAGTGGAGGCTCTGTGGTGGGGACGGCATAAATCAGAGATGCTGCCAGCTGCAGGGAGGGGCCACTGTCCCTGCTTTGGCCCCTCCCCCAGTCCCCTTGTCCAGCTGAGCACCATCTGAGTGAGTCCAGGCCCTCGTGGAGCAGGGCAGGGCAGGGACCCAGGTTCCTCTGCAGTCCCTGAGGGCCCAAGGTAAGAGATGTAGACCCCTCCTGCCTTCCCTCGTCTTGGGGATCCCAAGATGGATTGGGGGAAGAGGAGATACCCCATTTAAAGAGCCCCTGAGCCTCCTGGATCTAGGGCAAGGAAGGCAGGGGCTGGTGCTATAAAAAGAGCCCCACCAAAGGGAAGAGTTAGGAATCATTTCTCTTCCCCTCGTTTTGGTTTTGGCTGAGCAAAACCACGGGAGCTTTCACTGAACTGGGCTCACAATAGTCGATGACAGGCTGAGGTCACGCAGTAAGTGGATGGGGGTACAGCCAGGCTCCCCCACGCAGGACTGCACTGTCTGGGTAGGCTCTCTCCCAGGCAAGGGAAGAAGGGGCAAAGTGAGCTGTAGTCATCACAAGAGGAGGGCTTCCTGGAGGAGGGAGGGCAGATCACAGCTCCTGGAAGAAGAGGTGGTACGTAGAGCGGGCTGCGTCATGAAGGCTGGCACAGGACACCGGCATCCTCACTGTGGTCGCAGTTGTGGGCATCCCAGCGGATGTGAGAGCAGAGCAGCAGGGCACTCTCTTCCCCACGGCACTTGACATTGTCCAGGAGAATGGGGCCTCGGCCTGGGCCAAAGTGAGCCTCACCAGGGGCTGCGAGGGCCTGGCCACAGCCCAGCTGGCGGCACAGGACACCGGCTGCCCGCAGGTCCCAAGCATCATCACAGACAGTGCCCCACCGTTGCCCTAGGTAGAGCTCTACACGCCCCTCACATCGGTGGGCTCCGTTGACCAGACGTAGATGCCCTGTGGGGGGACAAGGGCTGGGTTGGAAGGGGCTGGTCCATGCCGGGCCACTCCCAAGCTAGGCCAGGTTGGGAGTAAAGAGAGGTCTGAGACACTCTGAGCACTGTCTTAGGAGCCACTAGATGAAGGCAGACACATTAAATTAAAGTAAGATTGGCACTGGCTGGGCACAGTGGCTCACACCTGTAATCCCAGCACTTTGGGAAGTCGAGGTGGGCGGATCACAAGGTCAGGAGATCAAGACCATCCTGGCTAACATGGTGAAATCCCGTCTCTACTAAAAATACAAAAAAGTAGCTGGGTGTGGACATGGGAGGCTGAGGCAGGAGAATGGCGTGAACCTGGGAGGCGGAGCTTGCAGTGAGCTGAGATCACGCCACTGCACTCCAGCCTGGGCAACAGAGCGAGACTTGGTCTCAAAAAAAAAAAAATTGACGCTGGGTGCAGTGGTTCATGCCTGCAATCCCAGCACTTTGGGAGGCTGAGGAGGGAGGACTGCTTGTGCCCAGGAGCCGGACAGCAGCCTGGGCAACATAGCAAGACCCTGTCTCTAAAAACAAAACAAAGCAAAAAAAAAAAATTAGCTGGGCGTGGTGGTGGTGTGTGCCTTGTAGTCCCAGGTACTTGGGAGGCTGAAGCAGGACGATCGCTTGAGGCCAGGAGGTCAAGGCTGCAGTAGCCATGATTGTGCCACTGAATTCCAGCCTGGATGACAGAGCAAGACTGTCTCAAACATAAATAAGATGAGGCCAGGTGCAAAAGCTCATGCCTGTAATCACACCACTTTGGGAGCCCAAGGCTAGAAGATCACCTGAGGTCAGGAGTTAGAGACCAGCCTGGCCAACATGGTGAAACCCCGTCTCTACTAAAAATACACACAAACAAAATTAGCTGGATGTGGTGCCACATGCCTATAATCCCACCTAGTGGGGAGGCTGAGGCACGAGAATCACTTGAACCTGGGAGGTGGGGGTTGTGCCACTGCACTCCTGCTTGGGTACAAGAGCAAGACTTCATCTCAAAAAAATAAAATAACAAATAAATAAATAAGATGAGCATTAGTCCAGACCCAGAGTCTCAGGACTGGGAGAAAGCGTGCAAACATTTTTGAGTGATCCGCGACGTGTGCTGGGTGCTCTGCTCGTAATCCCAGTACCC
The DNA here is from genome assembly GCF_009764315.1 of Trachypithecus francoisi. Taxonomy (NCBI): domain Eukaryota; kingdom Metazoa; phylum Chordata; class Mammalia; order Primates; family Cercopithecidae; genus Trachypithecus; species Trachypithecus francoisi. The sequence goes on along the minus strand of NW_022681469.1, from coordinate 117,685,127 downwards.
CAGCCCCAGGCCGGTTGTTTGGTGATTACATCCTATTGTGTCCCCTGGAGGTCATGATGGTCTCCATGGTCTCCCCCAACCCCCAGGGCTCCCAGAACTACATTCTGAATTTTTTCATTGCTCTGCTCAGGACAGGATCCTTATCCCCTCATTCTGATCTCACCTCTAGAAATCTCCAGATTTCTCTAGTTTAAAGCTCACCTCCTTCTTTCTGGATACCATATTCCCACAAAGGAGGCCTGAGACCAACCAAAAGGACCAGACTTCCAGGTCCCGGTGTTAATCTGCTGAGCTTTATAACCCAGGCTGTGACCTCCCCCAATCCATGTCCTTCAGACCCTCATGCCTCCACCCACTTTCAGGGGATTATGGGCACCTACCGTCTCTGGGCCGAGGAGTGGGCACCCGCGTGGTCTCAGAACCGTCCTGCTGGACTTGCAGTCCCAGCTCCTCTGGGCCTGGTTCAGGAAGGACAGAGATAAAGAGGTGGCTGTCACAATGGGGAGCATGTTCCTTAGGGCCAGGCCCCCTCCTGCTGGCCCCAGGAAAGCCTGTCCTAGGGACAAAAAGGACTTCACATGTTCCTGAAGAACTGCTCCCCTTGATCAGAAATAGGGGTTGTGTCACTGGGTGGGGGCAGTGGCTCACACCTGTAATCCCAGCACTTTAAGAGGTCAAGGTAAGGCTGGGCACGGTGGCTCACGCTTGTAATCCCAGCACTTTGGGAGGCTGAGGCAGGTGGATCACCTGAGGTCAGGAGTTCATAGATCAGCCTGGCCAACATGATGAAACCCTGTCTCTATTAAAACTACAAAGATTAGCCGGACATGGTGGCATGCGCCGGCAATCCCAGCTACTTGGGAGGCTGAGGCAGGAGAATCGCTTGAACCTGGGAGGTGGAGGTTGCAGTGAGCCACTGCACTTCAGCCTGGGTGACAGACTGAGACTCCGTCTCCGGAAAAAAAAAAAAAGTCAAGGTGAGAGGATCGCTTGAGACCAGGAGTTCAAGAATAGCCTGGGCAAAACAGCGAGACCTCATCTCTATAAAAAATACAAAAATTACCCAGGCACGGTGGCATGCCCCTTGTAGTCCCAGCTACTCTGGAGGTTGAGTGGGGCAGGATTGCCTGACCCCAGGAGTTTAAGGCTGCAGTGAACTATGATCGTGCCACTGCACCCCAGTCTGGGTGACAGAGCAAGACTCTGTCTCAAAAGGAAAAAAAAAAAGAAATAAGGGTTGTGTCTCTCCAAACCTTGGCCCCAAAGCAGAACCTTTTGTGGCCAAAACTATGGGAAGTAGGGCCTACTAGCCCTGGGGCACCAAATGAGGGCGAGGACATCAATTCCCACAACAATCAATGAATTTCACAATGTTCTGCCAAACTGCAAACACCCCTTTCCATTGATTCCGCCCAAAGGTCACACGCTAGCTCTGGTCAGGGTGATCCACTCTCTGCTTAATAGAGTTTTGCTGGGCCTAGGTTTAGCCGGGAGCAAACGGCCCCGCCCTTTACGGACTTGATGCCTTTCTCCAACAGGGATCGGCCTAAGCCCTGACCTTCCGACACCGCCCAGCACCGCTGCACCACGCGGCTCTCCCCAGGCCCCGCCCCATTTTCCACTGCAGCAGGCTCTCCGTTCCGGCCCCGCCCCGCCGCGCAGCCGCAGGGCGCACGGACGGCGGGGCGGCGCCCCTCTGCGGAGTGCGCATGCTCCCCGGGCGGCCGACCGCAGAGAGCCCTCACGCGTGGCCCCGCCCAGGCCGCGCCCGGCCCGGCCCCGCCCCGCCCCTCCCACGCCGCAGTGCGCGGCCCCGCCGGCGGCCTCACCTGCGCAGAGTGCGCCCGCGTCCTCGTGGTGGCCGCAGTTGTGCTGGCCCCAGCCCAGGTGGAAGCAGTCACTCAGGCGGGCCTCGGTGCCGGCGCAGCCCACGTTGTCCAGCAGCACCGGGCCGCGGCCGTAGCCGAAGTGGCCCAGGCCCGTGGCGCCCAGCGCGGGCCCGCAGCCCGCCTCACGGCAGGCCACGCGCGCGTCCGCAAAGTCCCAGTCATCGTCGCACACCGTGCCCCAGCCCCCGGCGTGCAGCACCTCCACGCGGCCGCGGCACGGGCCCGGGCCGCCCACCAACCGCAGCCGCCCGCCTGCGGGGTGCATAGGCCGGCGGCCAGAGGGGCTGGGCTGGGGCTGCCGGCTCCCGGGCAGAGCCCCAGCCATACCCTCCCCCACCCCCCGCAGACCCCGGGCACCGCCACTTACTTTTCTTCCCCGCGGCCCAGGCGGCGGTGGTGAGCAGTGCAGTCTCCCGGGAAGGCTGGGGGCCAACTCCTGTAGCTGCGGAGACAGGGCATCTAGAGCGTTCGTAGGGAATGAGGAGGCCTTCTGTCCTGCAGCAGGGCACGGGGACGCCTACCAAGACCCCCCAACCCTACCACACCCGTACCCCCACTCATCTGCAACCCCAGAGTCACCGCGTTGTCTGGCGTGCGTTGGGATCTCGGGGAAACTTGGTTGAATGAACCGAAAGCTAATTCTATGTATTACCCTAACTTCAGGTCCAGGGATAGTTTGTATCCTAATTTCAACTGCACTGCTAACCTTGATTCGACCTTCATCTCAATCGAACCCCTCGTACGGTGTCTCAATTCCCAATCTCAGCATCGTCCCATTTAAAAAAAAAAAAAAAAATTAACTTCGAGATGGGGTCTTGCTCTGTCGCCTAGGCTGGGGTGCAGTGATGCGATCATAGTTCACTGCAGCCTAGAACTCCGGGCCTCAAGCGATCCTCCTGCCTCGGTATTCCAAAGTGCTAGGACTGGCGCAAGCCACGATGCCCAGCTAGTTTTATTTATTTATTTATTTGTTTGTTTGTTTGTTTGTTTGTTTATTTTGATACAGAGTCTCACTATGTCGCCCCAACTGCAGTGCAGTGGTGCAGTCTGGGCTCTCTGCAACCTCTGCCTGCCAGGCTCAAGCGATTCTCCTGCCTCAGCCTTCCAAGTATCTGGGATTACAGGTGTCCGGCTAATTTTTGTGTTTTTATTTATTTCTTTTTAATTTTTGTATTTGTAGTAGAGATGGGATTTCACCATGTTGGCCAGGCTGGTCTCAAACTCCAACCTTAAGTGATCCACCTGCTTCAGCCTCCCAGAGTGCTGGGATTACAGGCGTGAGCCACTATCCCTGGCAATTTAAATATATATATATTTAGAGACAGGGTCTAGCTGCGTTGCCCAGGATGGTCTTCAGCTGACTTCAACCGATCCTCCCGCCTGTTTCCCAAAGTGCTGGGATTACAGGAGTGAGCCACCACCCACATCCCAAATTTTACTTCTGTGCTTTGAAGAAATCTCTTACTGCCTCCTCCCACCCCGCTGAAGTTTTCAGAGCTCTGAGTTTCATCATCCTTGCTCCTTCTGCTCATAATTCTCTCACCCACCTCTGCACCATCTGGCCAAAGCCCTGGCCTGTTAGCCAGGGCCCCCGCCTGTGGATCCAGAACATTCTTCCCAGTTCCCAGCCGCACCCACCATGCCCCTAACATTCCCGCCTGGAGGGCTGAGCTCTTTACCGGATGGATCTGTGTGCCAAGCCCAGTCCTCTCTTGTGGCCGAGGATGGCAGTGCTGTGAGCGTTGGGGGACCCAGGACTAGGGCAGGAGAGAAGGAGCAGGGTCAGAGGCTGAGATTCTGGTCCCTGGTCAGCCATGGGCTGTCAGGGGAGGATAGGAGGGTCTCCCTGGAGGAGAGAATAGATGTTACTTCCAGGTCTGGTAGCCCAGCCGCAGCAGGGGTCTAAGGAGGCCTGTCCCCACTTTGATAGTGGTTGTAATTCGCTTGTGCTGTGAGGTGTACACTTCAGTTTATACAGGGCTCTCAGAGACACGCTTTCATTTCTCTCCAATGTCCCATGTTCTCATCAGAAGCCCACTGTGTCCAACAGACATGGAGTACAGAAGGCCTTGCCCATCAGGGAGGACCATACACAGTCCTGAGTTCCCATTATCCTCCTCTTTTCTTTTTATTGAGACGGAGTTTCACTCTTGTTTCCCGGGCTGGAGTGCAATGCTGCAATCTCGGCTCGCCGCAACCTCTGCCTCCCAGGTTCAAGCGATTCCCCTGCCTCAGCTTCCCAAATAGCTGGGATTACAGGCGCCTGCCACCACGCCTGGCTAACTTTTGTATTTTTTTAGTAGAGACAGGGTTTCACCATGCTGGCCAGGCTGGTCTCCTGACCTCAGGCGATCCGCCCATCTCAGCCTCCCAAAGTGCTGGGATTACAGGCGTGGGCCACCGTGCCCAGGCCATTATCCCCCTCTTACAGAGAAAACAAGGCTAGCAGGGCAAGGGCCATGCCCAGGGTTAGCAGGGGCTCTGTCAGGGCTCACTGAGACAGACTTCTGCCCTTCTACAGCCCCTCTTAAAATAAAAAAAAAAACAAAAAGACAACTAATCTCAGGCCGGGCGCAGTGGATCACACCTGTAATCCCAGCACTTTGGCAGGCCGAAGTGGGCAGATCATGAGGTCAGGAGATGGAGACCATCCTGGCTAACACGGTGAAACCCTGTCTCTACTACAAATATAAAAAATTAGACGGGCATGGTGGCGGGTGCCTATAGTCCCAGCTACTCGGGAGGCTGAGGCAGGAGAATGGAATGAACCCAGGAGGCGGAGCTTGCAGTGAGCCAAGATCATGCCACTGCACTCCAACCTGGGCAACAGAGCGAGACTCTGTCTCAAAAAAAAAAAAAAAAAAAACTAATCTCTGAGAGGGAAATGGGGCGGGGTGTGGGCTCACTTGACTCGGGAGGTGGGGCTCAGATACCGGACCAAATTGAGGACTAGCTGAAACAGGGATGGGGTGGGAGTGCCTCTCAATGAGATACGCCCACCCGTGTGCCATGTCAGTTTACCATTGCCGTGGCAACACCTGGAGTTACCTTTCCATGGCAACACAGACAACCCAAAAATTACCATTCTAGTTATTAAAATATCTGCATAATCTGTCCCCTAATTTGCATATACTTGAAAGTAAATAGAATTACGACTGCAGACCCGTCTCTGAGCTTCTACACTGGGCACACTGCCTATGGGGTAGCCCTGCTCGGCAAGGAGCAGGGTCTCTGCTGCTGCTGTGCACTGCCGTGTCAATGAAAGCTGCTAACACCAGCTGGCCCTTAAATCCTTTGCTGAGGGAAATCAAAAATCCTACTGGACTAAGCTTCAATTTGGGGGCTCGCCTGCCTTGCGTCAACTGTGTGACCACGGGCAAGGTTCTGACTCTCTGTGCCTCGGCTTTCCCACCTATACACTGGGAATGATTGCCCTTAGTTTGCTATGAATTATGAGTTGTGGTCAACCACTTTATCTCTTACAGAGCAGAGTCCATCTGTGAAATAGCATGATTGGCCCTATTATTCCTCTTTGCTGAGAAACCCTCCCAAATTGGAGAGGGCCCAGGTGGGGAGAAAATACTATTATTAGAGCATCACAATGAGAGAGGGTTGTGCTAGGTAATTCTGTGAGCATTAGAGAATTCTGGACTATCTCGGGCAATTCTAGGGTGTTACTCTGAGTGTTATTCTAGAGTGTTACTCTAAAGTGGTCCAGGAACAGTACTTGCTGGAACGTTCTGGAGGCATCCTTGGGATATTGCTATAGAATTCTTGAGTATTGGTGAAGCAATAGTGCAGTTTTTGTTTTGTTTTGTTTGTTTGTTTTTTGAGACAGAGTCTCTGTCGCCCAGGCTGGAGTGCAGTGGCGTCAGCTCGGCTCCCTGCAACCTCTGCCTCCTGGGTTCAAGCGATTCTCCTGCCTCAGCCTCCCGAGTCGCTAGTATTACAGGCGTGCACCACCACGCTCGGCTACTTTTCGCCATGTTGGCCAGGCTGGGTTAGTGCAGTACTGTTACATAGCCGTGGAGTGTACCACGAGGAGTTCTGGGATATTCGGAGGCACTTCCAGTACAGTACTGAGATACAAGTAGTTTTGGAGGCTACCTGGAGAGCTCCGGGGAGCATCAAGACAGCTAAAGCACTCTCTACATCCACCTGCCCACTCAAGCCTCCTCCTCCAGCATTGGCGCAGGGCCCCGCCCACCTGCCCCGCCTCCGCCCACCTGCCCCGCCTCCGCCCACCTGCCCCGCCTCCGCCCACCGCCCACAACCCCTAGAGCCCGCACCTGCGCAGAGCGCGCCCGCGTCCTCGTGGTGGCCACAGTTGTGCACGCCCCAGCCCAGGCTCTGGCAGGCTGCCAGGCGGAGCTCGCCGCCTTCGCAATGCACGTTGTCCAGCAGGATGTGCCCCGTGCCATAGCCGAAGAAGGCGTTGGTGGTGGCGGCCATGGCCGCTCCGCAGCCCAGCTGACGACAGACCACAGCAGCATCCGGCAGCCCCCAGTCGTCGTCACACACGGTGCCCCACAGGCCACCGTGCAGGATCTCCACTCGGCCCTGACACAGGTTCGCACCCCCTACCAGGCGCACGCTGCCCTCACCTGGGGACGGGGCGGGGGCAGGGCGCATGTCCCACTGGCCTCTGCTCCCGTCCAAACCACAAAGGCAGCCCAGTATCCCAGGACCTACAACCCATGGGCATCTTCTCACCCTGCTGCCCAGGGTACCGCCTCCTTGGTCCAGACTGGGGGTGGCTTGTGGGATCACAGTATCATCCCTGCCTAAAACCAACCCCTCTATCCTGCTCCCTGTCTCCTGGCAGCCTGGGACGTGCTGCTTTCTCATCTACTGCAAATGACATCCTCAAGATATGGCGCCCACACCTCTTCCTCCAGGAAGCCCTCCCTGATCTCCTGAGGAACAGGACCCTCTTCCACCTCTGGACTTCCTTGCCTCTTTCACCGTCCCTCTTTTAGAGCACTTTTCATTTTCTTGTTCTAGTCATGATCATCATTCTTGGGCTCATCTGACTTTACTGTGAGATTAAGCTCCAGTCTCACCCCTCACTCATTTTCTCTCTTTGGTCTCACTGTGTCCCCCAGGCTGGAGTACAGTGGTATGATCTTACTGCAACCTCTGCCTCCTGGGTTCAAGTGATTCTCCTGCCTCAGCCTCCCAAGTAGCTGGGACTATAGGCACGTGCCACCACGCCTGGCTAATTTTTGTATTTTTTGTAGAGACAGCGTTTCACCATGTGGGCCATGAACTCCTGGCCTCAAGTTATCTACCTGCCTCTGCCTCCCAAAGTGCTGAGATTGCAGGCATGAGTCACCGTGCCTGGCCATTTTCTCTAAATGTCTTTCTCTCTCCCTTCCTTCCTTCCTTCCTTCCTTCCTTCCTTCCTTCCTTCCTTCCCTTCTTTCCTTTCTTTCTTTTCTTTTGTTTTCTTTTCTCTTCTTTCTTTCTTTCTTTCTTTTCTTTCTTTCTCTCTCTCTCTCTCCTTTTTTTTTGAGACGGAGTCTCGCTCTGTCACCTAGGCTGGAGTGCAGTGGAATAATATCGCCTCACTGCAACCTCTGCCTCCTGGATTCAAGTGAGTCTCCTCCCTCAACCTCCCGAGGAGCTGGGACTACAGGTACCCACCACAACGCCCGGCTAATTTTTGTATTTTTAGTAGAGACAGGATTTCACCATGTTGGCCAGGCTGGTCTCAAACTCCCAACCTCAAGTGATCTGCTGGCCTCAGCCTCCCATAGTGCTGGGATTACAGGCATGAGCCACCGCGGCCAGCCATTTTCTCTAACTTTCAATCTTCAATTTGTAATCCCTGTCTTCCCACTGCCTAGGATAGGGTGTGAGAGACGCCTTTCCCAAAACCCAGGTGTTGCCCACATTATGCTTACGTACTTTTTCCATTTGGCAGTGTCGTAGGGGGTGCTCTACTGGTTAACATCTTCCTTGTTGGGGGCTGCGTTGGCAAGAATTCTGGAAAGGACATGGGGTAGATGAAGGGGTCTTTCTGTTCTCCATCCTCACACCACAGGGTGTTTGAGGGGCAGGAGGATGGACCCATAAGGTGCTTGCCCCCAGAGCCTCTCTGGCCACACAGAGTCACAGCCAGGAACCCTGGGGTATGAGAGGAGAGGGGCCACACCAGAGTCCTGGACTCCTCTAAAGCACGGTTTTTTGTTTGTTTGTTTGAGATGGAGTCTTGCTCTGTTGCTCAGGCTGCAGTGCAATGGCGTGATCTCAACTCACTGCAACCTCCGCCTCCCTGGTTAAAACAATTCTCCTGCCTCAGCCTCCTGAGCAGCTGGGATTATAGGCGCCTGCCACCACACCCAGCTAATCTTTTGTATTTTTAGTAGAGAGACAGGGTCTCACCATGTTGGTCAGGCTGGTCTTGAACTCCTGACCTCAGGTGATCCGCCTGCCTTGGCCTCCCAAAGTGCTGGAATTACAGGCATAAGCCACCGCGCCCAGCCTGCAGCACAGTTCTTTTTTTTTTTTTTTTTTTTTGAGATGGAGTCTCGCTCTGTTGCCCTGGCTGGAGTGGAGTGCAGTGGTGCGATCTTGGCTCACTGCAAGCCCCGCCTCCCGGGTTCACGCCATTCTCCTGCCTCAGCCTCCCTAAAGCACAGTTCTTAAAGCAGTTCACCTCCCTTGGGAACTGTTAGTGATGCAGATTCTCAGGCCCCACCCAGACCTGCAGAATCAGAAACTCTGGGATGGGGCCTCAATCTGTGTTTTCATGAGACCCCCTGATTTTCTTGAAAACTAGAAGCACTGCTCTCAGTTTCCGCTGCGGCTCTATGCCACATGGAGCTCATGGCCAGTGTTACCCCAATAGTCGGTTTTTTTGTTTGTTTTTTGAGACAGGGTCTTGCTCTGTCACCCAGGCTGGAGTGCAGTGTCACAATCACAGCTCACTGCAGCCTTGACCCACTAGACTCCAGCGATCCTCCCTCCTCTGCCTCCCAAGTAGCGGGGACCCCCCATGCCTCACTAATTTTTCTGATTTTTCGTAGAGATGAGCTCTTGCTATGTTCGCAAGATGGTCTCAAACTCCTGGGCTCAAGCAATCTTGCCATCTTGGCCTCCCAAAGTGCTGGGGTTACAGGCGTGAGCCACCATGCCTGGCTGATTGTCTGCTTTTAAAACTGGGAGAGGGGAACCAGCGGGGTGGCTTGCACCTGTAGTCCCAGCTAGTGAGGCGGGAGAATCCCTTGAGCCCAGGAGTTTGAGGCTGCAGTGAGCTATGATCGCACACTGCACTCTGGTCTGGGTCAAAGAGTGAGACCCCATCTCCAAAACCTCCAAAAAAAAATTTTTTTTAAGGGAGAGGGCTCTGCTGGCACAATCAAAGCCTTACATGGAAGCAGTAGTGCTGGTTTCCTTTTGGTCCAAAGTCAGGCAATGACCCAGAAGAATCCCTGGGACCCAGGCTGGGACTCTTCCCCGCCATCAGGCATTGTAGCCTCTGGCCTGATCTGCATGGAACAGCCTTACCCATGGGAAGTCCCTTCATTTATCTAGCCTACAGCCCTGCTGCCTGCCACAGTCTGTCTGTCTGTCCCCCCAGGTCCCAGGGCTCCACTCACCATCACACAGGACAGCCACATCCTCGTAGTGAAAGCAATTGTGGACACCCCAGCCACGGCTGCCACACTCGCTCAGCGCAGCTTCCTGCCCGCGGCACTCCACGTTGTCCAGCAGGATGGGGCCTCGGCCTTGGCCAAAGGCGAGGGGCCGTGGCACAGGCAGCGCCAGGCCACAGCCCAGCTGGCGACACACTACGTTGGCATCCACCACGTCCCAGTCATCATCACAGACGCTGCCCCAGGAGCCACCATGCATGACCTCCAGGCGCCCCCGGCAGCGGCTGGGGCCCCCCACCAGCCTCAGTTCTGTGAAGAACGTGGAGCTGGCACCAGGGGGTCACTGAGTGCAACCTCCAGGATGCCCACTCCAGGATGTCCTTTTTTTTTTTCTTTTTTGGTAGAGACGGGGTCTCACTATGTTGCCCAGGCTGGTCTCAAACTCCTGGGCTCAAGTGATCTTCCTGCCTTGGCCTCCCAAAGTGCTAGGATCACAGATGTGCGCTACGGGACCCAGCCAGGTTACCCACTTTGCCGTGAATCCATGGGAACCTTGGGATCAATCCCTTCTGGAAAATGCGGAGACTACAGCTCCCCTGAGATGGGGGCATCTAGAGTCAAGGGGGGCTGGTTAGTCATCACTTCCCGTGGTTTCCTGTCTGAGACTGGAGCACCTGAGGGACAGGTGAGGGTGAGGAAGGGCAGGACGGGGCACCTACCTGGAAAGGTCAGTGGAGTGGGCTGTAGGGCGCTGGCTGAAACAGAGTGAGGAAGAGCATTGGCCCTGCCCACACTATGGCTCCCTGGTCCTAAGAACACACTCCCCAACCCCCACAGTCCTCAACATCACCCCCGTCTTCTTGGACTTCAGTACCCCTGCTTTGCCAAAGCCCCATCGTCTCTTTCTCTGACTGTCCTGATTGGTTTCCCTGCCTTACCCCTCTCCTAGTGGTCCCCGGGCCAACCCAGAGAGATCTGCAGGTGTAAATCTGTAGATCTGCACGTCTCAAACTAATGCTAAATCCCATAATGACCCCTGTTACCTGCAGGAGTCTCGCCTTCTTCTAGAATCTTCTAACCATTCTGACCAGCCTCGCCTTGCTTTTTTCTTTTCTTTTCTTTTTTTTTTTTTTGAGACAGTCTCTTGTCGCCCAAGCTGGAGTGCAGTGGCGCAATCTCAGCTCACTGCAACCTCCACCTCTGGGGTTCAAGCAATTCTTCTGCCTCAGACTCCCAAGTAGCTGGGATTACAGGTGTGTACCACCACGTCCAGCTAATTTTTGTATTTTTAGTAGAGATGGGGTTTCAACATGTTGGTCAGGCTGGTCTTGAACTCCTGACCTCAAGTGATCAATCCACCTTGGCCTCCCGAAGTGCTGGGATTAAGGCATGAGCTACTGCACCCGGCCTTTTTTCTTTTTTTTTCTTTTTTTTGACAGGATCTTGCTTTGTCACCCAGGCTGGAGTGTAGTGGTGCGATCTTGGCTCACTGCAACCTCCACCTCCAGGGTTCAAGAGATTCTCTTGCCTCAGTCATGTCCGGCTAATTTTTGTATTTTTAGTAGAGATGGAGTTTCACCACGTTGGCCAGACTGGTCTTGAGCTCCTGACCTCAGGTAATCCACCCACTTTGGCCTGCCAAAGTGCTGGGATTACAGGTGTGAGTCAACACACCTGGGCAAGAGCTTTCTTCAAGTCCCAGCTTGGAGTTCCTTCCTCTGGGAAGCCATCCTGGAGCCCTCAGCTAGAAGTGCTCTCTGTTTCCTCTGAATTCCTGGGCACTACATACCTAGGCCTCTTTCGGGGCCTTCTCCCTAGTAATGTGGCTATGCTTGTCTCAACTCTGTGTCCCCAGGACTCTCTGCTCAGAGCCTAGTACTCAGCAGATGTTCAGTAGCTCTACCTTAAATGTGTAAATTGGCTTTGGGATTCATTATATTTCCCTCCCTAAAGATTTACCTATCTGAGCCCTTCTACTTCATTCTTCTTCTTCTTCTTTTTTTTTTTTTTTTTTTTTTAGACAGTGTCTTGGTCTGTCACCCAGCCTGGAGTGCAGTGGCATGATCATAGCTTACTGCAGCCTCCAATACCTGGGTTCAATCCATCCTCCTGCCTCAGCCTCCAGAATAGCTGGGACTACAAGCTCCTGCCGCCTCACCCAGCTAATTTTTTTTTTTTTTTTTTTTTTTTTTTTTTTGGGGACAGAGTCTCGCTCTGTCACCCAGGCTGGAGTGCAGTGGCCGGATCTCAGTTCACTGCAAGCTCCGCCTCTCGGGTTCACGCCATTCTCCTGCCTCAGCCTCCTGAGTAGCTGGGACTACAGGTGCCCGCCACCACGCCCGGCTAATTTTTTGCATTTTTTAGTAGAGATGGGGTTTCACCGTGTTAGCCAGGATGGTCTCGATCTCCTGACCTCATGATCCGCCCATCTTGGCCTCCCAAAGTGCTGGGATTACAGGCTTGAGCCACCACGGCCGGCCTTTTTTTTTTTTTAGACAGAGTCTTACTCCATTCAGGCTGGAGCGCAGTGCCATGATCTCACCTCACTGCAACCTCTGCCTCCTGGGTTCAATTGATTTTCCCAGCTCAGCCTCCCAAGTAATTGGGACTGCAGCCGCGCACCACCACACCCATCTAATTTTTATGCTTTTAGGTAGAAATAGGGTCTCACTTTGTTGCCCAGGCTGGTCTCAAACTCCTGGCCTCAAGTGATCCTCCTGTCTCAGCCTCCCAAAGTACTAAAATTACAGGTGTGAGCTACCTTGGCTGGCCTTGAGTCTTTCTGCTTTAGCTATCATGTATGTCTTCATTGCTTTCTTTTTTTCTTTTTTTTTTTGAGATGGAGTTTCACTCTTATTGCCCAGGCTGGAGCGCAACGGCACAATCTCAGCTCACCGCAACCTCTGCCTCCTGGGTTCAAGCGATTCTCCTGCCTCAGCTTCCCAGGTAGCTGGGATTATAGGTATGCACCACCATGCCCGGCTAATTTTGCATTTTTAGTGGAGACGGGGTTTCTCCATGTTGGTCAGGCTAATCTCGAACTCCCGACCTCAGGTGATCCGTCCGCCTCAGCCTCCCAAAGTGCTGGGATTACAGGCGTGAGCCACTGCGCCCGGCCCTCATTGCTTTCTTTAGGCGAACTCAGTTAATCATTAGGATAGTTTATAAGTCAGGCAGGATTCTACAGACAGGGCAACTTCAGGGTTAGTGAGATTAGACAACTTACTCAGGGCCACATAGCAAATCAAGGGTAGAGCTGAGAGACTACCCAGACAGCCACACTCTTCTTCATCATGCAGTTCTGAGCATGATGTTTGAGAGTGGAGGTGGGAGAGGAAACAGGAAGGTGAAATTTGCCTACCAGGCAAAATGGAAAGCCCAGAAATTCCTCACTTGTGCTCCGGGTATGACAGTTCTGACACTTTCACGTACATTACCTTGTAGAATCCTTATAACCACCCCCTGCAACCTGCACTTGTGTACCCATTTTACTGATGAAGAAACTGAGACTCCACTTCTTCTTTTCTTTTTTTTTGAGACAGAGTCTCGTCCTGTCACTCAGGCTGGAGTGCAATGGCACGATCTTGGCTCACTGCATCCTCCGCCTCCCGGGTTCAAATGATTCTCCTGCCTCAGCCTCCTGAGTAGATGGGATTACAGGTGCCCACCACCACGCCCAGCTATTTTTTGTATTTTTAGCAGAGACAGGGTTTCACTATGTTGGCCAGCTGGTCCTGAACTCCTGACCTCATGATCCGCCAGCCTCAACCTCCCAAAGTGCTGAGATTACAGGTGTGAGCCACCGTGTCTAGCTGACTCCACTTCTTCTTATTTATTTATTTATCTTTATTTCTTTTTGAGACAGAGTCTTGTTCTATCACCCAGGCTGGAGTGCAGTGGCGTGACCTTGACTCACCGAACGTCCCAGGTTCAAGTGATTCTCCTGCCTCAGCCTCCCGAGTAGCTGGGATTACAGGTGCACGCTGCTACGCCCGGCTAATTTTTGTATTTTTACTAGAGACTCAAGTTTCACCGTGTTGGCCAGGCTGGTCTCAAACTCCTGACCTCAGGTGATCTGCCTGCCTCGGCCTCCCAAAGCACTGGGATTGCAGGTGTGAGTCACCACGCCCGGCCTTCTTCTTCTGTTTGGATAGTCCCTAGGTCATTTGATTTCATCTCTTTTACCAGCTGTCTTTCCAAAAGCCATTGGTGAGCACACCCTCTTTCTCTCCTTCCCTGTGCCTAGTGTCCCCTAACTGCCCATTCCCCGGGTGCGTTTACCTGTCACCTCCAATACTGAGCCCTTCGTTCCCCAAACTCAGACTCCTAGCTCTTTTGTCAACTCTGGGCAAATGTCAGCGTAGGAAAGAACAGCAGGAACGAGCTCATTCACAACCCCCCTCCTACTATAAAATTACAGCTGGGACAACCCAAGAGCCAGAAAGAGGAAGTGGCAAGGGCTAGCAGGGGAGGACTCACCCAGTGGCAGGAGGAGGAGGAAAGACAGGGCTTGGGGGAGGAAGGGAGGGGCAGCACTCCCATCTCCCCACCTCCACCCCCAGCCCTTGTCATCCGGCTGGGGACCAATTTGCATCTCTGCTTCCTTGTGCATCCAGATGGTGAAGGATGTTTCAGATGCTCCCATCAAGGCGCCAGGGATAAGTTACAGTTGGAACATCTGAAATTAAAGATCTCAAATGTTGCTGGGCCTCCCAGCACTTTGGGAGGCCGAAGTGGGAGGATTGCTTGAACCCAGGAATTCGAGACCAGCCTGGGCAACATAGTGAGACCCCATCTCTGCAAAAAGTTTTTAAAAATAAGGCCAGGCTGGCCGGGCGCGGTGGCTCAAGCCTGTAATCCCAGCACTTTGGGAGGCCGAGACGGGTGGATCATGAGGTCAGGAGATCAAGACCATCCTGGCTAACACGGTGAAACCCCATCTCTACTAAAAAATACAAAAAACTAGCCAGGCGAAGTGGCGGGCGCCTGTAGTCCCAGCTACTCTGGAGGCTGAGGCAGGAGAATGGCGTAAACCCGGGAGCCGGAGCTTGCCGTGAGCTGAGATCTGGCCACTGCATTCCAGCCCGGGCGACAGAGCGAGACTCTGTCTCAAAAAAAAAAAAAATAAGGCCGGGCTTGGTGGCTCATGCCTGTAATCCCAGCACTTTGGGAGGCTGAGGCGGGTGGATCGCTTGAACCCAGGAGATCAAGACCAGCCTGGCTAACATGGCGAAAACTCGTCTGTTTCAAAAAATACAAAAATTAGGCCAGCCGCGGTGGCTCATGCCTGTAATCCCAGCACTTTGGGAGGCTGACGGAGGCGGATCACTTAAGGTCAGGAGTTTGAGACTAGCCTGGCCAACATGGTGAAACCCCGGCTATCCCAAAAATACAAAAATTAGCCAGGTGTGGTGAAGCACACCTGTAATCCCAGCTACTCGGGAAGCTGAGGCAGGAGAATCTCTTGAACCTGGGAGGTAGAAGTTGCAGTGAGCCGAGATCATGCCACTGCACTCCAGCCTTAGTGACAGAGCAAGACTCTGCCTCAAAAAGAAAAAAAAATTAAATTTAAAAAATACAAAAATTAGAATTTTTTTTTTTTTTTTTTTGAGAGAGAGTCTTGCTCTGTGGCCCAGGCTGGAGTGTAATGGCACAATCTTGGCTCACTGCAACCTTCATCTCCCAGGTTCAAGCGCTTCTCCTGCCTCAGCCTCCCAGGTAGCTGGGATTACAGGCGTGCAACACCACACCCAGCTAATTTTATATATTGTTTTCTTTCTTTCTTTTTTTTGCTAGAGAGGGAGTTTCACCATATTGGCCAGGTTGGTTTCGAACTCCTGACCTCAAGGGATCTGCCCATCTTGGCCTCCCGAAGTGCTGAAATTACAGGCCTGAGCCACTGCTGCGCCCGGCCCAGAACATTTCTTTTTTTATTTATTTTTTATTTTATTTTATTTTTTGAGACGGAGTCTCGCTCTGTCACCCGGGCTGGAGTGCAGTGGCCGGATCTCAGCTCACTGCAAGCTCCGCCTCCCAGGTTCACGCCATTCTCCTGCCTCAGCCTCCCTAGTAGCTGGGACTACAGGCGCCCGCCACCTCGCCCGGCTAGTTTTTTTTGTATTTTTTAGTAGAGACGTGGTTTCACCGTGTTCGTCAGGATGGTCTTGATCTCCTGACCTCGTGATCCACCTGTCTCGGCCTCCCAAAGTGCTGGGATTACAGGCTTGAGCCACCGCGCCCGGCCTAGAACATTTCTTTTTTATGAGTCGGGTATGGTGACGCATGTCTGTAGTCCCAGCTAATGGGGAGGCTGAGGTAGGAGGATCACTTGTGCCAAGGCTGCAAGTAAAAGAAAAAAGTCCCAAGTGTTTACCTCCCGGAGGGGCCAGCTTCAGGGAAAAATGACATTTCCACTTGCCTTTGGCATTCTAAGTGGAGACAACGGCAGAGGCAATAGCTGGGAGGTGAGAAAGATGCTGCTTGGATGGAAATGCATGAGGAGTCGGACATGGCTGGAACTGAAGATGTGTGAAGAGGGCAAATGGTGGGAGAAGGGTTTGGGAGAGTTGGCTTGGCCCTAACGATGACCAGCCAAAGGGCTCAGAGGTTATCCTCCACAACTGCACATTTGATTTTTTCCTTCCTTCCTTCCTTCCTTCCTTCCTTCCTTCCTTCCTTCCTTCTTTCCTCCCTTCCTCCCTCCCTCCCTCCCTCCCTTCCTTCCTTCCTTCCTCCCTCCCTCCCTCCCTCCCTCCCTCCCTTTCTTCAGGCTGGAGTGTGATGGCACGATCTCAGTTTACTGCAACCTCCGCCTCCCGGGTTCAAGCAATTCTCCTGCCTCAGCCTCCTGAGTAGCTGGGATTACAGGCACCCGCCACCACACCTGGTTCATTTTTAGTTGAGATGGGTTTTCACCATGTTGGCCAGGCTGGTCTTGAACTCTTGACCTCAGGTGATCCGCCCGCCTCAGCCTCCCAAAGTGCTGGGATTACAGGCATGAGCCACCGCGCCCGGTCTGTGCATTTGAAATATATGTTGGTGCCATGGACAGCAACCCACTTAATTTGGGAGGATATAGATACACATGTTTTCTTTTCATTAATTCTTTTTAAATTGTACAATGCCTTCTATAAAGGACTCTGGTTTTCCATTTATTGGAACAATATAAAGTTTCCCTTTCAAATTAATTAATTATTTTTACTTTAAAGAATTTTTTTTTGATGTTTTAGAGATAGAGTCCCACTCTGTCACCCAGGCTACAGTGCAGAGGCATGATCATGGCTCACTGCAACCTCCCTGTCCTGGGCTCAAAGGATCCTCCCGCCTCAGCCTCCTGAGTAGCTGGAACTGCAGACTTGCACCACCACGCCCGGCTAATTATTTTTCTTTTTTCTTTTTAGTAGAGATGGGCTCTCGTGCTGTTACTCAGGCTGGTCTCAAACTCCTGGCCTCAAGTGATCCTCCTGTCTTGCACTTTTTTTTGTTTTTAATATCCCAATCCTAAATCAGAAAAAAAAAAAATCTTCAAAGTCTTTCCACCCAAAATGGGCCGAGCATTGTAAACAGCATTTACTCTCTCAGACCTTCCTTCACTTTTTTTATGTAGTATGAGTCATAGTACTTATGATTTCCTTAATATTTTTTCTCATTTTATTGGCTCATTTCTTCTGCTTTAAATTATGTATTTTTATGTATTTATTTATTGAGACAGAGCCTCCCTCTGTCGCCAAGGCTGTAATGCAGTGGCCTGATCTCAGCTCACTGCAACCTCCGCCTCCTGGGTTCAAGCCATTCTCCTGCCTCAGCCTCCCAAGTAACTGGGATTACAGGCATGTGCCACCACACTCAGCTAATTTTTGTATTTTTAGTAGAGACGGGGTTTCCTCATGTTGACCTGGCTGGTCTGGAACTCCTGACCTCAAGTGATACACCCGCCTCAGTCTCCCAAAGTGCTGGAATTACAGGTGTGAGCCATCACACCTGGCCCTGATTTAAATTCACTCTAGGCCAAGCATGGCGGCTCACTCCTGTGTACATTTTGGGAAGCTGAGGAAGGAGGATCTCTTTCTTTCTTTTCTCTTTCTTTTCTCTTTCTTTCTTTTCTTTCCTTCTTTCTTTTCTTTCTTTTTCTTTCTTTTCTTTCTTTCTTTCTTCTTTCTTTCTTCTTTCTTTCTTCTTTCTTCTTTCTTCTTTCTTTCTTCTTTTTCTTTCTTTCTTTTTCTTTCTTTCTTTCTTTTGTTTCTTCTTTCTTGACAGTCTCACCCTGTTGCCAGGCTGGAGTGCAGTGGCATGATCTCGGCTCACCGCAACCTCCACCTTCCAGGTTCAAGCGATTCTCCTGTCCCAGCCTCCTGAGTAGCTGGGATTACAGGTGGGCATCACCACGCCCAGCTAATTGAGGGAGGATCTCTTGAACCCAGGATTTCAAGACTAGCCTAGGCAACATAGTGAGACCCCATCTCTACAAAACTAAAAACAATTAGCTGGGCCAGGTGGTGCGTGCTTTGGGAGGCCAAGGCAGGAGGATCACTTGAGCCCAGGAGTTCAAGGCTGCAGTGAGCCATGATCGCACCACTGCACTCCAGCCTGAATCTGTCTCTAACTAAAAAGGAAAAAAAGAAGTGCATAAACCATGAGCTTAGAGCTCAAAGAGCATTCACACAGTGTAATCAGCGTCCCAGAAGCCTCTCTCATGTCTCCTTTTCTTGCAGACTTTTAGCAGGGGCCTGATGCATTGTGTGGACTGTGGATTGGTTGGTTGGGGAGAGATGGGAGGCTGGTTTAGAGACTGATGCAGTTGTCCAGACTCCAGGCCATGGGAGGCAGAGAGGAAGGAGAGATGCGAAAGGTACGTAGGAGAACTGGCAGGACTGGGCTTCTCTTGGTGTGGGGGTCGGGGAACTAGGAGCATCCATTTGGCTCCCAGCCACCCTGATGGGGACTTTGTAGGAGGCGGTGGTGGAGAGGATGGTGGTGGTGAGGATGGTTCTGTTTGGGCTACATTGAGAGTGGGAACTGGGGGACATGGGTGCTCGTCCAGAAGGAGCTCCCTGCCGTCCCCCAACCCCCTCCTCTCTCTGGCTTTACCTCTGCCCTGGTGTACACAGTCTGGTTGGGGAGAAGATGAAAGCCTATCTGGATGCAGACACGGGGATTTCAACACCCCATTCATGGGGCCCAGGACAGCCCCCAATGGAATAATCACCTTTTGTCCTCCTTCTGCCTGGACTGGGGACAGCTGGGAGATGGGAGCTGAGAACCGTGAAGAGGGGGAAAGTCATAGTCCAGTCTTTGCTTATTGTTGGGGGGCGGGGCGCACATAGTTGTCTGGGCCTCCTTCTGCCTCCTGGCCTCAATGCAACCCACTTCTCAGGCTGCTGGGATATTGGCCCCCCAGGCCAGATCAGCCCCCACCCTGGGGACAGGCAACTCCCAGAGACCCTGCCAGGAATCCTCAGCTTCCCCACCTCTATCCCCTGCCACCTTGGCCCAGGAATGAGGGAGAAGGAGCCCCAATCCTGACCGCCACGGATTTCAAATCCCAGGCAAGCCTGCCTCCTCACCCTCCCAGCTCCAAGGTGGGCCCCTCCAGTCTGCTCCTGCTTCACGCCCTGGGGAACACCGGCAAGACGAGGCTTCATCCTTCCCTGTCTTTGGTGGTTAGGGCTCTTGAAAGCCCTCCCATCCCTTCATATCCCTTCCCAAGTCCATCTATTGCCTGCATTCTCTACGGTACAGCCGGCGGCATAACACAGCGGTCATATTGCAGCATCAGCTCCACCATCTCCTAGCTGTATGACCTTCACCTTGCAAAGCCTCACTGTTCTCATCTGTAAAACGGCGTTTGTGATCCATTTTCCCCTTACCATTTTTGCCAGCTTCAATGAGCAATGTTTTCACAAGGCTTAGCTCAGTGTCTGGCCCACTCTAGGTATGGTAGCTATTGTTATCATTATTGTTTCTCCAACTAGACTGCAGACCCCTGAGAGCGGACACCAGATCTTGTTCAGTGGTTGCCCCTGGCACGGGGTGGATACTCAGGAAATGTTTGTTGAGTGACTGAATCAAGGTATTGAAAACAGCAGCAAGAAGGAGCTTGGGAGATTAACAAGGACAATTTACCATTTGACCAGTGGGAAATGGTTCTCTCTCTCTCTCTCTCTCTCTCTCTCTCTCTCTCTCTCTCTCTCACACACACACACACACACACGCACACGCACAAACACCCCAGCAAAAGCAAAGGATTCATACCTGGGGGAATGTTCTAGGCTCTTTCTGTCCCTTCTTCTACAGTCAATCCAGGATCGAATCACTTTGTCTGCCCCTGGAAGTTTAGGAGGAGGAAGGATCTTCCAAATAGAAATCAACACAGGCGTTTCTTCTTTTCTTTCCACAGCTGGAAGGTGAGCAGAGGCAAAGTCCCTGTCCATGGAGCTGGCTGGTGGCCCCAGCCTGTCCCCATCCGACTTTAGGGACAGCGAGAAGCAAAGGGGAGTGGAGGTGGCCGGCACCAGCTGGAGTGGCCCCAGAAAAAGGGCACCCAGGTGGAGGCGGAGCTACATGGTGGGGGGAGGCATGGACTGTCAGGGCCAGGCAGCCCCTCCTCCCCCCACAGCACCCCCTACCCCAGGGTTCAGGTTTCAGAAAGGCCTGGATAGGTCTCCACCCCTTTGCAGGGCAGCCAAGCATCCTGATCTTTGGAGGTAACCCTGATCCAGCCTGGGAGTCCCCATGTCCCCATGATAATGTCCTGACCCACGTCTCAGCTAAGGGTTTAAAAATGGTCCCAGGAGCCACAGTGTATGGAGTGGGTTTCCCATATAGGCAGGACCTCACAACCTCACTTGGAGTCTGCTGATTTTGCCTTATTTTATTATTATTATTATTTTTTTTTTTTTAGATAGAGTCTCTCTCTGTCACCCAGGCTGCTGGAGTGCAATGGCACAATCTCAGCTCCCTGCATCCTCTGCCTCCCAGGTTCAATCAATTCTTGTGCCTCAGCCTCCCGAGTACCTGGGATTACAGGCATGCGCCACCACGCCAGGCTAATTTTGTAATTTTAGTAGAGACTGGGTTTCTCCCTGTTGGGCAGGATGGCCTTGAACTCCTGACCTCAAGGGATCCGCCTGCCTCAACCTCCCAAAGAGCTGCGATTATAGGCTTGAGCCACTGCACCCAGCCTAATTTTGCCGCCTTGTGTAGTTCTTTTTTTTTTTTTTTTTTTTTTTTGAGGTGGAGTTTCGCTCTTGTCGCCCAGGCTAGAGTGCAATGGTGCGATCACGGCTCACTGCAACCTCCTCCTCCCGGGTTCAATCGATTTCTCCTGCCTCAGCCTCCCAAGTAGCTGGGATTACAGGCATGCGCCATGACGCCTAACTAATTTTATATTCTTAGTAGAGATGGGGTTTCTCCATGCTTGTCAGGCTGGTCTCGAACTCCTGACCTCAGGTGATCCGCCTGCCTTGGCCTCACCAAAGTGCTGGGATTACAGGCGTGAGGCACCGTGCCCAGCTAGTGTGTAGTTCTTCTTGAGTTCTGGTGCTTTTTGGGCTTTTGTAGTTATAGGTGGCAGGAAATGATGTGTGGCTTATTTTGTAGTTTGTAACCGCAATAAAGGGCTATGCTGGGATCCTGTGTCTTTCCCATGGAGGCACAAACTCTCAGAGCTGGAGGGGCCCTTAGAGCCCCTGCAGGACAGTTCTTAAACCTGGTGGTGCATCCCCATCCCTGCCCGGGGCATGTGTTTGTTTATTTTTTATTTTATTTATTTATTGAGACAGGATCTTGCTCTGTCACCCAGGCTGGAGCGTAGTGGTGATCATAGTTCACTGAAGCCTCCAACTCCTGGGCTTAAGCGATTCTCCCGCCTCAGACTTTTAGCATGCTGAGACCACAGGTGTGTACCAGCACGCTTGCCTTATTTATTTATTTATTTGTTTGTTTATTTATTTATTTATTTTTGAGATGGAGTCTTGCTCTTGTTGCCCATGCTGGAGTGCAATGGTGCGATCTTGGCTCACTGCAACGTCCGTCTCCCCGGGTTCAAAGGATTCTCCTGGCTCAGCCTTCCAAAGTGCTGGGATTACAGGCATGAGCCACTGCACCTGGACGGAAAAAAAAAAAAAATGCTGAGATGCTCTTGAGGATCAAACAAATTGGGGACCAGTCCCAGCTTTTTATGGTGAGGCTGGGAAGACTGAGGCCAAGGGAGGAAAACAGGTGTCACGGGCGTGGGCCCGGCAGGACTTAATTTCCTGACTCCTGGTCATGATGCTGTTTCCTGTTTATTGGAAAAAGAAAGTACTAGATGCGCCAGGCGAGGTGGCTCACACCTGTAATCCCAGCACTTTGGGAGGCCAAGGTGGGCAGATCACTTGAGGTCAGGAGTTCGAGACCAGCCTGGCTGACATGGCGAAACCCCGTCTCTACTAAAAATACAAAAATTAGTCAGGCGTGGTGGTGGGTGCCTGTAGTCCCAGCTACTTGAGAGGCTGAGGTGGGCGAATTGCTTGAACCCAGAAGGTGGAGGTTGCAGTGAGCTGAGATTGCGCCACTGCACTCCAGCCTGGGCAATAGAGTGAGACTCCGTCTCAAAAAAAGAAAATACTTGATGGAAGGCTGCCATCACCATGCTGCAAAATCTCCACACCCCTGCTGCCTGCACCCATCCTTCTTCCCTCCCTCCTCCCCTGGCCCGGGGAAGCCCCTTCCCCAAAGTCCAGATTCCATTCCTTCCATCATCTCAGGGACCTCGTTCCCTCCATCTGCACATCTATCTGTCTTCCACGTTTAGCTGCTCCTTCCCAGCCAGATTTTTCGGCTTCTGAGCAAGCTCTCATCTTTCTCATTAAAGCAAACAGTGGCCAGGTGTAGTGGCTCATGCCTGTAATCCCAACACTTCTGGAAGCCAAGGCAGGAGCATCCCTTGGGGCCAAGAGCTCGAGACGAGCCTGGGCAACATAGGGAGACCCCATCTCTATAAAAAATTAGAAACAGAGCCGGACATGATGGTGCACACTGGGCTGTAGTCCCAGCTACTTGGAAGGCTGAGGTGAGAGGATGACTTGAGACTGGGAGATTGAAGCTATAGTGAGCTATGATTGTGCCACTGCACTCCAGCCTGGACGACAGAGAGAGACCCTGTTTTAGGGGAAAAAAAGAAAAGAGAACTATGATGAGATATTGCCACCCACTTATCAGAATGGCTGAGAAAAACATAGTTAGTGATATCAAATGCTAGAGAAGATATGGAGAAACTGGATTCCTCACACATTGCTGATGGGAATGTAAAATGGTCCAGGCACTCTGAAATATAGTCTGACAGTGTCTTTAAAAATCTAAATGTACACTCACCATATGAACCAGCAATTGTACTCCTGGGCATTTATCCCAGAGAAATGAAAACTTACATCTTCACAAAAAAACCAATATATGAATGTTCATAGCAGATTTATTTGTAATAGCCAAAAACTGGAAGCATTCAAAATTTCCTTTAGCTGGATGAGGTGGTGTGTGCCTGTAGTCTACCTGGGAGGCTACCTGGGAGGCTGTGGCAGGAGGATCGCTTGAGCCCAGGAATTTTAGACCAGCCTGGGCAATATAGCTAGACTCCAACTCTACAAAAAAAATAAAATAAAATAAAATTAGCCAGGCATGGTGATTCTTGTAGACCCAGCTACACGAGAGGCTGAGGTGGGAAGATCACTTGAACCCAAGAGGTTGAGACTGCAGTGAGCCGTACTTGCATCACTGCACTCCAGGCTGGGGGACAGAGAGAGACTCTGTCTCAAAAAAAAAAAAAAGAAAAGAAAAAGATAAAAAGGAATAACTGTTGATGTATGTAACAACTTGGATGGATCCCAAGGGCATTATAATGAGTAAAAAAAGCTAATCTGGAAGCTCACACATTGTATGATCCCATTTATATAGCATCTTCAAAATGATGAAATTGCACAGGTGAAAAACACATTACTAATGTTTAGGTTAAAGGATTGTGGAGGACAAGAGTGGGTGTGAGCTGGGCGCGGTGGCTCACGCCTGTAATCCCAGCACTTTGGGAGGCCGAGGCGGGCGGATCACGAGGTCAGGAGATCGAGACCATCCTGGCTAACACGGTGAAACCACATCTCTACTAAAAATACAAAAAGTTAGCCGGGCGTGGTGGTGGGTGTCTGTAGTCTGAGCCACTCAGGAGGCTGAGGCAGGAGAATGGTGTGAACCTGGGAGTCAGAGCTTGCAGTGAGCCAAGATCACACCATTGCACTCCAGCCTGGGCGAAACAGCGAGGCTCCGTCTCAAAAAAAAAAAAAAAAAAAAAAAGTGAGTGTGATTACAAACAGGTAGTACAAAGGAGGTATTTATGATGATGAAACAGTTTGTATCTTAATTGTGTATGATAACAGAACTATACACATACTTTGTATCAATGTCATGTTCTTGGTTTTGGTATTATAATTTTATGTAAGATGTAAACATTGCTGGGCACAGTGGCTCATGCCTGTAATCCCAGCACTTTGGGAGGCTGAGGCGGGCAGATCACCTGAGGTCAGGAGTTTGAGACCAGCTTGACCAATATGGAGAAACCCTGTCTCTACTAAAAATACAAAATGAGCAGGGCGTGGTGGCGCATGCCTGTAATCCCAGCTACTCAGGAGGCTGACTGACGCAGGAGAATTGCTTGAACCCGGGAGACAGAAGTTGCAGTGAGCTGAGATTGTGCTATTGCACTCTAGCCTGGGCAACAAGAGTGAAACTCCGTATCAAAAAAAATAAAAATAAAAAAATAAACATTGAGGAAACTGGGGTGAAGGGTATTCACATATCCCTATACATTCCTTTCTTATCTTTTTTCTTCTTTTTTTTGAGATGAAGTCGTTCTCTGTCACCTAGGTTAGACTACAATGGCGTGATCTCAGCTCACTGCAACCTCCACCTCCCAGGTTTAAGTGATTCTCATGCCTCAGCCTCCCAAGTAGCTGGGATTTCAGGTATGCGCCACCATGCCTGGCTAATTTTTATATTTTTAGTAGAGATGTGGTTTCGCCATGTTGCCCAGGCTGGTCTTGAACTCCTGGCTTCAAGGAGTCAGCCTGCCTTGGCCACCCAAAGTACTGGGATTGCAGGCGTGAGCCACCGCACCAAGCCCCATTTTAATATTTGTATTCGAAAGCAAAAAATTTTAGCATTTCTCTAAGTCACCCCTTCAAGGTGTGATACATGGATTCTGACAAGTGGTTTTTCCTGACATGAGAAGCTGCAGGTGCCTAGGGGTTGAGTCACTGATTTTCCTCCTCAAAGATCCTTTGGGAGCAGCCTGGCATGACTGGAGAGCAGGAAAATCCACCTATAGTCTGTAAGTGGATTCTCTCTGAGTTTGCCTATTAAGGAATGTGGTCCTCTTCAACACTTCAGCTCCTGGGAGGTCAGTAACACTCAAGTGCTGCTGATTCCATTTAGGACAGTTAGGAAAAGACCTTCTCATGCAGGAACAGGCTCCTCCTCCTCCTCCTCCTCCTCCTCCTCCTCCTCCTCCTCCTTCTCCTTCTCCTCCTTCTCCTTCTCCTTCTTCTTTCTTCTTTCTTCTTTTTTGAGGCAGACTCTTGCTCTGTCACCCAGGCTGGAGTGCAATGGCGTGATCTCAGCTCACCGCCACCTGCGCCTCCTGGGTTCAAGTGATTCTCCTGCCTCAGCCTCCTGAAGAACTGGGATTACAGGGGCCTGCCACCATGCCTGGCTAATTTTTGTATTTTTAGTAGACATGGGGTTTCACCATGTTGGTCAGGCTGGTCTTGAACTCCTGACCTTGTGATCCACCCGCCTCAGCCTCCCAAAGTGCTGGGATTACAGGAATGAGCCACTGTACCCGGCCAAAACAGAATTTTATATAAATGTCACCATATAGTGGCCGGGCGCAGTGACTTACACCTGTAATCCCAGCACTTTGGGAGACTGAGGCGGGCGGATCACGAGGTCTGGAGATCGAGACCATCCTGGCTAACATGGTGAAACCCCGTCTCTACTAAAAAATACAAAAATTAGCCGGGCGTGGTGGCGGGTGCCTGTAGTCCCAGCTATGTGGGAGGCTGAGGCAGGAGAATGGCGTGAACCCTGGGGGAGGAGCTTGCAGTGAGCCGAGATGCGTCACTGCACTCCAGCCTGGGCGACAGAGCAAGACTCCGTCTCAAAAAATAAATAAATAAAAATAAAAAAGTCACCATATAGCAGGAACACTTTTGGGTCTGCTTTATTTCACTCAGCATAATTATTTTACTTTTTTAGAGGCAGGGTCTCACTCTGTTGCCCAGGCTGGAGTGCAGAGATGAGATCTCGGCTTACCACAGCCCCAGACTCCTGGGCTTAAGCAATCCTCCCGCCTCAGCCTCCCAAATAGCTGGCACTACAGATTCGAGATGTATGCCACAGTACCCAGCACAACTCCGAATCTTATGCAGCCATGGTACATTTGTCAAAACTGAGAAATAAACATTGGCACATTAATATTAACCAAAGCACAGATTTTATTGGAATGAATATTACCAGTTTTCTCACTAATGTCCTTTTTTCTGTTCCAGGAGCCAATCCAGGATACCACATTGCATTTAGTAAGCATATTTTAAAATTATGATATATGCATTAAAAGGTCTGGAACAAGGCCCGGCATGGTGGCTTACACCTGTAATCCCAGCACTTTGGGAGGCTGAGGTGGGCGGATCGACTGAGGTCAGGAGTTCAAGACCAGCCTGGCCAACATGGTGAAACCCTGTCTCTACTAAATTAGCCAGGCGTGGTGGCGCATGCCTGTGGTCCCAGCTACTTGGGAGGCTGAGGCAGGAGAATCCTTGGAACCTGGGAGGTGGAGGTTTTAGTGAGCCGAGATTGCGCCACCGCACTCCAGCCTGGCAACAGACTGAGACTCCATCTCAAAAAAAAAAAAAAAAAGGTCTGGAATGATTCAGCACAAACTATTAACTAAGACAATGGTTACCAATGGCTGGGGGTGGCGGGAGTGGATTTGATTTTTATTTTACATTCTATTTTTTAGGTGATATTAAATGCTCTATGATGAAAAGCAGGCTAGGGCTAGCTGCAGTGGCTCATGCCTGTAATTGCAGCACTTAGGGAGGCTGAGGCAGGTGGATCACCTGAGAGCAGCAGTTTGAGACCAGGCTGGCCAACATGGTGAAACCCCGTCTCTACCAAAAATACAAAAATTAGCAAGGCATGGTGGTGCATACCTATAATCTCAGTTACTCAGGAGGCTGAGGCATGAGAATCGCTTGAACCTGGGAGGCGGAGGTTGCAGTGAGCTGAGATTACACCATTGCGCTCCAGCCTGGGCAACAAGAGCAAAACTCTGTCTCAAAAAAAAAAAAAAAAAGCAGACTGGGTGTAGTGGCTCAGCCTGTAATCCCAGCATTTTTTGGAGGCTGAGGCAGGAGGATAGCTTGAGCCTAGGAGTTCAAGACCAGCCTGGGCAACATGGTGAAACCCTGGCTCTACAAAAAAATAGAAAAATTAATCAGGTCTGGTGGCACACACCTATAGTCCAGCCACTCAGGAGGCTGATGTGGGGGCATTGCTTGAGCCCGGAAAGTCGAGGCTGCAGTGAGCCGTGATTGCCCCACTGCACACCAACCTGGGGGACAGTGAAACCCTGTCTCAGCAAAATAAAGAGCCAAAATATTGTACAAAATATTTATTTTCCTTAGCTGCAGTCAGGGTCACATGTGAGATGAAATAGGCTATAAATTTTATATATCAGCCAGGTGGGTGGCTCACATCTGTAATCCTAGCACTTTGGGAGGCTGAGGCAAGAGGATTGCTCGAGCTCAGGAGTTTGAGACCAGCCTGGGCAAGATAGTAAGACTCTGTCTCGCCGGGCGCGGTGGCTCACGCCTGTAATCCCAGCACTTTGGGAGGCCGAGACGGGCGGATCACGAGGTCAGGAGATCGAGACCATCCCGGCTTAACACGGTGGAACCCCATCTCTACTAAAAATACAAAAAATTAGCCAGGCATGGTGGCGGGCACCTGTAGTCCCAGCTACTCCGGAGACTGAGGCAGAACAATGGCATGAACCCGGGAGGCGGAGCTTGCAGTGAGCCGATCACGCCATTGCATTTCAGCCTGGGCAACAGAGCAAGACTCTGTCTCAAAAAAAAAAAGGCCAAAATAATAACACTTCTTTGCACTGGAGTTGTTTTTTGGATGTATCTCCCCCGTGCACACATTGGGTGCTGTTAACTCAAACAGAAAGCGTCAGAGAGACCCTTGAATCTTGGTTTGGTTCCTCATTGGCTGTGCAAACTTGGGCAAGTTCCTTAACTTCTCTGAATGCTTATTCCCTCAGCTGTAAAATAGAACAAATAGTGCCTTCCTAGATGAGTGTCAGGATTAAGGAACTCAGTCTAGTCCCTGCCATATTGAGAGTGAGCAATACCTGGTCATTATTGTTATAACAATTTTGGTCATTATTTATGAAAGTGCTCTAAAAAGTCACTTTTTCTTTGTGATTTGTGCATTATTTTTGGAGGATAGGGTCTTATTTAGCAAATACTTTCCACCTCACTCTGCCCTGAAGATCATATTTTCTTTTTTTTTTTTGAGGCAGAGTCTCGCTCTGTCGCCCGGACTGGAGTGCAGTGGCGCAATCTCGGCTCACTGCAAGCTCCGTCTCCCGGGTTCACGCCATTCTCCTGCCTCAGCCTCCCGAGTAGCTGGGACTACAGGCGCCCGCCACCTCGCCCGGCTAGTTTTTTGTATTTTTAGTAGAGACGGGGTTTCACCATTTTAGCCAGGATGGTCTCGATCTCCTGACCTCGTGATCCGCCCGTCTCGGCCTCCCAAAGTGCTGGGATTACAGGCTTGAGCCACCGCGCCCGGCCGAAGATCATATTTTCTTCTCAAAGTTTTAGTTTTGTTCTTTGCCATTCAGATTTTTAATCTATCTAGAATTCATTTTTATGTGGGAAGTGAAATCCAGTCTTTTCCCAGATGGATAATAATTGACGCAGCTCCTTTTCCTGAAGAGTCCATCTGTTTTCTCCATCCTGTATCATGTTTCTACATATGCACATGGCTGTTTCTAGGCTCTCTCATCTATTCCACTGTTTCTGTTCTAACAGCAATGTGTCTTAATTATCATGTCTCTATAATATGTTTTTATATCTGTTAGGGTGTGTGTCTCATGATGTTCTTTTTCTCTCTTTCTTTTCTTTCTTTCTATCTCCCTTCCTTCCTTCCTTCTTTCCTTCCTCTCTCTCTTTCTTTTTCTTTCTTCTTTTTCCCTCCTCCCCCTCCTCCTCCTTTCTTCTTTTTCTGAGACAGAGTATCACTTGGTGCAATCTTGGCTCACTGCAACCTCCACCTCCCAGGTTCAAGTGATTCTCCTGCCTCAGCTTCCCCAGTAGCTGGGATTACAGGTGCGCACCACCACGCCCAGCTAATTTTTGTATTTTTAGTAGAGATGGGGTTTCTCCATGTTGGCCAGGCTGGTCTCAAACTCCTGACTTCAAGTGATCCTCCGTCCTCAGCCTCCCAAAGTGCTGGGATTACAGGCATGAGCCACCATGCCCAGCCTCTTCTTCCCTCCTCCTCCTCCTCCTTCTTCATAGAGATAAAGTCTCACTGTGTCGCCCAGCTGGTCCCAAACTCCTGGCCCCAAGCAATCCTCCTGCTTCGGCCTCCCAAAATTGTGTGCTGGGATTATAGGTGTGAGCCACCACACTCTTACCAGATGTTCTTTTTCTGCAAAAATCTTGACTTTTTGATCCTTATCTCTTCCATATAAATTTTGGAATCAGTTTACTAAGTTCTACCCACATATAGCTAAAACATGTTGGGATTTTGATAGAAATTACAGATTAATTTTGGAAGAATTGACATAATGATGATATTGCATTTCCCATCCATGAACATGGAATACCTCTGTAAATTTAGGCATTCTTTACTCTGGCTGCCAATACAGTTTTGTTAATTTTTCCTCAAAGATCTTACATATCTTTTTTTGTTTGTTTTATACCTAGGAACCTCATATTTTGTTTTAGCAATTGCTTTTGGAACTTGGTTAACAGCATCGTCTTCTGTCTCACTTGAATCTGACACAGAGTTTTTCATGTTTTTGGTTATTTTTTGTTTTACTTTTTATTTTGAAATTAAACTGATGAGAGTTGCACAGATAACACTAAGAACACCTGTTTACCTTTTACCCAGGTGCAGCCAATATGAAGATTGATACATAGCCTCCCTCTCTCCCTATATCTCTTTGTATTTATGTCTATATGTAACATATACACACATACATATATATCTCCACGTGTGTGTGTGTCTCTCCATTTTCTTTTTTTCTGAGACTAAGTCTCTCACCCAAGCTGGAGTGCAGTGGTACGATCTCAGCTTACTGCAACCTCTACCTCCCAGGTTCAACTGATTCTCCTGCCTCAGCCTCCTGAGTAGCTGGGATTACAGGCGCATGCCACTATGCCAGCTAATTTTTTGTATTTTTAGTAGAGATGGGGTTTCACCATATTGGTCAGGCTGGTCTCAAATTCCTGACCTCGTCATCTGCCCGTCTCAGCCTCCCAAAGTGCTGGGATGACAGGCGTGAGCCACCATGCCTGGCCATCTCCACATTTTTTTTGAGATGAGTTCTTACTCTGTTCCCCAGGCTGGAATGCAGTAGCATGATCGTGGCTCATTGAAGCTTAGAACTCTCAGGCTCAAGCAATCCTCCTACCTCAGCCTCCCAAGTAGCTGGGACTACAGGTGTGTGCCAACATACCTGACTAATTTCTTTGATTTTGTAGAGATAGGGTCTCACTGTGTTGTCCAGGCTGGTCTGGAACTCCTGGGCTCAAGCAATCTTCCCACCTTAGCCTCCCAAAGTGCTGAGATTACAGATGTGAGCCATTGTGCCTGGCAAATTTTTAAATTTTTAAAATTATATGTAATATATATACCCACACATACAAGTTTTTTTTTGTTTGTTTTTTGTTTTTTGAGATGGAGTCTCGCCCAGGCTTGAGTGCAGTGGTGCAATCTTGGCTCTCTGCAACATCTGCCTCCCAGGTTCAAGCAATTCTCCCACCTCAGCTTCCTGAGTAGCTGGGACTACAGGCATGTGCCACTATGCCCAGCTAATGCCATTAGTTTTTGTATTCTTCCTCCTCTCTTGCAGGAATTTCACCCAGGGACAGCATAGAGTAGGCCACTGGTAAATGCTGTACCTGTCAGTCCTTCATCATCTCCTGATAGGACCCTAGCAGTAAACTTTTTGTTGTTGTTGTTTTGTTTTGTTTTGAGACAGAGTATTGCTCTGTTGCCCAGGCTGGAGTACAGCAGTGTGATCTCGGCTCATTCCAACCTCCACCTCCCAGGTTCAAGTGATTCTCCCACCTCAGCCTCCCAAATAGCTGGGATTACAGGCATATGCCACCACACCCAGCTAATTTTGTATTTTTTGTAGAGACGGGGTTTCTCCATATTGGCCAGGCGGGTCTTGATCTCCTGACCTCAGGTGATCCGCCCACCTCGGCCTCCCAAAATGCTGGGATTACAGATGTGAGCCACCGTGCCCAGCCAATACTGTTCCTTTTGTGGCCTCTTTTTCCCACAGGGCTAAGTCCAGCATCTCAGCCTGGCACCCACAGGGTTCTGCCCGGCCTCCTAAACTGCTACTTTCACTCCCGGGGACCTGAGGCTTTAGCAAGTCTTGTTACCTACCCCAAACACAGGTCCTTGGGCTCTCAGTGCAATAGAAATTGACATGAGGTAACCAGGCGCGGTGGCTCACGCCTGTAATCCCAGCACTTTGGAAGGCTGAGGCAGGCGGATCACCTGAGGTCAGGAATTCAAGACCAGCCTGACTAATATGGTGAAACCCGGTCTCTACTAAAAATACAAAAATTAGCTGGGCATGGTAGCGGGCACCTGTAATCCCAGCTACTCAGGAGGCTGAGGCAGGAGAATTGCTTGAATCGGGAGGCGGAGGTTGCAGTGAGCTGAGATCGTGCCTGCACTCAGCCTGGGCGGCAGAGCAAGATTCCGTCTGAAAAAAAAAGAAAGAAGGCAAGGCAGGGCAGGGCAGGGCAGGGCAGGGCAGGGCAGGGCAAGGCAGGGCAAGGCAGGGCAAGGCAAGGCAAGGCAAGGCAATTGACATGCGGGGGGACACAGTGGCTAACACCTGTAATCCCAGCACTTTGGGATTACAGGAGGATCCTCCCAGGAGGAGGGAGGATCACTTGAGGTCCAGAGTTCAAGACCAGCCTGACCAACATGGTGAAACCCCATCTTTATTAAAAATACAAAAATTAGTTGGGCGTGGTGACGGGTGCCTGTCATCCCAGCTACTGAGGAGGCTGAGGTGGAGAATCACTTGAACTCGGGAGGCGGAGGTTGCAGTGAGCCTAGATAGCACCACTGCACTCCAGCCTGGATGACAGAGCGAGACACTGTCAAGAAAGAAAGAGAGAAAGAGAGAGAGAGAGAGAAAAGAAAGGAAAGAAAGAAAGAAACAGAAAGAAAGAAAAAGAAAGAAAGAAAAGAAAAGAAAAGAAAGGAAGGAATTGACAGGAGGCTAAACGAGTTTTCCTAAACAGGGCTTCATTGGAGCTTATGCACAGATATAAAGGAGGCAGCATGAGAGAGAGAGGGAGAGAGAGAGAGGGAGAGAGATTGAGATTTTTCTATCTGACTCTCCGAAAAGAGCCAGTAAGGCTTTTTATTAGGCAAAGCGTGGGAATTGACATCAGGGGTAGGGCATGCAGGCTGGCTGGGCAAAGTACGTGAGGGTATGCAGGTTGGCATTATCTGGTTGCCATGGTTATCTTGAGTAATGGGCCACCTTGTGGTCTGGCTGGTGGCAACAAGGCTATCAGTTCAGCATTGCTTCCCGAGGTGGGACACTCCACAACCTTGGTTTGATATTTGGATCTCCTAAGGTCAGTTCCTGGGACTCTCTTAAGTAAAAGGCATGTTTCCACAGGATGACGTCGGTGAGGTCGTGGTATGGGTCTGGTGATCACTGGGAATGCAGGAAAGAATGCCGTGGTTGGTGGCCGGGTGCGGTGGCTCAAGCCTGTAATCCCAGCACTTTGGGAGGCCGAGACGGGCAGATCACGAGGTTAGGAGATCGAGACCATCCTGGCTAACATGGTGAAACCCCGTCTCTACTAAAAAATACAAAAAACTAGCCGGGCGATGAGGCGGGCGCCTGTAGTCCCAGCTACTTGGGAGGCTGAGGCAGGAGAATGGCCTAAACCCGGGAGGCGGAGCTTGCAGTGAGCTGAGATCCGGCCACTGCACTCCAGCCTGGGGGGCAGAGCGAGACTCCGTCTCAAAAAAAAAAAAAAGAATGCCATGGTTGGGCCAGGTGCGTGGTGGGCCACGCCTGTAATACTAGCACTTTGGGAGACTGAGGCGGGCAGATCCCTTGTGGCGAGGAGCTGGGCGTGGTGGAACAAGCCTGTAATCCCAGCTACTGGGGAGAGTAAGGCACAAGAATTGCTTGAACCTGGGAGGTGGAGGCTGCAATGAGTTGAGATTGCACCACTGCACTCCAGCCTGGGCAACAGAGTGAGACTGTCTCAAAAAAAATAATGCCCTGGTGGGGGTGAGCTGAAGTCAAGCCCCGCTTCTGCTCTGTCTCAGTACGAACTCCCGGGGATTCACCCAGGAATGAAAAACCCAGGGCCCCTTCTCCACCTCCCTTCACACAGCTGCCTCTGCCTGAACTGACCTACCCGGCCTCCCATAAAATAAGGCAGAGACCCATGAAATTCCTTCTGTCTCCTGATTGATACTGCCTCCTTTATCTCACACTGGAATGAGCTCCTTATGTCTCGGATCTAATCCCCGTGACCCTTCAATCAAGGGCTTTATCCTGTGTCCTATGCAGACCTGGGACAGCTCCCTTGTCGGACTGTGAGCTTATTAAGGGCAGGGCCAGCAGGGGATTGGAGGGAAGCTGTGATACATTGTGGTGCACCAGGCAGCCAGCACACTCTTTGCAAACTTTAACATGAATACACGTGAGGATTTCCAAGCTAAAAACTTTCCAGTGGGCCAGGCAGGCCCGGTGGCTCACACCTGTCATCCTAGCACTTTGGGAGGCCGAGGCAGGAGCATCACCTGAGGTCAGGACTTCGAGACCACTCTGCCCAACATAGTGAAACCCTGTCTCTACCAAAAATACAAAAATTAGCCTGGCGTGGTGCATGCCTGCCTGTAATCCCAGCTATTCGGGAGGCTGAAGCCGGAGAATCACTTGAAGCTGGCTGGGAGGTGGAGGATGTGGTGAAACGAGATCGCACCACTGCACACTAGCCTGGGCAACAGAGCGAGATTCTGCCTCAAAACAAAACACAACACAATAAAAACAAAAAAATCACACGCGCACACACACACACACACACAAACAGCTAAAAAAAACTTTGACGTGAATACACGTGGGGGATTTCCAAGCTAAAAGCCACATTCTACTGTGGTCAGGCTGGGGTGAGGGCTGAGGGTTTGCAGGTCTAACAAGCTCGCAGGTGTTACTGATGCTGCTGGATGGGAACCGCTTTATGCAACAAGGGCCCAGCTGGCTAGGGAAGGGAGGCAGCTGAGAGCCCAGGTGGCAGCAGCCAGCATCCCACGGGTATAAGACGGCCAGTGGCGGCTGCCGGCTGCTCTGCAGGCGCCATGGAGCTGAGCTATAGGCTCTTCATCTGTCTCCTGCTCTGGGATAGTACCGAGCTGTGCTACCCCCAACCCCTCTGGCTCTTGCAGGGTGGAGCCAGCCGTGCTGAGATGTCCGTACAGCCCGTACTGGTGGAGTGTCGGGAGGCCACCCTGATGGTCATGGTCAGCAAAGACCTTTTTGGCACCGGGAAGCTCATCAGGGCTGCTGACCTCACCTTGGGCCCGGAGGCCTGTGAGCCTCTGGTCTCCATGGACACCGAGGATGTGGTCAGGTTTGAGGTTGGACTCCACGAGTGTGGCAGCAGCATGCAGGTAGAGAGGCTGGCGGCCCCGGCTTTGGTGGGAGGATGTTTGAGGCAGCCGGGGATGGGGAGTGTGGCCACAGGCGATGAGAGGTGGGGTTGGGTGGATCCCTCTCATTTGTAGGTGGGGAGGTGACCCAGTTGAGGCCTGAAGCTGGGCGCTGAGGGCACCGGGCCTAGGGCAGCTCCTGCCTCTGATTGCTGACACTGGGTAGGTGGGGTGGAGCCAGAGGTGGCAGGGCACTTCGGGCTGGCCCAAGCCACACCACTCTGACTCAGGTGGGTTTGTGACACTCACAGACATGCGTGATAGGGCAGCCCTGTGAGTAGCCTAAGGGGCTGTTTCTAATGCTTGGAGCATTAGAAACTCATTCTGAAGAGACCCAAAGTATTATCTTAAAAGCAACAAGTGGGCCAGGTGCAGTGGCTTATGCCTGTAATCCCAGCACTATGGGAGGCCAAGGCTGGCGGATCACTTGAGGCAGGAGTTTGAGGCCAGCCTGGGCAACATAGTGTAGACCCCTCTTAAAAGCTTTCAAAGAAACTAACTGGGGCCTGGTATGGTGGCTCACACCTGTAATCCCAGCACTTTGGGAGGCTGAGGAGTTTGAGACCAGCCTGGCCAACATGGTGAAACCCTGTCTGTACTAATAATACAAAAATTAGCCAGGCACGGTAGTGTGTGCCTGTAATCCCAGCTACTCGGAAGGCTGAGGCAGGAGAATCACTCAAACCCAGGAGGCAGAGGTTGTAGTGAGCTCAGATTGTGCCACTGCACTCCAGGCTGGGCAACAGAGCGAGACTCTGGCTCAAAAAATAAAATAAAATAAAATCCCACGTAGATAAGTGGTATGGGGGTGGGGGCATCATAACCTTGGTGTTGAAGACCTTATAAAGCTCCAGTGGGTCCCTGGGGGCAGCTCCAAGTGGGGAGGGCTTAACCTGAGGTACAGGCAGGAAAAGACCAAGAAATTCAGGCCAGACCTCCCTTCCCCTGGCCGGTGGGGAAAGAGGCTGCAAGGAGAGGCCTTACAGCAGGGCAGGGCTGGACACACAGCTCCCCAGCTGAACCCTGATCTCCTGGACCAAGTTCCTGTTGCCCCATGGAGGGCCTGTCTTCTCCCGACTCGGGAACCTGGCTCCTCCTTGCCAATAGTTTGCCTGGGGTGGGGGCAAGTCCAGCCCTCCGGCCAGAGCTCTGGTCTTAAGTGTGGTCTCCTGGGCTCTCTTTGAGGACTCAGGGCCCTTGTTTTCCTGGGGAGGGAGGCCAGAGAGAGCTTCAGGAGTTGAGGAATTATTCTAGTTTAGAGGCTCACAAACATGTCTTAGATTTACTTGGGGAGCCCTGTGCCTGGCTCCCCTACCTTCTGTGAAATGGGCTTGAATAGGTTAGAAGCTGATAAGTGGTATTTTTTTGTTTTGTGTTGTTTGTTTAAGACGGAGTCTCGCTCTGTCGCCCAGGCTGGAGTGCAGTGGCGCAATCTCGGCTCACTGCAAGCTCCACCTCCCAGGTTCACGCCATTCTCCTGCCTCAGCCTCCCGAGTAGCTGGGACTACAGGCGCCCACCACCACGCCCGGCTAATTTTTTGTATTTTTAGTAGAGATGGAGTTTCACCATGTTAGCCAGGTTGGTCTCGAACTCCTGACCTCGTGATCCTCCCGCCTCAGCCTCCCAAAGTGCTGGGATTACAGACATGAGCCACTGTGCCTGGCTGTTTTTTTTTGAGACATTTTTGCTCTTATTGCCCAGGCTGGGGTGCAATGGTGCCTATAATCCTAGCACCTCGGGAGACTGAGATGGGAGGATCACTTGAGCCCAGGGGTTTAAAGCCACTCTGGGCAACATAATGAGACCCCCTTCTCTACCAAAAAAAAAAAAAAAAAAACCACACACACAAAACCTAAATAACAGGGTGTGGTGGTGCCTGTCTGTAGTCACAGCTACTTGGGTGGCTGAAGTGGGAGGATTGCTTAAGCCCATGATTTGGAGGTTGCAGTGAGCTATGACTGTGCCACTGCATCCTAGCCTGGGAGGCAGGGCAAGACCCTCTTTTATTTAAAAACAAAACAAACAAAAAAACCCACCTGTGGAGTTTCTAAAAACCCTGATGTCCAGGCTGCTAAAATAGAAAGGGTGTGGGACCAGCTGTGGGTATTAAGGATCTCAGGTGACTGCAATGAGGAGCAAAGCCTGCAAACTCCTTCCTCTGGTGTGTTCCCCAGTTCTGCCTGGTAAGAATCACCTGCGGCTGACACCTGTAATCCCAGCATTTTGGGAGGCCAAGGTGGGCGGATCATGAGGTCAGGAGTTCAAGACCAGCCTGGCCAAGATGGTGACACCCCCATCTCTACTAAAAATACTAAAAAGTTAGGGGCGGGCACCTGTAATCCCAGCTACTCAGGAGGCTGAGGCAGAAAATTGCTTGAACCCGGGAGGTGGAGGTTACAGTGAGCTAAGATTGTGCCACTGCACTCCAGCCTGGGCAACAGAGCGAGACTCCATCTCAAAAAAAAAATTACAGCCAAGACCAGCTTCCCAGGTATACAGCCTGTGCAGTTCTGTGGGGCCCAGTGCTTAATTGAACGCCCTCCTGCCCTGAAATGGTAATAACTTGTGAATAAGGGGCTCCATGAACTATGCTGATTCTGTCTGTGCTGGGGCATTTGCTAATAAGGTCTAGGACTTCCCTGAAGATCGAGTTAGTTGGGTCAGGGCCAGGCAGCCGCCTGGGCTCTTGGGCAACCTTGACCTCCTAGGCTCAAGCCATCCTCCCGCCTCAGCCTCCTGAATAGCTGGGACGGACTACAGGCATATGCAACCGTGCCCAGCCAAGTTATCTTTTTGTAGAGATGGGGTCTAGCTCTATTGCCTAGGCTGGTCTTGACTTCCTGGCCTCAAGCAATCCTCATCCCTCCCAAAGTGCTGGGATTACAGGCGTGAGCCATTGCACCCAGCCCTCAAGTAGTTTTTAAACAAGCTCCCTGAGATGAGAGGTGGGGATAGTGAGCTTAGAATAGGTGGCTAGGGGTTGGTCACGGTGGCTCACACCTGTAATCCCAGCACTTTGGGAGGCTGAGGCAGGTAGGTCACCTGAGACCAGGCTGAGACCAGGAGTTCGAGACCAGCCTGGTTAACATGGTGAAACCCTGTATTTTTTTTTTTTTTTTTTTTGACTGGGCATGGTGGCACATGCCTGTAATTCCAGCTACTCGGAGGTTGAAGCAGGAGAATTGCTTGAACCTGGGAGGCGGAGGTTGCAGTGAGCTGAGTTCATGCCACTGCACTCTAGCCTAGCTGACAGAGCAATATTCCATCTCAAAAAAAGGTGGTTAGGAAGTAACTAAAAGAGGGGTTTCCAATGCTGGCTCTATGCCAATCACCTGGAAAGGTTGTAAAAATACTGATTCTCGAAGAGAATCTCATACCTTCATTCTACTGGGGTAGGGCCTGGTGTCACATTTTTCTAATATTCTAGCAACATCTTCAAACATAGGTGTTTGCTGTAAAACTATCTCCCAGGCAGGCCCTGCCTTCTGCAGCCCTATTGGACGATGCAAATTTCCCCAGTAGCACTCACCTGTGCTCTTCCTGCCTCGGGCAACCTCTGAACCAGTCTCCCCCACCTTATGTGAAATGGGCTTGAATAGGTTAGAAGCTGATGTGTTTGTTTTTGTTTTGAGACAATTTTGCTCTTGTTGCCCAGGCTGGGGTGTGGTGGCACAATCTCAGCTCACTGCAACCTCTGCCTCCCGGGTTCAAGCGATTCTTCTGCCTCAGCCTCCCGAGTAGCTTGGATCACAGGCATGTGCCACCATGCCCAGTTAATTTTGTATTTTTAGTAGAGATGGGGTTTCACCATGTTGGTCAGGCTGGTCTTAAACTCCTGACTTCAGGTGATCGTCCCACCTCAGCCTCCCAAAGTGCTGGGATTACAGGTGTGAGCCACACAGCACCCAGCCAGAAGCTGGTAAGTGTTAACAGCTGGGTACCTCCTGGCTCCTTCCTGGGGGCTATCTTAGCCCTGGGTCTCTCCTGAAAGAGGAAACTATGTATTGGAGGGTGTGGAGGGGGAGTGTCAGAAGGGAAACACGTATCCTGATGCCTCTGTTGCTTGGGTGCTGCATGGTATCTGCCATGTGGTTGATCCAGGGTGCCTGAGGTGGTGTCAAGTAGATTCTGAGGTACAAAGACAGTACCTGTCCTGCCTCTTTACTAACCAGTGGCAGAGCCTGTGTTCTTTTTTGGAGATGGGGTCTTGCTATGTTGCCCAGGCCAGTTTCAAACTCCTGGCCTCAAGCAATCCTTGGCCTCCCAAAGTGCTGGGGTTACAGGTGTGAGTCACCGCACCTGGCCTTGACCCTGTGGTCTCTCTGTTCCCCTGTGGGCTGCCCTCCCTGCATACTCATGTATGACTTGGTTACACCCAGGCAGGTGATGCCGGTAGCATTAACCTCTCACCTTTCCTCCAGGTGACTGACGATGCCCTGGTGTACAGCACCTTCCTGCTCCACAACCCCCGCCCTGTGGGAAACCTGTCCATCGTGAGGACTAACCGCGCAGAGATTCCCATCGAGTGCCACTACCCCAGGTCAGTGTGGGACTGACTCATGGCTCCTAGTGCAAAAGCACCTTGGGTGTGGCTGCAGGCAAGTGGGCTGGCTATTGGTGGCAGCTTGCAGCATGGCTATTAGAATTATCTATGGAAGCATTTGCAGCTGTGGTTACTACCCTGGGCGGGATTGGGGGTCTTGCTGAGTCTAGTTTGAGTCCAGAAGAGCATCAGGAGCCTGACTGCAGCTTAGCGGAAGCTGCAGAGCTGCCCAGCCCTGGGGGTGGTACTATGCCAGCCTGTGCCCTCCTTAGGGTTCAGAAATGGCCTTCCAATAGTGCTAGGCTGGGGCCAGGTGCAGTGGCTCACGCCTGTAATCCCAGCACTTTGGGAGGCTGACACAGGTGGATCACTTGAGGTCAGGAGTTCAAGACCAATCTGGCCAACATGGTGAAACCCCATCTCTACTAAAAACACATAAATTAGCCGGGTGCCTGTAATCCCAGCTACTCTGGAGGCTGAGGCAGGAGAATTGCTTGACCCCAGGAGGCAGAGGCTGCAGTGAGCTGAGATTGCACCACTGTGCTCCATCCTGGGCAACAAAGCGATATTCCATCTCAAAAAAATAATAGTGCTAGGCTGGGTTCTAGAATCTGACCTGGGCAGTGGTGGCCTACTCTTCTGTGGTCCTCGGGGCCCTGGCATCAAGCACGTGCTTGTGAACTCAGGCTCTGAAGTGGGAAGAGAAACTGTGGCTCCCAAGGACAATGCTGGGTCCTGTGCTGGTCTCAGCATGGGGTGCAGGGTACTTTGTCCCTGCCATTGAACCAGTCTGGGAGTGGGTATAAGATGATGCCGCTGGGTGCGGTGGCTCAGGCCTGTAATACCAGCCCTTTGGGAGGCCAAGGTGAGCAGTTCATGAGGTCGGGAGTTCGAGACCAGCCTGGCCAACATGGTGAAACCCATCTCTACTAAAAATACAAAAAAATTGGCTGAGTGTGGTAGTGCGTGCCTGTAATCCCAGCTACTCAGGAGGCTAAGGCAAGAGAATCATTTGAACCCAGGAGGCGGAGGTTGCAGTGAGCTGAGATGGCACCATTGTACTCCAGCCTGGGCAACAGAGCAAGACTCCATCTCAAAAAGAAAAGGCTAGTGTGAAGTGGGTAGGGAGCTGATGTCAGTCAGGATATGAGGGATGAGCCATGCCCCTGGGAGGGGTCATGGTAGGGGTTATCCTAGAACAGGATCTTGGAGTGGGACCTTGAGGCTGAGATAGCCTGGACAGAGCCATGTGGCCACATACCCCACGGGAGGGCAGTGTGCCCTTAGTAGGTGACATGCAGCCTAGGGGCTGGAGCCCAGGGACTAGGGAAATGAGGGAGCCAGATAGATGGGCTCACCAGCCTCCACGCAGGTGCCTCTCCTGGAATGGGTGAGGACTGAATCTCCCCCCGGGTCACCTGGTGGCTGGTGCAGAAGACAAGTGGGAACCAGTGGGAACCAGTGAGAACCAGCTGGGAGGCTGGAAAACCGAATTCGATGAGGCCTGACCCACGGTTGCAGGGGCTGTAGAGGCTGACTCAGAGGAGGTAAGAGCAACTGGAGGAGCTTGGTGTCTATGTGGGTAGTGGAGATGGAAGAATCAAGGGCAGGCCGCCCAGCCTGCGGGAGGGACTGAAGCCCTCCTATGGCAATGGAAGTCTCTGACTTCAGAGTAGCTTTGTCTGGGCGTGGCCTCTGAGGATGGCGGCTCACCTGATCCATTGGCTGCAGGCAGTACTAGAGAGGCTAGTTGTTAGGCTGGGATGCTTTAACCTGGCTCCAGATACCTGAGTCTGGTTATCAATAGATGCATCCATCGCTTGGAATAGCTGCTTCCAGCAGATCCTGTGGGGTCAGCAGGGTAGGTATCTGCAGATACCCAGACCTGCTTCCATGGACTTCCCAGTCACTGGTGTGGGTTCAGGCTCTCAGTAGCATCTCAAGACCCTAAGGGCCTATCTTTGATCTCTAAAGGATGGCCTTAACTGATTCCCCTCTCAAGCATCCTGTGGAGTACTGTGCAGGGCCTGCTATCAGACCGCAAACCTGAACCTCTAGGGCTAAAGTATGTGTGGTGGCTTTTTGGTTTTTTTAAAAAAAAAAAAAGTCTTAATCTGCCACCCAGGCTGGAGTGCAGTGGGTGCCATCATAGTTCACTACAGCCTTGGCCTCCTGGGCTCATGCAATCCTCCCATCTCAGCCTCCGGAGTAGCTGGGACTACAGGTAAATACTACTATGTCCAGCTATCTTTTCTTTTTTTATAGAGACAGTCTCGCTATATTGTCCAGGCTGTTCTCAAACTCCTAGCCTCAAGCAATCCTCCCGTCTCCATCTCCCAGAGTACTGGGATTGCAGGCACGAGCTACTGCACTCAGATCCAGGGCTCAAGGGGGAGCAGATCTCAGTCTAGAAACCAAACTCCTAGGTTCAGCTGTATCTGTCTTCAGCAGCCCACATAGCATCATAGCATCAGTTAGGATGGCTGGGCCACTCACAGGTGCAGAAGTTCAGGAGGGTCCGGGGGCAGCCTCGGGCTCAAGGTGTCTGTTTAGCCATCTTGCGCCAGCTACCTGGCTGGGCCATAGCTGATGATCCTGTAGTGGGGTAGCAGGTAGTGGGGTAGCAGGTAGTGGGGTAGCAGGTAGTGGGGTAGCAGGTAGTGGGGTAGCAGTGAGATATTCCCCATCAGTGGGGACCCAGGTGAGTGTGACCTGAGGCAGGTGTGCACAGCTGCTGTTCTTCTCTCAGGCAGGGCAATGTGAGCAGCCAGGCCATCCTGCCCACCTGGTTGCCCTTCAGGACCACGGTATTCTCGGAGGAAAAGCTGACTTTCTCTCTGCGTCTGATGGAGGGTAAGAGAAGGCTGGGTGGGACAGCTGTGGAAAGCCCTGGGCCATCTCAAACCCCTGCCCTTGGCTGTGTCTGTTTTTTTTTGTTTGTTGTTTTTGAGATGGAGTCTTGCTCTGACCTCCAGGCTAGAGTGCAATGGTGCTATCTTAGCTCACTGCAGTCTCTACTTCCTGGGGTTCAAAGATTCTCCTGCCTCAGCCTCCTGAGTAGCTGGGATTACAAGCTTGTGATGCCACACCCAGCTAACTTTCGTATTTTTAGTAGAGATGGGGTTTTGCCACTTTGGCCAGGATGGTCTCGAACTCCTGACCTCAAGTGATTCACCTCCCTCAGCCTCCCAAGGTGCTGGGATTACAGGTGTGAGCCAACCATGCCCAGCTGGCTGTGTCTTTCAGAGAACTGGAACGCTGAGAAGAGGTCCCCCACCTTCCACCTGGGAAATGCAGCCCACCTCCAGGCAGAAATCCACACTGGCAGCCACGTGCCACTGCGGTTGTTTGTGGACCACTGCGTGGCCACACCAACACCAGACCAGAATGCCTCCCCTTATCATATCATCGTGGACTTCCATGGGTGAGCACGGGACTCCCTGCCTAGAGAACCTTCCTAGCAAGATGACCCTAGAGCCACCTGTTTGTCTTTTTGAGACAGTCTTACTCTGTAGCCCAGGCTGGAATACAGAGGCTTGATCTCTGTCCACTGCAACTTCTGCCTCCTGGGTTTAAGTGATTCTCCTGTCTCAGCCTCCCCAGTAGCTGGGAATTACAGGTGCCCATCACCACACCCGGCTAATCTTGGTATTTTTAGTAGAGACAGGGTTTCACCATGTTGGCCAGGCTGGTCTTGAACTCCTGACCTCAAGTGAACTGCCCACCTTGGCCTCCCAAAGTGCTGGGATTATGGGCGAGAGCCACCGTGCCTGGCCCACCTGTCTGGCTTTAACACCATTCTGTTCTCTTCCAAGCTGTCTTGTCGACGGTCTCACTGATGCCTCTTCTGCGTTCAAAGTTCCTCGACCTGGGCCAGATACACTCCAGTTCACAGTGGATGTCTTCCACTTTGCTAATGACTCCAGAAACATGGTAAGAGCTTTAACAGCCTGGAAGAAGGCTGGACTTGCAACCTTCATATCCTGCTTGAGTGAGGTTGCTCACCAGCTCTACCCTTAAGCAAATGACTTAGAGTTCTGTCCAGTAACTCAAACTTACAAGTAAAGCCATGAGCTTTAGTGAGGCCTTCGAGCATAAGAGTGAACAATATGAAGCCTTAAGAGGTAGAGGCCAGGCATGGTGGCTCATGCCTGTAATCCCAATACTTTAGGAGGCTGAGAGGGGGCGGATCACTTGAGGTCAGGAGTTCAAGACCAGCCTGGCCAACACAGTGAAACCCCGACTCTACTAAAAATACAAAAAAATGAGCTGAGCGTGGTGGTGGGTACCTGTAATCCTAGCTACCTGGGAGGCTGAGGCAGGAGAATAGCTTGAACCTGGGAGGCGGAGGTTGCAGTGACCAGAGATCGTGCCACTGAACCTCCAGCCTGAGTAACAGTGAGACTGTCTCCCCCCGCCCCCGCAAAAAAAAGCAGGTGTTAACCTTCCTGGAGGCTTTCTCCAGATTCAAAGGTCAGTGTGAACTTACTAGGCAGGGTGGCCTCTTGAATTTGATCTAGGCTAGGCCGATTCTGAAGGTATCATCCTCACCTGGAGAGCTTGTTGAAACTGAGACTGGGCCCCAACCCAGGGTTTGTTTCAGGTGGTTGAGTGAGGCCTAGAATCTGCATTCTTGGCCAGGCACGGTTGTTCACGCCTGTAATCCCAGCACTTTTGGAGGCTGAGACAGGTGGATCACAAGGTCAGGAGATCGAGACCATCCTGGCTAACACGGTGAAACCCCGTCTCTGCTAAAAAAAAAAATACAAAAAATTAGCTGGGCATGGTGGTGGGTCCCTGTAGTCCCAGCTACTCGGGAGGCTGAGGCAGGAGAATGGTGTGAACCTGGGAGGCGGAGCTTGCAGTGAGCTGAGATTGTGCCACTGCACACCAGCCTGGGCGACAGAGCGAGACTCCATCTCTAAATAAATACATAAATAGAATCTGCATTCTTAAGTGTTGGTTCTGCCGGTCTGGGGCCTCTCCTTGAGAACCTAAACTAGAAAGTTCCAATTGACACTAAGAGGGAAGGAGAAGGAAGGAATAAAGATGGGAACTGCCTCTGATGGCTGAGGCGGGGAGGGATGCGGTACGAAGTACAGGTTCAGTGACCGACATCTAGCCAGGAAGTACTGGGAGGTGGTTAGAAGTAAAAATCAAATCATGGGTCTTTTGCCCTCTGGAGAAAGAGGCTTCCTATGCCTAGTCTGCAGTGCAGGGCAACC
Organism: Trachypithecus francoisi; assembly: GCF_009764315.1. Lineage (NCBI taxonomy): Eukaryota > Metazoa > Chordata > Mammalia > Primates > Cercopithecidae > Trachypithecus > Trachypithecus francoisi. Next base: position 117,640,836 of record NW_022681469.1, on the reverse strand, counting down.
TCGACCTCCTGGGCTCAAGCCATCCTCCCACCTTAGCCTCCTGAGTAGCTAGGACAAGCTACAGCCACATGCTACCATGTCCAACTAAGTTATCTTGTGGAGATGGGGTCTAGCTCTATTGACAAGGCTGGTCTTGAGTTCCTGGCCTCAAACAGTCCTCCTGCCTCAGCTTCCCAAAGTGCTGGGATTACAGGCATAAGCCACTGTACCCAGTCCTCAGGTAGCTTTTATTTATTTTTTTGAGATGGAGTCTTGTTCTGTCATGCCCAGGCTTGAGTATAGTGGTGCCATCTCAGCTCACTGCCTCCTGGGTTCAAGTGATTCTCCTGCCTCAGTTTCCCAAGTAGCTGGGAGTATAGGTACCCACCACCGTGCCCAGCTAATATTTTTGTATTTTTAATAGAGACAAGATTTCACCATGTTGTCCAGGCTGATCCCAAACTCCCGAACTCAGGTGATTTGCCTGTCTTGGTCTCCCAAAGTGCTGGAATTACAGGTGTGAGCCACCGTGCCCAGCTTCAAGTAGCTTTTATTTATTTTTTAGTTGGAGTCTCGCTCTACAGTCCAGGCTGGAATGCAATGGCACAGTCTCAGCTCACTGCAACCTCCGCCTCCTAGGTTCAAGCAATTCTCCTGCCTTAGCCTCACAAGTAGCTGGGATTATAGGTGCCTGCCACCATGTGCGGCGAATCCTTGTATTTTTTAGTAGAGATGGGGTTTCACTATCTTGGCCAGGCTGGTCTCAAACTCCTGACCTCACTATCTACCTGCCTCAGCCTCCTGAAGTGCTGGGATTACAGGCGTGAGCCACTGCACCCAGCTTTTTTTTTTTTTTTTTTGGAGGGTCTCACTCTGTCACCCAGGCTGGAGTACAGTGGCACAATCTTGGCTCACCGCAACCTCCGCCTCCCAGGCTCAAGCGATTCTCCTGCCTTAGCCTCCCAAGTAGCTGAGATTATAGGCTCAGCCTCCCTAGTTGTTGGAATTACAGGCGCCTACCACCACGTCTAATTTTTGTAGAGATGGGGTTTCGCCATGTTGGTCAGGCTGGTCTTAAACTCCTGACCTCAGGTGACCCACCTGCCTCAGCTGTCCCAAGTGCTGGGATTACAGGCATGAGGCACCACACCCAACTTTTTTTTTTGAGGTAGAATTTCACTCTTGCTGCCCAGGCTAGAGTGCAATGGCGCGATTTCAGCTCACTGCAACTTCCCATCTCCTGTGTTCAAGCAATTCTCCTGCCCCAGCCTCCCAAGTAGCTGGAATTATAGGCACCCGCCACCATGCCTGGCTAATTTTTGTATTTTTTTTTTTTTTTTTAGTAGAGATAGGGTTTCACCATGTTGGCCAGGCTGGTCTCAAACTCCTGACCTCAGGTGATCCACCCACCTCGGCCTCCCAAAGTGCTGGGATTATAGGTGTGAGCCACCACGCCCAGCCTAGACCCTGCTTCTAAAAGGCCGCTATAGGGGTACTACCCTGGGATCTTAGGCTCCAGTTAGCTTCTTCCTAGTATGTTTTTCTGGTGCTAAGGATGAAAGTACATTTCCTTTCTGGAATAGACTACAGGGCCTTCGGAGCTTCTTACTTGCCGGGCGGGTGGCTAAGATGGGCAGCCGGAGAACTGCTAAACTGGCTTGTTTCTAAAAGTCTGAATTTACATGGTTTCAAGTTTCCCTGCTGGTACGCTTGGCCACTAGGTGGTGACTGAGGCTTGTGGCTCTGGGACTTCTGCTAGAAGGTGGCAGAATTGCCATGCTCTGCCTGAGATTGAGCGAGGAGGAATTTCAGCCCTGCCTGGAATATGAAGGAAACTGACCTGGGGACGGGCCAAGGCTAGACTGAGTCCTATCTCTGTCAAAATGGCCCCTAGCCCCAGTGGCAGGATGGAATGTCAGCTGAAGATGAGCAGGCTTGGCCGAGTACGGTGGCTCATGCCTCTAATCCCAGTACTTTGTGAGGCCGGGGCAGGTGGATCACTTGAGGCCAGGAGTTCAAGACCAGCCTGTCTAATATGGTGAAACCCCATCTCTTCAAATACAAAAACTAGCCTGGCCTGGTGGTGGGTGCCTGTAATCCCATCTACTTGGGAGGCTGAGGCAAGAGAATCGCTTGAACCCAGGCAGTAGAGGCTGCAGTGAGCTGAGATTGCACCACTGTACTCTAGCCTGGGCTAGATGGAGTGAGACTCCATCTCAGGAAAAAAAAAAAAAAAAAAAAGTGGGGGTGGCTTACAGGCACTTGACTATTCCCTGGGTAGGGGGTCGTTCAGCTCCCAGCAGGAGCTCAGATTGGGTTCATTCCCTGGTACTTGTCTAAAAATGTGGGTAAACATTTCCCAGAGGCTAGGACTGTCAGGGTGTCAGCCTGGTGAGTCTTCTGGTCATCATATCCCTTACAGGTGAAAGGAGGCTGACCTAGGCTTGACTAATAGCAGAGGCGTATGCGAGGAAGAAAAGCCCGGGGAAGCTTGCCCAAGGAGTGAGCCATCAAACTTTTTTTTTTTTTTTTTTGAGACGGAGTCTTGCTGTGTTGCCCAGGCTGGAGTGCAGTGGCCAGATCTTGGCTCACTGCAAGCTCCACCTCCCGGGTTTACGCCATTCTCCTGCCTCAGCCTCCCTAGTAGCTGGGACTACAGGCGCCGCCACCTCACCCGGCTAGTTTTTTTTGTATTTTTAGTAGAGACTGTGTTTCACTGGGTTAGCCAGGATGGTCTCGATCTCCTGACCTCGTGATCCGCCTGTCTTGGCCTCCCAAAGTGCTGGGATTACAGGCTTGAGCCACCGCGCCCGGCCTCCATCAAACTCTTAAGTCTGGCCAGGTGCAGTGGCTCACGCCTGTAATCCCAGCACTTTCGGATGCTGAGGGGAGTGGACCATGAAGTCAGGAGTTCAAGAAAATGCAAAAAAAAAAAAAAAAAAAAAATTAGCCAGGCATGGTGGTGTGTACAGTCTCAGCTACCCAGGAGGCTGAGGCAGGAGGATCCCTTGAACCTGGGAGGTGGAGGTTGCAGTGAGCTGAGATTGCACCATTGTACTCCAGCCTGGGTGACAGAGTGAGACTCTGTCTCAAAACCTGTTAGGTCTGAAATGGAAACTCCATAGGAGCAGGTCTGAAAGGCTTCTGTGTGCCCAAGGACCTCGGGTCACAAACAACTTGGCCTTGCCGTAGCTGGCAATACAGTGACTACATCCCTGAAGAAAAGTAGCTTGTCAACTAGTCAAGTGGCAGGTGGCAGTGTCGGGAGCCCAGCTAAGCTGTTTGCTAGTAAGGTGTCCACCACCCACCTCAGTCACCTGGGGGTGGGTGCAGGGGTTTAGCAATGCTGAGTTAAGCTAAGGATTGGCCAGGCACTAGTAGCTCATACCTGTAATCCCAGTACTTTGGGAGGCTGAGGCGGGCAGATCACTTGAGCCCAGGAGTTTGAGGCCATCTTGGGCAACATGGCAAAACCTCATCTCTGCAAAAAATCCAAAATTAGCCAGGTGTGGTGGCATGTCCTCATAATTTCAACTGCTCATGAGGCTGAGGTGGGAGGGGATCCTTGAGCCCAGGAGGTCAAGGCTATCGTGAGTCATGATCGTGCTACTGTACTCCTGCCTGGGTAACAGACCCTGTCTCACAAGTCCGGGGTCAAGCATGCTCAATGATTAAGTTTGGAAAAGATTCGGGGAATGATGGTGGATTTCAGTCTAAAATTAGTTGCTACTTGCTCTAACATTGGGTAAGTGAACCTTTAGGCCATCTTAGAGATGAGGCTCTTCCTTTCCCCTTTTTATTTTATGAGACAGAGTCTCACTCTGTCAGCCAGGCTGGAGTGCAGTGGCACGATCTCGGCTCACTGCAACTTCTGCCTCCCAGGTTCCAGAGATTCTCCTGCCTCAGCCTCCCAAGTAGCTGGGACTACAGGTACCCACCACCACGCCCGGCTAACTTTTGTATTTTTAGTAGAGATGGAGTTTCACCATGTTGGCCAGGTTGGTCTTGAACTCCTGACCTCAGGTGATCCACACACCTCGGCCTCCCAAAGTGGTGGGATTATAGGTATGTGCCATTGTGCCCGGCCCCTTCTCCCTCTTTCAAGGGTTAAGGGTTATATGAGAACTGGCATGTTAAACTCCCAGGCACAGCTTGGAACTCAGCCTGGAAATAGCTGTTATTCCTGTTGCAGATATACATCACCTGCCACCTGAAGGCCATCCCAGCTGAGCAGGAACCAGATGAACTCAACAAAGCCTGTTCCTTCAGCAAGTCTTCCAACAGGTGAGGAGGTCAGGTGCTCCATGACTGGGGTAGAAACTGAATCGGCGACGCCTTGTCTGTTTCTCCCAATGTATTATCAGCAAACTGCTTCCTGCAGGCAACAAAAAATCTAAGCTGCTTGTCTTTCATCTCAGCTGGTTCCCAGTGGAAGGCCCAGCTGACATCTGTCAATGCTGTAGCAAGGGTGACTGTGGCACTCCAAGCCATTCCAGGAGGCAGCCCCATGTTGTGAGCCAGTGGTCCAGGTCTGCTTCTCGTAACCGCAGGCATGGTATGTCACAGGACGGCCAAGAGGCTGTTCATCGTCCCCTACTCAGTTGAGGGTATCTGCTGTCATTTCAGGGTGATGGTCTTTTCCCTTGTCCTCAATTAAAGCTGTTTGCTCCTAGGCCTGCAGCTACCTTTCCCTAACACAAATCCTGGGGCTAAGCAGGAAGGACTCTTAGTCCTCCACCTCTAGCAGCCAGGGTAGCTCTGCTGTCATCCTAGGCTTCTACTGAGACATCATTATGCATCTAGGGGAAATATAGCAGCTGTTAAGATAATCTGGCTGGGCACAGTGGTTCACACCTATAATTCCAGCACTGAGGGGCCAAGGCGGACAGGTCACCTGAGGTCAGGAGTTCGAGACCAGCCTGACTAACATGGAAAAATCCCATCTCTACTAAAAATACAAAATTAGCTGAGCGTGGTGGTACATGCCTGTAATCCCAGCTACTTGGGAGGTTGAAGCAGGAGAATTGCTTGAACCCGGGAGGCGGAGGTTGTGGTGAGCTGAGATTGTGTCATTGCACTCCAGCCTGGGCAACAAGAACAAAACTCTGTCTCAAAAAATAATCTGGCCGGAATGCTGGGTCATGCTTATAATCCTAGCACTTGGGGAGGCTGAGGCCACGGAAATCACTTGAGCCCAGGAGTTCTCGACCAGCCTGGGCAACATAGCAAGACCCTGTCTCTACTAAAAAGACCCGATATACTAGGGAAATCCCTCTTGGGTGACCTACTTTCTCTGTATGAGAAAACTTTCCTTCCTCCTGCCCTGCCCCTCATGATGCAGTCTCGCTCTATTGCCCAGGCTGGAGTACTGTGGCATGATCTCCGCTCACTAAAACCTCTGCCTCCCAGGTTCAAGCTAGTCTGCCTCAGCCTCCCAAGTAGCTGAGACTACAGGCATGTGCCACCATGCCCAGCTAACTTTATTTTTAGTAGAGATATGGGGGTCTTGCCATGTTGGCCAGGCTGGTCTCAAACACCTGACCTCAGGTGATCTGCCTGCCTCAGCCTCCCAAAGTGCTGGGATTACAGGCATGAGCCATCACACCTAGCCGAGAAAGCTGTCTTTTTTTTGTCTATAAACTTTGTTAACCCACACAAAAAAGACAACATATTAGTTCAGCCCACTGAGGCAGAATAAACCTCCAACCTGATTCCTGGTTAGGGACTAAGATGACCTCCGGGTGTTTGTTCTCCTTCTACAGTGACAGAAGAAGCAGATATCACCGTGGGGCCACTGATCTTCCTGGACAGGAGTGCTGACTATGAAGTAGAGCAGTGGGCCTTGCCGGCTGACACCTCTGTGCTGCTGCTGGGCATAGGCCTGGCCGTGGTGGCATCTCTGACTCTGACCGCTGTTATCCTGGTTCTCACCAGGAGGTGTCGCACTGCCTCCCAACCTGTATCTGTTTCCCAATAAAAGAAAGCAATATCTGGTTGTGTGATAGAAGATCAGAATTAGTACTGACTGTGTCGGGTGGGGAAGACTATACCACCAGCCCCGTGCACTCACATAGCACAGTCCAGCAAGCACTGCTGTGCCGCTAGTGTAAACAGGGCAGGGTTCATATCCTTGGGGACAACTATGATCTATCACCTCTGTGGGAACCAATATGGAAACTTAGATGAAGGTCAGTCTGGCTGGACCCACCTTACTTCTAGGTTAGCAAAGAATCTCGTATCTCTGGCCCCCATGGATTTGACTCTAGATATGGGAGAGGGGAGGGGGGGAGCTTCCAGGCCCCCTTCTCCAAGGCAAGCAGGCAGCCAGCTCTGTTCAGACGCTAGAGGCCAGAAGGCCAGTCATGATTGGGCCCTCCCAGTAGGGCAGTGATGGGAGCTCTGCTTCTGCCTAGTCTTAGCTGTCATGTTGGGCTTGAAGCTATTTTCAGGGCATGTTGGTATGAATTTGTCAATGCTGTAGCAAGGGTGACTGGCACCCCCAGCCATTCCAGGAGGCAGCCCCATGTCATGAGCCAGTGGTCCTGAGGTGGCTCTGAGGTGGGCACTTTTCCTTTGGGGATAGGAGGCCTCAGGAAGGCTGAGAAACTGCTTTGATTTTGGGTTTGTTTTGATTTGCCCCTCTTGAGAGGGAAGGGTCTGGCTCTGTTGCCCAGGCTGGAGTGCAGTAGTAGAATCATAGCTCACTGCAACCTGGAACTCCTGGTCTCCAGTAATCCTCCTGCCTGAGCTTCCTGAGTTGCTGGGACTACAGGCATGAACCACTATGCCCAGCTTATTGTATTTTTGGTAGGAAGTGGTTCAAGCTGGCCTCGAACTCCTGGCCTCGTGTGATCCTCTCCCCTTGGCCTCCAAAAGCCCTGGGATTATAGATGTGAGGCCTCACTGTCACTGAGGGGAGCTGCTTCTCAACCTCCCCCACCTTTGTCGCTTTCCCTAAACAGGCTGCTTCCCTCCACCCAGGTTTTTTTTTTTTTTTTTTTTTTTTTGAGGCGGAGTCTCGCTCTGTCGCCCGGGCTGGAGTGCAGTGGCCGGATCTCAGCTCACTGCAAGCTCCGCCTCCCGGGTTTACGCCATTCTCCTGCCTCAGCCTCCCGAGTAGCTGGGACCACAGGTGCCCGCCACCTCGCCCGGCTAGTTTTTGTATTTTTAGTAGAGACGGGGTTTCACTGTGTTAGCCAGGATGGTCTCGATCTCTTGACCTCGTGATCCGCCCGTCTCGGCCTCCCAAAGTGCTGGGATTACAGGCTTGAGCCACCGCGCCCGGCCTCCACCCAGGTTTTGGCCATAGTCCCTGGGAGTACTTAGTAAGGGAATGGTGCCCCAAGGGGGGTACCCAGGGAGCTTGTGCCCACTTCTTTGGGGAAGGTGTTCATGGTACCTGTGAGGGATGAGAAGCCTCCCACAGTAGCTGGCTCCAGCCTTGCCCCAAACTCAAGCCATTCTCACTCAGGGAATTTCACTTTCACTGTGGCATCCCAGCCCGGCTGGCTACTTGCTATGAGCCTGCCAGTCCTTGTGGGCCACATGGGGTGGCACCTACTGAGCAGGATTAGGCATAAACTGAAAGCTGAAAGACACTCAGGTGCAACTGGCATGGCGCTTATCTCTGGCCTGCTGTCTGGCTGAGGGCAAGGGGCTCCAGCATGTTGACTCGGGTATAGACAGATATCTATAGTGCATTCAGAGCAAGGTTTGGGTAGCTTTGGACCTACTGAGAGAAGTGTGGTCTGTGAACATTGGCCTTACCTGAGAATTTGTTGGAACTGTATCAATTATAAGCCCCATCCCAGACCCAGAAATTTGCATCTTAAATCCCTGGGTAGGGTGGGCATGGTGGCCCACACCTGTAATCCCAGCACTTTGCGAGGCTGAGGAAGGTGGATCACCTGAGGTCAGGAGTTCAAGACCAGCCTGGCCAACATGGTGAAACCTCATCTCTACTAAAAACACAAAAAATTGGAATGGTGGTAGGTGCCTGCAATCCCAGCTAATTGGGAGGCTGAAGCAGGAGGATTGCTTGAACCTGAGAGAGGCAGAGGTTTTAGGGAGCCGAGTTTGTGCCACTGCACTCCAGCCTGAGCAACAGAACCAGACTCCATCTCAAAAAAAAAAAAAAAAAAAAAATCCCCAGTGATTTGAGTAGTTAAGGTTAAGTCCCTGAGCCAGGGACTTGCGGCACAAAGGGATTGTTCCGGGTGAGCCACTCGCGGCCCAAGCAGGTTGTGGTGAGATCTGTCTGTAGGGAAGTAACAGGCTGGGAGTAACATATCTTCAAAAAAGATCAGATATGGTGGCTCAGGCCTGTAATTTGGGCCAGCACTTTGGGAGACCAAAGTGGGAGGATGGCTTGAGCCTAGGAGTTCAAGACCAGCCTGAGTTGGCCGGGCGCGGTGGCTCAAGCCTGTAATCCCAGCACTTTGGGAGGCTGAGACGGGCGGATCATGAGGTCAAGAGATCGAGACCATCCTGGCTAACACGGTGAAACCCCGTCTCTACTAAAAAAAATACAAAAAAATTAGCCGGGCGAGATGGCGGGTGCCTGTAGTCCCAGCTACTTGGGAGGCTGAGGCGAGAGAATGGCGTAAACCCGGGAGGCGGAGCTTGCAGTGAGCTGAGATCCGGCCACTGCACTCCAGCCTGGGCGACAGAGCGAGACTCCGTCTCAAAAAAAAAAAAAAAAAAAAAGACCAGCCTGAGCAACATGGTGAGACCCCATCTCTACAAAATACAAAAATTAGCCGAGCACAGTGGTACATGCCTGTAGTCCCAACTGCTTGGGAAGCTGAGGCTGGAGGATTACTTGAGCCCAGGAATTCCAGGGTGCAGTGAGCTGTGCTCACTGCTCAGGTCCCAGCCTTGCTGCCTCCTGCTGTACTCCAGCCAGAGTGACAGAGCAAGACCCTCTCAAAAAATAAAATTGCCTAGGGGTTGGGGAGTTGGGCTTCCTGGAGGTGGTGATCCAGAAGCAAATCCTCAAATAACCATGGGGAAGTGGGTGTGGTGGCTCACACCTGTAATCTCAGCATTTTAGGAGGCCGAGGCAGGTGGATCACTTGAGGCCAGAAGTTCAAGACCAGCCTGGCCAACATAGCAAAACCCGTCTCTATTAAAAATATAAAAATTAGCAGGGTGTGTGGTGAGTGCCTGTAGTCTCAGCCACTGGGGAGGCTGAGGCAGGAGAATCACTTGAACCCAGGAGGCAGAGGTTGCAGTGAGCCGAGGTCATGCCACTGCACTCCAGTCCGGGTGTTGGAGTGTGACTGTCTCAAAAAGGGGGGAGGGAAGAGAAAGGGGGGAGAATCTGTACCCTGAGGGCATGGAAGGCCTCAATGCCTAGTAAAGAGTGGGGCTTGGCCTGGAGAGGGAGGCCTCATGGGCTGGAAAAGGGAGATGCTGGCCCATCTGGGCACGTATGTGCCCGTAGGCTTTCCCTGTCGAGATGATCAACTGGAAAGGCAGAGAATGCGGCCTGGAGGCTTGGAAACATCCTTGAAGCCATATCCCCAGGTCCTAGTCCTAACTGCCACTCTTTTCTTTTTTTGAAATGGGGTCTTGCTATGTTGCTCAGGCTGGACTCCAATTCCTGGGCTCAAGCGTTCCTCCTGCCTCAACTGCCCAAGCAGCCACACACCACACCTGGCTTCTTCCTGCCACTTCTAGCTTAGCAGGTGACTTCATCTGTTTAAGGGGATGACGTGACTGCTTGGGGGAATGAGTAGAGCCCTTGGTGGAATCATGGTTCACACAAGAGGTCTCCGGCAAAATGCTCCAGGCTTGGGGTCGAATGGGCACTTCTACCCCTGACAATCTGTTTACTTACCACCACCCTCTGTTCAGACAGGGAAGTTCTTTCCATCGGGATTAAAGTGAGGACTGGTCTTCATGGCACATTTGGCATCCGAGCACGTGTTGTTGGAGCTGTTCTATGAGCCAGGACACACCAGGGAATGGTTCCTGCAATAAACACCCGTCTCTTCCTTGTACTCAAGTTCTTCGGGGTTGCAACATTCTGAGAGCTTGTCCTTCATTCAACTTCTGTCCTCAGCAGAAAGAGGAAGTGGCTGTGTCAGGGGAGGGGAGGAGTCATGACTAAGATGTGACCCTGAGTGTCAGCTCCCCGCCAGCTCCAGATGGGCCTCGCCAGGAGCAACGGCCTCCAGCAGCAATGTCAGAGGGCGTGGCCTGCCTGCCTCCTAGGGGAACTAGACTAGAAATGAAAGGTAGTGGAAAACCACTAAGGCTTCTCTTGACTCCATTGCTTAATCCTCCTCTTTCCCTAAAGTTTCCAGAAACTTCCTATTGCACTGGAAAACCTCTGTAAACCAACACTTTGGGTGTGGGTTTATTTTTTGAAATGGGGTCTCACTCTGCTGCCCAGGCTGGAGTGCAGTGGTGCCATCATAACTCACTGCAGCCTCGACTTCTCTGCCTCAAATCATCCTCCCACCTCAGCCTCCCAAGTAGCTGGGATTACAGGGGCATGCCACTATGCCTGGCTAATTTTATTTTATTTTTTTTAGTACAGACGGGGTTTCAGCATGTTGGCCAGGCTGGTCTTGGACTCCTGACCTCAAGTGCTCCTCCTGCCTCGGCCTACCAAGTTGTTGGGATTATAGGCATGAGCCACCGCGCCCAGCCAGTTCTCATTCTTCATTAGAGATTGTAGCCAGGCCGGGCGCGGTGGCTCAAGCCTGTAATCCCAGCACTTTGGGAGGCCGAGACGGGCGGATCACAAGGTCAGGAGATCGAGACCATCCTGGCTCACACGGTGAAACCCCGTCTCTACTAAAAGATACAAAAAACCTAGCCGGGCGAGGTGGCGGGCGCCTGTAGTCCCAGCTACTCCGGAGGCTGAGGCGGGAGAATGGCGTAAACCCGGGAGGCGGAGCTTGCAGTGAGCTGAGATCTGGCCACTGCACTCCAGTCCGGGCGACAGAGCGAGACTCCGTCTCAAAAAAAAAAAAAAAAAAAAAAAAAAAAAAAAAAAGATTGTAGCCAGACATTAGAGAAAACTAGAAGAATCCAGAATCTAATCCAGTCTACAGGTAGATAAATAAACAATGAACGTTACTATAATAACAGGTAAACTATCATTTTCCTATTGAAACATAATTTTTCTCCCTATAGTCACCTCGAACTGACCTTGTGATTCACTCCCTTCGGTCTCCCAAAATACTGGAATTACAGGCATGAGCCACCATGCTTGGCCCTCCTTTTATTTTGAGACAAAATCTCACTCTGCCACCCAGGCTGGAGTGCAGTGGTACAATCTCGGCTTACAGCAACCTCCGCCTCCCAGGTTCAAGTGATTCTCCTGACTCAGCCTCCCTAGTAGCTGGGATTCCAGGCACATGCCCACCGCGCCAGGCTAATTTTTGTATTTTTAGTGGAGACAGGGTTTTGCCATGTTGGCTAGGCTGGTCTTGAACTCCTAATCTCAAGTGATCTGCCTGCCTCGGTCTCCCAAAGTTCTGGGATTATAGGTGTGAGCCACTGTGCCTGGACAGAGAACAGATTCTTACTGAACCTATGCAAATAACCATGTTGCTGTAAAAATAAGAATAATTGTAAATTGCTTCTAAATTCTGGAGGGTTCAGGTAGAGAAGAAAAGCAAATGTTTTCATTTTTGTTTTCAAAAGTACTTTACCAAATTACTATAAATTATACAAAGCTTAAAAGAAAAAAGATTCCTTAAATCTGGAAAACAATATTAAAAGAACCCGCAATGTTTGACATAAAGCAGCCTTAAAAATCCATAATTCAGGCCGGGCACGGTGGCTCAAACCTGTAATCCCAGCACTTTGGGAGGCCGAGTTGGGCGGATCACTAGGTCAGGAGATCGAGACCATCCTTGTTAACCCGGTGAAACCTCGTCTCTACTAAAAAAAAATACAAAAAACTAGCCGGGCGAGGTGGCGGGCACCTGTAGTCCCAGCTACTCGGGAGGCTGAGACAGGAGAATGGCGTAAACCTGGGAGGCGGAGCTTGTGGTGAGCTGAGATCCGGCCACTGCACTCCAGCCTGGGTGACAGAGCGAGACTCCGTCTCAAAAAAAAAAAAAAAAAAAAAAAAAAATCCATAATTCAGCTGGGTCTAGTGGCTCGCACCTGTAACACAGCACTTTGGGAGGCTGAGGTGGGAGGATCGATTGAGCTCAGGAATTCAAGGCTGCTGCAAGCCATGATCACACCACTGCACTTCAGCCTGGGTGACACAGCAAGACCCTGCCGTGAAAAAAAAAAAAAAAAGATCCAGGCCTGGTTTGGTGGCTCATGCCTGTAATCCCAGTACTTTGGGAGGCCTAGGCAGGCAGATCACCTGAGGTCAGGAGTTCGAGACCAGCCTGGCCAACATGGTGAAACCCCATCTCTACTAAAAATACAAAAATGAGGCCGGCCGCGGTGGCTTACGCCTGTAATCCCAGTACTTTGGGAGGCCTAGGCAGGCAGATCACCTGAGGTCAGGAGTTCAAGACCAGCCTGACCAACATGGAGAAACCCCATCTCTACTAAAAATACAAAACTAGCTGGGCATGGTGGCACATGCCTGTAATCCCAGCTACTAGGGAGACTGAGTAAGGAGAATCGCTTGAACCTGGGAGGCGGAGGTTGCAGTGAGCCGAAATCGCACCATTGCGCTCCAGCCTGGGCAACAAGAACGAAACTCTATCTCAAAAAAAAAAAAAAAATGAACTGGGCATGGTGGTGGGTGCCTGTGATCCCAGCTACTTGGGAGGCTGAGGCAGGGGAATCGCTTGAACCTGGCAGGCGGAGGTTGAGATCGCACCACTGCACTCCAGCCTGGGCGATAGAATGAGACTCTGTCTCAAAAAAAAAAAAAAAAGATCCGTAATTATTTTTTATCAGTTCATTCAGTCTTGTAAGTAATTCTTGCTCTGTATTAGCAATTTCACAAACCCATCAGTTTCTTCATTCGAGTTTTGGACTTTTTTTGTTTTTTTGACAGAGTTTCGCTCTTGTTGCCCAGGCTGGAGTGCAATGGCACAATCTCAGCTCACCGCAACCTCGGCCTCCCGGGTTCAAGTGATTCTCCTGCCTCAGACTCCCGAGTAGATGGGATTACAGGCATGTGCTACCATGCCTAGCTAAATTTTTGTGAGTCTGTGTTTTTTAGTAGAGATGGGTTTTCTCCATGTTGGTCAGGCTGGTCTCGAACTCCTGACCTCAGGTGATCCGCCCACCTTGGCCTCCCAAAGTGCTGGGATTACAGACTTGAGCCACTGTGCCTGGTCAAGTTTTGGAAATTTAGTTCAATAGTGTGAACTCAAAGTTATTAGAAACCCGTACTTGTCAGACTTCATTCTTTCCATGAAGCTCCTTGAAGACGTAACTCCCTGGGATTATAATTGCCGGCAAGAAGCTTTCAGAAAGACATTAGACTAAGGCAATTAAGTGTGGACATGAAGACTTCAAGTGGCCATGGCCAAAACCTGGTCTGAGTCCATCGTAATGATGCCATAAATGACAAGAATGTTATTTCTGAACCAAAATTGACTGATACCATTTACACCAAGACACATCAGATTTCTAGATATGTTTTACAATTTTTGAATATATTAATAACATACCCATATAAATATATCTCAAGGTGAAATATTTCTTATTTTGCCAATCCTTCTCTTATAATTTATTTATTTATTTATTTGAGACAGAGTCTCACTCTGTTGCCCAGGCTGGAGTGCAGGGGTATAATCTCTGCTCACTGCAAGCTCCATCTCCCGGGTTCACACCATTCTCCTGCCTCAGCCTCCCAAGTAGCTGGGACTACAGGCGCCCGCCACCACGCTCGGCTAATTTTTTGTATATTTAGTAGAGACGGGGTTTCACCATGTTAGCAGGATGGTCTCAAACTCCTGACCTCGTGATCCGCCCGCCTCAGCCTCCCAAAGTGCTGGGATTACAGGTGTGAGCCACTGCACCCAGCCTTATTTTTTATTTTATTTTTAAATTTTTAAAACTTTTTGGCCAGGTGCAGTGGTTCATTCCTGTAATCCCAGCACTTTGGGAGGCCAAGGCGGGTGGATCACCTGAGGTCAGGACTTCAAGACCAGCCTGGCCAACATGGCAAAACCCTGTCTCTACTAAAAGTACAAAAATTAGCCAGGTGTGGTGGTGGGTGCCTGTAATCCCAGCTACTCAGGAGGCTGAGGCAGGAGAATCACTTGAACCAGGAAAATGGAGCTTGCATTGAGCCGAGATGGCACCACTGCATGCCAGCCTGGCCCACAACAGCCAGACTCCATCTCAAAAAAAAAAAAAATTAAAATTTTTTTGTAGATACGGGGGTCTTGATATTTTGCCCAGGCTGGTCTCAAACTCCTGGGCTCAAGCAATCTTCCTGCCTTGGCCTCCTAGTGTTGGGATTACAGGCATTAGACACTGTGCCCAGCCTCATATAAATTAATATATCAGACAGGCCCAATTGGTTTAATATTTCTTTTTTTGCAGATCCTTTGAGAGGTTCAGGGGTCCTCTGGAACATCCTAAAGTTAGTTTGAGGTCAAAAATGCTTAATTTTGATTTTTTTTTTTTTTTTTTTTTGAGATAGGGTCTTACTCTGTCACCCTGGCTGGAGTGCATGGATGCCAGCATAGCTCACTGCAGTCTCGAACTCTTGAAGCAAGTAATTGTCCCACCTTAGCCCCAAGAATAGCTGGGTCTACAGGTATGTGCCACCATGTGCAGCTAATTTTATTTATTTTTTGTAGAGATGGGATCTTGTTATGTTGCCCAGGTGGGTCTCAAACTCCTGGGCTCAAGCAATCCTTCTGCCTCAGCCACCCAAAGTGTTGGGAGTACAGACGTGTGCCACTGTGTCTCCCTTAATTGTGATTTTTGAAAAGTTTGTCAAATATCAAAGTTTTAAAACGCTTGATCAAAGTAGGATCACAGGTCATTGTGAAATAAAACCAAAGTGAGAAAAGATTTCAAAGACACAAAGCACAATAAATACTTTTTTTTTTATGAGGGGAGTCTTTCTCTGCTACCCATGCTGGAATGCAGTGGTGTGATCTCGGCTCACTGCAACCTCTACCTCCTGGGTTCAAGCAATTCTCCTGCCTCAGCCTCCCAAGTAGCTGGGATTACAGGTGCTCGCCACCACACCGGCTAATTTTTGTATTTTAAGGAGAGACGGAGTTTCAGCATGTTGGCCAGGCTGGTCTCAAACTCTTGACCTCAGGTGATCTGCCCGTCTTGGCCTCCCAAAGGGCTGGAATTATAGGCATGAACCACCGTGCCTGGCCAATATTCCTGATGAAACAGAGATTCTCTGTTTCCTAGGCCAGTTACCTAAAAGGTAAAGAAAAATCTTTTACAATTTTCTTGTAAAGGGCAGATCAATGGTCCACAAAAACCCTGTGGTTCCAACATAGGGGCCCAAATTGTGGTCTTGTATCCATCAGTGTACTTTTGATATTAATGCTCAGTTTTTAGCCTAGGCAACATGGGAAGACCTCACCACTACTAAAAGTAAAAATTAGGCACGTGTGGTGGTGCACACCTGTAGTCCTATCTTCTTGGGAGGCTGAAGTGGGAGAATCACTTGAGCCCAGGAGATTAAGGCTACAGTGAGCTATGATCATGCCACTGAACTCCAGCCTGAGTGACAGAGCGAGACCCTGCCTCAAAAAAAAAACTTCAATTTTGGGCCGGGCACAGTGGCTCACGTGTAATCCCAGCACTTTGGGAGGCCAAGGCGGGCAGATTACGAGGTCAGGAGTTTGAGACCAGCCTGACCGACACAGTGAGACCCCGTCTCTACTAAAAATACGAAAATTAGCCGAGTGTGGTTGTGCACACCTGTCATCCCAGCTACTCAGGAGGCTAAGGCAGGAGAATCACTTGAACTGGGGAGGCGGGGGTTGCAGTGAGCCGAGATCGCGCCACTTCACTCCAGCCTGGGCAACAGAGCAAAACTGTCTCAAAAAAAGTAAATAAATAAAAGAAAGTTCAGTTTTTAGAAAGTCTTATATTTATGGAATTTTTTTTTTTTTTTTTTGAGACCAAGTCTCACTCTGTTACCCAGGCTAGTGCAGTGGTGCAATTTTGGCTCACTACAACCTCTGCCTCCCAGGTTCAAGCGATTCTCCTGCCTCAACCTCCCGAGTAGGTAGATTACAGGTGCGCACCACCGCACCTGGCTAATTTTTGTATTTTTAGTAGAGATGGGGTTTCGCCATGTTGGGCAGGCTGGTCTCTAACTCCTGAGCTCAGGTGATCCGCCCGCCTTGGCCTCCCAAAGTGCTGGGATTACAGGCATGAGCCATCACGCCCGGCCAAAAATCTTATAAATAATCCCCTTCTAATTTCAGCCAGCTTAATCACACACAAAATTCCTTTCATGAGATTAATCTTCCACAAACCTTCTACAACTTCCTCAAACCTTCAATTTTCTCCCATACTTCTTTTTTTATATTAGCAATCTACTTTAGGACAGAAATTTACTTTCCTTTCCTCTTGATTTTGACCAAAGTCCTCTCTTATGCAAAATGAAAAATTACTCTTTTCAACTTTCTTTACCAAAAATACATCCTCATACTTATAACTTTTCTTCACATCTCTCCTACTTACTGGTCTTCTTCCCACCTTGTTTCTATTTCCTTCCTAAATCCATATTTTGAAACAATCTTTAAATAACCCCCAAGTTAAACAAAATTGCTCTTATTTAACAAAAAAAACTTATCTCAAAAAACCTAGCACAGTCACCAAGCGTGCTTTTCTTTTCTTTTCTTTCTTTCTTTCTTTTTTTTGGAGGCGGATTCTTGCCCTTGTTGGCCATGCCGGAGTGCAAATGGCACGATCCTGGCTCACTGCAACCTCCGCCTCCCGGGTTTCGAGCGATTCTCCTGCCTCAGCCTGCCGAGTAGGTGGGATTACAGGTGCATACCATCACACCTGACTAATTTTTGTATTTTTAGTAGAGATGGGGGTTTTGCCATGTTGGCCAGGCTGGTCTTAAACTCCTGACCTCAGGTGATCCACCCACCTTAGCCTCCCAAAGTGTTCGGATTACAGGCGTGAGCCACTGCACCAGGCTTGATCCCTTTTCTTGAACAATCTATATATCCCAAACCAACGCACCAGAATATTCATTTACAATGAGAATGAAACTATCCCCACAGGAGTGACAAGAACTGTGTGCTGGGTTCTGGACAGAAATAGAGTTATAATTAAGCATTAATCAGGCTGCATTTTGGCCCACTTCCTTGTTGCTAAAAGTCAGGTGGCACTAGTTCCTGACCATTGCATACCATTGTTCCTGTAGATGCGGGCGGATCACGAGGTCAGGAGATCGAGACCATCCTGGCGAACACTGTGAAACCCCGTCTCTACTAAAAAAAAAAAATACAAAAAACTAGCCGGGCGAGGTGGCGGGGGTCTGTAGTCCCAGCTACTCGGGAGGCTGAGGCAGGAGAATGGCGTGAACCCGGGAGGCGGAGCTTGCAGTGAGCTGAGATCCGGCCACTGCACTCCAGCCCCGGCGACAGAGCAAGACTCCGTCTCAAAAAAAAAAAAAAAAAAAGATTTCTGACATTAGAGTCATAAGACTGTTTTAAGAATTTATTTGAGGATCTCCTGGGGCTGTATCACAAGGGGAAAAGTGAAATAAAAAAAGAATCAATTTGGGCAGGGCACAGTGGCTTAACCTGTAATCTGAGCACTTTGGGAGGCTGAGGTGGAGGGATCTCTTGAGCCCAAGAGTTAGAGACCAGCCTGGCTAACATAGTGAAACCCCATCTCTACCAAACAAAATATAAAAATTAGCCAGGCATGGTGGTCAGTGCCTGTAGTCCTAGTTACTCCAGAGGCTGAGCGGGGAGGATCACTTGAGCCCAGGAGTTGGAGGCTACAGTAAGATATGATCCAGCCACTGCACTCCGGCCTGGGCAACAGAGCAAGACCCCACTTCAAAAAGAAAAAAAAAAGAATTTGTATTAAAAAGAAAAAAAAAAAGGCCTGAGTTTGGATGCAGTGGCTTAAGCCTATAATCCCAGCACTCCTAAGAGGCTGAGGTGGGAAGATCTCTTGAGCCCAGGAGTTCCAGGCTACAGTGAGCCATGATCACATCACTGCACTCTAGCCTGGACAACAGAGTGAGATCTTGTCTCTAAAACAAAACAAAACTAAACTAAACTAAACTTGAGAATGATAGTGTTACAGGAAAGGGGTCCCTACCCAGACCCCGAGTGAGGGTTCTTGGATCTCACGCAAAAAATAAATCAGGGCGAGTCTGTAAAGTGAAAGTAAGTTTATTAAGAAAGTAGAGGAATAAAGGAATGGCCATTCCATAGACAGAGCAGCTCCGAGGGTGGCTGGTTGTCCATTTTTAAGGTTACTTCTTGATGATATGCTACACAAGGGGTGGATTATTCATGCCTCCTCTTTTTAGACCATATAGGGTAATTTCCTGACGTTGCCGTGGCATTTGTAAACTGTCGTGGCGCTGGTGGGAGCATAGCAGTGAGGATGGCCAGAGGTCACTCTCATTGCCATCTTGGTTTTGGTGGGTTTTAACCGGTTTCTTCACTGCAACCTGTTTTTTTCATTCATTCATTCATTTATTTATTTATTTATTTTGAGACGGAGTCTTGCTCTGCCACCCAGGCTGGAGTGCAGTGGCCGGATCTCAGCTCACTGCAAGCTCCGCCTCCCGGGTTTACGCCATTCTCCTGCCTCAGCCTCCCGAGTAGCTGGGACTACAGGCGCCCGCCACCTCGCCCGGCTAGTTTTTTGTATTTTTTAGTAGAGACGGGGTTTCACCGTGTTAGCCAGGATGGTCTCGATCTCCTGACCTCGTGATCCACCCGTCTCGGCCTCCCAAAGTGCCGGGATTACAGGCTTGAGCCACCGCGCCCGGCCTTATTTATTTATTTTTGAGATGGAGTCTCGCTCTGTTGCCCAGGCTGGAGTGCGGTGGCGCGATCTCGGCTTACTGCAAGCTCCGCCTCCTGGGTTCACGCCATTCTCCTGCCTCAGCCTCCCAAGCAGCTGGGACTACAGGAGCCCGCCACCATATCCAGCTAATTTTTTGTATTTTTAGTCGAGACGAGGTTTCACCGTGTTAGCCAGGATGGTCTCGATTTTCTGACCTCGTGACCCGCCCGCCTCAACCTCCCAAAGTGTTGGGCTTACAGGCGTGAGCCACCGCCCGGCCATTACTGCAACCTGTTTTATCAGCGAAGTCTGTCTTGAGCCAACCTCCTATCTCATTCTGTGACTTAGAATGTCTTAACCATCTGGGAATGCAGCCCAATAGGTCTCAGCCTCATTTTATCCAGCCCCTATTCAAAATGGAGTTGCTCTGGTTCACCCGCCTCTGACAATAGCAGGAGGAGTTAAAAAAAAGAAAAGAAAAAAGAAATTCTTTGGAGTCTCGCTCTGTCACCCAGGCTGGAGTGCTGTGGCCGGATCTCAGCTCACTGCAAGCTCCGCCTCCCGGGTTCATGCCATTCTCCTGCCTCAGCCTCCCGTAGCTGGGACTACAGGCGCCGCCACCTCGCCCGGCTAGTTTTTTTTTTTTTTTTTGTAGTTTTTAGTAGAGATGGGGTTTTACCATGTTCGCCAGGATGGTCTCGATCTCCTGACCTCGTGATCCGCCCGTCTCGGCCTCCCAAAGTGCTGGGATTACAGGCTTGAGCCACCGCGCCCGGGCTGAAAAAAGAAATTCTTTAACTCCACTTCAGGTGGCATTTCTTAGTGCCTCTGAAGGTTCTGATCCTAGAACCAGCCCCCAGCTCGCCCAGAGCAAGAGAAGATCATGAAAACCCAAGCAAAAGCAAGACACTGGGTTCCAGCATCAAATGCTAAGGGCTAGAGCATTTTCTGGTGTTTTGCTTGGAAAGGCAGAATTTGGTTCTCTAGTGCCTCTACTAATTGGCCTCCATCTGACACCCTAGAGGGATGGGCTGATTAGAAGCCACAGCTGCTTTGCTCATTATTTCTGATGAATGGACATCACCTGGTGTCTCCAATGATGGCCCCTGCTCAGGACCCAGGTGTGACCTGCACAACAAAGAAAAGCAAGATGGCTTTGCAGCCAACATGGCAAAACCCCATCTCTATTAAAAATACAAACAAAAAACAAAAAAAATTAGCCAGGCGTGGTGGCGGGTGCCTGTAATCCCAGCTATTCAGGAGGCTGAGGCAGGAGAATCACTTGAACCTAGGAGGCGGAGATTGCAGTGAGCCGAGATCACGCCCCTGAACTCCAGCCTTGGCGACACAGAGAGACTCTGTCTCAAAAAAAAAAAAAAAGAAAGAAAGAAAAAGAGAGGAAAAAAAAAAGGGTGCTTTACAGCCCTGTGGAGTAAACCAGTCTTCTCAGTCTTCCCCAGAGAATTATCTTATGTAAGTCCCAGCCCCTTGGAACATGTTTTGAAAGGGCTCACCCTGCCGGGCACGGTAACTCACACCTGTAATCCCAGCACTTTGGGAAGCTGAGGCAGGCGGATCACCTGAGGTCAGAAGTTCAAGACCAGCCTGGCCAACATGGTGAAACCCCCATCTCTACTAAAAACACAAAAATTAGCCGGGCGTGGTGGCACACGCCTGTAATCCCAGCTACTTGGGAGGCTGAGGCAGGATAATCACTTAAATATGGGAGGTAGAGGTTGCAGTGAGCCAGGATCACACCACTGTACTCCAGCCTGAGCAAGAAGAGTGAAACCCCATCTCAAAATCCAAAGAAAAGGCTCATCCTTTTCACAGGTTCCCTTGTGGCAAATCTAAAGTAAGGTACATGTGCTCGCCGTTCATTCATCAACTGGTGGAAAAGTTCCAACAGTTTGCAAACACGCTCTACCCATGCCCAGCCCCCACTTGTTCTATTTTTTTTTTTTTTTTGAGACAGGATGTCACCCTGTCACCCAGGCTGGAGCACAGTAGTGTCATCATAGCTCACTGCAGCCTGGACCTCCTGGGCTCAAGTGATCCTCCTGCCTCATCCTCCCAAGTAGCTGGAACCACAGGGGTATCCCACAACACCCGGCTAATTTTTTTGTTTTTTGTAGAGATGGGGTCTTGCCTTGTCGCCTAGGCTGGTCTCACACTCCTGAGTACAAGCAGTCCTCCCTCTTGGACCTCCCCAGGTGCTGGGATTATGGGTATTAGAATCTAAATTTCTTTGCTCAACACCACTCCCCATTGTGTGGCCAACAGTCACATTCTTTCTTGGGCCACGTCATTCATTTTCAGTTGCTTCTTGGGCCACATCATTCATTTTCAGTTGCTTCAGAGCGCTGGTGGCCTGGGTGTGTTGAACAAACCTCAGCCTTTGAGGAGTTTAAAGAAAAAAAAAAAAAGACACCATCTCTAGGCAGAAAATTTCAGACAAAGAACTCCTGCCAGGAACGTTTCCTGCTGCTGCTCCTACCACTGCCCCTTAGGCTGTGGACCTTTATGCAAGAACACCAGTGGTAAACTGTCCTACTGTGTGTGTTGTGGGGAGTGGGGATACTGCCAGAGAGGAGAGAGCCTTATTTCATTTCATTTCATATTTTATTTTATTTTATTTATTTTAGAGACTGAGTCTCACTCTGTCGCCGAGGCTGGAGGGTAATGATGCGATCTTGGCTCACTGCAACCTCTGCCTCCTGGGTTCAAGAGATTCTCCTGCCTCAGCCTCCCCAGTAACTGGGATTACAGGCATGCACCACCACGCCTGGCTAATTTTTGTAATTTTAGTAGAGACGGGGGTTTCCCCATGTTGGTCAGGCTGGTCTCGAACTCCCGACCATCGGGGATCCTCCCACCTTGGCCTCCCAAAGTGCTGGGATCAGAGGCATGAGCCACCGCGCCAGGCCGACAGCCCTCTCAAAATCTTTAAAAATTCAGTCAGGCGCGGTGGGGTGGCTCACGACTGTAATCTCAGCACTTTGGGAGGCTGAGGCAAGAGGAACGCTTGAGCCCAGGAGTTTGAGACCAACTTGGGCAACATGGTGAGACCCTGTCTCAACAAAAAATACAAAAATCAGCCGGGCATGGTGGTGCACACTTGTAGTCCCAGCTGCTCAGGAGGCTGAGGCAGGAAGATGACTTGAACCCAGGAGGTCGAGGCTGCAGTGAGCTATGATCACGCCACTGTACTCCAGCCTCGGAGACACTGTATCAAAAAATAAATAAATAAAATCTTTAAAAATTCTTCAGCTTATCCCCCGACCTTCTGGGGGCTTCTTGGGTCTCTTCCCAGAAACTTTCTTTTTTATTGTATGCAATTGTTTAAAAAACACAAATGGGTGCATATTCCTATATTCTCTACCCTCTATTTTGAAAGTTCCTTTTTTTTTTTGAGACCGAGTCTCACTCTGTCAACCAGGCTAGTGCAATGGTGTAATTTTGGCTCACTACAACCTCTGCCTCCCAGGTTCAAGCGATTCTTCTGCCTCAGCCTCCCGAGTAGGTGGATTACAGGCACGCACCACCGCACCCGGCTAATTTTTGTATTTTTAGTAGAGACGGGGTTTCATCATGTTGGCCAGACTGGTCTCGAACTCCTGACCTCGGGTGATCCGCCTGCCTCCACTTCCCAAAGTGCTGGGATTACAGGCATGAGCCACCTTGCCTTGCTCAAAGTTCCTTTTTGGCTTAACTATAGATCTAGGGCACTGTGAGTCTTCCTCGTTCCTTCTAGGGCTGCCTAGTGTTCTGGGGTTATTTAACCAGCCCCCTCCTGCCAGGCAGTTCTTTTGTCTCTGACCCTTTGCTACATATGTTAGTTTAAAGTTCACTTTGCAAGTGGCCAAGCCTGTTTCCCTCATTTCCAGGTTCCCAGGGGGCAGACATCCTGCTGCAATTTCAGAAGTCAGCACACTCTTCTCTCTCCTGTCAAAGATATAAAAGTCCATGCCCCCCACTCTCCCTCTTGATACTGCCCTATTTTACTTCTTTTCACAACCAGAACTTTTTATTTTTCCCAAATAAAAATAGTCCGTCTTTTCAGGTTATAAAAATGGAACTCTGGCCAGATGCAGTGGCCCTCACCTGTAATCCCAGCACTTTGGAAGGCTGAGGCAGGCAGATTACCT
This sequence comes from Trachypithecus francoisi, assembly GCF_009764315.1. Lineage (NCBI taxonomy): Eukaryota > Metazoa > Chordata > Mammalia > Primates > Cercopithecidae > Trachypithecus > Trachypithecus francoisi. Next base: position 117,617,791 of record NW_022681469.1, on the reverse strand, counting down.
GAGGTCAGATTTTTATTTTATTTTCCTTTTTTTTTTTTTTGAGATGGAGTTTCACTTTTGTTGTCCAGACTGGAGTGAAATGGCGCCATCTCGGCTCACTGCAACCTCCGCCTCCAGGGTTCAAGTGATTCTACTGCCTCACCTCCCGAGTAGCTGGGATTATAGGCATGTGTCACCACACTCAGCTAATTTTTGTATATATATATGTTTTTTTTTTTTTTTTTTTTTTTTTTTTTTGAGACGGAGTCTTGCTCTGCCACCCAGGCTGGAGTGCAGTGGCCGGCTCTCAGCTCACTGCAAGCTCCGCCTCCCGGTTCACGCCATTCTCCTGCCTCAGCCTCCCGAGTAGCTGGGACTACAGGCGCCCGCCTCGTCGCCCGGCTAGTTTTTTGTATTTTTTTAGTAGAGACGGGGTTTCACCGTATTAGCCAGGATAGTCTCGATCTCCTGACCTCATGATCCGCCCGTCTCGGCCTCCCAAAGTGCTGGGATTACAGGCTTGAGCCACCGCGCCCGGCCTATATATATGTTTTGAGACGGAGTCTTGCTCTGTCACCCAGGCTGGAGTGCAATGGCATGATCTCAGCTCACTGCAAACTCTGCCTCCCCAGTTCAAGCAATTCTTCTGCCTCAGCCTCCCGAGTAATCCTGATAAAGGATCAATGACCTTAGGATAATGTCATTCCAGGTAAGTATCTCTAACTGGGTACATGGTCCTCCAAGATTCAGAGAAACTTGATCCCACTGAAACTGTATACATAATATTCAACATATGTAATATGTGCACACATGTGTGAACACTCACATTATCTAAAGTTCATCACAATCTTACCCTGGCTTCTCCCCATACTCCTCAGATCCTGCCATAGCCTACTGCATTTTCTCCTTCCTCACTCCCTTCCCTCCATGTGTCCCCTGTCCTGGCCACCAGGAACGTTGGGCTGCCTCCGGAGTGCATGAGGCACTTTCACATCTCTCTTGCTTTACAAGAGCTTCCCTGTGCTCCAAATGGCAAATTTCTCTATGGACTGAAAAACCCACATAGCCTTTATCTGTCTTGTGATGTCTTCTCCCCACCCCCAAGTTAGGCATATCCTTCTGTGCCCTCCTTTATCCAAACATTTTCCCCACTATATTGTAATTGTCTGTTTAAGTGCCTGACTTTCCAACTAGATACGAAGCTTTCCCAGGAGAGAAACCAACCTAGCTTTCTTTCTTTCTTTCTCTCTTTCTTTCTCTTTCTTCCTTCCTTTCTTTCCTTCCTTCCTTCCTCTCTCTCTCTCTCTCTCTTTCTTTCCTCCTTTTTTCAGACAGATTCCTGCTCTGTTGCCCAGGCTGGAGTTCAGTGGCGCGATCTCAGCTCACTGCAACCTCTGCCTCCAGGGTTCAAGTGATTCTCCTGTCTCAGTCTCCCGAGTAGCTGGGATTACAGGTGCGCGCCACCACACCGAGTTAATGTTTGTGTTTTTAGTAGAGATGGGGTTTCACTATGTTGGCCAGGATGGTCTCAATCTCTTGACCTCGTGATCTGGCCCCAGCAGCCTCCCAAAGTGCTGGTATTACAGGCGTGAGCCACCGCTCCCGGTGAGAAACCTTTTCTTTTTCTATTCTCCTCCTCCTCCTCCTCCTCCTCCTCCTTCTCCTCCTCCTCCTGAGAGGGATTCCTTCTCTGTCACCCAGGCTGGAGTGCCATGGTGTGATCTTGGCTCAGTGCAACCTACGCCTCCAGGGTTCAAGTGATTGTCTTGCCTCATCCTCCCGAGTAGCTGGGATTACAGGCACAAGCCACTACGCCTGGCTAATTTTTTGGGTATTTTTAGTAGAGACGGGGTTTTGCCAAGAACGGCCAGGCTGGTCTAGAACCCGACCTCAGGTGATCCGCTGGCCTTCGCCTCCCAAAGTGCAGGGATTACAGGCATCGGCCTCTGCGCCCAGCCGAGAAACCATTTCTGATTCACCTATTCACTCCCACACTCCCACTACACAGTAGCAAGATAAATAAATAAATATTAAAAATAAATAAAAAAGGAAAGAAAGAACAAAAAAGAAAAGAAAAAGACAAAAATTTAAATTTAAAAAGGCTGTGCTCGATGGCTCACACTTGCAACCCCAGTGCTTTGGGAGACTGAAGCAAGAGGATCGCTTGAGGCCAGGAGTTTGAGATTGGCCTGAGCAACATGGCAACACTACAAGACCCCCATTTGTACAAAAAGAAAAATAAAATTAATTTTAAAAACAAAAAAGGGAAACACAGTAGCACATGACCTGGCACCATGTATGTGCTAGTAAAAACTAGTTAAAATTAAGTCAGTAATTACTGAAGGAATAAGTCAATGAGTGAACAGGTGAAGGAAGAAAACAGACACCGGAGCAGGTGCGCCTTGGGTTGAGCCCCTCCCCCCTGAGCCCCGCCTCCTGTCCGCCCCCTGGGCCCCACCGGGACTACATTTCCCAGAAGGCCGCACGCCCCGGGCATGCGCAGCGGCGCGCTCGGAAGCTGCGACGCCGAGTTTCACTCTGGCTGCCTTCTCCTGAGAGTCGGAGCCACAGCCAGAGCCCTGCCCAGGCCGAGCCGGAGCTGCAGCCTGAGCGCGGTGGTGCCCTCAGTCCCGTCCCCTCGTCCTCCTCAGCCTCGGTGAGAGGGCGGGCAGGCCACCTGCGCGTCGCTAGGGCTGCGGTCCCGCGGGCGTGGGGTGGCGCGGGTAGCTGGAGCCTAGCTGGGACCGGAAGGGGGCGGGCGTGGGTGTGAGGTGGGGGCGACGGCCGGGGCGGCGGGGACACCCGGGGGTCCCGTGAGATCGTGGGTCTCGGGGCTGTCGGTCTCCGGGATCAAGGTCCTGAGGGCGGGAGTTGGGGGACTTGGGAGGCTCCGGGAGCTTTGGACGGGACAGGGTGCCAGGTGCTAGAGAGGACGTTCGGGTGAAGGCTGAGGGGCTCGCAGGCGGAGGGGCGCCGCTCCCGGGAGTCCAGGTCGCTCGGGAGGAGCGCACCCCTTCCCAAAGTACCCGGAGGAGGCGGTGACGAGATTGCCACTGGCTCCCTGACGAGGGGTGGGTCCTGCTGGGGTCTACCCCCGGGTGAAGGGACTCACTGGGCCATGGGTTGTACTTTGGAGGAGTTTGCTTCCTAACTCTGCTTCCCTGCTCTCCTGTGGGGAGCCTTCCCGGGAGTTCTTGGGCCCCTGGGTCACTTTTTGGGGTCTTTAAGGGGTGCCGAAAAAGATTTAGAACTGGGTTCCCTTTTCTGGAGCTGCGCTTTCATCGCGACTGTCTCAGCCAGCTGCCCTCCTCCTCCGAGCTGGCTCCACTTCTCTAAGCTCCAACAGCGATGGAAATAAATAGCATGTGTACAGACGTCTGGACCCTTGAGAAACTCAGAATATTTCTGCATGCCCTCCTAGCTCCTCTAGCGCTCTAGAAGGTAGACTTTCCGGTAGCCACCATCCGGGCTTGCTTAAGCCATCTGGATAGCAAGCCCTCTGATTCGGTTGCTCTGTGACCTTAAATATTTACCGTCTCTGGTGTGTTGATTTCCTGGATGCTTAGCTGCCAGACTGGCTTATGAAGTCCTTTTAGGGCTTTCTGTGAAAAAGCTCAGGCCAGGCACGGTGGTTCATGCCTGTAATCCCAGCCCTTTGGGAGGCCGAGGTGGAAGAATCACTTGAGTCCAGGAATTTGAGACAAGCCTGGGAAACAAGAAGATTCCTGAGATCACTGTCTCTGTAAAAAATCAGATGGGCATGTTGATGGGTGCCTGTAGTCCCAGCTACTTGGGAGGCTGAGGCAGGAGGATCACTTGAGCCCAGGAACTGGAGGCTGCAGTGAGCTATGGTGACACCACTGCACTCCAGCATGGGCGACAGAGGGAGACCCTGTCTCAAAAAACAAACAAACAAACTTTTTTTTTTTTTTTAAAGAAAAGGGCTCAGAGCCAGGTGTGGTGACGCATGCCTATAATCTCAGCTACTCAGGAGGCTGAGGCAGGAGAGTTGCTTGAACCTGGGAGGCGGAGGCTGCAGTGAGCCAAGATCATGCCACTGTACTCCAGTTTGGGTGACAGAGCAAGACTCCATCTCCAAAAAATAATAATAATAAAATTTTTAAAAGGGCTCAGGGTTTTGTTTGCTTTTTGTTGTTTTTTTCAACCATCTCCTTGATTGTTAAGTGGGTGGAGGAAGACTATTGTACTTTCTGCTCCGCCCAGGCTATTGGAAAATAAATCTGGTGATTTTCAGTCCCCAGGCACAGCACTGGGGACCCAACATCTGTACCTTTGTTTTTTACTAACTGCTGTTTAATTTAAAACCTGATCATCTTCTTCCTAGTTGGCAAAGGTGCCTTGGAATTTGTGTCGCTGAGTCAGCAAGCCTTTCAGCTTTGCCCGGTTTGGTTGTTTGTGGTTTGTATCAAGATGGGAACTCAAACAAGTCATTCTTCCTAAGGAGCTGGTGTCTTCATCCAGAAGGGACGGTTTGTGCCAGCTCTCCAGAGAGAAAAGGTGAGAGCCATGCGAACTTGACCTTGCTGCCTTCTCTATCAGGTGCAGAGAAGGTGGGGATTGGGGAGGGTGGAATTTGAGGTCTGCAGGATAAACGTGCGCCCTGGAAGTTGACTGTTGATTGCCACCTGTCTCAAATAAATTGCAGTGGCGTCTTGCCAGCTGCTTCTTCTGTTTCAATAACTAGTCTTAGAAGATGCTTTCCACTTGAAGACATGCTTTATGGGATGGAAGACACAAGTCACAATTTCTGCATTTGAACTGGCAGTTTTCATTTCTTTTGTTGCATAAACCTTTCCTGGGTGCCAGACAAGATCTCTGTCTTTTGGGAGCGCATTGTTTGGTGGAAAAGACAAACCAGAGTCAGTGACAAAGTGTTGTCAGCGTGACATATACTGAGCTGGGGGAAAGCACAAGGCCCTCCTACCCACATCCAGAAAGGGGAGGGCTAGAGGGAGGGTCAGGAAGGCTCCTGGAAGGTGGTAGTTGAGGGGGGTTGTGAAGGAGGAGTAGGACTTAGAAAGTGGGGCACAGTCGTCTGGGAGAGGAGTCAGCGTTTGCAAAGTCATGAAGCTACCGGGACACAGCTGGGCTACTGTAAGTAGCTTAGTATGTGGTAGAGGAAGCTGGAAAAGCAGGCAGAGGGCTGAGCGGGGAGGGTTATGTGGGCCATGCCAAGACTCGGGAGCGGAAGGATTTTAGGAGATTTCCATGAGGGGTATTTTATTTATTCTTTTTTTGAGTTGGGGTCTGCTGCCGCCGCCCAGGCTGGAGTGCAGTGGAGTGATCATGGTTCACCATAGCCTCAAATTCCTGGGCTCCAGAGTGGCTGAGGTGCCTACCACCATACCCGACTAATGTTTTATCTAGAGACAGTGTCTCTCTATGTTGTCCAGGCTGGTCTCTAACTCCTGGCCTCAAGTGATCCTCCCATCTCAGCCTCTCAAAGTGCTGGGATTACAGGCCTGAGCCACCATGCCTGACCTCATGAGGGACATTTTAAAGGCGCACACTGGAACATGTGGAATGGGTTAGACTGGATTATTCGCTTTGTGACAGTCTTCTTACACCATGCCAGCTTCTTCGTGGGGAGAGGCACATAAGTGATTTTGCCCCCGGTTGCTCATAGTCTGGTCGAAGAGATAAAGTGAACATAGAGAACTGATAAGGAAGTTGATAAGAGGGTGTTTTCTTTCATTCTTTTTGTTGTTGTTTTGTTTTGCTTGTTTACTTTTTGAGACAGGGTCTCACTCCGTCACCCAGGCTGGAGTGCAGTGGTGCCACCTCAGCTCACTGCAGCTTCGCCTCCCAGGCTCGAGATTCTCGTGCCTCTGATCTTAAAAGACAAGATCAGAATGGTAGTTCAGGAAGCTTAATCTTGTCCCCCGCCCCGCCCCCCGCTTCTGTCTGAGATGTACGAGGGGAAGAAAGCAGAGTTGGAGAAGCTGTTTGGGAGGGAGCGCTTGTTTGTTTGTTTGTTTTGAGATGGAGTCTAGCTCTGTTACCCAGGCTGGAGTGCAGTGGCATAATCTCAGCTCTGCAACCTCCACCTCCCGCGTTCAAGTGATTCTCCTGCCTCAGCTTCCCGAGTAGCTAGGACTACAAGCACCTGCCACCACACCTGGCTGATTTTTGTATTTTTAGTAGAGACGAGGTTTCCCTGTGTTGACCAGGCTGGTGTCGAACTCCTGATCTCAGGTGATCCACCCACTGTGGCCTCCCAAAGTGTTGGGATTACAGGCATGAGCCACTGCACCTGGCGGGAAGGGAGTATTTATTAAAGTGAGAGGCATAAGGGTCTCGGCCAGGTGTTAGCAGGGGGCTTCAGAGTTGAGGAGAGAGCAGGGCAGGCAGCTGCTAGGCCTGGGGGAGCGGGCTGAGGAGGACTGAGAACCTGAGGTTTTTCTCTTGGCCGCCTGGGGGAAATCCAGGGGGAAAAGGAGAATGAGGAAGGAAGATGCATTTGGCCTCAGACGTGTTGAAGGTATTAAGAGGCCAACAGGAAATGAGGCCATGGGCTAGAGAGAAGAGCACTGATTCATTCCCCAAATGCCTCCCGAAATTCTGTGCGCCAGGGCTTGTGCTTGGCACTTGGAGTACAAAGATGAATTCAGCAGTCCCTTTGGTGTTTGCCTTATCAGCTAAGCTGAGAGCAAGATTGATTAGTACATACTCCTCAGTGTTCATGCCTGACCTACTTTTCCTTATTTAGTAAGTTATTTTTAATAAATGTAGTAAGCGCTGGCAATCTAGGCACCCAAAACAAAAGCTGGGATCATGAAACAAAAGTATACATCTACTCTTTTTTTTTTTTTAATTTTAAAAAACTTTAAAAAGTTTTCTGCTTTATCAGGTCCCCTTAGAACATCTAATCATTTCATTTGAACTTGTTTTCTGTTCTTACCCTGAGGTAATCATTATCTCCTTTCTTTCATTTTTTTCCCTTTATCTTACATGTGTATTTCTTTTTCTTTCTCTTTCTTTTTTTGAGGCGGAGTTTTCGCTCTTGTTGCCCAGACTGGAGTGCAGTGGCGTGATCTCGACTCTCTGCAACCTCCGCCTCCCGGGTTCAAGTGATTCTCCTGCCTCAGACTCCCTAGTAGCTGGGATTACAGGCATGTGCCACCATGCCTGGCTAATTTTGTGTTTTTAGTAGAGATGGAGTTTCTCCGTGTTGGTCAGACTGGTCTGAAACTCCTGACCCCAGGTGATCCGCCCGCCTCGGCCTCCCAAAGTGCTGGGATTACAGGCGTGAGGCACCACGTCCAGCCTATTTCTTTTTTTAGAGATAGTGTCTCACCTTGTAACCCAGGCAGCTGGAGTGCAGTGACATGATCATGGCTCACTGCAGCCCCAAATTCCTGGGTCCAAGGGATCCTTCCCCTTCAGCCTCCGGAGTAGCTGGGACTATAGGCACAGGCTACCATGCTCAGCTAATTTTTAAAGTTTGTGTAGAGGCAATCTTACTGTGTTGCCAAGGCTGGTCTTGAACTCCTAGTCTCAAGTGATCCTTCTGCTTTAGCCTCCCAAAGTGCTGGGATTACAGGCATGAGCCACTGTGCCCGGCCTCCAGGTTTCTGGTATTGTAAGCATTCTGTTCCAAAATTTCCGTGTATGCCTCCTATCATACATATATAAGAATATAAACTTAAGAGTGGTATTTTGCTGGGTTATAGGGTAAATAAATGTTCAACTTTTTTTTTTGAGACAAGATGTTGCTCTGTTGCCCAGGCTGGAGTACAATGGTGTGATCATGGCTTACTGCAACCTCTGCCTCCCAGGCCCATGTGATCCTCCTATCTTAGCCTCCCAAGTAGCTGGGGCTACAGGCACGCACCACCATGCCCAGCTAATTTTTTTTTTTTTTTTTTTTAATAGAGATGGAGTTTCCCCATGTTGCCCAGGCTGGTCTTGAACTCCTGGGCTCAAGCAGTTCACCCACCTTGGCCTTCCAAAGTGCTGGGATGACAGAGAGCCACCATGCTCAGCAGTGTTCATCTTTTGTAGCTATTGCTAGACTGTTTCCTGAATGAAGTGCTTATCCCAGTATCCACTTCACCAGCAGTGTACTGTGTCTTGCAACTCCACAGTCTTACCAACATTTGCTGTTGGCCAAGTGAATGAGGAGAAAATGGAATCTTTGGGAACTTGGTTTCTAGGTCTCTGAGCCCTGTTGCTGACTATCTCGTCTTACGTTTATTGGCATATGTGTTTCCTGTGAAATATTCATGTCTTTTGCCAGTTTTTCACTAGGGTTCTTGGTGCTTTATTTTTTGTTGATCTATAGGGCTCTTTATATATTGCTGATTTTAATCTGTCATGTCTATTGCAAATATCTTCTCCCAGCTTTTAACCTATTATTCTGCTTTCTTTAAGGTATCTTCTGTTGATCAGCCGTTCTTCATTTTAACATAGTGAAATGTATTTTTTCACTAGTACTCAGTTTTCTGGGTCTGGTTTGAAGTCTTTTCCTGAACATAATCCTTGCCTTTAAGGAGCTTATGCATTCCCCAGTGGAGGAGACAGATAATGGCACTCAGACGTCATATGGGCCTTGATTGTTAGAAGTGGCCACTTCTGCTTGTGGAGCAGGAGTGAACGTAGGAAAGATCTCACAGGGCAAAGTCTCAAGTTAGGAATTAAGAGATGAGTAAGTGGACAAGGGCAATGGGCATTCTCAGTGGGGGACGAAGGGCATGAAACAGCCTGACCTGCCCCAGGCACTGCCAGGAGGTCCAGATGGCAGGAGCTGAGGGTTTGAGGGGCTCGGGCAGGGCATCATGAGGATAGCTTTGGGTGATCTGTATGCAGGGGAATATTGAAGCCATGGGAACAGATCCTGAGGATCCAGGGAGAATGGAGAGAGGAAGGGGAGAGGGAGGCCAGGGCCTGATTCCTGGATGCAGAGAATGTTATCAACACCTGGTGTGGCTCTGTTGACATGCTGCCTGCTGTGCTGTTGGATGCTGTATTTCACCCTTAGGTGTTGGGCAAAGGCTGACATGTCTGCAGAGGGCAGGGCGTGTTGTTGGCAAAGCTAGCCAGAGGCAGAGCACTCTCTCCCTTTTTGATAGAGATGTGAGTTCAGAGAAGTCTTGCTCAACTGTAGGAGTGTGAAAGCACTGTAATAGATGTGAGGGAGGCCACAGGGCAGAGGTCTGCAAATGATGGCCCATCAGCCAAATCTGGCCCACTGCCATTTTTTTTTTTTTTTTTTTTTTGGAGACAGGGTCTCACTCTGTTGCCCAGGCTAGAGTACAGTGGCGTGATCTTGGCTCACTGCAACCTCTGCCCCCTGGGTTCAAGTGATTCTCCTGCCCCAGCCTCCCAAGAAGCTGGGACTGCAGGCGCATGCCACTACGCCTGGCTAATCTTTGTATTTTTTTGATAGATATGGGGTTTTCCTGTGTTGGCCAGGCTGGTCTCAAAGTCCTGGCCTCAAAGATCCGCCCACCTCAGCCTCCCAAAGTGCTGGGATTCCAGGCATGAGCCACCGTGTTCAGCCCCACTGCCTGATTTAGTTCATGAGGTTTTATTGGTACGCAGCCCCTCCTGTTTAGAAATTGTTTATCGCTGTTCTTGTGGTCTAGTGGCAGAGTCGTGGCAAAGACTTTTTCTGTCCTTTACAGGAAAAGCATGCTGGCCCCAGCCATAGGGAGTCGTGGTAGCTGTGGTCACCCAGAGAGGACGTCCCAGCCACCATTGCAGTTTAGCTGGTGTTGCCAAGGAGATCATGGATCTAGGTCCCACCTGCAAATGTTGGCATCTTTTCTGATTTTCAAAGGAAGCTGGAAATCTAGATTTTTTTTTTTTTACTATGAATATTCCTTTTTTTTTTTTTTTTGAGACGGATTCTCACTCTGTCACCCAAGCTAGAGTGCAGTGGTGTGATCTCGGCTCACTGTGACCTCCGCCTCCTGGGTTTAAGTGATTCTCCTGCCTCAGCCTCCCGAGTAACTGAGACTACAGGCGCCTGCCACCACACCCGGCTAATTTTTTGTGTTTTTAGTAGAGATGGGGTTTCACCGTGTTAGCCAGGATGGTCTCAATCTCCTGACCTCGTGATCTGCCCGCCTCGGCCTCCCAAAGTGCTGGGATTATAGGTGTGAGCCACTTAGCCTGGCCAAATATTCCAATTTTTAAACATCCGCTCAGTTTTTAGAAGCCAAACCTCAGTAGCCCAAGCAAAACACATCTATAGGCCGATTTGTCCGGCGTCAGTCTGTCTTGGTGGGAAAGACAGGAACTCTGGAAACAGATTTGGGTTTTCTCAGTCCCTGGATATCCTTGGGCAAGCCGCATGTCTTCTTGTGACTCGCTTTCCTCGGTTGTGGAATGGAAATATCCCGCTTCCCCGGTTGTGAGGACCAACGAGAATTACTAGTCAGGTGCAGGGGCTTAGCGCAGTGCCTGGTGCCTGGTAAACCTTTACCTGGTAGCCATTGCTGTTGTTTATTTATTCTAAACAACAATTTACTTATTGAGAGCCTTCTCTCCCCACCCTTGCAGTCTCTAGGTCACTTTTTCCACTTGTAGATTTTGCACGTAAGCACCCAGAAAGATGGCTCAGGGCAGGGGCGCTGCATACTGTTCAGTGAGGCCCATGACGTGGCTCTGTCTTCTTCATACTGCAAGAGCACCGCCGGCAGATCCAGCTCCTCGTATCGTGCCTTCACCCGGGCCACCTTCTCGGCCTCCTCCTGCCTGTAATTTTCCTTTAGGATCTGGTACTATTCCAAAGTGGCCCGCTGCAAACACTGAACCACCAGCCAGCTGCATTTGTTGTCCTGGATGTCATGTCAACTCTGCCGGTCACACTGAGGTCCCCAAAGAGGTCAAGGTAATCATCCTGAATCTGAAAGAACTCTCCCATCTCCACCAGGATCTTCTTGGCATCGGCGTGCTCCTTCTTGTCATTCATTCCTGCCATGTACATGGCTGCAGCTACAGGAAGGTAGAAGGAGTAGAAAGCTGTCTTGTACTTGACAATAGATTTGTACCTCTTTTCGGGGAATCTGCCAAGATCCACATTGCCCTGGGGAGCTGTGATGAGGTCCAGAGTCTGCCCAGTCTGTCTGGTAGGAACTCTGCAGGAAGAGCTCAATCAGGTTCAGGTAACAGGGCTGCTCCCGGCAATACAGCTTCAGCAGGCAGTAGATACATGCTTCCAGAGGGATAGCATCATTGATGGCATCCAAACCCACTCCCGGCTTCTGATACCAGCAGATCTCTCCCCAGTGGGTGAGGGATGAATTCTTGATGTCATCTGCCACCAGGAAGAAAGCTTGCAGCAGTTCCACACACCAGTCCCCGGTTAGGGCCCGCTGGAGACTATCAGCATCCAGTTTCCTCGGCTCCACCAGCTCCTGGAACGCTACTAGCTCCGTCAAACCTCGGTGATACTTGCCTCCAATCACATTGTACTCCAGGATCTCCTTGAGCCAGGCAATAGCATCTCCTGTCTCTGGGTGCCCCATCTCATCCTCAGTCAGCACCCTAACAATCTGGGAGTAGGGCTGAACGAAATCCTGCTTTTCTTGGGCATAAACATCTGATTTCTGGTCTCCATTCATTCTGAGGGAGGAGCAGAGGGCTCTGTTCCTGGATGCAGGTTCCTGCTCCGCTGTTATTTTTTTCTAAGAGACAGGCTCTCGCTCTGTTGCCCAGGTTGGAATGTAGTGGCATGATCATAGCTCACTGCAACTTTGAACCCCTGGACTCAAAGCAGTCCTTCTGCCTCAGCCAGCCAAAGTGCTGGGATCACAAGGTGTGAGCCACCGCCCCAGGCATACTGTTACTATTACATATCCATTGCTGCCCCCTTTACTCCTCCACTTTGCCCTCTGGGTAGGCCCGTAAACCGGGGCTCTACCTTCTGTAGGTGGTCAGATTGCTCTTGGCCACCCAGGAGTCAGCAGGTTCTTGGTTCTGGAGAAGCTGGTTGACCACAAGGGAATTGTAGGTTACTGGGGCCGGCACCATGGCTGCCCTTTGGAAGGTTCTGCTCTGACCTGTCCCCGGAGGGCTCGTCAGGCCCCAGCCAGAAGAGTTGTCACTTCCCTTCCAGCCACACACTGTGCAAGGGACAAATCCCATGCTGGTTTCGTGCCATCTTTCAGTAAGGTGTGGGAGGCGCTGGCCTGAGTGATCCCTTTTCAAGCAAAGCCCCATCTCGCTGTACTCACAGGACTGCTGTCATAGTCAGGAACGTGGATGGTTGGTTCTTCCATTTTTGTGGAACTCGGGGATTGGGGGGATGTGTCTGTTGTCAGGGAGGTGCCATGGTAAATTGACAGGGCCTGATAGTGAAACCTCACTGGGATAACAGCAGCTATTTAAAGTAATGATGGTAAGACACAGTGGTGGTGGTGATTTGGTTTATATTTATGACCTTTTAAAAGTGTTTGGGATTTTAAGAAGAGGTTTGTTTTGTTTTGATTTTTGAGACTCATGTTGCCCAGACGGAGTGCAATGGTGCAGTTATCAGCTCACTGCAACCTCCACCTCCCGGGTTCAAGGGATTCTGCTGCCTCAGCCTCCCAAGTAGCTGGGATTACAGGTGCCTGCCACCATGCCTAGCTAATTTTTGTATTTTTAGTAGAGACGGGATTTCACCATGTTGGCCAGGCTGGTCTCAAACTCCTGACCTCGGGTGATCTGCTGCCTTGGCCTCCCGAAGCTCTGGGATTACAGTCATGAGCCACTGCGCCTGGCCAGGAGAGTTTTTTTCTGATAACAGAAGTAATGCTTTCTCACTTTAGAAAATGTGAAAATTTCAGATATATAAGGAAGTCGAACAAAACATCTCCTATGTATGAAGAAGAAAAGAAGCAAGTAAAAAAGAAAAAAAAAGAAAGGTCTCCTATGGTTTCTCCACTCAAAGACAGCTGTTAACATTTTATTGACTTCTATGGAATTTGCCCTATGCTTCTGTTTTACTTAATATAGTGCTGTAGTGAATAGCTTCACATCAAAATTCTTCTATAATTTTCTCAAGTTAGAGTCTTAATTATTGGATCAAGGGAAGTGAACAGTTTTAAACCTCTCGATATATATTACCAAATTGTTTTCTTTCCCCTTTCTTTAATAAATAGAGACGGGGGTCTCTCTGTGTTGCCCAGGCTGGTCTTGACCTCCTGGCGTCAAGCGATCCTCTTGCCTCGACCTCCCAAGTAGCTAAGATTATAGGTGTGAGCCACCATGCTCAGCCACTGATTTTAATATGTACGTTTTAAACAAAATTTCTAGTAAAGTAGAACATTTCTTTGATATGTCTGTGTCAGGATTCAACTTTCTCAGGTCTTTGGAGAGGCTTTCTAACAAGGTGTCCCCCGTAGGTGGCCATCTGCCCTATGAGAAGGTCATTTCTAGTTCCAGGTCATGCACACTTGTCAGCTGGTGGGGTGTGGAGTTTCAGGCCCAGGCCTCTTGGAAAGTGCCTAAAAGAGAAACAGCTTAGAAAATAAGGACTTGAACAGTGGTGTGGGTTGAGTTTGGAAAGTTTAGACCATGTTAGTGGAATCAGAGCTGGGAAGAGGTTCTAGAAGTTACCTCCTCTCACTGGTTTCCAGTCCACACTTCTCAGAACTCTCCCGTTTTCCAGTTGGGTGCAGTGCCTCACATCTGTAATCCCAGCACTTTAGGAGACCGAGGTGGGTGGATCACTTGAGGCCAGGAGTTTGAGACCAGCCCTGGCCAACATAGTGAAACCTTGTCTCTACTAAAAATACAAAAATTAGCCAGGTGTGGTGTGGTGCACTGTAGTTCCAGCTACTCAGGAGGCTGAGGCACAAGAATCACTTGAGCCTGGGAGGCGGAGGTTGCAGTGAGCCAAGATCGCACCGCTGCACTCCAGCCTGGGTGATGGAGCGAGACTCTGTCTCAAAGAAAACTCTCCTATTTTGCAAAGGAGCTTCATGGTTCTCTTGAAGAAAATTAGGAATGGAGGCCACCTCTGTATCAAAAACAACATCCCACATTTCTGTGTTTTACTTTTCTTTTTCTTTTTTTAAGAGATAGGGTCTTGCTTTGTTGCCCAGACTGGTCTCAAACACCTGGCCTCAAGTGATCCTACCACCTTGGCCTCCCAAAGGGCTGAGATTGCAGGTGTGAGCCACCACGCTCGGCCTGTTTTACATGTTGACAGACAGCATATGATCACGTGTATAAGGGTTTCTGAACCCACTCTAACTGCTGGAATCACAGAGCCTAGAGAAGGGAACATAACTGCCCTGTGGCTACCCAGTGGCTTTCATCTTCTCTCAGGACAGCAGAGGCAGGATAGCCAGCATTCTGGTGAGGATTGAAGAATTAGTCGTAACAGATTTCAGCAGGTCTGCAGTGATGAGATGGGTTTCTCACATATTGTTAAGTTGAAAGTAGCCGGGTCTGAGTAGCTATTAGGAGCAGTAGCTCAGTCTGAGTTGAGTACCTGTTTAAAATCTGCATTCAGGGCCTTCTTCCTAGAGGCCACAACTGCAGTGAGATCCATGTGTGGGGCTCACCTGCCCCAGAGCTCACAGCTGGGCAGGGTGATTGCCACTCAGATTCTTGTGCCAGCGCAGATCTTGTTCTGAAGCTTTTCTAATTCCCCTGAGACTAGAAAGACTTTTGGATACTTTTCCCTTTTTCTTTTGGATGAAATTTCATCTCTAGTAGAACAGCAGCATTCCATGGTGCCTCAGCCACGATGCTATGGACAGATTTGCAGCGAAAACCTGACGAGAGACTGTAAAGGAAAAGCAAGGTTTGTTTTTCCTGGTCAAAGTTGTTAATATTAAAAAAAAAAAAAAAAAAAAAAAACTTTGGCCCGGCACGGTGGCTCATGCTTGTAATCCCGGCAATTTGGAAGGCCGAGGCAGGTGGATCACCTGAGGTCAGGAGTTCGAGACCAGCCTGGCCAACATGGTGAAACCCCGTCTCTACTAAATACAAAAAAAAAAAAAAATTAGCTGGGCTTGGTGGCGGGTGCCTGTAATCCCAGCTACTTGGAAGGCTAAGGCAGGAGAATCGCTTGAACCCGGGACGCGGAGGTTGCAGTAAGCTGAGTTCACGCCATTACACTCTAGTCTGGGCAACAAGAATGAAACCTGTCTAAAAAAAAAAAAAGCTTTGATTATTAAAAAGTTATATGACTATTTTAGAACATTTTTCTAGTACAGAAAGAGGTAAAGAATAACCTGGGTGCAATGACTCACACCTGTAATCCCAGCACTTTGGGAGGTTGAGGCGGGTGGATCACTTGAGGTCAGGAGTTTGAGACCAACCTGGCCAATGTGGCAAAACCCTGTTTCTACTGAAAATACAAAAATTAGACAGGCGTAGTGGTGTGTGCCTGTAATCCCAGCTACTTGGGAGGCTGAGGCAGGAGAACTGCTTGAACCCGGGAGTGGAGGTTGCCGTGAGCCGAAATTGTGCCGCTGCATTCCTACCTGGCGACAGAGCAAGACTTTCTCAAAAATAAAAAAAAAAAAAGAAAATCCCATAATTCTTTAATTCCAGTGACATTTTAGTGTTGTTCTTTCCAGACTTTTAATTTTTAATTAATTTATTTTTATGAGACAGGGTCTGTCTCTGTCACCCACGCCAGAGTGCAGTGGTGCAATCATGGTTCACTGCAGCCTCAACCTTCAGGGCTCAAGCGATCCTCCCACTTCAGCCTCCTGAGTGAGTAGCTGATACTACAGGCACGCACCACCACACATAGCTAATTTTTCTGTTTTTTGTAAAGACGGGATTTTGCTGTGTTGCCCATGCGGGTCTTGTCTTCCTGGACTCAAGCGATCCGCCTGCCTTGGCCTCCCAAAGTGCTGGAATTACAAGCATGAACCACTGTGCCTGGCCCTTTCTTTCATTTTTTAAGACTGATCTGTATTCCATCATTAGAATGTTCCATAATTGGTGCAAGAATTCCTTTATTGTAAAGTGTCTAGGCTGCCTCCAAATTGAGGCTTTTTCCCATGGCCAATTATAATACTAATAATTTTCATAATGAAGAACCCGCATCATTAGGAGCTGAAACAAATTAGGTTTTTAAGCTGCAGCTAAGTGATGGTTAAGCAGAGGCTGCTGCAGAGACTGGTGCACCGACACGCCGCTGTATTGTGCGTAATTGCTGGGTTCAAGGGGAACACAGTGGGCGTTTCTGGGCAGTGACTCAAAGGTGCCTGTGCCCTTGGAGCAGAAGGCTCACCCCTCCTTTGGTGTTTCAGAGCCTCTGGGATAATGGGCACCTGAAGAGCTGCAGCCCTAGCTCTGCCCTTAGGGAGTTTCTGTTTTGGTGGGGAGAAGGCCACCGAAACCAGGGAGTGCAGCTGTGTTTGTGTAAGTGGCCTGTGCCGTGCACACAAGGGTGGGTGGAGCCAGCCCTCTCTGGCGAGAGTGTGGGTTGGGGGCACAGGAGAGGGGATGCCATGGTTGGGTCTGGAAGGATGGGCGTGTTTGCTTGGAGGCTGGTATAGAGGGAGGATCAATTGCTAGAGGGTGGTAAGTGGCTTGGAATGTTCTGAAACTTTCTAGAATTAGCTGTAGGTATCAAAGGTGGAGGGCTTGGTGTGAGTACGAACAGTGGCTGGTCATGGAGGGGCTTGTGTGCCTTGTCATCCTCCTCTGGAATCTCCAGTACCCTCCTAGGGCCTGGGCCATGGCACACCCTCCATTGGGGAGGCTGCGTGCCTTCGTGGAAAGTTTTAGCTGAAGTCCTCACCTGTATGTCCTAGGCTGTTTTGCAGAGTTGTGAGAGTTGTTTCATCCGGGCCGTGAGGACATGTTGGGACATACCCCGTGTGCCAATGATGGAGGCGGCCCTGGCTGCCCAAGAGATGAGTGACATTCAGGAGTAATTGGCTTGGAAGGCAGTCCTCTGATTTGTACCTTATTGTGGTTACAGAAACTTCTAATTGAAGACACTGAGCTGAGCCGTTCAGCCCGCCCGCCGGCCCGAGGGCACCCCAGGTCTCATCTTCTGGGCGGGTTGTGGGCTTTTGTCGGAGGAATTGGCAGCTCTGTGGCAGGCCTGGCACCCACAGAGCTGCCAATTCCTGTGTTCGGAGTTGTGGCAGGCCTGACTCACCTGTGTTCTCATGCTGTGTACTCAGGGCTGCCCTTGCGGCCGTTCCTTCTTAAGACTGAAAGGGTGGGCAAGTGCTGGAGGTGAGGGTCCAGGAGAGGCAGGGAGGCCAGGATGGGCTGACTGTCTGCTGTATGCCTAGTGCTGTGTGGGTACCTTATACACACCTGTCTGTGTTATCCCTATGAAAAGCACTTAGGATACATGTTGATAACTCCGTTTTCCCAAATAAAGCAAGCTTGGAGAGCTTAGATACTACCATCAAGATGATATGATAGTCAGGCATGGTGTCGTGTGCCGGTAGTCTCAGCTGGGTGACAGAGTGAGACTCCTGTCTCTACAAAAAATTAAGAGATCAGTTGAGTGTGGTGGCACATGCCTGTAGTCCCAGCTGCTCAGGAGGTGGAGGCAGGAGGATGGCTTTAGCCCAGGAGGCCGTGGCGCTGCAGTGAGTGGTGATTACGCCACTGCACTCTAGCCTGGGTGACAGAGTGAGACTCTAAATAAATACATAAATGTCACCTTTTATTAAGTAGTGTATGTGTGACCTTGAGTTATTCAATCAAGGTCACACATACACGACTAAGAGGCAGCACAGAGAACAAACCCAGGTCGGGTCTGGCTCTAAGGCCTGTTGTCTTAGCGAGGAGGGCTCAGTCTGAGGTTCACCTTGGGCTTCACTTACAGGCCCTGCTTAAAGAGGGAGAAAAGGAAAGGAGAGCATGACCCACGTCTCTCAAGCACTACACACCCTCATTGTGACAACACGCCCATGCAGGGCCCTGGCCAGTAGGGCCCCACTGATACAATCTGGAGATTCCCATGACTGTCCCCTCAAGCGTACACATCATATTTTATCCCCATTTTGCCAATGAGGAAACTGAGACCCAGGTAGTTACAGTGACGTCTTCATAGTTGTGTGGCTCGTGATAAGACTGGGACCCTGGGCGTCTGGTGTGGTCCCAGACTGTACTACCCCAGCAAGATTTCAATGAGAAGGGTAAGACCGCCTTCCCTGGAAGGGAGACAGATCTGGAGCAAGCCCTGGAAAGAAGCAGGCATGGGCTCTGGCATCAGCGTGCACACACACGCTGCATCAGCTCTGATTATTATTATTATTATTTTTTTTTTTTTTTTTTTGAGATGGAGTCTTGCTCTGTTGCCCAGGCTGGAGTGCAGCGGCACAATCTCAGCTCACTGCAACCTCTGCCTCCTGGGTTCACGCCATTCTCCCTCCTCAGCCTCCTGAGTAGCTGGGACTACAGGCACCCACCACCACGCCCGCCTTTTTTTTTTTTTGTATTTTTAGTAGAGATGGGGTTTCACTGTGTTAGCCAGGATGGTCTTGATCTCCTGACCTCATGAGCCACACACCTCGGCCTCCCAAAATGCCGGGATTACAGGCTTGAGCCACCGTGCCTGACCTGATTTTTTTTTTTTTTTTTTAGAGGTGGGGCCTCTAGGCCGGCGCAGTGGCTCAAGCCTGTAATCCCAGCACTTTGGGAGGCCGAGACGGGCGGATCACGAGGTCAGGAGATCGAGACCATCCTGGCTAACACGGTGAAACCCCGTCTCTACTAAAAATACAAAAAAACTAGCTGGGCGAGGTGGCGGGCGCCTGTAGTCCCAGCTACTCGGGAGGCTGAGGCAGGAGAATGGCGTAAACCCGGGAGGCGGAGCTTGCAGGAGCTGAGATCCGGCCACTGCACTCCAGTCCGGCAACAGAGCAAGACTCCATCTCAAAAAAAAAAAAAAAAAAGAGGTGGGGCCTCTTGTCACCCAGGCTAGAGTGCCTTTGGATTATAACTCACCACAGCCTCCAACTCCTGGGCTCAAGCCATCTTCCCGCCTCAGCCTCTTGAGTAGCTGGGACTATTGGCGTGCGCCTCCACACCTGGCTAATTTTTAAATTTTCTGCAGAGATGGGATCTCACTATGTTGCCCAGGCTGGCCTCAAACTCCTGGGCTCAAACGACCCTCCTGTCCCAGCCTCCCTAAACACTGGCATTACAGGTGTGAGCCACCACACCCAGTCCTCTTTCAGCCTTGGTTTCCTGTCCATAAGTGTCACCTTATCAGTCTGTGTGGCTTAGGAGAGACTAGGACATTTGATGTTGGTTGCTAAATGTTGGACCCTAGACCGGCACTCCAACAGCCAGTGCCATGGGGGGCAGCCATCATGTGGGGCATTTGCAGTCCTCTTCTCATTCAGACAACTGCAGGTGCCAACTGGAATCATTGTCCACCTTCACTCTGTCATTCTGAAGCGGTGTATAGAACATTCTAGAACACTCAGCACGTGGCATGCCCTGGCTGGGTCCCGGAGATGCAGCTGTGAATGAGGCAGGCTTGGGATTGCTGCCACCTGGGGAGGAGTAGAAGGACCGTGGTTACAGCCACGGGTGGATGCGGTTACTAGGGTTCTGGTCGGTGCTGTGGAGGGTGCAGAGGGCATGTGATAGGTCATCCTGAGCGACGCAAGCTGGGCCTGGAGGATGTGGAGTGTTTGCAAGGGAAGAGGGTGGGCTGGAGCAACTACAAGGAGAAGGTCTCAGGAGGTGGGGTGCTTGGGATGTGGGGGAGAACTCGCTGGGCCTGGTGGCCGGTCAGCAGGGGCCAGGCAGGGGAGTGGGTGCAGACAATCTTGCAGAGGCCAGAGAGGGGTGATTCGGTGCCCATCTAGGGCTTCCTTTGTGGTCAGTGATGCTTCCAGGGCACTCTGGAGACATGAGGAGCTAGAACCTGTGTCCCAGAACTCCTGCTCCTTTCTGAGACATGGTGGGTTCTCATCTTCAGCATGGTGGATGCTAATAGGGAGGCTGAGATGGGTGGATCACCTGAGGTCAGGAGTTTGAGACCAGCCTGGCCAACATGATGAAACCCCGTTTCTACTAAAAGTGTAAAAAACTAGCTGGGCACGGTGGCGCATGCCTGTAGTCCTAGCTACTTGGGAGGCTGAGGCAGGAGAATCACTTGAACCCACCTGGGAGGCGGAGGTTGCAATGAACCCAGATCACACCATTGCACTCCAGCCTGGGCGACAAGAGTGAAACTCCATCTCAATGAAAAAAGAAATGCATGCATGATGAAATGATACACTAAGCAGCTGGGCCAGAGGGGAATTACCAGTAGCAAGAAAGAAGCTGTGCTGGTGACTAGCACCCGGAATTTCCGCTGCTCTTTCTTCATGGGCCTGTGCGGCGGTATGTAGGCTGCAGGATTGACTTTGAATTCTTCCTGGCTGCCAGAGTAAAGAGGCAGGATCAGGTTCTTTTTTTTTTTTTTTTGAGACGGAGTCTCACTCTGTCGCCTAGGCTGGAGTGCAGTGGCCGGATCTCAGCTCACTGCAAGCTCCGCCTCCCGGTTTACGCCATTCTCCCGCCTCAGCCTCCCGAGTAGCTGGGACTACAGGCGCCCGCCACCTCACCCAGCTAGTTTTTTGTATTTTTTAGTAGAGACGGGGTTTTACCATGTTCGCCAGGATGGTCTCGATCTCCTGACCTCGTGATCCGCCCGTCTCAGCCTCCCAAAGTGCTGGGATTACAGGCTTGAGCCACCGCGCCCGGCAGGATCAGGTTCTTGATTCATGGTGCCCTTAAGGTGTTAGGGTAAGAAAAGCAAGCGTGAGACCAGGTGCGGTGGCTCACACCTATGATCCCAGCACTTGGGAAAGCTGAGGCAAGTCGATCCCTTGAGGCTAGGAGTTTGAGACCAGCCTGGGCAACACAGACACCGTCTCTACAAAAAGGAAAAAAGTCAGCTGGGTGTGGCGGCAAATGCCTATTGTCCCAGCTGCTCTGGCGGCTGAGTTGTGAGGATTGCTTGAGCCCAGGAGTTTGAGGCTACCATGAGCCAAGATCACACTGCTGCACTCCAGCCTGGGTGACGGAGTGAGACTCTGTATCCCCAAAAAAAAAAATCAGCTGTAGAAAAGCATGGTGTGTTTCCCCTGCCCTGAGGCTGACTCTGCAGGGCTACTGCTGTACATTGGTAACTGCTCGTGTCTGTCCTGTTCACAGATCTGCCGGAGGCTCTGGGCAATGACCCCAGGACTCCAGGCCAGAGGGGTCTGAAGCCATTTGGGAAAGCAGCAGGACTCCTTGGGAAGATGGCCATGGCCCCAAGCCCTTCCCTGGTGCAGGTGTACACCAGCCCCGTGGCTGTGGCCGTGTGGGAATGGCAGGACGGGCTGGGCACCTGGCACCCCTACAGCGCCGCTGTCTGCAGCTTCATCGAGCAGCAGTTTGTCCAACAGAAGGGCCAACGCTTCGGGCTCGGGAGCCTGGCCCACAGCATCCCCTTGGGCCAGGCAGACCCCTCGCTGGCCCCTTACATCATTGACCTCCCCAGCTGGACCCAGTTCCGCCAGGACACTGGTAAGATGCTGTCTGCCTCTCACACATATCTGGGCGCCGCGCCTGCTTTCCCACAGGCTCTGTGCCAGGTGTTGGGGTGATGGATGTGACCTACAGAGCTGCTCTCTCCCTGCAGCACACGTGGTGGTGGGTGGGTGCAGTGAGTGGGAATATCCACACAGGTTGAATGCAGCTCACAGTGAGACACTGTGGGAGGCCCTCCCCCTTGTCTCGCAAAGCAGAAATGCCTGTCCCGACCGCAGAGGTTGGAGGGTCTCTTTGGCAGGCAGGCCGGCATGGAGGTGGTGTGCCATGGGAGTTCAGAGGGCCCTGTCCCACCACTCAATGGCTGTGTGCCCTGGGCAGGCAACTGCGCCCCTCTGCATGTGTGCACTTCTGCTTTTTGGTCTGCGATGTGTTTTGATCTTTTTTTTTTTTTTTTTGAGACAGAGTCTCGCTCTGTTGCCCAGGCTGGAGTGCAATGGTGTGATCTCGGCACTGCAACCCTTGCCTCCTGGATTTGAGCAATTCTCCTGCCTCAGCTTCCCGAGTAGCTGGGATTACAGGCACCCACCACCACACCTGGCTAATTTTTGTATTTTTAGTAGAGACAGGGTTTTGCCATGTT
Source organism: Trachypithecus francoisi (assembly GCF_009764315.1). NCBI lineage: Eukaryota > Metazoa > Chordata > Mammalia > Primates > Cercopithecidae > Trachypithecus > Trachypithecus francoisi. The sequence goes on along the minus strand of NW_022681469.1, from coordinate 117,595,743 downwards.
GGCCAGCTGGTCTCGAGCTCCTGACCTCAGGTGATCTGCCTGCCTCAGCCTCCGAAAGTGCTGGGATTATAGGCGTGAGCCACTGCGCCTGGACCTGCAGTGTGTTTTGATCGAGATTGAGAATGAGGCACCAGTTTCCTCTTGGAGCCGTCCCTTCCTCCAATCCAGGGTGATTTTGTCCCCAGGGCCATCTGACAATGTTTGGAGACATTGTTGGTTGTCATAGCTGAGTAGGTAGGAAGTGGGGGTGCTCCTGGCATCTGGTGGGTGGAGGCCAGGGATGCTGCTCGCCATCCTGCAGCGTACAGAGCTGGCCCTGCAATAAGGACTTATTGGCCCATAGTGTCACCAGTGCCGAAACTTGAGAAACTGGTTGTTCCTTTTTTTTTTTTTTCCAATTTTAATTTTAAATTTTTTAAAAAAGTATGGGATTTTTTTTCTTTTTTTGTTTTTGTTTTTTGTTTTTTGTAGAGACAGGGTCTCCATCTCCCTGTGTTGCCCAGGCTGGTCTTCAACTCCTGAGCTCAAGTGATCTTCCTGCCTTGGCCTCCGAAAGTGTTGGGATTACAGGCTTGAGCTATCACGCCCAGCCCTGGAAACTCTGTGTTAATCTTTGTCGGGAGTGTCGTAGAGTCTGTGAAAACTGTGGCTGTCAGTCAGCTCCCAAGTCATTGCCTTCACGTTCTGTGAAGTCAGCTGAGAAAGATAGCAGACAGGATAAATAATAACACCGAAATTGCATATTGTGGTGGAGAGCAGGAAGTGTTAATTGGGGAATGAAAGTGGCAGGTGTCATAGAGGCCGTCGATTTGAAGTTAGCTGGGTGTAGTGTCATGTGCCTGTAGTCCCAGCTCTTCAGGAGGCTAAGGCAGGAGGATCGCTTGAGCCCAGGAGGTCAGGGTGGCAGAGAACTATGATCACATCACGGCACTGCAGCCTGGGCGACAAAGGGGACCCTGTCTCTCAAAATAAATAAACAAATAGCAGCATGACTGTGTACCTACTGTGTTCCTATTTGTTTATTTGGGCTGTTGAAGAAACAATTTGAACGTTCCTTGTATTTTGGGGATGCTAGCAGACTAACCTTTTGTTTTTCTTTGAAAACAGGCACCATGCGGGCTGTGCGGAGACACCTGTTCCCCCAGCACTCAGCCCCTGGCCGAGGTGTCGTCTGGGAGTGGCTGAGCGACGATGGCTCCTGGACTGCCTACGAAGCCAGCGTCTGTGACTATCTGGAGCAGCAGGTGGCCAGGGGCAACCAGCTCGTGGACTTGGCCCCCCTGGGGTACAACTACACTGTCAACTATGCCACCCAAACGCAGACCAACAAGACTTCCAGCTTCTGCCGCAGTGTGCGGCGCCAAGCAGGGCCGCCTTACCCGGTGACTACCATCATCGCTCCGCCGGGCCACATGGGCATTGCCTGCTCTTGCCACCAGTGCCTCAGCGGCAGCGGAACTGGCCCCGTGTCAGGCCGCTACCGCCACTCCATGACCAACCTCCCTGCATACCCCGCCCCCCAGCATCCCCCGCACAGGACCGCTTTTGTGTTTGGGACCCACCAGGCCTTTGCACCGTACAGCAAACCCTCGCTCTCCGGGGCTCGGTCTGCGCCCAGGCTGAACACCACCAACCCCTGGGGCGCAGCTCCTCCCTCCCTGGGGAGCCAGCCCCTCTACCGCTCCAGCCTCTCCCACCTGGGACTGCAGCACCTGCCCCCAGGATCCTCCACTTCTGGTGCAGTCAGGTATCGTGGGCAATAGCCACTCGTTTTGTCTGCCCTGTGTTTCCGCTCTTACTTGGCTGGGAAGACTCAACCCAATTCCTGCAGACGCGGCTCCTGCCCCCTGGGTGGTCCCTGCCATGGCATCTCATGTGCATGTGCCATATGGGTGCTGAGGTGCCATGGCCGTCCAGAGCCTACCTGACCCCTTGTACCCGAGTCCTGCCGGTCACCACACAGGTTAGAATCTACAGTCCTTTCACTCACGATGATGGGACCCTCCATGGGGAGCAGAGTTAGAGGCCTGTGGCCTCTGCTTGCGGGCTGCACGGCGAGCATTGTGCCCAAGAATACCGGGTCACTGCCTGTACACTGACTCCTGCCATGTGCCAGGTCGTGAGGACCCAGAGACCAGAGCATCAGCCCTTACCTGAGCCCCAGTCTAGTGTAGGAGGCTGTCAGCGCGGTGTGAGGGAGGACAGAATGTGGAGCATGTGGCAGTGGCTGCAGGTGGCATGGGTGACCTGGCCCCCTGCTGATGCAGCCCAGCCCAGAGTGCCTGGTAAAGCACTCAGCTCCTTGAGAGAAAGATAATGATGCCACGGGCCCGGTGCAGACCAGAGCAGGTGGCATTTAAAGTGAGGAGATTGGCCAAGCACAGAGGCTGACAATTTTAATCCCAGCACTTTGGGAGGCCAAGGCAGGAAGATCATTTGAGCCCAGGAGTCAGAAACCAGCCTGAGCAACATAGTGAGACCTCATCTTTACACACACAAAAAACTTTTAATTAGCCAGGCATGGTGGTGCACACCTGTGATCCCAGCTACTCAGGAGACTGAGGCAGGAGGATCGCTTGAGCCCAGGAAGTCGAGGCAGCAGTGAGCTGTGATCGTGCCACTGCACTCCAGCCCCTAGGCGACAGAGCGAGACCCTGTCTTAAAGCTGGGCCCAGTGGCTCACGTGTGTAATCCCAGCACTTTGGGAGGCCGAGGCAGACATATCATCTGAGGTCAGGAGTTCGAGACTAGCCTGGCCAATATGGTGAAACCCCATCTCTACTAAAAATACAAAAATTAGCCAGGCGTGGTGGTCAGCGCCTATAATCCCAGCTACTTGGAAGGCTGAGGCAAGAGAATCCCTTGAACCCAGGAGGTGGATGTTGCAATGAGCCGAGATCACGCCACTGTACTCCATCCTGGGCGACAAAGAGTGAAACTCCATCTCAAAAAAAAAAAAAAAGATAAAATGAGGAACACCCCTGGATTTCCCTGGATTTGGCCAAGGTGAATGCTCTGGGCTGGCCGTAGCCCTCTGACACTCTGGCTGACTTGGGGCTTCGTCATTCATTATTGAGAGTGTTGGGCTTGGAGCACATTTTGAGAATTCAGAGTGGTAGCTGGGACGGGGCTTTCCGAGAGTGTGCTGGTGTGGGTGGTGAGGTAGTGTGTGGGCACTGACCCTGGTCAGCATCCTGCTGCCTCCCTGCTCACTGGCCCACCCCTGCCTACTGCACCCATGTCAAGGGCTGAAACTTCTCAGGGTGGTCAAGACCTCCTTGGCAACTTCTCGGACCTCTAGTATTTTTTCAGACTGTGTTTCTGAGGACCCTGCCAGTTTGTGTAAGACACAGTGACAGCGCCTCCCACTTATTGGTTCATGTCATGTGCCAGGCCCTCCTGAGCAGGCTGCGTGAGTGACTTCACTCATGCCACGACGCACTCAGGCTGAGCAGTGCTCTTCACTTACAGGGGAGCACGTCCAGGCCCATGAAGTTGGCGATGCAGCTAGCAAGTGCCAGAGCTGGGATTCAGCCCAGGCCCCAAGAGTGCGCTATCTGGGGCACATGGGGAGTTCTTGACGCTCCTGGGAGGCAGGGGGCTCTTTTAATACATTTTAATTTAGTTTTATTACTATTTTTAGAGACAGGGTTTTGGTGTGTCACCCAGGCTAGAGTACAGTGGTGCAGTCATGGTTCACTGCAGGCTCGAACTGCTGTGCTCAAGTGATCCTCCTGCCTCAGCCTCCTGAGTAGCTGGGACCACAGGTGTACACTACCACACCCGGCTGATTTTTCAGTTTTATGTATCGGCAGGGTCTTGCCATGTTGTCCAGGCTAGTCTTGAATTCCTGGCCTCAAGCAATCCTGTTGCCTCAGCCTTCCAAAGTGCTGAGATTATAGGCATGAGCCATCACACCTGGCCCAAAAGGCCTCTTGAGGGATGAGCTAGGAGGAGGCCAGTAGACAGGAGGGTGATGGGCCTTGGGTGAGTCAGAGTTTTCATGGGCATCTTCTGCCAGGAGTTGGAGCACGTGCGTCTGAGATCTTTCTGGGAGTTTCGAGTACAGGAAGGTGTTATTGGGGTTCTTCTCAGAGGACATAGACATAGGCAAGTCAGGCTCAGGGAGGTGCTGCCTCAACTTCCCGCCCTGAATATCTGGGTCAGCCTGTTTCAGAGAACAGTGTACTCTATCCACAGGCCCAGGAGGGTTCTTAGAGGCACTGGGACTTCTGTCATTTCTGTTTCACCCAGCCTCCTGGAGCTTCTTAAGTTCTTAGGAATTATTTTGAGGCAAATTTCTGGATAGTGCTAGAGTGGGATTCTGGAGTTGAGTCAAGTGACTTAATGTGGCTTTGTTCCTTTCTCCTGGTATTGGGCCCCACCAGTCTTTACTAAACCATTTCTGTTTCCCCCAGTATTTCTCTGGGGTCCTTATCCCTAGCCTGAGGGCCTGTAGAAGTGCTGATGTGGGTCCTACTGGTATGGGCCAGGCAAGTTACAGAAAAGAAGGTGGCTGGGCCAGTCTGTCTTCCCTTGGTGCTGGGCTGGGCGTGCTGTGTCTTGCCCCACATTGTAAGTCAGGAGGGAACCAGGCCAGCAGGCTCTGTTAGTAGAAACAGCCTCAAAGGGGCCTGTCTCCTGGGGTAGGTGTAGGTGCATCCTGATTCCTTTGGTTTTCTTGGAGCTGGAGAGGTGTAATTCACCTGCACGGGCCTATCCATGCGCTGAAATACAGGCTTTTCCCCTGCCTGATTTGTAGTGAGGCCCCCTGCAGTTAACCCTCCTCTGATGGGTATAGAGCCAGATAGGGCTTGGTAAATACCTGACCTCTTAACCTAGCAGGCGGCAAGGTTCTCACAGCCAAGTGCTTGTCAACAGCAGCAGGTGAAAGTTACCTTGGATGTGAGGGGGGCAGGCAGGGCAGGCAGGGCCCGTCTAGAGCCAGCGCCATGGGGTGGGGAGGCCCGAGAACTGACTTTTTACTGGCAGCCACTAGAAATACCATGTGAGTGCATGAAATCGAAAAATTTCCAGGAACTCATGTGCACAGCTTCCACGTGCCCCCTAGGAATAGGCCATGATACAAGAAAGCATGTCATCTGGGGCTGAGTTGCTGGGTGGCAGTAGATTTCCTGGTAGCTGAAGTTGATTCCTTTAAGCATCAGAACTTGTGTTTCAATGATGTTGGATGGAAATCTTTCCTAAATGTGTCATGCACGCTCTTGTCTCCCTTAACGGAGAGGGTGTGACACTGCATAGCACTTGCGTGGCTTGGGGTGGTGGTTATGACCAGCAGTCTGTCACAGCTCAGCAAGGTGAAGCCTGTGGGCGTTTTGCTCTGTGCCGAATGGCTCAGTGGCCCTACAAAACTGCGGCCGCTCAGCTCTTGGTGGCTTGCTGCTGTGGTGGGCGGCTGCTGCTGCTCCTGCCCTTGCCTCTGAAAGAACTCACTTCCTCTTCCTCCTGCGGCCGCCTGTCTTTTGGCTTGTGGGATTGGAGTCATGGGGCCCAGATGGGGCCTTGCTCCTGACTTATGGTAGGCCCCAGGTCTCTTCTCTCTTTATTTTTTTCTTCTTTCTTTTCTTTTTCTTTGCTTTTTGTTTTGTTTTGGTTTTTTTAAGAGACAGGGTCTCACTCTGTCACCCAGGCTAGAGTGAAGTGGCATGATCATGGCTCACTGCAGCCTCAAACTCCTGGGCTCAAGGGATCCTCCTGCCTCAGCCTCCTGAGTGGCCAGGACTACAGGCTTGTGCTACTGTGTCCAGCTAATTTTTAAAATTTTTTGTAGAGACGGGTCTCACTATATTGCCCAGGCTGGTCCCAAACTCTTGGCCTCCCAAAGCACTGGGATTACAAGTGTGAGCCACTGTGCCCTGCCTCTTCTTCTTTTAAGCTGAGGGACTGGTCAGTTTCTGAGGTTGCCTTCTGCTCTATTGTTGCGGTGGTTTTCAGGATGTAGTTAGGGCCCTACAGGAAAGTACCTGGTGGACCTTAGGGCCTAGCTTCACCTCCCTCTGCTCCTGCAAGACCTGGACCCCACGGATATTTGTCCTGGGTCTCATCACTGCCCTGGCGGCCTTTGGGAATCATCCTCATAGGTAGAGGAATTGAGGCTCGGGAAGGGGACTTGCCATGCCCAGCGCACACGGCTTTGAGCGGGAGCATACGCTTCTAGCATCGTCTCCAGCCTCTGCAGCTCATGGGACTGGCTGCCAGCCCCAATCCCAGAGGGTGTGGCCTTGGAGAGGGGCTTTGGATCTCCTTCCTCTCCAGCCTCCTGGCTTTACCCCTCGCCCTGCATAGAAAACTCGGAGTCCTCATGTCTCACGTTTCCCACGCTGTCTGGGATCTCCTGGAGATGGTCACAGACAGGAAAGCCAGGGAGGGCCTAATAGGTGGACCAGGAGTCGGGGAGAGGAGGAGGGTGCCTGAGGTCATGACTATAGGGACTTCTCAGAGAAGGACACTTCGGGGGGCAGTTGGTGCCCCCATCTGGGAACGTTCTGCAGGTCCGAGCCCTCTGAGGATGATGAGGGCGATTGATAACCTCTGAGGTTCCATCCACCCCGGGGGCCCCCATCTTGGGAACCTCTGTATCCTTGTATGGATTCAGTTCCTAGAGGTCACAGCAGGGACACACACCAGGGAGGAACTGTGATTTTATGGGGGAAGTGGTGACATTTTTAGAGCTTTTTACAGAACACACTCCTGGTTTCCTGCTCTCCAGTCACAGGGTGAGCGCCCATTGGAAGCCTCACTGTGCTTCTGCTTACTGCTCTAGTCCTTGGAAGCAAGGACTTCTTGTTCGTTATTGTTAGAACAGAAGCAAGCCTTCTCGTTCAGATATGTGCCTCTCCCTGGTGAAGGAAGACCTCACTTCCTGGGATTTTTCTGTGGGGTGGAGCAGTCAGGGACCCCACCTCTGGTGGGGGTGGTGGGAGGAGGAGCACCATGGGCTTAGAGCCCCTCTGGGCCAGTGACGCCTAGCCTGCTGCATAGCCCATTTGTTTTGTAGACTTGCAGTGCCAAACTTCAGCTTTCTGGGCTCTAACTAAGGGCTTGAGCTCAGTGCTGCCCTGAATGCCTTCACTTACAGAACCTTAGAGTTGTAGAGACCATCAGAGATGATCCACTTTCCTTTAAAAAAAAAAAAAGACAAGAGGGCTGGGCAGGTGGCTCACACTTGTAATCCCAATGTTTTGGGAGGCCAAGGTGGGTGGATCACTTGAGTTCAGGAGTTCAAGACTAGCCTGGCCAATATGGTGAAACCCTGTCTCTACTAAAAATACAAAAATTAGCCGGGCACGGTGTCGGGCTCCTGTAATCCCAGCTACTTGGGAGACTGAGGCAGGAGAATTGCTTGAGCCTGGGAGGCAGAGAGGTTGCAGTGAGCCAAGATCACGCCACTGCACTCCAGCCTGGGCGACAGAGCGCAAGACTCTGAGGGGAAAAAAAAAAGGGTGGGGAAGAGTTGAAACCGGCTGAGGAAGGGGAGGAGTTTGCTCCAAATGAATGAAAATGTGAGTGTTCAGTAGAGCCAGGACCTTGATCCAGGTGTCCAGACTCCCTGCCCTTCTTGGCATTATCAGGGCCCCCAGATCCACTGCCAGCCTTGCCTTTGGATTGGGAGTAGGCAAGGAGAGCAAGAAGCTGCTGTTTGCGTAGCACGGCCACAGAGGCAATCCTGTTTGAGAACAGTCAACAGACAAACTCAGACCATGCACAGTGGCTCATGCCCATAATCCCAGTGCTTTCGGAGGCCAAGGTGAGAGGATCTCTTGAGGCCAGGAGTTTCAGACCAGCCTGGACAACATAGCAAGATTCTGTTTATATATATATATTTTAAAAACTAGCCAGGTGTGGTGGTGCTCACCTGTAGTCCCAGCTTCTCAGGAGGGTGAGGCAGGAGGATCACTTGAGCCTGGGAGGTGGAGGCTGCAGTGAGCTATGATTGTACCACTGCACTCCAGCTAAGGGCTTGAGCTCCAACAGAGCAAGAGCCCAACTCTATGAGCCCAGCATGCTTCCCCCGTGTCACTCTGCTGGCATGACCCTACCTCTAAAAAAAAAAAAAAAAAAGAAATATGATGACTTAAAACCAAATGAGTGGCCAGGTGTAGTACCTCATGCCTGTAATCCCAGCACTTTGGGAGGCTGAGGTGGGCAGATCACCTGAGGTCAGGAGTTTGAGACCAGCCTGGCCAACATGAAGAAACCCCCGTCTCTACTAAATATACAAAACTTAGCCGGGTGTGGTGGCACACGCCTGTAATCCCAGCTACTCAGGAGGCTGAGGCGTGAGAATTGCTTGAACCTGTGAGGCAGATGTTGCAGCGAGCCAAGATCACGCCACTGCACTCCATCCAGCCGGGGCACAGAGTGAGACTCTGCCTCAAAAAAATAAATACAAAGACCAAATGAGTGGCCTGAACATAATTGTTGTAGGGAACAAAACCCTTATATTAAAAACAAACAAACAAACAAAAAAACCTTTATTTTATAGTAATTAGGTTTCCAGAAAAGTTAACAAAAATAGTTGAGTTTCCATATCTCCCTCATCTGGCTGCTGACATTAACATCTTTCATAACCATGGTGCATTTGTCAGAACCAGAAAATTACCACTGGTTGGCCCGGCCCGGTTGCTCACTCTGGTAATCCCAGCACTTTGGGAGGCCAAGGCAGGCAGATCACGAGGTCAAGAGATCAAGACCATCCTAGGCAACATGGCGAAACCCCATCTCTACTAAAAATACATAAATTAGCCGGGCGTGGTGGCATGTGCCTATAGTCCCAGCTACTTGGGAAGCGGAGGTTGCAGTGAGCCAACATCATACCACTGCACTCCAGCCTTGAGCAACAGAGCGAGACTCCGTCCCCTCTCCCCTGGCCCCCCACCAAAAAGAAAGAAAATTACCACTGGCACAATATTCTCAAGTTTTTTTCTTCTTGATGTTTCACCAGTTTCCCATTACTGTCCTCTTTCTGTCCCAGGATCCAATCCAGGGTCCCACTTCGCTTCCAGTTCTTATTCTCCCCGTCCTCCTCTGGGCTGGAACAGTTTGTCAGTCTTTATCCTTCATAACCTTGTTACTTTCATAGAGGTGCTTTGTTGAATGTCCCTTAATTTGAGTTTGTCTTAAGTTTTCCCGTGTTTGGACAAAGATAATGCCCTTCATTATTTCTTTTTTGACAGAGTCTCCAGCCTGGGCTGGAGTACAGTGGTGAGATCAAAGCTCACTGCAGCCTTGAACTCCCAGGCTCAAGTGATCCTCCCGCCTCAACCTCTCAAGTAGCTGGGGCCACAGGTGCATGCCACCACACCTGGCTAGTTTTTTCTCTTTTAGAGATGGGGTCTTGATTGTTGCCCAGGCTAGATAATGCATTTTTGACATTAAATCCCCCCAAAATGGTGATGTGTCCCTCCCAGAGCATCGTATCATGGGGTTTATGACACTGACTTGTCTGTTACTGGTGATGAAGGTCATGAGCATTTGCTAAAGTGGTTTCTGCCAGGTTTCTCCTCTAAATAGGTGCTATGAGAACCTGCATTTTTTGTTTGTTTGTTTGTTTTGAGATGAAGTCTCGCTCTGTTGCCCAGGCTGGAGTGCAGTGGTGTGATCTTGGCTCATTGAAACCTCTGCTGCCCAGGTTCAAACAATTTTCCTGCCCCAGCCCCCCAAATAACTGGGATTACAGGCATCTGCCACCACGCTTGGCTAAGTTTTGTAGTTTTAGTAAGAGACGGGATTTCACCATCTTGGCCAGGCTGGTCTTGAACACCTGACCTCATGATCCACCCACCTCAACCTCCCAAAGTGCTGAGCTACCACGCCCGGGTATTTTTTTTTTTTTTTTTTTTTTTTAGATGGAGTCTCACTTTGTTGCCCAGGCTGGAGTGCAGTAGTACGATCTCAGCAACCTCCACCTCCCGGGTTCAAGTGATTCTCCTGCCTCAGCCTGCCGCGTAGCTGGGGCTACAGGTGCGTGCCACCATGCCCAACTAATTGTTTGCATTTTTAGCAGAGACGGGGTTTCTCCATGTTAGGATGGTATCAATCTCCTGACCTTGTGATCCACCTGCTTCAGCCTCCCAAAGTGCTGGGATTACAGGCGTGAGCCACCGTGCCCGGCCTGAAAGACTACATTTTGCTAACACTAGTGGCTGTAAAATATCTTTTTATTTTCTTTATTCACAATAGGTATGAAACAGTTGTTTTCAGAGTCTTTTTTTTTTTTTTTTTTGAGACAGGTTCTCACTCTGTCGCCCAGGCTGGATGGACTACAGTGACGTGATCATGGCTCACTGCAGCCTCAGCCTCCTGGGTTCAAGCCATCCTCCTGCTTCAGCCTCCCAAGTAGAGGTGTGCACCACTGTTCTTGGCAGACTTTTTAAATTTTTTGTGGAGATGGAGTCCCACTATGTTGCCCAGGTTGGCCTCAAACTCCTGGCCTCAAGTGATCCTCCCACCTCATCCTCCCAAAGTGCTGGGATTACAGGTGTGAGCCACCACACCCCTCCTGAGTCCTTTGAATTGCCCAGGAAAGCAAAACCAAAGGCCTCTACACAGAGGCACCCAAGGAGCGTGAAAACGTGAAGGCACCTCAGTGACTCCCACTTGGCCACGACACAGTGTTTCTCTCGCTCTCGTTTCTGATAAGCCAGCAGCACCGTAAGCTCTGCTCTTTTCTCCCCCAGTGCCTCCCTCCCCAGCGGTCCGTCCTACAGCCTGGGGAGCGTCCCTGCCACTGTGCCCGTGCAGATGCCAAAGCCCAGCAGAGTCCAGCAGGCGCTCGCAGGTAGGTGCCTGCCTTGGGCTGCAGAGCAGTCTGTGCTCCGCAGGACTCAGTGGGGAAGAAATTGTGATGTGGGGCCTTGCCACCCTCTGGACCCTCAGGGAGAGCCAAAGGGGCTTCCTAGGGGAGCAGTCCCTCTTTCTGGTGATGGTGTCCCCCCAGAGTGAGCCCAGGTACCCCTCCTTTGGCTCTCTGGGGACATGGGGCCTGATGATGGTGGGTGCTCGGGTGCAGAACTTTTCATATCCTTTAACATTTTTGCATCGAATTGCATTATATTTAAATAGTCACTTTCCTATTTTAGTCCACATTTAGTCCATAAATAGTCCAAATTTCCTGAAATGCTTTAAACATTTCCTTAAAGGAACCCTCTGGGGAATTAATAGACCTATTTCGGCTGTAATTACTCTTATATCTTGAATAAGAAGCACCTTTTGGCTCCAGCCAGATCTTGTGCTGTACTAACCATACATCTTACATCTCGGAACTGTTTTGGGTTTGGTTTAGTTTGGTTTCTTTCGTGAAACAGAGTCTCGCTCTGTCACGCAGGCTGGAGTGCAGTGGCGCTAACCCAGCTCACTGAAGTCTTAAACTCCTGGGCTCAAGCAATGCTTTCACCTTAAGGATCCTTAAAAATACCTACCACCGGCCCCCGCACCCATTCTGTTTCGGCAGCCTGGCTAGCAGGGTTTGCAGAAGCTCCACACATGGCAGGGTTTTGTTTTTGTTTTTTTTTCTCTTTTTTCTTTTTTTGAGACAGAGTCTGTCTCTGTCACCCACGCTGGAGTGCAGTGGTGGGATCTCGGCTCACTGCAACCTCTGCCTCCCAGGTTCAAGCAGTTCTCCTGCCTCAGCCTCCCGAGTAGCTGGGACTACAGGTGCCTGCCACCACACCCAGGTAATTTTTGTATTTTTAGTAGAGACGGGGTTTCGCCATGTTGGCCAGGCTGGTCTTGAACTCCTGACCTCAAGCGATCCACCCACCTTGGCCTCCCAAAGTGCTGGGATTACAGGCATGAGCCACTGCGCCTGGCCTTTTTTTTTCTTGTTATAAGAGACAGGATCTTGCTGTGTTCCCCAGACTGGTGTGCAGTGGTTCAGTCATAGCGCACTGTAGCCTCCAACCCCTGGGCTGAAGCGATTCTTCTGCCTCATCGTCCTGAGTAGCTGGGATTACAGGCACATGCCACCATGCCCAGCTAGTTTTTTATTTTTTATAGAGACAGGGTTTTACTATGTTGCCCAGGCTGGTCTTGAACTCCCAGGCTCAAGCCATCATCCTGCTTTGGCCTCCCAAAGCGCTGGGATTCCCGTCACGAGCTGCCGCGCCCCGCTAAGGTTATTTTCTAACTTCTGGAAAGTGCGAGGTATGTAAGGAGGTGGATGGCACCGCCGTTGCTCACAGGGTGATGTAGCAGAATTCAGTGAGTTGGTGTTTTAGGTGAGTTGCTGTCATAGTGCAGGGTGGCTGAGAGGGGACAAGTCTGGAGGCAGGGCGGCTAGTGCAAAGCCTGATCTCAGACCTGGGGGCACCAGCCAAGGCCTGACCAGCTTCAAGGCAGTGGAGTGGAGGAGGAGGTTTGGCTTGAAACATTCAGAGGCAGGAACCACCAGGCTAGGGGTTGTGAGGGGGGATTGGGGATAGACTGAGGCCTGCTGGAGCGCAGCCAGTCATGACTGAGGAGCAGCCTGGGGCTTGGCATGTGTGAATTCATTTCATCCTTAAATCACTGAGGTAGGGGCTTTTGTTCCCATTTTCATTAGAGGAAACTGAGGCTTGGAGAATTTAAAAATTCTCTGCCAGCCCTTAGCAGAGCTGAGACACAGCCCCGGGCCTTCTTGCCTGTGACAGTTTGGTGCTGCTGAGTCTGGGGGGAGGTTTGGAGGGGGCGATGGCTGTGGTGTGGCCAGTGGAGCTGTTCTGGGGCAATGGGATTTGGCTGTGGGCCTCAGAAGAGCAGTTTGGGGTGGAATGGGGTGCCCCTGACCCCTCATTGGAGCGTGTGTGCTAGAAACCGCGGGCGGGACTCTGGGAAGAGAAGCCTGAAGAGAAAATGAAGGAGCAGCCAGAGAGGTGGGGGCAGGAGGGAGGGGAGCTGGAGTGGGGCAGGGGAGACGGAATGAACAAGACACACTGGCCAGAAAATCCCTGCCCACTGAAGTCACCATGCTGCACTGTGGGGAAGTCACAGTGTACCGTGTATGCGCGTGTGCGTGGGCGGCCGTGGTGGTGTTGGAGACAAGTTGCGGATAAACAGACGGGGCCCCCACACGGTTCTCATGGCCCAGCTCCTTCCAGCTCTGGGGCTGTCGCAAGCCTTCTTGGCCAGTCCTGACAGTGAGCTCTGAGGCCATGACACAGATCTGAGTGCCCTGGATGTGGAGTTACTACCTGCCCCCTTCCTCTGCTCTTGAGGCTGAAGGTCCTATTCAGGCTGCGTCCCAAATTGTCCATCCTGTTCTCTGTTCCTGTGGATCTCAGAGCAATCCTGGAGCAAAGCAGGTATTTTAACGTCCATTTTACTTGTGGGGAAACAGATTCGGGAAGCTGGTTCGGGCCTAAGGAAATAGGAGAGCCTGGAGGCTGTGTAGCCTGCTGCCTCCCCCAGTTCAAGGCCCAGTGTTGGTACCTGTTGGGGGAGCGTTGTCTAGGGGAGTGGGGAATGAGAGGAGCCTGGCCAGCACCCCAGAGCCAGAGCTGGAGAGCGGTGTCCTGTCACCCTGGCGTGCTTGTGGGTTGAGGAATTGTACCATGCCCGGCTGCAGAGACGAGTCTTTGCGCACAGGGTTTTGCAAGGAGGTTTAGAACCAGGAGGTCATGCTTTGGAAGGACTGGGTGCTGGAGGCACTGCTTCCAGGTGACAGTGCCTCCAGGTGACAGCTCCCCTGGCTGTGGCATAGCCCAGCCCCTCCTTTATCGGGTGGGGGTAGGGACTGTGAGGCTGGGGCCAGGGTCTCCACCCCTCATCTAGTCACAACAGCGGTCCATCCACAGCTCACACTGCTGCCTGGGGCAGGGGTGGGTGTCAGTAGCCTGCCCAGGACTGCTCAGCTGGTGAGGGCTGGCCCTGGGCTCCAACCCAGGCTGGGGAGGTCAGAGCACACAGAAGAGAGGCTTGGATCTCAGCCCTGGCCCTGGGTGTTAGAAGGAGGGGTGTCTGCAAATTGGAAGTGAGAGTCAGTGAGTGAGGGCTTCACTCTTCAGGGCTCTGACAGCAGGAATCCTCCCAGATGGGTAGAGAAAAAGGCTGTGGCCCTCTTGAGTTATTCAGGTGATTTGGGGGCTGTCCCTAGCCCTTCTCCTCTCCAGGCTTCTGGGTTGAAACTTGTGTGTTTGTGACTTGAATTCAGGGGAGTGGGTCCTGCGTTGAAAAGGACACACATATCACTCACACACGCGTGGCCTCCTGGGGGCTGGTGGCGGCCCAGGGATGTCTTCATTCCTCAGCAAACACAGAGGGCTGCAGGCCTCCCAGGGACCAGGCACTGGAGATGCAGCTGCGGGCGGGACCTCGTGGAACTGGTGCTGAGGGAAGACAGTCCATAGAAACAGAGGAGAGTGCATAGCAGGAGGAGTCCAGCAGAGCGGGGCAGGAGGCTTGGAGGCCCAGGACCCGTGAGGCGGTGTTCAGAGAAGGCCTGCCCACCCAGGCAGTGCTGCCGGAGAACCCTGGGTAGGGAGACGTGTTCTGGTCTTTGGTCCTCCCAGAGGACGCAGGCAGTGCAGAGGCACCAGGTTCTCTTGAGGAAAACTGCACCTGTCCCTGTCCTCTCCCATCTCTCTGCCACCGCGCCCGCTTGTCCTTCTCTCCACCCAACATTCAGTTCCCACAGGAACCGCATTTGAGCCAGGAACAAGCTTGGGACGTTGGGGGCATTACGCTCCTGGGCTCGAACCTCCGTCCTCTGATGCATGCTTTGGTGTCTCCTGCTGAGCGGCCACTGCAACTCACCCTGCCCGCCTTGGCTGTGCTGCCCAGGCTGGTGGCTGGCCTCTGCTTCTGTCCCCACAGCCAGGCACATGTGCCGGGTTGAGAAACCTTGTTCTTCTAATGGGGGCGCCGTGGCTGGCCTGGCCGCCCCTCACCCCTGAGTCACGCCGTCTGTTCCTGGATGGGGAGTGGGGTCCAGGAGGGCTGGGATCTCTACCGACTCCCCCGGCACCCGGCTGTGCCCAGCCTCTGAGCCGGGTTCTGCAGACCCCGGAAGCCACCTTAAGGGATGGCTAAGAAGCTCCGGGCCTCCCCTTTCCCTGGAGAGGAGGTGCTTTTGACCTACTGACGAATGACAGGGAGGACCGGGGAGCTGGCACTATGGAGAGCGGGGTAGGCCGAGGGTGTGGCAGGAACAGGTTCGTCCAGCAGGAGGACACGCTGTGTCCCAGGAAGTGCTAGGTCATCAGGGAGCACAAAGGAAGCAGTGTCAGAGGAGAGTCTCCCCAGGACAAGTGTGGGGCTCCCTGCAGGTACTGGGCAGCGGTGAGCTCTGGAGAGAGTGGCCGGTCCGTCTCAGCATAGCTGCTGACCGCAGGCCCACCCTTGCCCGAGGGCATCATAGCCACAGCCTGGGGCTTTGCTGCAGCCCAGCCCTCACAGGATGAGGACGCTGCAGTGTGGGAGCAGGCCCAGGGGCCACGTTCCTGCCCGTCCACCCCAGTGCTGTCGCTGAAGGCCGTGGCACCCAGATCAGCCAGGAGGGGTGTGTAGCACACACAGCGAGTGCCGGGTGGAGGCTGGAGGCCTGGTAACCCCAAGCCAGGAAGGCCCAGGGCCTCCTGGGGAAGCTGAGCCCTTGGAGCCAGCCCTACCCAGGAGACCCCATGCCCTGGGCGGCTTTCTGGAGTGGTGTCCTCCGTCCTCTGCTCTCCTAAAGTCACGGGCCCCGTCCGGTCCCCACCTGCACACTGAGGGCATGGGCTTGTCTGTGGGCCCTGGGACCAGGGCTTCCATGAGCCAGGCTGCCCCACCCTCTGGTTCCTGGCCTGGGTAGTCCTGGCAGCCCCTAGAGGCTGCATTCCCCAGGGAGACCTGTGGGTCCCTGTGGCCATTGATGGTGTCATGTCCTTGGCCTGAGCAGAGTTTGTTGGCGTCACATGCCGAATGAATCTTCTAATGTCTCTCCCTCTCTGCGTGTCTGATCTCACACCCGTGCAGGCATGACGAGTGTTCTGATGTCAGCCATTGGACTCCCCGTGTGTCTTAGCCGCGCACCCCAGCCCGCCAGCCCTCCCGCCTCCCGTCTGGCCTCTAAAAGTCACAGCTCAGTTAAGAGATTGAGGAAAATGTCCGTGAAAGGTAGTTCCTGTTCCCAAAAGCTCTCTGGCCTTTACTAAGCCTCCTTCCAGCCTCGCTGCCTCTGACTGTCCTGCACAGACGCTCTTCCTTCTCTCTGCGCCCAGTCTCCTGTGGGAAGGGGCTCAGTGGCCCTTCTCCCTGCCCTCACTCGGCAGCAGAGGCGGCCCCTGGAAGCTGACTTTCCGCCACAGACCCAGAGTTCGGCTCCTCTCCTCTAGTCACAGCTGGCATGAGGGGGGCTTGTTCTTGAGGACTTTGTGATTTTTGTAAGCAACAAGTTGTGGGTGATAGGCGGCGCCCGGCTCAGGACACGGGGACAACCGTCCCTTCTGCCAGGGCCAGCATGTGTCTCGGGAAAGGCCCCCAGACAGTGGCCCAGGTCTGCTGCCCAGGTCTGCTGCCCTGGCCCCCAGCCCTGTGTGGCTGCCACGTGGGCTGCTTGAGAGGGGTCCCTTGGTGACCCCTGCCCTGCTCGTTGCATGGCCAGGGAAGGAGGGGCTTTAGGACCACAGCAGGTCCAGGGAGTTACAGCAAGACCTGCTCGGCGCAGCCTGTGATGATCAAGTTCTGAACCTTTCCCAAGCGGGTGCTGGCCCTGCTTCCACCCCTGGGCTGTGGAAGTGTGGACTGCGCCAGTCCAGACTCTCTCGAGTGGGCGTGGTGGCGGGCAGGGAGGGTGGCCGTAGTCCTGCTGGCCCTCAGTGGCTGTGTCATCTCAGCAGGTCCTCCTGGAGCCTCCGCTTAGCAGAGAGGCTGGGCAAGGACTAGGAAGTACTCGAAGTGCCTGGCATGTGGCAAGGGTGGCTTCCGATGGTGTCCGGCCGCCAGCCCGCAGGCGAGGAGGTGCGCTCGGAGGGTGGGCCTTGAGCTCCTGCCCTCAGCCCAGGGCTCTGCACGCCCTGCCCTTCCCCTGCCCTGGGGGAGGAGCCGGACTTGTTGGCAGGCCGGGCTGGCAACCTTCTGTGGCACTTGGGTTGACCTGGGAAGGACAGGCTCTTGGCGGGTCACCTGTCTGGCCCCTTTTGAGACACGTGGCTAATGGAAAGCTCCCTTCCGTTCTGAAAAGCTGCACGGGCTGGGGTGATGGGCGGCGTGGGATGCTGTGCCCGGCCTAACCAGCGCTGGGCAGAGGCGGGGCGCGGCCCAGGCTCACCCGGAGATGGCTCTGGAATTGGCAGACTTTTCTAAAGGAAAAGGCCCCCCTCAGCTTGAGTAGGGCATTCCAGCCACACGGAGGGCCACCCTGAGCTGGGGAACCATCGTTCTTTTCTGGCGTTCTCGCCACAGTGACTGGAGTGTGGGTTCGGGCAGTCTGGATGGGTGTGTGGAGGGGTGGGGTGTGTGGAGGTATGTGGGTTGTTTGAGGTGTGGGGTGTGTGGATGTGTGGAGGTGTGAGGTGTGTGGAAGTGTGGGGGGCCGTAGAGGTGTGTGGGGTGTGTGGAGGTGTATGGAGGTGTGGGCTGTGTAGAAGTGTGTGGAGGTGTGGGGTGTGTGGAGGTGTGGGGTGTGTGGAGGGATGGGGTGTGTGGAGGTGTGGGGTGTATGGAGGGGTGTGTGGAGGTGTGTGGGGTGTGTGGAGGTGTGGGGTGTATGGAGGGGTGTGTGGAGGTGTGTGGGGTGTGTGGAGGTGTGGGTTGTGTCGTGGTGTGTGGGGTGTGTGGAGATGGGTGTGTGGAGGAGGTGTGGGGTGTATGGAGGTGTGGGGTGTATGGAGAGGTGTGTGGAGGTGCGTGGGGTGTGTGGTTGGGGGTGTGTGGAGGTGTGTGTGTGGAGGTGTGGGGTGTGTGGAGATGGGTGTGTGGAGGTGTGTGGGGTGTGTGGAGGTGCGTGGGGTGTGTGGTTGGGGGTGTGTGGAGGTGTGTGTGTGGAGGTGTGGGGTGTGTGGAGATGGGTGTGTGGAGGTGTGTGGGGTGTGTGGAGGTGTGTGGGGTGTGTGGTTGGAGGTGTGTGGAGATGTGTGTGGGATGTGTGGAGGTGTGTGTATTGTGTGGAGGTGTGGGGTGTGTGGAGGTGTGTGGGGTGTGGAGGTGTGTGGGTATCTGGAGGTGTGGGGTGTGTGTGGGGGGTGTGTGGAGGTGTGGGTTATGTGGGGGTGTGGGGGTGTGTGGAGGTGGGGTGTGTGGAGGTATGTGGGTTGTTTGAGGTGTGGGGTGTGTAGAGGTATGGGTTATGTGGGGGTATGGGAGGTATGTGTGGAGTTGTGGGGTGTGTGGGGTGTGTGGAGGTGTGGGTTATGTAGGGGTGGGGGTATGTGTGGAGTTGTGGGGTATGTGTGTGGGGAGTAGGGGATGTGAGTGGAGGTGTGGGGTGTGTGGACGGGGATTGGGGGTGTGGGTGAAGTTGTGGGGTGTGGAGGTGTGGGTTATGTGGAGGTGTGGGGGCTGTGGGTGGAGTTGGGTGTATGTGTGGGGAGTGTGGGTGTGGATTGGGGTGTGTGGGTGTGTGTGTAGGTGTGGGGTCTGTAGGAGTGGGGGGTGTGAGTGGAGGTGTGGGGCGTGTGGACGGGCGTTGGTGGGTGTGGTCTTTGAGATCAGGGAACCGAGGCTCAGAGGTGACATGATTCGGTCACAGCAAGAGAACCAGAATCAAGCAAACCGTGCTGACTCCAGCCTCCACCCCACCAGGGTAGCTCCCTGCCAAACTGTCCCCTCCCTGGCCCTTTTTGGTGTAGGGGGAGTTCGGCAAGTGCAGCTGTGAGCCCTCAGGCTTAGAATTCTCTGCAGTCCCTGATCATGTCCATGAGCTTGGGTTCAAACCAGATCCCCTTCTGGTCCTGGAGTCTGGAACCACCAGCAGCCCCACCGTGACCTTGGGGTGGAGCCCCTGTCAGGAGCGCCTCCACGGGCGGCACTGGGCTCTCCGTTCCTCTTTCACCCCCGCATGGGCTTGGCTGCTGGCCTCTGTGGTTCTGCTACCCCCGCTATCTAGAGAACCCCCCGGGCCGCGCCGATCTTCACCAGCTCGGGGAGCTTCCTGTCTGTAGGAGGGACTTTACTGGATGCGGGGTTTGATGTTTATGGAGATGCAGCCCTTCTCCCTCCAGCTTCGTGCAGGTGTGCACAGACGGCGAGTGAGGCTGTCAGGGTGGGCTCCTACCACAACTCGGCCCCTCCCCAGAGTGGCTGGATTTAGGAGCTAATCCGCACGTGACAGACCCTCCTAGTCAGTGGCAGGCGTTTCCCGGGACAGTATCGGTGTAGCAGTCGGCGTGTGTGCAGCTGCCTGTACATGCTGGGCCCCAGACTCCCTTCTCCCCGCGATGTTCATGGCAGGGTAATGCAAGTTGAATCAAATTGTGCTGCCGCAACGCCCCCTGGAGTAGTTTGTGCCGAAGCTGCTGTCTGACTCTTTGGTGCAGCCTCAGAAGCGCCTGTGTCGGTTTCCTCACTGAATGTGCGTGGGGTTGCGGCTCCCAGGAGACTGTGCTGCTATTTCTGCTCTTCTGCATCCTCCAGGGCTCCTGGGGTTGAGCCAGGTCCCTAGACGGTGGGACTGGGTAAGGCTTTGCCCGGCGGAGCTCGGGGCTCTGTACCTGGTGCTGAGCTCTCCCGTCCTGCACACTGGCCTCCCTGTCTGGGACCCTCTCGCATTTCCTCCTGGCAGCTTGGACCTTTCCTTTGCCTTCGTCGCCCTCTGGCCTCCTCTCCAGCCTGTGTTCCTCAGGATGCTGCTTATGTACTTCTCTCTTCTAGGAGGGACCTCGAAGCCAGAGCCACAGCCAGAGCAGGTCATAAAAAACTACACGGAAGAGCTGCAAGTGCCCCCAGATGAGGTTTGTGTCTTGGGAGCTGGGCTGCCTTTGTTTCTGTTTGCAAACAACTCCAGATGGAAAGGACATCCGCCCCTTCTCGCTTGAAGGGTGCTTCCCAGGTGCCTCTGGGTGCCAGGACCTTGCTCCAGCCCCGTTGGTTTCATCTCCCAGCCTCCTGAGACCCATATCGTTATGGTCTGAGCTTTGCACTTAAGGAGCTGTGGTCCTGAGCAAAGTCCCTCCTCTCCCGGCCCTGGCCTCTCTATAGCCTGATGGCCGTCCTGGGAGCAGGAATCCCGGAGACAAGGGATGGGCCAGCCTGCCCCACTCTCCGCTGTGCAGATGCTGGTGTAGAAGTGAGGTGGCCTCGTCCCGGTGGCTGTCCTGCCCCTCCAGCTGTTGGGAGAGCTCGTCAAGGTTCCTATAATTTTTTTATTCTTAAAGACAGGGGCATGCGCTGTCGCCCAGGCTCAGTGCAGTGGTGTGATCACAGCTCACTGCAGCCCTGTCCTCCTGGCCTCCTGTAATGAACGGGACCAGTCAGACTCCTGTTGCTCTTCCATAGAACCTGAACCTCTGCTGAGCCACGTTTTGGGGGCTGTGGCACCCCTTTCCCCCGATTTTAGTGGGGAACCCTGGAGATACTGTTGGGGGGTAGGGTGAGTGGCTAGGAGTACCAGTACCCAGGCACTCTTCAGATACTGGGGGGCGGGTGAATGGCCAGGAGTGCCAGTACCCAGAGATCTTCAGATACTTGGGGACGAGTGAAAGGCCAGGAGCCCCAGTACCCAGGGACTCTTCACTTGTGTCTCTCTCCAGTCAGTTGAGTCCATGAAAAAAATCTGCTAAGTAAAGCTTTGGACAGGAGCCTCAAAGTCCTCCACATGCGTCCCCACCCCTTCAGCAAGCCCTTGCCGCATTCCCTCCTGCCCAGTGCTTGGCTCTGTCTCCGCCCTGGTGCCCATCTGGTATGACTGGGCCGTTTCACCCCAGGCTCCTCCTCTCCAAGCTGCCATCTGCACAGCCAGCACGTAGCTCAGATCGTGGGAGCACTCCCTGCCTGGAACCCCCAACAGGATCCCCAACTCACACACAGCCCCAGCCCCTGAGTGTGGCAGCCAGAACCCCGAGGGCCTGCCTCTCCCTGATCCTGTCTCATCTCCTGCTCCCCCTGCCAGCTTTGGTGCCCATGTGCCGGCTCCTCGTTCAGAACGTCCTCCTCCCTCTTCCCAGGTGCCCGCTCTGTGCTTGTCCATCTGGCAATTCCTGTCTCCCTTGTACGACCCCACTCCGAGGGCCTCCCCTAGGATCCTGTCCTGTCCATCCTCCCCATTTGGTGGCTCCCGCTGTCATGTCGGGCCTGTGCTGCTGTGAAGCTCTTTAAGGGCACAGGTCCCGGTGACTCACCTGTGTTTCCAGCCTGTGGAATGGACGATTTTTTTTTTTTCCTGAGATGGAGTCTCACTGTCGCCCAGGCTGGAGTGCAGTGGCACAGTCTCAGCTCTGCAACCTCTGCCTCCTGAGTTCAAGCAATTTTCTTGCCTCAGCCTCCTGAGTAGCTGGGATTATAGGCGCCCACCAACACCCCTGGCTAATTTTTGTATTCTTAGTAGACATGGAGTTTTCCCATGTTGGCCAGGCTGGCCTCACATTCCTGACCTCAGGTGATTGGCCTCCCAGAGTGCTGGGATTACAGGCCTGAGCCACTGCGCCTGGTCTTGGAATTGACTTTGACCACACTTCCAGCATTTCAGCACATGAAAGCCTCTTTTTCCAAGACAGGCCCTCGTTAGCCCAGCCCACTGTTGGTGAGCATGACCTGTGTTTGGTCTCCTCCAGGACTGCATCATCTGCATGGAGAAGCTGTCCGCAGCATCCGGGTACAGTGATGTGACTGACAGCAAGGCCATCGGGCCCCTGGCTGTGGGCCGCCTCACCAAGTGCAGTCACGCCTTCCACCTGCTGTGCCTGCTGGCCATGTACTGCAATGGCAACAAGGTGCCCCCACTGGCCGGGGGTGGAGGCGGGTGGCCTGCCCCCACAGTCCTGAGCTGTCCACACCTGCAGAGGCGGGAGGGTTCTGGGGGTGGCTGCGGGGACGGGTCTCTGCAAAAGATGGTGCCGGGCGTGGGGCCAGCTTGAAGACCTTTCTAAAGGCCTGGCCGGCTCTCCCAGGCCTGCCCTACTCTCCTAGGCCTGCCCCATGCTTTAGAAAGGGAGACCAATGGGGCTGGTTCCCTCCACCCCTCCAACCAGGCCTGAGGAGATTCTGGGCTTCTCCAAGCCGCAGGGCACCGCCTCCCCCTCGGCCACTTGTAAGCGCTGCACACGCTGTCTCCCTTCTTCCTTACAGCGTCCCTGTGCGGTCAGCACAGTGCTCATGAGGGAAAGGCTCAGAGCAGGGGCCATGCCCAGGGTCGCCCCGCTGGGAGGTGGGAGCCAGGCCTCGAGGCAGGGCTGACCCTGGGTCCCATGGCAGCCTACACATGAAGAGCCACGCCCAAGCCGACCCCCAGCTGCTGTCCCTGCAGCGGCCTTCAGGCAGGATGGGCAGAGTTTGGAGGCTTAGAGAACCAAGTCATGTGGCACGTCAGAGCCTGGCTTGGCCTTCCCTAGTGTCTGCCGTCCTGGGCAGCCAGGGCCCAGCTCCGCAGATCAGGCGCTGCAAGGCTGTCTGTCGGACTTCAAATGCGCTTCACCCGTGGAGACTTCTGCTCAGGATCCGAGTTTTCCCACTCACCACCTGTCTCCTGATAGCATGCTCCTTTAACGAAAACGGCATAATGAGTTGCTGGTGCAAAACAAAGCTTTCCAGGGAAGCTGTTGGAAGCCAGTTTCCGGGCGGGAGGCTGCCAGCAACTCCCTGGGATGGCGGCCGGCCCGTTCCCGGGGCCCTTTACCATCTGACAGTGGAGGTGACGGTCGTGGGTGCTCTCAGACAGCCAGCTCAGTGGGTCGCGTCTGCCTCTCTCAGGATGGAAGTCTGCAGTGTCCCTCCTGCAAAACCATCTATGGAGAGAAGACGGGGACCCAGCCCCAGGGAAAGATGGAGGTATTACGGTTCCAGATGTCGCTCCCCGGCCACGAGGACTGCGGGACCATCCTCATAGTTTACAACATTCCCCATGGCATCCAGGTGAGGGGCCTTCCTGGAGTCCCGCACTCCCAGCCACTCCTCTTCCCACCCTGCCCACGTCCCAGCAGTGTGCCCCTGGATCAACGCTGAGGATGCCCATGTGGCCAAGCTCAGGCCCCCAGGTCCCCTAAGGCCAGGGCCATGGAGGGCCAGGAATGGGGAGGCAGTGCCGGGGCTTAGGGCAAGCTCTTAGGGCTGTGGCAGCAGAGAACTGGCCCTCCACTCTTTCCCGAACCAGGGAAGCCTTCCTGGAGGAGGAGCCATCTTAGCTAGACTTGTTCTGGGCAGAAGGGCAGGCAGTTCAGTGGGAGGAACCCTGCGGAGGGGCTGGAAATGCAGGGCCACAGCAGGGTGTGCATCGAGGAACCTTAGGTTGGGAGTGGCGGGGCCAGGTGTGTGGGTGTCAGGAGCCCAGGCACGAGGCCCCAGCATCCCTGAGGAGAACCGGACGGGCCCTGGCCCTTTCAGTCTCCCGTCTTGGGCAGAGGTGGATGGCAGGGTCTAGGGCAGGGTGGGAAGATAACGGGCCAGCGGGCAGTGGGCACTGGGTACCAGTCAAGGTCCACCTGTGGTGGATGCAGTGGTCTTCTTGTTGAACCGTGAGCCTTTCCCCTGGTTTCCCTCCACTTCTCCACAGCTCAGAGGGAAATTAGGAACATTCGGAGCTGGCATCTGGGAACCGGGGAGAGGCTGGAGCAGTGCGGGGGCCTGTCCCTGTGCGGGCTCTTGGCGTGCCCTATCCTGGTGTCTGCTCCTCCTGCAGGGCCCTGAGCACCCCAATCCCGGAAAGCCGTTCACTGCCAGAGGGTTTCCCCGCCAGTGCTACCTTCCAGACAATGCCCAGGGCCGCAAGGTAAGTGCCACTACGCGCCCCGGGGGTGAACAGGGCCCTGACCACGCAGCAGGAGGCCAGACGCCACACTGGGCTCTACTACTGCAGTGGAGGACAGAGGTCGAGGCCGGGCTGGGTGTCTGCTGTTCTTTTCTGGGGACCTGCTGTAGGTACAGGGAGGGCAGCCTGGACCTCACAGAGCCTCGAGGGAGGAGGAGAGGCCATCGCCTTCCAGCACCCTGCTGGGTAGGGTCAGGAGCTCCTGAGAATCAGAGGAGGGATTGAGGGCTGTGTTAGACCAGGTGACCAAGGAGGGCTGGAGCAGTCGTGTCTGTCCTGAGACCTGGATAGGGACTTTGCGACTGCAGAGAAGGCTGGGGATGAGCCTTCCAGGCAGGCAGGACAGCTGGCGAGGAGGGCGGGAGCCCGTGGTGAGGGCGTGAAGGCAGGGCCACCCTCCAGGCCAGCCCCAGGGGTAGAGCTGGTTCTGAGCGCCCAGGGAAGCCACGGAAGTGGAGCTGCTGATAGAGCTTTGGAAAAGTTCCTCTGGCCGTGAGAATGGGCTTGAGGTGGCGGAGCTGGAGGTGAGGAGAGGGCAGGGAGGCCTGGATTCCACCAGGGAGGGTGGATGGGCAGGCGCTTGTCCAGCACCGGCTCTGGAAGCAGGGAGGACTTGAGCATGGTGCCTGGGCATCAGGACCAAACGATGGCAGTGCCCGGCACCGAGGCAGGGTGGGCTGGAGCCCAGGCTTATGTGGGATCCTAACGTACTGTCCAGTGGGCAGTTTTGGGGTCCCTGCAGATGGGGTGAGTGGCAGGGAGTGGATGAGGTCACCCGGGAGGGGCTGGGATGGGAAGAACATGGTGCCAGCCTGTGCCTGCTCACTGAGCCTCTCTCACTCCCCGTTCCCTCCTTCCTCTTCCCCCTCCTCCTTCCCGGGCAGGTCCTAGAGCTCCTGAAGGTGGCCTGGAAGAGGCGGCTCATCTTTACAGTGGGCACGTCCAGCACCACGGGTGAGACGGACACTGTGGTGTGGAACGAGATCCACCACAAGACAGAGATGGACCGCAATGTTACGGGCCATGGCTACCCTGACCCCAACTACCTGCAGAACGTGCTGGCTGAGCTGGCCGCCCAGGGGGTGACCGAGGACTGTCTGGAGCAGCAGTGACCTTGTGCCCCAGCACACCCGCCTCTGGTGGCCACCCCGCTGCCCCATGGCTGGCTGAGTGGCCAGGCAGGAAGCGCCCAGCCCGAGAGGCTGGGAGGTTTGTTGGGGGCGTGGGGTGTGCCCCACCTGAAGCCGGGGCTCCCCCTGCCTGCCTCTCCTTCCTCCCCTCCAGGAATTGGGCAGCCCTGGGCAGTTGTACTCATGGGGGCTTAAGATGCAGCTACCTCAGTGCGCAGGGCCCGTCTGTCCTCTGGGGGCTGCTTCGGGCCTGCGGTGCTCGGGGCCTGGTGTGGGGCAAGTAGAGACTTCCCCAGCCTGGACGGGCGTGGGTTCTGGGTCAGCTTCTTTTACCTCAATTTTGTTTGCAATAAATGCTCTATAGCCAAAGTCAGCAGGTCCTGGGTGTGTGCATGAGTACGTGTGTGTGCACGTGTGTGTTTGTGTATGTGTGCCCCCCCAACACTTGCTGCATCAGAGCAGGAGGAAGTCTTATGGGCTCATCAGCTCCCATTTGATTACTGAAGAACAGGCCACAGCGAGGTGTGGAGAAGCCCGTGGTACTGGACTGTGCTGCCTCCACATGCCTCACACTGATCACCCTGCTGTGCCAGGGGCTGTCACCCCAGAGCACCAGCTGTCACCTTTGTGGCCCTGGGGTTGTGGTTCACAAAATGCCATTCACTTAGGATTGGAGCTGCTGTGTGTTTTACTGATGTGGACACAGGTTCAAAGGTGCAACGACTTGAACCAGGGATGGTGACGCATGCCTGTTATCCCAGCTGCTCAGGAGGTCAAGACAGGAGGCTCACTTTAGTCCAGAAGTTTGAGACCAGCCTGAGCAAAATTGCAAGACCTCATCTCTGAAAAAAAGTTAGGCCAGGTGTGGTGGCTCATGCTTCTAATCCTAGCAGTTTGAGAGGCCGAGACAGGTGGATCACCTGAGGTCAGGAATTTGGGACCAGCCTGGGCAACATGGCAAAACACCGTCTCTACTAAAAATACAAAAATTAGGCGTGGTGGCGGGCGCCTGTAATCCCAGCTACTCAGGAGGCTGAGGCAGGAGAATCGCTTGAACCCAGCAGGTGGAGGTTGCAGTGAGCCAAGATCATGCCACTGCACTCCAGCCTGAGCCACAGAGCGAGACTCTGTCTCAAAAAAATAAATAAGCCAGGCATGCTGGCACCTGCCTGTAGTCCTAGCTGTCGGAAGGCTGAGGTGGGAGCCTCAGCCTCCCGAGTAGCTGGGACTAAAGGCGCGCGCCACCATGCCCGGCTAATTTTTTGTATCTTTTAGTAGAGATGGGGTTTCACTGTGTTAGCCAGGATAGTCTCAATCTCCTGACCTCGTGATCCACCCGCCTCAGCCTCCCAAAGTGTTGGGATTACAGGCGTGAGCCACTGCGCCCGGCCGAGCCCACATACATTTTTAATTTCTTTTAAAATCAGAAGGGAGAAAAATGAACCTTTAGGTGAGAGAAAATCCTCTAGTATTCATTAATATATTCATCTTTATACCAACATGTTGTAAAATAGATTTTCTTTTTTTTTTTTTTTTGAGATGGAGTCTCGCTCTGTCACCCAGGCTGGAGTGCCGTGGCCGGATCTCAGCTCACTGCAAGCTCCGCCTCCCGGGTTTATGCCATTCTCCTGCCTCAGCCTCCCGAGTAGCTGGGACTACAGGCGACCGCCACCTCACCCGGCTAGTTTTTTGTATTTTTTAGTAGAGATGGGATTTCACCATGTTAGCCAGGATGGTCTCAATCTCCTGACCTCGTGATCCGCCCGTCTCGGCCTCCCAAAGTGCTGGGATTACAGGCTTGAGCCACCGCGCCCGGCCGTAAAATAGATTTTTTAACAGAGAAAGGGGCTCGCCAAGGCCAAAGTGCCTCTGCGTCCCACAGCCAGGAACGAGGTGGCCCTGCCGTCCCTCTGGTCCCAGGCCCAAACTACTCCTCCCGGACAGGCAGCACGATCTTGACTGGGGATATCTGATCCAAATTCCAAGAGGGTCAACAATTAGAACTTTGACAATGGTGTCAGATCAACCCTGGCCTGGATTCCACCTACCTAGCCAAGCATTCAGTCTCTGTCTTTTTATTATTATTTTACAGATGGGATCTTGCTCTGTTGCCCTGGCTGCAGTGCAGAGGTGCAATCATAGCTCACTGCAGCCTTGAACTCCTGGGCTCAAGCAACAGAGCGAGACTTCGTCTCAGAAAAAAAAGAATGTATGTGGGCTCTTATAAACAGTGTGGGCACAGGGCACTATGCCTAATGGTAACGTGGTCCAGGAAAAAAAGGGTACTGAGGCCTCCCTAGAAGACCCCGGCATAGCTGGACCCCAAACTAGTTTGGTTCCACGTTTTTTTGTTTGTTTGTTTTTTTTTTCTGAGACGGAGTCTCGCTCTGTCGCCCAGGCTGGGGTGCAGTGGCCGGATCTCAGCTCACTGCAAGCTCCGCCTCCTGGGTTCACGCCATTCTCCTGCCTCAGCCTCCCGAGTAGCTAGTACTACAGGCGCCCGCCACCTCGCCCGGCTAATTTTTTGTATTTTTAGTAGAGACGGGGTTTCACCGTGTTAGCCAGGATGGTCTCGATCTCCTGACCTCGTGATCCGCCCGTCTCGGCCTCCCAAAGTGCTGGGATTACAGGCTTGAGCCACCGCGCCCGGCCTGGTTCCACGTTTGATTTGGTGGTTGTTCTTGAGACGGAACCTCGCTCTGTCACTCAGGCTGGAGTGCAGTGGCGCGATCGCGGCTCATTGCAACCTCCACCTTCCGGGTTCAAGCGATTCTCCTGCCTCAGCCTCCTGAGTAGCTGAGACTATAGACACCCACCACCACGCCCAACTAATTTTTGTATTTTTAGTAGAGACAGGGTTTCACCGGTCTTGAACTCCTAACCTCAGGTGATCCTCCCGCCTCGGTCTCCCAAAGTGCTGGGATTACAGGCATGAGCCACTGTGCCCGGCCTGGTTCCACATTTGAGACTCTGTACTCACATTGCCTGTGAGTGCAGGAGTTGGGGTGGGTGCCTGAACCTTGGATGCTTCTCCTTGAAAGGATTCTGAGGATGAGGATGGGAGAAAATATTTTCAAGTCACATTCCTGATAAGGGTCTAGTATCCAGAATATATAAAGAACCCTTAGAACTCAGCAATAGGTTGGGTGCAGTGGCTTATGCCTGTAGTCCCAGCACTTTGTGAGGCCAAGGTGGGTTGGATCACCTGAGGTCAGGAGTTCGAGACCATCCTGGCCAACATGGTGAAATCCCGTCTCTACTAAACATACAAAAATTAGCTGGGCATGGTGGTGGGCACCTATACTTCCAGCTGCTTGGAGGCTGAGGCAGGAGAATTGCTTGAACCCAGAAGGCAGAGGTTGCAGTGAGCCAAGATTGTGCCTCTGCACTCCAGCCTGGACCATGTCTCAAAAACAAACAACAACCTCAACAAAAAGACAACCCAATTTAAAAATGGGCAAAGAACTAGAATAGATGTTCCTCCGAAGAAGATAAATGGCCAGGCTAGGCACAGTGAATCACGCCTGTAATCCTAGCACTTTGGGAGGCCGAGGTGGGTGGATCACTTGAGGTCAGGAGTTCGAGACCAGCCTGGACAACATGATGAAACTGTGTCTCTACCAAAAATATAAAAAATTAGCCGGGTGTGGTGATAGCACCTGTAATCCCAGCTACTAGGGAGGCTGAAGCAGGAGAATTGCTTGAACCCGAGAGGCGGAGGTTGCAATGAGCCAAGATCATACCACTGTACTCCAGCCTGGCAACAGAAAAAGACACCGTCTCAAAAATAAAATATAAAAACCATGAGATGCCGCACTACACCCATTATGATGGCTATACCAAAACAAAAATAAAGCAATGTTGGAGAGGATGTCAAGAAATGAGACCCTCATCCACTGCTACTGGGAATGTAAAATGCAGCCACTTTGGCAAACAGAACCTCTGAAAGGAGCATTAGCGTGTGACCACAGTTCCGCTCCTAGGTATGTACTCAAGAGCATTGAAAATGTCCCCACAGAAGCCTGCACACAGATGCTCATGGTAGCATATTTACAATAGCCCCAAAGAGGAAAAAACCAAATTATGCATCCACTGATGAATCAAAGTGTGATACGTTCACAGGATGGAATATTACTCAACTGTGAAAAGGAATGAAGCAACCACAGTCAAGAAGGAACCTTGTAAAAGGAAAAGAAGCCAGACACAGGCCAGGCGCGGTGGTTCATACCTGTAATCCCAGCACTTTGGGAGGCCGAGGCGGGCAGATCATGAGGTCAGGAGATCAAGACCATCCTAACTAACACAGTGAAACCCCGTCTGTACTAAAAATACAAAAAAATTAGTCGGGCGTGGTGGCGGGCACCTGTAGTCCCAGCTATTTGGGAGGCTGAGGCAGGAGAATTGCTTGAACCTGGGAGGTGGAGCTTGCAGTGAGCAAAGATTGCACTATTGCACTCCAGCCTGGGCAACGGGGTGACACTCTGTCGGGAGTTCGAGACCAGCCTGACCAACATGGAGAACCCCTATCTCTACTAAAAATACAAAATTAGCCAGATGTGGCAGCACATGCCTATCATCACAGCTGCTCAGGAGGCTGAGGCAGGAGAATCGCTTGAACCCAGGAGGCGGAGGTTGCAGTTAGCCAAGACCGAGCCATTGTACTCCAGCCAGCCTGGGCAACAAGAGTGAAAACTCCGTCTCAAAAAAAAAAAAAAAAATTGGCGGGGGTGCCAGACACGGTGGCACACGCCTGTAATCCCAGCACTTTGGGAGGTTGAGGCAGGCGGATCACTTGAGATCAGGAGTTTGAGAGCAGCCAAGCCAACATGGTGAAACCCTGTCTCTACTAAAATACAAAAGTTAGCTGGGCCTAGTGGCATGTGCCTGTAATCCAGCTACTGAAGAGGCTGAGGCAGGAGAATCGCTTGAACCTGGGAGGCAGAGGTTGCAGTGATCCCAGATCACACCACTGCACTCCAGCCTGGGCGACAGAGGAGACTCCATCTTAAAAAAAAAAAATTAATTAAATAAAATTTTAAAAAATAATAAATTAGCCAGGGCATGGTGTTGCATGCCTGTGGTTCCAGCTACTGGGGAGACTGAGGTTGGAGGATTACTTGAACCTGGGAGTTTGAGGCTCCAGTTAGCTGTGATCTCACCACTGCCTTCCCTGGGTGACATATATATATTTAAGCCACTGAGCTGTGAAGGTATGTGAGTTATATATGTGAAAAATACACACATAGTGCCAAAACCCGGGAGTAGTGTAAGTGGCGGGTTTGTCAGCTGTCAAGGGCTCTGCAGCCCTTTCTCTGAATCCAAGTTCTTCCTTTGGATGGGGAATCAGGATGTGACCTGGGAGGATGTGACCTGGGAGGATGTGGCCTCATCAGGGGCAGGGCCAGCGCACTGTGATGGGGCTGGGGCTGGGCAGGTTGAGGTTGCCCGCTACTCCCCACTCCTGACTCTGGGTGGGGACAGACGGCCAGAGGGAGGCTCCTGGCACCTGCGGTGCAGGAATCTCAAGCATGTGGTCCTGAGCCCAAGTTTCCAAAAGCCAGACCTCAGGGCCTCAGGGCCAAGAGACTGGGAGGGGCCCCAATCCAGGCTCCCGGAAGGCCTGGCTGGCATCCGGGGATCCACTGGTCCCTCTCCCTCGGCCCTGGCAGTGGGGCTGGGCACTGGCCTGCCTCCCTCCAGAACCCCCCCGCCAGCTCCTCCCTGCTGTGGGCTGGACTGGAAGGAAGGGGGTGGGGTGCGTGTACATTTGCAGGTCTTTCCAGCCCCTGGGGCAGCCTGATTAACCAGCTTCTCCAGGGCCAAGCTGCTGGGGGTGGGGTAGAGCCCGAGGCAGCCAGACCAGCCCCTGAGCCTTCTGGATGCTGGCAGCTGTCATGGGGCTCCCCCGGGGGCAGCCTCTCCTAGGGCTGCACATGCTCCTCATGGCACTGAACTGTCTCTGGCCCAGCCTGAGCCTGGGTGAGTGGGGGTCCTGGATGGATGCGTCCAGCCAGACCCAAGGGGCTGGGGGCCCTGCTGAAGTGATTGGACCCTGGGCGCCCACCCCCCTCCGACTGGGAGAGGCAGCCCCAGGGACCCCCAAGCCCGTCTCCGTGGCTCACCTTTTGTCTCCTGTGGCCACAGAGCTGGTGCCCTACACGCCGCAGATAACAGCCTGGGACCTGGAAGGGAAGGTCACAGCCACCACCTTCTCCCTGGAGCAGCCGCGCTGTGTCTTCGACGAGCATGCCAGCGCCAGCGACACCGTCTGGCTTGTGGTGGCCTTCAGCAATGGTGCGGGGACAGCTGTGGGGCCTGGGTGACGGTGACGGTCAAGGAGAGTGGTGGGCCCTAGGAGCCCCTCACCAGCAAGCGCCTTCAATGACTGAGCCCTTGTGGGGCCTGTGGGAGATAGGTGTGGATAAATGGGGCTTTATCCAAAGGGGTGATATGTGTATTGAAAAATACACACATAGTGAGCACCAAATCCTGGGAGTTGTTTAAGTGGTGGGTTTGTCAACAGCTCTGCAGCCCTTTCTCTGAATCCAAGTAATTCTTCCTTTGGACGGAAAACCGAGGCTGTGACCTGGGAGGATGTGGTCTTGTGGGGGGCAGGGCCAGTGCACTTTGATGGGGCTGGGGCTGGGCAGGTTGGGACCGCCCACTGCTCCCCACTCCTGGCTCTGGGTGAGGACAGAAGGCCAGAGGGATGCTCTCCTTCAGGGGTAACAAAGTCAACTGTGGGTCTGGACTATCTCTGGGGGTCCTGAGGGAGGAGGTGGCATGGGGGGTCAGGGCAGGAGGGTGGGCGAACACAGAACCCCCGCTCATAAGCACAAAGCTGGTCTCTCCCCTCCTACCCCCATCTGTTCTTTCATCTTGCAGCCTCCAGGAGCTTCCAGAACCCAGAGACACTGGCTGACATCCCAGCCTCCCCACAGCTGCTGACCGATGGCCACTACATGACCCTGCCCCTGTCTCTGGACTGGCTGCCCTGTGACGACCCCATGGTGGGCAGCGGAGGCGTCCCTGTGCTGCGGGTGGGCCATGACCACGGTTGCCACCAGCAGCCTTTCTGCAACGCGCCCCTCCCTGGCCCTGGACCCTATCGGTGGGTGGTACCCCCACCACCGGGGCCCTGGGACTGGGGCTGTGCTTGGGGAGGAGGCGTTGCTGGGACCAAGGATGCTCTGTCTACCATATTCCCAGGGGTCCCCTGGCCCCTGTCCTCCCCTTTGCAAGTCCAAGCTCCTTCCACTGTAGAGTCAGCAACAGTGCTCACCCCAGCTGGGGCCGGGCAAGGCCCAGGAGGAGGAGGTGGGCACCGCGGGGAGGGGGGATCTTAGTCAAGGTGGGAGGGGGCAGCTTCCCCAAAGTCTGGGCCTCTGGCCCCCACCACTGGCAGATCTGGCAGGAAACTCGGGGGCCGAGTTCAGACCCAGTTTTGTGGATATGAGGCAGGGAGCAAGAGAGGTGGCTCCCACCCGCTCTTACAGATGAGGAAACTGAGGCACAGGAGGTCAAGTGGCCTGCCAAGGTCAGGGTAGAGTTGGGATGGGGAAGCAGGCTGTGTGTCTAGGTCAGGACTGTCCAGGCACAGGAGGAGGTGGGGTGGCCTCAGGAAGACCAGGCCCAGCAGGGAGCCGGGAAGGCAGGGTGTGGAGAAGCTGGAACAGCACCTCGCTCTACCCAGCCCCCCTCTGCCCTCTCACCCACTCTCCAGGTCCACCCTTTGCCCTCCCCGCCGCCACACCCTGGCTCAGCTTCCAGCTCCACGCCCCGCCCTGTCCCCCGCAGCCACTCTTTTCAGTGCCAACCTGCCAGGTCCCTCCCCACTGCCCAGACCTTCCAGAGCTCCCAGCCCTGCAAAGACACAAACTGAGCCCCTCTGCGGGGCTCCTAGTGCCCTCGGTCCTTGGGCTGCTGGTGACTGAGCCCCCCGCCCTCCAGCTACTGCTGCCCCTCTGGGAGGCCTGGGACCCCTGCCCATGTGCCTTGCTAAGCCACCTTCACCTGCACTTTTGACTCGTGGCATTTAGGAACTGGGGCCCCTAAACTATCCCCGGCCACCTTCACCTGCACTTTTGACTCGTGGCATTTAGGAACTGGGGCCCCTAAACTATCCCCAGCCCAGGTCTGGTGTCTGGAGAGCAACTGCTTAGGGGGATGGGGGCTGGTGGCACAGGCCAAGTGGCTGGAGACATCTCAGGGGATTCTCAGAGCAGGGCCAGGCCACCAGCTGCTGCTCTTGACTGGCACCCCCACTCCACATCCATGGGAGGGGCCCAGAGGAGCTGCTGGGGAACCTGGCCCTGCCCGGGGTGGTCCCAGCCTCTGAGTCTCTCCCCTCCTCCCCCACCACCTCCCGTCCCCAGCGTGAAGTTCCTCCTGACGGACGCCAGGGGCTCACCCAGGGCCGAGACCAAGTGGTCAGACCCCATCACTCTCCACCAAGGTAGCGCTGGGCAGGAGGGGCGCCCTGGCTTCTGTTTGCCTCCGGTGGACTCACCCATCTCTCTGGGCCACGTCGTCACCCGCTCTGAGCTGGGCGCACCCCTGCTCCCACAGGGCTGGAGACCTGGAGGCCATGTCCGAGCCAGGCCCAACCCCCAACAGATCCTCATGCTGGGGGCGTGGGGCACTGAGCCAGCCCCGTGGGCAGGGGCACCGTCTCGGCCCATCAGCAAGCGTTTGCCCACTCTTGGGCTCCAGCCACATTGTGGGCAGAGACAGCCTCCCCACTGCTATAGGGAGTCAGGCTGTGTCAGCCCCTGCTGGGAGGGAGGAAGAGGGTGTGGAGGAGGTCAGGGTCAGGTCGGGGCTGGCTGGGGAGGCAGCCAGCTTGAGTTCTGAGCAGACCCCAAGGGGCGAGTGTGAATGTACCAGGCCCAGGAAGTTTCGAGGGCCGCGGCCTGGGTGTCGGGGTGGGGGTCTCCTGGGAGACGGCTTCAGAGATCAGGGGGTGTGGATTGGAAGTCTTGTCATCTGAAGGCCTTGACTGCTGGGCTCCAGGGAGCAGGGCGGTGGATGAGCACGTGGGTGGGAGCAACCTAGAAGGTAGGAGCAGGGCGGAGGCCGTGGTCCAGACTGGCAGAGCACAGAGGAAGTGGAACAGGAGGTTGGGCTCAGGGGGGTGCCTTGGGATATGAGAAAGCCAGGCCTTGAGGCTAGGCGAGCATGGGTGT
Source organism: Trachypithecus francoisi (assembly GCF_009764315.1). NCBI lineage: Eukaryota > Metazoa > Chordata > Mammalia > Primates > Cercopithecidae > Trachypithecus > Trachypithecus francoisi. The sequence goes on along the minus strand of NW_022681469.1, from coordinate 117,561,556 downwards.
GGGGGGAGAAAGGGAGGAGGTGACAGCCAGCCCTGGGATCGAGGGACAGCCTCTCTGAGCAGCTGGTGTGTGTGCAGGGAAGACCCCTGGATCCATCGACACTTGGCCAGGGCGGCGAAGTGGCAGCATGATCGTCATGACCTCCATCCTCTCTTCTCTGATCGGCCTCCTGTTCTTGGCCTTCTTGGCAGCCTCTACCGCACGCTTGTGAGTGGGGACACCCCCTCGGGCCCCTCTCTCACCCAGAACCCCTTCCATTGAACTGGTCCCAGTGTCTGGAAGCCCTCCAGGCATGCCATGGGGTTTATTTTATTTTTGGTAGAGACAGGGACTTGCTGTGTTGCCCAAGCTGGTCTGGAACTGCTGGGCTCAAACCATCCTCCTGTCTCGGCCTCCCAAAGTGTTAGGATTACAGGCGTGAGCCACCTTGCCCAGCCCGATGCTATAGTTTCGAGCTGGGCAGCGCCCCTCACAGGGTCTGTGCAGGGAATTCCCACCCTGAGTATCTCGCACCTTGGGGGTCAGTGATGGGGGCCAGCAGCCCCTCTGGGGACAGGTTCAGGAGGGCCTGCCTCACTCAGGCCCTGTCTTTCAGTGTGTCCTCAGCCAAGGCCCTTCTCCTCCCAGGCCTCACCTGCTCTCTGTGGATCCTCTGGTGGTTTAGTAAGCTGATGCCAGGGTAGTCAGAGTGGCCACCTGGAGAGGTGGTCCTCCAATTGGTTCTAGAAGGGAGGAAGGAGGGATCAGAGACTGCAGGTGAGGCCGGGTGCAGCAGCTCATGCCTGTAATCCCAGCACTTTGAGAGGCCGAGGTAGAAGGATCACAGGAGGCCAGAAGTTCAAGACCAGCCTGGGCAACATGGTGAAACCCCGTCTCTACTAAAAATACAAAAATTAGCCGGGTGTGGTAGTGCGAGCCTGTCATCCCAGCAACTCGGAAGGCTAAGGCAGGGGAATCGCTTGAACTCGGGAGACGGAGCTTGCAGTGAGCCGAGATTGCACCACTGCACTCCAGCCTGGGTGACAGAGCCAGACTCCATCTCAAAAAAAGAAAAAAAAAAGAGAGAGAGAGAGACTGCAGGTGAGGGAGCAGGGAGGGAGAACAGGCCCTGACCCAGCACCCGCCCCACATGGCAGGGACATACATCTGTTCCTCCTCCTCTCCCCACCCAGCTCCAGCCTGTGGTGGCCGGAGGAGGCCCCAGAGCAGCTGCGGATCGGCTCCTTCATGGGGAAGCGCTACATGACCCACCACATCCCGCCCAGCGAGGCTGCCACACTGCCAGTGGGCTGCGAGCCTGGCCAGGACCCCCTCCCCAGCCTCAGCCCCTAGCTTGGCCTCTGTGCATGAGGCTAGGGGAGGTGGGGCGCAGGGAGCGAGTGCATGGTGCTCTGTCCCAGCTCCTGCACCCACAGGCCCCCTCAGGGCTGCTTGCCTTTCTCCCCCCAGCCAGCACACCCCCTACCCTGCCTGGAATCCCAGCACCAGCCCCCCTGCCTCTGCCTTTCCGGTTTCTCTTCCTCTCCAAACATCTGTAAGTTGCACTCAGGAGGGTTTAGGGGAGGGTCATTGGCAGACTGGACACCCAGTCCCCACCTCCATCCCCACCTCTGTCTCACCTGACCTCCTTCGAGGAAGGCTGGAGGCTGTGTGGACAGGCTACCCTGACCGCAAGCTTCCAGACCCCAGGAGGAGGCCTGCAGAGGACCGTGCTTTGCCTGGTGCAGGAAGCTGGGCTCATCCCAGGGCCTGTGAGACCTGAGCCGCCCTCTGTCCCCCCTCCCACCCATCAGTGGCTGGGCAGAGTAAGGATTCAGAGGCGTCTCTACTGCCCCTGGGCACAGCACCTTTCTGAGAGTGGGACTCTCCGTGGTCATCTGACTACCAATTCTGGCCACCACCTCCAACCCTCTTGTGCATACGGATGGCTCTCGCCCTTATCCACCCTCTCAAGCATTTATTAAGCACCTGCTGTATGCCACATACAGTGTTAAGACTTGGGGCTTCAGGCATAGCTGGTCCTGACCTTGGGGAGCTGCCTTCTCTAGACCTGAGACGACCACGTGTCCGGATGTGACCTGTTGCTGTTGGGGGTCTGTCACGCCCTTAGACTGCCATCCCAGGAGGCTCTCTGGGACCCAGGAGCCTCCATCACCTGGAAGGACCCTCTGTGCAGAACCACAAGTGTCCATCTGTGTACAAGACCGGTGGTTCCCGTCGTCGCCACTGGGGAGCGCCAGTGAGCCGCAGCCAGGCCGCCTCACGGCCAGTGCGCCTGCGCACTCCTATTCGCTGCCCCTCCTGTCTCCAAGGCGGTAGCAGATGCCACGTGGCGGGGTAGGTGGAGGTCAGTACTCTGGACCTCCTTCCACCAACCCAGAGGGATGAGCAGTCACGCCTGAGAGCCCGCTGCGTGCCATGCAGTCCGCACAGCCACCGCGATTTTCTAAATGGAGAAACTGAGGCTCTGTGACTTTCCCGCTGCACTCTGTCCACGGCCGCTACGCACGCCCCCTTGGGCCTCGCTCCCGGGCCTTCTAATGTGACCACGGCTCCCGGCCTGCAGGCCCTCCCCACAGAGGGCGCTCGGTGGTGACCCTTGGGCTGCAGCCCTCTTTGGAGGTGAATAAATGCGATCTGGAGCCCACCCTGGCCTGAATGGTGCCCCTGCCGGGACAGGAAATTTATACTGGGAGCCCAGGGCCTGCTCAGGTTCTGCCCCATGGGATTACCCCGAGCCTGTCCCTTGATTGCTGTCCTGGCTTGTACTTTGAGGTGCCCCCATCTCCTAATACCCCAGGAAAATCCACACATGCATTTCAGGGCCAGATATGTGGTTTTGGTCGTGCTCCCGCCCAAGCAAGCCCTTGAGCCCCTCATCTCTGAGGGCCCCTCCTCCATGCTGCCTGCACCCCCACCAGCCACCAGAACCCCTCCAGGTATAGAGAGAAACAGATTCAGTCAAATGCCTTGGTGTCCCAGGTGAAGTCTGGCCAGGGGAGCCAGCCCCTTTAAGTTACACTACTGTGATAGGCTGGGTGCCATGGCTCACACCTAGAATCCTAGCACTTTGGGAGGCTGAGGCAGAAGGATTACTTGAGCCCAGGAGTTCCAGGCCAGCTGGGGCAACATAGTGAGACTCCATCTCTACTAAAAATTAAAAAAAGATTAGCCAGGGGTGGTGGCATGCACCTCTAGCCCCAGCTACTTGGGAGGCTGAGGCAGGAGGATCACCTGAGCCCAGGAGTTTAAGGCTGCAGTGAGCTGTGATTGCACCACTGCACTCTGGCCTGGACAATAGAGTGAGACCCTGTCTTGAACGAACAGGCCGAGCGCAGTGGCTCACACCTATAATCCCAGCACTTTGGGAGGCTGAGGCAGGCAGATCACTTGAGGTCAGGAGTTAGAGACCAGCCTGGCCAATGTGGCAAAACCCTGTCTCTACCAAAAATACAAAAATTAGCAGGGCATGGTGGCGGGGGGCCTGTAATCCCAGCTACTCGGGAGGCTGAAGTAGGAGAATCACTTGAACCCGGGAGGTGGAGGTTGCAGTGAGCTGAGATCTTGCCACTGCCCTCCAGTTTGGGCGACAGAGTGAGACTCCATCTCAAAAACAAAACAAAACAAAACACACAAACAAACAAAAACCCACTACGGTGGAGCCCGGGTCCCTCTGCCTGGAATTGAGAGTTAACAGACGGGCTTGGTGGCTCATGCCTGTAATCCCAACTTTGGGAGGCCAGGTCAGGCAGACCACTTGAGGTCAGGGGTTTGAGACCAGCCTGGCCAACATGGTGAAACCCTATCTCTACTAAAAGTACAAAAGTTAGCCCGATGTGGTGGTGGGTGCCTGCAATCCCAGCTACTTGGGAGGCTGAGGCAGGAGAATCACCTGAACCTGGGAAACGGAGGTTGCAGTGAGCTGAGATCATGCCACTGCACTCCAGCTTGGATGACACAGCGAGACTCCATCTCAAAAAAAAAAAAAAAAAAAAAAAAGGCCGGGCGCGGTGGCTCAAGTCTGTAATCCCAGCACTTTGGGAGGCCGAGACGGGCGGATCACAAGGTCAGGAGATCGAGACCATCCTGGCGAACACGGTGAAACCCCGTCTCTACTAAAAATTACAAAAAAACTAGCCGGGCGAGGTGGCGGGCGCCTGTAGTCCCAGCTACTCCAGAGGCTGAGGCAGGAGAATAGCGTGAACCCGGGAGGCGGAGCTTGCAGTGAGCTGAGATCCGGCCACTGCACTCCAGCCTGGGCGACAGAGCAAGACTCTGTCTCAAAAAAAAAAAAAAAGAGTTAGAAGACCACCTCCCTATCAGTGACCCCCAGCGGAGACTGTCTCACGCTGTCCTATCCAGACTCAAGACAGCTGGCTAGGGGCGCAGCCCGAAGGGGTATGAGAGGGAGGAGGAGGGGGCCATTGATGTTTGCTGTGTGACAAGAAAAAGATGAATGAGTCCTCCCAGGGTCCAGGGACCAGCTAGGAGCAGGATTACCACGGACTTTTTTTTTTTTTGAGGTGGAGTCTCACTCTGTCGAGTGCTGTGTGCTGTGGAGTGCTGTGGTGCGATCTCTGCTCACGGCAACTTCCACCTGCTGGGTTCAAGCCTTGGCCTCCTGAGTCGCTGGGATCACAGGTGCCTGCCACCACGCCCAGCTAATTTTTGTGTTTTCAGTAGAGATGGGGTTTCGCCACGTTGGCCACAGGCTTTTGTATGTCCTGGGGCCCTTCTGTGTTTATACTGTCAGAATCCGTGCTGATGCCACACGTAGCGCCAGGGACTTCCCGTGCGAGCCTGCAGGTGCCCCTCCCTTCTGCACAGCCTCTCTGGGCCTACTGAGGAGCTGCCGCCACCCTCAGGAGCCGCCTGGAACTTGACTTTGGAAACACCCTCTAAACAGATCTTGGAACCTAGGGTGTAAAGACTGAATCTCCAGGAGCTTAGGGGAGGCTACTGACCCCCACTGAGAGCCAAGGGGGCTTCCTAGGGGTTCTTTCTTTCTTTCTTTTCTTTTCTTTTTTTTTTTTTTTTTTTGAGATGGAGTTTTGCTCTTGTCACCCAGGCTGGAGTGCAACAGTACTATCTCAGGTCACTGCAACCTCCGCTTCCCGGGCTCAAGCCATTCTCCTGCCTCCGCCTCCCGAGTAGCTGGGACTGCAGGTGCCTGCTACCACACCTGGCTAATTTTTGTATTTTTTTTTTAGTAGAACGGGGTTTCACCATGTTGGGCAGGCTGGTCTTGAACTGCTGACCTCAGGTGATCCACCTGCCTCGGCCTCCCAAAGTGCTGAGATTACAGGCATGAGCCACGGCACCCGGCCCACCTGGATAACTTCTAAAAATATTTTATAGAGATTAGGTGTTGGTATGTTTTATTTTGTTTTGTTTTGTTTTGTTGAGACAGTCTCACTCTGTCATCCAGGCTGGAGTGCAGTGGTGTGATCTCAGCTCACTGCAACCTCCCACCTCCTGGGTTCAAGCAATTCTCCTGCCTCAGCCTCCCAAGTAGCTGGGATTTCAGGTGCCCATCACCACGTCCAGCTAATTTTTGTATTTTTAGTAGAGATGGCATTTCACCATGTTGACCAGGCTGGTCTCGAACTCCTGACCTCCTGCCTTGGCCTCCCAAAGTGCTGGGATTACGGGCATGAGCCACTGTGCCCAGTTGGATCTCTGTGTTGCCCAGGCTGGTCTCGAATTCTTGGCCTCCCAAATTGATCCTCCTGCCTTGGCTTCCCAAAGTGCTAGGATTACAGACGTGAGCCACCACACCTGTCTGAACCTAGATTCTGTTCTTGCCGTGTGAAGTTCCTGAATGTTGGGAGCAGAGGTGCGATGTGATCAGGTTTAGAACCTGGTCCTGGCTGGGCGCAGTGGCTCACGCCTGTAATCCTAGCACGTTGGGAGGCCGAGGTGGGCGGATCCCCTGAGGTCAGGAGTTGGAGACCAGCCTGGCCAACATGATGAAACCCCATCTCTACTAAAAATGCAAAAAAATTAGCCAGGTGTGGTGGCGTGCGTGCATAGTCTCAGCTGCCCGGAAGGCTGAGGCAGGAGAATCACTTGAACCTGGGAGCCGGAGGGTGTAGTGAGCCGAGATCGTACCACTGCACTCCAGCCTGGGCGACAGAGTGAGACTCCGTCTAAAAAAAAAAAAAAGAAGAACAAAAAAGAACCTGGTCCCTCTGGATACTGAGAGGGGAATGGGTGAGGGGCAGGAGTGGACGTGGAGAGTTCAGCTAGAGTGGAGCCACTGACATCCCAGTGGGAGACCAAGGTGGCTCTTGCTTGGGGATTGCAGGGATGATGGAGAGAAATGGGTAGTTTAGACACTCCAGGGAGTTAAAGCGATCGCCGGAAGTGAGACGAGGGAGGGGTGTTTCCTGGCTGCCTGTGCCCACCTGCTGCCATCTGAATTCCTTTGATGTTTGGCCTGCTGAGTTATCTGCAAGTCATTACCCCACAACAGTTGCTGTTTTTTCTTTTTAACAATGCATTTGTTTTGAACCATTGAGCCATTATGTTCCGGGCCAATGGATTTCATGGCGTTTCCCCAACTACACAGTCCTGGAGAATATTTTAAATGCCATTTAATAAAAGGTTCTGCACAATGCCGTTCCCATGACATGTTCTGCTCAAAGCTGTCACGAGCTGGTCCTCAAGGGGATGGGGTTCGGCTGAGGACCTTCTTCGGTGTGACTCTGCTGGGCAGAACGCCCTGGCACAGCTCCCCAGGGCCTGATGTGACTGTGCCTGTGCTGGGCAGTGCCCTTGGGTCCTTTTTTTTTTCTTCTTGAGATGGAGTCTCGTTCTGTTGCCCAGACTGGAGTGCAGTGGTGTGATCTCGGCTCGCTGCAATCTCCGCCTCCCAGCTTCAAACAATACTCCTGCCTCAGCCTCCCAAGTAGCTGGGATTACAGGCACACACCACAGTGTCCGGCTATTTTTTGTATTTTTAGTAGAGACGGGGTTTCGCCATGGTGCCCAGGCTGGTCTTGAACTCCTGAGCTCAAGTGATCCTCCCACCTCAGCCACCCAAAGTGCTGGGATTACAGGCGTGAGCCACCATGCCCAGTCTTGTCTTTCAAAAATATTAACGATGTATTAATGTTCTTGTGGAACACACCTGCTGTTAAGATGACATCCTCAGAACCCCTTTTCCTGGGGCCCTGCTGTCAAGCAAACTGGGGTGGTGCACTCACTTGCAAAGCACAGAAGATCCCAATTTTTGCATTCATGAGTAGGCCACATCAGAAACTGGGCATGGCCTCTTCCCTCTGCCTCATCTCCCAATTCCTGTGGCTACCTCCTGCATATTTCTGGAATTCAACTCTTCCTCTCCAATCCCCTTTGTCTGCCCTGGTTCAGATCTGGTTCTTCCCAGCCCACAATCCCTGTTGCCACCCCTTGGCCACCATGGGTGCCACTGCAGAGCAGGACCGTATACACCCTTGGTCTCTCCAAGCAGCTGCCTCTCCTCCTCTCCTTCTTTCCTCTTTTTTTTTTTTTTTGAGGCGGAGTCTCGCTCTGTCGCCCAGACTGGAGTGCAGTGGCCCGATCTCAGCTCACTGCAAGCTCCGCCCCCCGGGTTTACACCATTCTCCTGCCTCAGCCTCCCGAGTAGCTGGGACTACAGGCGCCCGCCACCTCGCCCGGCTAGTTTTTGTATTTTTTAGTAGAGACGGGGTTTCACCGTATTAGCCAGGATGGTCTCGATCTCCTGACCTCGTGATCCGCCCGTCTCGGCCTCCCAAAGTGCTGGGATTACAGGCTTGAGCCACCGCGCCCGGCCTCTTTCCTCTTTTTTTTAAAAAAAATGTTTTAAGGCCGGGCGCGGTGGCTCACGCCTGTAATCCTAGCACTTTGGGAGGCCGAGGTGAACGGATCACGAGGTCAGGAGATCAAGACCATCCTGGCTAACACGATGAAACCCCGTCTCTACTAAAAATGCAAAAATTAGCCAGGCATGGTGGCGGGCGCCTGTAGTCCCAGCCACTCGGGAGGCTGAGGCAGGAGAATGGCATGAACCCGGGAGGCGGAGCTTGCAGTGAGCCGAGATCGCGCCACTGCACTCCAGCCTGGGCAACAGAGTGAGACTCTTGTCTCAAAAAAAAAAAAAAATTTTTTTTAGAGATGGGGTCTTGCTGTGTTGCCCAGGCTGGTCTTGAACTCTTAGGCTCAAGAGATCCTCCTGCCTTGGCCTCCTTCTTCCATTTGCCCTTCAAAATTCAGCTTAAGGCCAGGAATGGTGGCTCTCGCCTATAATCCCAGCATTTTGGGAAGCTGAGGTGGGAGGATCCGTTGAACTCAGGAGTTTGAGATCAGCCTGGCCAATGTGGTGAAACCCTGTCTCTACTAAAAATACAAAAAAATTAGCCAGGCATGATGGCAGGTGCCTGTAATCCCAGCTACTTGGGAGGCTGAGGCAGGAGAATCACTTGAACCCAGGAGGCAGAGGTTGCAGTGAACCAAGATCATGCCACTGCACTGCAGCCTGGGCAACAGAGCAAGACTCCATCTCAAAAGAAAAGAAAAGAAAAGAAAAGAAAAGGAAAAGAAAAGAGTCAGGTCAGAAATAACCCCTAGGGGACACACGCGGTGGCTCACACCTGTAATCCCAGCACTTTGGGAGGCTGAGGCAGGTGGATCATCTGAGGTCAGGGGTTCGAGACCCACCTGGCCAACATGGTGAAATTTCATCTCTACTAAAAATACAAAAAACAGCCAGACACAGTGGTGTGTGCCTGTAATCCCAGCTACTCGAGATCACGCCACCGCACTCCAGTGTGGGCAATAGAGCGAGACTCTATCTCAAAAAAAAAAAAAAGTTTTCCAGACATAGGCTAGGTGTGGTGGCTCACTCCTGTAATCTCAGCACTTTGGGAAGCTGAGGAAGGCGGATCACCGGAGGCCATGAGTTTGAGACCAGCCTGACCAACATGGCGAAACCCCGTCTCCATTAAAAAATACAAAAATTAGCATGCTGGCGCACGCCTGTAGTCCCAGCTACTTGGGAGGCTGAGGCACGAGAACTGCTTGAACCCAGGGAGGAGAGGTTGCAATGAGCCGAGATCACACCACTGCACTTCAGCCTGAGTGACAAAGTGAGACTCTGTCACAGGGGAAAAAAAAATTATCCAGGCATGGCGTTGCACACCTGTAGTCCCAGTTACTCAGGAGGCTGAGATGGGAGGATTGCTTGAGCCTGGGAGGTCAAGGCTGCAGTGAGCTATGATCACTCCACTGCACTCCAGCCTGGGCAACAGAGCAAGACCCTTGCTCAAAATAAGTAAATAAATAAAAACATAATCTAAGTTCACCATCTCAGTCACGATGCCCCCATAATCCTTCTCTTGCTGCCACTGTTCCAGCCACACAGACCCTTGTTTAGGACGCCCTGCCTTTGCCTGTCCTTCCCTGTCCATAGACGGCTCCTCCACCAGGCGCCTCTTCCTCTCGCCCTTTCCTTGTCTTTCCTTGTCTCTCTTCAGGGGAGCCCTTTCTCAACTCTCAGCTCTCTGAGAGCTGTGTCCTTTTCCTTCACAGCATGTTTTTCACTTTGTAATTAGACATTTAAAACTGTGAGCATTGGCCGGGCATTGTGGTTCATGCCTGTAATCCCAGCACTTTGGGAGGCCAAGGCAGGAGGATCACTTGAGGCCAGGAGTTGGAGACCCCTCTGGGTAACGTAGCGAGATCCCAACGCTACAAACAAAAAACGGTTTGCTGGTCAGGCACGGTGGCTCATGCCTGTAATCCTAGCACTTTGGGAGGCCAAAGCTGGCAGATCACCTGAGGTAGGAGTTGGAGACTAGCCCGGCCAACATAGTGAAATCCCATGTCCACCGTAAACACAGAAATTAGCCAGGTGTGGTGGCATGCACCTGTAATCCCAGCTACTCGGGAGGCTAAGGCAGGAGGATCGCTTGAACCCAGGAGGCAGGAGGATGCAGTGAGCTGAGATCACACCATAGCACTCCAGCCTGGGTGACAAAGTGAGACTCCGTCTCAAAAAAAGAAAAACAACAAGCCGGGACGCACTGGCTCACGCCTGTAATCCCAGCACTTTGGGAGGCTGAGGTGGGCAGATCATGAGGTCAGGAGATCGAGACCATCCTGGCTAACATGGTGAAACCCCGTCTCTACTAAAAATAATACAAAAAAATTAGCTGGGTGTGCTGGTGGGCGCCTGTAGTCTCAGCTACTAACGAGGCTGAGGCAGGAGAATGGCGTGAACCTGGGAGGTGGCACTTACAGAGAGCTGAGATCCTGCCACTGCGTGCCTGGGCGACAGAGCAAGACTCCATCTCAAAAAAAAAAAAAAAAAAGACAAGAAAAGAAAACAAGCAAACAAACAAAAAAGATGCCCTGGCCTTTGGCTTTCCTCAGCTTTGTTACTCACCTCTCATTTTGCTGATTTCTTTTTTTTGATTTATTTTTATTTTTTATTTTTTTTGACAGGGTCTCTGTTGCTCAGGCTGGAGTACAGTGGTGCTATCAGGGCTCACTCACTTCTGAGCTCAAATGGTCCTCCCACCTCAACCTCCCAAGTAGCTGGGACTACAGGCATGCACCACCACATCTAGCTAATTTTAAAATTTTTTGTAGAGATGGGGTCTCACTGCATTGCCCACCCTGGTCTTCACCTTCTGGGCTTCCCTCTCAACCTACCAAAGTGCTGGAATTACAGGTGTGAGCCATCACATCTGGCCTAAGCTGTCACTTTGACCATGCACAGCTGCCACCTCAGAGCCTCCCATCCCCTCCTCCGGCCTGGGGACACAAGGTCACTCTGCAGAGATCAGCCCCCCCACTGCCCATAGAGGGTCGTAGCTGGAACACAGAGTGGGCATCTCCACTCTTGGCGACACCGCAGGGCAGTGGCCCCCAACAGCCCAGCCCACTGCCTCCCTAGATCCCCCTCTAATCTCTGCCCACAGCATCCTTGGAAGCTGCCCAGGCTGTGGTGGAGGGCAGGATGGCACCACCTTCTGAGAAGGGGCCAGAAAGAAACAGGAGCTGAGGGACACACCTGACTGCTCATTCAGCAGCCGCCCCTGCCCCCCTGGAGCAGCCACTGTTGGGCAGGACAACAGATCTAGACCCCGCCCAAGACCCATGGGCTCTGCGGAGGGCTCAGGTCCAGTCTCTGTCCTTAGAGAGCGTCCTGCTCATGGGGAAGGCACCCCCCAGCTGCAGACTGAACTGTGTTCCTTCAAAATCCCTATGCGTGGCCAGATGCGTTGGCTCGTGCCTGTCCCTGGGTTCAAGTGATTCTCCTGCCTCGCCTCCCAAGTAGCTGGGATTACAGGCGCCCGCCACCATGGCCCAGCTAAGTTTTGAATTTTTAGTAGTGATGGGGTTTCACCGTGTTAGCCAGGCTGGTCTTGATCTCCTGACCTCAAGTGATCCTCCCACCTTGGCCTCCCGAAGTGCTGGTGTTACAGCCATGAGCTACCATGCCCAGCCCAGGATTGCCCCATTTTTAAGCCTCATTTTTAGTGTAAGCCCCACAGGGGCACCATACCTGTCTCCCCTGGCCTCAGTTTCCCCTCTGTAAAATGAGCATTTAACCTAGAAGGTCTCCAAGCTCCCTTTGGGCCCACGCTGCAGTCCAGCCTCCCCGAAACTCCACACCCTGTGATGTGAGTGACACATCAGAGTTAGCCACTGGAAAGAATGTGTTGCCCTTGACAACCATTCTCTCCCTGGCTTCTCCCCCCAGGGACAGAAAGAAATGTCCCATTAATCATCCTGGCCTCTCCCTCCCTCCTCCTGCCCCCACCTTTCATTCCCCAGGGGAGGGAGCCCAACGTCCCCAAGAAGGTTTCATGGCAGCTGTGGTCTCAGCTACGCCTTCCCCACCCCTGTACCTGGAGGCCTGTCTCAGCCCTGATTCCAGGGTTTCAGGCCAGTCAGGGAGCCTTAGGTCAGGAGACACTCGGGCTGGGGGCTGTAGAGGCTGAGCTGGGTGGGAGGGGTGGGGAGTTGCAAGCAGGATCAGATTGTCAAATGTATCTGGGTGCTTCTTTCTCTTGGGGTCCCCGCCAGACAGAACCGGGAGCCCAGAGAACCTAGAAAGTATGGTGCAGGGGAGAGGAGCTATGATGGGGGCAACACAGGCAGTGCTGGGAGCCCAAGGGAGACACCTGGCCCAGCCTAATGGGGGGCAGAGGTGCAAGGAGGACTTCCTGGAGGGGGTGGCATTGGAGCTGAAGCCCCTGTTGAGGATGGAGGGAAGGGAGATAAATAATTGGCCATCAGCCAGGTGCAGTGGCTCACACCTGTAATCCCAGCACTTTGAGAGGCCAAGGCAGGTAGTTTGCTTGAGCCCAGGAGTTCAAGATCAGCCTGGCCAACATGGTGAATCTCCATCTCTACTAAAAATATAAAAATTAGCCAGGTGTAGTGGCACACACCTGTAATCCCAGCTACTCAGGAGGCTGAGGCAGGAGAATCACTTGAACTCAGGAGGCGAAGGTTGCAGTGAGCCGAGACTGCACCACTGCACTCCAGTCTGGGCAACAGAGCGAAACCCTCTGTCTCAAAACAAACAAACTAGGAACTGGGCATCACAGTGGATTTGTGGAAAGGCTCAGCTGGCCAGGGTGAGGGATATGGAACTGGGGAGGTCAAGAGGGTGTGGTAGGAGATATGGCCTGGGAAAGGGGTGGAAGGCCCTAAATGCCACCCCCAAGAAGCTAGACCATGCAGAGGATGTGCAAGCAAGATGGGCAGACTGGGTTTAGGAAGATCTTCAGTGGCTGAGGTGGTGTGAATCCAGGGAGGGTAATCCTGGGCAGAGCAGGGAGGGGGGGGTGTAAGCCAGGCCCTGGGGAAAAACTTCTCCCACAAACACCTGACCCATCTGCTCCTAGGGTCAGGGTAGGAGTGCCTGGTAGCACTTGGGATCCATCCCTTGTCCTCTAAGATCATCACTCTAGCCAGTGTCTGGCCAATTGAGCTTCAGCACAGAGGGCAGCAGAACTTCAGGAAAACTTGGAGCCATGGAGCGCTTTCTCCAGCTAGAACTTCTGCACAGCCCCAGGATGGAAAATGAATTTAGAGAGGATTTTCACTGCCATCACTCTAGTCTGTTGCCTGGCCGACCACAGTAACCTCCTCACTGAGCACCCCAAAAGCCCTGGTCCCCTGCATTTGGTTGAATAGTGTCCCCTCAAAATTCATGTCTACCTGGGACTTGTGACTACAGGGCCAGCAACTTCCATTTTTGCCCTTTCGGAATTGTTCCTGCCAGGTAAACAAGCTTGGGCTGGACTGTTGAATAATGAGGGACTCATGGAGAGAGAGAGAGAGAAAAAAGAGAGAGAGAGAAAAAAAAGAGAGAGAGAAAAAAAAGAGAGAGAGAGAGAAAGATGTCCAGCCAGTCCTTAGCTGTTCCAGCCATCCCAAACACGTGAGTGAAGCCCAGCTCCCAGCTGCCTATAGCTATGAGTAGCCCTAGCCAATGCCCATGCCATATTTAGCTGAAGAACCGCCCGGCTGAGCCCAGCCCAGCCCAGCCCACCTACAGAACCTTGAGAGATAAGGTAACATTGCTTTAAGCCTCAGAGTTTTGGAGGCATTTATTATGCAGCAAGACAATTTGCAGGGCATAGTGGCTCATGCCTATAATCCCAGCACTTTGGGAGGCTGAGGCGGGTGGATCACCTGAGAGTAGGAGTTCAAGATCAGCCTGGCCAACATGGTGAAACCTTGTCTCTACTAAAAATACAAAAATTAGCCAGGCATGGTGGTGTGTGCCTGTAGTCCCAGCTATTCAGGAGGCTGAGGCAGGAGGATTGCTTGAACCCGGGAGGCAGAGGTTGCAGTGAGCCGAGATCGTGCCATTGCACTCCAGCCTGAGCAACAAGAGCGAAACTCTGTCTTAAAAAAAAAAAAAAGTTAGTCAGGGATGGTGGTGGGCACCTGTAATCCCAGCTACTCAGGAGGCTGAGACAGGAGAATCACTTGAACCCGGGAGGCACAGGTTGCAGTGAGCCGAGATCATGCCGTTGCACTCCAGTCTGATCAACAAGAATGAAATTCCATCTCAAAAAATAAACACAAATAAAATAACAAAATAATAATAATAAAAAGAAACAAAAGGCCCAGGTGCAGTGACTCACACCTCTAACCCCAGCACTTTGAGAGGCTGAGGTAGGCCGATTACTTAAGGCCAGGAGTTCAAGACCAGCGTGGCCAACATGGCTAAACCTCGTCTCTACCAAAAATACAACAGTTAACCGGGTGTAGTGGTGCATGCCTGTAATCCCAGCTACTCAGGAGGCTGAGGTATGACAGTTGCTTGAACCTAGGAGGCAGAGGTTGCAGTGAGCCAAGATCGCACCACTGCATTCCAGCCTCAGGGACAGGGCAAGACTTTGTCTCAAAAAACAAAACGAAACAAAAAAATCAGAGCCAGGGTGGGGTGGATGAACCGTGGAGCCTTTTCCTCTTGATATTATTATCACAGACGGATCTCCATCAGGGTCTGGGGAGAGGCCTGAGGCCGAGTTGGTGGAGGAGTAGGGACTGAGTCACCTGCATTTCCCCTCCCCGCACAAAGTCCTGGGCCCAGATCTGGGGTCTGTTTCTGCTGGGGATGAGGTGAGCCAGAAAGCACCTCCCTCTGCTCCTCCTTGATGAATATGTGTAATGGTTGCCATGGAGCTGGGGCCTTGTTTGATGACCCGGGGCTGGGTGGGCCTCTGAGAGCCTTTATAGCTGGTTGCCTTTTGAGAGAGGGCAGGTGGGAGCCCCACCCTGTCTCATGAGTCACCCCAAAGGTGCATGGGCAGGCAGGTGCTGGGGAATTGGCTACTCCCCAGAGCTTGCTGTGGCCATCCCTCTGGCCCCTCTGGGCGTCTGGAGCCCAATCCCTCACACTGGTACTCACTGCAGCTGGGGATATCTGCACTAGGAAGACGGGACATGACATGGAAGCTGGCCTCTACCGAGAGGTTGTAACATTCTGGTCACCAACCTGATGCTATAAAACAAGTGTCACTGCCAGGCACAGTGGCTCACGCCTGTAATCCCAGCACTTTGGGAGGCCAAGGCAGTTGGATCATGAGGTCAGGAGTTCAAGACCAGCCTGGTCAACATGGCGAAATCCCATCTCTACTAAAAATAAAAACATTAGCCAGGTGTGGTGGTACACGCCTGTAGTCCCAGCTCCTTGGGAGGCTGAGGCAGGAGAGTCTCTTGAACCCAGGAGGCGGAGGTTGCAGTGAGCCGAGACCATGGCACTGGACTCCAGGCTGAGCAACAGAGCGAGACTCTGACTCAAAAACAGACAAAAAAGAGTGTCACCCGGGGCTACTTGGCCAGACACAGAGAGAAAGGAGATGTCCCTATTATCTGTCAAAAATAATTGTTGGGGCTGAGCACAGTGGCTCATGCCTGTAATCTCAGCACTTTGGGAGGTTGGGGCAGGAGGACTGCTTGAGGCCAGGAGTTTGTACCAGCCTGGGCAACATAGTGAGAACCCCATCTCCAGGAAAAATTTAAAAATTGGCTGGGTGCGGTGTCTCATGCCTGTAATCCCAGCACTTTGGGAGGCCGAGGCAGGTGGATCATTTGAGGTCAGGAGTTCAAGACCAGCCTGGCCAACATGGTGAAACCTCGTCTCTACTAAAAATACAAAACTTAGCTGGGCATGGTGGTGGGCACCTGTAATCCTAGCTACTCGTGAGGCTGAGACAGGAGAATCGCTTGAACCTGGGAGGCGGAGGTTGCAGTGAGCTAAGATCATGCCATTGCACTGCAGCCTAGATAACAAAGTGAGACTCCATCTCAAAAAAAAAGGAAAAAATTTAAAAATTAGATGGGTGTGGTGGCATGTGCCTGTAGTCCCAGGTACTAAGGAGGCTGAGGTAGGAGGATGACTTGAGCCTGGGAGTTCGAGACTGCAGTGAGCTCTGATCACACCACTGTACTCCAGCCTGAGTAACACAGCAAGACCCTGCTTAAAAAAAAAAAAAAAAAAAAAATTGTTGGACACAACTATTGTGCCAAACCCCTAGGTTAACAGTGGGGATTCAGTGGGAGAACGAAACAGATAAACAGGTCGAGTCCCTGCCCTCAGGGAGTTACAGTTTAATGGGAGAAAGAGGTATTCACCAAAGAAGGGCACAGCTGACTAGTGAGTTACCCTCACAACTAGTGAGTTACACAGAACAAAGCAGATTATAAAAATACAGCGATTGGCGGGGCGCAGTGACTCACGCCTGTAATCCCAGCACTTTGGGAGGCCGAGGCGGGCGGATGACCTGAAGTCGGGAGTTCTCAACCAGCCTGGACAAAATGGCGAAACCCTGTCTCTATTAAAAACACAAAAATTAGCCAGGCGTGATGGCGGGCACCTGTAATCCCAGCTACTTGGGAGGCTGAGGCAGGAGAATGAATCACTTGAACCCGGGAGGTGGAGGTTGCAGTGAGCCGAGACTGCACCATTGCACTCCAGCCTGGGCAACAAGAGCGAAACTCCGTCTCAAAATACATACATACATACATACATACAGGGATTAAAATAGTCTGGTACTGACGCCTGAACAGACAGATTGATCCAAGGAATGAAACGGAAATTCCAGAAGTTAACCCCGCGCGCCGCGCGCGCACACACACACACACACACACACACACACAGAGGAAGGCGTGAAAGTCTCCATGACCCTCAAGGTATAAGATGCATTTTTTTTTTTTTTTTTGAGATAGGGTCTCACTCTGTCACCCAGGCTGGAGTGCAGTGGTGTACTATCCCAGCTCAGCTCACTGCAACCTCCACTCTACCCTCCATCCCCCCAACCTCCCCCGACCACCCTGAGCTCAAGCAATTCTCATGCCTCTGGTAGCCTGAGCAGGGCTGTGATGAGGACACCCTTGGTGGCTTGTCCCACATCAAGCTGGGAGGTGACACTGAGGATGCATTAGTCTGCAGTGTATGATAAAAACAGCATTTCAGGCCAGGTGCGGTGGTTCATGCCTGTTGTCCCAGCACTTTGGGAGGCCGAGGTGGGCGGATCATATGAGGTCAGCACTTTGAGACCAGCTTGGCCAACATGGTGAAACCTCATCTCTACTAAAAAAACAAAAATTACCTGGGTTGGTGGTGTGCACCTGTAATCCCAGCTACTTGGGAGGCTGAGGCAGGAGAATCACTTGAATCTGGAAGGCGGAGGCTGCAATGAGCTGAAATTGCACCACTGCAGTCCAGCCTGACTCCATCTCAAAAAAAAAAAAAAAAAAAAGGCATTTCAATTCAAATAGGGAAAGGATATATCTTTCCTTCCTTCCTTCCTTCCTTCCTTCCTTCCTCCTTCTTTCTTTCCTTCTTCTCTTTCTTCTTTCTTTTTTTTTTTTTTTTTTTTTTTGAGATGGAGTTTCACTCTCGTTGCCCAGGCTGGAGTACAATGGCACGATCTTGGCTTATTATTATTCTCCATGTTGGTCAGGCTGGTCTTGAACTCCCAACCTCAGGTGATCTGCCTGCCTTGGCCTCCCAAAGTGCTGGTGTGAGCCACTGCGCCTGGCCTAGGATGCATTTTTCAATATTTTAGTGTTTGAATAACGGGCTAACTTGAGAAAAAAATAATTTGAATCACACATCACACCAAAAATAAATTCTATGTCGATTTTAACACTTTTAAACATTATTGTCATTATTAGTTTAGAGACAGGGTCTCACTCTGTCGCCCAGGCTGGAGTGCAGTGGTGTGATCATGGTTTACCGCAGCCTTAGACTCCTGGCCTCATGTGATCCTCCGGCCTCAGCCTCTCAAAGCACTGGAACTACAGACACGCACCACCACGCCCAGCCTAGGTGGGTTTTTAAGATCCATTCAAGGGCAGGTGCAGTGGCTCACACCTGTAATCCCAGCACTTTGGGAAACCGAGACAGGAGGATCACTTGAGCCCAGGAGTTCAAGACCAGCCTGGGCAACATAGTGAGACCTCATCCCTACAAAAAATTTTAAAACGAGCCAGGCATGGTGGTGCACACCTGTAGTCTCTGCTATTCAGAAGGCTGAAGCAGGAGCATAATTTGAGCCCAGGAGACAGAGATTGCAGTGAGCTATAATGGCACCACTGCACTGCAGCCTGGGTGACAGAGTGAGACTCAGTCTCAAAAAAAAAAAAAAGGTGAGGGGCCTGTAATCCCAGCACTTTGGGAGGTCAAGGCGGGTGGATCACCTGAGGTCAGGAGTGACCAGCCTGGCCAACATGGTGAAACTCTGTCTCTACTAAAAAATACAAAAATTAGCCGGGCATGGTGGTGAGTGTGCCTGTAATCCCAGCTACCTGGGAGGCTGAGGCAGGAGAATTGCTGGAACCCCAGAGGCGGCAGCTACAGTGAGCTGAGATCGCACCCCTGCACTCTCCAGCCTGGGCTACACACCGAGACTCCGTCTCAAATAAATAAATAAATAAATAAATAAATAAATAAATAAGGCAAAGAGGGAGTTCTCCCTGGGTACAGGAGACCTGGGGTTGGGTTCCAGCCCTGCCACTGACCTGCCCTGGGACTGCAGGAAGTTTCTCTGCCTGCCGGGCCCCAGGTTTCTTCTCATCCGTATAATGAGATTAGTCGTAACACCTGCCCTGCCCACCGCTGGGGATTCAAGGAGAGGCTAAGTCTATGAGCAAGAACATGTTTTCAAAAAGAGAAAACTAGCTCTTCCCACGTTCTGATGTCTGCTTTCAACTGCCTTTCAAAAGGGAGTGAGAGAGGGAAAACTTGTATTATATAGGCCAGGCATGGTGGCTCACACCTGGAATCCTAGCATTTTAGGAGGTGGGAGGATCACTTGAGCCTAGGAGTTTGAGACCAGTTTGGGCAACACAGTAAGATTCTGTTTCTACAAAAAGTTACAAAATTAGCTGGGCAGCCGGGCGCAGTGGCTCACGCGTGTAATTTCAGCACTTTGGGAGGCTGAAGCAGGCGGCTCACACCTGGAATCCCAGCATTTTAGGAGGCCGAGGTGGGAGGATCACTTGAGCCTAGGAGTTTGAGACCAGCCTGGGCAACAGAGTGAGACCTGTAATCACTTGGTTAATTTTTATATTTTTAGTAGAGACGGGGTTTTGCCATCTTAGCCAGGTTGGTCTTGAACCCCTAACCTCATGTGAGCCGCCTGCCTCAGCCTTCTGAGTAGCTGGGATTACAGGTGTAATCACTTGAACACGGGAGGTGGAGGTTGCAGTGAGCTGAGATGGCACCACTGCACTCCAGCCTGGGCAACAGAGTGAGACCTGTCTCAAAAAAAATAATAATATAATAAACAAAAGAGACCCCAGAGAGTTTCCTTGACCCTTCCACCATGTGAGGACACAGCTAGAAGGCACTCTCTATGAACCAAAAACAGACACCAACTCTTCCTAGGTTTTTGTTTTTTGTTTTTTTAAATGAAATCTCACTTTCTCACCCAGGCTGGAGAGCAGTGGTGTGATCTTGCCTCACTACAGCCTCTCCCTCCTGGGTCCAAGCGATTCTTGTGCCTCAACCTCCCAAGTCTGGAATTACAGGCACATGCCCCCATGCCCTACTAACTCTTGTATTGTTAGTAGAGACGGAGTTTCACCATGTTGGCCAGGCTGGTCTCGAAAGCCTGACCTCAAGTGATCCTCCCGCCTTGGCCTCCCAAAGTGCTGGGATTACAGGAGTGAGTCACCATGCCCGGTCTCATTTTAAATTTTTTTTGTAGAGACAGTCTGGCTATGTTTCCCAGGCTGGTCTTGAACTCCTGGCCTCATGTGATCCTCCCGCCTCAGCCTCCCAAAGTGCTGGGAATACAGGTATGAGCCACCATGCCTGGCCTCTTCTCATATCTTGATCTTAGACTTCTCTGCCTCTACCATTGTGAGAAGGAAATGTCTGTTGTTTTTAAGCCACTCAGTCTCTGGTGTTTTGTTATCGCTGCCTGAATGAATAAAGACAGCCTCCCATCTGCCCGAGCACAGGCTGGGCCCCAAGAGGGTGGCAGGTGCATGGCTCACTGGTCATTAAACAGCAGGAGGGACACTGGTCCATACAAAGTGCCATGGCAGTGCTGAGAAAGAAGGGAGTCACTCTGTTTGGTGGTCAGCCTGGAGAGACTGTCTGGGAAGACGTTACAAGAGGAGGTGATATCTGAACTGGGTTTTGAAGTAGCAGTAGGAGTTTTCTCTCTGGGGAGGAGGTGGTTCCAGGCAGTGGAACAGCACAGGCAAAGGCTCAGAGGTGTGAAGGAGCAGGGAGTGAGGGACCCCGATTGGGAGGATCTTGAATTTCCTTACCTGGTGGCCAATGATTCTCAATGTCTTCCCACTTCAATGCACTTCACGTTTCTTTCCTGTCCTGCTCAAGACAGATGTCCCTTCCAGAAGTTCTTCTTTTTCTTCCTTTCTTTTTTTGAGACAGAGTTTCATTCCTGTTGCCCAGGCTGGAGCGTAATGGTGCGATCTTGGCTCACCGCAACCTCCGCCTCCCAGGTTCAAGTGATTCTCCTGCCTCAGCCTCCCGAGTAGCTGGAATTACAGGCATGCCACCACGCCTGGCTAATTTTGTATTTTTAGTAGAGACGGGGTTTCTCCATGTTGGTCAGGCTGGTCTCGAACTCCTGACCTCAGGTGATCCGCCCGCCTTGGCCTCCCAAAGTGCTGGGATTCCAGGTGTGAGCCACCGCGCCCTGCCAGAAGTTTTTCTTGTGAGTTGAGGTGAACCTCTGAATCCCCTTGGGGAACTGAGGTATGTCCCCTTTGGGTAATGCCCCCTCTTCACCCAAAAATGGGGGCCACAGGTGATAATCTGTTGGGTTTCCCAGAAAGAAGACATCTGGCATAATAAGAGTGTGAAGGTCGGGCTGACGGGGGCTGGTGCCCTGATCCAGGGGAGAGGTGGTCACAGGTCTCTGTCTACCTGCCCTGAGCCCATCTCATCTTTATTATTATTATATTATTATTATTATTATTTTATTTTATTTGAGAGGCAGTTTCACCCTTGTTGCCCAGGCTGGAATGCAGTGGTGCAATCTCGGCTCACCGCAACCTGTGCCTCCCGAGTTCAAGTGGTTCTCCTGCCTCAGCCTCCTGAGTAGCTGGAATTACAGGAACAAGCCACCATGTCCGGCTAATTTTGTATTTTTAGCAGAGAAAGGGTTTTGCCATGTTGGCCAGGCTGGTCTCGAACTCATGCCCTCAGGTGATCCACCCACTTCGGCCTCTCAAAATGCTGGGATTACAGGCGTGAGCCATCACGCCCGGCCTTCCATCTGGTAATTTTCTGTCTTGAAGAGGAACTACCCTGCCCTGGTAGATGGGGCATGCTGGGGATGAAGGAGGGAGAGAGGGCAGGTCCCCTGGATAAAGAGATGAGGGGGTGTGAGGTCTGGGAGCCCCCCTCCCGGGGCCAGGCTGCAGGGGGACAGCAGGGCCATACCAGGAGTGCCACAGAGCTTGCATTTGGGCGTGATCTAATCCCCAGTCCTGCCCTGACCTCCTGGGTGCTCTTGGCCAAGCCCTCTTCCCTGTCTGTGCTAGAAAGTGAGGGTCACTCCCTTCCACGCAGGGGGGTGAATTGAGGGTGGGGATCTGAGCTCTCTGAGCAGCAAAACTGGACACAGGCCAAGCTGGGAAGCTTGTCCTCATCCCCTATCCTTCCCCAGGGCGGGGCCGTGAGAACCTGAGAACCTGGAGCCTGGGAGGTCAAGGCTGCAGTGAGCTATGACAGCACCATGGCATTCTAGCCTGGGCAACAGTGAGACCCTGCCTCAATAATAATAATAATAATAATAATAAATAAATAAAAGAGACTCCAGGGAACTTCCTTGATCGGCACTCTCTACGAACCAAAAACAGACACCAACTCTTCCCAGGTTTTTTTGTTTTGTTTTGTTTTGTTTTGCTTTGTTTTTTTGAGACAGGGTCTCACTCTGTCACCCAGGCTGGAGTGCAGTGGTGCCATCTAGGCTCACTGCAGCCTCAACCTCCCAGGCTCAAGTGATCCTCCCACCTCAGGTCCTAAAGGAAGAGTCGCTACACTGGGGACTGTTTGGACAAGGAGATCCACGGGGCAGACTTGGTGGGATGGTCCCTGGGACAGCCTGGATCCTGGGGCTGCCTCCTCCTTCCTCAGCCCCTCCCTGGTCAGGCACTCCTGGGGTGGGGTGGGGGAGTCCAGGCTTGTCTTGCAACTGATTGTTCTCTTCGGACACTCCCTGGCGATGCCAGATTCACTGGGCCGGCAGATTCTGCCCCCAAACCTGTCCAACTAGTTGTTTGAGAGGAGGGGGTACCTGGGAGGGGCAACAGGAGACGACAGAAACAGCTTCCCCTAGCCCAGCACAGACTACAGACGAGGGAGCCTCTGGAGCTGCAGACACTGCAGACAGACGGACAGATGGACAACAGCTGGAGGCTTGGCCCGGCCATGGGGCTCTCTGCGGGACAGTCCCAGCTGCTAATGTCGCTGTTGCTGCTACTGACCCACGTCCAGCCTGGGACAGGCGTGGGTGAGTAAGCGGGGGTTGGTCGGGAGGGACCCACTGCACCTCAGGCTGCAGGACAGACCCAAGACCTCACTTTGTTTCCAAATTCTCACACATGGGCCCTGCCTCCCTCGTCTCCCTGAGGAGAGGTTTCTAGATGTCCAGGACAATGCATGTCTCCAGGAAGCTCTGACAAGCCCAGCCTGGGCAACATAACAAGACCCCATTTTTAAAAAAGATTTTTGTTTTTAATTAGCTGGGTGTGGTGGAGTGCACCTGTAATCCCAGCTACTTGGGAGATGGAGGTGGGAGGATGGCTTGAGCCCATGCAGTGAAATATGAATGCGCCACTGCACTCCAGCCTGGGCCAAAGAGCAAGACCCTGTCTCAAAAAAAGAAAAGAAAAGAAAAACTGGAACTGGACAGGCTGAGAGATACATTCCTACAATCTCTGCCTTCCCCCCCAGTCTGCCTGCTCCACTTTTCTTTCTCTTTCTCTCCTCTCCTCCCCTCTCCTCCCCTCCCCTCCCCTTCCCTTCCTTCCCTTCCTTCCCTTTTCTGTTCCTTTCCTTTCCTTTCCTTTCCTTTCCTTTCCTTTCCTTTCCTTTCCTTTCCTTTCTTTCTGATGGAGTCTTGCACTGTCACCCAGGCTGGAGTGCAGTGGCACAATCTCGGCTCACCACAACCTCCGCCTCCCAGGTTTAAGCGATTCTCCTGCCTCAGTCTCCTGAATAGCTGAGATTACAGCCATGAGCCACTATGCCTGGCTACTTTTCGTATTTTTAGTAGAGACGGGATTTCACCATATTGGCCAGGCTGGTCTCGAACTCCTGACCTCATGATCCACCTGCCTCGGTTTCCCAATGTGCTGGGATTACAGGAATGACCCACCGCGCCCGGTCTCCACTTCTCTTTCTAAACATTAAGTGCCTCCTGCACGCAGAGTGCCCTGGGCTGCAGACATAGGACTGAGAACTCTAAGAAAGGAATCACAACAGTTGCCCCCAAAGAAGACTCTAGCCTGAACCTTTGGACTTGAGTTGAATTCAATGTAAATGAATCAAATTGAACTGAACTGAACCGAACAGGGGCAGCTGCTGGAGACTCGCCTAGAAGCCCAGTCCATCATTCTGCTTCTCCCGGACCTGTATTTGGGGTTGGGGAGAGGAGGGGCGCTGTGGTCCTGCTCCTGCCTGGGAGGCTCAGTTGGGGAGGACTGAGCTCTCCAACCAGCAAGGCTGGACACAGGCCAAGTTGCCGATCTGGAGTCCCCTCTGGCGTAGGGACCTGGGAAGCTTGTCCTTGTCCCCCACCCTTCCCCAGGGAGGGGCGGTGGGAGTCTGAGAGGGGGACTTGGTCCTGAAGGCAAAGATGCCTTGGGGCCATGGTGGGAGGTGGCAAAGAACCGGGCGGGGAGGAGAGGACATTCTAGACTTGGAACCAAGTTCTGGCTTCAGAGCCCCCAGACCCTCTGGGCAGTCTGTGTCCCAGCCTGGAGTCTCAGCCAAGGGGACTTTCCTGTGCCATCCCACCCCCCGCCCCCACCCTCCTGCCCCCTGCCAAGCTACTCATCCTCTCAAGCAGCACAACCTGGACCATGTGGGTGGATCTGGAGGGACTTAAGTTGGAGGTCACTGCGCATGTCAGGAGCGGAGTTCAGCCGAGGGTCAGGCTGCCCCCAAATTCCAGTTTCATCCCAACATGGCCCGGCCCGGGAGGCCCGGGAGAACTGTGCCTACCGCTGGGGTGGAGGCTCCCATGCCGCCATTGTCCTACACCTCCCACGGTGCCCACCCCTAGTAGGCTCCTAAGAGAGGGGCCAGGGGCTGAACTCAGGCCTCCCACCCATGCCCATGGGGCATAGAGTCGCCGGAGAAGCTTCCTGATTCATACCGGACCCGACCTCCCAGGAAGTGCCCCTAATTTGGGGCTCCCATGTTAAGTCTGGATCTGGGTGGGGGGAGATCAGAGCTGTTGGGGGCTTGGTTGCCCCATTTGGCCTCTCCTCTCTGCCGTCTCCTTCCAGCTGCCTCAGAGCATATCAACTATGTGCCCCAGCTCTCAAAGGACACCCTGGCGGGGAGGCTCACCCAGTCCACCTTCACGCTGGAGCAGCCTCTGGGCCAGTTCCACAGCCACAACATCTCTGACTTGGATACCATCTGGCTGGTGGTGGCCCTCAGCAATGGTGGGTGCTGCTGGGCCTGGGCCTCGGTTTTCCCTCTGTGAAGTGGGCCTGCGGGCCTGAGGGCAGTAGTGGGTGTGTTAGGGGGAGATGCAGGGAGCAGGTGCTGCAGGGGATGGGGCCGGGGAGGGCTGTCAGGCCTGGTGGGGTGAGGGTGGAATCCTGCTATGTGACTGTCTGACCACAGTGCCACCCTTAGCCACCCAGAGCTTCACGGCCCCACGGACAAACCAGGACATCCCGGCTCCTGCCAACTTCTCCCAGAGGGGCTACTATCTCACACTGAGGGCCAACCGGGGGCTGTACCCGAGTGACCAGGCCAGAGGCCAGCTCCGTGTCCTCCGCGTCGGCAATGATACCCACTGCCAACCAACAAAAATTGGCTGCAACCATCCCCTCCCGGGACCCGGCCCCTACAGGTGAGCGGTTCTGCCAGGCCCTGGCTCCTGCCTGCACCCAAGCCAGAGCCTGGGGCAGCTCCTAGGATGCTCACCAGGGCCCCAGCAGGATGCCTGGGTCCTCTGCTCGTGCTTGGCCAAAGGGAAGAGGAAGCAGCAGACAGGGAGTTGGGGAGGCCTTCATGAATTACGTGAATTATCCTTTTTTTCTTCTTCTTCTTCTTCTTCTTTTTTTTTTTTTTTGAGATAGAGTCTTGCTGTGACCCAGGCTGGAGTACAGTGGTATGATCTCGGCTCACTGCAACCTCCGCTTCCTGGGTTCAAGCGATTCTCCAGCCTCAGCCTAACAAGTAGCTGGAATTACAGGCAACTGACACCACACCCAACTAATTTTTGTATTTTTAGTAGAGACCGGGTTTCGCCATGTTGGCCAGGCTGGTCTCAACTCCTGGCTTCAAGTGATCTGCCCACCTTGGCCTCCCAAAGTGCTGGGATTCCAGACGTGAGCCACTGCGCCCGGCCTATCCTGCTTTTCTTGAGCAGAAGGCTCCCCACCTCAAGCCCCAGTCCCCACGGGCCGTGTGGACCACTCAGGTGGCGTCTCTCCATCCAGACAGTCTCCCCTCACTAAATGCTTGATTCACACATGTTCCGTTCTGAGAGATCTAATACCCACCCCCTACCTTTCCCAAATGAGGACACAGAAGCCCAGAGAGGAGGGACACTCCCAACGTCACACTGCTGGAAATGTCACCCCTAGATTCGAACCCATTCTATTGGGCTCTTTAGTCCCCAGCTCCCTCCCCAGGCTGCTCTCCCCAGGGCCTGGGACTCCAGAGGACAGACTTGCAGGCACCAGGGCCTGATAGTTTCAGGACTATGGGGGACCCCCATGGCCAATGCTGGGTCTCCCATTCAGGATGAAGTTCCTGGTGATGAATGACGAAGGACCCGTGGCTGAGACAAAATGGTCCAGCGACACTCACCTGCAGCAAGGTAGGGGCCAGAGGCTCCGGTCGAACAGTAGGGGCAGAGGGCCGGGCAGAGGAACTGGAGCCTGGGGCTCCTGAAGACTGAGGATGGGCTGGAGGAACAGGTCAGCCCACCATTCAGTCAGAGGCAGTTGACCGTCCTGCAATTTGCAAGCGCCCCTCCCCCAGCCACCCTCTTCCCCCAGGCCTGGGTAGTGGTAGGGGAGGCGGGGCGGTGATTGGTCTGGATTCTGCCCAAGGGCCCCTTCCCGTCAGGTAAAATTTATTTTCCTGCCCGCCTGTGTGGCCCCCCATCACCTCCCTCAGCCCAGGCACTTCGGGCTGTCCCCGGCCCCCAGAGCCCGGGCACCGTGGTCATCATCGCCATCCTGTCTATCCTCCTGGCAGTCCTCCTTACAGCCCTCCTGGCTGTGCTCATATACACCTGGTGAGTGGACCGGGCTGAGACCGCCCATGCCTCTTGGGAGGGGCGGGACCCTTGGGCATTAACCCCTCCCTCTCTATTCCTCCCCGCCCGCCCCTGCCCACCTTCCAAGCGGGCACTGTGCACCCCCTGGTGGCAGCATCTGGGATTGCAAGTGGGTGCAACCTGCAGACACCAGAGTCGGGGACACGCTCCAGGTGGAGGTGAATTGCTTTCAGGCCAAGCTCTGAGCATTGCCTCAAGATGCCATACAGGCCAGGTGTGGCAGCTCACGCCTGTAATCCCAGCACTTTGGGAGGCTGAGGCGGGCGGATCACCTGAGGTCAGGCGTTCAAGACCAGCCTGGCCAACATAGTGAAACCCCATCTCTACTAAAAATTAGCCAGGTGTGATGGCACGTGTTTGTAATCCCAGCTACTCAGGAGGCTGAGAAAGGAGAATGGCTTCAATTGGGGAGGTGGAGGTTGCAGTGAGCTGAGAGATTGCATCACTGCACTCCAACCTGGGCGACAGAGTGAGACTCCATCTAAAAAAAAAAAAAAAAGGGTGTCAGGGTGTCATACAGAGCTCAGGTGCCTGAGCCTGGGGCACAGAGGGTGTCCACGAGGCTTCCTAGAGAAAAGGGGAGACCTAGCCCTGGTGGGATTTGGGGAAGAGGGGGAGAGGCGGTGACTCTAAGAATGGGGGCAGGAGGGGTGCAGGCAGCCAGGCCAGGCCAGGGGCCCCAGGGGCCCAGCTGAGGAACTGGGCTGTATCCTGCAGCCTATGGGAGCCAGTAGTGGGTTTTGATCAAGGGAGACAGACAGATAATGTTTGAGTGGGACCCTGGGGTGTGGAGGATGGAGGGGGAGAGTGGTGGGGGGCAGGAGCGATGAGCTAGATTTGTGAGGTTTGGAGGAATCACCTCAGTCCCTTTGGTTCATTCCGCCTGGCCAGTGGAGTCTCAGTTTCCCCTTTGTGATGGGTCGGAGCATGCTAGCCAATGGGTGTGGGATCTCGGCCAGAGCCTTTCTTCAGCATCCATTATCTCTGCCTCTCTCCTCCCCTCCCAAGCTTCAACAGCTGCAGGAGCACGTCGCTATCAGGCCCAGAGGAGACAGGGAGTGTGAGAAGATACACCACGCACCACACGTTCAGCACTCCTGCCGAGGGGGCTTCCTGAGGGGTTTCAGGGGGGTCCATGTGTCCCTCCACCTCCTCCCTGGCCCAGGCTGGAGAGCCTGGGCTGGGACATGCCCTGAAGCTTCTGGACCCTGACAGAGATCGTTTCTTTTCTTTACTTTTTTTTTTTTTTTTTGAGACAAGTCTCACTCTGTCGCCAGGCTAGCACGATCTTGGCTCACTGCAACCTCTGCCTCCTGGGTTCAAGAGATTCTCCTGCCTCAGCCTCCCGAGTAGCTGGGACTACAGGCCTGCGCCACCACGCCCAGCTCATTTTTGTATTTTTAGTAGAGATGGGGTTTCTCCATGTTGGCCAGAATGGCCTCGATCTCTTGACCTTGTGATCCGCCCGCCTCGGCCTCCCAAAGTGCTGGGATTACAGGCGTGAGCCACCGCGCCCGGCAAGAGAGATTGTTTCTAGATGAGGGTGGGGGTGAGTGTCCTTAACCCAAAGCTTGTGCCAATCTCTATCAGAAATAAATGCCCCCAACATCCCCCTGCCTGCCTGTGACGTCGTACACCTGGGCAATCTTTCTGCACCACTGCCCCTGGCTCCTCCTCCTGGGGAGGTCCCTAAGGGCATGTAGGACCAGGGCGAGGCTCAGGATCCTAGGGCAGTTGTCACCTGGGGCAGGACGGGCCTCTCTGCCAGCCTCACTGTCCCTATCTGTAAAATGAGGATGGTAACCCTGAACCCACAAGGCCACAGTAAGACTAAACCAAGCTGAACGTGCCTTGGGAACTGTGAAGACTGTGGACCTAAGGCTGGTCGCGATGGCTCAGGCCTGTAATCCCAGCACTTTGGGAGGCTGAGACAAGAGGATCACTTGAGCTCAGGAGTTCGAGACCAGCCTGGGCAACATGGTGAAAGCCCATCTCTACAAAAAAGAAAAAAAATTAGCTGGGCTTGGTGACTGACTGTGGACCTGATATAGGTGCTCCTCTTGTCCTGCCCAGACAGCCTCCTGGTACCCAAAGGCCACTGGGCAGCATGGCTGGCACTTGCTGTCTTTCTACCCAAGCGTCCTCCCTGTGGCCCCTCTCCCCAGCCTGCTCCCTGCTGGCTGGAGGACTTCAAGCCCTCTGCCTCCACTTCCTCCAATCCTTTCCTGGAGTACACAAAAGACCAAAGGCACAGCTGGTGCTTCTTCTTCTTCTTCTTTTTTTTTTTTTTTTCAGACAGAGTTTCGCCTTGTAGCCCAGGCTGGAGTGCGGTGGCACCATGATAGCTCACTGCAGTTCCTAATTCGTGGGCTGGAGTGATCCTCCCACCTCAGCCTCCTGAGAGT
This sequence comes from Trachypithecus francoisi, assembly GCF_009764315.1. NCBI lineage: Eukaryota > Metazoa > Chordata > Mammalia > Primates > Cercopithecidae > Trachypithecus > Trachypithecus francoisi. The sequence goes on along the minus strand of NW_022681469.1, from coordinate 117,532,635 downwards.
AGCTGGGACTACAGACGCATGACACTACGCCCAACTAATTTTTAATTTTTTTGTAGACATTAATTTTTTTGTAGAATCTCACTCTGTTGCCCAGGCTGGAAAGAACAGTGGTGCGATCATAGCTCACTGCAGCCTCAAACTTCTGGGTGCAAGCAATCCTCCCGCCTCAGCCTCCTGAGTAGTTTGGACTACAGGTACATGGCACCACGCCTGGCTAATTTTTTAAACTTTTGTAGAGACAGGGTCTCACTATGTTGCCCAGGTTGGTCTCGAACTCCTGGTCTCAAGTGATCCTCCTGCTGGGATTACAGGCGTGAGTCACTGTGCCTATTTATCATGCAACATTTATCATCAGGATTCCCGCTCAGTGCTCGGACCCCAGGGTCCAGAGATGCCCGAGGCAAGGTTCTACCCTCAAGGTGCCCACTGCTGTAGGGGGAGGACAGTGATACCACCACATGCGAGAGAAGGAGAGGACACAGTTGTCAGGGAGATGGACTGTTTGAGCTTCAGAGGCAGCATCTTGGGGAGGGGTGGCTTGGAAGGAGCAGGACACTTGGGCCAGGTGGACCTTGGAAGGGTGCCAGGCAGGAGGAGCAACGTGTCGCCGATGGGCAGGTTGGGGAGGGTGAGGGATGGAGAGGAGGCCGGAAGACACTCTGTGCCATGTGAAGGGGCCCCGCCTTCTGGGGCAAGAGGTCAGGGAGGAGGGCGCTGGCTGGGTTCCCAGGCGCCTGCCCCTAGGAGGCGCAAATGGCCCTAATGGGATTATTAGTTGGAGCAGACACATCCGGCTCCTGCTGTGGAGGAAACGCCCAAATGATCTTGAACCTACCAGGCTAGGAGAGGCAGGCAGGGGATGGGGCAGACAGGCTGTCAGCCTCTGTGAGATAAGCCCTGGCCTCTCCAGAACCTTTTCAGAACAGCTATGAGCCCCAACCCTGGGGCTGGGTGACCCAAGACTGATCACTCACCCTCTCTGGGCCTCAGTTTCCCCTTACGTAAAAAGCAACGGTTAGGCCAGGTGTACGTGGCTCACACCTCTAATCCTAGTGCTTTGGGAGGCTGAGGCAGGAGGATTTCTTGAGGCCAAGAGTTCAAGTCCAGCCTGGGCAACATAGCAGCATCCCATCTCTACAAAATATAAATACAAAAATTAAGGCTGGGCATGGTGGTTAAGGCCAGGCGTGGTGGCTCACACCTGTAATTGCAGCATTTTGGGAGGCAGAGGCAGGAGGATCACCTGAGGTCAAGAGTTCAAGACCAGCCTGGCCAACATGGTGAAACCCCGTGTCTACAAAAAATACAAAAATTAGCCAGGCATGGTGGTACATGCCTGTAATCCCAGCTACTAGAGAGGCTGAGGCAGGAGAATCACTTGAACCGGGATGAAGGAGGTTTCAGCGAGCCGAGATCGTGCCACTGCACTCCAGCTTGGGTGACAGAGAGCAAGACTCTGTCTCAAAACAAAACAAAACAAAAATTAGCCAGGCGTGGTGGTATGAACCTGTAGACCCAGCTACTCTGGAGGCTGAGGTGGGAGGATTGCTTGAGCCCAGGAGTTGGAGGCTGCAGTGAGCTATGATGGCACCCCTGGACACCAGCCTCAGTGACAGAGCAAAACCCTGTCTCTAAAATGAAACATTTTTAAAAGGGAAGGTTGAACTGGGTGAACTCTAAGACCCTGCATTTCACGAACATTTGCCACACCCTGTATGGGTCTGGTCCTGGCAGGAAACAGATGGTACGCTGTCTCACAGGGCAATTGAGAGCGTTTACAAAGGTGTGGGCAGCATTAGGGGAACGGACAAGAGAGGGTGACCTGGGACTTGGCTCTAATGGGGCCCTGAGCACTCCTGGGTCTGATTGCTGATGGGAGGGAGGGAGGCATGTTTCCAGGACCAGCAGGCAGTAGCCATGGGTGAGGGGCCCTGCAGGAGCAGGGGCTGTAGGTAAAAGGATGAAGCCACTGGAGAGAACAGGGCTCTGTCTTCCCGCCCCCTGATCTCATGCCAGTCCCTCCATTAGCCACACCTCACCAGAAGCAAGAGAGTGTGGGGTCTGAGTGATACAATCCCTGGAGGCCAGCCTGCTGGGTCACAGCAGGACAGAGAGGCCAAATAGACATACAGAGGCACGGGCCGCCTTCGTGCTGATCCAGTGGAATTAGATCCTTCCTGTTGTTTTTTTTTCTTTATTTTTTTTTCTTTTTTCCTTTTTTAGAGATGGGGTCTTGCTCTGTTGCCCAGGCTGGGGTATGGTGGTGCCTTCATAGCTCACTGTAGCCTTGAACTCCTGGGCTCAGGCTATCCTCCCACCTTGGCCTCCCAAAGTGCTGGGATTACAGGTACTACAACACCTAGCTAACTTTCTTTATTTTATTTTTTATTTGTAGAGACAGGGTCTTGCTCTGTCACCCAGGCTTGAGTACAGTGGCACAATCATAGCTCACTGCGACCTTGAACCCCTGGGCTCAAGCAATCCTCCCACCTCAGCCTCCCAAGTGGCTGGGATTACAGGTGCGTGCCACCACCCGGCTAATTTTTTTTATTTTTCATAGAGATGGGGTCTCATCATGTTGCCCAGGCTGGTTTGGAACTCCTGAGCTCAAGAGATGCACCCACCTTGGCCTCCCAAAGTGCTGAAATTACAAGCATAAGCCACCATGCCTGGCCTCCTTTCCTGGCCTTCTGGTCTCCAGACTGGAGAAAGGGCCACAAAGTCCTGCCCAGACAGAGGGCTGCCGAGGCTGGAGTGGGGCTGGTGGTGTGCAGAGGGGACTCTGCAGGGGCTGACCTCTGAGTCCCAGGGGACAGGGCAAATTTTTTTTTTTTTTTTTTTTTTTTTTGGAAATGGAGTCTCGCTCTGTCGCCCAGGCTGGAGTGCAATGGCACAATCTCGGCTCACTGCAACCTCCGCCTCCTGGGTTCAAGTGATTCTCCTCTTTCAGCCTCCCAAGTAGCTGGGATTACAGGAGTGCACCACCTCGCCCAGCTAATTTTTGTATTTTTAGTAGAGACGGGGGTGGGGGTTTCACCGTGTGGCCCAAGCTGGTCTCAAACTCCTGACCTCAAGTGATCCTCCCACCTCAGCCTCCCAAAGTACTGGGATTATAGGCATGAGCCACCGCACCCAGCAGGGACAGGGCAATTTTGCCAGCTGGAGAAGGGGTGGGCCCCAAATGTCCCCTTCACCACCCTCCTGCCTCTTCCTTGAGAACACCTCTTCCCTGAAGCCCTCCTGAGGCTTCATGTAGCCCTCTACCTACATGCCTCAGCATTGGGAGGTGGGGAGTGTGGGGGTCCCCCTTGCTCCTCAGCCCCATGTGGAGTAATGTCCTGTGCAGATGAGCTCACAACTCCTCCTCCACCTGTCCCTCCACCCCGTGTCACTGGCAATTGCTCACTTTCTGGGCCTGCACCCACTCAGCTCCCCTATCCCTGAGCACCAGCCTCAGCCAGCTCTGATATGGACTAATCACCCTTATCCCTCCCATCAGCTGCCTCGTTTTTTTTGTTTGTTTGTTTGTTTTTGAGACAGAGTCTGGCTCTGTCACCCAGGCTGGAGTGCAATGGCGCGATCTTGACTCACTGCAACCTCCACCTCCTAGATTCAAGCGATTCTCGTGCCTCACCCTCCCAAATAGCTGGGGTTACAGGCGCCTGCCACCATGCCCGACTGATTTTTGTATTTTTAGTAGAGACGGAGTTTCACCATGTTGGCCAGGCTGGTCTCGAACTCCTGGTCTCACCATGTTGGCCAGGCCGGTCTCGAACTCCTGACCTCAGGTGATCCGCCCACCTCAGTCTCCCAAAGTGCTGGGATTACAGGTGTGAGCCAGCTCGCCTGGCCACCCTCAGCTGCCTCTCATATGTCCTTGGCCCCCTGGCCATCTCTGACTGGACATCCAGGAGGCCCCTCATGCCAATATGATTCCCTGACAGCCGAGCCCAAAGCTAGTCCCAGCCCTGCACTTTGTCTTGGTTCCCTGGTGCTCCCATGCCCAGGCTGAAGCCTGGATAGCCCCAGGCAACCTTTCTCCCTGACCACAGTCCCCTGCTCCAGCCACATGCCACCCTGCTTTCTACAGCAGACACCGCCTGACCACAAAGACTTAAGCCACTTCCTTGGCCAGTTCTGAGCCCAGAGCCCAATCTCAGGGGCTGGGAGACAGCCCAGTACATGGCTAGTGGGATTCTCCCGATGAAAATCCCAGCCATTCCAGGCTGGCTTCTCCAGGTTCTCTGGGGCCTGGGAGTCCAGGGCTGGCTGGAGGGAAAGCCCCTGGCCCCTTAAAGCCACTGACCATGTTCCCAGAGAGGGATCCTGAGAATCTCCTAGGAGGGAAAATGTCAGAGCCCCAGTCCTGGCACCCACCTGACCGGCCTGGGCCTCAGCCTCCTCATCCATGAAAAGAATGGACAAGTAGGAGCTGAGTGCGGTGGCTCACACCTGTAACCCCAGCACTTTGGGAGGCCAAGGCAGGTGGATCATGAGGTCAGGAGTTCAAGACCAGCCTGGGCAACATGCTGAAACCCTGTCTCTACTAAAAATACAAAAATTAGCTGGGTGTGCTGTTGCACACCTGTCGTTCCAGTTACTTAGGAAGCTGAGGCAGGAGAATCGCTGGAACCCTGGAGGCAGAAGCTGCAGTGAGCTGAGATTGTGCCACAGCACTCCAGCCTGGGCAATAGAGCCTGACTCTGTCTCAAAAAAAAAAAAAAAAAAAAGATGGACAAAAGGCATCAGAAGCTCCTGTCCAGGTCTGGCCCTCCCTCGGGTCACTCAGTTCTCCCCCATTCATTCACTCACTCACTCATTCATTCCCACACTCTGCAGCCACTGACTTCAGCTAGCCATGCTGGATGCTAGGACGTAAAGTCCCGGCCCTCAAGGCCAGTCCATCTCAGTGGCATCTAGACATGCACAGAGATGACCAGGGAGCCCTTGAGGGACAGAGAGGCACACCCTGCCAATCCCACCTGGTGGCTGCGTGGAGGAGGGCACAGGTGTGGCCTTGAAGGATGGATAAGGGGCTGGGAGGGCGTTAGGGGCATTCCAAGGGGCAGGCACGGAGCTGGAGGCTCTGCCGGGCACACCCACAGGGTGGTAATGGCTGGAGGGTGACACTGACCCTCCCATGGACCACAGTGTGTGGCCTTGGCAGCCCAGCTCTTAAGGGGACAAAAATTAAGGGGAAAACAGACTTGGGGACAATGACCTTGAGCCATGAAATGATGTCCAATGCCCCCTGTGCCACCTGACATCAGCCTGATTAATGAACAAACAGAAGGGGAAGCAGGGGACCTGTGTGTCCCTCTCTCTGTTTTTCTGTCTTTCTCCATGTCCCCTCTCTTATGTCTCTCATGCTATCTCTTGTCCTTGTTTTTAACTCTGACACGCCATGGGAACTTGGCTCACTTCCTAGAGGGAAGCTGTCTGCATTGGCCCAGAGATGGGCACCACCGTATCCCAATAAACACAAGATAAAATCAGAAAGCTGGCGTCAGTTCCAGAGCTGGGCTCAGTGGGGAAAAGGAAAAAAAGAAACAGAAATAAGAGCGGGGAAAGAGCAGGGTCTGGATGCGGTGGCTCACATCTGTAATCCCAGCGCTTTGTGAGGCCTAGGCGGGAAGATCACTTGAGCCCAGAAGTTCAAGACCAGCCTGGGCAACATAGGGAGACCCCATCTCTAAAAAAGTTTTAAAAATTAACTGGGCATGGTAGTGTGCATCTGTGGTCCCAGCTACTCAGGAGGCTGAGGTGGGAGGATTGCTTGAGCCCAGGAGGTTGAGGCTGCAGTGAGCTTTGATTGCATCACTGCACTCCAGCCTGGGCAACAGAGCAAGACCCTGAGACCTTGTCGAAAGAAAGAAAGAAAAGAAAGGAAGGAAGGAAGGAAGGAAGGAAGGAAGGAAGGAAGAAGGAAGGAAGGAAGGAAGGAAGGAAGGAAAAGAAAGAAAGGGCCGGGCGCGGTGGCTCAAGCCTGTAATCCCAGCACTTTGGGAGGCCGAGACGGGCGGATCACGAGGTCAGGAGATCGAGACCATCCTGGCTAATACGGTGAAACCCCGTCTCTACTAAAAAGTACAAAAAACTAGCCGGGCGAGGTGGCGGGCGCCTGTACTCCCAGCTACTCAGGAGGCTGAGGCAGGGCGTGAACCCAGGAGGCAGAGCTTGCAGTGAGCTGAGATCCGGCCACAGTACTCCAGCCCGGGCGACAGAGTGAGACTCCGCCTCAAAAAAAAAAAGAAAAGAAAAAGAAGAAAGAAAGAGAGAGAGAGAGAGAAAGGAAGGAAGAAGGAAAGGGAAAGAAAGAGAGAAAAGGAAGGAAGGAAGAAGGAAAGAAGGAAGGAAGGAGAGAGGGAGGGGAAGGAAGGAAGGGGAAAGAAGGAAGGAGAGAGAAAGAGAGGAAGGAAGGAGGGAGGGAGGGAAGGGAAGGAAAGGGGAGAGGAGGGAGAAAAGAAAGAAAAAAGAACAAGTGGATATCAGGGGACAGAAACCATTCGCGGCCCATCCCCTGAAATTGGCAGATGCAGAGGGAGTCAGCCCGGAACCCCCTCCGCTGCTGACTGTGCCCCAGCACTGTCTCCACACCCCAGCTCTTCCTCCAGACACCCAGCCATCCACTGCAGCAGGAGCCCAAGTGCCCCAAGGGGACGACTGTTGGAAACCAGGCAGCTCTCCACTCACCCACACAGTGTGTCTCTGCACCCCCTTTTTGACATGGGAGCCGGGGCTCTCTTGGAAATGCGGGTTTACCTGAGGGGTCTGAAGACTTGGGCAGTGGGGGGATGTGAAGCCTCGGGGAGGGAATCAGCTTGTCCAAGAGTCTGGGGCAGTGAGTGGGTGGGAGCTACCTGGTCTGATCCCATCAAAGCAACCTTCCTGGGGGATATTTCCATTGCAGCTCACAAAAAGGCAAGGGCTGCCGGGCGCGGTAGCTCACGCCTGTAATCCCAGCACTCTGGGAATCCAAGGCGGGTGGATCACGAGGTCAGGAGATCGAGACCATCCTGGTTAACATGGTGAAATCCCGTCTCTACTAAAAAAAAAAAAAAAAAAAAAAAAAAATTAGCCGGGCGTGGTGGCACACTCCTGTAGTCCCAGCTACTCAGGAGGCTGAGGCAGGAGAATGGCGTGAACCCGGGAGGCAGAGCTTGCAGTGAACCGAGATCGCGCCACTGCATTCCAGCCTGGGTGACCAAAAAAAAAAAAAAAATGGGCCGGGCGCGGTGGCTCAAGCCTGTAATCCCAGCACTTTGGGAGGCCGAGACGGGCGGATCACGAGGTCAGGAGATCGAGACCATCCTGGCTAACACAGTGAAACCCCGTCTCTACTAAAAATACAAAAACTAGCCGGGCGAGGTGGCAGGCGCCTGTAGTCCCAGCTACTCGGGAGGCTGAGGCAGGAGAATGGCGTAAACCCGGGAGGCGGAGCTTGCAGTGAGCTGAGATCCGGCCACTGCACTCCAGTCCGGGCGACAGAGCGAGACTCCGCCTCAAAAAAAAAAAAAAAAAAAAGGGCCGGGCGCGGTGGCTCAAGCCTGTAATCCCAGCACTTTGGGAGGCCGAGACGGGCGGATCACGAGGTCAGGAGATCGAGACCATCCTGGCTAACACAGTGAAACCCCGTCTCTACTAAAAATACAAAAACTAGCCGGGCGAGGTGGCAGGCGCCTGTAGTCCCAGCTACTCGGGAGGCTGAGGCAGGAGAATGGCGTAACCCGGGAGGCGGAGCTTGCAGTGAGCTGAGATCCGGCCACTGCACTCCAGTCGGGCGACAGAGCGAGACTCCGCCTCAAAAAAAAAAAAAAAAAAAGAGGCAAGGGCTATGGTTTGAGAGAGAGGTCTCTCTAGGGTCCCAGCCACCCTGCCGTGGGGGGCCCTTCCCAAGTAGGACACCCCAGGCAGAGGGGGTGACTTCCCCTTGCTCCCAGGACCCGCAGGTGAGCTCCTGGCTGAAATGCAGACTGTCCCCAGATGCCCCTGGGGACTCATAGGGATTTGGGCAACTCTGTTGCAGAGGCCGGAGCCCCTGCTTGCTGGACGGGTTTGAGTTATGCGGTCAGGCCCAAGGCCCCGGGTCTCCAGGATGGCACATGAGGGCTCACACCAGCTGCTCCCTGGCACCCTTCTCCCACTTCCCACCCCTTCTCCTGGAGCCCCAGTCCTCTGGTCCTCCAAGCTCAGCTTCAAACGCCTTCTTCAAATGCTTTCACCACTTCTGTCTCTTCCACCTTGAGTGGTTTGTCAACCTCCGAATCATCTCAAATATCTTGGGATTACAGGCACCCACCACCTGTAATCCCAGAACTTTGGGAAGCTGAGGTGGGTGGATCACTTGAGGTCAGGAGTTCAAGACCAGCCTAGCCAATATGGCAAAACCCCCGTCTCTACTAAAAATACAAAAATTAACTGGCCGTGGTGGTGGGTGCCTGTAATCCCAGATATTTGAGATATTCTGCTGGGTGAGCCTGCAGAGCCCCGTTAGTGACCGAGCTGGTGCAGAGACCCTGCTCAGGACAACACCCCTGCCTAGGACTCCCACATCTCTGGCCCCAGCAGCAGCGCTGGGGGGTTCCCTTATCTTCCTCCACTCCTACCCAGGCTTCCTCAGCAGGAGACGAGGCAGGACATTTCCACTCCCTTTCTGGAAGGTTCAAAAGGTTAATGAGAGCTAAGCACGTATGAACTTCTGGGAAGAGAGGAACCTGGGTCTGGGCTGACGGCCAAGGGTGGGGTGGGCGATGGCCCCTCTGGTCACGGAGCCTGTCCACCCGCTGCCCAGGGCCCTGCCTTGACCCCTCTGACCAGCCACCGAGCCCCAGAGGGGTCTCCATGAATGTCAGAGACATTGACTGGAGGCCTTGTCTCCAGTGGGAGACCCCCTTCTCTTCCCACCGTGGGCCGGTTCCAGCCTGGGCGGTCCAGAAAGTGACCTCTCAGGGCCTGGGAAGGGTGTGACCAATGGGCCTTGGTTGTACTCAAGTCATCTGCCTTGGGTCTAAGGTTGGGGTAAATGGAAGGGCTCACCTGGACCCTGGAGGGACACCAGGCTCATGCTAAGGTCCCAAGATGTGAAAAGCTTTCCCCAGGCCCAAGCAGAGAAACTGGACCTTGAAGCTACATCTCCGGACCTAGTCCTCAAAGCGGGAGACATTTGCCTCTAAGCTGTTCTCTCCCACCCCACCTTTCTGTGAGCCCCTGGTTCCCTGTTGTCCACATCAAGCTGTGTGCTGGGTACTGGATGCAGAAATAGCTTGACCACAGTCCCTGTTCTGGGGGTGAGGGGGTGGCCAGGCCACAGAGGGATGAACCCCAAGCAGTCCCAAAGTGCCATGACAGAAGCTCTCGGGGCCTGGGTGTGATGGTTCATGCCTATAATCCCAGCACTTTGGGAGGCCAAAAGTGGGTGGATCACTTGAGGTCAGGAGTTCGAGACCAGCCTGGCCAATAAGGTAAAAGTCCATCTCTACTAAAAAAATAAATAAATAAATAAGTAAATAAATACAACAATTAGTCAGGCATAGTGGCATGCACCTATAATCCCAGCTACTTGGGAGGCTGAGGCAGGAGAATCGCTTGAACCCAGGAGGCAGAGGTTGCAGTGAGCTGAGATTGTTCCACTATACTCCAGCCTGGGTGACAGAGCGAGACTCCGTCTCAAAAAAAAAAAAAAAAGAAAGAAAGAAAAGAAAAGAAAAGGAAAAAAAAGAGAGAGAGAAGCTCTCAGCCTACAGGAAAGGGCTCCCTCCTTGTTGGCCAACCCAGTGGGGCCTTCAGCAGTGACAGGTGTGCCCTGGGCCCACCAGGATAGGAGCGGGGGTCAGGAGGGCTGCCCTGCTTTGCAAAACAGAGGCTGACAGATCTGAAGTTTCTGTTACTGGGGGAATAGAGGCAGGTGAAGGAGACATGTGGTAGGTCCCCTGGGAAGGTGAAGGGAACACGTGTGAAATACTCGGAAAGGCACAGTAAGAACCAGCCTGTTTAGAATCCAGTGTTCTACATCTGCCCTAGGCCCCAGTAATTCTGCTTCTAGGCATTTCCGCAAGAGAAATGAGCACTGAGCCTCCCAAAAGACATGCACTTGGGAGGCCAAGGGGAGCAGATCACTTGAGGTCAGGAGTTCAAGACCAGCCTGGCCAACATGGCAAAACCCTGTCTCTACTAAAAATACAAAAATTAGCTGGGCGTGGTGGTGGGCACCTGTAATCTCAGCTACTCAGGAGGCTGAGACAGGAGAATCACTTGAACCCAGGAGGTGGACGCTGCATTGAGCCGAGAACTGCCATTGCACTCCAGCCTGAGCCACAGAGCGAGACTCCATCTAAAAAAAAAAAAGAAAAAAAGAAAAAAAGACACGTGCAAGAACATTCAGATCAGGGTTCTTCATAACAGACCCAAATAGGAAACAACAGACATTCATCCACAGGCCAGTGAAGAGGCAAGCTGTGGAGCCTCCGCCTACACCATAGAATGCTATTCAGCAACATGGGTGACTCCCCTGCACATAACATTGGCAAAGAAGCCAGGCACCAGCGAATGTACACTGTAGGATTCTATTTATATAAAGAGCAAAAGCAGACGGGAGGGCCGGGCGGGCACAGTGGCTCACGCCTGTAATCTCAGCACTTTGGGAGGCCAGTTCGGGGGGTGCGGGTGGTGAATTGCTTGAGCCCAGGAGTTTCAGACCAGCTTGGGCAACATAGCAAGACCCCATCTTAAAAAAAATAATAAAAAAAAATAGCCAGGTGTGGTGGTGCAGGCCTATCATCCCAGCTACTCCGGAGGCTGAGGCAGGAGGATCACTTGAGCCCAGAAGTTGGAGGCTGCAGTGAGCTGTGATTGCAGAGTGAGACCCTATCTCAAAAAAGCAGGTGGGAGTAATCTATGGCAATAAATTGGGATAGAAGTTATTCCCAGAGGTGGTGGTGACGGGTATGGGACACAAGGAAGCCGCCTGGGGCTGGGAATGTTCTTGTTCTTGATCTGGGAGATGGTGATGCAGTTGTAGGCCCGTGTAAGACTTCCTTGAGCTGTCCACATAAAATTTGTGCACTTTAGCTGAATGTAGTGGCTTACACCTGGAATCCTAGCACTTTGGGAGGCTGAGGTGGGAAGATGGCTAGAGGCCAGGAGTTCGAGACCAGCCTGGGCAACATAGCGAGACCCCTGACTCTAAAAAGAAATTTTTTTTTAATTATCTGAGCGTGCTGGCATGAACCTGTAGTCCCAACTACTTAGGAGGCCAAGGTGGAAAGATTGCTTAGACCCAGGAGATTGAGGCTGCAGTAAGCTATGATCGTACCACTTCACTCCAGCCTGGGCAACAGAGCGAGACCCTATCTCAAAAAATAAATAAATAAATACAGTTCTCTGTATGCAAAATGTCCATGTCTATCCAGCAGACATCCATGGAATAGTCCGGAGAACTGTGGGTTAGCAAGACACTGGGTGGCGTCAGGCACTGCAGGGATGGGGGAACAGCCACATAGAAGATCCCAGGCAGAGCCAAGGCAGAGATGCAGGGGGATGGTGGGGGGCCTACTGGGGGGCAGCTAAGTGGTTGCGGGACACCAGTGATCCAAGGGCTGGGGGCATCTAGAGGCGAGGGTTCCCATTACCCACAGTGCCCAGGATCTGTGGGAGTAGTGGATGGGGGGAGTAGTGGATGGGCAAGAGCCAGGCTGAAAACCAAGAGCCGTCACCTCCACCCTCCCGTGCCCCCACTGTGGCTCCATCCTGGCTCCTGGTTCTCATCAGCTGAGCCAGGGCCCTTTCCCCGGCTGAGGGTGGCCATGGCGCCAGAAGCCATGACAGGTTTACGTTCCAGCCGCAGCTGCGCTGGCCCCATCCCAAGTCCCCTCACTCGCACACACATTTTTCTCCTTGTGGAGTCAGAAGAGGCCTGGCCAGGTCCTGCATAGGGATCTCGAGGCGAGAGTCCTTTTGGAATCACGCTGTCTCCCCCAGCCCTGGGCCATCTCTGCTTGGGGAGTGCCCTCAGAGCTGCACCTGGCCCCTTTCCCCCACTTCCCAGCCCTTTCTCCTGTTCTTTCTCCCAGCCCCATCCCTTCTCCTTCAAGCCCAGCTCTCCACTGAGACTGTCTCCAGTCTCCAGTCTCAGTGGGAACAGTGTGTCCTTGGTTGCTCCCAGAGTCTATGGCAGAGATATGGACCCAAGACGCTGGACTCCCAGCTTTGGGCTGGCAGGTAACACCCACTCCTGATGCTTCAAAGTGTTTCTCACTTTGAGAGGGGCAGTAGTTTTCACCCACAGGGGCGGGAGCTGAGCGGATTAAGGGACTGCAGCTCCACGAGGCCTCAGAGAAAAGGGTACGGGGGGACGCAGTGACTCACACCTCTAATCCCAGCACTTCGGGAGGCCGAGGCAGGAGGATCGCTTGAGTCCAAGAGTTGGAGACCAACCTGGGCAACACAGTGAGACGTCATCTTTGCAAAAAATTTAGAAGTTTTTTTTCTTTTTCTTTTCTTTTATTTATTTTTTAAATTATTATTTTTTGAGACAGAGTCTTACTTTGTCACTCAGGCACTCTGTCATCTCAGCTCACTGCAACCTCCACCTCCCAGGGTCAAGTGATTCTCATGCCTTAGCCTCTGGAGTAGCTGGGATTACAGGCATGAGCCATCAGGCCCAGCCCTCCAAAAAGAAAAACAACAACAACAACAACAACAACAATTTTGGCCAGGTGCGGTGGCTCACGCCTGTAATCCCAGCACTTTGGGAGGCCAAGGCAGGAGGATCACTTGAGGTCAGTAGTTGGAGACCAGCCTGGCCAACATGGTGAAACCCCATCTCTGCTAAAAAGACAAAAAAATTAGCTGGGCATGGTGGCAGGTGTCTGTGATCCACTTGGGAGGATGAGGCAGGAGAATTGCTTGAACCTGGGAGGCAGAGGATACAGTGAGCCAAGACCACGCCACTGCACTCCAGCCTGGGCAACAGAGCGAGACTCTATGTCAAAAAAAAAAAAAAAAAGAATTAAAAAGAAAGACAAAAGGGAAAGGAGATCATCAGAGTCTGAGACCACACAGAAACTCTCTCTTTACTACAGGGCTGAAGTCCTCCTGGCAGCCATGCCCTGCTCACTTTTGGGATCCCCATGGCCTCAGGGCACGTCCTAAGGTGACACCTGTCACCAGCCCTATGCCTGCCTCTGTCCACCTTCGCCTCTGCTGAAGACCATTCGCAGCCACCCCTGAGATGCCCAAAGGGGACCTGCAACCGCTTCCCACCCCCCGCCACAAGGGGTCCCTGGGAAAACTGGGGGCAACATTCCCCCACTCCCACCCCTACTTCAGTCTGGGTGTTCAGAGTAGCCCTTTCTGTTTCTGAATTTTCTTTTTTTCCTTTTGGAGACGGAGTCACGCTCTGTCACCAAGGCTGGATTGCAGTGGTGCAACCTCAGCTCACTGCAACCTCCGCATCCCAGGTTCAAGCGATTCTCACACCTCAGCCTCCCAAGTAGCTGGGATAATAGGTTCATGCCACCACTCCCGACCTCTGAATTGCCTCTCTTTTATATATATATTTATTTTTTTGAGATAGGGTTTTGCTCTTGTTGCCCAGGCTGGGGTGTAATGTCTCTATCTCGGCTCACTGCAACCTCCACCTCCCAGGTTCAAGCAATTCTTGTGCCTCAGCCTCCCGAGTAGCTGGGATCACAGGCACCTGCCACCACACCTGGCTAATTTTTCGTATTTTTCAGTAGAGACAGGATTTCAATATGTTGGCCAGGCTGGTCTCAAACTCCTAACCTCAGGTGATCCACCTGCCTTGGCCTCCCAAAGTGTTGGGATTACAGGCATGAGCCTGAATTTTCTCTTTCTGATTTCCTGTCTCTCTCTGCCTCTGACTGTGTTTCTCCATCTGTTTCTCTCTGTCTGTCTTTCTTTCTCTCGGAGCAGGGTCTTTCTTTCTGACCTCTGTGGGGCTGGGGGCTGTGCTAGGAGTCTGGGGGCTGTGCTAGGAGGGGGTTGAATTTGTCATTGTGACTTTGCAGTTCCTTATCTATGAAGTGGATGGGACACCAGCATTTAGTCCCAGAGTCCTTGGTGAGGACCTGGTGTGTTGAGGCTGGTGCAGAGTTAAGGGTTCAGTCCATGATTTCTGCATCCATGAAAGGGGGATGGTGAGGCTGGGCATGGTGGCTCATGCCTGTAGCCCTAGCATTTTCGGAGGCCAAAGCGGGCAGATGACTTGAGGTCAGGAGTTCGAGACCAGCCTGGCCAACATGGCAAAACCCTGTCTCTACTAAAAATACAAAAATTAGCAGGGCACAGTGGCTCACGCCTGTAATCCCAGCACTTTGGGAGGCCGAGGCAGGCAGATCACTTGAGGTCAGGAGTTCGAGACCAACCTGGCCAACACGGCGAAACTCTGTCTCTATTTAAAATACAAAAATTGGCCGGGCGTGGTGGCTCAAGCCTGCAATCCCAGCACTTTGGGAGGCCGAGACGGGCGGATCACGAGGTCAGGAGATCGAGACCATCCTGGCTAACACGGTGAAACCCCGTCTCTACTAAAAAATACAAAAATCTAGCCGGGCGAGGTGGCGGGTGCCTGTAGTCCCAGCTACTCGGGAGGCTGAGGCAGGAGAATGGCGTAAAATCCGGGAGGTGGAGCTTGCAGTGAGCTGAGATCCGGCCACTGCACTCCAGCCTGGGCAACAGAGCGAGACTCGGTCTCAAATAAATAAATAAATAAATAAAATACAAAAATTAGCAGGATGTGGTTGCACACACCTGTAATCCCAGCTACTTGGGTGGCTGAGGCAGGAGAATCACTTGAACCTGGCAGGCAGAGGTTGTAGTGAGCCGAGATTGCGCCATTGCACTCCAGCCTGGGCCACAGAGCGAAACTGTCTCAAAAAAAAATGGGGGGGTGGGGTGGATGGTGAGAACAGCCCCTGCTCCTCTGTGGGGATTAGCGTGAGGACATCCTGAGTGCTTGCCCCAGGGAGGTGCCCTCTGCAGTCTGGTGACCAAGTGGCTCACCAGCACGCTGTGCTCCCAGTCACTCTGTGGGGTACAGCCACCATTGCCCCACTCTACAGATTAGGCAGATGAAGCCCAGAGAGGCTGAATAACTGGCTCACAGTCACACAGCAGGTCCTATCATAGCAGTGGAGGTAGGATTTGAACTCACTTGTCTGGCTCCAGAGCCTACGATCCTCACTGTGGACCTCGTTTTTTTGTGGGTTTTGCTTTTTGTTTTTAGAGACAGGGTCTTGCTCTATCACCCAGGCTGGAGTGCAGTGGCACAGTCACAGCTCACTGCAGCCGTGACCTCTGAGCTTAAGCGATCCTCCCACCTCTGCCTCTTGAGTAGCTGGGACTATAGGTGTGCACCACCATGCTTGGCTAATTTTTTTATTTTTCGTAAAGGCAGGGTCTCACTATGTAGCCCAGGCTGGTCTTGAACTCCAGGCTTCAAGCAATCCTCCGCCTTGGCCTCCCAAAGTACTGGGATGACAGGCATTGAGCCACCAAGCCCAGCCTGTGGACCTTGGCTTTAAAACTGTTATTCAATGGTATCTGTCTTACTGGTGCAATAGGGGTGTCAAGATTGGTGGGATGGCGGGGGGTAAGCTGGGGATAGAGCCCCATCTGGCCTCTGATGCCTCCCAGCCGGCCCCCCTGGCCAGCCAAGACTTTTTTTTTTTTTTTTTTTTTTTCCGAGACGGAGTCTTGCTTTGTCACCCATGCTAGAATGCAGTGGCATGATCTCGACTCACTGCAACCTCTGCCTCCCGGGTTTAAGCAATTCTCTGCCTCAGCCTCCCGAGTAGCTGGAATTACAGGCACCTGCCACAACGCCAGACTAATTTTTATATTTTTGGTAGAGACGGGGTTTAACCATCTTGACCAGGCTGGTCTTGAACTCCTGACCTCGTGATCCACCCGCCTTGGCCTCCCAAAGTGCTGGGATTACAGGCATGAGCCACTGCTCCCGGCCAGAACTTCTTAACATACAGCTGTCACTTGGCCCAGAGCCTGCCAGGGATCCTTGTGTCCCTGGCTCCCGTGCCCAGCTTTTGTGGGTTCACAGCTGGGCTCCTCTGGCCTTCAGAGAGGGCCGCCCTTGCCACCCTCTGCACCTGCCACACAGCTTCCTCCTCATCCCTGCTCCTGCCTCCTATCCATTTTTGTGGGCTTCTCCTCCTCCAACAATGCCTCCGGTGTCGTTCTTCCAGGACCTGCCTCCTCCCAGAAGTCCTCTCTGGGGGCTCTGGACCGTGGCACAGCAGGACAGGCACCAGGAGCCACTGTCAGAGTCTGATGGGTGAAGACGGAAGTGGCTCAGGAGTATTTCCTTCGGGCAGTGACAATTTTTTCCAGGAGGGGTGTGAGGCCTCCAGCTCCTAAAACTCCTCGAAGTTGGCCGGGCGCGGTGGCTCAAGCCTGTAATCCCAGCACTTTGGGAGGCCGAGATGGGTGGATCACGAGGTCAGGAGATCGAGACCATCCTGGCTAACACGGTGAAACCCCGTCTCTACTAAAAAATACAAAAAACTAGCTGGGCGAGGTGGCGGGTGCCTGTAGTCCCAGCTACTCGGGAGGCTGAGGCAGGAGAATGGCATAAACCCCGGAGGCAGAGCTTGCAGTGAGCTGAGATCCGGCCACTGCACTCCAGCCTGGGCGACAGAGCGAGACTCCGTCTCAAAAAAAAAAAAAAAAAAGTTATAAAATTATTTTCAATTGCTTTATACAGTCAAAATATATGTACAAAGTTGGGGTATAGGTGCATTTTTTTTTATTCTGGTAAAAAACACATAAGGTTTACCATCTTAACTATTTTATTTATTATTATTATTATTATTATTATTTTGAGACGGAATCTCACTCTGTCTCCCGGCTGGAGTGCAGTGGTGCCATCTGGGCTCACTACAACCTCCGCTTCCCGGGTTCAAGCGATTCTCCTGCCCCAGCCTCCCCGAGTAGCTGGGACTACAGGCACCCACCACCACGCCCAGGTAATCTTTGTATTTTTAGTAGAGACGGGGTTTCACCATGTTGGCCAGGATGGTCTCGATCTCTTGACCTCGTGATCTGCCCGTCTCAGCCTCCCAAAGTGCTCGGATTACAGGTGTGAGCCCGGCCTTATTTCTTTGTTTTTTAAAATTGTATTTTTTGGCTGGGCGCGGTGGCTCAAGCCTGTAATCCCAGCACTTTGGGAGGCCGAGATGGGCGGATCACAAGGTCAGGAGATCGAGACCATCCTGGCTAACATGGTGAAACCCCGTCTCTACTAAAAAATACAAAAAACTAGCCGGGCGAGGTGGCGGGCACCTGTAGTCCCAGCCACTCGGGAGGCTGAGGCAGGAGAATGGCGTGAATCCGGGAGGTGGAGCTTGCAGTGAGCTGAGATCCGGCCACTGCACTCCAGCCCGGGCGACAGAGCGAGACTCCGTCTCAAAAAAATAAAAAAATAAAAAAATAAAATAAAATAAAATAAAATTGTATTTTTTTTCTCATGTTGCCCAGGCTGGTCTTGAACTCCTGGGCTCAAGTGATCCACCCGCCTCAGCCTCCCAAAGTGCTGGGATTACAGGCATGAGTCACCACACCCAGCACATCTGAAGTTTTTTTATTTTTTAATTTTTTGACGAGGTCTCTCTTTGTCGCCCAGGCTGGAATACAGTGGCACCATCTCAGCTCACCACAACCTCCATCTCTTGTGTTCAAGCGATTCTCCTGTCTCAGCCTCCCGAGTAGCTGGGACTACAGACGCCCGCCACCACGCCCAGCTAATTTTTATATTTTTAGTAGAGACAGGGTTTCACCATGTTAGTCAGGCTGGTCTCGAACTTCTGACCTCAGGTGATCCACTCACCTCAGTCTCCCAAAGTGCTGGGATTCCAGGTGTGAGCCACCGCGCCCGGCCCATCTTCACTATTTTTAAGTGGCCAGCACAGTAGTATTAACTATACGTGCATTGTTGTGCAACAGACCTCTGAAACTTTTTCACCTTGCAGAACTGAAACCCTATACCCAACAAACAACTCCCTTTCCCTGCCCCGCTCCAGCCCCGGAAAACTTCTACTCTCCTTTCTGTTTCTGTGAATTTTACTATTCCAGATACCTCCCGTAAGTGGAAGCAGCCAGTATTTGTCTTTCTTTGTAACTGACTCATTTCACTTAGCATCATGTCTTCAAGTTTCATCCATGTTTTAGCATGTGTAAGAATCTCCTTCCTTGCTTTTTTGTTGTTGTTGTTTGTTTGTTTGTTTTGAGACAGTTTCACTCTTGTCGCCCAGGCTGGAGTGCAATGGTGCGATCTTGGCTCACTGCAACCTCCCCCTCC
This sequence comes from Trachypithecus francoisi, assembly GCF_009764315.1. NCBI lineage: Eukaryota > Metazoa > Chordata > Mammalia > Primates > Cercopithecidae > Trachypithecus > Trachypithecus francoisi. Next base: position 117,514,304 of record NW_022681469.1, on the reverse strand, counting down.
CAGATTCAAGCAATTCTCCTGCCTCAGCCTCCCGAGTAGCTGGGATTACAGGTATGTGCCACCACACCTGGCTAATTTTTGTATTTTTAGTAGATACGGGGTTTCGCCATGTTGGCCAGGCTGATCTCGAACTCCTGACCGCAGGTGATCCTCCCACCTCGGCCTCCCAAAGTGCTGGGATTACAGGTGTGAGCCACCACACCTGGCCTTGTTTTTGTTTTTGTTTTTGGAGACCGAGTTTTGCTCTGTCGCCCACACTGGAGTGCAATGGTGCGATCAAATCTCACTGCAGCCTCCACCTCCTAGGCTCAAGCAGTCTTCCTGCCTCACCCTTCTGAGTAGCTCGAACTGCAGGCACACACCACCATGCCTGGCTAATATTTTTATTTTTCATAGCAAAGGGGTCTCATTATGTTGCCCTGGCTGGTCTTGAACTCCTGGCCTCAAGTGATCCTCCCATCTCAGCCTCCCAAAGCGCTGGGATCATAGGCATGAGCCACTGTGTCTGGCCTCACTTTTTCTTTCAACGACACTGACCTATTGTGAATATCAAAAGCATGCACTGAAACTCAAGAGCTGCCTCCTCTCCTGTGCCAGGGTGCACCATGACTTTTGTGAGCCCTAGGCATGTTTGACTTACATGGGTTAAGATATTCAAATGTGGCCAGGCACGGTGGCTCATGCCTGTAATCCTAACACTTTGGGAGGCTGAGGTGGGCAGCCTCCCAAGTAGCTGGGATTACAGGCATGCGCCACCACGCCCAGCTAATTTCTGTATTTTTAGTCGATACGGGGTTTCACCATGTTGGCCAGGCTGGTCTTGAATTCCTGAGCTCAGATGATCTGCCCGCCTTGGCCTTCCAAAGTGTTGGGAATACAGGTATGAACCACCGTGCCTGGCTGTTTTTATGCCCACCAGAGACTGGTGTGTCTGGACTAAATGGTGGAGCCAGGACTAGGCTTCCCTCCTGGCCCCACCCTCTGACTCACCCCCTCCCAAGAGAGCAGTTTCTGGGAATGTGCTAAAAACTTGGCTTACTTCCCTGGCTGAATCCTGTGTTAAGGATGTTCTCCCCCAGGAGTCCCCGAGCTCACAGGCTGTGCTCCCATAGGGAGGGATGATGGAGATGAGAAGGGGAGGGTTTCGTGTGCCCTTAGGGGCTGGGGCTACAGCAGAATGGCAGGTGTTGAAAACAGCCCAGCAGCTCCCAGGCAGGGAGTCTTCTTTTTTTTTTTTTTCTTTTGAGACAGAGTCTCACTCTGTCGCCCAGGCTGGAGTGCAGTGGCCCAATCTCGTCTCACGGCAGCCTCCGCCTCCTGGGTTCAAGTGATTCTCCTGCCTCAGCCACCTGAGTAGCTGGGACTACAGGCACATGCCACCATGCCCGGCTAATTTTTTGTGTTTTTAGTAGAAACGGGGATTTCACCATGTTGGTGAGGCTGGTCTCGAACTCGTGACCACCACCAAGCGATCCACCTGCCTCGGCCTCCCAAAGTGCTGGGATTACAGGAGTGAGCCACTGTGCCCGGGACCACTGAGCCACGTTCCTTCTGAAATGGAGTGTGCTGTAGGATTCTTGGCATGTCACAGGAATCTCAGGCAAATAGAGGTGATTATCTACCCAAAAGGGTGTCATGAGAATCAAATGAAAAAACCATGTGGGTGCCAGGAGTCCAGGGGACATCTGGTGTGTACTAAAGGCTGTCATCTGGGATATGACATGGAGAAATTCCCTTTTTAAATTAATTTATTTTTAAATGTTTATTTATTTTTGAGACAAGGTCTCCCTTTGTCACCCAGGCTGGAGCACAGTGGTGCAATCTCAATTCACTGCAACCTTCATGTCCTGGGTTCAAGCAATTCTCGTGCCTCAACCTCCTGAGTAGCTGGGATTATAGCAAGCACCACCATGCCCAGTTAACTTTTTGCATTTTTAGTACAGACAGGGTTTTACCATGTTGGCCAAGCTGGTCTTGAACTCCTGACCTCAAGTAATCTGGCTGCCTCGGCCACCCAAAATTCTGGGATTATAGGCGTGAGCAGCTGTACCTGGCATTGTTTGTTTATTTTTGTTTGTTCTTTCTTTTGTTCTTTTTTTTTTTTTTGAGATAAGGTCTCGGCCGGGCGCGGTGGCTCAAGCCTGTAATCCCAGCACTTTGGGAGGCCGAGATGGGTGGATCATGAGGTCAGGAGATCGAGACCATCCCGGCTAACCCGGTGAAACCCCGTCTCTACTAAAAAATACAAAAAATACCGGGTGCGGTGGCTCAAGCCTGTAATCCCAGCACTTTGGGAGGCCGAGGCGGGTGGATCACGAGGTCAGGAGATCGAGACCCTCCTGGCTAACACGGTGAAACCCCGTCTCTACTGAAAATACAAAAAACTAGCCGGGCGCGGTGGCGGCGCCTGTAGTCCCAGCTACTCGGAGGCTGAGGCTGGAGAATGGCGGGAACCCGGGAGGCGGAGCTTGCAGTGAGCCGAGATTGCGCCACTGCACTCCAGCCTGTGCGACAGAGCGAGACTCCGTCTCAAAAAAAAAAAAAAAAAATACAAAAAACTAGCCAGGCGAGGTGGCGGGCGCCTGTAGTCCCAGCTACTCGGGAGGCTGAGGCAGGAGAAGAGCGGGAACCCAGGAGGCGGAGCTTGCAGTGAGCTAAGATCCGGCCACCGCACTCCAGCCTGGGGGACAGAGTCAGACTCCGTCTCAAAAAAAAAAAAAAAAAGAGATAAGGTCTCGCTCTATCACCCAGGCTGGAGTGCAGTGGCGCAATCACAGCCCAACACAGCCTCCACCTCCTGGGCTCAGGTGATCCTCCCACCTCAGCCTCCTAACTAGCTGGGACTACAGGCTCATGTCACCACTCGTGGCTCCATTTTTGTTTGTTTTGTTTTGTTGTTTGTATTTTTATGTGGAGATGGGGTTTCACAATGTTTCTCAGGCTAGTTTTGAACTCCTGGGCTCAGGCAATCCGCCCACCTCAGCTTCCCAAAGTGCTGGGATTACAGGCATGAGCCACTAGGCCAGGCCTACGTATTTATTTCTTTTCCTTTTTCTTTTTCTTTTTTTGAGATGGAGTCTCACTCTGTCACCCAGTCTGGAGTGCAGTGGCGCGATCTCAGCTCACTGCAAGCTCCGCCTCCCGGGTTCACACCATGCTCCTGCCTCAGCCTCCCGAGTAACTGGGACTACAGGCGCCCGCCACCATGCCTGGCTAATTTTTTGTATATTTAGTAGAGATGGGGTTTCACTGTGTTAGTCAGGATGGTCTCGATCTCCTGACCTCGTGATCCGCCTGCCTCAGCCTCCCAACGTGCTGGGATTACAGGCGTGAGCCACCGTGCCTGGCGTATTTATTTTTTTAAGAGACATGTTCTCACTTTGTCGCTGAGGCCGGAGTGGCGCAATCATAGCTCCCTGCAGCCTCAACCTCCTGGACTCAAGCAATCCTCCTGCCTCAGCCTCCCAAGTCACTGGGACTGCAGGCAAGCACCACGATGATGCCCGGCTAATTTTTTTGTAGAGACGGGGTCTTGCTGTGATGCCCAGGCTTGTCTCAAACTGACATGGAGAAATTTAAGATACTATGGTGAATCTAGCCAACTCTTTGGGCTCCCAAGCACAAGAACCCCCTTTCTCTCTGTCCAGGGGCCTCCTCCTTCTCCCAGCTCCCAGCACAGATGCCAACAATCTGTCGCTGGCTCTCCCAGCCTTGTCGTGAAGAGGGATTTGGAGTATAACAGTTGCAGCAGCAGCACAGGGCGTCCCGTGTTGGTGTGAGATGAGGGGTCTGGTGCCAGGGCCAGCGATGGGGGTGTCTGCACCAAGCCACACGTACAATGTGATGTGGGGCCTTTGTGCCTGGTTCTTGGGAGAGTTTGTGACATACTAGATATCCATCTAACGAACCCTTTTTTGTTTAGCTGGAGCTGGTTCTTGCTGCTTGGAACCAGAAACTGGAAAAGCGTGACACAACAAAGCTAAGTGTGTGGCATCAAGGGTCTACTGCTCTGGAGAAGGGAGAATTTCGTTTGTTTCCATCTGTTTTGTGCAGCTACAATCTAGAAGGGCTGGTGACCAGGTCATTGTGGGGTCTAGAACTCTTGGCAGAGATGGTTGAAGGCTCTGGGAGAGGGAGGGATGAGCTGACTGCACTGTTCTAGGGAGACCAGCTATGGTTTAGGTCCCAAGGGCCTCTCTTGGAAGGCTGAGGTGGGAGGATTGCTCGAGGCCAGGAGTTCGAGACCAGCCTGGGCAACATAGCAAGACCTCATCTCTACAAAAAAAATTTTAAAAATTAGCGTACATGTTGGCTTGTGCCTATAGTCAAAGTTACTTGAGAGGCTGAGGCAGGAGGCTTGCCTGAGGCAAGGAGGTTGAGACCAGCCTGGGCAACATAGTAAGACCTCATCTCTACAAAAAAATTTTTAATTAGCTGTACATGTTGGCTTGTGCCTACAGTCAAAGCTACTTGAGAGGCTGGGCAGGAGGATTGCTTGAGGCCAGGAGTTCAAGACTAGCCTAGGCAACATAGTGAGACGCCATCTGTACAAAAAAATAAGAAGTTAATGGTGCATGGTGGTGTATGCCACGGTCCCAGCTACTCCAGAGGCTGAGGTGGAAGGATCACTTGTGCCCAGGAGGCCAAGGCTACAGTGAGCCATGATCCTACCACTGCACTCCAGCAGGGTCCACAGAGCAAGACTGTATCTCTCTAAAAAAAGAAGAAAAAAAAACAAAAAAGGCCAGGTGTGGTGATTCAAGCCTGTAATCCCAGCACTTTGGAAGGCCGAGGCGGGTGGATCACCTGAAGTCAGGAGTTCAAGACCAGCCTGGCCAACATGGTGAAACCCTGTCTCTACAAAAATACAAACCCTTGCTGAGCATGATGGCAGGTGCCTGTAATCCCAGCTACTTGGGAGGCTGAGGCGGGCGAATTGCTTGAACCCAGGAGGCAGAGGTTGCAGTGAGTTGAGATGGCGCCACTGCACTCCATCCTGGGCAACAAGAGTGAGACTCCATCTAGGAAAGGAAAGGAAAGGAAAAGGAAAAGGAAAGGAAAAGGAAAGGAGAAAGGAAAGGAAAGGAGAAAGGAAAGGAAAGGAAAGGAAAGGGATTATAAGACCGATAACAAGTGGGCTACCAGTACCAGGAGAGCTGACATTCTCCTGAATGTTGGTGGCCCTGTACTCGCAAAGAGCCACCACCTTGGGAAACGTGGCAAATCCAATGGACTTTCTGCATGCACATGTCTTCTGGCCTGGAGATTCCATTTCTAGGAATTTATTATCAACTGCATTTGCTTCCACGCAAAATGTATGAGCCATGCAGTTGTCAGGTAAAAGCAAATGATGGCAACAATCGGTCTGTCCACTAACAGGGAACCCAGACCTGTTGAAGAGAGATGGTATATTTGCCCAATGGCAGAGAGAATGAGCATGAGCATGCTTGCTTGCTTGCTTTCTCTCTCTTTTTTTTTTTTTTTTTTTTTTTTGAGACAGGGTCTAGCTCTGTTGCACAGGCTGGAGTGCAGTGGCACGATCTTGGCTCACTGTAACCTCTGCCTCCTGGGTTCAAGTGATTCTCCTGCCTCAGACTCCCGAGTAGCTGGGACTACAGGCACATGCCACCACGCCCAGCTAATTTTCTGTATTTTTAGTAGAGACAGGGTTTCACCATGTTAACCAGGATGGTCTCGATCTCCCGACCTTGTGATCCGCCCGCCTCGGCCTTCCAAAGTGCTGGGATTACACGCATAAGCCACTGCGCCTGGTCTTTTTTTTTTTTTTTTTTTTTGAGACAGGGTCTTGCAGTGGCGCGATCTTGGCTCACTGCAACCTCTGCCTCCCAGATACAAGCGATTCTCCTGCCTCAGCCTCCTGAGTAGCTGGGACTACAGGCGTGTGCCACCATGGTCAGCTAATTTTTGTATTTTTAATAGAGATGGGGTTTCAGCATGTTGGCCAGGTTGGTCTCAAACTCCTGATCTCAGGCGATTTGCCCACTTCAGTCTCTCAAATTTTTTTTTTTTTTAATCTTTTAAAAGACACATTTTTGGCCAGGCACAGTGGCTCACACCTGTAATCCCAGCATTTTGGGAGGCTGAGGTGGGTGGATTATGTGAGGTCAGGAGTTCAAGACCAGCCTGGCTGACATGGTGAAACCCTGTCTCTACTAAAAATACAAAAATTAGTTGGGTGTGCCAGGCGCCGTGGCTCAAGCTTGTAATCCCAGCACTTTTGGATACTGAGGTGGGCGGATCACCTGAGGTCGGGAGTTCCAGGCCAGCCTGACCAATGTGGAGAAATCCCATCTCTACTAAAAATACAAAATTAGCCGGGCGTGGTGGCACATGCCTGTAATCCCAGCTACTGGGGAAGCTGAGGCAGAAGAATTGCTTGAATCTGGGAGGGGGAGGTTGCGGTGAGCTCAGATTGCGCCATTGCACTCCACCCTGGGTAACAAGAGCAAAAACTCCATCTCAAAAAAAAAAAAAAAGCTGGTATGGTGGTGGGTGCCTGTAATCCCAGCTACTCAGGAGGCTGAGGCAAGAGAATCACTTGAACGGGGGAGGCAGAGGTTGCAGTGAGCTAAAGATCGCACCACTGCACTCCAGCCCGGACAAGAGAGTGAGACTCCATCTCAATACATAAATAAATAAATAAATAAATAAATATAAAAATAAAAGACATTCTCCCTCAGCCGCCAAAATGACTCACAAGGAACTAAGAACACTAGATGCCTGTGGGGGAGAATCTGTGTGGCTGGGTGAGACTTGAGAGACTTACTTTTCTTTTCTTTTTTTTTTTTTTTTTTTGAGACAGAGTTTTGCTCTTGTTGCTCAGGCTGGAGTATAATGGCACGATCTCGGCTCACCACAACCTTCACCTCCCAGGTTCAAGCGATTCTCCTGCCTCAGCCTCCCTGGTAGCTGGGATCACAGGTGCCCGCTACCACGTCCAGCTAATTTTTTTGTATTTTTAGTAGAGACGGGGTTTCACTATGTTGGTCAGGCTGGTCTCGAACTCCTGACCTCAGGTAATCCACCCGCCTCAGCCTCCCAACGTGCTGGCTGGGATTATGGGCGTGAGCCACCGCACCCTGGCTACAGATTTACTTTTCATTGTAATCATTGCAAACTCTATTTTTTGAATTTGATCAAACATGCCTGTACCATACAAATAATAAAATAGGAAAACAATATAACAGAAACTAGAATCTGTGTTAGACACCCCCCCCACACACAAATATATCCTGTGTACTTTGTTTTTTGAGACAGAGTCTCACTCCTTTACTCAGGCTGGAGTACAGTGGCTCGATCTCAGCTCATTGCAACCTCCCTCTCTCAGGTTCAAGCGATTCTCCTGCCTCAGCCTCCCGAGTCACTGGGATTACAGGCACCCACCATCATGCCCAGCTGATTTTTGTATTTTTAGTTGAGATAGGGTTTGGCCGTGTTGGCCAGGCTGGTCTCCAACTCCTGACCTCAGGTGATCTGCCCACCTCAGCCTCCCAAAGTGCTGGGATTACAAGCCTGAGCCAGCACATTTGGCTAATACCTCTTCAATTTGACAACGTGTGCATGTACCATACAAATAACAAAATAGGAAAACGAAGTAACAGAAACTAGAATCTGTGCGAGACAACCCCTTCCCCCCCCCTCCTCCAACACACACATTATCTCCTGTGTACTTTGGTTGGGCAGGTGTTTCTGCTCTCACCACCTACCTCTTTGCAGTCGATGAAACTGAACCAGCTCACAGAAGCTCAGGAAGCTGCCCAGGGTCACCCAGTAAGGGAGTGAGTGGTGAAGCTGGGTCCCGACCCAACTCTGTGGTCATGCTTGCGACAATGCCCTTAGGAGAGCCAGCTCGCCAGGGCCAGTCTCTGCTGTGCAGGGGCCCAGGACTGAACCATGAAGATGGATAATTCCAGAAACTCCGCTCCGGACAGAATCTGTGAGGATCTCGCCCCAGTGGAAAGACCTGCCATAAGGGAGTACTTGGGAGGCCAAGCCTGGCAAGCCTGGCCGGGGTGCTACCTGTGTGACCTCCTGACCTCCAACAGGAAATCTTCCCACTGTGAACCTCATCCAGGTTCCCACTGCGGGGACGCTGGAGGAGTAAATCAGGTGACAATTGAGAAAGCAGCTTCTCCCAAGCAGGTGCACAAAAAATCAAAATAAGAACAGGTCTCTCAAACCCAAATGCCAGTTTCCAAAACCTCTGAGCTGCCTGGGCTCTCTCTGTCTCCTTCTGGGTCCAGGTGGCTGTGATATAAACACTCCTGTTTGCTGTTTGTTACATTCATCAGAACGCTCATTCATTCAACTCACATCCAAGCAGGGCCTTCCACCCGCCAGACTCCGGTGGTCCCGGCGCGGTGGGAACGTGTCCCCCCCTTGCACGCGCTCCCTCCCCAAGGCCCGCGTGTCCCCAGCTTACAGTCAAGAGTCACCCCCCCATCCCCCGGTGCTCGGCGTTCCTCGGTACTCGCGCTCGGACCACACCCGCCGCCCACACGCACCCGCGGCCCAGACCACGTGGCCCGGATTCCCCACCCGCGCCTCCAGGGGCGCCCCGCTAGAGCCACCGCGCGGGCAGTGCCCGCAACCCGGCGAGCGTCAGCGCCTCCGCACAGGCCCCGCCCCTCACACCCCAGACGGCCAATGAGCGCCGCGGCTCCTGCAGGCCCCGCCCCGCTCCGGGGAATCCCGGTCGCGGATTGGCCGGCCCGGGAGCAGTGTACCCACACGTGGGGCGGGGGTGGGGTGAGCGAAGTGGCAGCGAAGCCCCGCCCCCGCCGCCCCGCCCCCGCCTCCCTCCCCGGCCCGCCCCCCGCGGAGCCCAGTGCAGCGCCCGCCGCCCGCCACCCCGGACCCCGGTGTCTGGCTCCCCCCGAGCCGGGACCCCGCGATGGCCAAGCGCAGCTCGCTGTACATCCGCATAGTGGAGGGGAAGAACCTGCCGGCCAAGGACATGTGAGCGCGGCCAGGGGTGGGAGCCCCAACTTTCCGGGGAGGGGCACTGCCCCCCAGGACGCCTGACCTTTCCGGGGTCCACCCACAAGTAGAGCAGCGGAGAGGGTGCGGGAGTGCGGCCGCGGTGGGGCATCGGCGGGGAAAATGGGGACAGTGACATTTGCTGTGAGCACCAGACGGGGTGACAACCGAGGGGGGACGGGAAAAGTGTCACCGAGGGCTGGGGGACTGGGAACTAGGGAGGGGGCGAGAATTTGTCAGCGATCCGCTGCTCACGAGGGGAAGGGGCTTTGATAGGACAGGACGTACCAGGGGAGACGTCTTGGTGATCTGCCCCTGGTGTGTGGTTGGAGGGATGGGGTGTCCCCCTGCAAAGGAAGGGTCTTGATCAGTAGTTCCAGAGCCCTTAATGCCCCTGAGTGTGCACCTGAAGCACATGCTGGGGCCCAGGGGCTGTCCCCGGGCTTCCTGCTGTGCACTTGGGTAGGAGGGACTGGCATGAAAAGTGAGAACAGGTCAGAAGGACAGGACAGGTGCAGGACTGTGGGGGAGGGAAGGAGGGTAGTAACTGTCTCTTGTGCCTTGGGCTTTACACCTGAGCCATCCCGTTAATCCTCGCAACCACCCAGAAAGGCGGTTCTCACTGTTCCATTTTACAGATGAGAAAACTGAGGATCAGAGACGTGAAATGCTGGCTCCAAGTGGCAGGCAGAGCAGGGTCTTGAGTCTAGGGCTTCTAACAGGCACTGACATCTGGGGATTCCCCTGGTCCCTGGCTCGATTTGAGGAGGTTTCAGGGGCCCCTCGTCCCACTCTTCTCAGTAGGTCCCAGGGCTGAGCTGCCTGACCCCTGGTCCCCCATCTTGGTCTTGCCACCACCTTCCTCATGTGCAGGGTTTAGGCAGCTCCCTGCTCCTCAAGCCTCAGTTTCCCCTCTTTAAACTAGGGGTTGAAATCCCTCTAGAGGAAGAGGGGGAAAGCTCAAAGGTCGAGGGGCACTGGCTGCTTGGAGGAGGAGGGTGGGGGGGAGAAGGGGAGCCTGGAGGAAACAGAGTCCAAAGTCTGCGGGGCTGCAGTTCCCCACCCCTGGGGCTCCTCGTCGGGGCGCCCCGGGCTCCTGGATGCAGAGAAGTGGTCAGCGTGGGCGAGGGGGTGGGGCAGGGTGTGAGGCAGGCACTCTGCTCACACATATGTATGGTGGCCCCTGTGAGCTTCCCAGCACGCTCAGCGCGCCACCACCGAGAGCAGTGCCAGTTCCAGGCCCCCTGGGTCTGATGAGGCCCAGCTCAGCAGTTACCATGACAATGGGGAAGGGAGGGCGGTGGGCAGCCCTAGGTGGGTTTCTGTGCTTGGAGGGAGATGGAGTGGGAGCTGCCAGTGAGGTCTGTGGGCTGGGAAGGCAGAGGAGCTCCGAGAAGGGTCTCAGCCTCCAGGCCCAGCCTTTAAGCACCCTCCACCCCCTGCCACCACTGGCACTAGGAACTAGGTCATCTTGGCCTCTTCTGGCTGGTGACGGCTGGGAGGAGCAGCCCCTCCGTCTGTCGCCTCCCTCCTCATCCCCACAGCAGCTGGCCCTAGTGCCTGGCTCCAGGCTCTCTCCAGCCTAGGGCAGCGGAACTCTTGGGGTATGCCTACCTGGGAGCCCAGTGCCTGGTTCCCTGCCCAGTGCTTTGCCTCTGAGCAAAGGGGCTCCGTCTACAGTGGAGGGGTGCTTCGGAATCTCGCTCCTCACCGTGTCCCCCTGCCTGCCCTACTCACGTCTCCCTTGCAACCCCCCTATCTTCCCCTGTGGCTGGCATACACAACTCTGACCTGTCAGCCACCTCTTTAACCATCCCATAAACAGTCCCTCACATTTGGGTTACTACCCTTCACATCTCTGCCTTCGCCCATGTGTGGGGACTTCTGTCTTCAAGCACGCCGATTCACTCCTCCAGAAAACTCCCATTCATCCTTCAGGACCCCTCTCAAACTTCTCCGTTCCAGGGCATTCTCTGGTGGCCTTGGGCAGAGTTCCTGGCTCCTGGTCTCGCCCCCCAGCACTTTGGGTGGCAGGAGGAAGCCCCTGGTGTGGCAGGGACTGGGAGGGCAGGGACGGTGACTTATTAATCCTGGCACCAGGTCCATAGTAGGGGAGAATAAGAGGTGTTGAGGACTTCCCCTACTTAGTCCTCATCTTAGCTTTATAAGGGAGACGTCCTCAGTTTGCACATTGGGAAACTGAGGCTCCGGAAGTGAAACTCATTTGCCAAGTTGATACAGAGGGTAGGTAGAGAAGTCCGGATTCAGATTGCCTTTGTCTACTGCTGACAGGCTGAGAATCCTAGCCTGCCCACGGCTGCAAGCTTGCGGCTGGGCTCGGTGAGACTGAGCCTCGGAAATCCTATGCAAAGCATTTGGCTGCAGAGTCGGGCAGGGGTTTGGAGATCATGGGAGGCCCTCACTGAGTACTGGAGTTTCCCTGTGCCTCACCAGTGCCCTGCCTATCTTCTGAGTGGCATCCTCTCCAGCCAGGGCTTGCATACTTCTGAGGACAGGGAGCTCACCACCTCTCATACTGGCTCATCTTGACTCAGTTCCAAGGAGGGAACTGTCCTCACACAGCTGTCAGCTGCCTTCCTGCCACTTCTACTCATGGGTTTTTGTTCCTCTAAAGGGCACAGAGCACAGCTGCATTCCCCATCACTGCTAGCTTTCAGAGCCTGCCTGTTCCTGCCCTGCCTCTTCCCACTGTCTCCCATCCCTGTGTACCTAGGCATGAGCCAAGTCTCACGATGACCAGTGACCCACTGCCTCCCACACCAAGTGGCCTTGGGGACTGGCCCAAGGCTATTTTGGGGTTTTCCCTGATCCTCCTCCTTCCACAGCCTAGAAACTGCCAAGGCCCTAAATATAGAGGACCTGAAAGTAGCCAGACAAGGCCAGTGGCGACTGGCTTGGGGAAGGATAAATGAGAGAGGTGGGCAGCCTAGGGGCCTCACTAGCGAAGAAGGAACTGGACATGGGTTCCAGCAACCCACTGGGGACCATGGTTGGGCCCAGGTCCTTAAATCTCGCCTCGGCCTGCTCTCAATACCATCCTCTTGCCCCCGCCCTCTGATGCAGCCACCCAGCTCTTCACAGTCCTTGCACACTGGGGTTCGGGTCCTGCTTCCAGGCCTTTGGAAGCAGTAGCAGCCCAGTAGTGGGGGACAGCCCAGGGAGATCCCCTGTTGCCTCAGCCAGCACTGACCTCTCCCTGCGTCCTCTGAGCTCCTTATATGGCTCCTGGGTCCTGCAGCCCAGCCCAGCACCTGGGGTGCCCAGGGGCCTGCTTGCTTAGCACCTGGTGTCCCCTGGCTTTGGGTTGATGGGACACAAGCTGGGGTATTCACAGGGGGCTCCCTGGAGGGGGCTCTTTTTATTTTATTTTATTTTATTTTATTTTTGAGACAGAGTCTTGCTCTGTTGCCCAGGCTGGAGTGCAGCGGTGTGATCTTGGCTCACTGCAACCTCCTTCTCCGGAGTTCAAGGGATTCTCCTGCCTCAGCCTCCCCAGTAGCTGGGATTACAGGTGCACACCACCACACTCGGCTAATTTTTGTATTTTTAGTAGAGACAAGGTTTCATCATGTTGGCCAGGCTGGTCTCGAACTCCTGGCCTCAAGTGATCTGCCTGCCTCGGCCTCCCAAAGTGCTGGGATTACAGGTGTGAGCCACCATGCCCGGCCAGGAGGAGGGGACTCTCGAATGATGGCAGGGGGAGGTTACAGGCACAGTTGCAGGCAGTGCTAAAATGTACTGAGCACCTCCAAGACCTTCTCATATCATCTCAGGACCCAGGGAAGCTCCCTTGTGAGCCGGGGTTACACTTCCCACTTTATAGGTAGAAAACTGAGTCTTGGTAGACATTTCCTGTCTGTGTCCAGGAGCTTCTGGAGCTGTTTGCCCCAAGTGCCTTCCTCTGCCGGAAGAGCCCCTTTTGAGAAGGGAAGCAGAGGTTGGAACTCCCCACCCTCCACCATAGAAACACTTCCTTTTTATGGACACTCAGTGGAGGAACAGCTCTAGAGACAGCCCTCACTCCCCCACTTTACCCAGTACCAGCCTTAGGCCTGGCTGCAGGTCTCTCCCAGCTCCAGGAGGCCCCCAACACCTGAGACCCTTGGAACTGAGCACAGGTTTGCATTCCCCCATCCCTCTTTCCCCAGATAGCTGTTATTCATTCATTCACCATCAGTTCATTCATTTGTCCGTTCATTCGGCAAACACTCACGGGTGCCTGTCTTGTGCCAAGCCCTGTGGGGGCCCTAGGGACACAGGCATGCCCCCCGCCCCCAGGTAGCTCAGAGCAGGTGGGAGGCAGCTGATCACTACCAGGCTGGATGGAGTGGGCAAGGAGTGTGAGTCCAGGGAGGCCTTCCTCCCCGTCCCGCCCTGGGGCAAGGGAGGGCTCTGGCAGGGCTGAAGGCAGACTGGGCAGAAGGGACAGCAGGAGCAAAGGCTCCAGGGAGATTAAGGGGCTAGCCTTTGGTGTGGAGGGTAGGGGTCCAGGAGCTTGCCTGGAGCTGTTGCTTGGAGCTGTTTTGGGGGGAGGCAGGGATGGGGTAGGAGGGCATAGAAAGGAGGAACATTCTATCCCCTGCGGGAGGAACAGCAGGTTTCCAGTACCCCCACCCCTTGTCCTTCTCCCTCCCCTCCTGTCTCTCCCCTCTCCCCTTCCCTCTCACCCCCTCCCTCAGTCTCCCCATCCCTCTTAACTCCCTCCCTCTTAACTCCCTCCCTCTTTCCTCTCCTCCCTCTCTCCCCCTCCCTCTCAACCCCTCAGTCACCCTCACTCCTCAGTCTCCCCCTCCCTCTTACTCTCCTTCCTCTTACTCTCCTCCCTCTCTCTCCTCCCTCACCCCCTCCCTCTTACTCTCTCCCCTCTCTCCCCCTCCCTCTCTCCCCCCTTCTCTCCCCCCCTCCCCTCTCTCACCCCTCACTCAGTCTCCCCCTCCCTCTCACTTTCCTCCCTCTCTCCCCCTCCCTCTCACCCCCAACTCAGTCTCCCCCTCCCTCTTAACTCCCTCCCTCGTACTCTCCTCCCTTTCTCCCCCTCCCTATCACCCGCCTTCCTCTTACCCCCCCCACGTCCCTCTCTTCTCTCCCTCTCAGCCCCTCCCTCTGTCTCCTCTTCCCTCTTCTCACCTCCTGTCCGTCCCCTTCCCTCTCTGCGCCTCCCTCTGCCCCTTTCCCAGTCCCTCCCCCCTCCTTCCCCCTCCTTTCTTCTCCTTTCTTCTCTATACCCATCCCTGTCTCTTCCCTCTCCTTCTCCCTCCCCCACAACTCTCCCTCCATCTACTCCCACCCCTGCCCGCGAAAGGGGAGCCCTGGCGCGGGTTCCTGCCCTTCCCTCACCATCCGCTCCCGGGCTGAGGGCGGGGACCCGTGTTTGGCCCGAGGAGCCTGCGGTCTCCTAACCAGGATGCGAAGACTCAGCCTCCGCTCTCTTCCCCGCACTCCTCCCGAGGGGCCGGGGAGGAGGGCGGAGCGTGCCGCGAGGCCGCGCCCCGCCCCTGCCCTCCAGCCCTGCCTCTGCCCTTCTGTCTTGCAGCACCGGCAGCAGCGACCCCTACTGCATCGTGAAGGTGGACAATGAGCCCATCATCAGGTACTGCCCCCACCCCCAGGACCCAGGGGCGCTCAGCCCCTCACGGACCCGCGCTCTCCCCGCAAAGGGGTGTGAATTTTGTTGTGAATTTTGTACGGAGATGGGAGGGGGCTTGGTGCACCTGGTCCCCTGCCTGGGATTCCCCACCTCACCCTGACACCCAAGCTAGGAGGTAAGAAAGACCTTCCAGGAACTGGCCTGGCCAAGGGCCTCTCGCCGGACTCTGTTCATCTTTGCAGTCACCACAACCTCCGGGAGAGACAGATGCTGACGATTTTAACAACCGCTCTCATTTATGGAGCCAGCCCTTTTCTAGCCCGTTTAGTTCTTGCAATTAGTGAGATACGATATCATTAGACCCCATTTACAGACTAGGAAACTGAGGCTCAGGGAGACTACCCTGCCCAAGGTCACAGGCCTAGTAAGTGGCAGAGCCACACTGGAGCCTAAGCTTGGCCTCCCGAGAGCTCCCTTCCCCTCCCTGGTCCTGGCTCTAACTTGGGTCCTGTCCCCTGAGAGTCCCACAGTGATTATCCCTCGAGGCTGGGCACCGCAACCTGCACCCCGAAGAGCCACTTCCTCCAGATGTCCCTTCCTCCATGGTCCTCATGATCTCTGGGCAGGGTCTTTGCTGTCCTCTCCCTTCCTTCAATCAGGCTCCTGCTTCCAAGTTCATGGCCAGACCTGCCCTGCTGTTCTGCCCACCTGAGTGCCCGTGGCCTACTCGTAGCCAAGGCCACCAGACTCCCAGTCCTTTCCTACCTGCAAGCAGGCTCCCAGCCTTTCTCAAGGGTCTGCAAACCACAGACAGCAAGAGGGAGAGGGGTGTGATGGCATTGCTGTTCTTGATACAGAAGGGAAACAGGCCCCCGAGGTCAGATGACCTGTCTGAGAAGTGGTTGGCATGAGGTGGTCCCCTGAACTTTCATCCGGGTCCTTGGAGGCTTCAGCATCTCCCCATCCGCTAGCCCGCTGAGTCCCATGAGTTGAAGGCTCTGATCCACAGGGGGTTGACCAGAGCTGGGTGAGGATGGGAGGCCAGGCTCAGCAGTCGCCCTGAGGCAGCTATCCTGTGACCTGAGGCCAACGCCTGCCAACTGTGATCTCATTTTCCCCAAATGTAAAACAGCTGGAGAGGCTGGGCACGGTGGCTCACACCTGTCATCCAAGCACTTTGGAAGGCCGAGGCAGGCAGATCACCTGAGGTCAGGAGTTCGAGAGCAGCCAGGCCAACAGGTGTGAAACCCCGTCTCTACTAAAATGGCAAAAATAGCTGGGCAAGGTGGCAGGTGTCTGTAATCCCAGCTACTCAGGAGGCTGAGGCAGGGAGAATTGCTTGAACCTGGGAGGCAGAGGTTGCAGTGAGCCGAGATGATGCCACTGCACTCTAGCATGGGCGACAGAGCGAGACTCTGTCTCAAAAAAAAAAAGATAAATAAAATAAATAACAGCCAGAGAGAGGCAGCCCCTGTGCCCCATCCAGGGCAGAGAGGAAGGTCAGGGGGTAGTGACTGGTGGTGGACAGTAGGGTCTGGCACAGGGAAAACACGTCAGCAGCAGAGCCAGTAGTTATAGGGGTAGGAAGAGATACAAGGAAGGTCCCAGTCCAGAGCCTAGGGGTGGCCTGGGCGCCTGCTGAGGGTTCTCTCCTGCAGGACAGCCACCGTGTGGAAGACCCTGTGCCCCTTCTGGGGTGAAGAGTACCAAGTACACCTGCCGCCCACCTTCCACGCTGTGGCTTTCTACGTCATGGATGAGGATGCCCTCAGGTGAGCACCCCCCTCTCCAGCTGGGACCCAGACCTGGCCATCTGATTGCTCCCTGGCCCATTTCACTGCCAGGACTCCTGGGTCTCCTTTTTGGCATCCTCTTTGCAGCCTGGAGGGAAGTGGAGCCTGGGGGCTTGGGAGGACGAAAGGCTTAAGCGTGTGGGTGTGCACATGTGTGGCTCCATGGTGCACGCGCCACATCACAGGCGTGTGTGTGCAGGCATGGGGGTGCAGGTGTGCATGGACTACACGTGTGCGTGCAGGTGTGAGCTATGAAATGGGCACCCAGAGAGCGTGAGCTTGGCATGTGCGGGCATGTGATAGAAACCTATCACATCCCCCTAGAAGGTCCAGAGCCCACAGCCTACGGAAGGGCCACAGGTCCAGCTCTGTTGGGTTACTCTGGAAATGATGACAGTGTCTACCACCCTGCTCCCCACCAGGGGTCCTGAACTTGGTGGGAGGTCCCAGAGGGCAGGTCCTGAAGCCCTGCCCAGCTCTGACTCCATCTCCCTCCTCTAGCCGGGACGACGTTATCGGAAAAGTCTGCCTTACAAGGGACACCCTGGCCTCTCACCCTAAGGGTAAGTTCTCCCTTTCCCTCCCGCACTGGTCGGCCCAGTCCCTGGCCTCCCTCCCACTCGGAGACCTCCGCCCTAGGCTCCATCTGGTCTCCAGCTCAGGGAAAGCCATTTCTGCTCTCCCCAAAAGCCGGGGCCACGTTCTGTACTCCTGGCCTCTGTTCCTCGGCATGTCCCCAAGCCTGGTTGTTACTGCCTCTTCCCTAGGGCAAAGAGGGGCTGCTACAGGTGGAATCTGAGGCCTCTGCTGGCAGAAGAAGGGGCCTCCTTACACTCCATTGCTGAAGCGTAGGGACCCCTTCTCCCAGTGGAGCCAGCTCCTTCTGTAGCCCATGGGGTCGCCTCTACCTGGACCCTAGTACCACTGTGTCCTGAGTCTGAAGGGTTGGCCTGGAGCCAGTCCAGGCTGGAGATCCCTTTGAATTATTTCTGGGATGCAGACATTGTTTGGTGTTATTGTTTTTAAAATTTTTATATAGTTAAAAAAAAAAAATTGAGGCCGGGCTCAGTGGCTCACACCTGTAATCCCAGCACTTTGGGAGGCCGAGGCAGGCGGATCACCTGAGGTCAGGAGTTTAAGACCAGCCTGGCCAACATGGTAAAACCCTGTCTCTACTAAAATTACAAAAAATTAGCTGGATGTGGTGGTGGGCGCCTATAATCCCAGCTACTCGGGAAGCTGAGGCAGGAGAATCGCTTGAACCTGGGAGGCGGAGGCTGCAGTGAGTCAGGATCACCCCATTGCACTCCAACCTGGATGACAGAGCGAGACTCCATCTCTGAAAGAAACATAGAGATGGGGGCCGGGCATGGTGGCTCACACCTGTAATCCCAGTGGCAATTCACTTGAGGTTAGGAGTTCAAGACCAGCCTGGTCAACATGGTGAAACACTGTCTCTACTAAAAATATAAAAATAACCTGGGCATGGTGGCGCTCACCTGTAATGCTAGGGAGACTGAGACAGGAACATCTCTTGAACCTGGGAGGCAGAGGTTGCAGCAAGCCAAGATTGCGCCATTGCACTCCAGCCTGGGCAACAGAGAAAGACTCTGTCTCAAAAAAAAAATGGAGATGGGCGTCTCACTCTGTTGCCCAGGCTGGTCTTGAACTCCTGGCTTTGACGGATCCTCCCGCCTTGGCCTCCCCAAGTGCTAGGATTGCAGGTGTGAGCCACATGCTCTGCCCAGACAGGATTTTGAGGGGTCAGCCCTGTGCCAGCCTCACTGTGTGTGACCTTGGGCAGCTCTTGCCTTCTCTGGGCTCTCTGAGGGTTCAAAGCAGTTCTTGGATGCTATGGACTCTGCCATCAGAACCTTTGTCCCGCTCACTGGCCTCCCCCCGCACACACCTGCTCCTGTCTGTGAGGCTGGGCCAGGGAAGGGGGCAGGGCGGAGGCAGGTTCTGCTGACTCATGGGGCTTCTTGGCCCCTGCCAGGCCAAAGGCCTTTCCCACCTGCAGCCTTAGCCAGCGTCTCTGGGGTCTAGCGGCCCCAGTGAGGCTATTCCTCGGGGTGCCTTGTAGCTTCCCCATCCGGGCCTCAGACCTTCCTCCCAGCAGCCCTAGGGGAGGGCCACTCTCTTCCTGTTTTAAGATGGGGAATCTGGCTGGGTATAGCGGCCCACGCTTATAATCCCAGCACCTTGGGAGGCTGTGGTGGGAGGATTGCTTGAGGTCAGGAGTTTGAGACCAGCCTGAGCAACATAGCAAGACTCCATCTTTTTTTCTTTTTTTTTTTTTTTTGAGATGGGGTCTTGCTCTGTCGCCCAGGCTGGAGTGCAATGGCACGATCTGTGTTCAAGCAATTCTCCTGCCTCAGCCTCCTGAGGAGCTGGGATTACAGGCATGTACCACCACACCTGTCTCACAGAGTGAGACCCCGTCTCTAAAAACAACAAAATGACACAATAGTGAGGGCACAGGCCCCAGGTCACTGACTTAGATTCTAACCCCAGTTCTTCCGACTGCTGCTGTTCACCTGCTAAGCCTCAGTTTCCCCATCTGTCATTGGGGATACCAGCCCCTGCTTCACGGGTGCCTAGAGGATTCCCAAGAGATTATAGAGGTGCCTCAAGGTGCCTGGTGGGGCTGAGGGTGGAGGGTGTGGGGGTTCAGGGCCGGGTCCCTGGCTGAGCTGACCCCACAGGTTTCAGCGGGTGGACCCACCTGACGGAGGTCGACCCCGATGAGGAGGTGCAGGGCGAGATCCACCTGCGGCTGGAAGTGCGGCCAGGGGCCCGGGCCTGCCGACTTCGCTGCTCTGTGCTGGAGGCCAGGTGAGACTCAGGGGCCTGGGGGAGGACAGCGGGTCCCCTGCAACTAGAGAAACCCAATGAGGAAGCTGAGCCTCCCCTCGCCCCACCCTACCTCCTGGTCCCAGAGCTGGCCACCTCCAATCAAAGCCTGCTCTCAAGAGAGTCTTGCCAGGCACGGTGTCTCACACCTATAATCGCAGCACTTTGGGAGGCTGAGGTAGGTGGATCACCTGAGGCCAGGAGTTCAAGACCAGCCCGACCAACATGATGATACCCTTTCTCTACTAAAAATACAAAAATTGGTCAGGCGCAGTGACTCACGCCTGTAATCCTAACACTTTGGGAGGCCGAGGCAGGCGGATCACGAGGTCAGGAGATTGAGACCATCCTGGCTAACACGGTGAAACCCCGTCTCTACTAAAAATACAAAAAAAAAAATTAGCAGGGCGTGGTGGCGGGCACCTGTAGTCCCAGCTACTCGGGAGGCTGAGGCAGGAGAATGGCGTGAACCCATGAGGCGGAGCTTGCAGTGCGCCAAGATTGTGCCACTGCACTCCAGCGTGGGCGACAGAGCGAGACTCTGTCTCAAAAAAAAAAATTAACCAGGCGTGGTGGCGGGCGCCTGTAATCCCAGCTACTCAGGAGGCTGAGGCAGGAGTCTTGAACTCAGGAGGTGGAGGTTGCAGTGAGCCGAGATGGCACCACTGCACTCCAACCTGGGCGACAAGTGAAACTCCATCTCAAAAAGAGAAAAAGAAAAAGAATTCGGGGAGCTTTTCTGGACTTGAAGATGTTTCTTTGGTGATTTCCATTCAAGGTAATATGTCCCTTAAGGGAGAGTCTAATGTTCTCATGGAGGAACTGGAGCCATCACAGAGGGGTGGAGTAGGGGGTACGGGTGAGGGGACCCCGAACTCTGATCATACAGCCTCAGTGCCCCAGTGCTAAGGCCGGCTTCCCTATGTTTAACCCCAGTGTGAACTTGGCCTGGTGGGAGTGTGTGTGTGGGTCAGTGGGTCCTTTGTGGGGTTGGGGGGTGAAAAGATTGGCTGAAAATCTCCCAATGGGTAAATTGAGGGTTCCCCCAAGGAGAAACAGTGGTTTGGATGGTTCCATGGGCCTGAGTCACCTGTGACAGGGCCACCCCACCAACCCACAGGGTATTTTTAGCTGCAGGCTGCACTCACGTCTGGGCCTGGGCCTGAGTCACACTCTGTCCGTGAGAAGTGCCTTCCCTTCCGGCTCCAAACCCACCTCCCCGAGTCACTCCCTGCCTGTGGGGCAGGAGGGTGGCCCCCAGCCAAGCAGCCCCTATGGAGCCAGTGTTCCCCCCACCCTTGAGGGGTCAGCCTGTCTAAGGAAGACTTCCCTTGGGCAGAGGAGGGGTGTGGGTCGGATGATGCCCATGTTGCTCACTCTGGCTTCCCAGGAGTTATTTTCTGTCCTGGGAAAATAGAAATGGATGGAAAATGGCTGGCCTTGGGAGTCTCAGCCACGCCCTCACACTCGCTCACTCTCTGGCCTCCGCCATTATTTCCCCCTCCTGCCCCGCCCCACCCCAACTCACCCGCTTCCTCCATCCTTATCCTTGCCTGGCACCAGGCTGTCTGGAGGACAGGCATGCACAACGTGTGCACCCGCTCACACACGTGGCCGGGCTCTGGGACCTCGGGACCTCTTCTCCCAGGCACCCCTTGTCACCCACGGAGATGGGAGGCACAGAAGCATGTCTCCCTGGCCCTCCTCTCTCTCCAGGAATCTCCTCTCTCCCATCCTCCAGAGCCACAGTGGTTGGCCTTCTCCTAGTGAGTCCTAGCAGAGGAGAGGAATGTCCAGGCCTCTCTCAGAGTGAGGGGACTTGTCCCCCATTGTCCTCAGCAATGAGACTCTTGCTGGAATCCCAAGTCAGCCTAAGAAGGTCTATTTGCTGCAGAGGAAGAAAGAACGAAATTTCCTCCTCATTTTTTTCTGGGGAGATTCTCAGTATTTCCATAAAACCTTGGGGCTTTTTTTTGTTTAGTTTTTTGTTTTTGAGACAGTCTCCCTCTGTCATCCAGGCTGGAGTGCAGTGGCCCCATTTCAACTCACTGCAACCTCTGCCTTTTGGGTTCAAGCAATTCTCCTGCCTCAGCCTCCCTAGTAGCTGGGATTACAGGCGTGCATCACCACACCCAGCTAATTTTTTTGTGTTTTTAGTAGAGACGGGATTTCACCATGTTGGCTAGACTATTCTCAAACTCCTGACCTCAGGTGATCTGCCTACCTCGGCTCCCAAATGCTGGGATTACAGGCATGAGCCACCGTGTCCGGACTGTGTTTTTTTTTTTTTTTTTTTTTTTTTTGAGAGACAATCTGGCTCTGTGGCCCAGGCTGGAGTGCAGTGGCGTTTTCTTGGCTCACTGAAACCTTCGCCGTCCTGGGTTCAAGTGATTCTCCTGCCTCAGCCTCCTGAGTAGCTGGGACTACAGGTGCATGCCACCACGCCCAGCCCATTCTTTTGTATTTTTAGTAGAGATGGGATTTCACCATATTGGCCAGGCTGGTCTCGAACTCCTGACCTCACGTGATCCACCTGCCTCAGCTTCCCAAAGTGCTGGGATTACAGGAACAAGCCACTGCACCCAACCTCAACCATGGGGTTTTATTAGACAGTTTTGAGGGGGAAAGAAAGGCAGGCATGAGAGGCTTAAAATATCAAAGACGAGTGGGCTTTGGTGTTCCTCCACAGAGAGTTCTAAGTAGGGAATACTGGCAGGGTGCAGTGGCTCATGCCGGTAATCCCAGTGCTTTGGGAAGCAGAGGCGGAAGGATCTCTTGAGGCCAGGAGTTCAAGACCAGCCTGGGCAACAGCAAGACCCTGTCTCTACAAAAAAATTAAAAAATTAGCCAGGTGTGGTGGGGCATATCTATAGTCCCAGCTACTTGGGAGGCTGATGTGGGAGGATTGCTTGAGCTCAGGAGGTGGAGGCTGCAGTGAGCTATGATTGCATCACTGTACTCCAGCCTAATCAACAGAGCAAGACCCCGTAGAAGAAAGAACAAACGAAAGAATGAAAGAAAAGGAAGGAAGGGAAAGAAGGAAAGAAAGAAGGAAAGAAGGAGGGAGGGAGGGAGGGAGGGAGGGAAGGAGGGAGGGAGGGAGGGAAGGAAGGAAGAGAGGAAGGGAGGAAGGGAGGGAGGGGCAGGCATACTGGCTCACACCTGTAATCCCAGCACTTTGGGAGGCCAAGTTGGGTGGATCACCTGAGGTCAAGAATTGGAGAGCAGCCTGGCCAACCTGATGAAACCCTGTCTCTACTAAAAATACAAAAATTAGGCCGGGCGCGGTGGCTCAAGCCTGTAATCCCAGCACTTTGGGAGGCCGAGACAGGCAGATCACGAGGTCAGGAGTTCGAGACCATCTGGCTAACACAGTGAAACCCCGTCTCTACTAAAAAATACAAAAAGCGCCGGGCGTGGTGGCTCAAGCCTGTAATCCCAGCACTTTGGGAGGCCGAGACGGGCGGATCACGAGGTCAGGAGATCGAGACCATCCTGGCTAATACGGTGAAACCCCGTCTCTACTAAAAAATACAAAAAGCTAGCCGGGCAAGGTGGCGGGTGCCTGTAGTCCCAGCTACTTGGGAGGCTGAGGCAGGAGAATGGCGTAAACGCGGGAGGCGGAGCTTGCAGTGAGCTGAGATCCGGCCACTGCACTCCAGCCTGGGCGACAAAGCGAGACTCCGTCTCAAAAAAAAAAAAAATACAAAAATTAGCTAGGCATGGTGGTAGGCACCTGTAATCCCAGCTACTCAGGAGGCAGAGGTAGGAGAATCACTTGAACCTGGGAGGCGGAGGTTGCAGTGAGCCGAGATTGCGCCCCTGCACTCCAGCCTGGGCGACAGAGTAAGACTCTGTCTCAAAAAAAAGAAAGAAAAAGGCTGGGGGTACCGTGACTAGACTAGGGCTGTGTAAAGACCCATCCATGGAGAAAAGGAAGGGCCGCCCATCAAGGCTGCACCTCAGCCCTCCACCAAGTAGGGCGACATTATTGGGGCAGACCTTCCAGAAGCACACTCTCTCCCTCAACCTGAGCCCAGTAGCTATTCACTTTTCCATTTTCCTGATGAGGAAAATGAGGCTTGGGCAGCCCTGGGAACTGAGGGCCGGGAACATGGCCCCAGCCGTTCCCTGGCAGCACTCACACCGCCCCCCTGCCGCCCCCAGAGCAAGGTGCACCCACTGGCCTGCAGCTGCCTGGTGGGAAGGACCCATGGCCTCCGCCTTGGGGGATTCTTGGCCACATGGGCGGCCCTGGGGAGATGGCTATGGGAGCAGGGCCCAGAAAGGCCAGAGGCGCACTGTCCACAATCAGCTTGCCAGGGACGGAATGTGCTCAGGCCTTTTGGCCGCTGTGGTTACATAATGATGGTGACAAGTGGGGGAAGGGGGGCTCAGGGACAAGTAGATGATCCAATCTTCCTCCACCCCCACCAGGGATCTGGCCCCAAAGGACCGCAATGGCGCATCTGATCCCTTCGTCCGAGTGCGCTACAAGGGCCGGACACAGGAGACCTCGGTGAGGAGGCCAGAGGGCAGGGAAGGGGCAGGAGGCTCAGGGGACCTGCCAGCTGTGCCCCTGTTGCTCATCTCACCATCTGCTCACCGTCCCCTGGGGGGACAGATTGGGGGCCACAGTCTTACAGAGGAGGCCTAGGGAAGGGGGCCACCTCTCTGAGGGGATGTAATAGGTCCCAGCCTCTCTGGGGCCAACTCCACTCACTCCTGGCCATGCTTGGGGGTAAGGAGGGGATTGAGACAGCTGGAGTGGGGTTTATCTGGGAACATCCATGCTGCCTTCCCCACCCCCAGGAAAAGTCCAGGGTTGGGGGGGGCCCAGTCCTGGGCAGGAAGGCACCAAGGTCTGGTTTCTCTGTGTAGTCGCTACTGTTTTTGTTTTGTGTTTTGTGGGGTTTTTTTGAGGCCAAATTCCACCCTGTCACCCAGGCTGGATGGACAGTGGCTAGATCTCAGTTCACGGCAGGCTCTGCCTTCCCGGTTCAAGAGATTCTCCTGCCTTAGCCACCAGAGTAGCTGGGATTACAGGCACACGCCATCACATCAGGCTAATTTCTTGTATTTTTAGTAGAGGTGGTGTTTCACCATGTTGGTGAGGCTGGTCTCGAACTCCTGGCCTCAAGTGATCCTCCCGCCTCGGCTTCCCAAAGTGCTGGGCATGAGCCACCACGCCCAGCCCTGTGTGTGCGTATTTTTAAAAATATTTTATTTCCATAGGTTATTGGGGAACAGGTGGTGTTTGGTTACATGAGTTCTTTAGTGGTGATTTGTGAGATTTTGGTGCACCCATCACCGAGCAGTATACACTGCACCCAATTTGTAGTCTTTTATCCCTCATGCCCTTCCCACCCTTCCCCCCAACGAGTCGCCAAAGTCCATTGTGTCATTCTTATGCCTTTGCATCCTCATAGCTTAGCTCCCACATAGGAGTGAGAACATACGATGTTTGGTTTCCCTTTCCTGAGTTACTACACTTAGAATAATAGCCTCTAATCCAATCCAGGTTGCTGTGAATGCCATTAATTCATTCCTTTTTTATGGCTGAGTAGTATTCCATCTTATATATACATACCACAGTTTCTTTATCCACTTGTTGATTGATGGACATTTGGGCTGGTTTCACATTTTCGCAATTGCGAATTGTGCTGCTATAAACAGGCGTGTGCAAGTATCTTGGCCAGGTGCAGTGGCTCATGCCTGTAATCCCAGCACTTTGGGAGTCCAAGGCTGGCAGATTGCTTTAGGCCAGGAGTTCGAGACCAGCCTGGCCAACATGGTAAAATCCCGTCTCTACTAAAAATACAAAAATTAGCCGGGCGTGGTAGTGGGCCCCTGAAATCCCAGCTACTTGGGAGGCTGAGGCAGGAGAATCACTTGAACCTGGAAGGTGGAGATTGCAGTGAGCTGAGATCGCACCACTGCACTCCAGCCTGGGGGACAGAGCGAGACTCTGTCTCAAAAACAAAACAAAACAAACAAACAAACAAACAAAAAACATGTGTGTGCAAGTATCTTTTTTGTGTAATGACTTCTCCTGTGGGTAGATACCCAATAGTGGGATTGCTGAATCAAACGGTAGTTCTACTTTTAGTTAGTTAAGGAATCTCCATAGCGGTTGTACTAGTTCGCATTCCCACCAGCAGAGTAGTACTGTTTTGCTGTGTGGCCTTGGATACGTCTCTTCCCCACCCTGGGCCTCAATTCTCCCCATCTGATAAATGGGTGGGAGCTTGGACAGGATGTCTTAACCTCTGCTGTGGCAGAGCCTCCAAGGCGAGGAGGCTGTGGGGAACCCAGGGGAGGTGTCTGGGGCAGCTCTGCCTTTTGCCCATCCTGGGGAGTCCAGTGGCATCAGCCTAACCCCCTCCCACCCTCTTCTGGGCAGATCGTGAAGAAATCGTGCTATCCACGCTGGAATGAGACGTTTGAGTTTGAGCTGGAGGAGGGGGCTACGGAGGTGCTGTGCGTGGAGACCTGGGACTGGGACCTTGTCAGCCGAAACGACTTCCTGGGCAAAGTGAGCACCACCCCCGACCACTTCCTCCAGGCTGCACCTGCTGTCCTCCAGCACCTGGCTCCATTGCAGCCATCCCACCCTCAGGGACCTCCCTCCAGCTTCCCCAGAGAGGGACACTCAGGAAGCCTGGGACTACCCCCTACTGTCTGCCAGAACCAGCAACTCCCCCCGCACCGCCACTGGCACTCAGGGACCCTTGGAAGGGGCCCCTCCCCACTAAGAATAGTAGTTGGCAAGGAGGAGACCTAAGCCTCCCAGCTCCAGGAAGACTGCCACTATGTCCCCAGGTGGTGATCGACATCCAGAGACTGCAGGTGGCCCAGCCAGAGGAGGGCTGGTTCCGGCTGCAGCCTGACCAGACCAAGAGCCGGCGGCATGATGAGTAAGTGCGTGGGGCTGGGCAGCTGGCCTCAAGGGGTGGGGTGGGGGCTGAGATTTGGGAATTGGCTACAGGCAGGCAGGGCAGGGGTCTGCTCATGGGTGAGAGGTCAGGAGACACAGCTCCAGGGCCCCCTCAGCCCCTGCCCACCAGGCCAGCATCCTTCTCATCCAGGCTGGGCTCCACCTCCCACCCCCACCCCCGCTTTTTTTTTTCCCCACAGTCCCCCACTCAGCTCAGCTCTGTCTCTTTTTTTTTTGAGATGGAGTCTTGCTCTGTTGCCCAGGCTGGAGTGCAGTGACATAATCTTGGCTCACTGCAATCTCCACCTCCCGGGTTCCAGTGATTCTTCTGCCTCAGCGTCCGGATTAACTGGGATTATAGCTGTGCACCACCACACCCAGCTAATTTTTGTATTTTTTTTTCTTTTTCTTTTTTTTTGAGACGGAGTCTGGCTCTGTCACCCAGGCTGGAGTGCAGTGGCCGGATCTCAGCTCACTGCAAGCTCTGCCTCCCGGGTTTATGCCATTCTCCTGCCTCAGCCTCCCGTGTAGCTGGGACTATAGGCGCCCGCCACCTCTTCCGGCTAGTTTTTTGTATTTTTAGTAGAGACGGGGTTTCACCATGTTGGCCAAGCTGGTCTCGAATTCCTGACCTCAGGTGATCCACCCACCTCAGCCTCCCAACGTGCTAGGATTACAGGCATGAGCCACTGCACCTGGCCAGTTCTGTCTTCTTAGCTCACAGGTTATATAGGTCTCCTGCTTTCTGTCTTCTGGAAGTTTCTAAAACAAGTGCTCAGACACTTCCCCTTTGAAAATTTCCCCACAGACCTCAGACCAGGGTTCAAGTCTCCAGGGTCAGTGTCCCTGAGCCATAGCTCCAACTCCCTCTGAAAGATTCTCAAGGAATAGGGTTGCCAGATAAAAGACGGGACACCCTTGGCCAGGAGCGGTGGCTCATACCTGTAATCCCAGCTCTTTGGGAGGCTGAGATGGGAGGATCACTTGAGGCCAGGAGTTTGAGACCAGCCTAGCCAACATAGTGAAACTCTGTCTCTACAAAGAAATAAAAAATTAGGCCAGGCACAGTGGCTCACGCCTGTAATCCTAGCACTTTGGGAGGCCAAGGCGAGTGGATCACCTGAGGTCAGGAGTTTGAGACCAGCCTGGCCAACATGGTGAAATCCCGTCTCTACTAAAAATACAAAAATTAGCCAGGCGTGGTGGCGGGTGCCTGTAATCCTAGCTACTTGGGAGGCTGAGACAGGGAGAATCACTTGAACCCTGGAGGCGGAGGTTACAGTAAGCCGAGATCATGCCATTGCACTCTAACCTGGGCGACAGAGCTAGACTCTCTTAAAAAAAAAAAAAAAAAAAACACACACAGAACACCCAGTTAAAACTTAATTTGGATAAACAGTGAATACTTTTTTTTTTTTTTTTTTTTTTAAGACAGAATCGTACTCTGTCACCCAGGCTGGAGGGCAGTGGCATGATCTTGGCTCACTGCAACCTCCGCCTCCCAGGTTCAAGCAATTCTCGTGCCTCAGCCTCCCCAGTAAGTGGGATTACAGGCATGCGCCTCTACCACCAGTGCAGTAGTGATCATAGCTCACCGTAGCCTCCACCTCCTGGGTGTAAGCAATCCTCCCACCTCAACGTCCCAGATAGCTAGGACCACCTTACCTGGCTAATTTTTTGTAGTTTTAATAGTGATGGGGTCTCACCATGATGGCCAGGCTTGATGTTGAACTCCTGACCTGCGCCCAGCTGTGAATACTTTTTTAGTATAAGAATAACTGGAAAAAAAAAAGAAAAAGAAAAGAATAACTGCTGGGCATGGTGGCTCACACCTGTAATGCCAACACTTTGGGAGGTTGAGGTGGGTGGATCACCTGAGGTCAGGAGTTCAAGACCAGCCTGGCCAACATAGTGAAACACCGTCTCTACTAAAAATACAAAAAATTAGCCTTGCAAGGTGGAGGGCACCTGTAATCCAAGCTACTTGGGAGGCTGAGGCAGGAGAATTGCTTGAACCCAGGAGACGGAGCTTGCAGTGAGCTGAGATCCCACCACTGCACTCCAGCCTGGGTGACAAGAAGGAAACTCCATTTCAAGAAACTGGCCGGGCGCGGTGGCTCATGCCTGTAATCCCAGCACTTTGGGTGGCTGAGGCAGGCGGATCACAAGGTCAGGAGTTCGAGACTAGCCTAGCCAACATGGTGAAATCCCGTCTCTACTAAAAATACAAAAATTACCTGGATGTGGTGGCGGGCACCTCTAATCCCAGCTACTCGGAAGGCTGAGGATGGAGAATTACTTGAACCTGGAAGGTGGAGGTTGCAGTGAGCCGAGATCATGCCACTGCAGTCCAGCCTGGGTGACAGAGCAAGACTCCATCTCGGAAAAAAAAAAAAAGAAGAATGACCATGCACTATTTGAGACATACTTATACTAAAAATATTCAAATTTAGGCCGGGCACGATGGCTCCTGCCTGTAATAGCACTTTGGGAGGCCAAGGAAGGAGGATCACTTGAGCCCAGGAGTTCAAGACCAGCCTGGGCAACATAGCAAGACCCCATCTCTAAAAAATAGTTAATAAGTAAATAAAATATTCACATTTAACTGAGTGTCTTGGATCATTCTGCTCAATCTGGCAGCCTGTCTAGGGAGCCCTCTGGCTTGTTTGCTGTGGCCCCACAGCCCTTGATGTTTCCGCTTTGTGTCTCTGTAGAAGGCCCAAGACCCCCTTCCCCCCATTCCCATCCTTAACAGGGTAGGGGCAGGTGGACAGCTGTGTGTCCAGCATGAGGCGTTTCCATAGAACCAGCCAAGGCCCATCTTCCCATCTTCTTTTTTTTCTTTCTTTCTTTTTTTTTTTTTTTTTGAGACAGAGTCAGGCTGGAGTGCAGTGGCATGATCCTGGCTCACTGCAACCTCTGCTTCCCAGATTGAAGCAATTCACCTGCCTCAGTCTCCTGGGTAGCTGGGATTACAGGCACCTGCCACTATGCCTGGCTAATTTTTGTATTTTTTTTTTTTAGTAGAGATGGGGTTTTGCCATGTCCGCCAGGCTGGTCTCAAACTCCTGACCTCAAGCGATCTGCCTGCCTTGGCCTCCCAAAGTGCTGGGGTTATAGGCATGAGCCACTGCGCCAGGCCCAGGGGCCCATTTTAACACTGCTTCTGTGCATGAGGCTCGTGCTGAGCAGAGGCAGTGGGAGCCTTAGAGGATGTCATGCCTTGGTCCATACCGTCCTCTGTTCTGACCTTCCCTGGCAGAACAGGGAAGCTTGGAAGCTCGATCTAATGTGGCAAGTTGCAGGCTCGGGTCTCAGTTTCCCTGTTAGGTTGTTATGAGGGTTGGGGATTTGCTTCTGCTGTAAACTGTACACATGATGGTGCCATTATCTGGGAGTTTATAGATTCAAGGCTGGGAGCTCCACATACCCAAGCTTGGAGGTGGCAGAGAGCCAGACCTTGAAGACAGACAGAGGTGCCTTGAGTGCAGAGGCAGGAACGGCTTTCCAAAAAGAGAAAATAAATAGGCCGGGCAGAACCTGGGAGGCAGAGTTGTGCAGGGTACCCAGATGGAGGGCATGAGCAGAGAGATGGGAGGCTGGGCCCAAAGGAAAAAAACTGGAGGCCATGGGAGGGCTGTGGCCCAGGGCGGCCTGGGTCCCTGGTGGAGAGGTCACAGGCTGCCCATTCCAGGGGCAACCTGGGCTCCTTGCAGCTGGAGGTGCGGCTGCGGGACGAGATGGTGCTGCCTTCCAGCTGCTACCAGCCGCTGGTGCAGCTGCTGTGCCACGAGGTGAAGCTGGGCATGCAGGTGAGGGGGCTCCGGGCAGAGTGGGAGGGTCCAGTGGTGGTAGGCCGGTGCCCCTGTCCTCCTAAACCCATTCTGCAGAGCAGAAAACTGAGGTCTGGGGATGTGAGGAGCTGGCCAGTACCCAGGGCCCCATCCCCAGCCACCCCTTGGGAAAATGTCCTCTTTCCCTGGGGGGCTCTGAGGTCCTCAGAGGAAAGGGTTTGGGATCCCCCGTGCCTCTCCCTGCAGGGTTCAGGGCAGCTGATCTCACTCATTGAGGAGACAACCAGCACCGAGTGTCGCCAGGACGTGGCCACTAACCTGCTCAAGCTCTTCCTGGGGCAGGGGCTGGCCAAGGACTTCCTGGACCTGCTCTTCCAGCTGGAGCTGAGTCGCACCAGTGAGGCCTGGGAGGGAGCTGGGCCCAGAACACTGGGAGGTGGTTGGGCCGGGGTGGGCTCCTCCTGTAGGAGGCAGATGGGGTCAGACAGGAGGGCAGCAAGGGACAGAGCCAAGGGCAGAGGTGGGACAGTGGGCTGGGAGGTGGCGAGGAGGCCCTTTATTGAGGGGCCAGCTTAGATGCCCCAGCCACCAAGGTCCTCTGTCCTCCTCCTCCCCCAAAAGCTTTGTCCTAGCCCCCTACCCACTGGGGCCTCTGTTTGTAGGTGAAACCAACACCCTGTTCCGGAGCAACTCTCTTGCCTCAAAGTCCATGGAGTCTTTTCTGAAGGTGAGTTGCATGCTATATTGTCGTCATCTTACAAACGACAACACCGAGCTTCAGAGAGAGCGACAGAGGGGGCTGGGACTTCGACTCCAGTGTTCTATCTCCGCATTCAGAGCCCTTTAAGGTTAAGAATGTGGCTGGGCGCGGTGGCTCACGCCTGTAATCCCAGCTCTTTGGGAGGCTGAGGCGGGCAAATCACTTGAGGTCAGGAGGTTGAGACCAGCCTGGCCAACATGGCGAAACCCCATCCTACTAAAAATACAAAAATTAGCCTGGCATGGTGGCGGGCACCTGTAATCCCAGCTACTGGGGAGGCTGAGACAGAAGAATCGCTTGAACCAGGAGGTAGGGGTTGTAGTGAGTTCACGCCACCGTACTCCAGCCTGGGTCACAGAGTGAGACTCTGTTCCCCGCCGCCCCCCACCCCCCACCAAAAAAAGAATGTGTATGTGTGTATGTGTGTGCTTAAAATTTAAGTTAGAGACAGTCTCACTATGTTGCCCAGGCTGGTCTCAAACTCCTGGCCTCAAGTGATCCTCCTGCCTTGGCCTCCCAAAATGCTGGGATTACAAGGGCTAAGAATTCTAGTCATTCATTCATTCACTCCCTCATTCATTCACGGATAAGCAGTTTGCCCTGTATGTGTACCTGGCCCCCTCCTGGGCGGATGCGGCAGGAAGATGGTGCAGGAGCCGCTGCCGGGAGAGGGTGGGCAGCTGGAGTGGGATTGGGGGAGACAGGATCAATGTAACTTGTGGTGGTCCCCAGGTGGCCGGGATGCAGTACCTGCACGGCGTCCTGGGCCCCATCATCAACAAGGTGTTTGAAGAAAAGAAGTATGTGGAGCTGGACCCCAGCAAAGTGGAAGTTAAGGATGTAGGGTGAGGCCGGGGGTAACCCCGGGGGGGTGCGGGGTCCAGCGGCGTGGAATCAGGCCCCGTCTGCACGTGTGTTTGTGGCTCTGCAAACCCATGTATTGTCCCCTGTGTCCGTGTCCTGGCTGCTGCAAGAGCCACTGTTCCTGTCGTGGCCCTGGCGCTGACCGCGACCCCCTTTACCGCCCCACCCCGTTCCACGCAGGTGCTCGGGGCTGCACCGCCCTCAGACAGAGGCCGAGGTGTTAGAGCAGAGCGCGCAGACGCTGCGAGCCCACCTGGGGGCGCTGCTGAGCGCGCTCAGCCGCTCGGTTCGCGCGTGCCCCGCCGTGGTGCGCGCCACCTTCCGCCAGCTCTTTCGGCGCGTGCGCGAGCGCTTCCCCGGCGCCCAGCACCAGGTGCGCCCTCCACCCGCCAGGCTAGACTGGGCCGGGTTAGTCTGGGCCAGGTTGGACTGGGCTGGGGCTGCGGGCGAAGAGCTGTGAGGAACCAGGGAGCGCTGGGGAGGATGAGGGAGGCGGTGTCCCGGGGAGGGTCAGGGACAGAGCCTAAGGGGAGGGGACTGCCAGGAGCCCAGGCCTGGGGCATCCCAGCCCGCGCTCTCCCGCATCCCTGCAGAATGTACCGTTCATCGCCGTCACCAGCTTCCTGTGCCTGCGCTTCTTCTCTCCCGCCATCATGTCTCCCAAGCTCTTCCACCTGCGGGAACGCCACGCGGACGCCCGCACCAGCCGCACCCTGCTCCTGCTGGCCAAGGTGCGGGCCTTGCGGCCACGAGCGGGATGCACAGCTGGGTGTCCCACCGGGGCCCTGGCCTGGATTGCAGTGTGTTCCCTACCGGCTCCGGGGAGGCCACTGGCACGCCCACGTGGGCACTGCACTTCACGGTTTGCAAAGCCTTCCTGTGGCCACCTTGTTCCAGCTCCATCTCATGGATAAGGGAACAGGCCTGTGAGGGGTCGGAGGTGGCCAAGGCCGCCCAGCCTGTCGCTGGTGAATCCTGGGACCTTCCAACCTGGGTCTGCTTACTCAGGCTGCACCTATCTGCCCGGCACCGGGGTGGGGTACCCAGTGCAGCAGCGTCTGTTAAACCTGCAGAGGAAGGTCCAAGTGGTCCCAGTTATAAAACGGCATCAAACTCCATGATCCACTCCTCCCTGATCCCTCGTGGGGCTGGAGGGGGCCTGTGGGCATGGCCTCTGTCGCCTCTGCCTCCATCTCTAAAGCTGAGTAGCAAAGACTTGGGGGGTGGGAGGGGGTGCAGTGGTTAGGCCTCTGACCCAGCGGAGCCTGGTCCTTCCTGCTGTCACCTCCAGGCAGTCCAGAACGTGGGCAACATGGACACGCCGGCTTCCAGGGCCAAGGAGGCTTGGATGGAGCCGCTGCAGCCCACCGTGCGCCAGGGCGTGGCGCAGCTGAAGGACTTCATCACCAAGCTTGTGGACATCGAGGAGAAGGATGGTGAGCGCAGCCGTGCACAGACCCGCCCACAGCCTACTGCTGACGTTTGATCCGCCCTTGAGCCCCACGGCCCCACCCACCGCTGTTTCTGCCTCTCGTGGCCCCACCCACCGCCTGCTGTTGACATTTGCCAGGCTCCCAAACCATAGACCCACCCACCACTGTTTGTGCTTCCTGTGACCCTGCTCACTGCCTGCTGTTGACGTTTGCCCCACCCCTAGACCCATGGCCTCACCCACCATCTGTGCCTGTTGACATTTGCTCCACCCTTGAGCTCCATATTGGTCAATAGCCACCTGCTATTGACGCGTGTCCCGCCTCCAAGCCCATGCCCTGCCTACCTCAGTCCACCCGTCACCCCGCTCACCACCTGCTGTTGATGTTTGCTGCACCTTTGAGCCCCATGACCACGTCCACTGCCGGCTCTTCACACTTGCTCAGCCCTTGAGCCCCATGGCCCCGCTCACTGCTCCGCCCCCCAGCCCCGCCCTCATTCACTGGGCTCTCGATTCCCCCCTCCCTCCCTGGCCTGGCAGAGCTGGACCTGCAGCGGACGCTGAGTTTGCAGGCGCCCCCTGTGAAGGAGGGGCCACTCTTCATCCACAGGACCAAGGGCAAGGGCCCCCTCATGTCCTCCTCCTTCAAGAAGCTCTACTTCTTCCTCACCACCGAGGCCCTCAGCTTCGCCAAGACGCCCAGCTCCAAGGTGGGTAAGGAGGGAGGCCAGCAAGTGAGGCTCTGAGAGGTTATGGCACCTTAGAGGCACCTGTCCCCTTCCTTGGAGCCCACCTGAGGTCCTCTGGGGTCAGAGAAGAAAGCCAGGTGTGTGGCATCTGTACTGCTTGTCAGAACCTAGGAGGGCCGGACATGGTGGCTCACGCCTGTAATCCCAGGACTTCAGGAGACCAAGGCGGGTGGGTCACTTGAGGTCAGGAGTTCGAGACCAGCCTGGCCAACATGGACAAACCCCATCTCTACTAAAAATACAAAAATTAGCCAGGCGTGGTGATGGCTGTAGTCCCAGCTACTCGGGAGGCTGAGGCACAGGAATCCCTTGAACCCAGGAGGCGGAGGTTGCAGTGAGCCAAGATTGTGCCGCTGCACTCCAGCCTGGGCAACAGAGCAAGACTCTGTCTCAAAAAAAAAAAAAAAAAAATGGACGAAGATGATTAGACCTTACCAGGTTGTTGAGGATTAGATGAGATGATCTCCCTAAGGGTCTTGACCCAGGGCCTGGCAGGTAGTACTATTTAGGCAAATGGTATTATTAAAGATAGTACATCACCTGGGCTGCTAGGTGAGGCAGTGGCTAGGGCAACCAGGAGAGGCTTCCTGCAAGAGGCAGGAATATAGAAGCACGGAAGCTTGGTGTGGGAAGGGATCTCAAAGATCATCTTGTACAGCCCTCTCTGAGTCATGGGTCACCTCTCCTGCAAGCTCTCTTCTCCCAGGAAGGGCTGAGGACATAATTCTTCCATGGACCTGGTGACCCCTTGCTGTACACCTGCCCCCAGTCATGCAGGCTATGGGGATGGTTGGCCAGGAGTACCCAGCCTAGCCCTGGGCAGGTGCGAGTGGGCTTGGGGTAGGTGAAGGAGCTCATCACTCACCTTGTTCTCAAAGAACCAGCTCAGGGGTCCCACCAGATGAGGGGCCTGCCCCTTCCAACCGGAGATTCCTCAGATGATGATAACTAGTTTTTGAGATAGGGTCTTTCTCTGTCACCCAGGCTGTAGTGCAGTGGTGCGATCGTAGCTGACTGCAGTCTCCAACTCCTGGGCTCCAACAATCTTCCTGCCTCAGCCTCCCAAGTAGCTGGAACTACAGGCATGTGCCACCAAGCCCGGCTAATTTTCTTTAACTTTTTTTTTTTTTTTTGCACAGACGGGGTCTTGCTATGCTGCCCAGGCTGGTCTCAAACTCCTGGCCTCAAGCAGTCCTCCCGCCCCAGCCTCCCAAAGCACTCAGATGATTATTATGCATTTTCCTTGCCAGAGCTGAAAGATTTGGCTACATGGGCATTATTTAATTCTGGTCGTTTTTTTTTTTTTTTTTTTTTTTTCTGAGGTGGAGTTTCACTTTTGTGCCCAGGCCAGAGTGCAATGGTGCGATCTTGGCTCACTGCAACCTCCGCCTCCTGGGTTCAAGCGATTCTCCTGCCTCAACCTCCCGAGTAACTGGGATTACAGGCATGAGCCACCGCAGCCAGATAATTTTGTATTTTTAGTAGAGACGGGGTTTCTCCATGTTTATCAGGCTGGTCTCGAACTCCCAGCCTCAGGTGATCCACCTGCCTCGGCCTCCCAAAGTGCAGGGATTACAGGCATGAGCAACCGCGCCCAGCCAGGATATGACTATTAAAGCCTGGGACTATAAAAGCAAGTTGGAAAATTAATAAATGCAAAGTCACACAGCCTTGACCATGGCTGGATTGACTTTGTAGCCCAGGGAATACTGGCTGTCCAGACACTACCCCAAAGCTCACACCTCCCAGGCCTTCTGGGAGTGCTCCCTTGAGAGGCCAGGTCCTCCCCTCCCAGTTGCTGGGCACTTGGTCACCATCAGTCTGTGCTCTGCCCTGGCTAAGGTCACTCTGGGTCTCCCACACCTACCCCTGTTGCTGCAGAAGGGGAGGCTGAGGCCCAGAGATGGTTAATGGAATGGCCCTGGCTGGGTCCCTAAACCTCCTCCTCCCTGCCTGCCCCAGAAAAGCGCCCTCATCAAGCTAGCCAACATCCGGGCAGCGGAAAAGGTGGAGGAAAAGAGCTTTGGCAGCTCGCACGTCATGCAGGTCATCTACACGGATGATGTCGGCAGGCCCCAGACTGCCTACCTGCAGTGCAAGGTGCGGGGAGGGGAGCAGGTGCTGTGGGAGCGGCCTGAGCACTGTGGAAGTGGCTTGGGTGCTCTGGGAGAGGCCTGGTTACTGTGGGAGTGGCATGAGCCCTGTGGGAGTGGCCTGGGTGCTGGGGGAATGGCTTGAGCTCTATGGGAGGGGCCTGGGTGCTGTGGGAATGGCTTGAGCTCTGTGGGAGTGGCCTGAGTGCTGTGGGAGTGGCCTAGGTGCTATGGGAGTGGCCTGAGTGGACTGGATGAGAAAAGAGTTGATTGAGCCTCTCGCCCCCCACCAGCTACATCAAGCATCGCAGGGTTTGTCTGATCTGGGAGGTGTCGGGGACAGATGGGTGTGTGTTGTCCAGGGGTCTGAGCCCCCAGGAGGCCATGGCCCATGTCTTTCCCTGGGCATCCATGTATGTAGGTCTGTGTATGGGCCAGTGTACAGACAGGTGCATCCCTGTGATGTGAAATTTGCACGTTGCACCCGTTTGTTGGAAACTATTTCCAGATAACTGAGATCGGGGCCAGGCACGCTGGTTCATGCCGATAATCCCAGTACTCTAACCAGGGCAACAGAGCAAGACCCTGTCTCTAAAAAAGAAAGTCTGAGCGGGCACCTGTGTGTCTCTGTGTCTGTATCAATGCGTAATAATCAAACGTTATGCTCCGTGTGGCTCTGGATGCATGTTCTCAAATAACCTGCTCATCTGTTCCTTCATTAACTCATTCATTCATTTATTTAAAAAAATACTTACTGAGAACCTCCTAGGTCCCAGCCATGATTCTAGGTAAGGGGATACCATGGCAGACGAGGCAGAGTCCTGCCCTCATGGACCTGATATCCCAGGGAGAAGATGGGCCAATAAATACATGTTTCAAATGTCAGGCCAGGCACAGTCACTCATGCCTGTAGTCCCAGCACTTTTGGAGGCCAAGGTGGGAGGATGACTGGAGGCCAGGAGTTTGAGAATAGCCTAGCCAATGTAGCAAGGCCCCGTCTCTACAAAAAATAAAAAATTAGCCAGGCATGGTGGCATGCACCTGTAATCACAGCTACTTTGGAGGCTGAGGCAGGAGGATTGCCTGAGCCCAGGAGTTGGAGGCTGCAGTGAGTTGGAGGCTGCAGTGAGCTGTGATCACACCACTGCACTCCAGCCTGGGTGACAGAGTGAGACCCTGTCTCTTAAAAAAAAAAAAAGTCAGGCCGGGCGCGGTGGCTCAAGCCTGTAATCCCAGCACTTTGGGAGGCTGAGACAGGCGGATCACGAGGTCAGGAGATCGAGACCATCCTGGCTAACACGGTGAAACCCCATCTCTACTAAAAAAAATACAAAAAACTAGCCAGGCGAGGTGGCGGGCGCCTGTAGTCTCAGCTACTCCGGAGGCTGAGGCAGGAGAATGGCGTGAACCCGGGAGGCGGAGTTTGCAGTGAGCTGAGATCCGGCCACTGCACTCCAGCCTGGGCGACAGAGCAAGACTCCGTCTCAAAAAAAAAAAAAAAAGTCAAATTGTGATAGTGACTTGAAGGGAACCAGAAGGGACTAAGGGAGCAAGGGAGGGAACAGAGTGGGGTATAGCAGGAGCGGTCTACCCTATAAAGAGTGGTCAAGGAGGACCTCTGATGGGTGGCATTCAAGCAGGGACCTTGTAGGAGAGTGACCCAGATGCGTATCTAGGGCAGGAACACGTGGGACAAGTAAGAAGCCTGCAGCTGGAGGGGCAGGTGTGACCGTCCTAGAGGAAGTCACAGACCTGCCCCCTCTGTGCCCTTTCCTCTAGGGGTTCCCTTTTGGGTCAGGGTCCAGAGCCACAGGGAAAAGTACTGATATCAGGGCCACCAAATATAGTTGGCGGGTTCTGGAATACCTATGAGTGAGGCCAAGGGGCCAATGGCAGCTGAAGTCCAGCCCACACCAGCCTCCTGGGCTCCTACCATCCCGGTGCCTTTTGCGGGGACAAGTGGAGCTGCTGCCACCAAAGAGAAAAGACAGGTGGGAGAGGAGAACATGAGGTCTTGCTGTGTTGCCCAGGCTGGTCTTGAATTCCTGGGTTCAAGCGATCCTCCCACCTCGGCCTCCCAAAGTGCTGGGATTGTAGGAGTGAGCCACCGCACCTGCTCTCCAGGCCATGTGCCCAGGCATGGGCCACGTTACCCTGGAGGAAGGGCAGCCTCTCCTAATTCACTCAAAGCTGCTGGGTTGGGGTGGTGGGGAACATGGCATCTGGCATTAGGAGGGCTTCCTGGAGGAGGTGACGTCTGAACAGGCCTCCCCCTCCCCCTCCCCTGCAGTGTGTGAACGAGCTGAACCAGTGGCTGTCTGCGCTGCGGAAGGTGAGCATCAACAACACCGGCCTGCTGGGCTCCTACCACCCTGGCATCTTCCGTGGGGACAAGTGGAGCTGCTGCCACCAAAAAGAGAAGACAGGTGGGAGAGGAGGCCTGGACACCAGGCTCTGCATCCATCCACTGCGAGATCGGGCCTCTAGCTGAACGACAGGGCCCTGAGCCCTGCTGTGCACCTGCAGGGACCTAACCCAAGGAATGGTGGCCCCTCCAGGTGCTCTGGGCAGAAAGGGTCCCATGGACCAGGTGGTTTGGGAAATGCCACGCGTTGCGTGTGATGCATATGAGTGAATTCGCTGACGACTCTAAGGAGGCCCAAAAACATGTTAGAATCCCATTTCTTTTTCTTCTTCTTCTTCTTCTTTTTTTTTTTTTTTCAGACCGACTGTCACTCTGTTGCCCAGACTAGAGTGCAATGGCACAATCTCAGCTCACTGCAACCTCCACCTCTCAGGGTCAAGCAATTCTCCTGCCTCATCTTCCCCAGTAGCTGGGATTACAGCCACTCGCCACCAAGCCTAGCTAATTTTTTTGTATTTTTACTAGAGATGGGGTTTCACCATGTTGGTCAAGCTGTTCTTGTTTTTGTTGTTGTTGTTTGATACTGAGTCTAGCTCTATCATCCAGGCTGGAGTGCAGTGGTGAGATCTTGGCTTACTGCAACCTCTGCCTCCCAGGTTCAAGTGATTCTCCTGCCTCAGCCTCCCAAGTACCACGGGTACAAGCCACTGCACTCAGCTAATTTTTGTATTTTTAGTAGAGATGGGGTGTTACCATGTTGGTCAGGCTGGTCTCCAACTCCTGACCTCGTGATCCGCCTGCCTCGGCCTCCCAAAGTGCTGGGATTACAGGCGTGAGCCACCGCGCCCAGCCTAGAATTCCATTTCTAACGCTGTTTAACCCAGCACTTCCCAAACTCATTTGACAGGGAACTCTTCTCTTCCCCAACGAGCTTCTTACAGAACCGGTATTCTGAGGAACACACTTGAGGAACCCCCTGCTAATGAGAGCCAGAGAGCCCTGGGTTTGCACACCCCCATGCTGGCGGTCTCAATCCAGAGCTGTGGGTGGGAGGGGACCCTGAGCCTTGGGCACTAGAGGGATGGCAGAGAGGAGCTTCTAGAAGGACTCCATACTCTGTAGTACTCTAGCTTCTAGCACCTGTGGCTTTATTTATTTATTTATTTATTTATTTTTTGAGACAGAGTCTCGCTCTGTCGCCCAGGCTGGAGTGCAGTGGCGCGATCTTGGCTCACTGCAAGCTCCGCCTCCCGGGTTCACGCCATTCCCCTGCCTCAGCCTCCCGAGTAGCTGGGACTACAGGCGCCCACCACCATGTCCAGCTAAATTTTTTTGTATTTTTAGTAGAGACGGGCTTTCACCATGTTAGCCAGGATGGTCTTGATCTCCCGACCTCGTGATCTGCCCGCCTCGGCCTCCCAAAGTGCTGCGATTATAGGCGTGAGCCACCGCGCCCGGCCTTTGTACCAGTGGCTCTTGAGTACTTGAAATGTGACTTGAGGAGCTGAGGGGTTTTTTTTTGTTTAATTTTGTAAAACAGGGTCTTGCTCTGTTGCCCAGGCTGGAGTGCAGTGGCATGATCATAGCTCACTGCAGTCTCCAACTCCTGGGCTCAAGCAATCCTCCTAACTCAGCCTCTGAGTAGATTGGAACTACAGGCATGCGTCACCACACCTGGCTCTTTTAAAAAAATTTTTTTTAGAGGTGAGGTCTTGCTATGTTGTCCAGGCTGGTCTTGAATTCCCAGGCTCAAGCAATCCTCCTGCCTCGGCTTTCCAAACTGCTGGGATTGTAGGAGGGAGCCACCACATCTGGCCTGAGTTTTACATTTTTAAAAATGTTGTTTTGGCCAGGTGTGGTGGTGGCTCATGCCTATAATCCTAACACTTTGGGAGGCCAAGGCGGGCAGATTGCCTGAGCTCAGGAGTTCGAGATGAGCCTAGGCAACATGGTGAAACCCCGTCTCTACTAAAATACAAACAAACAAATAAATAAGCAAGCCAAGTGTAGCAGCGTAGGCCTGTAGTCCCAGCTACTCAGGAGGCTGAGGCAGGAGAATTGTTTGAACTCGGGAGGCAGAGGTTGCAGTGAGCCAAGATGGTGCCACTGCACTGCAGCCCGGCGACAGAGCAAGACTCCATTGCAAAAAAAAAAACAACAAACAAACAAAAAAAGTTGTTTTAATTTTAATTAACTCAAATAGCTTCATGTGGCTAGCTGCCACCTTGTAGAACAGCACAGTTCTAGAACTTTTGAGACCTTCTCCCTGTTATCCACACTTACTTTACAGAGTAGACTCAGCACTTGGAGTCCCCTGGCCTTCGGGCCAGGCCAAACGTTGGTCCCCAGAGCCCAGTGTGGCA
Organism: Trachypithecus francoisi; assembly: GCF_009764315.1. Lineage (NCBI taxonomy): Eukaryota > Metazoa > Chordata > Mammalia > Primates > Cercopithecidae > Trachypithecus > Trachypithecus francoisi. Next base: position 117,473,693 of record NW_022681469.1, on the reverse strand, counting down.
GAGGCCATTGAAAGCTGACCCAGCCACTCTAGCCCAGCCCTGGATTTATGGTCAAGTCATGTATAGGGATGGGTGACATTTTTGTTATTGTTTTTGTTTTGAGTAGGTTCTCTCACTCTGTCACCCAGGCTGGAGTGCAGTGGCACAATCATAGCTCACTCCAGCCTTGACCTCCTGGGCTCAAGCAATCCTCCTGCCTCAGCCTCCTGCACAGCTGGGACTACAGGCACATGCCACCACACCCAGCTAATTTTTTATTTTATTTTTTTATAGAGTCAGGGTCTCACTATGTTGCCCAATCTGGTCTTGAACTCCTGGCCTCAAGCTCTCTTCCTGCCTTAGCCTCCCAAAGTGCTGGGATTACAGGGGTGAGCCACTGTGCCCGGCCTCTGGGTGACTCTTTGCAAAGGCATTGCTGGCTGGCTGATACGACCTGCAGCCTCTGCCTAGAACCATCATAGCGATACTCTCATTGGCAATGTGGGACCCACTGTGGCCCAAGAGACAGGGCCTGTTATTCCACTGTGTGGAGGAGAAGCTGAGGCTTAGGGAAGGCAGATGACTTGGCAAGGTCATAAAGACAGCAAGCTGCAGGACCAGCTCACTGTAAGGCATGAACCTCATGGTGAGGCCCACCTCACCATGACGTTAACATTTCAGCCTGCTCCCTTCCAGGCAGGCAGCTTTCCAGAAAGTTACCCAGCTCCCTGGCCAGGCGCGGTGGCTCACGCCTGTAATCCCAGCACTTTGGGAGGCCCAGGCGGGCGGATCACGAGGTCAGGAGATCAAGACCATCCTGGCTAACACTGTGAAACCCCATCTCTACTAAAAATACAAAAAAATTAGTCAGGCGTGGTGGCCGACGCCTGTAGTCCCAGCTACTCAGGAGGCTGAGGCAGGAGAATGACGTGAACCCAGGAGGCGGAGCTTGCAGTGAGTCCAGATTGTGCCACTGCACTCCAGCTTGGGTGACAGAGCGAGACTGTCTCAAAAAAAAAAAAAAAAAAAAGTTACCCGGCTCCCCCAGTCATATCCTGATGACATCCATGCTCCGCAGTCACGCATCCCGTGGTGCAGAGGCTGACCCCAGGAGAAGCTGCTGCCCCGAGGGTACGGAGCCGAGGCAGGGCCTGGGTCAGACTTACCAGGCTGTGCTCCCAGCCCTGCCCTCACCAGGGACCCCCAAGTGCATCTCTCTCCCCTCCAGGCCTCCGTTTCTCCATCTATGCAACCAGAAAGTTGGACATGGTAGTCCCAAGAGTCTGCTTGTGACTTTGCCCTCTCTGTGCCCCCAGGTCAGGGCTGCGATAAGACCCGATCACGGGTGACCCTGCAGGAGTGGAATGACCCTCTTGACCATGACCTTGAGGCCCAGCTCATCTACCGGCACCTGCTGGGCGTGGAGGCCATGCTGTGGTGAGTCCCACCCAGGAGAGCCTGTGCAGCCCGGGGAACGTGCCAGGCTTGGGGCTGCTCCATGGTGGCTGGTCACCTCTCTGCTAATTGGCCACATCTGGGGAGGGCACCAGGAGTACCTCTCTACAGCACGAGGCCAACTCAGGTTAGGACGGAGGCCCCAAGGGTCAGGGCTATGCCTGCTTCATGTTGTGTGCTGAGCCCCGCTTGCAACCTGGCCAGCTGTTCCCCCGGGCCCTTGTAGCACAGGCACAGCCTCAGCCAGCTCCCTGAATCCTTGACCATCTTGCTGCATCCAGTGGTTCTCAGCCCTGGCAGAAGCTTAGAAAAAACAGGATGCTTTTAAAGATCAGCTTTAAAAAACAGGATGCCAAGGCCCCATTCAATCAGGGTCTCTGGAGATGCGGCCGGTACTGGGATACTTCAAGGTGATCCAGTGCTTCCCACACGCTCAGCTTCCCCTGAGCCAGCTGGAGCCTGAGCTCGTTCATCTCTCACACCCCTACACCCTGCGAGGAGGAAGGGTGTGGTCCTCCCCATTCCTCATCGACTCTTCCGGGGTTTATCTCTGCCCTCAAAACCCACAAAGGTGGGGTGCGGTGGCTCATGCCTGTTATCCCGGCTCTTTGGGAGATGGAGGCAGGCGGATCGTTTGAAATCAGGAGTTTGAAACCAGCCTGGCCAACATGGCGAAATCTCATCTCTACTAAAAATACAAAAATTAACTGGGCGTGGTGGAGGGTTCCTGTAATCCCAGCTACTCGGGAGGCTGAGGCAGGAGAATTACTTGAATCCAGGAGGTGGAAGTTGCAGTGAGCTCAGATTGCGCCACTGCACTCCAGCCTGGACCACAGAGCAAGACTCCATCTCAAACAAAACAAATCAAAACAAAAAAAAATCCAAAGGGCATTCTGGTCATCCCACAGTGGTGTGGGGAGGAGTAGGAGACACAGGGAGGGAGAAGGGGCAAGGTGGCCTAGGGCCGAGGCTGGGCCCGTGTGTCCTCTTCATAGACAAAGAGTCAGCCCTGCCATCACCCCCAAGCCACCTCTAGCCCAGGAGGCCCATGCTGGGTCACCCCCAGCCTTCCCACAAGGACACCAGAAGCTCTGGCAGGGCAGGTGGAGGATGCTGGCCCTCACTCTGACCTCCCCCCACAGGGAGAGGCACCGGGAGCTGAGCAGGGGCGCAGAGGCAGGCACGGTGACTGCGAGTCCTGGCGAAGGTAGGTCCTGCCCACCTGGGACTTGCTCGTGGCCAGAACCCCCTCCAGGGATGCACGGGTGGGGTCCTCGGGCTCACTCCCAGGGCCCTCACGGTTGCCTCTGCCCGCAGCTCCCAAGGACTCACTGGCCCAGCTGCTCCGCGTGCTGCAGGACCTCCGGGAGGCCCATAGCTCCAGCCCGGCCGGCTCCCCGCCCTCAGAGCCCAACTGCCTCCTGGAGCTGCAGACGTGAGGCCCGCCCTGCGCTCCCGTTGCTGAGTCCCCTGCCAAGCGCTCGGACCCCCCACCGGACTCTCTGCACCCCTCACCCCTGTCCTCCTCATTAGGGTGCAGGGCCTAGGTCTCTTCCATGTGGGGGAGAGGGGGAGTCAGGAATAAGGGGATCCCCAGAAGTGCAGAGCTGAGTAGGCCTGGGCCTGTCATGGCCGGCCTGAAGTGTCCCTGGCTCCCTACAGCCGCTGCAGCCATCACTGCCTCTCCAGGGACCCTCCTCTCCCGCCTAGGACAGACCCAGCCAGAACCACCGCTAGGACGGACCACACCCAGGGGTCTGGCCTCCAGGGACCTAGAGAATGGGAGGGAGAACGGGCCCCCAGGAGACCCGGCCGCCACCCCACCCGCTACCCTTGGGTGGCACAGGGCTGTGCTGTTGCCAACAGTAAACCTGCTGTTACTGTCCAGGCTGTAGGGTCTTGTGATGGGGGTCTGGGGAGAAAGTGGGCCCGGGGGAACCTCGGAGGCCGTCGGTGGATGTGCCAAGGATAGGGCTGACAGCATGGGCCTGGGCATCCCTGTTCCCCACTCTTTCTTCCCCCTACTCATCTGGGGTCAGGGACTCCTTTCCCTTCCCAGTTGCTGTCCCCACCATGTCCCTGGGTCCCCTCTTCCATGCCCCACAGGCCACAGAGCCCAGTGTGTCCAACCAGCTGTTCTCTCCTCAAAGCAGCCCCCAAGCAAGTCCCTTCTCTAGGGTGTCTCTGAGGACAGCACCGAGGCGGGGCTCAGAGACCCCATTCCTCTTCACGTAGCCCTTACCCCAAGCCCATTAGCTGTGTGGCTGGCAGTGTTGGCCCTGTGGAGGCTCCTGTCCCCCCAACCTTTGTGTCACATGGGCTGCCAGGCTTAGCTCCCAGCTGCGTCCACAGTGACCTGGATCAGGGTGGGGATAAGGCCTGGACCCTCCTTCTCCAGAAGACCTTCAGCTCCTGCCTTGCCACGCAGTCACCTCCTTCCCCACTCTGACCCCAGATCCCAAGGGCCCACCCTTGCCCCAGCCCCTTCCTGGCCTCATGGGGTTTCTCTGATGCCTTCATCATAGAGGCCCCGGGCTGGTCCGACGGTCAGCAAAACTTGACTGTGGCCTGGTCCGCACTCTTGGGGACTTAGAGCCCCTGGTGTCCTGGGATCTGGCCTGCCTGTCTTTGGTCATTCCCTGTGGTCCCCCACCAGCTCCCCCCCCATAGGGCTACCCACTAAGCCCTGCCCCCAGCCCAAGAGGAGCCCTGTGGGGCAGTGATGTCTGGCCACTGGCTCACACTGATGACTTGGTCCTGGGGTGGCAGAAGCAGCAGGTGACAGGAGCAGGGCCCCTGTCCCTCTCTTCCGGCCCTGTGGTACCCAAGCCACACATTGTGCCTGCTCTTGGGGCTGACCTGCTACAGGGACCACCAGCCACTGCTACTGTGGGCCGCCCCGGGGCAGGGTGAGCAGGGCCTTTGTGCCTTATGAGGACACAGAAGTCCCTGAGGCCCCCAGACCTGGCTCAGCCAACCTCCTTCCTCCCCCGGCTGCCCCCCACTCGAAAGCTGCCTCCTTCCCAGTGCCCATCGGCTCCAGGCTCCTCACAACAGCAGCTCAGACACAGGGCGCCTCCAGGTGGTCCCAGCCTCCAGGAGGGTACTGTTTTCACATCTGCCTGCATCCATTCATTCATTCATTCCTCACCTTTACCCTGTTATCTGTATCTTGTTTAAGCTACCAGGAAGGAAAGGGAAGAAGAGATCAGGAAACTGGGACCCTCAGAAGGGAGGAGTGGGCTTGGAACTTAGACATCCACCTCAGAGCTCAAATAAGTTGTTTAAAATCACATTCGGCCGGGCGCGGTGGCTCAAGCCTGTAATCCCAGCACTTTGGGAGGCCGAGACGGGCGGATCACGAGGTCAGGAGATCCAGACCATCCTGGCTAACACGGTGAAACCCCATCTCTACTAAAAAATACAAAAACTAGCCGGGCGAGGTGGCAGGCGCCTGTAGTCCCAGCTACTTGGGAGGCTGAGGCAGGAGAATGGTGTAAACCCGGGAGGCGGAGCTTGCAGTGAGCTGAGATCTGGTCACTGCACTCCAGCCTGGGGGACAGAGCAAGACTCCGTCTCAAAAAAAATAAATAAATAAAATAAAATCACATTCAATTTTCAGATGAAGGGGAACTTTATAGATTCTTTTTTTTCTTTTTCTTTTTTTTTTTTTTTTTGAGACAGTCTCACTCTGTCACCCAGGCTGGAGTGCAGTGGCTCGATCTTGGCTCACTGCAACCTCTGCCTCCCAGGTTCAAACGATTCTCCTGCCTCAGCCTCCCAAGTAGCTGGGATTACAGGCGCCTGCCATCACGCCCGGCTAATTCTTGTATTTTTAGTAGAGATGGGGTTTCTCCATGTTGGCCAGACTGGTCTTGAACTCCTGACCTCAGGTGGTCTGACCTCCTTGACCTCCCAAAGTGCTGAGATTACAGTTGCGAGCCACTGTGCATGGCCAGGACTTTATAATTAAAAGTGAAGCTGGGTGTGACGGTGCACACCTGTAGTCCCAGCTACTCAGGAGGCCAAGGCAGAAGGATCACCTTGAGGCCAGACTGGGCAACATAGCAAAACCTAGTCCCTAAAATGAATTTAAAAAGAAAAAAAGGAAAATAAAGGAGACTTGAGATTTTTGAACTAAATAGTGGTGATGGCTACACATTGTAAATGTAATTAACACCACTGAGTTAAACACTTAAAATGGTTAAAATGGCAAATTTTATATTATACCTATTTTACTACAATAAAAAGTATAAAAGAGAGACTTAAGATACTTAGGTGACTTACAGCAACCAATTGCAACACAACAAAATGTTAAGAAATGACCTTTGCCGGGCGCGGTGGCTCAAGCCTGTAATCCCAGCACTTTGGGAGGCTGAGACGGGCGGATCGCGAGGTCAGGAAATCGAGACCATCCTGGCTAACATGGTGAAACCCCGTCTCTACTAAAAAATACAAAAAAAAAAAAAAAAATAGCGGGCGAGGTGGCGGGCGCCTGTAGTCCCAGTTACTCGGGAGGCTGAGGCAGGAGAATGGCGTAAAACCCGGGAGGCGGAGCTTGCAGTGAGCTGAGATCCGGCCACTGCACTCCAGCCCGGGTGACAGAGCGAGACTCCATCTCAAAAAAAAAAAAAAAAAAAAAAAGAAATGACCTTTTATGAGGCAATTGGAAATTTGAACATTGATCAACTATAGGATGATTAGAATTATTAATTTTGTAAAGGTGTGATAAGATACTGCACTTGGCTGGGCATGGTGGCACATGCCTGTAATCCCAGCTACTTGGGAGGCTGAGGTGGGAGAATCGCTTGAGCTCAGGAATTCGAGACAAGCCTGGGCAACATGGTGAAACCCCCGTCTTTACAAAAACAAACAAACAAAAAGATACTGCAGTTGTGTTGTAAGAGTCCTTATCTTTCAGAGCTACATAGTGGAATATTTATGGAATATTTAGGATAAATGATATGGGCATTTGGGATTTGCTGCAAAATGATCCAGAGGCAGGGTTCGGGGAAGAGGTAGAGATGAGACAAGAGGTAGAGGGGAAACGTAGAGGTAGCCACGAGCTGATAATTACGGAAGAGAGATGTGGAGTAGGTGGGGGCTCATTAACCTGCATAGTCTAGTTTTGTGTATCTTTTAACTTTTCAAGAATAAAAAAGCTTAAAAAGTATACGTGGCCGGGCGCGGTGGCTCAAGCCTGTAATCCCAGCACTTTGGGAGGCCGAGACGGGCGGATCACGAGGTCAGGAGATCCAGACCATCCTGGCTAACACGGTGAAACCCCGTCTCTACTAAAAAATACAGAAAAAAAAGCCGGGCGAGGTGGCGGGCGCCTGTAGTCCCAGCTACTCGGGAGGCTGAGGCAGGAGAATGGCGTAAACCCGGGAGGCGGAGCTTGCAGTGAGCTGAGATCCGGCCACTGCACTCCAGTCTGGGCGACAGAGCGAAACTCCGTCTCAAAAAAAAAAAAAAAAAAAAAAAGTATACGTGTCCTGGTCTTACCAGAGACTCACCCACAGCCAGCCTCCAGCCAGGGAGGGCCAGGTTTGCATTTCTTTTTTTTTTTTTTTTTTTTTTTTTTTTTTTTTTTTTTTTTTTTTTTTTTTTTTGAGGCGGAGTCTCGCTCTGTCGCCGGGCTGGAGTGCAGTGACCGGACTCAGCTCACTGCAAGCTCCGCCTCCCGGGTTCAGCCATTCTCCTGCCTCAGCCTCCAAGTAGCGGGGACTACAGGCGCCCGCCATCTCGCCGGCTAGTTTTTGTATTTTAGTAGAGACGGGGTTTCACTGGTTAGCCAGGATGGTCTCGATCTCCTGACCTCGTGATCCGCCGTCTCGGCCTCCCAAAGTGCTGGGTTACAGGCTTGAGCCACCGCGCCCGCCCAGGTTTGCATTTTCACGTATGTCACACTCCTCTGCACTCTCAACTTGGAGAGCTTCAAACAGGGAAACCCCAAGCCCTGCTGGCTTCTGCCACCGCCTGAGCAGAAGCATGGGTCCCCCCGGTCACCGCCTCACCACCCTCAATCTGATCTCACCGTACACAGCAAACCCCAGTGTAATTAACAAGACTGAGGATACCTGTAATCCCAGCACTTTGGGAGGCTGAGGCGGACGGGTCACCTGAGTTCAGGAGTTCGAGACCAGTCTGGCAAACCATGGCCAACATGGTGAAAGCCCAGTCTCTACTGAAAACACAGAAATTAGCTGGGTGCGGTGGTGCGCATTGTAATCCCTACTACTTGGGAGAATCAGATTGAACCTGGGAGGCGGAGGTTGCAGTGATCCGAGATCACGCCACTGCACTCCAGCCTAGGTGACAGAGTGAGTCTCCATCTCAAAAAAAAAAAAAAAAGAGGAGAGACAGAGTCTTCAGTCTTCCAGAACATTTTTTTTTTTTGAGACAGAGTCTCACTGTGTTGTCCAGGCTGGAGTGCAGTGGAGTGATCATAGCTCACTGCAGCCTCCAGCTCCTGAGTTCAAGTGATCCTCCTGCCTCAGCCTTCTGAGTAGCTGGGACTACAAGTGTGCACCATCATGCCCATTTTTGTACTTTTGGTAGAGACAGGGTCTCACCATGTTGTCCAGCTTGGTCTCCAAACTCCTGGGCTCAAGCCATCCTCCCACTTCAGCCTCCCAGAGTGCTAGGATTACAAGACCACCGCACCCAGCCACGAACACATTCTCAAAGCTCATCCAAGCAAACTCTGAGCCTCCCCTCTTTGTCCTTATCCTAGGACAGCCCCCAAAGTCCCAGGGTTCAGACATGACCCCTGACCTGGCTGCCCAGCTAGGTTCTGGGGCAGGGCCAGTGGGGCAGCCTGTATACCTTGGCTCTTCCAGGAACTGTTGAAAGGTAAAGAGGGCCGGGCACGGTGGCTCACGCCTGTAATCCCAGTACTTTGGGAGGCCAAGGTGGGTGGATCACCTGAGGTCAGGAGTTCAAGACCAGCCTGGCCAACATGGTGAAACCTTGTCTCTACTAAAAATACAACAATTAGCTGGGCGTGGTGGCAGCTGCCTGTAATCACAGCTACTCGGGAGGCTAAGGCAGGAGAACTGCTTGAACCCAGGAGGTGGAGGTTGCAGTGAGCCAAGATTGTTACGCTGCACTCCAGCCTGGGTGACAGAGAGACCCTGTCTCAAAAAAAAAAAAAAAAAAAAAAAAGGTCAAGGGGAGATTTAGATTCAAGTGGCCTGCCCTCTCCCTCTTCCCTATGGCTTTTGGGGCCATATCAATGTTTTCTCCTGGCTGTGGCCTTGGTGGATACCATTTCCCCCTTAAGCAGCCCACCAGCCTGACCCCTTAGAGCTTCATAGCCTCCTGTGGTATGCCATCCTATGGGCCTCCTAAGCCTTTTTGCTGGATTGGGTCTCTCCCCTCCTTTCCTGGCCCAAGGCCTGGGTCCAGGGACGGCTGAGCCTGATGCAGCCCCCACCCCACCCTAAATCACCAGCACGTGGTTCTCTGGCTACTTCCTGAGGGGTACACAAAAATCCTCATACTTGTTGGATCTCATTGGGTTTCAAGGACCTACTGTCCAGGAAGTATGGCCTCCAGGGTCTCCTGAGCCTAAATGCAGGCAGTGATAGGGAAAGAGGCGTGGACTTATTAGGGCTACAAGTGGAAACCTGGATCTTGAGTGCACACACACAGCCACCCTTCTGGAAGCATCCACCACGCCTCTCCTCCCCTCCCCAGATCCTGGCCCCCGGTTCTCCTCTCAGGCCCTGAGCAGAGCTGCCCATAGCCCGGGATGCCACATTGTTTCTGGAGGCCACCTGGCAAAGTGAGAGGAACAGGAGAGGGTTTACCTCCCATCTGCCCCGTGAGACTCCCAGAGACTTCACGCCTCCCAGAAACTTCAAGGCCTGGCATTCAACTGGGGCCTGGGGCAGGTTCCCAGATGGTCTTTTTGTTGTTGTTGTTTGTTTGTTTGTTTTTTGAGATGGAGTCTCGCTCTGTTGCCCAGGCTGGAGTGCAGTGGTGTGATCTCAACTCACTGCAACCTCCACCTCCCGAGTTGAGGCGATTCTCCTGCCTCAGCCTCCTGAGTAGCTGGGATTACAGGCACATGCCACCACTCCCAGCTAATATTTTGTCTTTTTTTTCAGTAGAGATGGGGTTTCATCATGTTGGCCATGCTTGTTTCAAACTCCTGACCTCAGATGATCCTTCTGCCTCAGCCTCCCAAAGTGCTGAGATTACAGGTGTGAGCCACTGCACCGGGACCCCCCTTTTTTTTCTTTTTTTCTTTTTTTTGAGACAGAGTCTCCCTCTGTTACCCAGGTTGGAGGATAGTGGCACATTCTCGGCTCACTGCAACCTCTGCCTTCCAAGTTCAAGTGATTCTCCCACCTCAGCCTCCTGAGCAGCTGGAATTACAGGCGCCCACCACCACACCTGACTAATTTTTGTATTTTTAGTAGAGACGGGGTTTCCCCATGTTGGCCAGGCTGGTTTTGGACTCCTGAACTCAAGTGATACGCCCACCTCATCCTCACAAAGTGCTGGGATTACAGGCGTGAGCCACCACGCTCAGTCCCAGATGTCTTGAGGATCTGATTGGACCCCCAGGCAAGTATCTGCAGCCCAGGGGGCCGGTGTTCACCACAGGACAGGCACCCTGGGAAGGCTTAAGCGGACCCAGCTCACCCAGTACCTGTTTCTCTCAACCTCTTAGGAAATCTGAACAGGTATGCAGCAACCACCTCTGGACAAAGCCTTGTCAAAGTATAATTTTCAAATATGTCAAAAAGATGACTCATATATAGCATGAACACGTATCAAAGATCTATTATGCACCAATTCAGAGAAAGAGTGGGAACTCTGATTCATGGATCATTTTGAGAAGCTGGGTACATGTATTTCATGTATTTGTAAGCATTTCTTTGTTTTGTTTTGTTTTTGAGACAGGGTCTCGTTCTGCCACCCAGACTGGAGTGCGGTGGTGCAATCATAGCTCAGTGCAGCCTCTTTCTCCTAGGCTCAAGCAATCCTGTTGCTTCAGCCTCCCAAGTAAATGGAACTACAGGCACACACTACTATGCCCAGCTGATTTTTTTAATTTTTAGCAGAGACAAGATTTTGCTATATTGCCCAGGCTAGTTTCAAACTCCTGGGCTCAAGCAATCCTCCTTCCTCAGCCTCCCTAAGTGCTGGGACTACAGATGTGAGCCACTGGTGCCTGGCCCGTAAGCATTTTAAGAGAAGAATGCTAGAATAAGATTGTGATGTTAGATTCAAAACTGGTTAATAAAGTTTTCTTTTCTTTTTCAGACGGAGTCTCGCTCTGTCGCCCAGGCTGGAGTGCAGTGGTGCAATCTCGGCTCACTGCAACCTCCACCTCCCGGGTTCAAGCGATTCTCCTGCCTCAGCCTCCCAAGTAGCTGGGATTACAGGCATGCATGCCCAGCTAATTTTTATATTTTTAGTAGAGACGGGGTTTCACCATGTTGAAGACCAGCCTGGGCAACATAGGAAGACCCCCCATGTCTCCCCTAAAAAAAAAAAAAATTGCTGGGTGTGATGGCACATGCCTGCAGTCCTAACTACTCGGGAGGCTAAGGTAGGAGGATCTCTGGAGCCCAGGAGTTGGAGGCTGCATGATGGCGCCACTGCACTCCAGCCTGGGCGACAGAGGGAGACACCGTCTCTAAATAATAATAATAATAATATATAAAAAGATATACGTAACCCTCCGGGCTCCCCTCTCACTTCTGTATACACCTGCCTCCTTCTGCATCCGTCACCCAATTGTTCCTCCCGGCTAACAAGCCGGTGGCACCCCCAAGGCAGGGGTCCTGCAGCAGTCGGTGTAGGCAGCCTGCGCAGAAGGCTCATCATAGATCTGCCTCTGGCCACGAGATCTTCTGCTCCCACTACGGTTACCAGCCGCAGCTGTCCACTACCCCTTAGCTGTATTCTCTCTATTCAGGGGCTTACTGCTGCGCACTCTAAAGGGGTGCAAGTTTCCAAAGAGAGATCAAGGGATATGGGGAGCGGAGAAAGGTACAGCTTGGGGTTCCCGCTCAGCCAGGACTAGGAGGTCTCTGTGGGGGCAGAACAGCCCTCCTAGCGCTCTGAGCAAGCGCCGAAGAGCGCCCACGGGGGAAAGCCACGCCGAGGGGAGGCGGTGGTGTGTGTGGGGTGGGGGGGAGGGCCTCCCGACTGACGCATGCGCAAAGGCAAGGGCCTCCCTCAAGCTTTTCTCGCGCCTGCGCAAGATCCTCCAGCCCGACAGGGGGCGATAAGCCGATCCTTACGCGGATTTGCCTCGCTGGAGTAATCCGGAAGAGGCCTCTTATCAGGGCTCTGGAGGAGGCGGCGGCGGATACTTGGGGTCTGGACGCGACGGCGGCGGGAGCATGAACGCCCCTCCAGCCTTCGAGTCGTTCTTGCTCTTCGAGGGCGAGAAGAAGTAAGTGACGCTGGCTGCGGCGGGCTGAGGTGCGCGGGCCTGCGACTGTCGCATTCTAGGGTGTCTCCTGCCCATCTCTTGCCCCGGGAGGTAAACAGGTTTTGCTTGATCGTCCGCTCGGCCTGTTTTAAGGCTGCGAGGCAGTGACGAGTGTGTACATTTTGCAGAGGAGGAGACTGAGGCTCGGAGGAACAAGTTCCCCCGGACACGCAGGAAGTGGCGGGGTTGTATTCGAACCTAGAGTGTCTGGTTCTCCATAGCCCTTTTCTCTGGAATCTGGCAGCCTCCTCTCTTGTCTCTCGCCCGCAACTTCCAACCTCCATCCCCCATCCCCTCCGATCTGTCAGCGGCCTGTGTAAAAGCCGCAGTGGCTCCTCGCTGCCTGCGGGTTGAAGGAGTCCAGGGGAGAGAGCTTGGGCCCAGCCCCTGCGTCCCCCACTTAGCTACTCTGTATCTGTGATTTGATCTGTTGGAGGCCGTTTCCTCATGTGGAAAATGAGTTTATTACTGTACTTAAACATGGGATTCAGGCCGGGTGCGGTGGCTCACGCCTGTAATCCCAGCACTTTGGGAGCCCGATGCGGGCGGATCACCTGAGGTCGGGAGTTCAAGACCAGCCTGACCAATATGGAGAAACCCCTACTCTACTAGAAATACAAAATTAGCCGGGCGTGGTGGCGCGTGCCTGTAATCCCAGCTCCTCGGGAGGCTGAGGCAGGAGAATCACTTGAACGTGGGAAGCGGAGGTTGAGGTGAGCGGAGATCATACCATTGCACTCCAGCCTGGGCAACAAGAGTGAAACTCCATTTCAAAAAACAAACAAAAAAAAGGGATCTGGCCGGGTGCGCTGGTTCACACTTTTAATCCCAGCACTTTGGGAGGCTCAGGTGGGAGGATTGCTTGAGCACAGGAGTTTCAGGCTGCAGCGAGCTGTGATCGCATCACTGCACTGCAACCTGGGCGACAGAGCACAATCCTGTCTCAAAATAAAAATAATTGGATGAGGTAATTTGTGTAAAGCTCTTGGTCCAAAGCTCAGCACCTGGAAGACCTCATAACCATTGGCTCTTATTGTTCCCAGGTTGGTGTGCGGAGGTCTTGGTCTGGCCCTTGTCAGCCACTTCAGCCTCCTTTAGAGCAGACTCTCAACTGGGGACCATTTGGCCCCACAAGGGACATTTGGCAATAACTGGGAACATTATTGGTTGTCAAAGGGGTTATGACTAGAATCTACTGGATAGAGGTCAGGGATGCTGCTGATGTCCTACAATGTCCACAAGACAGCACCCCACAGGAAAGAATTATGCACCGTAAAATGTGTGTGGTATCAACGTGGAGAAACCACCTTGGAAAAAAGGAACAGGCCAGGCATGATGACGTGCATCTGTGGTCTCAGCTACTCAGGAGGCTAAGACGGGAGGATCACTTTAGCCGAGGAGTTGGAGGCTGCAGTGAGCTAGGATCACACCACTGCACTCCAGCCTGGGCAGCAGGAGGGATCAGTTGAGGCGAGGAGTTCAAGACCAGCCAGGACAACAAAGCAAAACCCCATCTCTACAAAATAAAAATAAATAAATAAATAAAAAGAGGAGGAATTCAGAAAAGGTCAAGGTTCCATAGACCTGGGGTAGCAGGAAGTAGGAGACCGGGTTGGCGAAGTCTTTATGGGATGAAGAGATTGAGAAAGGTCTTTGGGAGGAGGCAGAGCTTGTTTTCCTATATATATATATATATATATATTTTTTTTTTTTTTCAACAGAGTCTCACTGTTATCCAGGCTGGAGTACAGTGGCGCGATCTCAGCTCACTGCAAGCTCCGCCTCCTGGGTTCATGCCATTCTCCTGCCTCAACCTCCCGAGTAGCTGGGATTACAGGCACCAGCCACCACTCCTGGCTAATTTTTTGTATTTTTAGTAGAGACGGGGTTTCACCGTGTTAGCCAGGATGGTCTTGATCTCCTGACCTCGTGATCCGCCCGTCTCAGCCTCCCAAAGTGCTGAGATTACAGGCGTGAGCCACCACGCCCAGCCTTTATTTTTATATTTTTGATACAGAGTCCCTCTGTTGCCCAGGCTGGAGTGCAGTGGCGTGATCTCGGTTCACTGCAACTCCACCTCCCAGGTTCAAGTTATTTTCCTGCCTCAGTCTCCCCAAGTAGCCAGGACTACAGGCATGGACCACCACACTCAGCTAATTTTTTTTTTTTTTTTTTTTTTGTATTTTTAGTACAGACAGGGTTTCGCCATGTTGGGCAGGCTGGTCTTGAACTTCTGACCTCAGGTCATCTATCCACCTCAGCCTCCCAAAGTGTTGGGATTACAGGCATGAGCCACCACACCTGGCCGGGAGGAGGCAGGATTTAGACTCAGGGTGGGAGGAGGGGAGCCCCTGCCCCTCATCTGTGGCCTCTGTGTCTTCCTAGGATCACCATTAACAAGGACACCAAGGTACCCAATGCCTGTTTATTCACCATCAACAAAGAAGACCACACACTGGGAAACATCATTAAATCGTAAGTTTCCCATCACAGGCTCTCATGGGCTGTGTTTAATGGGCCCCCCTGGGCAAAGCACAAGTTCCAAGATCTTTCTCAGTCTCTCTGAGCTACAGGAGGTCCTTCTGGGGGCTTGCTGTGGACATTTTATAATCTTGGTACCTTTTTATCAAAATGACTTCCATGTCTTCACATAAGCCACGCTCCTGTAGTGGCTTATTCTGCAGATGAACATGTGCATTTACATTCACTTTGTTTTTTTTTTTTTCCCTGAGACGGAGTTTTTGCTCTTGTCGCCCAGGCTGGAGTGCAATGGTGCAATCTTGGCTCACTGCAACCTCCGCCTCCCAGGTTCAAGTGATTCTTCTGCCTCAGCCTCTCAAGTAGCTGGGATGACAGATGCCCCCCACCATGCCTGGCTAATTTTTGTATTTTTAGTAGAGATGGGGCTTCACCATGTTGGCCAAGCTGGTCTTGAACTCCTGACCTTAGGTGATCCCCCTGCCGGCTTCCCAAAGTGCTGGGATTACAGATGTGAGCTGCTGCACCCGGCCTTACATTCACTGTTAAGTGCACATTCTGTAAATGAACGAGCAGCAGGTTCCAGCACAGTAGGCCTGTGTGTTGTTCATGCTAAGGGCCATTGAAAAGCAGTCAAGATTAGCTCCCTTCATGCCACCTGTCTGTGACCTCAGTGCCACTTGGGACCCTAAGATGTATGTGGCAGAGACTAGAACTTCTGTGTAACAAGAGAAAGAAGTAGGAGAGTTCTGTGGCTCTCCAGTGCCCCGATGGGCGCCCTGCATTGGTTGGTGGATGTTTGTTTACACCAGTGAGGTCCTAGCCAGGTGGTTGGTCAGGGATGTGACGGCCACTCTGGCCCAGGGACTTGTCATTTTACTGTAGACTTGGCTCTTCCCTCTGGTGCCACCAGGGAAGCTAGGCCTTTCCCTGTCTGTGAGTGGGGTCTGCCCAGTCTCCTGGTGTGGTCGGGCATAGGGATGGAGGACTCTTGCCCGGAGCCCAGCCAGTGGGGCACCCAAACTCTCCTGGGGCCCTGCTGCTCCTCTGCTCTTGAGCCCAGTGTTGCCACCTATGCATGGGTCCCCCTCGTGGTGCTCACACCACTCTGAGCTGCTCTAGAGGAGACCCCAGCGTGCCCAGGGCACAGTACGCGACGCAGCCCCATGGCACAGGGCCCAGTGTGCGTGGCCAGCCGCCAGCAGCTGTGCTGCTCGGAGGACAGAGTTGCATTTCCATTCCACTCACTGCTCAGAGCCTGGGCCCTCCTCTCCTTGCTGCCTTTATTTGCTGTGTGGATGCTCTTTTTGGGCATTTTGGGTCTGAGTCACTGAACACTGGCTGGACATTCGCTGCCTAGGAGATGTCTCTGCCAGCACCGCGGTTCCCTGTGGGAAGAGGTTGCTGGAATCCGTTTCCAGCTTGGGTCCTTCAGCCTCATGGATGTGGGGGGTGTGGGGGACCGTGTGTGTGTCCTTCAGCATCATGGATGCAGGGTGTTGTGTGTGTGTGTGTGTGGCGCGGGTAGGGTGTTCCCACATGAGGTATCTTCCTAAAAGCGTTACTTTCCTTGAAGACTTTTGGGGGAACAAATTGGGGGGGCGGCGGAGATTTTTGGCTAGAAAGTCTGTTCTGCTCTGAGCTGGCTGCTACCCAGCTTGGGCCTGAGCCCCGAGGGCATGAGGCTAGACCTTCACACTCTCTGTCCCTGGACCGCAGACAACTCCTAAAGGACCCGCAGGTGCTATTTGCTGGCTACAAAGTTCCCCACCCCTTGGAGCACAAGATCATCATCCGAGTGCAGACCACGCCGGACTACAGCCCCCAGGAAGCCTTCACCAACGCCATCACCGACCTCATCAGCGAGTTGTCCCTGCTGGAGGAGCGCTTCCGGGTGAGGGCGGGGCCCGGAGGGGCGGGCGGCGTGGGCTGGACACCGGCACATGTGCCCATGCCTGGGACAGCCCTGGCCTGTTTCTTCAGAGGTCCTGGGGGAGAGGCAGTGGTGATGGAAGGGCAGGGACTTCCACCACAGGCTCCAGGACGTGTGGACTGAGAGGTTGTAGAGTCCAGGCCTGCAGCTTGCCTGCCCCATGGGACTTCCGGAGCGCGGCAGGGTCCCCTCGTGTGCTGTGAGCCGGATCGGGGCGGGGAGCTGCTGTTCTTTGGGGGTGCTCTTCTACGTCCCTTGTCTGTGGTTGGCAAGGCCTGGTCCTTCCAGGCCTGTCTGGGAGGCAGCTCACCCCAGGGTGGCCCATGCCTGTTCCCGGCAGGGCGCCTGGGAGTCTATAACAGTTTAGAGGGGAAAGAGCCACAGCTTGGGGGATTTCAGTGTCTTGAGTCATCGCTCCCCAGGAAGCCTGTGGCCCCTGACTCCCGCCTGGGCTGCCATAGGGAACGGCTGGACTGGGCCAGCTGGGAGGGCTCTTCGGTTGCTCCACTGTCCTGGGGAGTGTGACCCATGGCTGCCCTCCAGGAAGGGCCTGGCCAGGGGATGCTGGGCTTGTTTCCCCAGCGTCCTTGCCCCAGCCGTTCCAACCCAGTCTCCGCCTTCTTCCTCTCTCCCAGGTGGCCATCAAAGACAAGCAGGAAGGAATTGAGTAGGGGCCAGAGGGGGCTCTGCTCAGCCTGTGAGCCCAGTTCCTACCTGCGCCTGACCCTTCGCTCCAGGCACTACGCTGAGGAGAGCGGCCAGTCCCAGCCATGGCCCACCTTGTGACCACCCCTCACCCTGACACCGACATATCCTGTACATAGATTAGGTTTTATATTCCTAATAAAGGATGGTGGAAGAGACTTGGATGTGAACTTGAGCAGCGGTGACTTCATAAGCAAGTGGATTGTCAGGCTTGATGCAGGCAGATGACCTGTTTCAGGGGCCTCCGGTTGGCAGGGATGAATTCATTCTGGACCAAAGCTCCGGAGCCCAGGGTCTGCTGGGGAGGCAGTGCTGAGCCGGAGGGAAGTGTGCAAACCCATGAGCTCCCATGAGTCTCTGCTCTAGAAGCCTCAGCTCCTGGGCCTGCCTGTCAATCAAAGCAGGAACACTTTTTCCTGCATAACTCGAAACACCTTTCCACAGGCTTCTTGTCCACAGTAGAGAGTTTAATAAAAATATTCACTGATAGAAAGACCCCCCCACCCCATCGGCCCAAAACTGAATAAGTTAGCTGTGTCCCTGGTCCTTTGCGATGGCGTGAGGCTACAGCCTCCCCCAGATGGCTACGATGTTGGAGTCCGTCAAGGCGGTGAGGTAGGTGAAGGAAGCATTGGCCACCACCGTGTTCACCATGGTCTTGGTCACCGCCTGGCCAAGGGCCCAGGGCTGGGGCCACTTCAGGATCTGGTGGGGGGAGAGAGGAGGGCTGGGCTGGGCTCCTGCTGACCAAAGGCAGGGTCCCTGATGCCTTGCCAGCCTAAGTCTGGGCAGGATGAGCCGGGCAGTACCTGCGTGGGGGCCTGCGGGGCTGCCGGCAGCAGGGGTGGCTGCTTCAGGATGTTGCTGACATCGTAGAGCCACACGTTGCCCTCCTCATCCCCACAGAGCACGATCCCCTTATCTGTCAGGACAGAGGTGGAGCCTGAGTCGGGGCAGAGCTCCCGGAGGCCCTGAGGGGATGGGGTAGGCAGGCAGGCTCACCAGGGCAGGCGCTGAGCGAGAAGTAGGCCAACTCGGTGGGTGACCACTGCAGCCGTGCCAGGACCACCACTGCCACCGTGGACTGGCTGCCCCGGCACCCCCACGTCTGCCTCCAGCTCCACAGGCAGATGGTACCCAGGCCGCTCCCTTTGGAGGCTATGGGGGAGAAGGGAGAGCTGTGCAGGGTGGCCCCTCCCGAATACCTCCTCCTACTAGAGATCATCAGAAGCCCAGCCTGGGGACAAGTGGCCCATCTGTGTGCCCAGAGGCCAGGCTGTCCCGCGAGCTGGGCTCACTTACCCACGACGTCCTCATTCACAAATGCCAGCCCATCCACTCTCCGTCCAGATGCCTCGGAGCCCTCGGAGAAGACGAATTCCACTTCACACACCCTGTGGGGCAGCAGGAGATGCTGGTTGTCCATTCCTTGCAGATAGAGAGCTGCCCGCTCACCCGGGGAATCTGCAGGGCACCTGCTGGGGACCCTGCCCTGTGGGAAGGCTGCACAGAAGATGCCACCCAAGAGATACATGCTTGGCCCCAGGAAGGTTCAGTTTGCCCTGGAAGGGGGAGCCAGCACCTGAGTGTCCCAAGTCACAGTAGTGACCCAGAGGCACGAGGGGGTGGCTCTTCCAGGACAGGACTAGGCCAGGTGGTCTGAACAGGCTCTGAAGCCAGCCGAGTGTGAGATGAGCAGGGGCCCTCCTGGCAGCCAAGTAGGGCAGGTGTTTCCAGGCCATGGCCCAGGGGGCTGTTGGGGGCATCTGCTCTGACTCTAAAGACGGGAATGGCTGCTGAATGTTTCAGAGCTGAGAGCGTGTGGGAGTGTCTACTTGGAGAAGTGTCCCGGCAGCTACCTGACTCGGAGACTGGCCTGGAGCCAGGAGGGTGGCCCAGCAGCTAACCATGGGCCAGGCCTGACCCAGTTGGGCAGAGGGCATGAGAAGAAGTGTCTTAGACATGGGGACCAGGCACATGGGCAGGGAGGGAGGAGGCAGCCCAGGGGCTGCTGGTGAGAAAGATAAGCCTATAACTACCGTCGCTGCCACCAAGGCCCCTGCTGCTCCGTTCAGCACAGCAGCTGCTGTGTCCAAGCTCCTCCCGGCCACTTTGTTGTAGGTAGGCTAAAAATCCAAATCTTGGCCCAGGGCAGTGGCTCACGCCTGTAATCCCAGCACTTTGGGAAGCTGAGGCGGGTGGATCACCTGAGGTCAGGAGCTCGAGACCAGCCTGGCCAACATGGCGAAACCCCGTCTCTATTAAAAAGACAAAAATTGGCCGGGTGCAATGGCTCACGTCTGCAATCCTGGCACTTTGGGAGGCTAAGGCAGGTGGATCACCTGAGGTGGGTGGATCACCTGAGGTCAGGAGTTCAAGACCAGCCTGGCCAACGTGGAGAAACCCCATCTCTATTAAAATACAAAAATTAGCCGGGCATGTTGGCTCACGCCTGTAATCCCAGCTACTCAGGCGGCTGAGGCAGAAGAATTGCTTGAACCCGGGCGGGTGGAGGTTGCAGTGAGCCGAGATTGTGTCATTGCCCTCCAGCCTGGGCAACAAGAGCAAAACTCCGTCTCAAAAAAAAAAAAAAAAAAAAAAATTCGTCAGGCCTGGTAGCGGGCACCTGTAACCCCAGCTACTTGGGAGGCTGAGGCAGGAGGATCACTTGGACCCTGGCAGCGGAGGTTGCAGTGAGCCGAGATCGAGCCACTGTACTCCAGCCTGGGTGACAAAGAGGGAGACTCCATCTCAACTAAAAAGTAAATAAAAAATAGAAATGCAAAGCTTATTGTGGCTGACAAAGCCTAGCGTGCCCTGCCCAGGCACCCTTGCCACCTCGCTCTGGGCTGAATCCACCCAGCTGTGGCCACATGGCCAAGCAGACCAGCTAGCTCCCCTGCCACTGACCTTTGCATATACCGTTCCCTCCATGCGAGCACCTTCCCGCCCTCTGCCTGCTGACTCCCTCGCCGGGCTCCCAGGGAAGAGAGCGTGAGCCCCAGAAAATCCATCTGCTGCTGGTCACCTCAGCAGAGTCCCCTGAGGCCCCCACGCTAGTGTCCCCCTGCCCGTTACTCTTTTTCCCTCTCCTTCGTAGCTGGCATCACACTGTGGGATTTTGACAGGCCACCTTTGCTTAGGGTCTGTCTTCCCCAGTAGGTTGGGGGCCCCAAGAGGACAGGGACCCCTTGCCAAGCCCTGTCTCAGAGGTTTTCTAGGCAGGACAGATGAGCCACAAAGCCTCAACGTGGCATTTGCAAAGCCTGCCTGCCTGCCCAGACACGGCCTCCCCTGCCCTCCACTAGCCACTGGCCCCGCTTTACAGATGAAGGCATTGCGCTAGCACAGAGGACCGTCACGCTGCTGCTGAGTGGCAGGAGTGGCTGGATCACGGGTATAGCAGGGTGCGGAAGCCCCAGGTGAAGGGGAGGTCATCATGGCCCAGTCCCACAGCGGAACCCAGGGTGAGGGCAGGGTCAGAGTCCTTTCCTCCCAAGCCTGGCAGGAAGGTGGGACAGGCCAGCTCCGTGAAGAGGCCCCTGAAAACAACCCTTATGGTTAGCGGGTGTGCCCAGGCTGTTCTGAGCCCATCTGGGCCAACAGTCACCCTGTGCAGAGACCTGGCTTCCAAGGCGCTCCCTGCCCAGCCTCACCTCCTCTTCTGGGGCTGGTCCAGCCGCACATCCCAGCAGCAGCAGCCACCCTCGCAGCCAGCCAGCAGGCGGGCATCCGGGCAGGAGGCGACAGGGCAGAGGCGCAGAGGGATGGAGGTGGTGTCCAGTGTGAGCAGCTGGCTGCCGGTGGGGGAGAGGGAGCAGAACGTCAGCCCTGGACCAAGGTGTCCCTGCCCCAGCAGCTGGCCACTCCCCAGCCTCGCCCGAAACGTCACCTGGCCTGGAATTCGTAGTCCTGGTTGGGCACCCCAATGTCCCAGAGGATGATCCGCTTGTCATAGGAGGCGGCTGAGGAGGGAGTGGGGCAGGGGAGAGGTAGCCCTGAGGTGGCCTTACTCCCTCCTGCCGGCTGCATACCAGGCTGAGCCCGCGGTCATCGAGGCAGGGAGGGAGGGCCGTGGCTGGGAGACAGAATACTCCTGGGCCCGCAATCCCTGTCTCCTCGCTGTAACCTGATGCGGTGGCTCCAGCAGCCACCTCCTGTGGCTCATCCATCTCCCTTGCCGGGGGGCACCACACCCGGGGGCAGGAGCATCCCCCCAGGTCACTGACAGGGGACAGAGTGGCCCAAGCTGTTGGAAAACTCCAAGGCCACAGAGCAGGCTGTGGATAAAGCCAGGGTTGAAGTGCCATGGCTTCCTGCCACAGCTAGAGTGGGAGCAGTGCAGCCCGGGGCCCGGCAGGCGCCTGAGCTCCCAGCCATCCCAGGGAAGAGAGCACAGAGGCCACTGGGGCAGCAGGACAGGGGTGCTTGGGGGTCCCAGGGGTGAAGGGGAGGGGCTTACTGAAGAGGTGGGTCTCATGGGCGGGGCTGAAGCACAGGGTGGCGATGGCCTTCTTGTGGGCCCGAATGACCCCGCAGCAGAAGCCGGCACGCACGTGCAGTAGCCGGACCAGGCCCCGCAGGCCTGCAGCTGCCAGCACACTCCAGCGCTTCTTGTGGCCGGCCTGTGTGACCACCATCAGGGCGGTCCAGGCCACAGAAAAGAACTCCTGGGCGGGGGTTAGAGGAAACAGTCACTGGGGCAGAGCTATTGGTGTGAACACACGGGCAGGTCCGGGCCTGGGGGAGGGAGCCCCAGCATGAAAGAAAAAGGCCACTGGGCAGGGGGCCAAGCCTGCACCCATCCCCATGCTGCTATTCAGGAGTCAGTCGGGCACCCCTGCCCTGCACTCACCTCGCCGGGTGCCTTGTACTTGTGGAGCACGATGCCTGTCTGGCAGTCAATCACGCACACGGCCTCCCCGCCGCACGTGGCCACGGTCTGGGATGTGGCCCCTGAGTGCCCGGTTTTGAGAGGTCAGATGAGCGGAGACATTTCCCATCCAAGTCCTCCCTGCAGCCTCCTCCTCCCAGACTTGATGATGCCTTTTAAGCTCTTCTCCTGATCCCCCACCCATCCAGGTGGCCCCATTTCCAGCAGCCCTCGCCCTGCCTGCCCGCCACCATGTACCCTCCTCCCAGGCGGGCTCGAAGGCACAGGCCCACAGCTGGGTCTCCAGGTCCTGAGGGCTGTTGTTCTTGCTGTGACACTGCAGGAAGTGCAGGGGCTCCAGCTTCAGGGCAGGCTGTGTGGGAAGAGGAAGGTCACAGCTGCCCAGCCCCAACTCATCTGCCGCCTGCTCCTTGCCACCTCAGCTCACCTGGCTGCCATCGGAGCCTGCCACAGGGCCGCCCTCTACCTGGGCCGACGGGGAGGCACACGCCCGCTTGCTGGGAGAGAGGTTGAGTGGGACATCGTCTGGCCGTTTCAAGGTCGCCAGTCTGGCCTGTGGAGGGGGCCTTGTGACCATGGGCACATCTGCCAGGGGCTTCCTTCCTGCCCATCACAGGCTGGACCCCACCTCACTGTGGGTGTAGGAGGCCCAGGCTGGCCTGGGGTCGTCTAGGGAGTGAGTCGGGGCCTGGGGTGCTTCCTGGGCCCATGCCCAGGTCACCTTGGTCTCCTGCAGCTTCTCTAGGCAGGAGGGGCTGGGCTGACCTCAGAGCCCTAGGAGCTGCACTCACCCTGGGCTTGTGGGCAGCTCCAGCTTCTGGGGGCTTCTCTGGGCTGTCATCCTTATGCACCTGGGTCCTACTGGAGGCTACCAGCTCCTCAGAGATCATCCGCACCTGGGTGGGGCCAGGCCATCAGGAAGCTGGGCACAGTCCCAGGCGCCCCCAGCCCTGCCAATGCAGAGTCAGGGGGAGCCTGTGCTTCCAGAGTTGGGGAAGGGCCTCTCCAGTCAACAGGGCTGCCCACCCTGACTCACCCCACTCCCACAGCCCCTCAGCCCTTCACACCCAGGGACCTCCAGGCAACTAGGGATATGAAAGCCAGTGATTGCCTGCACATCGGGACAGGGACGTACCCGCCACTGGGTGAACTCGCTGAGGGACTCAGGCCCGTAGCGGACATCCCTGACAGCTGACTTCACAAAGTCTGCCTGGGCCTTCTCAGCCTCCTCTTCAGGGCCCAGTGTGGCCATGAACTTCTCCCAGTGAGCTGTGACCTGGTGCAAGACCGAGCAGATCCAGGCCCGGCCCACCCCAGCTCCTCCAGACCCAGCCCTCCATCCTGCCACCTGCTGGAAGCCTCCTGGAATCACAGCCTCATAAACCACACACACACACACACCCCACCCCCACCCCACCCTGAAACAGCCCAGGCGCCTGTAGTCCCAGCCACTGGGAGGCTGAGGAAGAAGCATCGCTTGAGGCCAGGAGTTGGAGCCTGGGGAACATAGCAAGATCCCATCTCTACAAAAAATTTTAAAATGATCCAGACATGCGCCTAAAGCCCCAGCTATTGAGGAGGCTAAGGCGGGAAGATTGCTTGAGCCCAGGAGTTGGAGGCTGCAGTGAGCTATGATCACACCACTGCACTTCAACATGGGCAGCAGAGTGAGACCCTGTCTCTAAATAAAAGGAACCCAGAAAGAGCTACTTATGGCCGGGCGCGGTGGCTCAAGCCTGTAATCCCAGCACTTTGGGAGGCCGAGACGGGTGGATCACGAGGTCAGGAGATCGAGACCATCCTGGCTAACACAGCGAAACCCCGTCTCTACTAAAAAATACAAAAAACTAGCCGGGCGTGGTGGTGGTCGCCTGTAGTCCCAGCTGCTCGGGAGGCTGAGGCAGGAGAATGGCGTGAACCCGGGAGGCGGAGCTTGCAGTGAGCTGAGATCCGGCCACTGCACTCCAGCCTGGGCGACAGAGCGAGACTCCGTCTCAAAAAAAAAAAAAAAAGAGCTACTTATAAGAGTTAGGCCGGGCGCAGTGACTCACACCTGTAATCCCAGCACTTGGGAGGCCAAGGCGGGCAGATCACCTAAGGTCAGGAGTTTGAGACCAGCCTGGCCAACATGGTGAAACCCTGTCTCTACTAAAAACACAAAAAATTAGCTGGGGCCGGGCGTGGTGACTCAAGCCTGTAATCCCAGCACTTTGGGAGGCCGAGACGGGTGGATCACGAGGTCAGGAGATCGAGACCATCCTGGCTAACACCGTGAAACCCCGTCTCTACTAAAAAATACAAAAAACTAGACGGGCGAGGTGGCGGGCGCCTGTAGCCCCAGCTACTCGGGAGCCTGAGGCAGGAGAATGGCGTAAACCCGGGAGGCGGAGCTTGCAGTGAGCTGAGATCCGGCCACTGCACTCCAGCCTGGGCCACAGAGGGAGACTCCGTCTCAAAAAAAAAAAAAAAAAAAAAAATTAGCTGGGCGTGGTGGCAGGTGCTTGTAATCCTAGTTACTTGGGAGGCTGAGGCAGGAAAATCACTTGAACCTGGGAGGCAGAGGTTGCAGTGAACCAAGATCGCACCACTGCACTCCAGTTTGGGTGATGGGAGTCAGTCTCCATCTCCAAAAAAAAAGCACATGAGGCTAGAGGCTGTTAGGGCAAAGAGCCCCTATCAGTCACCCTCCTCACATCCTCCTGATGTCCAATTCCATCACTCTCCTGATGCCCCCTATAGCTCCCAAGCACACAATAATCCTCTCATCCCCTTACCCTGCTGGTCAGCTCCCGATTCAGGTTCTCCACCTGAGAGTAAGTTGAGGATGCATCCTTGCCATTGACCTTACGGAGTGTGGGCAGGAGAAAGGAGACTTTCAGGTTGTCATTGACCTGGGGAAGAGGGAGTGAACGGCAGTGGCTCAGGAGATGCTGAGCCTGAGCCCAACAGAGTCCTGGCCCCCAGTATGAGGCTGGTGGGAGGCCCCTACTTACCGTCAGGAAGGGGTTGCCCTCCAGGCTGAGTTCCTCGAGCTTGGGGAACTGACACAAGGCAGTGACATCCCCCAGCTGGTTGTTGGCGCAGCGGAGGACACGCAGGTGGGACAGGCCCAGGTTGTCCGGCAGCGTCTCCAGCTGGTTGTTAGATAGGTCCAGCTCCTGCAGCTGCGTCAGGCGGCACAGGAGCTTGGGGTCCAAGTGCTCGGAGAGCAGCTCCAACCCTGACAGGCTGGAGTTGGGAGCAGAAGGCTTAGGGGGCGGGCAGGCTTTGCACCCCACACCAATCTGCCCCAGCTACCTCAGAAGGCTTTTTCACCTGACATTTCTCGCACAAGTGCAACCGCCCCGCCCACCTCCCCGTTACTTTATTTTTAGAGACGGGGTGTCACTCAGTTGCCTAGGCGCGATCATAGCTCACTGCTGCCTCCAACTCCTGGGCTGAGGGATCCTCCCGCCTCAGCCTCTCGAGTAGATTGGACTAGAAGCGCGCGCCACTACTCCCGACTCCCCACCACTTAAAAAAAAAAAAAACTGCAACTACTTTAGGACTGGGGGGCATCCTAGCCCCCTGTAGGATGCTCTTCCAGATCCTTCGGGGGCTCCCCTGTGCTTCCCAGGCCCTCTAATGGTAGCAGCAGGCTGTGCCCCTAACTCTCCGGGCTCCCTTCAGGGGATGAGGCCCCTCGGGGCTAGCGGCGAGCGGGTAGGGCCATGATCTCCCAACAAGAAGACATTTGGAGCGACTCTGCCGAAGCCAGAGAGCGATAACGGGGACAGGCAGGCCTTTGGGGAGGGTCCCCGCTCTTCCCCCCGACCGCCCGGCTCCGCGGACACAGCATCGCCCCCTGCCCGGCTCTTACTCCAGGCTCCGGATCTTCCCCAGCCGGTCGCTCTTGGGCCGCCCGCGCTGCATCAGCAGCCGCGCCGAGAGGCGGCCCATGGCGAGGAGGTGCGGCCCGCGCCGACCCAGTCGGCGGCTCCGGCGTCTGGCGTCGCCCTGCGTCTCCTGGAGCCCGGTACTGGCGTCCGCGGTAACGGAGCCCAGGAGGTGGCGCCGCGCGAGCCCGTGGGCGTTAACGACCGGAAGGAAGCGGAACCTAGGCCTCGTGCCCCCTCCCCGCGCGGACTACAACTCCCAGCGGCCCCCACGGCTGCGCCTGCGCACTGGCCACCCGGACGGCGCGATGGCGGCTGCCGCCGCCGAGACCCCCGAGGTCCTTCGGGAATGTGGTTGCAAGGGCATCCGGACCTGTCTGATCTGCGAGCGGCAGCGCGGCGGCGACCCGCCCTGGGAACTGCCCCCAGCGGTAAGGGATGGGATAGGGGCCGCGCCCACAGACGTCGCTCTGCATCTGGGGAAACTGAGGCCCAGCTTGGCCATGATACGGGCCGGGATCAAAGCATGTGAGGGACCCTTGCGGTAGGCGCGATGCGGGGTGAGGAGATGAGGGCTTTAAGGAGCGGGCTTGGGAGTGGGGAAGGGGCTGGAACGTGGGTGGGTGCGATCACAGGTAACCTCGGGGACTCTGCGGGGATCTGCCTGCAAACCTCGACGTAGCCTCTCGGGTCTGGCGCTGCGAGCTTCACGGGCTC
The DNA here is from genome assembly GCF_009764315.1 of Trachypithecus francoisi. Taxonomy (NCBI): domain Eukaryota; kingdom Metazoa; phylum Chordata; class Mammalia; order Primates; family Cercopithecidae; genus Trachypithecus; species Trachypithecus francoisi. The sequence goes on along the minus strand of NW_022681469.1, from coordinate 117,447,198 downwards.
GCGAGGAGATGACACGGAAAGGGTCGATCGAGGGTGCTGAATACCAGTCCAGCGGTGCCTGAAGGCCGTGGACTGCAATGGGCAAGGAGACAGTGAATTCCAGTTAACTAATGAAGAGGAACTCAAGGATCGCTGCAACCCAGGAGTTGGAGGCTGCAGTGAGCTATGATTGAGCCACCTCATTTCAGCCTGGGTGACAGAGCGGGACCCTGTCTCACACAAAGAAAATAAATAAAAAAAAGAACTCACCACCTTTGGGCTGGCATGGAAGGATCATGGAAGGATTGTGGTTGGTTGCAAGGGCATTCCAACCCAGAAAACTGCGTGGGGTAGGAAGGTGGAGTGGTGATGGCTCAGGTGAGAGAGATGAGGCCGGAGAGGTTGGTGGGGGCGGCGGGGGGCGGGTGGTGTCTGACCACAGATGGTTCCCCGCGCATCAGCTGAGCAGGCTGGACTTGTCCCAAAGGCCATGGAGAGCCCTTGAAGGGTTTTAAAGGAGTGAAGTCAAATGTGAATTTTAGAAAGATCCTGGGAAGGGAAGGGGCAGATATGAAGTTGTGGAGGCTGGAAAGCCAGTAAAGAAACTGCCCCATCGTCCATGGTAGAAGTGCCCAAGGTCCTGTGGAAACCAAATGACATGCCTCATGAATTAAACATAGAATTACCCATGATCCGCAGTCCTGCTTCTGGGTATATATCCAAAGGAACTAACAGCAGGATCTGGAAGAGATAACCAATGTTCATAGCAGCATTATTCACGACAGCCCAAAGATGGAAGCAAACCAAGTATCTATCAAGAAATGAGTTGGGCCGGGTGCCGTGGCTGTTGCCTGTTATCCCAGCACTTTGGGAGGCTGAGGTGGGCAGATCACCTGAGGTCAGGAGTTTGAGACCTGCCTGGCTAACATGGCGAAACCCTGCCTCTACTAAAATTACAAAAACTTGCCGGGTTTAGTGAGGCACATCTGTAATCCCAGCTACACGGGAGGCTGAGGCAGGAGAATCGCTTGAACCCAGGAGGCAGAGGCTGCAGTGAGCCGAGATCGCATCACTGCACTCCAGCTCGGGTGACAGGGCAAGACTCCTCAAAAAAAAAAAAAAAAAAAAGAGATGAATTGATCCAGAAAACGTGGTGTATACACACAGTGGAATACTATTCCGCCTTAAAAAGGAAGGACAGGCCAGGTACAGTGGCTCACGCCTATAATTCCAGCACTTTGGGAGACCGAGGCAGGTGGATCACCTGAGCCCGGGAATTTGAGACCAGCATGGGCAACATGGTGAAACCCCACCTCTACACAGAATTAGCCATGCATGGTGATACGCACCTGTGGTCCCAGCTACCCAGGAGGCTAAGATGGGAGGGTTGCTTGAGTCTGGGAGGTCAAGGCTGCAGTGAGCTATGATCACGCCCCTGCTGCACTACAGCTTAGGCAACATAGCGAGACCCTGTCTCAAAAAAAAAGGACATTTTGACATATGTTACAGCATGGATGAACTTTGAGGACATGAGGCTAAGTTAAGGAAGCAGTCACAGAAGACAAATACTGCAGGATTCCTGTTGTGTGAGCTATGCAGGGTAGTCACAGGGACAGAAAGTAGAAGGGTTGCTGCCAGGGGCTCAGGAAGGGGAGATGGGGAGCTGTTGTTTAATGGGGAAAAAGTTTCAGTTTTGCAAGATGAAAAAGTTCTGAATGGTGGTGACGGCTGTGCAACAATATGAATGAACTTAAGAGTTTTAATTTGTGAAAGGGGCCAGGTGCGGTGGCTCATGCCAAGAATCCCAGCCCTTTGGGAGGCTGAGGCAGGAGGATCGCCTGAGTCCAGGAGTTTGAGACCAGCTTGGACAACATAGCAAGACCTTGCCTCTACAAAAAATTTAAAAATTAGCTAGGTATGGTGGCGTGTGCTTGTAGTCCCAGTTACGTGGGAGGCTGGGGTGGGGGGATTGCCTGAGCCCATGAAGTCAAGGCTGCAGCGAGCTGTGAGCGCCACTACACTCCAGCCTGAGTGGCAGAGTAAGACCCTGCCTCAAACAAAAAGAAAAGAAAAGAAAAAAAATTGTGGAAAGTCTGACCCACGCCAGTGGCCATGTGGAGGTAACACCTTCCCAACACGATGGCTATGGAACAAGGAGAATGAGGTGTCCAGGATCTCAGAGCACTGGGGCAGTTTCTCACTGACCTTCCAGCCTCTACCCCTTCATAGCTGCCCCTCCCCGTCTCCAGATCTTTCTAAAATTCACATTTGACCTCATCACTCCTTTAAAACCCTTCAAGAGCGCTCCATGGCCTTTGGGACAAGTCCAGCCTGCTCAGCCGACACACAGGGGACTCCCAATTTTAATGTTTCCCGTGGGAGGGCCCCAGGAGCAGGAGGAGATAGTGCCAATCTCAGGAGGTGTCTGAGCTGGAAGTAAAGCATTAGAAGGGGCTGAGGTCCCCGGCGGGAAGAACAGAGGAAGACAGCGGCCCACAGTGAGTGGCAGCCCAGGGTGTGAGGAGCTGGAGATGGGAGAGGAAGAGGAGACAGGCCACAGAGCCCAGGGCTGAGGTCTGGTGGCTTCCGAGGTCCTCACTGGGTGACTCTGGCCAGAACCTCCGCGTGTCTACACCTCCTGCCCATGACAGTTGTGGTACCTTCCTCTTCGGGCTGTCCTAGGGATGAAACTAGATAATCCATGTAAAATGTTTAGGCCCATGGATGCAAATATATCATTGGCAAAACTCTTTTTTAAAAATTTATTATTGGCCGGGCTCGGTGGTTCAGGCCTGTAATTGCAGCACTTTGGGAGGCTGAGGCGGGAGGATCACAAGGTCAGGAGTTCAAGACCATCCTGGTCAACATGGTGAAACCCCATCTCTACTAAAATACAAGAAAAAATTAGCTGGGCATGGTGGCACGTGCGTGTAGTCCCAGCTACTCGGGAGGCTCAGGCAGGAGAATTGCTTGAACCCAGGAGGCGGAGGTTGCAGTGAGCCAAGATCGTGCCACTGCACTCCAGTCTTGGTGACAGAGCGAGACTCCATCTCAAAAAAGCAAACAAAAAAATGTATTATTATTATTTTCAAGATGGGGTTGCCCAGGCTGGTGTCCGCTAGCGTGATCTCGGCTCACTACAACCTCCATCTTCCGGCTCAAGTGATTCTCCTGCCTCAGCCTCCCGAGTAGCTGGAACTATAGGAGCGCCACCACACCCAGCTACTTTTTTTGTATTTCAGTAGAGACAGGGCTTTGTCATGTTGGCCAGGCTGATCTCGAAGTCCTGTACTCAAGTAATCCATTCGCATCAGCCTCCAAAAGAACTGATATTATAGGTGTGAGCTACCACACCTGGCCAGAACTTATTATTATTATTTCTTTATTGAGATGTGATCTCTCTGTGTTGCTGAGGCGAGTCTCAAACTCCTGGGCTCAAGTGATTCTCCCACCTTGGCCTCCCAAAAGGCTAGGATTACAGGTGTGAGCCACCGCGTCTGGCCATTAACTATTTTTAATGAAGACAGGTGGACAGGAAGGGGTAGCCAAAGCCAAGGGAGAGATTTAAGAAGTAGTCACTGGCAGCAGAGTTGGGGTCAGGGTCAAGGATGGCTGCACAGAAGGCAGAAAAGAGACAGTTGAGAGAGGTGGAGGCCCCGGGAGAGTTGGGGATGGGAGGCTGCAGGTACAGGAATGGAGGTGACAGGAGAGGAGGAGGAGGAGCCGTGGCTCGGGAGCTCGGGAGGAGACAAGGCCAGGAGTGGTTTCTAGACTTTTTTTTTTTTTTTTTTTTTTTGAGACGGAGTCTCGCTCTGTCACCCAGGCTGGAGTGCAGTGGCCAGATCTCGGCTCACTGCAAGCTCCGCCTCCCGGGTTCACGCCATTCTCCTGCCTCAGCCCCCCGAGTAGCTGGGACTACAGGTGCCGCCACCTCGCCCGGCTAGTGTTTTGTATTTTTTAGTAGAGACGGGGTTTCACCGTGTTAGCCAGGATGGTCTCGATCTCCTGACCTTGTGATCCGCCCGTCTCGGCCTCCCAAAGTGCTGGGATTACAGGCTTGAGCCACCGCGCCCGGCCAACTTTTTTTTTTTTTTTTGAGACAGGCTGTGTCACCCAGGCTGGAGTGCACTGGTGCAACCTCAACTCACTGCAATCTCCACCTCCTGGATTCAAGGGATTCTCCTGCCTCAGCCTCCCGAGTAGCTGGGATTACAGGCATGCATCATGATGCCCAGCTAACTTTTGTATTTTTAGTAGAGATGGGGTTTCGCCATGTTGGCCAGGCTGATCTCGAACTCCTGACCCCAGGTGATCTGTCCACCTTGGCCTCCCAAAGTGCTGGGATTACAGGTGTGAGCCACCACACCCGTCTTGGTTTCCAGACTTTCTTTAGCATGGGGGAGCCCTGAGAGTACTGCCAGGCCTCAGGGATGGTGGCAGAGCAGAGAGGGACATGGGGTGGGAGTTGAGTGACAGCCCAGGGTATGAGGATTGAGGGGTGATGCTGGGTCTGGAAAAGTGCCCTGAGGACAAGAGTGAAGAGGAGGGAGGCTGGGGCACTGAGGAGCTCAGCTGAATGCTCAGCTCTGTAGGGAAGGAGGCTGCCCTCCTGGGTGACCCTCAGGCTGGTGATAGGCACCGGCAGCCCCTGGGATACCAGGGTGGCATCAGCAAAGACCTGAAGAGATGAGGGTCCACAGATTCAAGATAGTCAGGCAGTTTGGGTCCTCCTGGAAGCAGCCGAGGAGACAGGAGTCCAGGAGGTGCTGTCCAGCCTCGGGCTGGTTCCCTAACTTTGCTGAGCCTCCTTTGTAAAATGGAGAAGGAAAAACGCGTTGTACAAACCCTTCTCTTTTACAGGGGAGGAAGGTGAGAAAGGAAACCGATCAAATTCATGTTAACTCCAGAGGGCTGCAGGCCGTCCCCCGGTCAGCCTGGGGCAGAGGCTCTGCCTGCACCTCCCCCTAGACTCCAGCTGCCTTCCACGGTGGCCTGAGAGGAGAAATGAGCCATCAGAGGGTCTCCTGAGGGCACACAAGTGCCAGGGGCTGCCATGGCTCCAGGACGCGTCTTTCCTTTTTTTTTTTTTTGAGACAGGGTCTTGCTTTGTTGTCCAGGCTGGAGTGCAGTAGCACAGCCATGGCTCGCTGCAGCCTCAACCTCTTGGGCTCAAATGATCCTCCCGCTCAACCTCCTGAGTAGCTCTGCCACACCTGGCTAACTTTTACTTAAACTTTTTTTTTTTTTTTTTTTTTTTTGAGTCTCACTCTGTCACCAGGCTGGAGTGCAGTGGTGCCATCTTGGCTCTCTGCAACCTCTGCCTTCCAGGTTTAAGCAGTTCTCCAGCCTCAGCCTCCTGAGTAGCTGGGATTACAGGCACCTGCCACCACGCCTGGCTAATTTTTGTATTTTTACTAGAGATGGGGTTTCACCATGTTGGCCAGGCTAGTCTTGAACTCCTGACCTCAGGTGATCCACCCACCTCAGCCTCCCAAAGTGCTGGGATTACAGGCGTGAGCCACTGTGTCTGGCCTATTTTAACTTTTCGTAGGGATGGGGTCTCGCTCTGTTGCCCAGCCTGTGGACCTGTGTTTCTTTTGCAGAAAACATACCGTTTCATTTACTGCTCCGACACCGGCTGGGCCGTGGGTGCAGAGGAATCTGACTTTGAGGGCTGGGCCTTCCCATTCCCAGGAGTGATGCTGATCGAGGACTTTGTGACCCAGGAGGAAGAAGCCGAGTTGGTGCGGCTCATGGACCGTGACCCCTGGAAGCTCTCCCAGTCTGGACGGAGGAAGCAGGTAGGCCGGCCCTGAGCCCATGGGGAGGGCTGGGCTGTGCTGAGGAGGCAGCCCTACTGCTGGGGACCTTCCCCTTCCTCTGCAGCCATACCCCACAAACCTCCAGGGTTAGTAGTGGGCGACTTCCCCAGACCCTGGGGCTGTGGGCTGCCAGGCTTGCTGCAGGTCGTGTGTCCGATGGGCAGAGGTGCACCCGGGTACCCCTCTCCCCATGATATATGCTGCTGGGCTCTCTGCCCCTCTCTGCAGCTGGCTTGGTGGTGGCGTGGGCACCCCATTCTCCCAAGCTGCAGGTGCCCCCACCTCCCGTTGTCACCATCAGTGTCCTGTCTCCTCACACGCTTCCCCTTCCCCGGGCCCGCTGTTCCCTCCAACTCACCCCTTCCCTACCTGTGTCCAAACTCTACTGGAGGCTGGAGTGACCCCGCCTCCTCACGTCCCCTCACCCCCTCACCCCCGTTCCTCCCTCCCCAGCCTCCATGTATGGCCACTGGGACAGTCAACATCCCTGGGTGCCCCCTCAGCCTTCATTGTAGCTTTTTTTTTTTTTTGAGACAGAGTCTCGCTCTGCCACCCAGGCTGGAGTACAATAGCATGACCTGAGCTCATTGCAACCTCTGCCTCCCAGGTTCAAGCCATTCTTCTGGCTCAGCCTCCCAAGTAGCTGGGACTACAGGTGCCCACCACCACGCCTGGCTAATTCTTGTATTGTTAGTGGAGACGGTGTTTCACCATGTTGACCAGGCTGGTCTCGAACTCCTGACCTCACGTGATCCGCCCGCCTTGGCCTCCCAAAGTGCTGGGATTACAGGCGTGAGTCACCGCGCCCGGCCCCATTCTTTTGTGACATCCTGTTGGATGTTTGTACATTTCATTTCTTCATTCATCTGTCAATGGACATTGGTGTTGTCACTTTTTGGCTGTTGTGAACATTTGTGTACAGGTTTTTCGTGGTTTTTTTTTGTTTTTTGTTTTGAGACAGGGTCTCGCTCTGTCGCCCAGACTGGAGTGCAGTGGTGCGATCTTGGCTCACCGCAGCCTTGACCTCCCAGGAGCTAGTGATCCTCCTACCTCAGCCTCCTGAGTAGCTGAAACTAAGGCATATGCCACCAAGCCCAGCTAATTATGATTATTATTATTTTGAGACAGGGTGTCTCATTCTGTCTCCCAAGCTGGAGTACAGTGGCTCAGTCTCCACTCACCACAGCCTCAACCTCCTGAGCTCCAACAGTCCTCTCACCTCAGCCTCCTAAGTAGCTGGGACTAAGGCCTGTGGCACCACATCTGTCTAATTTTTGGTTTTTTACTAGAGACGGAGTTTTGCTATGTTGCCCAGGTTGGTCTCGAACTCCTGGGCTCAAACAATCCACCTCCTGGGCCTCCCAAAGTGTTGGGATGATATAGGCGTGAGCCACCATACCCAACCTAATTTTTAAATTTCTTATATAGAGGAGATCTCACTTTGTTACCCAGACTGGTTTTGAACTCCTGGCCTCAAGAGCTCCTTCCGCCTCAGCCTTCCAAAGCGCTGGGATTACAGGCATGCACCACCACGCCCCGCCATTTGCTGTCACTTCTGTCTCCTTGAGTCTGCCTCCTCCTGCTTCACCTCCATGAAGCCAGGGGGCTTTTGCTTGCCTTGGTCACTGTGATTGAATTCTTCCGACCTAGTCTGTGGTAGACATCTTGGTAAAGTCAGACACCTCATGTTCCTTTTGTCTTCATCCGTCAGGACTATGGCCCCAAAGTCAACTTTCGGAAACAGAAGCTAAAGACTGAGGGCTTCTGCGGCCTCCCCAGCTTCAGCCGGGAAGTGGTGCGGAGGATGGGCCTCTACCCGGGGCTGGAGGGCTTCCGGCCCGTCGAGCAGTGCAACCTGGACTACTGCCCCGAGCGCGGCTCTGCCATTGACCCCCACCTGGACGACGCCTGGCTGTGGGGGGAGCGGCTGGTCAGCCTCAACCTCCTGTCCCCCACCGTGCTGTCCATGTGTCGGGAGGCACCCGGGAGCCTGCTCCTCTGCTCGGCTCCGTCGGCTGCCCCGGAGGCCTTGGTGGACAGCGTGATAGCACCCAGCCGGTCGGTGCTATGCCAGGAGGTGGAGGTGGCCATCCCCTTACCCGCCCGCTCCCTGCTGGTCCTCACAGGGGCCGCAAGGCACCAGTGGAAGCACGCCATCCACCGCAGACACATCGAGGCCCGCCGCATCTGCGTCACTTTCCGGGAGCTGTCGGCCGAGTTTGGCCCCGGAGGGGGGCAGCAAGAGCTGGGCCAGGAACTGCTGCGAATTGCCCTCTCCTTCCAGGGAAGACCCGTGTGAGCCGCCTCCCTGGCTCCAGACTTGACTGATCCTGGGATTGAAACGGGGAGCACAGGACAGGGCCTCCCGCAACTCACGGGGTTTCAAGAGAAGATGGGTGACATGCTGTGAGCAGTGTGAGCCGCGCCTGGGAGCGGGTTTTGATGGGAAGGCACCTCGGGGCAGCCCCCTTCCACCTGGACTGTGGCCACTCTTGTTTTGGTTATTTAATTTGTCACGGTCCTGGGGACATGGGATCATTTGAGCTTAAAAAATATTGGGGGCCGGGCACGGTGGCTCATGCCTGTAATCCTAACACTTTGGGAGGCTGAGGTGGGTGGATCGCTTGAGGTCAGGAGTTCGAGACCAGCCTGGCCAACATGGTGACAACCCGTCTCTACAAAAAATACAAAAATTAGCCGGGTGTGGTGACTCGCACCTGTAGTCCCAGCTACTCGGGAGGCTAAGGTGGGAGAATCACTTGAACTCGGGAGGTGGAGGTTGCAGTGAGCCGAGATTGCGCCACTGTACTCCAGCCTGGGCGACAGAGCAAGAGTGTTTCAAAAAAAAAAAAGGGGGAATATTTTAAATGATTTTCACCTTTATTATGCATCTATTTTCATGGGGTTTCCCGATATCTCACCGTCCAGTCCCTTCATTTGGGGAATATGTTGGATTAGAGGACAGAGTTGGTTGAAGATTTGAAATTTAGACTAAAGAGCTGGTAATAGCTTCAGAGTCAGGCTCAGCCTGACTCCTGCTTGACACCCCCACGCCCCAGGGGATTGAGGATGTGAGGAGGGCAGGGAAATCTGAGAGCCTCCTCCCAGCCCCATAATGCTGTTAACATGTAGGAAAAATTAGAGCTCCCGGCCAGGTGCAGTGGCTCACACCTGTAATCCAAGTACTCTGGGGGACTGAGGTGAGAGGAGCACCTCAGGCCAGCCTGGGCAACATAGTGAGACCCCATCTCTACAAAAAATACAAACATTCCCTGGGCGTCTGGGCGTGGTGACGCGCACCTGTAGGAGAGGCTGAGGCAGGAGGATGACTTTACCACGAGGTCAAGGCTGCAGTGAGCTCACAATCATACCACTGCCCTAACTCGGCAACAGAGCAAGACCCTGTCCCTCAAATAAATAAAAGGAAAAAAAAAGCTCCTCACCTCCCACAACACCAGGAAGCTATTCCTTTGTGATGGGGCTGTGTGTGGGGTGCTTACTTGGATGGGGGAGCTGCTCTGCTGTCCCTGTGGCGGGGCGAGAGGCAGGCTATGGAGGCTGAGGGGGTGGCCTGGACCCATGTGGCCAGCCCTCTCTCCCACCACTATGAGACAAAATGTTCAGTTCCCCACCACCTACTGGGAACTAAATCCAGGGGAATAGGAAAGGTTCGGGGCCAGCACCGCTCTTTACAGTGGCCCCCAGAACCCTCTGGGAGCTGTCAGGTGGCGGAGCCATGCACTCTCTGTAAAGCAGCGTCCCAGCCACTGAGCCCAGGAGGGCTGAAGAGCCCTGCATAGACCCAGGGGAGAGGCTGCTGGGTTTCTAGTGGCTGTGAGAGCCCAGCGGCCAGGTGGGTGGAAGTGGCTCCCAGGCCACCTTGACTTTGGCTCCCTGGTCGGCTCACTTGGAGCAAGAGCATGGAGCCCTGCTTCCTCCCGGCTTCCTCCCAGTGTCACGGCCACAACGGGCCTCTCACTGCGTATCCAGATGTGAGTGGGGTCAGAGCTCCAGCTGATCCCTGCACTGGAGCAGATAAGCCAGCCCGGGGACCAGTGCAGGGTCTCTGCCCCTGGCAGGCTGGGCTGGCCGCTGCACGATGCTCCAGCAATGGGGAGGGACATTTGGAGAATGATGCACATAGAGACTTGGTGGGGAGAAGCCTGGTGAGGCTTGGGGACGCTGTAGAGCAAGAAACCTCCCTCCCTAGGTCCCCTCCGTGCTGGCCCTTCCAGCAGAGCACACTTTAGGAAACTCATTACCTGGTAAGTTGGTGACACCAGAGTTGGGTCTCTCCTTGAAGCTGCAACACACAGATCCACAGTGACACCTTACCCAACGAGGATGGGGCTGGAGAAGGCCATGCTGGGAGGCTTCTGCCACAGCCTGGCCCACGTACACTACCCCATAGCCTCGTATGTTTCCTTTTCCTTTTTTTTTGTGAGGGGGGTGTGGGGGTGCGGAGGCAGGGTCTTGCTCTGTTGCCAAGGCTGGAGTGCAGTGGCGCAATCATGGCTCACTGCAGCCTCGAACTCCTGGGCTCAAGTGATCCTCCCCCTCTGCCTCCCCAGTAGCTGGAACTGCAGGTGTGTGCCACCATCCCCAGCTAGTTGTCTTGTTCTGTTTTGATTTTCAGTAGAGACAGAGTCTTGCTATGTTGCCCAGGCTGGTCTCAAACTCCTGGGCTCAAAAGCAATCCGCCTGCCTCAGCCTCCCAAAGCGCTGGGAATAATGGGTGTGAGCCCCTCCGCCCAGCCTGCCCCATGTGTTTCTGCAGGGCTGGGCCCCAGGAGCCACCGCCTGCAGGGTAAAGTCTGCTTACCTGTGTTTGGGGTGGCAGTTTCCGCATCCGTCAGCACGCTTACCTCAGCAGACCAGGCCGCCCGCTGTCATGCTCTTGGAGCTTCAAGCAAGGGGACAGTGAGGCATGGGACTGGGACACGCCCGAATAGGGAAGTGCCGGCTCCAAGGACGGCTTCCGGAGACATCCCGCTCCAGAGCAGGCCCAGTGAGGGCTCAGCTGACATCCCTCAGCCGCTTCTGAAGGATGTTCAGGAAACAGCGCTGCCTGTTTGCTCAGAGTGGCAGGTGGTGAGGCTGAGGCTGGTCCTCCCTCACAGGCAGGGGTAGGGGCCAAGCTCCATGCAAGGCCCATTCTCTGGGGTTATTCCTGCTTCGATTTGTGTTGAGCCGGCCTGTCCCCTATCCCACAGTACCCATGGATGGGTGGGCCACAGACTGGCTGGGAAAGGGGTTGAGACATGGTCTCACTCGTGTTACCCAGGCTGGAGTGCAGTGGCACAATCTTGGCTCACTGCAGCCTCGACCTCCCTGGGCTCAGATGATTCTCCCACCTCAACCTCCCCAGTAGCTGGGACTAGAGGCACACACCACCAAGCCTGGGTAATTCTTGTATTTTTGTAGAGGAGACAGGGTCTTGCGATGTTGCCCAGGCTGGTCTCGAACTCCTTGGCTCAAGCGATCTGCCCACCTCAGCCTCCCAAAGTGCTGGGATTACAGGTGTGAGCTGTAGGTTGTCAAGTTCTACAGGGGTTTCGGCTCCTGTCTGGGCCTTGCCCTCCTGGGCCCCACCAGGGCTCTGCAGCATCTGAGGCAAAAAGTCTTGGGCCGGGCAAGGTGGCTCACGCCTATAATCCCAGCACTTTGGGAGGCTGAGGCAGGAGGATCACTTGAGGTCAGGAGTTCAAGACCAGCCTGACCAACATGGCAAAACCCCGTCTCTACTAAAAATACAAAAATTAGCCAGGCGTGATGGTGGGTGCCTGTAATCCTAGGTACTCAGGAGGCTGAGGCAGGAGAATCACTTGAGCCCGGGAGGCGGAGGTTGCAGTGAGCCGAGATCGCACCATTGCACTCCAGCCTGGACAACAGAGTGAGACTCTATCTGGAAAAAAAAAAAGAAAAAAAGTCTGTGTCGATGATCTGCTGGGTGTGGAGCGGGCTCTTCCATGCCAGTGACTGGTGTCCTGCCCTTGACAGGGGTGGGGCATGTTTTGCCTTTAAGGAAATGGCAGCCTCCACCGGAAGTGCAGTCTTTCTCGAGGCTGGTGGGCTTGCTGGCCCGGGGCTTGGTACTGAGGCCACTGCCCAGCCCAAGGGGCAGCCTGGCCTCTCAGGGTTGGCAGAACCAAGGCACTGCCCCAAACGCTTTCCATGGAGTGGTGCCAGTTGCTTGGCACACCTGATTCCTAGCAGCCTCTAAGGTGAAGTGCCAGAGTTAAAAATAATAACAAGGCCTGGTGCAGTGGCTCATGCCTGTAATCCAGCACTTTGGGAGGCGGAGGCCAGCAGATCACTTGAGGCCAGGAGTTTGAAACCAGCCTGGCCAATGTGGTGAAACCCAGTCTCTACTAAAAATACCAAAAAAAAAAGAAAAAGAAAAAGAAAAAGAAAAAAAAAAACAAAAAGGCTGGGTGCGGCGGTTCACACCTATAACCCCACCACTTTGGGAGGCTGAGGCAGGCAGTCACCTGAGGTCGGGAGTTCAAGACCAGCCTGGCCAACATGGAGAAACCCCATCTTTACTAAAAATACAAAAATAAGCCAGGCGTGTTGGTGCATGTCTGTAATCCCAGCTACTCAAGAGGCTGAGGCAGGAGAATCGCTTCAACCTGGGAGGCAGAGGTTGCAGTGAGCTGAGATCGTACCACTGCCCTCCAGCCTGGGCAACAAGGGTGAAACTCCATCTCAAAAAACAACAACAACAATTAACTGGGCATGGTGGTGATGCATGCCTGTAGTCCCAGCTTTTCAGGAGGCTGAGGCAGGAGAATTGCTTGAACCCAGGAAGTGGAGGTTGCAGCGAGCTGAGATCATGCCACTGCACTCCAACCTGGGCGATAGAGAGAGATTGTCTCGAAAAAACAAAACAAAACAAATTATTTCCTAGAAGGGGGCCTCTACCTCAGTGGGCGACAAAATACAGAACAGGCCAGGCATAGTGGCTCACACCTGTAATCCCAGTACTTTGGGAGGCCAAGGCAGGAGGATCGCTTGAGGCCAGAAGTTCAAGACCACACTGAGCAACATAGCAAGATCCCATCTCTACAAAAAACATTAGCTGGGCATGGTGGTGTGTGCACCTGTAGTCCCAGCTACTTGGGAGGCTGAGGTGGGAGGATGGCTTGTGCCCAGAAGCTGGAGCCTGCAGAGAGCTATGATTGTACCACTGCACTTTGGCTCCGGCCTGCGCAATAGAGCCAGACCGTCTCTAAAATAAATCTGTATTTTTAAAAACACAGGCCGGGCGCAGTGGCTCACACCTCTAATCCCAGCACTTTGGGAGGCTGAGGTGGGCAGATCACAAGGTCAGGAGTTCGAGACCGGCCTGACCAACATGGTGAAACCCCGTCTCTACTAAAAATACAAAAATTAGCCAAGCATGGTGGTGTGTGCCTGTAATCCCAGCTACTTGGGAGGCTGAGGCACAAGATCGCTTGAACCCAGAGGGAGGAGGTTGCAGTGAGCCAAGATCATGCCACCGCATTCCAGCTTGGGTGACAGAGCCACTCTGAATAAAAAAAAAAAAAAGCTGTCCAGTGCTTCCTCAGCAGTGCCACCAGCCCACAGGAGGGACTCACCTGTTCCTGCTGCCCCACAGTGACCTGGGGCTGGAGAATGTCCCCAGGTGACCAGTGCTCCAGTGGCTCCTCTCCTGAAGGGACTGGGGGGACCTCCAAGCCGACCCTGTCCAGGTGGGCTCTGTTGTCACTCAACCACCCTCTGGGGCTGCCCCTTCCTTTGTTTCTGGAAAGAGAGGGACCTGTCTGGGAGGGGAAGCGGCAGGCAGAGGCACCCTGTGCTCTCGGGGTCCCACCTGGCTGGAGCCCCATGGCGGCGTGTCCGGACCTGAGCACCCTGCTTCCATTCTAGAGATGTCCACGCCCCCTTCCCGGGGCAGCCTGGGAGGACACTGGCCAGTGACCAGTGACAGGAGGCCAGAGGGCACTACAGGAGAAGGTTTTTATGCCATGATGGGGGTCCCCCAGTCAGCAGATGCCAGGGGAGGGCCAGGGGCTGCAGTTTATCCCCTCTGCCCACAGCGTCCCCCCAAGAACAGAAAGACTTTGAATATCGTCACTGGTTTATTCAGTTTCATCCACGGCAACTGTTTTAAAAACCTGCACACAGGACAGTGGATGTGTCTGCTGCATGCATAGATCATCAGCACGAGGCAGGTAAGGGCTGCAGCTGAGTCCGGATCCACTCAGGCTTACGTGGTCCGGTCCTCAGCAAACCCTCCTAGAAGATGCGAAAACACATTCTGTCTTCCAAGTTTCTAAACCAGAAACACTTGCGTTTTGAAACAGGTGGTCAGGTACTAAATGGAGAGGGTGTCCCACGTGGGAGGGGCCTTGGCATGTCCAGGCACCAGGAAGACTGTCCTCCAAATTAGGATGGGCCCCGGCTGGCTCCAGGGCAAACTGAGGCAGAGGCCCCAGTTCTTCTCTCTTTTTTTTTTTTTTTTTTTAAACAGAGTCTCTGGCCGGGCGTGGTGGCTCAGTCTCTGGCCTGTAATCCCAGCACTTTGGGAGGCCGAGACGGGCGGATCACGAGGTCAGGAGATCGAGACCATCCTGGCTAACACGGTGAAACCCCGTCTCTACTAAAAAAATACACAAAAACTAGCCACGCAAGGTGGTGGGCGCCTGTAGTCCCAGCTACTTGAGAGGCTGAAGCAGGAGAATGGCGTAAACCCGGGAGGCAGAGCTTGCAGTGAGCCAAGAGCCGGCCACTGCACTCCAGCCTGGGCGAGAGAGAGAGATTCCATCTTAAAACAAACAAAACAAAACAGAGTCTCGCTCTTTACCCAGGCTGGAGTGCAGTGGCATGATCTTGGCTCACTGCATCCTCTGCCTCCTGGGCTCAAGTGATTCTCCTGCCTCTGCCTCCCGAATAGCTGGGATTACAGGGGTGTGTCACCATGCTCGGCTAATTTTTGTATTTTTAGTAGAGATGGGGTTTCACCACGTGGGCCAGGCTGATCTTGAACTCCTGATCTCAGGCGATCCACCCACCTCTGTCTCCCAAAGTGCTGGGATTACAGATGTGAGCCACCACGCCCAGCCTGGAGGCCTCTGCTCTTAAACACTGTTCAAAGACAGGCTAAACCTCCAGAAACTGAATGTCTAGGCTGCAATGGCGTTCCCCATCGCCCATGCTGTCCCTCAAGTCGTTTCTGCAGCTCACCCTCTGTCTCCCCACACGCTCTGGGGTGACCCTGAGGTTTCCTCTCCCAGCCACCATGGCCCTACCCATGGTCACTGTTATTCCCACAGCAATGGTTTGCCTCATTCCTCGAAACTAGAAAGTCTGGAGCTGGGAAATCAAGAACTCTAGGAGAAAGAGAACAGGAAATTCCCAGACCGTCATCCTCCTAATCAGAGGGCTAGACTTGGATGTGGCTCCATCCCTCTGATTGACGTGGGACGTGCCACCATCACTGGGCACTTAATACTTTCCTGGATGCTGCCAGGTCAAGAACTCTGCCTGGGGACCAGGTACAGTAACTGGCCCCCAGATGGCACTGGAGATGCGTTCCACAGTCGTGGGAGTATGGCACTGCGTGGGCAGGGGCACAGATGGTGCAGGAAGGTGGGAGGCAGGAGAAGGCCCAGCAGGGTCCCTCCCAAAAGACTGAGGCCAGGGTAAGAGGCTGCCGCCTCTCCCAGCCATGAGGAGCCATTCATTTAGAAGAGCAGGCCTGTCTTGACCCAAAGGCACTCCTTGGAGGGACACTGACATGCTGACATTCTTTTCTTTTTCTTTCTTTCTTTTTTTTTTTTTAGAGACAGGGTCTCACTGTGTCGCCCAGGCTGGAGTACAGTGGCACAATCTTGGCTTACCACAACCTCTGCCTCCTGGGTTCAAGTGATTCTCCTGCCTCAGCCTCCCAAGTAGCCAGGACTACAGGTGAGCACCACCATGCCCAGCTAATTTTTTGTATTGTTGGTAGGGATAGAGTTTCACCATGTTGGCCAGGCTGGTCCCGAACCCCTGACCTCAAGTGATCCACCCGCCTTGGTTTCCCAAAGTGCTGAGATTACAGGCGTGAGCCACCGTGCCCGGCCAGTAGCGCAATCATAGTTCACTGCAGCCTCTACTTCCCCAGCTCAAGCAATCCTCCTGCCTCAGCCTCCCAAGTAGCTGGAACTACAGGCATGAACCACCACGCCCAGCTAATTTATTTTTATTTTATTTATTTATTATTTTTTGAGACAGAGTTTTGCTCTGTCACCCAGGCTGGAGTGCAGTGGCACGATCTCGGCTCACTGCAACCTCTGCCTCCTGGGTTCAAGCAATTCTCTTGCCTCAGCCTGCCAAGTAGCTGGGATTACAGGTACCCGCCACCATACCCAGTTAATTTTTTGTATTTTTACTAGAGATGGTTTCACCATGTTGTTGCCGAGGCTGGTCTTAAACTCCTGATCTCAAGTGATCTGCCCACCTTGGCCTCCCAAAGTGCTAAGATTACGGGCATGAACCATTGTACCCGGCTTGGCTAATTTAAAATAATTTTTTTAGAGATGGGGTCTTGCTACATTGCCCAGGCTGGTCTCGCACCCCTAGGCCCACGTGATCCTCCCTCCTCGGCCTCCCAAAGTGCTGGGATGACAGGCGTGCACCACCTCGCCTGGCCAACATTGACATTCTTTAGCAAAGCAAACACACATTAAACCATAAGAGGTGTTTCTACAGGCTGCAGGAAAGTACAGATGTGCTGGAGGGCAAGGGTCGCAGACAGATGTCTGCAGGGGACACAAAGGATGAACCCCTCAGAAGACACAGGGCTCTTCTCCGGCCCCTGAGGATGCCACAACTTTCTCGTGGGGACCCTCGGCGTGACTCCCCAAGGGCCCCTCAGCACGGGGAACTGAGTGTCAGGGTCTCTGTTCTCTGCTGCAGCCACATTTCCAGAGACCCCAACCAGGCCACCCAGAATTCCACGGCAGAGCCAACCCGGACCCCGGAGAGAGCTTAAGCTTTTACAAGCGATGTGATCAGAGCATGAAGAAGCCCAGTGACTATTTTTTTTTTTTTTTGTAGATGAAGTTTCGCTCTTGTTGCCCAGGCTGTAGTGCAATGGCATGATCTCGGCTCACTGCAACCTCTGCCTCCTAGGTTCAAGCGATTCTCCTGCCTCAGCCTCCTGAGTAGCTGGGACTACAGACCCGCCACCACACCCAGTTAATTTTTGTTTTGTTTTGTTTTGTTTGGAGACGGAGTCTCGCTCTGTTGCCCAGGCTGGAGTGCAGTGGCGTGATCTCGGCTCACTGCAAGCTCCGCCTCCCAGGTTCACGCCATTCTCCTGCCTCAGCCTCCCGAGTAGCTGGGATTACAGGCACCTGCCACCACGCCCGGCTAATTTCTTGTATTTTTTTATAGAGACGGGGTTTCATCATGTTGGCTAGGCTGGTCTCGAACTCCTGACCTCAAGTGATCCGCCCGCCTTGGCCTCCCAAAGTGCTGGGATTACAGGCGTTAGCCATCGTGCCCGGCCTAATTTTTGTATTTTTAGTAGAGGTGGGGTTTCACTATGTTGGCCAGGCTGATCTTGAACTCCTGACCTCAGGTGATCCACCCACCTTGGCCTCCCAAAGTGCTGGGATTAGAGGCGTGAGCCACTGCGCCCGGCCCCAGTGACTATGAGAACAAAAGACAAGGCATGGCTGGCTCTCCAGGTTACAGCTGGAGACGAGGGGAAAGGTGGTTGGTTGTACAAGCAGCTCAGGGAAGCTGGTGCTGCGGCGTGCGTGCGCGGCCCAAGAGTGTGGCTTTGGGTCTACCAGATGCCCTTAGGGAAAAGGCCAGAACCCGCACTGCACAGTGCAGTCACCGTGTGTGGTGGGACCCAGTGTCGGCTGAGAGGCCTGGAGGGGTCTTGCCTCCCTTGTAGTCACTCGGTGTCATAACAAGGAGGGCACCCATTTGGCCTGGGCCAACCCCTGGCCCCACTATCCACAGGCCAGGCCAATGGCCTTGCCTAGACAGGAAGTCCCCCAGGATGTCCGCTTGCTGCCTGGGGCCACAGAAAGCTGCACAGGCTCCAGGGCCTGAGCCAGAGCCTCCGCCCCGGGCTGCCACAGCCCAGGGGAGTGGCTGAGCCAGCCTCAGAGGCCATTCTGTGGCTGACAGCTGGAGGCCGCTGGCTGCAGGCGGGGCGGGGGAAGGGTCCTTTCCCCACCCCGGTGGCCCCTCTGAGTCCGTGTGGCCAGGGCTCTCTCTGGCTGAGAAAAGAGAAATTGAGCCTAGTGTACTTTGCAGCAGCCCTCAAATAACTCAACTTCCTCATGGGGGTGTCTCGTAGATGCCGTGAACATGTCTCCTCCGGCTCAGCCAGGCCGCCCCTCGTTGGAAACATCCCTGGGGGACTGACACCACTGCTGAGGGCTGCAGCACCCCGCGCACCTGCTGGGCTGGCATGTGTCCTGGCTCCTGTCTTCCCCTGAAGCCAGGTCACCCAGCTTCCTCCAGGGCTAGGCAGGGAAGCACCAAGCCCCGCCGTGCACCTGCACCCAGTCAAATGCCGCAGCCCTCGTGTCATCACTGTCACACGGGCCACTCGGCATCCACGAAGCCCATCACGGGTCTCTGGGGCAATCATTCTCTGAAAACAAAACCCTGCCCTGGCTCTCCCAGGCCCGCCAGCCATGCATGCCGGGTCTGAGCACCCACTGGGTGCTACTTGGAGGCCCTCCTGGCCCAGGACTGATGGGCAGATCCCGCTGTAGCCTCTTCACTGTGTCCCCGACCCAGGAAACCCTGAGGCCAAGGAACCAGCCTGGTTTTGCCCCCAATGCTCTTAGCAACACAGTCCCTCGTTGAACCTGATGGTTCCATCTCAGAAGAAGTCATCCAGTCCTTATGATATTAAGACAAGAGGAAAACTTTGGTCTTGAACTACCCGGCAGCCTTGCAAAATGTCTGCATCTGACAAATCCCTGCCTCTGCGGGCTCCCGGGTGCAGGGCCGCCCCTAGCCCTGGCCCTCAGCCCCTCACACGACCTGCAGACTGCGCTCATGCCCGTCCAGCTGGACCTTGAGCTTGTGGAGCTCCTCGATCTCGCGGTTGTGGCGCTCCGTTTTGTGGCGCACCAGAGAGCGGTAGAAGTGGATGGTGAAGACCACGAAGATGAGGCCCACGGGCACCATGATGATGGTGGACACCAGCGCGGCCTGCCAGCCCGTGTGGCTCCCGGGGCCGGGCGGGGGACCAGGCTGGCGCCGGGCGTCCACGGGGAGGAATTTGATCCAGCAGAGCAGCACCACCTCGGCCAGGAAGAGCAGGATGCCTAGCACGGTGGAGAAGCCCCAGGCCAGCTCGATGTAGGGGTGCATGCGCTCATGCGGAGACTCGCTGATGGAGTTCAGGTTGTGGATGTTGCTCACCGCCTCCACGTTGGGCAGGATGCAGGTGCTGATGAGGAGGGCGAACAGGTGCACGGCCACCAGCACCGTGGTGCAGGCACTGAAGGCAATCAGCAGCGGCCGAGGGTACTGGTACTGCGTCTCCAGCTGCACCTCCACCATGGCCACCTGTGGGGACAGCAGACAGGTGGTGCTGGGTGTGGGGAGGGCAAGGCGTGGCCCCACCAGGGCCACCTGCCAGGCAGAGCAGGGGCTGGGCCAGGTTCGGGGGACAGGGTAGCCATGGGCTCTCCTGCTGGCGGGACTCACCCATGTTCTGGGCCCTTGAAGACCAGAGGGCAACCTCCTCACTGATCAAATGTTTCACATTTTCCTTCGTTCTAATTAGCTAAAGAAGACTGCACTGAGAAAAAAATCTCAGCAGTACAGAAGAGGCCAGTGTGGTGGCTCACACCTGTAATCCCAGCACTTTGGGAGGCCAAGGCTGGTGGATCACTTGAGGCTAGGAGTTGGAGATCAGCCTGGCCAACATGGTGAACCCTCATCTCTACTAAAAATACAAAAAGTAGCCGGGCGTGGTGGCAGGCACCTGTAATCCCAGCTACTCGGGAAGCTGAGGCAGGAGAATCGCTTGAACCTGGGAGGCGGAGGTTGCAGTGAGCCAAGATCGCGCCACTACACTCCAGCCTGGGTGACAAAATGAGACTCTGTCTCAAAACAAAACAAGCCACAAAAGTTTAAAAAAGAAAGGAAAAAGAAAGAAAGAGAGAGAGGCCGGGCGCGGTGGCTCAAGCCTGTAATCCCAGCACTTTGGGAGGCCGAGACGGGCGGATCATGAGGTCAGGAGATCGAGACTATCCTGGGTAATACGGTGAAACCCCGTCTCTACTAAAAATACAAAAAACTAGCCGGGCGACGAGGCGGGCGCCTGTAGTCCCAGCTACTCGGGAGGCTGAGACAGGAGAATGGCGTGAACCCGGAGGCGGAGCTTGCAGTGAGCTGAGAGCCGGCCACTGCACTCCAGCCTGGGTGGCAGAGCAAGACTCCGTCTCAAAAAAAAAAAAAAAAAAGAAGAAAGAGAGAGAGGAAGGAAGGAAGGAAGGGAGGAGGGAGGGAGGGAAAAACGGGCCGAGTACAACGGTTCACGCCTGTAATCCCAGTGGTTTGGAAGGCTGAGGCAGGAGGATCACTTGAGGCCAGGAATTCCAGGCTGCTGTGAGCCCCGATCACACCACTGCAGTCCAGCCTGGGGGACAGAGGGAGACCCTGTCTCTACAAAAAATATACAACATTAGCCGGGCATGGTGGCACACGCCTGTAGTCCCAGCTACTGGGGAGACTGAGGTGGGAGGATCGCTTGAACCTGGGAGATCCAGGCTGCAATGAGCTAGGATCACACCACTGCACTTCAGCCCATGTGACAGAGCGAGACCTCGTTTCTACAAAAAAAGGAAACTGACCTTTCAAAGATAAAAATTGGCCAGGCGCGATGACTCATGCCTGTACTCCTTCCTTTGGGAGGCAGAGGCAGGAGGATCGCTTGAACCCAGGAGTTTGAGACTAGCCTAGGCAACATAGTGAGAGCCCATCTTGACAAAAAAAAAAAAAAAAAAAAACTGCCCTTTTAAAACATAACAACTGAAACTGCCGACAGTCCCCAGACTCAGAGCTGCACACCTGGACGGCCTCAGACAGACCACGTGGTGCCTCCTCAGCAGAGGCCAAAAGCCCAGCGAGAGCCAGCATCTCTAAAGCCCAGGAAAAGTGACGGAAGTGAGGCCGAGGGTGAGGAGGGAAAGAAGGCATGGCTGGGTCTCCTGAGGAAGCAAAATTATCAATCACAGTCGTAGGTTACAGCAGGTATGGTCTAAAACGAACAAACCAAGGAATGGCAGGCTCTGCTTGGTGTCTTGAAATGTGAGGTCAGCCAGGCGTGGTGGCTCACGCCTGTAATCCCAGCACTTTGGGAGGGCGAGGCAAGTGGATCACTTGAGGTCAGGAGTTGGAGACCAGCCTGGCCCACATGGTGAAACCCCGTTTCTACTAAAAATACAAAAAATTAGCTGGTCCTGGTGGCGGGCACCTGTCATCCCAGCTACTCAGGAGGCTGAGGCAGAAGAATTGCTTGAACCCAGGAGGCAGAGGTTGCAGTGAGTGGAGATCATGCCACTGTACTCCAGCAAGAAAGAAGCCAGGGGAAGATTCTTCTACCCACTATGTTTCCCTCCTAGACCTAAGTCATCCCTGTTTAAAAAAAAAAAAAGGCCGGGCGCGGTGGCTCAAGCCTGTAATCCCAGCACTTTGGGAGGCTGAGATGGGCGGATCACGAGGTCAGGAGATCGAGACCATTCTGGCTAACACTGTGAAACCCCGTCTCTACTAAAAAATACAAAAAACTGCCGGGCGATGTGGCGGGTGCCTGTAGTCCCAGCTACTCGGGAGGCTGAGGCAGGAGAATGGTGCGAACCCGGGAGGCGGAGCTTGCAGTGAGCTGAGATCCGGCCACTGCACTCCAGCCCGGGCGACAGAGTGAGACTCCGTCTCAAAAAAAAAAAAAACTCAGGCCAGGTGTGGTGGCTCATGCCTGTAATCCCAGCACTTTAGGAAGCCAAGGGGGTACGGATCACTTGAGGTCAGGAGTTTGAGAGCAGCCTGGCCAACACGGCAAAAACTCTTTCTCTGTGAAAAATACAAAAATGAACCGGGCATGGTGGCTTGTGCCTGTAATCCCAGCTACTCGGGAGGCTGAGGCAGGAGAATCACTTGAATCCGGGAGGCAGAGGTTTCAGTGAGCTGAGATCATGCCACTGCACTCCAGCCTGGGTGACAGAGTGAGACCCTGCCACAAAAATAAAATAAAATAAAATAAAATAAAAAATAACTCAGAAGGCTGGGCCCCAGAGTTGGAGGCTGCAGTGAGCTATGAATGCACCACTGCACCCCAGCCTGGGCAATAGAGCGATATCCTGTCTGGGAACGAATAAAGTAAAAAATAAAATAAAATAATATATATGAAGATTTCATAATGTCCTTCAGCAACTGCCACCTCTTAGTGGTGATGGAACGCTTCCTAGATAAAAGATATGGCTGGGTGCGGTGGCTCACACCTGTAATCCCAGCCCTTTGGGAAGCTGAAGTGGGCAGATCACTTGAGGTCAGGAGCTTGAGACCAGCCTGATCAACGTGGCAAAACCCCATCTCTACTAAAAATACAAAAATTAGCCGAGCATGGTGGTGGGTGCCTGTAGTCCCAACTACTCGGGAGGTTGAGGTAGGAGAATCTCTTGAACCCGGGAGGCGAAGGTTGCAGTGAGCCAGATCGCGCCACTGCACTCCAGCCTGGGCGACAGAGCGAGACTATATTTCAAAAAAAAAAAAAAAAAAAAAAGAAGAAGACATGGCAGTCCTAGTAGACCAGAGCTGAACAGCAATTCACCAATAATACGGCTGGGGCTATTGTGAAACGTATCCAAAAACCAGTAGCCACAGAACATGGGCTGAGGGATAGTTTTTCTCAGTGTGGCCCTGGGTTGGCTATGGTCACCTCAAAGGATATGGCCCAAGTGACAAATATTACAAACCACAGAGGCCTCCAAGACAGGAAATAAAAATGATTAGGAGGTAGTGGGCAGGGCTCGCAAAAAGTAGTTTTGTTCCGCCTTAAGAGGAGAAAAGGGGCTGAGTGAGGTGCCTCACACCTGTGATCCCAGCACTTTGGAAGGCTAAGGCGGGAGATCACTTAAAACCAGGAGTTCAAGACCAGCCCGGGCAACAAAGCGAGACCCCATCTCTATTTTAAAAAAAAAAAAGAAGAAGAAAAGAGAAGGCAATTTTTTACTGTGTTTATGCAGAATTCTTTTTAATTTAAATTATATTTTTTGTTTGTTTGTTTGTTTGTTTTGAGACGGAGTCTCGCTCTGTCGCCCAGGCTGGAGTGCAGGGGCCGGATCTCAGCTCACTGCAAGCTCCGCCCCCCGGGTTTACACCATTCTCCTGGCTCAGCCTCCCAAGTAGCTGGGACTACAGGTGCCTGCCACCTTGCCCAGCTAGTTTTTTGTATTTTTTTAGTAGAGACGGGGTTTCACCGTGTTCGCTAGGATGGTCTCGATCTCTTGACCTCGTGATCCGCCCGTCTCGGCCTCCCAAAGTGCTGAGATTACAGACTTGAGCCACCGCGCCCGGCCTTTTTTTTTTTTAATTGAGACAGAGTCTCGCTCTGTTGCCCAGGCTGGAGTGCAGTGGCGCTATCTCGGCTCACTACCTCTGCTTCCTGGGTTCAAGCGATTCTCCTTCCCCAGTCTCCCCAATAGCCCACCATGGCTAATTTTTTTTTTTTTTTGAGATGAAGTCTTGCTCTGTTGCCCAGGGTGGAGTGCAGTGGCATGATCTCGGCTCATTCCAACCTCCCCTTCCCAGGTTCAAGTGATCCTCCTGCTTTAGCTTCCTGAGAAGCTGGGGTTACAGGTGCCAGCCACCACGCCTTGCTATTTTTATTTTTTGAGACGGAGTTTCGCTCTGCCACCGAGGCTGGAGTGCAGTACAGCGATCTCAGCTCACTGCAACCTTCGCCTCCCGGGTTCAAGTGATTCTCGTGCCTCAGCCTCCCGAGTAGCTGGGACTACAGGCGTGTGCCACCACACATAGCTAAGTTTTTGTTTTTTTAGTAGAGACGGGGTTTCACCGTGTTAGCCAGGGTGGTCTCCGTCTCCTGACCTCGTGATCTGCCCGCCTCAGTCTCCCAAAATGCTTGGATTACAGGTGTGAACCGCTGCGCCCAGCCTAAGTTTTGTATTTTCAGTAGAGACAGTGTTTCACCAGGTCGGCCAGGATGGTCTCCAATTCCTGACCTCAAGTGATCTGCTCACCTCGGTCTCCCAAAATGCTGGTATTACAGGCATAAGCCATGGTGCCCGGCCTTCCTTTTCATATTTTTAGTAGAGACTGGGTTTCCCCATGTTGGCCAGGCTGATCTGGAACTCCTGACCTCAAGTGATCCACCCGCCTCAGTCTCCCAAAGTGCTGGGATTACAGTGAACCACCACGCCTGGCCTGTGTAGAGGTTTTATGAGGCGGGCCTCAGATCACTGGTTCTCCGTGTTGGGGGAAGAAGACGCATCAAGAAATAAGCTTCAGGTTAGGTATAAGCACGCGTTGCTAGACAAAGGAACAGCTTCTAATGAGGGAAGACACACTATAAAGGGCGAACTCTACCTAGCAATCTGTACCTCTGCCTGTTCCCAGGGCCCTGCCCCGACTCAGCTACAGTTTCTGATTATTTGTACTTGTCACTTATTTTTCCCAAGCTGCCCTGCAGTCTGAAGAATGATCTGACCTAATGACGCTATGCTAATCTAATCAAGCAGGTGCACTGCGGCCCTGCCCGAGTCTCAGCTCCACGCCAGACGGTTCATTTGCTTCCCACTGCAGCTGGCGCTCTGTATCTCCGAGTTCCATATCTGCAGATTCAATCCACCGCGGGTCAGAAATACTTGGGGGAAAAAACAAAATGAAACAACAATATTTTCCCCTTGGCATAAGGTGAAGAAAAAAATACAAACAAACAAACAAAAACCCAGCCTGGGCAACACAGCAAGACCCACCTCTTTTTTTTTTTTTTTTTTTTTGAGATGCAGTCTTGCTCTGTTGCCCAGGCTGGAGTGCAGTGGCGCCATCTCAGCTCAGTGCAACCTCCCCTCCCGGGTTCAAGCAATTCTCCATCTCAGCCTCCAGAGTAGCCAGGATTACGGGCACCTGCCACCATGTCCGTCTAATTTTTGTATTTTTAGTAGAGACGGGGTTTCACCATCTTGGCCAGGCTGGTCTTGAACACCTGACCTCATGATCCACCCACCTCGGCCTCGCAAAGTGCTGGGATTACAGGCGTGAGCCACAGAACCCAGCCTCCACCTCTTTTAGATGCAGTCTTGCTCTGTCACCCAAGCTGGAGTGTGGTGGCGCCATCTTGGCTCACTGCAACCTCCACCTCCCAGGTTCAAGCGATCTTCCTGCCTCAGCCTCTTGAGTAGCTGGGATTATAGGCACGTGCCACCAAGCCTGGCTAATTTTTGTATGTTTAGTAGAGACAGGGTTCCACCATGTTGGCTAGGCTGGTCTTGAACTCCTGACTTCAGGTGATCTGCCCACCTCAGCCTCCCAAAGTGCTGGGATTACAGGCATGAGCCACCGTGCCCAGTCAGCTTTTTCTTTTAAATTGTATCATCAGTCTAACAATTGAGCCTCTGGCCTATAGAAAAACAATAGAGGCTGGGTGTGGCGGCTCACACCTGTAATACCAGCACTTTGGGAGGCCGAGGTGGGTGAATCACCTGAGGTTAGGAGTTCAAGACCAGCCTGGCCAACATGGTGAAACCCCATCTCTACTAAGAATATGAAAATTAGCTGGGTGTGGTGACGTGTGCTTGTAGTCCCAGCTACTTGGGAGGCTGAGGCAGGAGAATCACTTGAATCCAGGAGGCGGAGGTTGCAGTGAGCTGAAATCACACCACTGCACTCCAGCCTGGGTGACAGAGCAAGACTCCACCTCAAAACAAAAACAAACAAAAAGAAAAACAAGAATTGTTTTCACATAAGAAAACAGGCTGAACAAGGTATAATGCTAGCACTTTGGGAGGCCAAGGTGGGAAAATCACCTGAGAGTTCAAGACTGCAGTGGGCCATGATTGCACCCCCGCACTCTAGCCTAGGCAACAGAGCAGAGAACTTGTCTCTAAAAAAAAAAAAAAAAGGCCGGGCGCGGTGGCTCAAGCCTGTAATCCCAGCACTTTGGGAGGCCGAGACGGGTGGATCACGAGGTCAGGAGATCGAGACCATCCTGGCTAACACGGTGAAACCCCGTCTCTACTAAAAATACAAAAACTAGCTGGGCGAGGTGGCGGGCGCCTGTAGTCCCAGCTACTCGGGAGGCTGAGGCAGGAGAATGGTGTAAACCCGGGAGGCGGAGCTTGCAGTGAGCTGAGATCCGGCCACTGCACTCCAGTCCGGGAGACAGAGCGAGACTCCGCCTCAAAAAAAAATAAAATAAAATAAAATAAAATAAAATAAAAAATTAGCCAGACGTGGTGGCACGTGCCTATAATTCCAGCTACTCAGGAGGCTGAGACAGGAGGATGGCTTGAGCCCAGGAAGTAGAGGCTGCAGTGAGCCATGATCATACCACTGCCCTCTCCAGCCTGGGCAACAGACAGGGACCCTGTCTCTAAAAACAAAACAAAACAAAAAAAATCACTTCCGCCCAATAGGACCTGTAAGCACACTGTTGTGTCCTCATTGTGAGTCCTTAACCTCTGGGACAATTCCCTCCAGGGGTGTGGGTCAGCCGCTTTGGAATCAATAGGAGATGGGCCCCTTGTCAGAACCACAGCTTTGTCCGAAACTGACTCTTGTCCTAGGGGATGACTCAGAGGGAAGGCGGCCACCGGGAGCCAGGCCAAAAGCTCTGCTTTGTCACCCTGGAGGCCACATTCCAGGAACTTCTGCATCGCTAACTGGGCTAAACGGATCCAACCCCAATCAATCCCTGGGGCCCTGCTCACAGATCCCTGAGAGCTCCAAACTTTTGGGTGGTGCCCGAGATGGGGCAGACGTGGGCACTTTTCTCCAGGAAACCCTGTACCATGCAGCGATTTGATTTGATTTTATCTTTTTAATTAATTAATTAATCTATTTATTTTGAGACAAAGTCTCACTCTTGACCGGGCTGGAGTATAGTGGTGCGACCTTGGCTCACTGCATCCTCCGGCCTCCCAGGTTCAAGCGATTCTTTTGTCTCAGTCTCCTGAGTAGCTGGGATTACAGGCGCCTGCCACCACACCCAGCTCATTTTTTTTGTACTTTTAGTAGAGACGGTGTTTCACTGTGTTGGCCAGGCTGGTTTTGAACTCCTGATCTCAAGTGATCCACCCAACTCGGCCTCCCAAAGTGTTGGGATTACAGGCATGAGCCACTGCGCCCGGCCATAAATAAATAAATTTTATTTTTTCTTTTTAGAGATGGGTTCTCACTCTGACGTCCAGGCTGGAGTGAAGTCATGTGATCATAACGCATTGAGGCCTCGGCCTCCTGGGCTCAAGTGATCCTCCCGCCTCAGCCTCCCAAATAGCTGGGGCTATAGGTGCGTGCCACCACGTGCGGCTAATTATTTATTTTATTTTTGTAAAGACAGGGGTCTTGCTGTGTTGCCCAGGCTGGTCTCAAACTCCTGGCCTCAAGCTATTCTCCTGCCTTGGCCTCCCAAAGTGCTGGGATTACAGGTGTGAGTCACTGCACCTGAGCTACTATAATTACCCTGCACCAACCTCCCTCCTCGCTAAGCAAGTTCTTGATGTGAACAGGGCAGAGTGGGCTTTCTGAAGATTCTCAGGCTGGGAGCCCCCGGCATAGTCCCAGCACCCCCACTCATGTTGACAGAGTCACCCAAGTCCCATCCGGTGGGACTCGGGCGGATGCTTTCCCCTGGTCCATCCTGGCTGCCAGAGACTGGAGGGAACGCTTTGGTCCCCGAGGCATCCCGGGACTTCAGTTAGCAAAGCCCATCTGACCAGCGAGCTCCTCACCTGGCGCGCACACTCACCATGGCGAAGCCGGAGAGGAGGGCGGAGGTCCTGCTGGAGGCCTTCAGCTTGGCCCTGCTCAGGTAGAGCTTCCGCCACGACAGGGCCTGTACCGAGTGGTGGTTGGAGGTGACCAGTTCCAGGTAGCTACGGCGGACCCAGTCCCGGTAATCCATGCCCTTGTGGCCGGGCTCCGGGCAGGCAGGAGTAGAGGGGTCGACAGGCACGTTGAGCTCAGCGCTCATGGTGGGAGCCAGGCTGAAGGTGGGAGAGATACATGCTCAGGCATCCTAGGTTACAGCGGCCTGGAAGAGCTAGACTCTAAGCCCATTCAACCTACAGAGGCTGCCGTATACAGCCCACGCCAGAGCCCAGGGGTTTAGAAAGTGCCCAGGACCTAAAGTTATGATTGTTTGTTTGCTTTTGAGACAGTGTCTCGCTCTGTCGCCCAGGCTGCAGTGCAGTGGGGCAATCTCACCTCACTGGAAACTCTGGCTCCCAGGTTCAAGTAATTCTCCTGCTCAGTCTCCTGAGTAGCTGGGATTATAGGTGTGAGCTACCACACCCAGCTAATTTTTGTATTTTTAATACAGACAGGGTTTCATCATGTTGGTCTCGAACTCCTGACCTCAAGTGATATGCCTGCCTCAGCCTCCCAAAGTGCTGGGATTACAGGTATGAGCCACTGTGCCCAGCCTCCAAGACCTAAAGTTCTGAAACCTGGATTTGACTCTACTGTGTGATTCTGAGCATGACAGCTGACCTTTCTGACCTGGCTCTTTCATCTTGAGAATGGGGATATTTCCACCTATGGGACTTTTAATTTATTTTATTTTACATATTTTTTTGAGACAATCTTGCTGAGTCACCCAGGCTGGAGTGCAGTGGTGCAATCTGCTCACTGCAACCTCCAACTCCCAGATTCAAGTGATTCTCCTGCCTCAGCCTCCCAAGTACCTGGGACTACAGGCACCCGCCACCAGACCTGGCTAATTTTTGTATTCTTAGTAGAGATGGAGTTTCACCATGTTGGACAGGCTGGTCTCGAATCCTGACCTCAGGTGATGCAACTGCCTCAGCCTCCCAAGATGATGGGATTACAGGTGTGAGCCACCGCGCCTGGCCTTCAACTTAAATTTTGATCATTACAGTTCACCCTAAGAAAAATACTGGACTTACAAAACTAAAGCCACATCCAAGCTACAAGGCAAACTTTTAGCAAGATGAAAAATGAAATCCACCAACTCACATGACCATATTTTAAGGAGAAACAGACGGCGGAGATGCCTGGACTCATACCTGGTAGACATCTGGTTTGACTAACATGGATTAAACATCAGAAGGACGGATCTGTCAAGATTTGTGAATTTAAACCTAAATCTCCACTAAGTAGGGGATTGGCGGTCGCGTGTGTCCTAAGGAGTTGGGTTGCTCGGCCGCACGCCAGGATCCAGTTCTAATTAATCTGCAGGGCATGCTTCAAGAGCACAGGCACCTTGTGGTTTACTTGGCATCAGAAAGAGTGACTTTTCCAGCCTGGCCAACGTGGTGAAACCCTGTTTCCACTAAAAAAAAAAAAAATTAGCTGGGCGTGGTGGTGGATGCCTGTAATCCCAGCTACTGGGGAGGCTGAGGCAGAGGCAGGAGAATCGCTTGAACCCTGTAGGCGGAGGTTACAGTGAGCCAAGACTGCGCCACTGTACTCTAGCCTGAGTGACAGAGCAAGAACTCTGTCTCAAGAAAGGAGAGGAGAGGAGAGGGGAGGGGAGCGGAGGGGAGGGGAAAGGAAAGGGGAAAGGAAAGGAAAGGAAAGGAAAGGAAAGGAAAGGAAAGAGGAAAGGAAAGAGGGAGGGAAAGAGGGAGGGAAAGAGGGAAGGAAAGAGGGAAGGAAAGAGGGGAGGAAAAAGGGGAGGAAAAAGGGAAGGAAAAAGGGAAGGAAAAAGGGAAGGAAAAAGGGAAGGGAAGGGAAGGGAGTAACTTCTATGTCCAGGCCCACATAGGCCCTGTGGAAAGTCTGCTTCAGGCTGTTACACACAGATCCGTGTTCTAGGTCCCAGGGAGCGTGGCTGGGGTGGATGGGTGGAGTGGGGGGTGCTTAACAGGGTCAGCAGCTGAGGAAATGCCCCAAACTTAGTCCATCCATGCCAGAGTCAAGCCCCCATAATTGAAAATGCCCTAATTTGGAAATTACGCAGGAAGGTGCTGGAGGTGGAAAACCATGTCGCCTTTCCCTTTGTTCTCAACAAGGCTGCAAAGCCACAGCCTTCCCTGGCCAACAGGCCCTCTGGGAACAGTTCTGTGCTATTTCTGCCAGGGGATGCCAATTACCAGGTCATTTATACGAATGCCAACTTGGGCTCTCCGTCCCATCTCCTCATGCACATCTGCAGCCAGCAGTACCGCGTCCAAGCACTTCCATCCCCGGGTGTACCTTCCCTTGGGGAGAATTCAGAGAAACACTGCAATCCATAGGTTAGCTCCACATAATGGAAAATGCTATAATTTGGAAACTGCATTTTTCCTCTTCCCTCACCCCCATAGTTAACAGAATTGAGCGTGCAGGTCTGATGACCGCAGTATACGAAGACTGCAGGGGTGAGACACTAACCTTTTCTCCCTCCGTCCTCCCTCCTCCATCACACAGGTGCTGAGCACACTTGGCACTTAAGGATCCAAGATGAAAGAGGCCAGAATTCATGGCCTCCCAGTAGGGGAGCAAGATAAGGGGATGTGGGTCGGGAGCCGTGGCTCAAACCTGTCCTCACAGCACTTTCGGAGGCTGAGGTGGGCGGTACACTAGAGGTCAGGAGTTCGAGACCAGCCTGGACAACATGGTGGAACCCTGTCTCTACTAAAAATACAAAAATTAACTGGGCGTGGTGGTGGGCGCCTGTAATCCCAGCTACTCAGCAGGCTGAGGCAGGAGAATCACTTGAGTCAGGGAGGTGAAGGTTGCAGTAAGCTGAGACTGCAGCACTGCACTTTAGCCTGGGCCACAAAGCGAGACCATCTCAAAAAATAAAATAAAATAAAATAAAACAAAATAAAATAAAATAAAATAAAAGTCAGGTGCAGTGGCTCATGCCTTTAATCCCAGCACTTTGGGAGGCTAAGGCAGGTGGATCACTAGAAGTCAGGAGTTCAAGACCTGCCTGGCCAACATGGTGAAACCCCATGTCCACTAAAAATACAAAAATTAGCCAGGTGTGGTGGCATGCACCTGTAGTCCCAGCTACTCAGGAGGCTGAGGCAGGAGAATCACTTGAGTCTGGGAGGCAGAGGCTGGAGTGAGCTGAGATTGTACCATGGCATTCTAGCCTGGGTGACAGAGACTCTGTCTTTTTTTTTTTGAGACGGAGTCTCGCTCTGTCGCCCGGGCTGGAGTGCAGTGGCCAGTTTTCAGCTCACTGCAACCTCCGCCTCCCGGGTTTATGCCATTCTCCTGCCTCAGCCTCCGAGTAGCTGGGGCTACAGGCGCCCGCCACCTCACCCGGCTAGTTTTTTGTATTTTTTAGTAAAGACGGGGTTTCACCGTGTTAGCCAGGATGGTCTCGATCTCCTGACCTCGTGATCCGCCCGTCTCGGCCTCCCAAAGTGCTGGGATTACAGGCTTGAGCCACCGCGCCCGACCCAGAGATTCTGTCTTAAAAAAAGAAAAAAAAAATAGCCCGGTGTGGTGACAGAGGTTGCAGTGAGGTGAGAGCACGCCACTGCACTCCAGCCTGGGCGACAGAGCAAGACTCCATCTCAAAAAAAAAAAAAAAAAAAGAGGTGGGGGCAATCCTCATCTACTGAGCTAAAGGCTTCAGTGGAGGGCAGGGAGCAGAGGACTGGCTGCCTCACACCAAGGCCAGGAAAAGGTGCCTGCAGGTAACACTGGGGAGGGGACACAGCGGCCCTTTGCAGGCCAAAGTGCCTCACACCTGTAATCCCAGTGTTTTGTGAGGCCAAGGTGGGAGGATTACTTGAGGACAGGAGCTGGAGACCAGCCTAGGCAACATAGTAAGAAGCTGTCTCTAAAAATAATTTTTTTTTTTTTTGAGACGGAGTCTCGCTCTGTCGCCCGGGCTGGAGTGCAGTGGCCGGATCTCAGCTCACTGCAAGCTCCGCCTCCCGGGTTTACGCCATTCTCCTGCCTCAGGCTCCCCAGTAGCTGGGACTACAGGCGCCCGCCACCTCGCCCGTCTAGTTTTTTGTATTTTTTAGTAGAGACGGGGTTTCACCGTGTTAGCCAGGATGGTCTTGATCTCCTGACCTCGTGATCCACCCGTCTCGGCCTCCCAAAGTGCTGGGATTACAGGCTTGAGCCACTGCGCCCGGCCAAATAATTTTTTTTTTTGAGATGGGGTCCTGCTGTGTTGCCAAGGCTGGAGTGCAGTGGCACGATCTCGGCTCCCTGCAAACTCTGCCTCCCAGGCTCAAGTGATCCTCCCTCCTCAACCTCCTGAGTAACTGGGACTACAGGTGTGTGCCACCATGCCTGGCTAATTTTTTATTTTCGGTAGAGACAGGGTTTTGCCATGTTGGCCAGGCTGGTCTAGAACTCCTGAGCTCAAGGGATCTGCCCACCTTGGCCTCCCAAAGTGCTGGGATTACAGGCGTGAACCACTGCGTGTGGCCTCCAAAAAGAATTTCTTTTTTTTTGAGACGGAGTCTCGCTCTGTCGCCCAGGCTGGAGTGCAGTGGCCCGATCTCAGCTCACTGCAAGCTCCGCCTCCTGGGTTCACGCCATTCTCCTGCCTCAGCCTCCAGAGTAGCTGGGACTACAGGCGCCCGCCACCTCACCTGGTTAGTTTTTTGTATTTTTTAGTAGAGACGGGGTTTCACCGTGTTAGCCAGGATGGTCTCGATCTCCTGACCTTGTGATCCGCCCGTCTCGGCCTCCTGGGATTACAGGCTTGAGCCACCATGCTTGGCCAAAATAATTTCAAAAAAGAGGGACCTTTCCTCAAAGACAAGACGCTGCCCGCATGGAAAGATTCTGAGAGACAGGAAGGCCACTCCAGGTGTAGGTGTGGGGTGGCTCCCCTTGTCCAGGAGATAAGTAGGGAAGGTGGCTGCCACCTGGGGGTTGGAGGGGGCAGGGAGATGTGGGTGGAAGACACTTGGAGCCTGGGGCTGTGGAATGAGCCAGAGGGTCTGGGCAGAATGACTGGGCGTCCAGCCACGGGAGAATGGAAGGAATCGGTGAGTGGAACGGTCTGGGCACTGCTAGATCATTCTGGTTTGGGACCACAGTTCAACCCAGGGAAATGACTGGCCAACTGGGAGGAGTGGGAGGCAAGGGAGAGCCTGGTGGCCTCCAGAGGAAGGAAGGGTGAACAAGAGGCACGCTCCATCAGTAAGGGTGGGCTGGGCTCAGGTCTGAGAGTGGAAGTGAAGAGCTCAGGGCAGTGAGGGCTGAGGGTGGCTTCCGGGGAGCTGCCAGCCCTCCCATGCCCCATTGGTGAGGCCCTGCAGATGCCCCCAGAGTGGGTGGGGTTGTGGAGGAAAGGATGTCTGTCTGCCTGGAGCTGGGTCGTGAGACAGGTCTGCAGGTCTGGAAGGAGCAGCCCAGGAGGGGATTCATATTCATCCTCTATGTTTCCAGTGCCACCTGTGTGTGCCAGGCCCGGTGGCCTGGGGGGAGGGACAGAGTCTGGGCCCCACATTGGATCCCAGGCAGGGGGTGGGGTGGGGCAGGATGGAGCCCTGCACTTCTGTCAGGTGGCACAGACCCTAGAGGATGCTCCGGGACTGAACCTTGTGGGGTTGGTTTTTTTTTTTTTTTTTTTTTTTTTTTTTTGCTTTAACTAGCAGTCAGAGAAAACAGGTCTTGTAGAATAACGCGATCCCCTCTCTAATGATGAGCGATTCTTCCTGGCTGGCCTGTTGGACACATTTCCAGAGGGCGGTCTTGGAGTTTGACTTCCTCTAAGCATCTGGGGCACCGGCAATGGCGAGTGTCTCTCTCCGGCAGGCGCATTGGGAGGGGGCCTCCCAGGGACGCCCGCCTGCATCCCTGTCCCTCCCCCAGGGACACCCCGGTGTCCGGACCCGGCTGCGCCCTCGACCCTGATCCGCTGGGCGCCGCACCCCGCCAGGGATCCCGCGGGGTGGAGGTCACCAACCCCGGATAGGTGGTGACCGCGCCCCGGCAGCCTACAGTCGTCCCCTTCCCCGCCGAGCGTCCCCGGTCCAATTTCGGCCCCCCACGCGGCAGGGACCCCGCTCCCGGCGCCAGCCCCCCGCCGCCACACTCACCGGAGCTGCCCTCTCCCCGCCCGGCTCAGCTCCCGCTCGGGCTGCGTGGCCGCGTGGCCTGTGGCCCAGTGGCCCGGCCGGGGCGCCGAGCGCGGCCCCCTCCCTCCTTCCGCCGGTCGCGCGGGGTCCCCGGGCCCCGCCTCCGCCCCACCCCCGCGGCCGCCGCAGCCGCTGCCAAGGCAACCGGGCGCCGCCACCACGTGACCCGCCCGCGGGGGAGCCGCGGCCACGTCACCCGCCGGGCCGGGAGGGGCGGGGCTGGCGGCACCTCCTCGGAGTGGCGGGGTAGGGGTCCCTGCCTTACCTGGAACCACCCCGGGATCGCGCGCTGGAGAGGAGCGGGGGAGGTGGGAAGGCCCTGACCCGCGCGCATCCCTCCTGCCCCAGCTCCCGTCCCCCGCCCCAGCTCTGGGAGTCAAGGCGAGGCCCCCGCCCCATCGGAGATCCGGCTACCCACAGACCACGAGCAGGGCTTTCCCTGCCCCTGGGTCCGGGCGCAAAAGGAAGCCCCGGGCTTGGCAGGGGGAGCCTCGGGGGGTGCCCAGCATTGGACGCTGGCTGCATGGAGGGGTGGGGAGTGGGGACAGGGCGGGCGGGTGCCAGGTGGGTAGTGAAGGGGAAAGGAAGGTGGGGAGGGGAGAATCCGTCTGGCCATGCCCGAGTTTTCACAGGATTTTTTTTTTTTTTTTTTGAGACAGGGTCTGGCTCTGTCACCCAGGCTGGACTGCAGTGGTGCGATCATGGTTCACTGCAGCCTCGAATTCCTGGCTCAAGTGATCCTCCCGCCTCAGTCACCCAAAGTGCTGAGGCTACAGGCAGGAGCCACCACACCGTGGTAATTTAAAAAATTTTGTTTTTGTTTTTTGAGAGGGAGTTTTGCCATGTCGCCCAGGCTGGAGTGCAGTGGTGCCATCTCCGCTCACTGCAACATCCGCCCCCAGGGTTGAAACGATTCTCCTGTCTCAGCTTCCTGAGCTACAGGTGCGGGCCACTAGCCTGGCTACTTTTTTGTATGTTCAGTAGAGACGGGGTTTCACCATGTTGGCTGGGCTGGTCTTGAACTCCTGACCTCAGGTGATCCGCTGGCCTCGGCCTCCCAAAGTGCTGGGATGACAGGTGTGAGTCACCATGCCCGGCCCAAAAGAAAAAATTCTTTTTTAGAGATAGGTCTCCCTGTGTTGGCCAGACTGGTCTTAAACTGGCCTCAAGTGATTCTCTCAGCCTCTCAAAGCACTGGGATTACAGGTATGTGCCACAATGTCCAGCTACTTTTTAAATTTTTTTGAAAAATAGAGACGGGATCTCGCTATGTTGCCTCTGCTGGTCTCGAACTGCTGGGCTCAAGTGATCCTCCCACCTCAGCCTCCCAAAGTTCTGGGCACAGAGGCATAAGCCACCTTGCCTGGCCCCTGCCCAGGGTGTTGGATGACACCACGAAGAGCTTGCACTGAGCTAATTGGGGATTGCCACCCAGAGCGCACTGCTACTCACAGGCCCAGCAAGACCCCTGGGGTCCCAACCCTAGTGCAGCATGCTGTCTTAGGCTGTTCGCACACAGCAGCAAAGAGTTTCTGCTGTGCCCTAGTCCCTTCCACTCTCTACTGCAGGGAGCCTCTCACCCTTAATGGTGAACTCTCTGCGGTTTTACGAGTGAGGTAGTCAAACAGGAGCGTTCTTTTCAGGAAGTGCAGCACATGAATAATTCACAGACAGACAAGATGGGTTCCTATCAGCCCGGCGGTGCCAGACGGTCCCTTGGAGTCCTTCCTCCGTGCCGGGTAGGCTGCTGCGTGCCCTACATAGGATTTTTCCATCTGTCACAACAGCATTGGACCGTGACACATTTATCCAAACGAAGGAAAAATTCCACTCATGTCAGCCAGCCCACATTTTATGACAACTGGAAGAGTAGATGTTACGGACGCCAGGTTAAATCCATCTACACTTCGAGTTGTATTTTACAGACTACTGCTGAGAGCCAGAATGGAAACCACGAGGACACTTAGTCTAATAAACCAGGTTTCCCCGTCCAGGTTACTGACCTAAAAGGCAGGTTAGGCCCTAACGTGGGCATAAGAAAAGCCCAGGGTTCCTTACTGGCCTTCTCTCCCGCCACCCCCATCAATGGCTATGGGTAAGGGATCATTTGAATTTCAGGGGGCGAAGTCCTCAAAAAGCAATCATGCTATGGCTTTCCAATGTGGAGTTCTTGGTAAAATGTATCTCGATGGCTCACGCCTGTAATCCCAGCACTTTGGAAGGCCAATCACCTGAGGCTAGGAGTTCAAGACCAGCCAGGTCAACTGGTGAAACCCCGTCTCTACTAAAAATACAAAAATTAGCCAGGTGTGGTAGTGCACGCCTGTAGTCCCAGCTACTGGGGAGGCTGAGGCAGAAGAATCACTTGAACTTGGGAGTCGGAGGTTGCAGTGAGCCAAGATCATGCCATTGTACTCCAGTCTGGGTCAGAGAGCAAGACTCTGTCTCAAAAAAAAAAAAAAAAAAAAAAAAACGGGAAGAAAACACTTTGTAAACGGCAGTAGTTTGCAACACACGTGAATGTGCTTTCAGCAAAGGAGTCCTTTGTTGAATTCTCACTCTTGCAGCAACTTCACTCATCCTTGAGAAAGCTTCCTGTGCCTGTTACTGATGCCGCCACCCCCCAGGCACATTTATCCAGCACGCCCAGACAGAAGCAAAATGCAAGTCATAATTGCCAGTGCTTTTCAGAGCTGGTATCCTAACCAAACAGAATAGCTTGCTTGCTTTTTTTTTTTTTTTTTTTGAGACGGAGTCTTGCTCTGCCACCCAGGCTGGAGTGCAGTGGCCAGATCTCAGCTCACTGCAATCTCCACCTCCCGGGTTCACGCCATTCTCCTGCCTCAGCCTCCCGAATAGCTGGGACTACAGGGGCCCGCCTCATCGTCCGGCTAGTTTTTTGTATTTTTTTTTAAGTAGAGACAGGGTTTCACCGTATTAGCCAGGATGGTCTCGATCTCCTGACCTGGTGATCCGCCCATCTCGGCCTCCCAAAGTGCTGGGATTACAGGCTTGAGCCACCGCGCCCGGTCCCCGCTTGCTTGCTTTTCTTTCCCTCCCTTCCTCCCTTCTTTTTCTCTCTTTTCTCTTTCTCCCTTCCTCCCTCCCTCCCTTCATTCCTTTCCTTCCTTCCCTCCCTTCCTCCTCCTTCCCTCTGTCCTTCACTTCCTTCCTTTTTCCCCTTCCTTCCCTCCTTCCTTCCTTCCTTCCTCCCTCCCTCCCTTCCATTTTATTCTTTTCTTTTTCTCTCTCTCTCTCTCTCTCATTTTATGAGACAGAGTCTCGCTCTGTTGCCCAGGCTGGAGTGCAGTGGTGCCATCTCGGCTCACTGTAACCTCCACCTCCTGAGTTCAAGCAATTCTCATGCCTCAGCCTCCCAAGTAACTGGGAATACAGGCACAGGCCACTAAGCCTGGCTAATTTTTGTATTTTTAGTAGAGGCAGGGTTTCACCATGTTGGTCAGACCGGTCTCAGCACTCCTAGCCTCACATGATCTGCTGGCCTCAGGCTCCCAAAATGTTGAGATTACTGGGTTGAGTTACCACGCCTGGCCTATAATCACTTTTTCTTTTTGAGATGGAGTTTTGCTGGTCATCCAGGCTGCATTGCAATGGCGTGATCTCGGCTCACTCCAACCTCCACCTCCCGAATTCAAGCAATTCTCCTGCCTCAGCCTCCCAAGTAGCTGGGATTACAGGTGCCCACCACTATGCCCAGCTAATTTTTGTATAAATTTTTTAGGAGAGACAGGGTTTCACCGTGTTGGCCAGGCTGGTCTCCAACTCCTGACCTCAGGTGATCTGCCCACATAAACCCAGCTCCTAAACCCAGACGATGTTTCAGCCATCAGCCCTGGGTCAGCTGTCTCAGAAGGGTTCCCTCACCCACTCAGCTGCTGGCAACCATGAGTCCCCTCCCCATCGGGTCGTGATCGGCCTTCCAAAGTGCTGGGATTACAGGCGTGAGCCATCGAGATACATGTCGCTGGACTCTCCCCTACTTCTCCCTGTCCTCATTTGCTTCTGCACTAACTCAGGCCACCATCATCTCTGGTCTGCATGGCAAGGCAGGAGCCTTGTCCCCTTCCACAAACTCAAAGGTCCCCCATGTCTCTCCGTTCCAGCCCCTACCCTGTGGCCTCTGAGACTCCAGTCCCCTTATTAACAGGGTCTGAGGCCATGGCAAGGCGCCTCCTCCCTCCCCAGCTCGCTTTCTGGGCACTCTTGTTCTCCTGAGCCACCTAAGAGTTCACCTCGGTGCTCGCCCTTGCAGAGGCCTGGGTCAAGTGCCCACACAGCATGCTGTGCTGCTCTCTCCGATCCTGTTCCTGCTCAGACCTGGAGGCCCCAGAAGGCAAGGACTGTGTTTTGTCCACTACCATCCCCAGTGCCTACCAATGGGCCTTGGAATCCTTTGGATTTTGCACTTAGTTGATGCTCAATAAACATTTGCTATTTTTTTTATTATTATTTTTTGAGACGAAGTTTCACTCTTGTTGCCCAGGCGGAGTGCAGTGGTGCCATTTTGGCTGACTACAACCTCTGACTCTTGGGTTCAAGCAATTCTCCTGCCTTAGCCTCCCAAGTAGCTGGGATTTACAGGCTCTCATCACCACGCCTGGCTAATTTTTGTATTTTTAGTAGAGACAAGGTTTCACCATGTTGGCCAGGCTGGTCTCGAACTTCTGACCTCAGGTGATCCACTCACCTCAGCCTCCAAGTGCTGGGATTACAGGTGTGAGCCACTGCACCCGGCCTTTTATTTCTGAGATGAGGTCTTGCTTTGTTACCCAGGCTGGAGTGCAGAGGCAGAATCATGGTTCACTGCAGCCTGGATCTCCCAGGCTCAAGTGATTCTCCCACTTTAGCCTCGGAAGTAGTGAGGTCTATGCCACCAGGCCAGGCGCACTTTTCAATCTTTATTTGGTAGAGACGGACTGGTCTTGAACTCCTGGCCTTAAGTGATCCTCTCACCTAGGCCTCCCAAAGTGCTGGGGTTACACGATGTTCTGTGGAGTAAGAAAACAGGAAACGGCCACCCGGAACTTGCTCCAGGTTAATTTCCAAGAGTGTTCTCTCTACTGAAATATATGTTAATATATGGTAATCATAGCTCACTTTAGTCAAGTACGCCAAATAGTAAACAGAAATTAACTTCCAAGAGGGGGAAGGAGAAAATACGCGTCTCCACGATGAATGCAAAGGAACTGGCCTGAGTTCTATTTTCAACAGTTAGTAGAACACTCCTCTAACTCAATTTTAATGTCTTAGTTTTTGTTTTTTACCAAAATATAAATGTAGGAAACAGGGAAGTAAATTTAAAATAGTAACAGGGCAGGGCTTGGTGGTACACACCTGTAATCCCAGCACTTTTGGGAGGCTGAGGTGGGAGGGTCGTTTGAGCCCAGGAGGTGGAGATCTGCCTGGGCAAGATGTGAAACCCCGTCTCTACAAAAAATACAAAAATTAGCCAGGCACGGTGGTGCACACCTGTAGTCCCAGCTACTTGGGAGGATGAGGCAGGAGAATGGCTTGAGCCCGAGAGGTGGAGGTTGCAGTGAGCTGAGATCACGCCACTGCACCCCAGCCTGGGCAAAAGGGCCAGACTTTGTTTCAAAAACAAACAAAAATTAGGCTGGCATGGTGGTACATGCCTGCAGTCCTAGCTGTTTGGGAGGCTGAGGCGGGAGGAATGCTTGAGACCAGGAGTTGGAGGCTGCAGTGAGCAACGATGGCACCACTGCACTCCAGCCAGGATAACAGAGCAAGACCTTGTCTCAAAGTTAACTAATTAAGGGGGCGGGTTCTATAGTAGAATCTCCTGGAGCAGGTACCTGTTTAAATGTACATTTGGGCGTGAATCGTAATGATGCAAAATCACAGGGGCATCACCAGGGAACCTAGATGTTTGTTTTTGAAACAGGGTCTCACTGTATTACCCAAGCTGCAGTGCAGTGGAGTGATCACGGCTCACTGTAGCCTTGAACTCCTGGGCTCAAAGGATCCTCCTACCTCAGCTTCCCAAGTAGCTGGGACTATAAGTGCACACCATCATGCCCGGCTAATTTTAAAATTTTTTGTAGAGATGAGGTCTCACTCTGTTGCCCAGACTAGTCTCAAACTCCTGGGTTCAAGCGATCCTCCCGCCTCGGCCTTCCAAAGTGCTGGGATTACAGGCATGAACTCACTGTGCCTGGCCATAAGAATTCTTGTGTGTGAGGTTTTCTGAGATGATTCTGTTACCCGCACCTCTGTGTTCAGTTCCAGACTCCTTCTCACCCAACAGCGATGAGGGACATTACTTCATGATTCTCCCCTAATCTTGGTTTTTTTCACAGGGGACGGGGGGGTGGGGTGTGTGGGCAGGGGCTCTCAGTATTACCCACTCCTTTCTCAATGATGACATCTGTTTGTTCCTCTTTTCCCAAATAAATGACGCCCTGAAGAAAAAATCTCTCAACTTAAGGTCCTAATGACCTAATAATAATGGCCAGAAATGGCTACAGGACATGTCCTGCCTAAACATCTCTGCACCCCGTGGGGGTGAAGCCCACCGCAACCCGGCATCCTGCTGTGTCGCCATATGCCCGCCCACCCAACACACGCCTGTGGCGACTGTCTCTCTTGGCCCAGTGAGCTGGCAGAGGCAGGAAGGGACTTGCCCACAGTCCCCTGGCTTACCAGAGGCAGGGAAAGGATTAAAAGCCAGGTCATCAGGCTTCAAGCCCCAGCACCCTCCGCAGCACTGAGGAGGCCCACAAACTCCAGGCTGCAGATTCAGGGCAGGGGGTGTGACACACATGGGGGTGGGGAGAGGGACGGAAACCAACAGTCCAAAGATAGGAGAACTAAAACCAAAACGCAAACCTGCCAGTCCCAGACAAAGACAAAAACAGGTTTCAAAATGGACAGCCAGGGCATGTGCTCATTTATTTAGGGCTGACTCTCCGTGTCTGATTCCTGGGAAAGAAATCCCTGTGACATGAACTGATGAGGGGACAGAAGCTATCACAGATGTTACAGGGCTCAGAGAGGGGCCGGGG
Source organism: Trachypithecus francoisi (assembly GCF_009764315.1). NCBI lineage: Eukaryota > Metazoa > Chordata > Mammalia > Primates > Cercopithecidae > Trachypithecus > Trachypithecus francoisi. The sequence goes on along the minus strand of NW_022681469.1, from coordinate 117,406,113 downwards.
AAATCTACACTACAGAAGTAAAAGCAACAGAAAATGTTTCTGGGTTTCCTTTCCCTTCACTCAAAACCACTATTTCCTTAATTCTATCAAAGTATGTAAGGGGCACAAAATAGACTCAGGAACTCGGGGCTAAATCATCCAAAAATGGAGCCAAGGCTCTAACTAGAAACCGTCTCTGTCATCCCTGTTGGCCTCAAAACACCGAGGTCAAAGGCTGGTCTCGGCTCCTCCCAGGCACCCTGGCTCCCAGCACAGTGCCTCGCCCTCTGTGTTCATCATCATCGTTTTTTAAGAGACAGGGTCTCGCTCTATTGCCCAGGTTGGCCTTGAATCCCTGGACTCCAGCGGTCCTCCCGCCTTGGCCTTCCGAGTAGCTGAGATTCCAGGCGCACGCCTCTGTGCCGGGCTGCCCTGCTCTCTGCAGGTGCCGTCTCTGCACGGGCCCAGTGCCTCCTGGATGCCAGTCTGGGGCTGCGCCACATGAGGACACAGCAGTTCTGCCTCTCTTCTCCCTGCTGGTCCCAACTGCTATGACCTGGAGGAAAGCCCTGACGGTTGCAGTCACGCAAGGAGGAGCTCCACCCACTTGACCGAGTCCCTCCTCTCTCAGCCCGTTCTGTTTAGACCCCCTTCCACTTTGGGATGAAAATGTAGCTGTCGGCAAGAGAACCCCCGTCCGGCTGGGAATCCCCTGCCCTCTGCTCTGGCTCAGTCCAGCTTGCATTCTCCATCTGCTCACTTTCTGGTCACCAGCTCTTCCCCTACAGCCCTTTCCACACACCCCGTACCCTTGTGACCCAGCCCCTGGTGAAATCCCTGGCCCGGGCCTCCCTGTGCACACCCAGGGCTTCCCAGAACACACAGGGCACCGGGAGCTGCAGTGGGAGCAGACCCTCTGCGGCGTGGTCCCCACTTCCCTCTGGAGTGGGTGGGCAACATGGACCAGCCCGACAGCCGAGGCCATCTCTTCACTGAGCCTGGAACCAGGTCCACGTAACGGGGTTCAGTCCCCATGGGAATGGTGGCATCTCACAGCCTTCTCCAGAGTGTTTGTGACTCACGGTCCACACGTCCCAGCAAAATACAAGGGTGTTCTGCTCTTTACTAAATAAACGCTCCCTTCCCAGAAACCAGCCCCAAACTCATCACTGTTCAAATATGTGACAAGGTGAGGCTCTCTGTCCCCGTTTACCAGGAACATGGATGGCATCTGCAAGGCAGTGCCTTTGACTGTCAGGGAGATGGCCCCTCAGGCTCCCAACCCTGCTGAAAGCAGGACTGCGAGCGGCTCGGGAGGGGTCTCCTTTGCTCTCCATCCAGTGGGTCAGCGGGTCCTTGCAGGGAAGAAAGAGCCAAACAGCCACCTTTCCTTTCTGGTCACAGCACGAGCCGAGTTCCAGGCAGCGGCTATGGCAAACACTGTCATCGCCCCATGATGAAACTGGGCACCTCCTCCTCCTCCTCCTCCGTTCCAGACGCCTCTGCAGAGCTGCTGGACCCCTGCTCCTGGGGCTGACCGGGTCCTGTAACCACACAACATTCAAATCACACACATGCAAAATGGTTCAGGCTCAAGTGTGCTTTCAAAGAGGAGAGCTGATGGGAAGCCAGAGGTTCCTGTTCCTGGACTGCACAGCGAGAAACCAGGGCCACGTCTCACGCCCGCCAGTCCTCTGAGCCATTCCCCGGAAGTAAGGGTGGGTCACAGACCTGATCTACCACTGCTCTCACGGGTGTACCCCATCTTTACCTAAAGGCCCAGCGGCACACGCAAGACCCGACACCCCATAAACCAGGCCCTACTACTTTTACATGGCTCCCGCCCCCTGCCATGGCTACCTCCTGGGTGGGCAAATTCCTGACCCACCTCTTCAACACCTAATGCCAGGCTGACAACACTCTCGCTGAAGTCTCAAGTTCTCACTGCCGTCGCGAAAGGATTTCCGAAACCTGTGTGGCAGAGGACTCTGCCCCTACACATATGCCAGCTTCCCAGCTCCTCCCAAGCATGGCCCAGGAAGCCCCTCCTGACACCTGTGAGCAGCGCACGTTCCCTGTCCCCCGTCATGACTGCTGGCCAGAAGCAGAGCACGAGGACAACGTGTTCCCAACTCCTTCCCTCCCCCGCTTCATGTGGGAGCAGGAGGGACAAGTGAGAGTTGGAAAGGTAGAGGCAGAGACCACAAGGCAGCAGATGGCCCGGCTCAGCCATGCCAGGACGCTGCCCGCAGGCACAGTGGCCTCAGCCAACTCACAACTGGGTGTGCTCACCCGGGCCAGCCAATGCTCCTCCCGGCACATGTGCAGGGCTTGCCCTGGCCACCCACACGCCCACTACACACCCTGAGCGCCACCACTGCTGTGTCACCACAGGTCAGATAAAGGGCCTTTATGCAGGAGGCCCTGCACAGCCAAAGGCACAGCCTAGCCTAAAGTTCACTGTCATATCCAGGATGGGACCCCAGAAAGAACACGCATGGCTCTGGTGAAAGCATCTGGAAGATTTAATTTCATTAATTTGGGGCATCCCTTTTTCCCCTCAGCCTCATACCACACAGCATGATTAGCTTTGAAAGTTCAGGCCGGGCGCGGTGGCTCAAGCCTGTAATTCCAAAACTTTGGGAGGCCGAGGCGGGTGGATCACGAGGTCAGGAGATCAAGACCATCCTGGCTAACATGGTGAAACCCCGTCTCTACTAAAAATACAAAAAACTAGCCGGGCGTGGTGACGGGCGCCTGTAGTCCCAGCTACTCGGAGGCTGAGGCGGGAGAATGGCGTGAACCCGGGAGGCGGAGCTTGCAGTGACCCGAGATCGTGCCACTGCACGCCAGCCTGGGCGACACAACAAGACTCCATCTCAAAAAAAAAAAAAAAAAAAAAAAAAAAAGAAAGTTCAAATGGGGAAGCTGGGCGCAATGGCGCACACCTGTAATCCCAGCACTGTGGGAGGCTGAGGAGGATGGATCACTTGAGCCCAGGAGTTTGAGACAAGCCTGGGCAACACAGCAAGTCCCATCTCTACAAAAAATGGCGTGGTGACACATGCCTATAGTCCTCACTACTCATGAGGCTGAGGCAAGAGGACCTTTTGGGCCCAGGAGTTCAAGGCTGCAGTGAGCCATGCCACTGCACTGCAGCCTGGGCAGAATTTTTTTTTTTTTTTTAAATTTAAATGGTGAGGATATTTTAATAGCTAATATTTGTCCAACACTATTACATGCCAAGCACTGTGCTAAGTCTGTACATAGAGTACCCTGTTTAATTCTTACAATAGCCTATGAGGTAAGTACCACTCTTATATATCCATTTTACAGATGAAGAAGATAGCCCAGAGAGGTGGAGGAACTTGCTGCTCGAGATCTCCTATTCGCTAAGACAGGGACCCAGGCTTAAACACGCTCTCTGACTCTCTCAGCCTCTGCCTATGTTGTCTGCAGAAATTGCGTAAGGGGCCGGGCACGGTGGCTCACATCTGTAATCCCAACACCCTGGAAGGCCAAGATGGACGGATCACGAGGTCAGGAGTTTGAGACCAGCCTGACCAACATGGGGGAAACCCCATCTCTACTAAAAATACAAAAATTAGTCGGGCATGGTGGCTGGCGCCTGTAATCCCAGCTACTCGGGAGGCTGAGGCAGGAGAATTGCTTGAACCCAGGAGGCAGAGGTTGCAGTGAGCCAAGATCATGCCACTGCACTCCAGCCTGGGTGACAGAGGGAGACTCTGTTTTAAAATAAAAAACCAAAAAAACCAGGAAAACAAGCATAGGGTCTGATCTTTAATTCTGCTCCTGATGAATCGTAGAATATTGGTTGGGCTGGATGTTTGTGGAAAGGAGCAACAGAGAAGGACTGGAAGCATTCCCCGTGGCTGAAAAGCCTTTGAAAATGCAGTATGGGCTGAAGATCCCTTATCCAAAATGCTCGGGACTAGAAGTGTTTCAGATTTTGGATGTTTTCAGATGTTGGAATATCCGCATCTACACAATGAGATACCTTGGGGATGGGACCCAAGTCTAAACATGAAGTTCATTATGTTTCATGTTTAGACCCCATACACATAGCATGAAGGTAAATATAACATTTCAAAATAATTTTGTGGCTGAGTATGGTGGCTCACACCTGTAATCCCAACACTTCGGGAGCCTGAGGCAGTTGGATAACTTGAAGTCAGGAGTTTGAGATCAGCCTGGCCAACATGGTGAAACCTCGTCTCTATAAAAATACAAAAATTAGGCCAGACACAGTGGCTCACACCTGTAATCCTAGCACTTTCAAAGGCTGAGGTGGGTGAATCATCTGAGGTCAGGAGTTTGAAACCAGCCTGGCCAACATGGCGAAACCCCATCTCTACTAAAAATATAAAAATCAGCCAGATGTGGTGGTGCACCTGTAATCCCAGCTACTTGGTAGGCTGAGGCAGGAGAATCGCTTGAACCAGGGGTGGGGGGTGGGTGGAGGTTGCAGCAAGCTGAGATCATGCCACTTCACTCTAGCCTGGGCAAGAGTGAAACTCTGTCTCAGAAATAAAAAAAGAAAATTAGCCAGGCATGGTGGTGCACACCTGTCATTGAGCTAATTGGGAGGCTGAAACAGGAAAATCGCTCGAACCCGGGAGGCAGGGGTTGCCGTGAGCCAAGATCACACCACTGCACTCCAGCCTGCACAATAGAGCAAGACTCCGTCTCTAACAATAATAATTTTGTGTATGAAACACAGCTGTGTACAATGAATAATCAGAAAGCAAAGGCGTCTATTTCTCACCCATGTGGCTGATTCGTGGCTTGGTGTCACCATCATTTCTGACTCTGAATTTATTTGCGACTGATAAGCAATCCTTTTCATACACTTATTCACACATAAGTGCTTAACAGTAATAAATGTCGTGGGCCATTCATACAGTGGAAAATAGTACGTTCAGGGTAATTAAGCAGCACAGCTGCGTCACAAGAACACCTGGATCAGCTGCTAAATGGTAACAACGGGCTTTCAATCCCCACCTACTACGCTGTGTTTGAATTAAAGGGTTACTGGACACTTTTTTTTTTTTTTTTTAAGATGGAGTCTTGCTCCGTCACCAGGCTAGAGTGCAGTGGTATGATCACAGCTCACTACAGCCTCCTGAGTAGCTGAGACTATGGGTGTGTGCCACCACACCTGGCTAATTTTTGTATTTGTTGTAGAGACGAGGTCTCAACCATGTTGCCCAGAGTGGTCTTGAACTCCTTACTTGAACAGTAAGAGTTCGAGACCAGCCTGGCCAACATGGTGAAACCCCGTCTTCACTAAAAATACAAAAATTAGCCAGGCGCGGTGGCGGGTGCCTGTAATCTCAGCTACTCTGAAGGCTGAGGTTCAAGTGATCCTCCCTCATTGGCCTCCCAAAGTGCTGGGATTACAGACATGAGCCGCCGTGCCCGGCCTCATTTTTCAATTTTTCAAGAACTTCTGTTCATGTCTTTTGGTGTTTCAACTCTTTATCCCTCTGCTTCCTCAGGTCATGTGTGGCAGTCATTCTTGGCTTTCTGGGCTACAGATAAACATAAATGCTTCCTCTTTTTCTTACCACTGTTACCCATAGGGGGATCTGCAGGCCTTTTTGACATTTTCAACAGTATCTTTCACAATAAAGCAGACAACAAGCAAAAAAACTGTGAGTAAGCATGGAGGTCTGGGCCCCATGTGGGGCATCGTGGGGAACCTGCCGCTGGTGCATATGGTCTGTCTTAGAGGTGCCATTTTCTTACCCTCTGTGGGTGTGCTTGTGTGGGGGAAAATCTGGGTGTATGTGGACAGGTTGTATTGCAGTTGAAGGAGGCTGGGAGGGTCTTCTGTCCCTGGGAGACACTGAATCATCTGTGTTGTGTATCTGCGTTTTGACTACGACCTCTCGCATGAGGTCAGGGGTGTAATTCCTACTTGGAGCGTCATGTCGGTGCTCAAAAGCTCTGAATTTTGCAGCATTTCTGAGTTTGGATTTTCGGGTTTGGGATGCTCAACCTGTATCTCACTAATGGCCAACAACACAAGGGATTCTGTGTGTGTGGAAGACCTATTGTCATGGTCTAAGAGTATCACCCTCAGGGAGGAGAAACCCAGAAACCCGGGAAACAGTCAGGTCACTTGGCAATTCGACAAAACTACCCCAGTTCATTCCTTCAACATGACAAATATGTAACAGTAAGAAATCATCAAGTGGTTACTGCATGTCAGTTACTATGCTTAATGTTGGTGATACAAGAATTAAAAAGATACTGTCACAAATCAAAAGTGCTGGGATTACAGGCGTGAGCCACCATGCCTGGCTGAATTAATTTTAAAAGTCATTTAGGACATCGGGGTCCCAAGATGGAATGTAGAAGGTGACACATGAATCCAAACGTATCATCAAGGTACAAAATGACCTCCCTGAAGGGAATGTGGGGAAAAGTGCTGATCAGCCAGGTGTGGCGGCTCACGCCTGTAATCTCAGCGCTTTAGAAGGCTGAGTCCGGAGGATCTCTTGAGCCCAGGAGTTCAAGACCAGCCTGGGCGATATAGTGTAACATCGTTTCAAATGTTTTTTTAAACATTAAAAACAAAAAAAGTGGCTGGGCGCGGTGGCTCACGCCTGTAATCCCAGCACTTTGGGAGGCCGAGACGGGCGGATCACAAGCTCAGGAGATCGAGACCATCCTGGCTAACACGGTAAAATCCCGTCTCTACTAAAAATACAAAAAAATTAGCCGGGTGTAGTGGTGGGCACCTGTAGTCCCCAGCTACTCGGGAGGCTGAGGCAGGAGAATGGCATGAACCCGGGAGGCAGAGCTTGCAGTGAGCTGAGATCACGCTACTGCACTCCAGTCTGGGCGACTGAGTAAGACTCCGTCTCAAAAAAAAAAAAAAAAAAAAGTGCTGATCTAAGTAATTCTTGAAATGAGTGGCCTCTGTAAGGCTGAAGGGACTGCACATAGCAATGTCCCTAGTTGGTAATGGTGCTTCCCCCAGGGTAACAGTCAACAATTCTGAAGCCATTATCCATGTATGCTGGAATTGAGCAATGAAGCAAATGGCTAGTGGATGGTGGTAACAAAGACACTATTGGGTTGAGAGGTGATAGAGAAATAAGGAGAGAAGGCTAGAATGAGCTATGTTGTACTGGGCTGGACTTGGAGACATCAGCATGAACTCAGGTTAGTGTAATATGGATGAGGTTGGTTATGGGTACTAGTAGTAACAGATATGTATATATATACTGGTAGAGTACACAGGTAAATTTCCTGGCTTTGTCAGCAGAGAGAGCCTAAAAGCAACCATCCAGTAGCACAGAACATGCCTAGTCACCAGACCTTGGGTTTTAATATCATTTCTCTAGTAAAAGCAGCCAGGGGCCGGGCACGGTGGCTCACGCCTATAATCCCAGCACTTTGGGAGGCAGAGGCAGGTGGACTGTTTGCAGGCAGGAGTTTGAGACCAGCCTGGCCAACATGGTGAAACCCTGTCTCTGCTAAAAATACAAAAATTAGCTGGGCATGGTGGCATGTGCCTGTAATACCAGCTACTCAGGAGGCCGAGGCAGGAGAATTGCTTGAACCCGGGAGGCAGTGGTTGCAGTGAGCTGAGATCACACCATTGCACTCCAGCCTGGGCAACAAAGAGCGAAACTCGGTCTAAAAAAAAAAAAAAAGCAGCAGCCAGGACTTCTTGGACAAATGGCTGATCCCAGGCCCAAGGCAGGAAATATAAGACATGAGTCTGGAATAGCCTATGGTACCAGGAAGTAAGGAAGCCAAGTGTGGCAGTTCATGCCTGTAATTAAAGCACTTTGGGAAGCTGAGGCAGGAGGACTGCTTGAGTCCAGGAGTTTGAGACCAGCCTGGGCCATATAGCAAGACCCTCGTGTCTACAAAAAAATTTTTAAAATTAGCCAGACATGGTGGTGCATGCCTGTGGGCCCAGCTACTTGGGAAACTGAGGTGAGAGGATTGCTTGAGCCTGGAGTTTCAGACCGCAAGGAGCTGCGATGGCGCCACTGCACTCCAACCTAGGTAACACAGAGAGACCCTGGCTCAAAAAAAAAAAAAAAAAAAAAAAATTACCAACAATGATGGGACTTTGTCAAGGGAACACAGGAGCCAACTGAAAGAGCTCCCAATGGCCGAAGCTGGAATAATATGAGCAGCAGTAAAACAAATACAGTAATACTGGGCTATAACCTAAAGTATAAAATGAATATCCACAAGTTCATACTGATAGAAGGAAACGATTAAATAATGGTAAATACACAGAAATAACCCTTGAGTGCAGAATGACTTCCATGACGCATGCAGATTCTTCACTGTGAGGAAGGAGGAACACAGCCCCACACTCCCTACGTGTGGGCTGCCCACAGTGACTTTCTTCCACAGAGTATCGTACAGGAAGGGGAAAAGATAGAAAATGTATGAGGGAGAAACCTGACCACACTATCTCAGCCATGTGATCAAGGTCAACATCAACAGTGATGGCACCAGCCTGGGCAACATAGTGAGACCCCATCTCCAGAAAAAATACCAAAATTAGCAGGGTGTGGAGGTACACATCTGTAGTTGCAGCTACTCAGGAGGCTAAGGAAGGAGGATCACTTGAGCCCAGGAGTTTGAGGCTGCAGTGAGGCGAGATGGTGCCACTGCACTCCAACTTGGACAACAGAGAGACCTTGTCTCGAAAAAAAAAAAAAAAAACAACACCCACAAAACCTGATAGCCACGCTGGCAGTTGTGACACAGCCCTGACGTGTGGTGAGAAGGGTGCTTTCCCTCTGTGGTCCTCATCCCCAAAACAAACGACTCCAGTCAAATCATGAGAAAATCAGACCAATCCCAACTGAGGGCCATTTTATAGAGTACTGGACCCGCATAAGGTCTGGGAAACTGTCACAGCCAACAGGAGCCGAAGAACGCGTGATAACAAAATGTGACGCGGTGCCCTGGATCGGATTCTGGAGCAAGAAAAGGGCATCAGGTAAAAACTAAGGCAGCTGGAATAAGGTATGGACTTTAGCTAATAAATGTATCAAAGTGGGTTCAAAAATTGCGACCAATGTACCAGGTTAACTTTGGAAGTTAAACAATGGGGAGACTGGGTATATGAGAACGCTTTGTACTATCTTTGCAATTCTTCCGTAAATCTAAAGCCATTCTAAACTGAAGCTTATTTTGAAAAAGATGGAACTGACATTATAGCTGAATGGAGAAGCACCTTATGTGATCTGGCAGGGTCCGCAGCCAAGGGCACACACAACCCCATGGGGCAGGCTGGCAGGAAAGGCCATTTCTAGGGCCGGGGGCTGGAGGGAGGTGAGGAGAGGCTTTACACAGACAGAAAGCATTGTAAGAGGACGCTGAAGGCGAAGAGAGCTTCTCCAGGCAGATGAGGAGTCAGGTGGCGTGAAGAGAGTACAGGCGGCCTAAGCACATGCAGCGAGGCTGAAGAACAGAGAGCTGGGGGTATGTGGAAGGGAGTGGACAGACCAGCATAGTAGAGAGACCGGAAGGGGCCAGTCGGCGAAGGCCAGGAACACTGGGGCTGCGGACAGGGTTTCACGCAGGATCGCCTCATGGGCGGATGCGGGTGCCTGGGATCACATCCCGGCCTGCTGCCCACATCCTCTGCAGCTTTGTGGGCGCCACCACTGCACGGTGCCTAAGGTCTGTCATTTGTAAAATGGGGATAACAGCACCACTGACTGCCTCACAGGGCTGCTGTGAGGATTATGTTAGTTAATACACGCAAAGCGTTTAGAACTAGGGGTACGTAACAAGCATTCCGTGATCTTGGGTATTGTTATGAAGGCAGAAGAATGATTGACAATCCAACATACATTTTATAAAATAGCTTTGGGGCTGGGCACGGTGGCTCACGCCTGTAATCCCAGAGCTTTGGGAGGCCAATGTAGGCAAATCACCTGAGATAAGGAGTTCGAGACCAACCTGGCCAACATGGCGAAACCTCATCTCTACTAAAAATACAAAAATTAGCCAGTATGGTGGTGGCTGCTTGTAATCCCAGCTACTTGGTAGGCTGAAGCGGGAGAATCTCTTGAACCTGGGAGGTGGAGGTTGCAGTGAGCTGAGCTGGCGCCACTGCACTCCAGCTTGGGTGATGGAGCAAGACTCTGCCTCGAAAAACAAAAACAAAAAAAGAGCTTTGGAGGCTGTACACAGGTGGGTGTGTGGGGAGTGGAATGGCAAGAGAGTGGGACTGCCTCCACGGTCCTGCAGGTCTGCACTGTATTTCTGTAAGGCTTTTTACTCAATCCCCAGTAAGACCCTGAGTGGTTCTCATGTGCCCCATTCTTACCCATGTGGAAGAGGAGTAAAATGTTGAGGATATGGTGAGAGTGTACCATTACACACACTGTCAACGGCAAAAAATAGGGCTATCCCTTCGGAAAGTAACCTGCAATGTATTTCCAGAGCCAGGAGTTCTTTTTATACTCTGTGATCTAGTAATTCCCGTGGTTAGAAATTTATCTTTTTTTTCCCCCTTTTTGAGACAGGGTCTCGCTCTGTCACCCAGGCTAGAGTGCAGTGGCATGATCACAGCTCACTGCAGCTTCAAATTCCCCAAGGTCAGGTGATCCTCCTGCCTCAGCCTCCCATGTAGCTGGGACTACAGGCATGTGCCACCACACATGGCTAATTTTTTTACTTTGTGTAGAGATAGGGTTTCACCACGTTGCTCAGGCTGGTTTCCCAACTCCTGGGCTCAAGCAATTTGCCTGTGTCGGCCTCCCTAAGTGCTGAGATTACAGGTGTAAGTCACCATGCCCAGTTTAGAAATTTATCTTAATCTATCACCCCAGAAAGGGGGAAGGGAGAAAGACACAGGATATTCACCGAAGACAAGAACTGGAATCAATCTACTGTTTCACAAAAGGAGAAAGATTAGGTGTGTTAGGGCATGTCAACTGTTGGATATTGTCAGTCGCTGAAAAATCATGAAGGAATTGCCTCATGAAGCAGTACGTGTATAATGTTAAATAAGCAAAATGGAAAGCTTCCTATAATTCTATCTACATACAAACGATGTGCACATGGAGACTAAAAGAAAATGAATAGAGAAAAAGGTGATCAATTAGGGTGATGATATCTGAGTTTTCTCCATAATTTCCTTCCAGTACTCTTTTTTTTTTGAGATAGAATCTCACCCAGCTGCAATTTCGGCTCACGGCAACCACCGTCTCCCAGGTTCAAGTGATTCTCCCGTCTCAGCCTCCCAAGTAGCTGGGATTACAGGCACCCGCCATCATGTCCGGCTAATTTTTGTATTTTAGTAGAGATAGGGTTTCACCATGTTGGCCAGGCTGGTCTTGAACTCCTGACCTCAGGTGATCTGTCGCCTCGCCCTCCCAAAGTGCTGATTACAGGCGGAAGCCACCGTGCCTGGCCCTCCTTCTAGTACTCTTCTACTACTGTTTATATAATATTTTAAGATCTAGGAATCTGAGGTTTTATTCACAGGCTACAGGCATACTGGGTAAAATGCCAGTGACTGCAACTGAAGCACACACTTTGTTTTTAACAGATGAATGAACAGATTAGAAAAAAATCCTTTTAAGCATAGACTTGGAAAAACACTTGTGATACAATGTTACGTGATAAAATCAGGACATCTATAAACACGGCACTTATGTGAAAAAAATGAAATTGAAGAAATGATACTAAAGTGTTAAAGTCATTTTTAGTACGGGTTACAGATAACTTTTATTTATTTACAAAATACAGGCAGGGTCTTGCTATGTTGCCCACACTGGTCTCAAACTCCTGGCCTCAAACGATCCTCCAGCCTCAGCTTCCCAAAGTGTTGGGATTACAGGCGTGAGCCACTGTGCCCAGCCAACTTTTATTTTTGATGTTGTTCTTTTCTGCATATTTTTAAAATTTCTAAAATGATCATAGAGTATCTCTTTTTTCCAAAGACACAAAGGATGTGGGTAGTTTTCCAACATATTATGTTAAAGGATTTTGGCTCTGAAAGAAACAGTTTGATCCAAACACATGTTGAGTGCCTTCTGGACACCGGATACCTGCCCATAGATTAGGAGCTCTCAGGCAGGAACAATTCCGCCCTCCTCTCCAACCAGGGTGCATTTGGCAGTGTCTGGAGACATCCAACTGCCAATGACTGGGAGAAGGTGGGTGCTCCTGGCCTCGGGGGAGTAGACACTACAATGCCTTGAGACATCCTGCAGTGACCAAGACACAGCCCCTCACGACACAGCATTTTCCAGCCTGAGGCATCAGCAGTGCATCCGTAGAGAAACTCTGCTCTAGAGGTGCCTAGTAACACATCCCCTAAGGGCGCCCTGGATTTCTCTGATGGGCAGGTCTATGTTAGGATAAATAACAGTGGTGTGGGAATACATCATCTGGGGAGTTCAAGGCTTCAGAATAATCCACACTGGCTTAATGTCATCCTGTGCTGTCATTCAGACACAAGTCCCACACTGCCGGGAGTCTTCCCTGAGCTACTGGACCAGCACAGAAAACAAGCGGTGAGATGTCCTCTCCAACAACAGAACACTCAGCCAGTTGCCCTCTCCTGCTTTTTAGGAAAAGAGCCAAAATAGCTTGAGTGATCTGTGCCTCTGAGTCCATCCAGGACCCACGGTGCACCAAAGCCACCTTGGGGTGCAACCTGGTATTACCAAATTAGTTTCCATTTCTTTTTTTTTTGAGACAGAGTCTCACTCTGTCGCCCAGGCTGGAGTGCAGTGGCCGGATCTCAGCTCACTGCAAGCTCCGCCTCCTGGGTTTTTACGCCATTCTCCTGCCTCAGCCTCCCGAGTAGCTGGGACTACAGGTGCCCGCCACCTCGCCCAGCTAGTTTTTTGTATTTTTTAGTAGAGACGGGGTTTCACCGGGTTAGCCAGGATGGTCTCGATCTCCTGAACTTGTGATCCGCCTGTCTCGGCCTCCCAAAGTGCTGGGATTACAGGCTTGAGCCACCACGCCCGGCCTAGTTTCCATTTCTTTCCACCGGACAACTGGAAAAGCTTGCTCACTCTCACAAAATGAAAAATAAAGAAGGGAATCGAGAAGGCGAGACAAATGGCATACAACCCACTTCTTTTTTGAGACAGGGTCTTGCTCTGTCACCCAGGCCGGAGGGCAGCGGTGCAATCATAGCTCACTGCCGCCTCCGCCACCTGGGCTCAAGTCATCCTCCCACCTCAGCTTTCCAAGAAGCTGGGACTACAGGTGCGCACCACCACACCTCACTAATTTTAAAATATTTTGTAGGGATGGGGGTTTCATTTTGTTGACCAGGCTGGTCTCAAACTTCTGGGCTCAAGCGATCCTCCCACCTTGGCCTACCAAAATGTTAGGATTACAGACATGAGCCAATGAGTCCAGGCCAAAACCACTTTTATGATGGTTATCCTTAGAACACTCTATTCTTCCCATTTGGTACAAAGCATGTACAATCATGGGGTACTAACCATTTTTTAATATGTTCAGGTGCTGGCTGGGCGTGGTGGCTCAAATCTGTAATCCCAGCACTTTGGGAGGCTGAGGTGGGTGGAGTTTGAGACTAGCGTGGCCAACATGGTGAAACACCGTCTCTACTAAAAATACAAAAATTAGCCGTTGGCTGGGCGCAGTGGCTCAAGCCTGTAATCCCAGCACTTTGGGAGGCTGAGACAGGCAGATCACGAGGTCAGGAGATCGAGACCATCCTGGCTAACATAGTGAAACCCCGTCTCTACTAAAAAACACAAAAAAATGAGCCGGGCGAGGTGGCGGGTGCCTGTAGTCCCAGCTACTCGGGAGGCTGAGGCAGGAGAATGGCGTAAACCCAGAAGGCAGAGCCTGCAGTGAGCTGAGATCTGGCCACTGCACTCCAGCCTGGGAGACAGAGCGAGACTCCACCTCAAAAAAAAAAAAAAAAAAAAAATTAGCCGGGCGTGATGGAGGCAGGGGTTGCAGTGAGCCAAGATCGCGCCACTGCACTCCAGCCTGGGCGACAGAGCAAGACTCTGTCTCAAAAACAAACAAAACAACAATAACAACAAAGATGCCCAACATCATAAATCATTAGGGACATGCAAATCAATACTGTAGTGAGATACTACTTCACATCCATTAGGATAGTTACCTAAAAACAAAACAAAAAAACCCAAAAAACAGAAAATAAGTGTTGGTGAGGATGTGGAGACATTACAGCCCTTTTGCACTGGTGGGAGTATAAAATGGTTCAGTCACTATGAAAGAGTATGGTGATTACCCAAAAATTAAAAATAGAACTAAGGTCAGGTGTGGTGGTTCACATCTGTAATCCCAGCACTTTGGGAGGCTGAGGTGGGGGGATCACCTGAGGTCAGGAGTTCGAGATCAGACTGGCTAACATGGTGAAACCCCATCCCTACCAAAAATACAAAAATTAGCTGGGCATGGTGGTACACGCCTGTAATTTCAGTTATCAGGGAGGCTGAGGCAGGAGAACTGCTTGAACCCAGGAGGTGGAGGTTGCAGTGAGCCAAGACTGCACCACTGCAATCCAGCCTGGGTGATAGAGCAAGACTCCATCTTAAAAAAAAAAAAAAAGGCCGGGCGCGGTGGCTCAAGCCTGTAATCCCAGCACTTTGGGAGGCCGAGACGGGCGGATCACGAGGTCAGGAGATCGAGACCATCCTGGCTAATACGGTGAAACCCCGTCTCTACTAAAAATACAAAAAACTAGCCGGGCGACGAGGCGGGCGCCTGTAGTCCCAGCTACTCGGGAGGCTGAGACAGGAGAATGGCGTGAACCCGGGAGGCGGAGCTTGCAGTGAGCTGAGAGCCGGCCACTGCACTCCAGCCTGGGTGGCAGAGCAAGACTCCGTCTCAAAAAAAAAAAAGCAAGCAGCCAGAGAAAAGGCACGACAGCCTCACATGGTGGCTCAAGCCTGAAATCTCAGCACTTTGGAAGGCCAAGGCGGGAAGATCACTTGAGCTTAAGAGTTCGAAACAGAGAAACCCATTTTCTATAAAAAATGCAAAAATTACCTGAGTGTGGTGGCACGGGCCTGTGGTCCCAGCTACTTGGGAGGCTGAGGTGGAAGGATCACTTGAGCCCAGGAGTTCAAGACAAGACTGGGCAACATAATGAGACACCATCTCTGCAAAAAAATAACACATTAGCCAGGCATGGTGGTACACACCTGTAGTCCCAGCTACTCAAGAAGCTGAGGTAGGAGGATTGTTTGAGCCCACCAGGAGTTTGAGGCTGCTGTGAGCCATGATTGCACTGCTGCACTCCAGCCTGGGTGACAAAGCGAGACCTTGCTTCAAAAACACAAAAATGAAAACGAAAAACAAATACAATGGTAGCCTTGAATCCAAACATATCAAGAAAGAGACAGACTGTCAGAATGAATTTAAAAACATGACCCAAACATTTGACGTACAGGAAACACACTTCAAATGCAGTGCTGTTTGAAAGTTAAAACTTAAAGGGATGAATGGCAGAGTAAGGACCTCCAAAAATCTGCTTCTCCATAAAGGTAACAGAACACTGGCAAATACCCTAAAAATCAACTTTTTCAGAACTCTGGAAATGCTCCTCGAACTGTTCAAATGCCTGAACCTCACTAAGAGCATGAGCTCTGTGGGTTTTAATTTCCTGTCTCCCTCTCCCCAGATCTGAAGGAGCCTTGAAAACCAAGAGCCCCACCTGCGACAGTAGCTGTAAAAACGGGAGGAGGCTGACTGGTTTAGGAGCTGTTGGAAGTTCCATTCCCAGGGCACTGGCCCTAGTTGACCTGTCTGGCAGTTCCCTGGAAACGTCTACCTGCAAGGCTTGTCTTCCCTTGATCAGCATTGAGTTGAGCTCACTCAACAGGAACAGCTTTTTCCCCTGGGCATTTGTCAAAAACCATCAGTGACAACTGTTTAACATCCCACCACCAACACAGCAGTAACAATTGACACAAACAAGAAACTGACCAAAAAGCTTAAAAGGAAAAGCTGGGACCCTAGAGGGCCACCAGAGCAGTGCACATGCCCAAGAAAGCCAGCCAAGGTCCTGACTGCTCACCTCTGCTGCCCTGGAGGCTCTGTGCAAGCAGGAAGTAAAGGCTACAGCAAATTGCAGACTGCCTGCCAGGGGGTTGGAGGCAAATTCCAACACACACACAGAGGTCCTTGGCAAAGACTGGGAGACAGTCTTTGCCAAAGACTGGTGGTTCAAGACATTCAAGGAAATCTCTCATCTTCCACTGACCAACTAAGATGACCAGGCAGAGACTTTGGAGTCCAAACACAACAAATACAGGTTTTACGGAATTTGTTAGGAAAGTCACTAAACATACAAACAGCAATAATGACAATGATAAGCAGCAAAACCAACAAACCCTGAGGAGGGAGGGTCAAATTACTCAGCAAAGGAGACCTATTTTTTTAAAATATTTTTGTTGTTGTTGTTGTTTGAAGACAGAATCTTGCTCTATCACCCAGACTGTAGTGCAGTGGCACAATCATGGCTCACTGCAGTCTTGACCTTCTGGGCTCAGGCGACTCTCCCACCTCAGCCTCCAGAGTAGCTAGGACGACAGGCGTGCACCACCATACCTGACTAATTTTTAAAATTTTGTGTAGAGATGGGGTCTTACTATGTTGCCCAGACTAGTATTGCACTCCTGGGTTCAAGCAATCCTCCTGCCCCAGCCTCCCAAAAAGCTGGGACTACAGGTGTGCACCACCATGCCCGGCTGATTTTTTATTGTTTGTAGAGATGGGGTCTTGCTATGCTGCCCAGGGTGGTCTCAAATTTCCAAATATAATAGGTCCAAGCTACAATACCCCCTCAACAGATTGTGAGAATAGCTTTTGTGTCCAATCCTCCTTGGGCCAAGTACTTCCATCTACTGCTGCGGTGGAGTGGAAAGTGATGAGGTAGTTTATTTGAGGGACAAGGTCCTATCGGTCACATTTTAGCAGTTTAAAATAATTATTTCTAGGAAAGGGTGAGAAACAACCTAAAACTATATCTGATGTGTCACACGGTACATTTACAACTCATAAGGAGCGGTTCTCAGAAGTGGCCAATCATATTTTATTTTATTTTATTTATTTCTGAGACGGAGTTTCGCTCCTGTCACCCAGGCGGGAGTGCAATGGCACAATCTCGGCTCACTGCAACCTATGCCTCCCAGGTTCAAGCAATTCTCCTGCCTCAGCCTCCCGAGTAGCTGGGATTACAGGTGCCTGTCATCACGCCCAGCTAATTTTTGTATTTTTAGTAGAGATGGGGTTTCACCATGTTGGCAAGGCTGGTCTTGAACTCCTGACCTCAGGTGATCCACCTGCCTTGGCCTCCCAAAGTGTTGGGATTACAGGCGTGAACCACTGTGCCCGGCCTGTTTTATTTTTTTGAGATGGAGTTTTGCTCTTGTTGCCCAGGCTGGAGTGCAATGGCGCAATCTTGGCTTACTGCAACCTCAGCCTCCTGGGTTCAAGTCATTCTCCTGCCTCAGCCTCCCAAGTAGCTGGGATTACAGGCATGGGCCACCATGCCCCATCCAACTGTATTTTAATACATCAATGAAAGTCTGACTTCACCCTAAAACCAAAAACCACAATCATGCACCCAGGAAGCGGACCCAGTCAAGCAGGGAATAGCCACAGATTCAGTCATGTGGGGGACAGTGTCATTTTTTGGTCTCTTAGCATACTTGGCCCTTTCCAGCTGGGGCCCCCTCCCTTGCCCATGAGTTCCCAGGGATGGGGGATAGCATCCCTAGCGTTGTGATGAGTTCAGAGGCGGCAGGATTGGCAACACGGTGGGATGCTGACCTAACAGCCAACCCTGCCCCCGACTCTTCCTTATTAATAGTACCTCGAATCTGGCTGGGGCGGCAATGTACTCAGCTTGCAGTGCTGGATCACGACAGGTTTGAATTGGTTACAACACTTCTGTTTTCTATTCCTCTAGCCTGATGGCAGCTAGGGATGGCAAAGTGATCTAGTATTTAAGGTAATGTCTTCTGGGCACTTCTGGAGAAACTTTTGCTCTCCAATATAAAAGGGGCAGATCACATAAGTACCTTACTCCCTTTCTTCCTGCTTTGAACACAGGTATGGTGCCAGAAGCCATGGCAGCCACCTCACACCCTTGGGGTAAAGGCCAAGGGATGTGCGAGGGAGCCAGCCCACACTGCTGAGCCACATCACGCTGCCACCTACTACCAGATTTCTCATCCTGTAAAAAACACCAACTCCTCATGGTTTAGGCACTTCGTTGCTGCATTCTGTTGCTTGTAGTCAAAAGCATTCTTACCTGATCTGACAAGTGACTCAATCAGAGCCAGAGAGATATAAAAAGACTTCTGGCTAGGAAAGTTCTTTGGGATGCCGAGATGGGCGGATCACAAGGTCAGGAGATCGAGACCATCCTGGCTAACACGGTAAAACCTCGTCTCTACTAAAAATACAAAAAACTAGCCGGGCGAGGTGGCGGGCGCCTGTAGTCCCAGCTACTCCGGAGGCTGAGGCAGGAGAATGGTGTAAACCCGGGAGACGGAGCTTGCAGTGAGCTGAGATGCGGCCACTGCACTCCAGCCTGGGAGACAGAGCCAGACTCCGTCTCAAAAAAAAAACCAAAAAAACAACAAAAAAAAAAAAAAAAAGGAAAGTTGAGGCATCCTCTCAATTTTCCCTCCTGGACAATATTGAGGAGGGATGTAGCCCCAAGAGCTGCTGCAGGCACCTCAAAACCACAAGGAGTGTGAGCGGCCTGAGGACGGGATACCAGGACAGAGGGGGAGATGTCAATAACCAATAATGTCACTGATTTCCCTGACCAGCCGTGCCCGAAGGGAGGTCTGTCCTTGACCTAACTTGAGCCAGCATCTTTTTGCTTAAGCCAGTTTGGTTTTCTGGTACTTGCAATTCAATGGGTTCTAGCAAATATGAAAAAGGTGTTATTTCTTCAGTGGCCAGCCAACCAGCCCACACTCTCCATCCCTGTGTTTCCCGACAGTTCAGCCACTGTGACCAACACCAAGAAAGAGGCTATAGCCAAGAAACGTGGGCACCACTCACCTTCTTGTTTCTTCTGTTCAAGTTTCATCTTCTTTGCCAGTAATTTCTTCTCTTTTAACTTCTGGCTAAAAATGTAAAACCATATACATTGATTCCTTAATTACCTTATGGTATATTTTAGAAAATAAACACCTTCTTATGGTATCTTTAAAATCTGTGGAATAACACAAACATCACAATAACAAAATAAGAAAAATATTAGGTGAGTGCAAAAGTAATTGCCGTTTTTGCATTGCTGGAATTTGCTATTTGATATTGGAATATATTCTTTTTGTGTGTGTGCGTGTGTGTGTGAGATGGAGTCTCGCTCTGTCGCCCAGTCTAGAGTGCAGTGGCGCAATCTCGGCTCACTGCAAGCTCCGCCTCCCAGGTTCACGCCATTCTCCTGACTCAGCTTCCCGAGTAGCTGGGACTACAGGTGCCCGCCACCATGCCCTGCACTCCAGCCTGGGAGACAGAGCCAGACTCCGTCTCATTAAAAAATAAATTTTTTTTTTTTAATAAAATAAAAATTAAAAAAAAATTTTTTGTATTTTTAGTAGAGACGGGGGTTTCACTGTGTTAGCCAGGATGGTCTCGATCTCCTGACCTCATGATCTGCCTGCCTCTGCCTCCCAAAGTGCTGGGATTACAGGTGTGAGCCTCTGCGCCTGGCCTGGAATATATTCTTTTTTTTTTTTTTTTGAGACAGAGTCTCGCTCTGTCACCCAGGCTGGAGTGCAGTGGCATGATCTTGGCTCACTGTAAGCTCTGCCTTCTGGGTTCACACCATTCCCCTGCCTCAGCCTCCCTAGTAGCTGGGACTACAGGTGCCTGCCACCACACCCATCTAATTTTTTGTATTTTCAGTAGAGACGGGGTTTCTTTGTGTTAGCCAGGATGGTCTCAATCTCCTGACCTTGTGATCTGCCCACCTTGGCCTCCCAAAGTGCTGGGCTTACAGGCGTGAGCCACCGTGCCCAGCCAATATATTCTTTAATAGATGTGATTATGTCATACATCATTTTAATGGGCTTTTTTTTTTTTTTTGCTAATGACTTTATTACTTGTTTATGTTTAGACTATGAAAACAATGCTAGACAAATAGCAAATTCAACTGATTTTCTCATTCAAATTCAAAATGGGTAGTAAAGCAGTGGAGACAACTCACAACATCAACAACGCATTTGGCCCAGGAACTGCTAACGAATGTACAGTGCAGTGCTGGGGCAAGAAATTTTGCAAAGGAGACAAGAGCCTTGAAGATGAGCATCGTGGCTAGCCATTGGTCACTGGACAATGACCAACTGAGCGCAATCATGGAAGCTGATTCTCTTACAACTACACGAGAAGTGGCTAAAGAACTCAGCATCAACCATTCTATGGTCATTCAGCATTTGAAGCAAACTGGAAAGGTGAGAGAGCTCGATAAGAGGATGCCTCATGAGCTGAGCAAAAATAAAAAATTTTGAAGTGTCATCTTCTCTTACTCTACACAACAACAATGAACCATTTCTCGATCAGATTGTGACGTGTGATGAAAAGTGGACTTTACATGACAACTGGCAACGACCAGCCCAGTGGCTGGACCAAGAAGCAGCTCCAAAGCACTTCCCAAAGCCAAACTCGCACTAAAAAAAGGTCATGGTCACTGCTTGATGGCTGGCTGCTGGTGTGATCCACTACAGCTTTCTGAATCCTGGTGAAACCATTACACTGGAGAGGTATGCACAGCAAATCGGTGAGAGGCACTGAAAACTCCAACGCCTGCAGCCAGCGCTGATCAACAGAAGGGGCCAAATTCTTCTCCAGGACAACGCCCGACCACACGTCGCACAACCAGCGCTTCAAAGGTTGAACAAATTGGGCTGCAATGTTTTGCCTCATCCACCATATTCACTTGACTTCTTGCCAATTGACTACCACTTCTTCAAGCACTCTGACAACTTTTTGCAGGGAAAGCACTTCCACAACCAGCAGGATGCAGAAAACGCTAAGACTTCTTCAAATCCTGGAGCATGGATTTTTACGTTACAGAAATAAACTTATTTCTCGTTGGCAAAAATGTGTTGATTGTAATGGTTCCTATTTTGATTAATAAACACATTTGAGCCTAGTTATAATGATCTAAAATTCACGGTCCAAAACTGCAGTTACTTTTGCACCAACCAAAACTTTTGCATGACTCTGCCAGTCCGTCCTTATCAGCTGCTTTCATCAGGATTCAAGAGCAAATCCCGGTGAGCCCTGAGGCAAAGCAACCTTAGAAATAACGGGGATGCTTTTTAAAAAGAAATTTTATGATTGTAGAGACAGGGCTGCAGTTTGTCACCCAGGCTGGAGCGCAGTGGTGCGATCATAACTCACTGCAGCCTCAGCCTCTTGGGTTCAAGCGATCCTCCTGCCCTGGCCTCCCGAAGTGCTGAGATTACAGCTGTGAGCCACCATGCCTGGTCCTTAAAGATGCTTTTTCATTCCAAGATATTTAAGGGCTGTTAAAATCCTGCTCAGCTCTAATTGTAAATGTTGAGGGGCCACTTATGTAAACACACAGATACACATATAAACACACAGCCTGTACACCATGTAGTCACTCGAGGGAGTCATAAACCCTAATCTAAGAAACTTGCTAAATGGGAAGTTTGGCTGCACCACTTTGTTAAAATACAGATGCAGCCGGGAGCAGTGGCTCATGCCTGTAATCCCAGCATTTAGGGAGGCCACAGCAGGCGGATCACCTGAAGTGAGGAGTTTGAGACCGGCCAGGCCAACATGGTGAAACCTCGTCTCTACTAAAAATACAAAAATTAGCTGCGTATGGTGGCGGGCACCTGTAATCCCAGCTACTCGGGAGGCTGAGGCAGGAGAATTGCTTGAATGCAGGAGGTGGAGTTTGCAGTGAGCCGAGATTGTGCCACTGCACTGCAGCCTGGGGGACACAGTGAGACTTTGTCTCATAAGAAAAAAAAGAAAAAAGAAAAATACAGACGTGAAGGAGACACAGAAATCAATGTGATCACCGAAGTCCTGACTTGCAAGCTCTGGACAAGTTGTAACCAGCTGGAGGGTCATAAGAACTTGCGCTCTGCTCAGGTAATATAAGTCACTGCTCTACACTCACGACCCCTACAGGTCACACAGAGGAACTACTACTGACTGCAAGGACTCAGCTCACCCCGCCACCACCCCCGGCCCTTAAGTGTCATCACAGTTAGGCCATGCCTCTTACCGCTTCTTCCGGCGCTTTGCAGTCTGCTCCTCGGCAGCAATTTTATTCTTTTCCAGTCTCTTCTGAAACTCTGCATCCAATTTTTGCTGCAACAAAACCCACATCATTTAGACATGCTTGGGTCTGGGTAGACTGTGGGAGGTTTTGCTCAGGCTAAGTAGGAGAGTCCTAGAAGTCACACCACTGGGGGTGCTAGAGGCACTACTCAGGTCCCTAGGGGCATTTTAACTTTAAAAGCCTGTACCAAGCCTGTAATCCCAGCACTTTGGGAGGCTGAGACGGGCGGATCACGAGGTCAGGAGATCGAGACCATCCTGGCTAACACGGTGAAACCCCATCTCTACTAAAAATGCAAAAAACTAGCCGGGCAAGGTGGCGGGCACCTGTAGTCCCAGCTACTCCGGAGGCTGAGGCAGGAGAATGGCGTGAACCTGGGAGGTGGAGCTTGCAGTGAGCAGAGATCCAGCCACTGCACTCCAGCCCAGGCAACAGAGCAAGACTCCGTCTCAAAAAAAAAAAAAAAAGCCTGTACCAGAGGCAGGGCAGGTAATCAATACATAGCTCTCTGATGGCGAAGTAACTCTTCCAGTTGATTGAGGCACCACTCAGGCACATACATGGGGACGACACAGGACGGAGTGCAGAGGACACCCTGAGGGCAGCGCTCACCGTCTGCTCAGCTGGGACCTTGGACACTGCCCAGAGCTCATTAGAAGGAATGGCGGGAGGGTTAGAACCATGGAATTTTCAAGCCCTAAGCCCAACCATAGTTACCAGATGGCTGAGTTTTTTTGTTTTGGTTTTGAGACAAGGTCTTTCTCTGTCGCCTAGGCTGCAGTGCAGTGGCACAATAGCTCACTATAACCTTGAACTCCTGGGTTCGATAGATCCTCCTGTCTCAGTTTCCTGAGTACTTGGGACTATGGGTGCATGCCATTACATCTGGCTAATTTTTATGTTTATTTTGTAGAGAGGTCTGGCTATGTTGTCCAGGCTGGTTTTAAACTCCTGGCCTCAAAGGATCCTCCCACCTCAGTCTCCCAAAGTGCTGAGTTTACAGGCCACTGTGCCCAGCCACCAAATGACTGATTCTAAAGCAGCATAACATATGCCATCTGCTGCCATGACCTGCTGCTAAGCACGCACCCACACCCACACATATAAATTTGTATTGAGTGCATTACTTCTCAGCAGTTCTGTCTCCAAGCCTCAGTCTCCTCATCTATAAAATGGGGAAAATTGCAATTCCTCTCTCAGAGCTGTTAGGAAGAATAATGAAATAAGGGTTTGGGCACAATGGCTCATGCCTGTAATCCCAGTACTTTGGGAGGCTGATACTCAGGAGGCTGAGGCAGGAGAATCACTTGAACCTGGGAGGCAGAGGTTGAGTGACCGGAAATCACGCTACTGCACACCAGTCTAGGCGACAGAAGGAGAGCTCTGTCTCAAAAATATAGAAAAGCACCTGTAAACTACAAGGACATCTACTGATTCAAAGTGTCATCTCTTGTTTCTTCCAGTCACAGCCACAAAGGTCAATGGAGCAAAAAATAAGGAGCCGGCAAAGGACGAAGAGGTGCCTTCAACACCTCGCTGGTCTGCACCACCAGGGCTGTATGCATCTGCTTTGAGTGGCACACAAACCAAATCAAACAAGCCCTCTCTCTGAGGGCAGAAAATATTCCTTCAGGAAGGAAATCAACTTTAATTAATCAACTTTCTGGACAACCAAAAAGCAAATGATTTAACTCTAAAAGATTTGGTTTGCTTAGAAGCTGAGCTGTGAAGGCTGAGTGCAGTGGCTCACGCCTGTAATCCCAGCACACTGGGAGGCTGAGGCGGGCAGATCACTTGAGGTCCAGAGTTCGAGACCAGCCTGGGCAACATGGTGAAATCCCGTCTCTACTAAAAATAAAAAATTAGCCAGGCATGGTGGCGGGCGTCTGTAATCCCAGGTACTCGGGAGGCTGAGATATGAGAACTGCTTGAACCCAGGAGGCAGAGGCTGCAGCAAGCCAAGATCACACTCCAGCCTGGGTGACAGAGCGAGACCGTCTCAGGAAAAAAAAAAAAAAAAAGCTGAGCTGTGAATGTCTTACTCTGTGCTGCTGAAGAAGCTGAATTTATCAGCAAGTAAACGAAACAGGGCCCCGGCTGGCTGCCGCACCTGGCAGAGGCAATGTCTCAAGCAGGGGTGAGTGGGACTGGGCTTTGATGGAGGTAATCTGTCAGTCACTAAAAAATGAGGATGCTCTTGCCTTTTAAAAAAAATCTCAAGAGACTGTCTTTTGCCATTCAAAACAAGAATCTTTGCATCTGCATGGAGGCCAAGGTTTGCGAAACATTCTTTTGTATTTTCTCTGAATCCTGAATCAATATATAAAAACTTCAGACTAATTTATAGTGTTTGAGACAGCAACCTGCTCTATGTCCTCCCCTCTAAAATAGTTTATAAAAATAAAAGTGTTTCTGATAGTAGTTTCTTTTCCTTTCCCTCCCTCAGTCCCCCCTACCCTCTTTCTTTCTGAGGCTAGAAAGAAAAAATTAGCTGGACATGGTAATACACACCTATAATCCTAGCTACTCGGGAGGCTGAGGCAAGAGAATCGTTTGAACCCCTGAGGGTAGAGTACAGTGGCGTGATCACAGCTCACTGCAGCCTTGACTGTCCAGGCTCAAGCGATCCTCCCGCCTCAGCCTCCCAAGAAGCTGGGACTACAGGCAGGTGCCACCACATCTGGTGAGTCTTTGTATTCTTCGCAGAGATGGGGTCTTGCCATGTTGCCTGGGCTCAAACTCCTGGGCTCAAGTGATCCTCCCACCTTGGCCTCCCAAAGTGCTGGGATTACAGGCGTGAGCCACCGCACCCAGCTTGATGGCTTCTATACACAGAGCACTATTTTTGACAGGCAAACCCACTGCAGTGACCTGGTAGAATTTTGACAAAAACTGTCTAATACTTCTCACTAGGATTGAGACTGCTACCAACAGAAGATGGCAGGAACAAGAACCACCAACACCCAGAGGCCAAAAAAACTACAGGACAAGCAAGTATCAGTCGACAGCCAGCACAATGACCCCATCCTGTGCCCAAAGCAGGACTTTTTCTTCTTCTTTTTCAGACAGAGTCTCACTCTGTCGCCCAGGCTGAAGTGCAGTAGCACAACTTGGCTCAGTGCAACTGCCGTCTCCCAGGTTCAAGCGATTCTCCTGCGTCAGCCTCCCGAGTAGTTGGGATTACAGGCGTAACCACTGCGCCTGATTAATTTTTGTTTTTGTTTTTTTTGAGACAGAGTTTTCGGCAGATTTTTGTATTTTTGGTAGAGATGGAGTTCTGCCATGTCGGCCAGGCTGGTCTTAAACTCCTGAGCTCAAGTGATCTGCCTGCCTCGGCCTCTCAAAGTGCTGGGATCACAGGTGTGAGCCACTGCACCGGCCTTCCTGTCTTACTATTAATAAAAACCAAAGCTGGGTGTGATGGCCAGGCGCGGTGGCTCACGCCTGTAATCCCAGCACTTTGGGAGGCCGAGGCAGGCAGATCACGAGGTCAGGAGATCGAGACCATCCTAGCTGACATGGTGAAACTCCGTCTCTACTAAAAATACAGAAAAATTAGCTGGGTGTGGTGGCAGGTGACTGTAGTCCCAGCTACTCGGAAGGCTGAAGCAGGAAAATGGCATGAACCCGGGAGGCGGAGCTTGTAGTGAGCCGAGATTGGGCGACTGCACTCCAGCCTGGGTGACAGTGAGACTCAGTATCAAAAAACAAAACAAAACAAAACTGGGTATGATGGCGTGTCAAGTGCCACCTGGGTGGTACCTGTCTGGTCTGTCGTTTTTTAATTGGAGACCAAAGTTCCTCCAGAAATGCCCAGGAGAAAAGTGCCTTTAGTCCCAGCTACAGAGGAGGCTGAGGTCCAACCCAGACAATAGAGTGAGACACTGTCTCTTAAAAAAAAAAATCAAATGTTATTTGGCAGGTTCCTTTTGATTTTCCAAATGTACATCTGACTTCTTCTAATACAGGTGAGGGATTGTTGCGTTACTAATTTTAGAACATGCACCCAAAAAAGTCCCTTTCCTCAGTATGGCCAGGGTGCTTATTATTTCGTAGAATATATTTGTGGCACTTTACAGAGGTTCAAATAACTGCTTTATTTTTTTTTTTTTGAGACCAAGTCTCGCTCTTGTCCCCTAGTCTGGAGTGCAATGGCACGATCTCGGCTCACTGCAATCTCCACCTCAGGGGTTCAAACGATTCTCTTGCCTCAGCCTCCCGAGTAGCTAGGATTATAGGTGTGTACTACCATGTCCAGCTAATTTTTTGTATTTGAAGTAGAGACAAGGTTTCACCATGTTGGCCAGGCTGGTCTCAAACTCCTGACCTCAGGTGACCCCTCTCCTTGGCTTCTCAAAGTGCTAGGATTACAGGCGTGAGCCACTGTACCCGGCCTTTTTTTTTTTTGAGACAGAGTTTTGCTCTTGTTGCCAGGGCTGGAGGGTAACGGCACCATCTCGGCTCACTACAACCTCCACCTCCCGGGTTCAAGCAATTCTCCTGCCTCAGCCTCCCAAGCAGCTGGGATTATAGGCATGTGCCACCACGCCCAGCTAATTTTTGTATTTTTAGTAGAGATGGAGTTTCACCATGGTGGTCAGGCTGGCCTGGAACTCCTGACCTCAGGTGATCCACCTGCCTCAGCCTCCCAAACTGCTGAGATTACAGATGTGAGCCACCGCCCCCGGCCCAAATGTTTTAAAATGATATTCGTTCGTCTACTTTTTATCAGAGAGGAAGCCACTTTACCCATTAGCATTTTGCTTTGCAGTAGTGTAGTAAAATAAATCAGACTCTAGAGAATTTCTACCTAGAAAAAGTAAAATGCTTTTAAAAATGACACCATGTGGCTGGCACGGTGGTGGCTCACACCTGTGATCCCAGCACTTTGGGAGGCCGAGGCGGGTGGATTACCTGAGGTCAGGAGTTCAAGACCAGTGTGGCCAACATGGTGAAACCCTGTCTCTACTAAAAATACAAAAATTAGCTGGGCATGGTGGCAGGCAACTGTAGTCCCAGTTACTCGGGAGGCTGAGGCAGGAGAATCGCTGGAACCTGAGAGACGGAAGTCGCAGTGAGCCTAGATTGCGTCCCTGCACTCCAGTCTGGGCGACAGAGTGAGACTGTCTCAAAAAAAAGAAAAAAAAAATGACACCAAGAAATAATCATAAAATATTGTAGTATTTAGTCATAAAAAGGAACACACTACTGATCTGTACAACAACTGGGATGATTCTTTAAACATGCTGGGTGAAAGAAGCCTTGCACAAAAGAGACCATATTGTGTAATTCCATTTATATGATGTTTTAGAGCAGGTACAATTAGTTTGTGGGAGAAAAAAACTGGTTGTCTGGTTGGAGTCACGGTTGACTGGGAAAAGACGTATGAAGGGACTTTCTGGGGTGATCAAACTGTATACTTGAGATCTGGGTATTTGGTTCTGTGTACATATTAACTTTATTTTTTTTTTTGAGATGGAGTTTAGCTTTTGTTGCCCAGGCTGATTGCAGTGGCATGATCTTGGCTCACTGCAACCTCTACCTCCTGGATTCAAGTGATTCTCCTGCCTCAGCTTCCTGAGGAGCTGGGACTACAGGCACGATCCACCATGCCTGGCTAACTTTTTTGTATTTTTAGTAGAGATGGGGTTTCAGTATGTTGGCCAGGCTGGTCTTGAACTCCTGACCTCAAGTGATCCACCTGCCTCGGCCTCCCAAAGTACTGGGATTACAGGCGTGAGCCACCATGCCTGGCCAGATACTACTTTAAAAGGAAAAAGAAAAGCATACACAAACATGAAACCCTATTTAATAATGTGCGTGCTTGAATGTTCAAGAATGGAACGTCCTGATGTTTGCAGCGTACTTGGAAATGCACCAAAACAAACAAACAAACAAAAAACCCAATGAATTGATGGGAGGAATAGAGGTATGAGTAGAGCTCTGGAAGGGAGGAATTATAATTTTCCCCATTTTATAGATGAGGAAAATGAGGCTTGGAAACAGGACTGCTGGGAAGACATAATACAATGCATACCAACAGAGGTATGGATAGATCGATAGGTGTGTGATAAAGAAAATCCAGCACAACAGGAATTGTTAGGTCAAGGGGGAGTGGATATAAGTGTTGCATAATTCTTTTAACTTTTCTGTTTGAATTTTTCAAAATAAAACATTACGGAAAATTTAAACCAAAGAGACAGCCAGGATACAGAAGAAAATAAGTAAGAATTTATTGGAATGGCCAAAATTGAGTTAGAAAAAAATCTGCTTTTGGGGGCCAGGCACAGTGGCTCATGCCTGTAATCCCAGCACTCTGGGAGGCCAAGGTGGGTGGATCACTTGAGGTCAGGATTTCGAGACCAGCCTGGCCAACATGGTGAGACACCATCTCTACTAAAAATACAAAATTAGCCAGGCGTGGTGGCACACGCCTGTAATCCCAGCTACTTGGGAGGCTGAGGTAGGAGAATCGCTTGAACCCAGGAGGCGGAGGTTGCAGTGAACTGAGATTGCGCCATTTCACTCCAGCATGCGTGACAGAGTGACAACCTGTCTCTAAAAACAACCCCTCCCGCAAAATATGGTTTCTGAAGCAATTCTCAAATAACCTATAATTATTACAGATTAATAATAATCTTAAAATAGTCTATTATTTGACACCTGTCACAAAGAAATGCCAGCTCCAGAGCCAGGAAGCTCAAATGTTCAAAAAGGCAGATACTATATGCACTTTCACAGTTGTGAAAGCAAGCTGCTGTTCACATCCAATGCACAGCTAACTCCATCTAAGCATTCAGTTAAGAGGGAGAAGATGGAGGATGACAGAGAGAAGTAACAACTTAAATGGTGTGGGGATCCCATTTGCTGTTCTATCACATGGCAAATGGCCTAGAGGGAAAAGGGGTCTCAGCTGTGCCCTTCCATACATACACGAAGAAGACTCTCACTCTCTATCCCTTATCTAGTGTAAGGATCTTGCTATGTTGATTCTGACTGAGGGTTTACCTGGACTCTGCGTGCTGTGCTGTCCGTAGAAGGCAGACCTCACACCAGCCACAACCAGAGTATCTATTCTTCCTCAAATCCTTTTTTCTTTTGTTTGTTTTGTTTTGTTTTGTTTTGTTTTTAAGACAGAGTTTCACTCTTGTTGCCCAGGCTGGAGAGAAAATGGCACGATCTTGGCTCACTGCAACCTTCGCCTCTTGGGTTCAAGCGATTCTCCTGCCTCAGCCTCCCGAGTAGCTGGGATTACAAGCATGCGCCTGGCTAATTTTGTATTTTTAGTAGAGACAGGGCTTCTCCATGTTGGTCAGGTTGGTCTCGAACTCCTGACCTCAGGTGATCCCCTGCCTCGGCCTTCCAAAGTGCTGGGATTATAGCCGTGAGCCACCATGCCTGGCCTCCTCAAATGTTTTTCTCCTAAAGGCAGTACATGCACACTGCCCAAACATGGGGGCTCAGCCAGCCTTCTGGCTCACTGACCTTCTCAGCCATGGCATCCATGTAGTCCTGTCGCTGGTATTCTCTCCGGCGCAGATGTCTGTACACGTGGAACTCTCCACTGCCAGCCCCAGCACTTGAACCTGTAGCCAGGACAGTCCACAGTTCTAGATGAAATTCAGCTACCAACACAGGTCACCCTTAATCGGAGGGGACTAAAGAAATCAACAGTGGAAGTCGTGGAAGGGACCATGCCTTCCTTTCTCCCCACTGTATACAGAACTGGCTCAGTACCTGGCATATTGTAGATATCATTAATTACTTGTTATATACATGTTGAATGTGAAGTCACTAAAAATCCCACTCAAATTTAGTATCAGGAGGGGCAGACTGTGGTTAAGTGACTTTCTCACCTCCTCCATGATTTCACATTTGACATGCTAGATTTCCAGTGAGCTGAAAAGACATCTATGATACATTAAATGAAAATACGGTGCTCACAAAGTAGTATATGTAGAACAATCATATTTTTGTATAAGTGTTTTAAGTTTCTTTTTTTTTTTTTTTTTTTTTGAGACAGGGTCTTGATCTGTCACCCAAGTTGGAGTGCAGTGACGCAATCACAGCTCATTGGGTCTCGACCTCCTGGGCTCAAGTGATCCTCCTGCCTCAGCCTCCCAAGTAGCTGGGACCATAGGCGTGTACCACTATGCCTGGCTAATTTTTACATTTTTAGTAGAGATGAGGTATTCCTATGTTGCCCAGGCTCGTCTCAAACTCGAGCAGTTCTCCTGCCTCAGCCTCCTAAAGTGCTGAGATTACAGGCATGAGCCACCACGCCCGGCCTACATTGCTTTTTAAGGACATAATGCTACTGCACATTAAAGTACAGTAGAGTATAAAGAAAACTTCTATGTATACTAGGAAACTAAAGAATTTATATGATTCCCTTTATTGAGACATTCACTTTAACTAGGTTGCCTGGAACTAAACCCACACTATCTCCATGGTACGCCTGTAGATATGTTAATTTATGATCCAACAAAATAATAAAACTATTTTTATTTACAAAAAAACCCACAAGCGTTATTAAGAATAATGCAGGAGATGGCTGGGCACAGTGGCTCACAGCTGTAGTGCTAGCACTCTGGGAGGCCAAGGCAGGCAGATCACCTGAGGTCGGCAGTTCAAGACCAGCCTGGCCAACATAGTGAAACCCAGTCTCTACTGATAGTCAGGCATGGTGGGACGGGCCTGTAGTCCCAGCTACTCAGGAGGCTGAGGCAGGAGAATTGCTTGAACCTGGGAGGCGGAGGTAGCAGTGAGCCGAGATGGTGTCACTGCAAACCAGCCTGGGTGACAGAGTGAGACTCTGTCTCCAAAAGAAGAAGAAAAAAAAAAAAGCAACAGTGCAGGAAAAAATTGTATAGTACCAAACCATAAGCAACTATAACCCTTAAGCTAAATTCACTGATGTCAAATGAACAAATAAAAGCAACTATATTCCCATCATTGTAAAAGCAAAACAATGAACATGTAAACATTTTCCCTCACCAGAGATTTAACAAATACTAACTACAGGGCTTTTAGAGCTACCTTAAAACATTATATTTACACACACACACAAACATTACCCATTACATCTCGGACAAATTCTGGGGGAGGTCGAGGTGCCCATTCACTCATTTTCTCCGGAATTGGAACTGCTTTGTCCTGCAACATTTAAACATGAAAGCATTTCTAAGTATAAATCTGCTAACAAAATTACATCTCTTTCTCTCTTTTTAGAGACAGCTTCTTGCTCTGTCCCTCAGGCTGGAGTGCAGTGGTGCAATCATAGCTCATTGCAGCCTTGAACTCCTGGGCTCAAGTGATCCTCCCGCTTCAGTCTCCAGAGTAGCTAGGACTCACAGGCGTGCACCACCATGCCAGGCAATTTTTTTATTTTTGTAGAGACAGGGACCTGCTATGTTGCTCAGGCTGGTCTTGAACTCCTTCTTGGCCTCAGGCCATTCTCCCGCCTAGCAACCCAAAGCGCTGAGATTACAGGCAGGAGCCACAGCGCCCACCTCGTTACATTTCTTATGGTCAAAGAATTTTAATCGACTAATGAAGCAGGACTGCTTTGCTGCTTGGACACAGAGGTGATTTTGTGTTCTTCCCTCTGTCGTGGCTTTATTCATCCTATGTACTCTTGGGTATAACACAGTCCACACCTTCCCAGGGTTACACTTTCCAGAGCAGAACTGAGAAACCTAAGCCATAGTTTCCAGCTAGAAATCGCCAACTTTAACACTACTACGGGAAAAGAGTCAAGCTTTTCTAGTTAAAGGTATAAAGGACGTTCCCGTTCAATTGTTTTTATGATTGAGGGGACCGAGGCCTGGAGGGGGTGTGGGCGGGAGAGGAATGACTCGCTCCAAACGCCTCGGCCACTCTCTAACGATCAGCGTTGTTTAGAAAATACATTTTTGCTAACCCACAAATTCTACCTTTTCAGTCTAACGCTTTTTGTTCACAGGAAGTTAAACCAGAAGGGGTCTTAGAGCACGGGAAGCCGCTCCACCGCACTTTCATTCAAGCTGGGCTCTCACACAAGGATGGGAAGTTCACTTATCTCCGGGAGAGCCTCCTCCTCCTCTTCCCCAAAGACTGTTCTGGGAGGGTCGGATACCAAGTTTCTGAATTTAGAGGTAGAGAAGGTGGACCTGCGGGAACCCAGAGGCGCTGCAGAGGAAGGGGGTAGGCCTCGTCTCACCGGGTTCTTCATGAGCCGCTCCAGCTTAAGCTTCTGCTCCTCCGCGGCATTCTTGGGGATGACGAGCGTCTGCGGCTCTTTCTTGGGCCTCGGCGGTCGCACTGAGGAGGCGGCGGAGCTCGCCATGCCAGCCTTCCAGTTTCCCTGGGGAGCGGCAGCGGCGGCGGCGCGCAAGTATGACGACAGAGCCGCGCGCCGGCGACGCATACGCAGTCTCCGCAGAGGGGGACGGAGGCGGGGTTGCGAGCCGGAAGCAGCCTGCTGAATATTCATGAGCCCGAGGCTGACGTGGGTTATTGTAATCAAAGCTGCGGGGTTTCATTTCCTGTTCCTGAACAACAAATCAGTGCAGCTGGATGCTCACGTCCCTGGAGGGAGGTGGCCCTCTGTGCCTGAGTAACCTGGCCCTAGCCGACTTCTCTTGTCCCCGCGGGCGACTTCGTGCCACCGAGCAGCCCTGCTGATGCTCTCGGCACCTCCTCTCCATCAGCACTCCTCGCCTCCCGCTTTTGTCCGGGCGCTTCCTTGGGTCTGGTCCCCCCTCCTCCATTTCTGACAATCTCCTGTTTACATAAGACAGCGCAAACATGTCACTGAGCTCCCTGAAGACTGGGACCTGTC
Organism: Trachypithecus francoisi; assembly: GCF_009764315.1. Lineage (NCBI taxonomy): Eukaryota > Metazoa > Chordata > Mammalia > Primates > Cercopithecidae > Trachypithecus > Trachypithecus francoisi. The sequence continues at coordinate 117,372,979 of NW_022681469.1, read as the reverse complement.
TCCTTTGTCCCCCTCGAATTACTCTATGCCTGTCCCCCAGTAAACACACCTCTGCCAGTGAATGACCCTTTCGTAGTGTGAGACAAAGTAGTAAACCTAAGGAACCATGTCTGTTCATTCTGCTTGCAAGCAGGATTTCACAAAGGCCCTGACTCGTGACTGAGCGCAGCCCTCTCCAATAACGCCCTGAACAATAAACTAGGGGGAGGGAGAGAGAGAAAACAGGTTCCCACCTTTCTTGCCAATCACTGCATTTTTGGAAAAGACAAGTTCAATGATCCTAGCCCTTGCCTCTTCCTGTACATAATCTCTGACAGTATTAATGATTATGCTTCTATAACTTTTTTTTTGTTTTTTGTTTTTTGTTTTTTTGTTTTTGTTTTAGAGACGGGATCTCGCTTCGTTGCCCAGGTTGGAATGCAGGGACTCGATCATAGCTCACTGTGGCCTTGAACTCCCGGGTTCAGGCACTCCTCCCACCTCAGCCTCCCGAGTAGCTGAGACTATAGGCGCATGCCACCATGCCCAGTTAATTTTTTTATTTTTATTTTTTGCAGAGACAAGGTGTTGCTGTGGTGCCCAGGCTGGTCTTGAACTCCTGGGCTCAAGTGATCCTCCTGCCTGGGCCTCCCAAAGTGCTGAAATTATAGGCGTGAGTCACCATGCCCAGCCAAGCCTCTATAATCTATAACTAGATAAACCCTCACACACAAGCCTTGATGAAATTTTGCTCTATTGTAACTTCTGAGCACATTAGATAAAACTTTTTTTTTTTTTTTTTCGAGACAGAGTCTCACTCTGTTGCCCAGGCTAGAGCACAGTGGTGCAATCTCGGCTCACTGCAGCCTCAGCCTCCCGGGTTCAAGCGATCCTCCTGCTTCAGTCTCCGAAGTAGCTGGGATTACAGGCACGCCCCACCATGCCCGGCTAATTATTGCATTTTTAGTAGTGACAGAGTCACCATGTTGGCCAGGCTGGTCTTGAACTCCTGATCTCAGGTGATCCGCCCACCTCGGCCTCCCAAAGTGCTGGGATTACAGGCATGAGCCACCACGCCCGGACAGATATAACTTCTGAGCACATGCAGGGCACCAACAACTGTATATAAATATTTGTATATAAACCGTATATAAATATAAAATGTGTGCTGAAACTGTTTTGGAGCAGTTTAACAAACTTTGTGAAATACTTTGCCTGGTTACAGTCCTCAGTAAGATTGAAAAAAACTAACCTTAATTTTTTAAAAGCCTGATTTTTTGTTTAGTTGACATTGAGAAAGAGAAAAGGCCCAGCATGGTGGCTCAAAACTGTAATCCCAACATTTTGAGAGGCCGAGATGGGCGGATCACTTGAAGTCAGGAGTTCGAGACCAGCATGGCTGACATGGTGAAACTCCATCTCTATTAAAAATACAAAAATTAGCCAGGTGCAATGGTGTGTGCTTGTAATCCCAGCTATTCCGGAGGCTGAGACAGGAGAATAGCTTGACACTGGGAGATGGAGGTTGCTATGAGCCGAGATCCTGCCACTGCACTCCAGCCTGGGCGACAGCAAGACTCCGTTTCAAAAAAAAGAGAGCGAGAAAGAGAAAAGCTGTTGCTCACATACATTTGGGGTTACAGACCACAGGCTCTTTGGCTCCACTTGTAATGAAACTTAATAGGGGTCCAAGCAGATTTCCCAGACAAGGCATTTATTTCAGAGCTTGTGCTTGAGTGCAGGGGAGACGACGGCAGCAGAAGTGAAGGGATCCTCCAGCTGATTTGTGGAAAAACCAGTGGGAATTGTGTGTGTGTGTGTGTGTGTGTGTGTGTGTGACAGAGTCTTGCTCTGTCACCAGGCTGGAGTGCAGTGGTGTGAACTCGGCTCACTGCAACTTCTGCCTCCCAGGTTCTAGAAATTCTCCTGCCTGAGCCTCCCGAGTAGCTGGGACTACAGGTGCACGCCACCACGCCCAGCTAATTTTTTGTCTTTTAGTAGAGACAGGGTTTCACCATGTTGGCCAGGATGGTCTCAATCTCCTGACCTTGTGGTCCGTCCGCCTCGGCCTCCCAAAGTTCTGGGATTACAGGCGTGAGCCACCGTGCCCGGCCAGGACTTTTTTTTATTAGACAAAGCATGGGAATTGACATCGGGGTAGGGTATGCAGGCTGGGCTGGGCAAAGAGCGTGAGGGTATGCAGGTCGCATATCTGGTTGCGATGGTTATCTTGAGTAATGACTCACCTGGTAGTCTGGCTGGTGGCAACAAGGGTGTCAATAAATTGTTCAGCATTCCTTCCCGAGGTGGGACACTCTGCAAGCTTCATTTGATATTTGGATCTCTTAAGGCCAGTCTCTGGATTTTTTTTTTTTTTTTTTTTTGAGACAGAGTTTCGCTCTATTTGCTCCGGCTGGAGTGCAATGGCATGATCTCCGCTCACCGCAATCTCCGCCTCCCAGGTTCAAGCGATTCTCCTGCCTCAGCCTCCCGTGTAACTGGGATTACAGGTATTCACCACCACCCCAGCTAATTTTGTATTTTTAGTAGAGATGGGGTTTCTCTATGTTGGTCAGGCTGGTCTTGAACTCCCGACCTCAAGCAATCCACCTGCCTCGGCCTCCCAAAGTGCTGGGATTACAGGCGTGAGCCACCACACCAGGCTTTTGCGATCATGGAATGGTCTTGTGTGATGTTGGTGTCCTGGAAATTACTTTTGTTTGACAAGAGAACACCAAGACCCAACTGTGAATGTCTGGCCGGCTCCTGGGGAAACAGAACAGGAACTGGACAGACCTTCTCCTTCACATCCTTTCCCTTTTTCCTCCTCTTGTCCCACTGACCACAAAACCCTACACCATTACCTCGCTGACAATATACCTGCTAACCCCGAGGCTTTAGTCATACAAAGAAAATAGCCATTCTTCTGTGCTCTTGTAATATTTAATCGTGCCTCTTACTTAAAGAATTCCAGCCGGGCATGGTGGCTTCCAGCACTTTTGGGAGGCCGAGGTGGGCGGATCACCTGAGGTCAGGAGTTTGAGACCAGTCTGGCCAACATGGTGAAACCCCGTCTCTACTAGAAATACAAAAATTAGCAAGGCATGGTGGTGCACACCTGTAATCCCAGCTACTCGGGAGGTTGGGGCTGGAGAATTGCTTGAACCCGGGAGGCAGAGGTTGCAGTGAGCTAAGATCACGCCTTTGCACTCCAGCCTGGGCAATAGAGCAAGACTCTGTCTCAAAATAAATAAATAAATAAAAATAAAAGAAACACTTGCTGGAGGGACACGGGCTCCTAAGGACAGGGTTGTCCTCCCACTGAGTCCCCAGGGGGATGAATAGGTGGACAAGTGGATGGTACCTGGAGGGTGACATGTTTGTTCTCCAAAGGTCATTCCTGGCTGCCTGATAGTGGGTGGTTTTCTAGGAGCTCAGGGTGGAATTGAGGATCCTTTGTGGCCCAGGTCTGTCATTGGAACCTGGGGATGGCTTGACCTGGGTGGGGCCAGGCACACAAACTCACCCAGCACCACACACGTTAGCAACCAGTATCTCACTTTTCTCCAAACACTCCACAGAACAAAGACTTTTGTCTACAAAATAAAGCATCTTTTCCTCCCTAGAGAACTCTCACACAGGCTTCTCAACTTGGCCAAAATGCTACTTCCTCCAAGAAGTCTTCTCAGATTGCCCCTCCCACCCCCCACCTCCAGGAAGTGAATTGCTCCCTTCTTGGTACTCCCCCAGCTCTGAATCCCAATAACTGCTGAAGTAGTTACCACTATGTCCTCACCATCTGTGTCCCCATGGGCTTGGCAGGGTGGTGGGCTGGGCCAGAATCCCAGCATCTAACCCTGGCGTGGTGTAGAGTGGGTACTTCCAAGATGCTTGGAGAATAAAGGAATGAAAACATATATGAAGACTGAATGGATGTGTCAGTGAGATGAGCAAGGGATGGATGAACGAATGAATAAGGACATTAAGAGAAAGAGTGAATAAAGACGCAATCAATAAATGGACACTTACTAAACGAACATGCGGGGCCATGGACTTTTGTATTTTGTAGAAATATAAAAATTAGCGAGGCATGGTGGTGCACACCTGTAATCCCAGCTACTTGGGAGGCTGAGGCTGGAGAATTGCTTAAACCCAGGAGGCAGAGGTTGCAGTGAGCTAAGATCACGCCTTTGCACTCCAGTCTGGGCAACAGAGCAAGACTGTCTCAAAATAAATAAATAACTAAAAATAAAAATAAAAGAAACATTTGCTGGAGGGACATGGGCTCCTAGGAAAGCCACAGAGCCAGGAGTGCGGGGCAGTGTCTGTCCGGTTGGTAAAGGTGTCCTTGGCACCCCCAACTTCAGTGTCTGGCACAGAGCTGGTGCTTGGCAGATATCTGCTGGATGGAAGTTAAGCGAATGAATGAAGTGAAGGAACGCACGAAGGCAAGAGAGAGTTAAGGCATGTGCATATGAAGGAGCTGGTAATAACTTCAGTGTCTAAGTGTGGTCTAAACTGTGGACATATTTATCAGCAGATATATATTTCTCAATAGACGAGGTCTCACTCTGTCACCAGGTTGGAGAGCTCACTGCAGCCTTGAACTCCTGGGCTCAAGGGATCCTCCCGCCTCAGTGTCTGGAAAAGCTAGGACTACAGACACACACCACCATGCCCAGCTAATTTTTCACATTTTTTTGTAGACATAGGGTATTGCTGTGTTGCCCAGGCTGGCCTCAAGCAATTCTTCAGCCTTGGACTCCTGAGTAGCTAAGACCACAGCCTGGTGCCACCACACTCAGCTAATTTTCCTGTTTTTTTTTTTTTTTTTTTTTTTTGAGATGGAGTTTCTCTCTTGTCACCCAGGCTGGAGTGCAATGGTGCGATTTGACTCACTGCAACCTCCACCTCCCAGGTTCCAGCGATTCTCCTGCCTCAGCCTCCCAAGTAGCTGGGATTACAGGCACCCGTCACCATGCCCAACCAATTTTTGTATTTTTAGTAGACACAGGGTTTCGCCATGTTGACCAGGCTGTCCTCGAACTCCTGATCTCAGGTGATCCACCCGCCTTGGCTTCCCAAAGTGAATTACAGGCGTGTCCCACCTTGCCCAGCCTAATCTTTTATTTATTTATTTATTTGGTAGAGATGGAGTCTTGCTATGTTGCCCAGGCTATCATCCTGATTTTACTGAAATGGAACTGAGGCCCAGAGGAGAAAGCAATGCTCAGGGCCACATAGACTCAAACCCAGCAGTCTAGCCCTGGGCCTGTGACAGCCTGAGTGATCATGTGACTCACAGATGGATGGGACAGGGCCCCAGCAGACCCTGGCGGGAATTGCTCATGCAGCACCTTCCTAGGGCTGAGGTCAGATTTGAGGTCCGGCTGACTGAAATGAAAGGCCACCTCACAGATGCCCAGAAGTCTCACACCCTGAGTGACATCCCTTCTGCCACCAGAGGGCAGCAAATCCCCACCTAGGTCCCGCCACTGGGAGCCTTAATCCACCTTCCCTGAGCCCCAGTACTGGGCACCTAGGGAGCAAGGTCTACGGGCTGGAAGATACCAGTGCTTTGCAGACTAGCGGACTGGCCGCCACCTACCCTGGGCTTGCACAAGCAACCTAACCTCTCTAAGGCTGTTTCCTTAAGTGCAAGATTGGTACAAGCGAACCTACCTTGACACTGGCCCATGGGTAAAATGACGTTTGGACCTGCAATGCCTAGCACAGTGCCTGACACTCAATAATATGGCTCACACCTATAATCCCAGCACTTCGGGAGGCCGAGGCGGGTGGATAATCTGAGATCAGGAGTTCAAGACCAACTTGGCCAACATGGTGAAACTCCATCTCTATTAAAAATACACAAAAATTTAGCCGGGCGTGGGGGGTGCCGCCTGTAATCCCAGCTACTTGGGAGGCTGAAGCAGGAGAATCACTTGAGCCCAGGAGGCGGAGGCTGTAGTGAGTCAAAATCGCACCTCTGCACTCCAGCCTGGGAGACAGGGAGACTCTGTCTCAAAAAAAAAAAAAAAAAAAAAAAAAATAGGGTGACCACACCTGTCCTAGTTTGATCCTAGGACTAAAGGGTTTCCCAGAAAGTGGGGCCCTTCAGTGCTAAAACCAGGAGTCTTGGGCAAGCCAGGATGGTTGGTTACCCTAGAGGAGTGGGCACTCCTACCTCAATTTTTTTCTTTCTTTCTTTTTTTTTTTTTGAGATGGAGTTTTGCTCTGTCGCCCAGGCTGGAGTGCAGTGGCCGGATCTCAGCTCACTGCAAGCTCCGCCTCCTGAGTTCATGGCATTCTCCTGCCTCAGCCTCCTGAGTAGCTGGGACTACAGGTGCCTGCCACCTTGCCCGGCTAGTTTTTTGTATTTTGTATTTTTTTTAGTAGAGACGGGGTTTCACCGTGTTAGCCAGGATGGTCTCGATCTCCTGACCTCGTGATCCGCCCGTCTCGGCCTCCCAAAGTGCTGGGATTACAGGCTTGAGCCACCGCGCCCGGCCACCTACCTCAATTCTTTGACTAGTGGTTGAGATTTAAAGTACTAAAACAGCAAAGTTTGGTTTTTTTGTTTTTTCTTTTCTTTTTTTTTTTTTTTTGAGACGGAGTCTCGCTCTCGCCTGGGCTGGAGTGCAGTGGCCGGATCTCAGCTCACTGCAAGCTCTGCCTCCCGGGTTTACGCCATTCTCCTGCCTCAGCCTCCGGAGTAGCTGGGACTACAGGCGCCCGCCACCTCGCCCGTCTAGTTTTTTGTATTTTTTAGTAGAGACGGGGTTTCACCGTGTTAGCCAGGATGGTCTCGATCTCCTGACCTCGTGATCCACCCGTCTCGGCCTCCCAAAGTGCTGGGATTACAGGCTTGAGCCACCACGCCCGGCCTGTTTTTTCTTTTCTTTTTTGAGACTGAGTTTCACTCTTGTTACCAAGGCTGGTCTCGAATTAGAGAAATGAAACTTTATGTCCACAGACTGACCTGTTTGTGAATACAGACAGCAACTTGATTCAAAATTGCCAAAAACTGGAAACAACCCATATGTCTGTCAAATTGTGATCCAGACCTACAGGGAAATGCTACTTAGCAATAAAAAGAAGGAGCTTTTGCTGGGTGCCGTGGCTCATGACTGTAATCTCAACACTTTGGGAGGCCAAGGAGGGAGGATCACTTGAGGCCGGGAGTTCAAGACCAGCCTGGTCAACATGGTGAAAGCTCATCTCTACTAAAAATATAAAAATTAGCCAGGCATGGTGGTGTGCACCTGTAATCCCAGCTACTTGGGAGGCTGAGGCAGGAGGATCGCTTGAACCCAGGAAGTAGAGGTTGCAGTGAGTCAGATTAATAAGATGGATTAAGAGATCATACCACTGCACTCAGCCTGGGTGACAGAGTGAGACCCCATCTCAAAAACAAAACAAAACAAAACAAAACCAGAAGCCAGGGCCAGGTGAGGTGGCTCACGCCTGTAATCCCAGCAGTTTTGGAGGCCGAGGCGGGCGGATCACGAGGTCAGGAGATCGAGACTATCCTGGCTAACACGGTGAAACCCCGTCTCTACTAAAAATACAAAAAAACTAGCCGGGCGTGGTGGTGGGTGCCTGTGGTCCCAGCTACTCAGGAGGCTGAGGCAGGAGAGTGGCATGAACCTGGGAGGCAGAGCTTGCAGTGAGCTGAGATCGGGCCACTGCACTCCAGCCTGGGCGACAGAGTGAGACGCCGTCTCAAAAAAAAAAAAGAAAGAAAGAAAGAAAGAAAGAAAGAAGGAGCTCTTGATGCTTGCAGCAACGTGGATGGATCTCAGATGCATTATGCTTAGTGAGTGAAGTCAGACCTATTAATAGAAGGCCACAACCTGAATGGTTCCATTTACTTGATGTTCTGGAAAAGCCAAAATGATAGGGATGGAAAACAGATCGGCAGTTGCCTTGGGCCAAGGAGGAGGAGGGGACTGACTTGGAAGGGCCTCAGGGAACATTCTCGGGTAATGGATATCTTTCCCCCTCCCTCCTTCCCTCCCTTCCTCCTTTCCTCCATTCCTTCCTTCATTTGAGATGGCATCTGACTCTGTTGCCCAGGCTGCAGTGCAGGGGTGCGACCATAGCCCACTGCAGCCTCAAACTCCTGGGCTCCAGTGATCCTCCTGCCTTAGCCTCCTGAATAGCTGGGATTATCGGTGCACACCACCACACCTGGCTAATTTTTTTTTTTTTTACTTTATTATTATTTTTGTAGAGTTGATGTCTTGCTATATTAACCAGGCTGGTCGCAAACTCGTGGCCTCCAGCCATCCTTCCGTCCCCAACCTCCCAAAGCACTGGGATTATAGGCATGAGCCACTGCACTTGGCCTCTCTGCATAATATTTGAATGATGAAAATGTTCTATATCTGAATTGTAGTGCAGCCATACAACCACCCACATTTATCAAACTTATTGAACCATATACTTTTATGCATTTAGGTATTTATTTATTTATTTATTTATTTATTTATTTATTTATTTTGAGACAGAGTTTCACTCTGTTGCCCAGGCTGGAGTGCAATGTCTCCATCTCTGCTCACTGTAACCTCTGCCTCTCAGCCTCAAGCAATCCTCCCACCTCAGTTTCCTGAGTCCTGAGTAGCTGGGACTACAGGTGTGCACCACCATGCCTGGCTAATTTTTGTATTTTTTTTTTTTTTTGTAGAGATAGGTCTCACTATGTTGCCCAAGCTGGTCTCAAACCAGAGTCTTGGGATTACAGGTGTGAGCCACCATGCCTGGACTTGAGCCATATACTTTTAAAGGGTGGATTTAATCGTATGAACATTGTACCTCAACAAACTTGACCTAATTAACAATGTGGATTTGCCAGGTTACAGGAGAGCTAACCCTCCATTGTCTGGGTTGCTTTGGGGAGGAGTTCCACCTTTAGCTCCTTGTGCCCTGTGAGGCTGCTCGGGCCTGTAAATCTGCTCTGCCCACCATACGGCCAAGGCTTGGGGTGACAGGTTTTTGAAAACCCAGAGGCCGATGTGGTCGAAGCACCCACACTTCTTTTTATTTATTTTTTGATTTACTTATTATTATTATTTTTGAGACAGGGTCTTGCTCTGTCATCCAGGCTGGAGGGCAGTGGTGCAATCATAGCTCACTGCAGCCTCAGCCTCCTGGGCTCAAGCAAATCTCCCACCTCAGCCTCCTGAGTAGCTGGGACTACAGGAGCATATCCCCATGCCCGGCTAATTTTTAAATTTTCTGTAGAGATGGCGTCTTGCTCTGTTGTCCAGGCTGGTGTTGACCTCCTGAGCTCATGCGATCCTCCTGCCTCAGCCTCCAAAAGTGATTATCACGCCACTGCCCTCCAGCTTGGGTGACAAAGTGAGCCCTTGTCTCAAAAAAAAAAAAAAAAAAAAAAGGAAAGAATTTCAGATAGCTTGTCTATGGAGGTCATGCAGTGTCTGTCCTAAGCCACTCCAGTGATTATGCAATTGGTCCATGAGCAGAATGGCCACGTGCAGGACTGAAGGCTACACATGGGCGTGACAGCATGGACTCCCTCTCAGCAAGGTTGATATATTTACTGCTGCCACTGAACGCCTGAACAGAATGACCCATGATACAGCACGATCCTTTGAGGAGCCCAGGCAGCCTCTTGGGGGTAAGTTGATTACATGGGCTGCCTTTCATCCTAGAGCCCCCAGGGCATTAATTTGTCTTACTCTAATTGGTACTACACCAGAAATGGGCTTGCCTTTTCTATCTGCAGTACTTCTGCCAGCACCATCGTTCAAGGGCTTGCAAAATGCATCTGACTTGTGGGCAAGGGATCTCCTACGTCATCTCTTCAGGCCAAGGGGTCATTGTAGGGCAAAGAAGATGCAGCATGGCCAGGTGCGGTGGCACGTGCCTGTAATCCCAACACTTTGGGAGGCCGAGGCAGGTGGATCACCTGAGGTCAGGAGTTCAAGACCAGTTTGGCCAACATGACGAAATCCCGTCTCTATTTAAAAAAAAAAAAAAAAAAAAAGCCGGTGTGGTCACACATGCCTGTGATCCCAGCTACTCAGGAGGCTGAGGCAGGAGAATTGCTTGAACCTGGGAGGCGGAGGTTGTAGTGAGCTGAGATCGCACCACTGCACTCCAGCCTGGGCGATAGAGCGAGACAGTCTCAAAAACAAACAAAATTTAACAACTGGCCAGACATGGTGTCCCAGCTACCAGAGAGACTGAGGCAGGAGGATGACTTGAGCCCAGGGGTTCAAGATCAGCCTGGGCAATATACCAAGACTTCCACCTCTATTAAAAAAAAAAAAAGATAAAGTAAAAAATCTAACTGGCTTCAGAGGGGAAGGGGATGAAACTCTGATTGGTAGCATTTGCCTAACACACTATTATATAAATATTCCCATAGTGGTTAATGTCAAGCTACTAGCGTGATATCAGCTCTTTCACAAAAGTCTTGAAATTTTAAAAATTGGTTCTCATGAGAGGATACAAGCTGGCTTCATCATGTCACTGTGACCACATATGTCCATAGATTAAGTTGTTCAAATCTTCTATATCCTTACTAATTATTTGTCTATTTTATCAGTTTCTGTTGAAAAGTATGTTAAAATTTCCCACTATTTTTGGTTTAGCTATTTAGTCTTATAGAGTTGTTGATTTTTGCTTTATGTATTTTAAGACAATATTATTTGGTACATGCAAATTTGAATTATTGTATCTTTGTGGTGAATTTAGCTTTTTATTACAATGAAGAGTTACTCTATCTTGCGGAATAATTTTTTTTAACCTTTAAACCTTGATATTTATTTATTTATTTTTTTTAATTTTTATTATTTTTATTTTTTGAGACGGAGTCTTGCTCTGTCGCCCAGGCTGGAGTGCAGTGGCGCAATCTCGGCTCACTGCAAGCTCCGCCTCCCGGTGTCCCGTCATTCTCCTGCCTCAGCCTCCCGAGTAGCTGGGACTACAGGCGCCCACCACCGCACCTGGCTAATTTTTTGTATTTTTAGTAGAGACAGAGTTTCACCGTGTTAGCCAGGATGGTCTCAATCTCTTGACCTCGTGATCCACCCGTCTCGGCCTCCCAGAGTGCTGGGATTACAGGCTTGAGCCACCGCACCCGGCCCCGATATTTATTTTTAAATTTAACGTTATATTAACTACCTCTGGAGAGAATTTAACTTGGCTTCTGCCAGGATATGCATTGCTAGCGCCTGAGGGTGCTAACAATCTACGAATCTACGATTACTTTTATTCAGTTTCAGGGACTGAGATGATTAGAAGCTGGACTTCAGTCTGCAGAAGGGCTGGTCTATTTCTTTCTTTTCTATTTTTTTTTTTCTTTTTTGAGATAGAGTGTCGTTCTGTCACCTAAGCTGGAGTGCAGTGGTGTGATCTTGGCTCACTGCAACCTCCGCCTCCTGGGTTCAAGGAATTCTTGTGACACCTCAGCCTCCCAAGTAGCTGGGACTACAGGCGCCCACCACGATGCCCGGCTAATTTTTGTATTTTTGGAAGAGACAGGGTTTCACCGTGCTGGCCAGGCTTGTCTGGAACTCCTGACCTCAAGTGATCTGCCCGCCTTGGCCTCCCAAAGTGCTGGGATTACAGGCGTGAGCCACTGCGCCTGGCTTTCTGGTCTATTTCTGATTCCTAGGATGCAGGCTTTTTTTTGGTTTCACTCCAAAGTGCAGAGACTTTAATAGGGCCCCTTGCCTTGGCAGGTCCTGTATTCAAATAATTGTTCCCTAGCCCAACAAGGCTGTTGAAAGGCTTCTCAGCCTTTTAGACATTCATCCACCTCTTCCAAATTGGCAGACAACTCCAGGAAAAAGTAGTTTGAAATGCTGGGCTCACCTCTCTAGATTTTTTGTTCTTCTTCCAGGCTGTAGCCTTGTCATTCTTCACTACCTCCTCAACATTACAATGGCTTAAGATTTTAAAAAATACATTTGACTAGCTTTCCTATCTTACTCACTGAGTGGGTTGGTTGGAGATACTTCATGTGCCATTACAGGGAGTAGAGGTCTTAGTAGACATTTTTTTTTCTTTCTTGAGACAGGGTCTCACTCTGTTACCTAGGCTGGAGTGCAGTGGCGTGATCATAGCTCACTGCAGCCTCAATCTCCCGGGCTCAAGCGATCTGCCCACTTCGGCCTCCCAAAGTACTGGGATTACAGGCACGAGCCACCACGCCCAGCTGATACTATTTTTTTGTTGTTGTTTTTGAAATGGAGTTTCACTCTCGTTGCCCAGGCTAGAGTACAATGGCATGATCTCTGCTCACCGCAACCTCCACCTCCCCAGTTCAAGCGATTCTCCTGCCTCAGCCTCCAGAGTAGCTGGGATTACAGGCATGCACTACCATGTCCGGCTAATTTTGTATTTTTAGTAGAGACGGAATTTCTCCATGTTGGTCAGGTTGGTCTCGAACTCCTGACCTCAGGTGATCTGCCCACCTTGGCCTCCCAAAGTGCTGGGATTACAGGCATGAACCACCACTCCCGACCCTGTATTCTTAATTACCATGCTATGATGCCATCAGGTAATCCAACTCCTTGGCCTAAAGTCCTTTATGCCTTGGGCCCTGCCTCCTCCCAGTAGTTGCCCTCACCTCTTCCTTCTCTGTTGCCCAGGGACACTTCAGAGCTCATTTATGCCTCCTTGGTCTCTCCTTTGGCCCCGTTCAACTTCATGCAGGTCTCTTCCCAAGGACAAAGCAGAACTGTACGGAAAACAGAAGTTGAAGTGAGATCATGGCCCAGTGAGATGGGGGCAGGCTGGACACTGCTTCCCTTTCCTAGGGCTCTCGGTAGCAGCTGAGTTTGCATGCTTTTTCTTTTCTTTTCTTTTCTTTTTTTTTTTTTTGAGGTGGAGTCTCGCTTTTTGTCGCCCAGGCTGGAGTGCAGTGGTGCAATCTCGGCTCACTGCAAGCTCCACCTCTCAGGTTCACGCCATTCTTCTGCCTTAGCCTCCCAAGTAGCTGGGACTACAGGTGCCCGCCACCATGCCCGGCTAATTTTTTTGTATTTTTAGTAGAGATGGGGTTTCACTGTGTTAGCCAGGATGGTCTCAATCTCCTGATTTCAAGTGATCCGCCCGCCTCGGCCTCTCAAAGTGCTGGGATTACAGGGGTGAGCCATGGCGCCCGGCCGAGTTTGCACGCTTTTTATTTGAAAACTCTCTACCCCTTGCTTACTCATTTGCAGCTTGAGCAACTCACACTCTCTGGAATTGCACCTTTGCCACCTGAAGCTGCTGCGGAATGGGCGGGGGCCACATGAGAGATACGACAGTTCTCCTTACTGAATTTCCTTCTGTAGGAACACACCTCTGTCTCCCTGGCTGGCCCAGATCGTCTTGAACTGACAATGTGATTGGATCCTTCTCAGCTCCCTGGAAGTCTTAGTGTGAATAGCAGGGCCTGCATCCTTGTCCTTTTTTATTTTTTAGAGACAGAGTCTCATTCTGTTGCCGAGGTTGGAGTGCGGTGGTGCGATCTCGGCTCACTGCGACTTCCGTGTCGCAGATTCAAATGATTCTCCTACCTCAGCCTCCCGAGTAGCTGGGATTACAGACATGCGCCACCATGCCCGGCTAATTTGTGTGTTTTTAGTAGAGATGGAGTTTCACCATGTTGGCCAGGCTGGTCTCGAATTCCTGACCTCAAGTGATCCGCCCGCTGGGCCTCCCAAAGTGCTGAGATTACAGGCATGAGCCATTGCGCCCTGACCTCCCCTCTCCTCCCTTGTGTTCCCTTTTTTTTTCTTCTTCTTCTTTTTTTGTTTCTTTTTTGGAGACAGGGTCTTGCTCTGTCTCCCAGGCTGGAGTGCCGTGGCATGATCATGGCTCACTATAGCCCTTGACCTCCTGGGCTCAAGCAATCCTCCCATCTCAGCCTCCAGAGCAGTTGGAACCACATCTCAGGCTCCAGAGTAGCATGGTGCACCACCATGCCTGGCTACATTTTTTTTTGTATTTGTACAGATGGGGTCTCGCCATGTTGCCCAGGTTGGTCTTGAACTCCTGAGCTCAAGCGATCCACCCACCTCAGCCCCACAAAGTGCTGGGATTATGGGCTTGAGCCACCTTGTCCAGCCCCCTTTTCTTTTTTCAGCTCTTTCCTGTACTTTAAATAGGTGAGTGGATCAGGAGCCACAGAATTAGCCTGTGGCCATCTCCTCTGTTAATTCTGTATTTGATAATTCAGCACTGGAATTTCACATCTATTGCAAATATTTGTTTGTCTGTTTGTTTTAGAGACAGGGTCTCCCTCCGTTGTCCAGGCTGGAGTGTAGTGGTGTGATCATAGTTCATTGCAGCCTCAACCTCCTGGGCTCAAGTGATCCTCTCGCCTTGGCCTCCTGAGTGGCTGAAACCACAGGCATGCGCCACCTCACCCTGCTGAGTTTTAAATGTTTTAAAGTTTTTTGAGATGGAGTCTCACTGTGTTGCCCAGGCTGGTCCTGAATTCCTGGTCTCAAGCAATCTTCCTGCTTGGGCCTCCCAAAGCACTAGGATTGCAATTTTCAGTTTCAGTGGGAAATTTTAGAATCATCATATTCACATCCTAAAATATTTATCCCTTTTGAGTATCATAGACTCATGATCTTTTACAAATTCAACTTATTCCATTGATCATATATATATATACACGTATGTGTGTGTGTGTGTGTGTGTGTAATATATATATATATATATATATATTTTTTTTTTTTTTTTTTTGAGATAGAGCCTCACTCCATCATCCAGGCTAGAGTGCAGTGGTGTGATCACGGCTCACTGCAGCCTCAACCTACCAGGCTCCAGTAATTCTCCCACCTCAGCCTCCCAAGTAGCTGGGACTACAGGTGTGCACCACTGCACTCAGTTAATTTTAAAATTTTTTGTAGGCTGGGTGCGGTGGCTCATGCCTGTACCTGTAATCCCAGCACTTTGGGAGGCCGAGGCGGGCGGATCACGAGGTCAGGAGATCAAGACCATGCTGGCTAACACGGTGCAACCCCGTCTCCACTAAAAATGCAAAAAATTAGCCCAGTGTGGCAGCGGGCGCCTATAGTCCCAGCTACTTGGGAGGCTGAGGTAGGAGAATGGCGTGAACCCGGGAGGTGGAGCTTGCAGTGAGCCGAGATCGCGCCATTGCACTCCAGCCTGGGTGACTGAGTGAGATTCCGTCTCAAAAAAAAAAAAAATTTTTTTTTGTAGAGATGGGGTCTCACTTATTGCCCAAGCTGGTCTTAAACTTCTGGGCTCGGCCGGGCGCGGTGGCTCAAGCCTGTAATCCCAGCACTTTGGGAGGCCGAGACGGGCGGATCACGAGGTCAGGAGATCGAGACCATCCTGGCTAACACGGTGAAACCCCGTCTCTACTAAAAATACAAAAAACTAGCCGGGCGAGGTGGCGGGCGCCTGTAGTCCCAGCTACTCGGGAGGCTGAGACAGGAGAATGGCGTGAACCCGGGAGGCGGAGCTTGCAGTGAGCTGAGAGCCGGCCACTGCACTCCAGCCTGGGCGGCAGAGCAAGACTCCGTCTCAAAAAAAAAAAAAAAAAACTTCTGGGCTCAAGCACTCCGCCCACCTCAGCCTACCAAAGTCCTGGGATTACTGGCACGAGCCACAGTGCCCAGCCTATAATTTTGTATTTTTCATTTTTAGAAGACAGAGTCAGGCCGGGCACTGTGGCTCTCACCTGTAAGCCCAGCCCTTTGGGAGGTTGAGGCGAGTGAATCACCTGAGGTCAGGAGTTTGAGACCAGCCTGGCCAAAGTGGTAAAATCCCATCTCTACTAAAAATACAAAAATTAGCCAGGCATGGTGGCAGGTACCTGTAATCCCAGTTACTCAGGAGGCTGAGAGAGGAGAATCACTTGAACCCGGAAGGCAGAGGTTGTAGTGAGCCGAGATTGCGCCATTGCACTCCGGCCTGGGTGGTAAGAGTAAAACTCCATCTCAAAAAAGAAGAAGACAGGATCTGACTCTGTCATCTAGGCTGAAGTGTAGTGGCATTTTATTTTTGATGCTTAAATTGCCACCCTGTGGCTAGTGAATATCCTTTTAAGCTCTTTGTAGTGATAACATCTCCAATTAGCCATAAAAAAAACTTTTGCTTTTTGTCGTTGTTGTTTTTTGGGAAGGGGTCTCACTCTGTTGTCCAGGCTGGAGTGCAGTGGAGCAATCAAGGCTCACTGCAGCTTTGACCTCCCCAGGCTCAGGTGATCCTCCCACTTCAGGCCCCTGAGCAACTGGGACTTACAGGCATGGGCCACCAGGACTGGCTAATTCTGTGTTTTTTTTGGGGGGGGTCTCACTATGCTGCTCAGGTTGGTCTCAAACTCCTGAGCTCGAGCGATCCACCTGCCTTGCCCTCCCAAAGTGCTGGGATTACAAGGAAACTTGTTTTCTGACAGCTGGATATTCTAGGCCCAGTTAGTTTTCTATCTCAAACATAGAATTGGCTACTCATTCCAAGAGCCTTGGCCGTATTTTATTCAAACATCCTGTTAGAGACCAAAATTTGGGGCCAGGCCCAGTGGCTCATACCTGTAATCCCAACACTTTGGGAGGTTGAGGCGGGCAGATCACAAGGTCAGGGGTTCAAGACCAACCTGGCCTACATAGTGAAACCCCATCTCTGCTAAAAATACAAAAATTAGCAGAGTATAGTGGCACGTGCCTGTAGGCCCAAGCTACTTGGGAGGGTGAAGCGGGAGAATCGCTTGAACCTGAGAGACAGAGGTTGCAGTGAGCCAAGGCCACGCCATTGCACTCCAACGTGGGTGACAGAGTGAGATTCCATCTCAAAAAAAAAAAAAAAATTTGGGCCACAGGAATACAGATTTTTATGGTTTCAGAAGAGTGTTGATAGCATCGCAGGATGACAGTAGAGAAAAATTACCTTTTATTGAAAAGCGAAAGCTCGGCCGGGCGCTGTGGCTCAAGCCTGTAATCCCAGCACTTTGGGAGGCCGAGATGGGCGGATCACGAGGTCAGGAGATCGAGACCATCCTGGCGAACACGGTGAAACCCCGTCTCTACTAAAAAATACAAAAAACTAGACAGGCGAGGTGGCGGGCGCCTGTAGTCCTAGCTACTCGGGAGGCTGAGGCAGGAGAATGGCGTAAACCCGGGAGGCGGAGCTTGCAGTGAGCTGAGATCCGGCCACTGCACTCCAGCCTGGGCGACAGAGCGAGACTCTGTCTCAAAAAAATAAATAAATAAATAAAAATAAAATAAAAGCGAAAGCTCATGAATTTATGCAGATATTTTAAACTTTTTTTTTTTTTTTGAGACAGAGTCTCACTCTGTCACCCAGGCTGACGTGCTATGGCATGATCTTGGCCCACTGCAATCTCTGCCTCACAGTTTCAAGCAATTCTCCTGCCTCTGCCTCCCAAGTAGTTGGGACTACAGGCACCTGCCACCATGCTGGGCTAATTTTTGTATTTTTATTTTATTTTATTTATTTATTTTTTTGAGACGGAGTCTTGTTCTGTCGCCCAGGCTGGAGTGCAGTGGCGCCATCTCGGCTCACTGCAAGCTCCACCTCCCAGGTTCACGCCATTCTCCCGCCTCAGCCTCCTCAGTAGCTGGGACTACAGGCGCCCGCCACCACGCCCAGCTAATTTTTTTTGTATTTTTAGTAGAGACAGGGTTTCACTATGTTAGCCAGAATGGTCTCGATCTCCTGACCTCGTGATCTGCCCGTCTCGGCCTCCCAAAGTGCTGGGATTACAGGCGTGAGCCACCGCGCCTGGCCTTTGTATTTTTAGTAGAGATGGGGTTTCACCATGTTGGCCAGGCGGGTCTTGAAATCCTGACCTCAGGTGATCCACCCACCTCAGCCTCTCAAAGTATTGGGACTACAGCCGTGAGCCACTGTGCCCGGCCAGGTATCTTAAACTTAATTATAATTTACTAAGCTCTTTCTTGTACTAACATTAAAGTATTTTAATTTATTTTCTCCTCTTTTCTGAGATTTTAAAAAATATTCTCTGTACTATGTAACATTTTTTTAAAATCAAATTTTACTTACTTTGCTTTAAAGTATTAGACCAAGTCATGCGTTTAAATAACAATACTATTTAAAGCTTTACAAGCTTTAATTTTCTAAAACAAGAGCGGGTCTTCTCCAAGAACATTATAAAAGAATAGCCACAATTCCTTCGTTGTTTTATTCTTTCACTTTTTAACAGCTTTATTGAGGGAAAGCTTACATACAATATGCTTCATGTTTAAAGTGTAATTTGGATCAGTCACAGTGGCTCACGCCTGTAATCCCAGCACTTTGGGAAGCCGAGACAGACGGATCATTTGAACCCAGGAGTTCGAGGCCAGCCTGGGCAACATAGTGAGACCCCAGTTTCTACAAAAAACTATTAAAAAATAACTGGGCATGGCAGCGTGTCCCTGTTGTCCCAGCTACTTGGAAGGCTGAGGTGGAGGATTGCTTAAGCCCAGTAATTCAAGGCACAGTGAGCTAGGAGGGCGCCACTGCCCTTCAGCCTGGGCAACAGGGCAATACCTTATCTCAGTAAATACATAAATGTATAAAATTTGACACACATATGTACTGTGAAACCATTACTACAAAGAAGAAAATGAACAAGGGAATTATGCCCCCCAAATTTGCTCACACCTTGTTAAATCCCTCACTCTCGTCCATTTCTCTTCTTTTCTTTTCTTTTTTTTTTAGACAAAGTCTCTCTCTATTGCCCAGGCTGGAGTGCAGTGGCATGATCTTGGCTCATTGCAACCTCTGCCTCCCAGGTTCAAGCGATTCTCATGCCTCAGCCACTTGAGTATCTGGGATTACATGCATCCGCCACCACACCTGGCTAATTTTTGCATTTTTAGTAAAGACAGGGTTTCTCCATGTTGGCCAGGCTGGTCTTGAACTCCTGGCCTCAAGTGATCCACCCGCCTTGGCCTCCCAAGGTGCTGGGATTACAGGTGTGAGCCACCGTGGCTGGCCTCTACTTACCTGTTGATATGTATGTGGTTGTTTCCAGTTTGGGGTTATTATAATTAATGCCACCAAGAATATTCTGTGCAAGTCACAGTGTGGAAATATGATTTCATTTATCTTGGTTAAATACCTGGGAGTGGAATGGCTGAAGTCTACAGTACGTATATTTTTAACTTTTTCAGAAGCTACCAAATTGTCTTCCACATTGCTTTAAGTATTTTGCATTTTCACCAGCTGAGGGTGAGAATTCTAGTTGTCTTGTGTCCTCACTAACACTTGAGGTGGTCAGTGTTTTTTTTTTTTTTTTTTTTTTGAGACAGAGCCTCCCTCTGTCGCCCAGGCTGGAGTGCAGTGGTGCGATCTCAGCTCACAGTAACCTCCACTTCCTGGGTTCAAGCAGTTCTCTACCTCAGCCTCCCAAGTAGCTGTGATTACAGGCGTCCACCACCACACCTGGCTAACTTTTGTATTTTTAGTAGAGACGGGGTTACCAGGCTGGTCTTGAACTCGTGACCTCGTGATCTACCCACCTCCGCCCCGCAAAGTGCAGGGATTACAGGCATGAGCCACCGTGCCCAGACAGTTGAGTATCATTTTACATGCTCATGGCATCCATCTCCCCCCCCCTTTTTTTTTTGAGACAGAGTCTCGCTCTATCATGCAGACTGGAGTGCAGTGACGCAATCTCAGCTAACTGCAACCTCTACCTCCTGAGTTCAAGTGATTCTCCTGCCTCAGCCTCCTGAGTAGTTAGGACACGTACCACCATACCTGGCTAATTTTTGTATATATATGTATATTGTTTGAGACGGAATTTCCCTCTTGTTGCAATGGTGCAATCTCAGCTCACCACAACCTCTGCCTCCCAGGTTCAAGTGATTCTCCTGCCTCAGCTTCCTGAGTAGCTGGGATTACAGGCCTGCGTCACCACGCCCGGCTAATTTTGTATTTTTAGTAGAGATGAGATTTATCCATGTTGGTCAAGCTGGTCTCGAACTCCCGACCTCAGGTGATCCAACCACCTTGGCCTCCCAAAGTGCTGGGATACAGGCATGAGCCACCACTGACTAATTTTTGTATGTTAGGAGAGATGGGGTTTCGGCCATGTTGGCCAGGCTGCAACCTCCGACTCCCTGGTTCAAGCGATTCTCCTTTCTCAGCCTTCCAAGTAGCACGCCTGTCAGATCCTCCTGATCTCGGGAGATCTGCCTGTCTTACCCTCTAAAAGTGCTGGGATTACAGATGTGAGTGACTGTGCCAGGCTCATCCATGTATCTTCTGTGGTGAGTGTCAGTAAGTATTTGGTAGAATTCACCAGTAAAACCATCTGGTCCTGGAATTTTTTTTTTTTTTTAATTTTTTTGAGACAGTGTTTTACTTTGTCACCCAGACTGGAGTGCAATGGTGTGATCTCGGCTCACTGCAATCTCTGCAGTCCCCACTTGGCTTAAGTGATCTTGCTATGTTGCCCAGACTGATCTCAAACTCCTGATCATTTTTACTGTTATCTAAGTTCCTCAAGAGTCAATTTATAAAAAGATACCACCAGCATACTTGGATTATAATACATTTTAGTTACCAAACCAGGTTTGTATTTATTTCTATAGTCCCTAAAATCAGCTTGATTGGTGGTATACTTTAGAGTTTATTTATTTTTAAAAGCAGAAAAAGTGAGCTAGGTACAGCCACAGACACTGGCAGATTCCATCTTCTAAAGATGAATGTCTATGAGATATTCTTCCATCAATATCTGCAAGAATAGCTACAAGAATGTCTTCCAGGCTGTGCGTCGTGGCTCACGCCTGTAATCCCAGCAATTTGGGAGACCAAGGCGGGTAGATCACAAGGTCAGGAGATCGAGATCATCCTGGCTAACACGGTGAAAACCTGTCTCTACTAAAAATACAAAAAATTAGTCGGGCGTGGTGGCAGGTGCCTGTAGTCCCAGCTACTTGGGAGGCTGAGGCAGGAGAATGACATGAACCTGGGAGGTGGAGCTTGCAGTGAGCCAAGATCACACCACTGTCTCAAAACAAACAAACAAACAAACAAAAGAACAAAGTAAGAACTGATAAGCCAGAACAAAATAAGAACAAAATAAGCCAGAACTGCCCAGCAGACCTATTCCTGCATTTCTAACCCACAGCAATTATAACAAAGAACAAAATGATTGTTGTGGATGTAAGTCACCAAGTTTTGTGTTGATTTATATAGCAGTAGTAACTAACTGTAACAGACACCGTAGCTTTTCTTTTTTTTTTTTTTTTTTTTTTTTGAGACAGAGTCTTGCTCTGTCGCCCGGGGCTGGAGTGCAGTGGCCTGATCTCAGCTCACTGCGAGCTCCGCCTCCCGGGTTCACGCCATTCTCCTGCCTCAGCCTCCCGAGTAGCTGGGACTACAGGCGCCCGCCACCTCGCCCGTCTAGTTTTTTGTATTTTTTAGTAGAGACGGGGTTTCACCGTGTTAGCCAGGATGGTCTCGATCTCCTGACCTCATGATCTGCCCGTCTCGGCCTCCCAAAGTGCTGGGATTACAGACTTGAGCCACTGCGCCCGGCCTGGCTTTTCTTAACTTTGGTGCAAACTTCAGAATCTTTGCACAAATTAATTTAATTTAATTTTTTTTTTTTTCCGAGACGGAGTCTCTCTGTTGCCCAGGCTGGAGTGCAGTGGTGTGATCTTGGATCACTGCAACTTCCACCTCCCAGGTTCAAGCAATTCTCCTGCTTTAGCCTCTCAAGTAGCTGGGATTACACATGTGCACCAAGCCCAGCTAATTTTTGTATTTTTAGTAGAGACCGGGTTTTACCATGTTGGCCAGGCTGGCCTCAAACTCCCGACCTCGTGATTCACCTGTCTTGGCCTCCCAAAGTGCTGGCAAGAGCCACAGTACCCAGTCTCTTTGCACAAATTAAATATGTGATGCTGGTACTCCCAAAGTTGCATGTGTGGTAACTGCACCATCACCACAGAGAGGAAGTGAAAATTATATTTACTACACACTGGGCATGGTGGTTCATGCCTGCAATCCCAGCACTTTAGGAACTGAGGTGGGAGGATCACTTGAGCCCAGAAGTTCGAGGTCAGCGTAGGTAACACAGTGAGACCCTACTTCTACAGAAAATAAAAAAAAAATTAGCTGGGTGTGGTGGTGCACAACTGTAGTCCCAGCTACTTGGGAGGCTGAAACAGGAGGATCGCTTGAGCTCAGGAGGTTGAGGCTGCAGTAAGCCATGTTCTCACCACTGTACTCCAACCTGGGCGGCAGAGCGAGACTCTGTCTCAAATATATATATATTTGAGACAGAGTGGTAGACATAGGAATGTGCCACCATGCCTGGCTAATTTTTGTATTTTTAGTAGAGATGGGGTTTCACCACACTGGCCAGGCTGTGCTCAGCAAAAATTTTTTTTTGTAACAGAGAAGTGAAACATTAATGAATTCTTAAGAAATAGCTAGCACTTTCAAGTAAGGAGGTCTCCAAGATGAGACACGTTATGTTACTTGTTCTACTATAACATATATTTGTTAATTCCCTTTTATAACCAAAGAAACTCTTAAAAGTCATCTTCTCTTATAAATTTGGGTGCTTGACCTTTCCACAATCAAGGTTCATGGCTGCAGCCATGATTTCCAGGAAAGATTTTAAAGTAACCGGAAAAGATCCGCCCCTCCCAATCTAACTTCAGCCTTGCAGGAGAATTTGCTGATAACCATTGTTTTGGGGATTTGTTTTGGTTTGAGACAAGGTCTCGCTCTGTTGCCCAGGCTGGAGTGCAGTGGGATGCGACTGACCTCCCAGGCTCTGGTGATCCTCCCACCTCAGACTCCCAGGTGGCTGGGACTACAGGTGCATGCCATTGTGCCTGGCTAATTTTTTGTATTTTTTGTAGAGAAGACAAGGTTTCTCCATGTTGCCCAGGCTGGTCTTGACCTCCTGGGCTCAAACAATCTTCCCACCTCAGCCTCACAAAGTGCTGGGATTGTAGGTGTGAGCCACTATGCTCATGTGGCTGAGCTGAGGGCTTTTTTTTTTTTTTAAATAGTGGGTGGTGAATTCCTCATCATGTCACTGTCTCTCTGCCATTTCTGAACATTTTATTTCTTTCCTTTTCTTTTTCTTTTTATTTTGAGACGGAGTCTTGCTCTGTCGCCTAGGCTAGAGTGCAGTGGTGTGATCTCAGCTCACTGCAACCTCCTCATCTTGAGTTCAAGCGATTTTCCTGCCTTAGCCTTCCAAATGGCCCGGCTAATTTTTGTATTTTTAGTAGAGACTGGGTTTCGCCGTGTTGGCCGGGCTGGTCTCGAACTCCTGATTGCAAATGATCCACCCACCTCGGCCTCCCAAAGTGTTGGGATTATAGGCGTGAGCCTGAACATTTTTTTTTTCTTTTTTTGAGATGCAGTCTTGCTCTGTTGCCCAGGCTGGAGTGCAGTGGCATGATCTTGGCCCACTGCAACCTCTGCCTCCTGGATTTCAGCGATTCTCCTGCTCAGCCTCTCGAGTGGCTGGGATTACAAGTGCCCGCCACCACGCCCGGCTAATTTTTGTATCTTTAGTAGAGACAGGATTTCACCATCTTGGTCAGGCTGGTCTCGAACTCCTGACCTCGTGATCCCCCTGCCTTAACCTCTCAAAGTGCTGAGATTCCAGGCATGAGCCACCATGACTGGCCTGAACATTTTATTCCAAATTCTTGCAATGTGTCTCCACTCTTTAGAACAGGGTTATTCACCTAAGGGTCTTGAATGGTTCACAGATACAATTCAGGAAGTTTAGACTGGACACGGTGGCTCACACCTATAATCCCAGCACTTGGAGGGGCTGAAATGGGAGGATCACTTGAGCTCAGGAGTTTGAGACCAGCCTGGGCAACATAGTGAGACCCTGTCTCAAAAAAAAAAAAAAAAAATTCAGGAGGCTTGTAAACTTAAATGGGTATAAAATTACATCCTTATTTTAATTAACTTCTAACTGAAAAATTGCATTTATTTCATTTAAGGAGAAACCACCAACAGTATTAGCAGCAGCTGCTACTTTGCCACCAATGGAAATCAGGGGTCTTTTCTTTTCTTGTTTTTTATTTATGCGGTGTTTCACTGCGTCACCCAGGCTGGAGTCCTGTGGTGGCAGATCATAGCTTACTGCAGCCTCCAACCCATGGGCTTGAATGTTCCTCCCATCTCAGCCTCCCGAGTAGTTGGGACCACAGGCACACTCCACCACACTCGGCTAAAATTCTGTATTTTATTTTATTTATTTAGTTTTGAGACAGATCTTGCTTGCTCTATTGCCTAGGCTGGAGCACAGTGACATGATCTTGACTCACTGCAAGCTCTGCCTCCCAGGTTCAAGCGATTCTCCTGCCCCAGCCTCTAGAGTAGCTGGGATTACAGGCGCGTGCCACCACACCCAGGTAATTTTTTTGTATTTTTAGTAGAGATGGGGTTTCGCTGTGTTGACCAGGCTGGTCTTGAACTCCTGGCCTCAAGTGATCCAGTTGCCTTCGCCTCCTAAAGTGCTGGAATTATAGGGGTGAGTCACTGTGCCCGGCTGTTTTCCATATTTTTTGCAGAGTGGGGTAGGTCTCGTTCTGTTGCCAAGGCTGGTCTTGAACTCCTGGCCTCAAGTGATCTTCCTACCTCAGTTTTCCAAAGTGCTGGATTACAGATGTGAGCCACAGAGCTTGTTCAAATAAGGGATCTTTTCACAGCGCATCTAGTTTGTTTCAGAACCCAAAAGTATCATTCATGCTCATCACTGGCTGAAATTACAGTAGTTATGAGGGCTGCTATTAGAGCTTGCTGTTTAAAGTGTTAATAAAGAAGTATGTATATTACTACATCACCAGTTTAAAAAAAATTTTGATTAATTTTTAATTGTATTTAATATTTTGACTGAATTTCAGGGTAATTGGTTTTCCTTGCGAGTCTATGTATTTAATTCTCTGCGCTTTAAACATTATGCTGAGCAGGGCATAATAGTCTTCCCCAGACTGTCAGGGGCCTGAGGCACAAAAGAGATTAGAAACCCCTGGCCTGGGGTCTTTTAGGGGAGGGTAGGCACTGCAGAAACTTTCTGCCTAGCCAAATGCATGTTTTGGCCAAATGCATGTTTTTTTTCTTATTAAAGGATTTTGAGGCCAGGCACGGTGGCTCATGCCTATAAACCCAGCACTTTGGGAGACCGAGGCGGGTGGATCACCTGAGGTTAGGAGTTCAAGACCAGTCTGGCCAACATGGCGAAACCCAGTCTCTACTAAAAATACAAAAGTCAGCTGGGCGTGGTAGTGGGCACCTCTTGTCCCAGCTACTCGGGAGACTGAGGCAGGAGAATTGCTTGAACCCTGGAGGCAGAAGTTGCAGTGAGCCAACATTGCACCACTGCATTCTAGCCTGAGTGACAGAGCAAGACTGTCTCAAAAAAAAAAAGAAAGAAAAAGAAAAAGAAAAAAAAAAGGCTTTTGGACCGAGGCAGGAGAATTGCTTGAGGATAGGAGTTCGAGGCCAGCCTGGGAAACATAGCAAGACCCCTCATTTCTACAATAAAATTAAAAATTAGCAGGGTGTGGTGACACCTACCTGTAGTCCCAACTACTTGGGAGGCTGAGGTGGGAGGATCATTTGAGCCCAGGAGATTGAGGCTGCAGTGAGCTGTGATTGTCCCACTGCATTCCAGCCTGGGCAACAGATCAAGATGCTCTTTAAAATAAATAATGAATGAATACAGGATTTGGGGACAATGATTGAGATTCATTACTCAACATTCACATTAGTGCATTACTTTGCTTTTTTTTTTTTTTTCCTTTTTGAGACAGTCTCATTCTGTTGCCCAGGTTGGAGCTCAGTGGTGCAATCTTGGCTCACTGCAACCTCCACCTCCAGAGTTCAAGCGATTCTCCTGCCTCAGTCTCCTGAGTAACTGGAATTACAGGTGCCCGCCACCACGCTGGGTTAATTTTTGTATTTTTAGTAGAGATGGGGTTTCACCATATTGGCCAGGCTGGTCTCGAACTCCTGACCTCAAGTGATCTGCCTGCCTCGGCCTCCCAAAGTGTTGGGATTACAGGCATGAGTCACCGTGCCTGGCTGCTTTGCTGTCTCTTAATACTAGGGATGTAAGAGCCCCTCGACAGCGCAGGAAGTTTCTTTCTTTCTTTCTTTTTTTTTTTTTTTGAGATGGACTCTGGCTCTGTCGCCCAGGCTGGAGTGCAGTGGCGTGATCTCGGCTCACTGCAAGCTCCGCCTCCTGGGTTCTCGCTATTCTCCTGCCTCAGCCTCCTGAGTAGCTGGGACTACAGACGCCCACCACCAAACCCGGCTAATCCACCCGCCTTGGCCTCCCAAAGTGTTGGGATTACAGGCATGAGCCACTGCACCCGGCTATGATCTTTCTTCCGTCACTGTCCTCCTCCTCTGCTGCCCCACCCTGGCCCGTTGCCCTCACCCAGACCCACCACAGCCTCCCTGGACCCCGCCTCATTTTGCTGACTCCAATCCATCCTTGCCCCAACCCTCTGGCTACAGGGTGATCTCAGCTCCCATTTTAATTGGCATTGGCTCCCAGCACCTTCCAAACTCCCTGGCTTGGCATTCGAGGCTCTCTCTACCTTGCAGGTCTCATATCCCACCTCGCTGCTCCTGTAACTGCAGTCCCCCATGCCCCCAACACCCAGCGTCACAGTCAGCCAGGGCACTCGTGGTCCCAAAACTTGGCTCAGCTATCCCATGGTCCTGGCCTGGCACAGAGCAGGCATCTGAAATGCTTGTTGAAGAACAAATGAAACCCACTTGAAAATGTTGCTGCCGTCTGTGCAACTGCTGTGATTTCGCCAGAGCCCCCACTGAGTGTGGGCTGTCTGGAAGCACCCTCTTGAGTGACAGATCTGAGGATCTCACCCTGGTGGCCAGACTGAAGAGAGAGCTCCCTTTTCACTGACCTCCTGGGCCTTCCTGCCGCATCCCTTGGGAGAGCCCGGGGGGGTCACCGTATCATCTTCTCCTGCTGTCCCCCCCGAATTCACTTTAACCTGGGAACTCCCCAGGAACAGCGCCTGCCCCCCTTAGGATGGGCACAGATCCTCTCCCACAGTCTTATACTCTACGTGTGTGTGTATGTGCATGAGCCCCCCATTAAGCGAGGGCGACAGCCATCAGTGCTTTTGCCTGCTTCTGTGCTGATTCTGTTTTGAACATTCAGCATGGAGAGTGGCCTCTGCTGTGGCCGACTACATCAGGAGGAAAGGACAGGAGGGCCTGAAGGCTGGCACACTCTGTGTCCAAGTCTTTTTTTTTTGAAAAGGAGTCTCACTCTGTTACCCAGGCTGGAGTGCAATCTTGGCTCACTGCAACCTCCACCTCCTGGGTTCAAGCGATCCTCCCACCTCAGCCTCCCAAGCAGCTGGGATTACAGGCGTGCACCACCACACCTGGCCAGTTTTTTTTTTGTTTGTTTTTGTTTTTTGTATTTTTGGTAGAGGAGGGGTTTCACCATGTTGGCCAGGCTGGTCTCAAACTCCTGACCTCAGGTGATTTGCCTGCCTTGGCCCCCCCAAAGTGCTGGGATTACAGGCGTGAACCACTGCCCCCGTCCGGTGGGTCCAAGTCTTAAGTCTGCCCCTGTTCCTCTGCCCAATCCAAGCCTCAGTCCAGAGCCTGCTCTGTTCTTGTTGGAGTGGAATGGGGGCTTGCACTTGGCCTGGCATAGACCCCAAACCACCAGGGCACGGGGGCAGAAGGGCTCCAGCCACAACTGAATGGAGGTGCTGGAAGCAGAGGTAGCAGGGTGCTCTCCTGATGGCTGAATTTGTATTCTTTCCTTACCATGGTGGCAGCAGGGGGCCCTGCTCTGTCACTTCCTGGTGATTTTGTGCATGGGGACCGGGTGACTGATAGCCCTGGGAGCCGCCCAAGGGTGTTCATGCCCCTTTTATGGGGAGGAGGCTGTGAGTCTTAGTCACAGTCCTAAGAGATTTAGATGTCTGGGATCTGAAATTCGCATCACTGGCCAGGCACAGTGGCTCATGCCTATAATCCCAGCCCTTTGAAAGGCTGAGGTGGGTGGATCACCTCCCACCCAGGATTGCTCAGGAGTTGGAGACCTGCCTAGCCAACATGGTGAAACCCTGTCTCTACCAAAAATAATTACCTGGGCGTGGTGGTGCACGCCTGTAGTCCCAGATACTTGGGAGGCTGAGGTGGGAGGATAGTTTGAGCCCAGGAAGTTGAGGCTGCAAGTGAGCCAAGATCATGCCACTGCACCTGTCTCAAAAAAGAAAAAGAAAGAAAAGGAAAGAAGAGAAAGAGAGAGAAAGAGAAGAGAGAGGAAGGAAGGGAGGGAGGGAGGGAGGGAGGGAGGAAGGAAGGAGAAAGAAAGAAAGATAGATGGATACATCATTAGCCCAAGCCCTGCAAGGCCAGTCCTGGGCAAGGGGACCATGGGTCTCTGATCCCACGTCTGGGGCATTGAGGGGAAGGCAGAGGTTTGGCTTAGTAGGAACAAGATCTTTCTTGGACATGGGGTACTGGGACTGCCAGCAGGCAGTGTCTCCTGAGCCTGGGGTCATGGGAGCCACAGCTGGAATTCCACCTGTGGGTAGGTGTGGGGTGGGAATGGGACCGGGTGGGACAGGGTGTGAATAGGGTGGAGTGCGGTGGGTGGGAGGGCTCTTTAAGCTTCTTGTAAGTTTAAGTCTACGACCGAGCTGGGAAATCCAGCCTCTTCCATTGCCCAATCCCCTAAGGGCTAATATGGAGACATTCTGCCCTGCCGCCCTGTCCACACCGCCAGACTTCATAGATCTGCCCCAAAACGCCTTTACCCTCCTAGTCGGAGCCCGGACTCCTCCTCCTAGCATCCAAGGTCTCCGTATGACTTGGGCGTGCTCCCCATCCCTGTGTCCTGAATGCCCCCTCCTCTCTTTCCAGCACCCCTAGTTGTTGCCACCCCCATCTCTCTGCCTCACAGCTCCACTAAAACCCCCTCCCGATCCTAAGCCCTAACCCTTGCTATTGGGTCCTCTTTCAGGTGCTGCCCGATGGCCCATGGGGAGTCCCTCAGCTATCCCACCAGAGACACAGCTGTAAGGGGGCCTGGCAGGTGTCAGGCCACACTGAGCTGGACAGGGGTCTCTGAGAGTGGCTGCCCCGCAGTCCCCGCCTTCCCCGTGGGAGAAAGGACGACAGGAGAGTCGGGTGCAGTCCCTAAAACAGGCTTTTAATAACATCGTGTCTTCACTGAAGAGCTTGGCGTGTCCCACCCGGGCGGCGCCGCGGGCTAGTAGAAGGAGTACTGGTTCTCCACGGCGCGCGCGCGGCCGGGCGCGGCCTCCGGGGGCTCCTCGGCAGCGGCGGCGGCGGCCACGGCCTCCAGCAGGCGCTCGGCGCTGTTGCTGCGGCTCCGCACGCTGACCGGGCCCTCGACGGGGCGCGTGGGGGCTGGCCCCGACGCGGCCGAGGACGACGAGGCGGACGACGAGGAGGCGCCGGCGGCGTCGGAGGGCGAGGCGGGCGGGCAGGCAGCTGCGGCCAGGCTGGAGAAGTAGTGCTGGCCGGGCGGGTCGCTCCAGCAGGCTGGGGGCGCTGGCGCGGCAGGGGGCGCGGGGCCCGGCTCTGCAACGAGGCGGCAGCAGGGCGTGAGTGGGGACCTGGGCTGGCCACATCCTGGAGGGAGGCCGGGATCCCTCAGGGGGCCAGGACTCACGCTCAGGTTTCCGAGTTGCAGCCCATGTCCTCGGACACATATGCACGCACACCCGCACATATGCATAAACAGGAACACACATACATACACGTACCTAACCACGCGTGTGCACGCCCATACAGCCACACGCACACGATGCACACGCTCGCACAGCACACACACAAGCACATGCGCGCCCATGCACGCATGCACACACGTGCACGTATATACGCACACGCATACACATGCACGCAATGCACATGCTCATGCATATTCACGCGCACACGCACACGTAAACGTACACACACGGGCACATGCGTGCACATGCACACATACACTCATGCACACACACAACCACACGCATGCACATGCACCCATGCCCTTAGTGCTGGGTCACAGCAGCTTTGCTCTGAGCCTCCCCCGTGCAGGGGTTGGGAATCCACACCCACAGCTCCTTTCGTCCCACTTGCCCCAATCCACACCCCCGTCCCCACCCCCATACGCCCACCTGCACTGCTCTTGGGCACCCCGTTCCCCTTGCAAGGAATCATTAGGGACCTGGCTGCCTCAGGGCTGCCACTTCTGCCTCCACTCCTGCTGACCTGACTGCTTGCAATTGCTGTGGCTAGGCTAGGGTGGGAGGGACACAGCTGAGGCTGTGGGACAGGAGACCTGGGGCTCATCCTACCACAGGGGACACCTTCTTGAGTAATCAAGGGGGTCTTCTTGAGTAATCACATGGGCCAGGTGGCAGCATCTTACCTGGCGGGGGGCCCTGGGCCCGCACATAGCTGCGAAGGGTGATATCGGCAGAACCCCCTGACTCCAGTGGGATAGGGTGTGTGTGGAAGTGGCGGAGCATGTCAAGCACAGACTGGAACCACAGGTGCTGTACGTGACACTGGCCGTGGCCGTTCAGGGACAGGCGCAGGTGCTGTGGGTACAGGTGGGTGTGGTCAGGGGTGTGTCCGGGGCTGGGCAACTGGGTAAGTGCCTTTGGGGGTTGATGGAAGGACCAAGGCTCACAGGGACTGTATGGGGCTGTGTCAGAGCCAGGGGGCCCCTCACACCTGAGCCCCATCTGGGGATGGGGAATGGGGGCAACGGACCCAGGCTGGGATGGAAGGCACCAAGCACTGTCCCCATGCTGGGACACTCCTACTATGGGCCCATGTCCTACACACCTCTAATCTCTAATCCTCTCCCTAACGCCAGAAGACAGGGATTACTGCTCCCATGTTAGAGATGGGAAAACAAAGGCCCAGGGAGGGTGAGTGACTGGCCCACGGTCACAGAGCACAGAGCAGGGAAGAAAACTCCTGTTTGGGTGGTTCCCCTAGCCCAGGGGGCTAGAGGTTGGGCCTCTGTCCCCGCAGAGCCAAAACCCAGGGCGTGGAAAACTCCCCCGGGCTGGCTAGGGAGGAGTGACCGAACAGGGCTGGCTTCTCTCTGGGTCTCTAGAGCCTGCATGAGGCAGGTGCCTCAGGGTAAGAAACCATAGGCCTGTGGTGTCTAGTGGTGAGCCGCAGGTCTCTGACTTAAGCCCTATTTTGCTCAACATGTATCCCAGTGCAGAAAAAAGTGGCTATCTCTGGGGTGTGTGTGGCAACAGGGGAGCTAAGAGGAGTGGTCTGAGGGTACACATATAGCCCCAAGCCCAGGAAGGGGAGCTGGTCTGGCCACCTACATAAAAGACAGACAATCCGCCGGGTGCGATGGCTCACGCCTGTTATCCTAGCACTTTGGGAGGCTGAGGGGAGTGGATCACTGGAGGTCAGGAGTTCAAGACTAGCCTGGCCAACATGGTGAGATTCCCCCCATCCCTTTAAAAACCAAACATACAACAAAATACAGACAATCCCTGGAGCAGGGTGGCAGTCCCACAAGTGAGCTCTGCCACTTAGCAGAATAAGTTGCCAGGACAATGCAGGGACTCAGCCCGAGAGAAACAGCACAGAGGGGTCCCACCACAGCCTCATAGCCGGGCAGAGCCTGCGCAGGGCACAGCCGGGCCCCAGGGGTGAGGAGAGGCAAGTCGGACACATCCCAATCTTCTGCCAGACCTTCCAGATGTTTATTCCGTGAAGGTGGAAAGAGTTGCCTCTGGGAAGGTAGTGATCTTCCCTCCCAGGAGGTATGTAAGCGGGAGGCTGGGGTTCCTGCTTTGTCCCACCATTCAATTATCAAGCATGGAGCAGTCATCTCCACTCTAGGAGAAGAGCAGCTGGGTAGAGAGGTGAGAGGCAGGTTCAAGGCTGGGTCCCGTTCCAGGAAGGAGAGGAGCTTCCTGCCCACCCTGTGTTCCCCCATCCTAGCCTCTGGCTTGGGGATGAGTCAGATCCAGGCCCTCTGGAAGGCTGCCTGGAGCAGCACTGGCTGAGAAGTAAACGCACGTCACCAGGGATGGCCTTAAGCACCTGGTTGTCGGAGGAACTGAAAGAGTGGCTGCTTGCCAAGGAAATGTCCCTGGCGGAGGTGCTATCTCCTGCACGGTGGGGCCAACCCGGCGGAGGAGAGAAGCCACTAGAGGGTCTGCACTGGGTCACTAGGGGTTAGGGCAGCCGGGGTCCCTGCAGAGAGACACTGTCCCCCAGCTGCAGGCCTAGAGCAGGAGTCCTAAGGTTCTCCCTCCTCTAGTAGGGGCCGCCAGGAAATCTGTCCTGGCAGGAGCCTGGGCTGAGTGTTTCCTTATCGGAAACCTGGGATGCGGGGGCGGGCACTGAGGTTCCTGGCCCCTCTGGCCACATTGCACCCTCCCATAATCATTCGGCTTTGCTGTCAAATTTTCCTGTGAATTTCAGGTCAACAGGCCAGGTGCAGTGGCTCACGCCTGTAATCCCAGCACTTTGGGAGGCCAAGGCGGGTGGATCACCTGAGGTCAGGAGTTCGAGACCAGCCTGGCCGACATGGCGAAACCCCGTCTCTACTAAAAATACAAAAATTAGCCAGGTGTGGTGGTACGTGTCTGTAATCCCAGCTACTTGGGAGGCTGAGGCACAAGAATCGCTTGAACCCGGGAGGCGGAGGTTGCAATGAACTGAGATT
Organism: Trachypithecus francoisi; assembly: GCF_009764315.1. NCBI lineage: Eukaryota > Metazoa > Chordata > Mammalia > Primates > Cercopithecidae > Trachypithecus > Trachypithecus francoisi. The sequence continues at coordinate 117,340,320 of NW_022681469.1, read as the reverse complement.
GTACTTTTGTAATCCAGCCTGGAGGAGAGAGCGAGACTGTCTCAAACAAAAAAAACAAAAACAAAAACAAAGCATTTTAGGTCAATATAGCACACAATCCTCTTCCTTGAAAGCACACCGCCTGGGTGTACCATCATGCCTCTGATCCAGCTGGGCGCTGTTGGGATCGCCTTCCCGCCTGTCTTCGCCTCCACAATTCTCCCTCCCCTGCAGGTCTCTGATCAGGCTGTCCCGTTCGATGCTGAACCCCACCCCCTAGACCCTGCACAGCTCTCCCACTCAGCCCAGGTCCTCCTCCCCTGGTGGGTCTCTAGGGCTTGCCCGTGTGTAACTCTCGGGTTGGTGACCTGACCTGGGCAGGGAACAGGGGCTGTCTGGGGCGGGTGGGGCAGAAGGTGGGGCTCTGAGGGCCTTGGCTGGCTCTAGCCCCGCACTGTGGGATCTCTGGGTGGAGACCCTCAGAAGATCCAGTGCTATGAGATCCCCTTCTGGAGAATGGAGAGGCTGAAATAGGGCTGACTGCAGTCCGTCAGTGATGTGTAGGAGGGATGCAGGTGGTTCACGGAGCATGGCTGGGGTGAGCGAGGCCTATGGGAAGTCATGCCACACCGGTTCGCCTGCAGCTGCTTCTGAGGCACAGCCTCAGGACCGGGGTCACCATGACCCTCCTCCCTCAGGGCTGGCCACTGCACCCCCACGGCCCCCCACACACACTTGCCTTGGCCTTGCCCTGGAAGTTGAAAGTCAGCACGTACTCCCCAGGCCGAGTCTCACTTTGGCGGATCACGAAGAGGCCGTGGTTCCGGGGCCCTCCTGCCAGAACCAGTTGAGCAGCCTTGACCCGGGACAGTGTCCCATGGAACCAGGGGTAGTCGGACAGTTCCAGCTCCGGCTCAGCCTCGGGATCCGTCTCTGCACCCTCTTCCCCTGAGGTGGGGATGACAGTGTGAGGAACATGGGGGGAAGGAGAGAGGGAGGCATAGAAATAAAGTGAGAAAAGAGGCGACATCTTGATTGTTTTACATGCAAAATGCTGTTGGAATAATTTTTAAAATTTTTGTTGGTTTTTAGTTTTTATTTTTAATTTTTTGAGACAAAGTTTTGCTCTTGTCGCCTAGGCTGGAGTGTAATGGCACAATCCCAGTGGCTCACTGTAACCTCTGCCTCCGGGGTTCAAGCGATTCTCTTGCCTCAGCCTCTCGGGTAGCTGGGATTACAGGCGCCTGCCACTATACCCAACTAATTTTTGTATTTTTAGTAGAGATGGGGTCCGAAGTGCTGCGATTATAGGCGTAAGCCACTGTGCCCGGCCTTATTTTTTATTTTTTAGAGATGGGGTCTTGCTATGTTCCCCAGGCTGGTCTCAAACTCCTAGGTTCAAGTGATCCTCCTGCCTTGGCCTCCCAAAGTGCTGGGATTACAGATGGGAGCCAAAGCACCTGGCCTGAATATTTTTTTGTTTGAGACAGAGTCTTGCTCTGTTGCCCAGGCTAGAATGCAGTGGTGTGATCTCAACTTACTGCAACCTCGGTCTTGTAGGTTCAAGTGATTCTCTTGCCTCAGCCTCCTGAGTATTTGGGATTACAGTCATGCACCACTATGGCCAGGCTAATTTTTGTATTTTTAGTAGAGACAGCGTTTCACCATGTTGCCCAGGCCGGTCTTGAACTCCTGAGCTCAGGCAATCTGCCCATCTTGGCCTCCCAAAGTGCTGGGATTACAGGCGTGAGCCACTGTGCCCAGCCGAATAATTTTATTTATGTATTTATTTAACTTATTTTTTGAGATAGGGTCTTGCTCTGTCACCCAGGCTGAAGTTCAGTGGCACAACCATAGCTCACTGCAGCCTTAGCCTCCTGGGCTCAAGCAATCCTCCCACCTCAGCCTCCTGGGTAGCTAGGACTAAGCTTGAGTCACAATGCCTGGCTAATTTTTGTTTATTTTTTGTAGAGGCAGAGTCTTGCTTTGTTGCCCAGACTAGTCTAGAAGTCCTGGGCTCAAACGATCCTCCTGCCTTGGTTTCTTGAAGTGCTAAGATTACAGGTGTGAGCCACTGTGCCCAGCTGGAATAATTTCAAAGTTGGGCAGGGAGCTGACCCAACCCAATGGTGACGTCTATGAGGTAAAATGAGGCACAGAGCTGTGAAGGACTATCCTGGAGTTGCTCTGTAAGTCATCAACAAATTTAGGAACAAATCCAGTCGCCTGTTCCCAACCCCTGATTCCAACCCTCTGGACCCTTTTCTGTGAGCCCCTTCCTTCCCTCCCTCCCTCCGTCCTTTCTTCTTTTCTTTTCTTTTTTTTTCTTTTTTTTTTTTTATAGGGTCTCTCTCTGCCCAGGCTGGAGTGCAATGGTGTGATCACAGCTCACTGTAGCCTCGACCTCCTGGGCTCAAAGTGATCCTCGCACCTCGGCCTCCCAAGTAGCTGGGACTACAGGCACACCAACCTACAGGCAGGTTGGTGTGTACCAATCTGCCCAGATAATTAAAAAAAAAAGTTTGTGGCCAGGCATGGTGGCTCACGCCTGTAATTCCAGCATTTTGGGAGGCCAAGGCAGGAGGATCACTTGAGGTCAGGAGTTCAAGACCAGCCTGGCCAACATGGCAAAACCCCCATCTCTACTAAAAATACAAAAATCAGCCAGGTGTAGTGGTGGGTGCCTGTATTCTCAGCTACTCGGGAGGCTGAGACAGGAGAATCGCTTGAACTCGGCGGTGGAGGTTGCAGTGAGTTGTGATCTGCTACTACACTCTAGCGTGGGTGACAAAGTGAGACTCTGTCTCAAAAATTTTGTGCAGATAGGGTCTTGCTATGTTGTCTATGCTAGTCTCAAACTCCAGGCTTCAAGTGATCCCCAGCATCCCAAAGCACTGGCTGGGATTATAGGTGTGAGACACTGCACCCAGCTCCTGTGAGCATTTTCTTTTCTCTCTTTTTCTTTTTCTTTTTCTTTTTTTTTTTTTGAGACAGAGTCTCACTCTGTTGCCCAGGCTGAGTGCAGTGGCATGATCTTGGCTCACTGCAACCTCCGCCTCCCAGGTTCAAGTGATTCTCCTGCCTCAGCCTCCCGAGTAGCTGGGACTACATGTGTGCACCACCACTCCTGGCCAATTTTTGTATTTTTTGTAGTGATGGGGTTTTGCCATGTTAGCCAGGCTGGTCTTGAACTCCTGACGTCAGGTGATCCACCCGCCTTGGCCTCTCAAAGTGTTGGGATTTCAGGCGTGAGCCACTGTACCCGGCCCCTGTAAACATTTTCTATTGAAACTGGGTCCCGTGGGAGGGGCCAGGTTCCTAGACCAGTCTACAAAAGCCAGAAGTACTTCGGAGATGTGTGAAGGACCCAGGGGGATGAGATGTCACAGCTTCTGGGGCTTAGCAAGGTTTAGGGAGCCCACGGGTGGCCATGGCTGGGGGTGGGGGTCCAGGAGAGGTAGTGTGGGAAGAGCAGGCTGTCCCCATGGCACCTGTGTTATTGCTGTCACTGCCGCTGCCGCCTGGGGATTCCAGGGTCTGCAGAAAGGTCTCTAGTGGGACGTGGATCAGGGACTCTCTGACGGCATCTCGACCTCGGCTGTGGGGGGCTGTCACCACTGCACCCATGGCTGTCGTCTCTGGGGGCCGGGGTAGGTCAACTGCTGGGGAAATGGCAGGTAAGACACACGTATCTTCATCTGTCCACCATGAGTGTGCTCCTCCTCCAACCCTGTCCCCCTACCTACCATCAGTCAGGAGCTCACAGCTGCAGGAGGCCACGCGGCTGGCCAGACAGCCTCCTCGGGTACAGGAGAGCTCGGTGTCTTCCTCGCTGTCACTGTGGAGACAAGAAATGGAAGCCATGTCCTGCCGTGGGACTTGGACCCAAACCACAGGCTGCTTTCGTGGCCAGGCAGTGGCTGGCAGTCCCATGGCCCAGCATGTAGCCTTCCTGGCTCTGGTCACCTCTCTCTGCCTCCATGTCCCTCTGTCCCACCCTCCGCTGGCTCTGTAGCCACCATGTGATTGACCAGGCCACTGTTGGGGCTCAGAAAACAATATCCCAAAATATAGTCCTCAGCAGCAGCCTCAGAAACAAAAATGTTTTTCTCTGACCTTCTCCTGCCTACCTGTCTCTCAATCCTCTTCTCCCTAGAGGCACCAGAGAAACGGAAGTCCCTCTTTCCCAAGGTGGGTCACAGAAACCAGAACTCCTTTTTCCAAAACGTAGTCATAAAACCTAAAAATATTCTTTTTTTTTTGAGATGAGTCTCACTCTGTTGCCAGGGCTGGAGTGCAGTGGTGTGATCTTGGCTCACTGCAGCCTCTGCCTCCTGGGTTCAATCGATTCTCCTGCCTCAGCCTCCTGAGTAGCTGGGTTTACAGGTGCCCGCCACCATGCCGGGCTAATTTCTTTTTGTATTTTTAGTAGGGATGAGGTTTCACTATGTTGGCCAGGCTGGTCTTGAACTCCTGACCTTGTGATTCGCCTGCCTCGTCCTCCCAGAATGCTGGAAATACAGGCGTGAGCTACTGCGCCTGGCCAACTTAAAAATATTCTGTGTAAAAACTTGTCATAAAGAAATTATCCAGCCAGGCATGGTGGCTCATGTTTGTAATCCTAGCACTCTGGGAGGCTGAAGTGGGAGGATCACTTGAGGCCAGGAGTTTGAGATCAGCTTGGGCAACATAGTGAGACCCCCATCTTTTTTTTTTTGAAATGGAGTCTTGCTCTATTGCCCAGGCTAGAGTGCAGTGGCATGATCTCAGCTCACCGCAACCTCTGCCTCCCTGGTTCAAGCAACTCTCCTGCATCAGCCTCCTCAGTAGCTGGGATCACAAGCATGCACCACCATGCCTGGCCAATTTTTTTTTTTTTTTGTATTTTTTGTAGAGACAGGGTTTCACCATGTTGGCCACGCTGGTCTTGAACTGGTGATCTGCCCGCCTTGGCCTCCCAGAGTATGGGGATTACTGGCATGAGCCACTGCACCCGGCCGCGATAACCTGTCTTTTTTTTTTTGAGACAGAGTTTTGCTCTTGTTGCCCAGGCTGGAGCGCAATGGCGCAATCCTGGCTCACTGCAACCTCTGCCTCCCGGGGGTTCAAGTGATTCTCCTGCCTCAGCCTCCTCCGAGTAGCTGGGATTACAGGCATGCACCACCATGCCCAGCTAATTTTGTATTTTTAGTAGAGACGGGGTTTCTCCATGTTGGCCAGCCTGATCTCGAACTCCCAACCTCAGGTGATCCATCTGCCTCAGCCTCCTAAAGTGTTGGGATTATAGATTATAGGCATGAGCCACAGCACTTGGCCCTGAGAACCCCGTCTTTTTTTTTTTTTTTTTTTTTTTTTTGAGACGGAGTCTCGCTCTGTCGCCCAGGCTGGAGTGCAGTGGCCGGATCTCAGCTCACTGCAAGCTCCGCCTCCCGGGTTCCCGCCATTCTCCTGCCTCAGCCTCCCGAGTAGCTGGGACTACAGGCGCCCGCCACCTCGCCCGGCTAATTTTTGTATTTTTAGTAGAGACGGGGTTTCACCGTGTTAGCCAGGATGGTCGCGATCTCCTGACCTCGTGATCCGCCCGTCTCGGCCTCCCAAAGTGCTGGGATTACAGGCTTGAGCCACCGCGCCCGGCCGAGAACCCCGTCTTAATAAAAAAAAAAAATTAGCTAGGCGTGGTGGTGAGGCAGGAGGATCAATGGAGTCCAGGAATTGGAGGCTGCAGTGAGCTGTGATCGTGCCACTGCCCTCCAGCTAGGGCAACAGAACAGAAAAAAAAGCAAAAACAAAAGGAAAGAGAGAAAGAAAGGAAAGAAGGAAAGGAAAGCAAGCAAGAAAAAAAGAATGAAAGAAATTACCCAATCTACCTGGTTTAACTGTAGGTCATAAAACCCCCATTCAAGATAGGGTTCAGTCCCACACCCAGAAGGAATGCTGTTCAGAGAGGCCAAGAAAAATCTAGACAGACAGGCCTGGCTGGGTCCCCCGCTCAGCCTGTTCCCTTCAGTTCACGCCATTCTCCTGCCTCAGCCTCCTGAGTAGCTGGGACTACAGCCGCCCGCCACCTCACCCGGCTAGTGTTTTGTATTTTTTTAAGTAGTGACGGGGTTTCACCATGTTAGCCAGGATGGTCTCGATCTCCTGACCTCGTGATCCGCCCATCCCGGCCTCCCAAAGTGCTGGGATTACAGGCTTGAGCCACAGCGCCCGGCCGTCCAATCCTCTTTCTACACCGCTGCCTATACTTTGCTGAACCTAAGCATAAAAATGGACCATTTTCCTGTATCTTTTTTTTTTTGAGAGAGAGTCTCACTCTGTTGCCCAGGCTGGAGTGCAGTGGCGCGATCTTGGCTCACTGCAATCTCTGCCTCCCGGGTTCAAGCGATTCTTCTGCTACAGCCTCCCAAGTAGGTGGGATTACAGGCGCCCATCAACACACCCAGCTACTTCTTGTATTTTTAGTAGAGACAGGGTTTCACCATGTTGGCCAAGGTGGTCTCAAACTCCTGACTTCGTGATCTGCCTGCCTCAGCCTCCCAAAGTAATGGAATTACAGGCGTGAGCCACCATGCCTGGCTTTTTTTTTTTTTGAGACGGAGTCTCGCTCTGTCGCCCAGGCTGGAGTGCAGTGGCGCGCTCTCGGCTCACTGCAAGCTCCGCCTCCCGTGCCTCAGCCTCCCCAGTAGCTGGGACTACAGGCGCCCACCACCAAGCCCAGCTAATTTTTTGTATTTTCTGTAGAGATGGGGTTTCACCGTGTTAGCCAGGATGGTCTCGATCTCCTGACCTCGTGATCCGCCCGCCTCGGCTGCCCAAAGTGCTGGGATTACCCATCTCTTAAAAAAAAAAAAATTAGGCCGGGCGCGGTGGCTCAAGCCTGTAATCCCAGCACTTTGGAAGGCCCAGACGGGTGGATCACGAGGTCAGGAGATCGAGACCATCCTGGCTAACACGGTGAAACCCCGCCTCTACTAAAAAAATACAAAAGACTAGCCAGGCGTGGTGGCAGGCGCCTGTAGTCCCAGCTACTCGGGAGGCTGAGGCGGGAGAATGGCGTGAACCCGGGAGGCGGAGCTTGCAGTGAGCTGAGATCTGGCCTCTGCACTCCAGTCTGGGCGACAGAGCGAGACTCCGTCTCAAAAAAAAAAAAAAAATTAGGCTGGGTGCAGTGGCTCACACCTGTAATCCCAGCACTTTGGGATGATGAGGTTGGCAGATCACCTGAGGTCAAGAGTTTGAGACCAGCCTGACCACCATGGGGAAACCCTGTCTCGACTAAAAATACAAAAATTAGCTGGGCATGGTGGCAGGCACCTATAATCTCAGCTACTCAGGAGGCTGAGGCAGGAGAATTGCTTGAACTTGGGAGGTGGAGGTTGCAGTGAGCTGAGATTGTGCCATTGCATTCCAGCCTGGATGATACAGCAAGACTCTGTCTCAAAAAAAAAAAAAAAAAAAAAAGTAGCCAGTCATTGTGGCATGTGCCTATAGTCCCAGTTACTTGGGAGGCTGAGGCAGGCGGATCGCTTGAGCCCAGGAGGTCGAGGCTGCAGTAAGCTTGACTGCACCACTGTACACCAGCCTGGGCGATAGAGCAAGGCCTTAACTCTAAAAAATAAAATAATAAAATAAAAATCAATCAATCAATTTGTATGCCTTTTCTCTTATTTATCTGCCTTTTGCAAATTGATTTTCCACTGAAACTTCAGAAAGCCAAGGGGAAGGCTCTCTCATGGCCCGGATACCACCAAGTGGGTACAGTCCCCGCTGAGGGCTCATGATCCCTGCCCACTATCCCTGAGGGGCTGGGCTCCTCCTGGGATCCCGTGGAGACCCTCAGAGGGTGGGAAGGTTTCTCTCCCCGTCTGTGACACGAGGTGTCTGGGACCCTGCCAGCTCGAAACTTCCACCGCGTCAGGTTCACCTTCACAGGGACTCGGGAAAGTCCGCAGAGCAGATGGTCTGGAGTCGGAGGAGGGATTCCAAGCACTTTGTGGATCAGGGCCTGGGAGGCGCCCAGGACCTTAATTGTGTTTCTTTAAATGAAGCTGTTAATTAGAAAGCAGCGGCCCTTCCCCCGGGGGCTTGGCTCACCCCATTAGCCAGCAGAGCTGCTGCCAATTGCTCAGCGTGTCAGGGTGCCTGTCCCTCCTACTCCTGGCCTGGCATCTCTCCTGGACGGTGGAGCCAACCTTCTTGCTGCTCTTCCTGTTCACAGCTGACCGTAAGTGCCCTCTGCTTATTACCCGCCATGGCTCCCATTGTCCCTGACTTACCCGTTTCCTGAGCTCTCATCAAAACCTCCTCCTCACTGGCTACCCCAAAGGCCTTGATGTTCCCTGCAAGTCCCAGGTGCCTGTACACTTCCACACCTTTTAAAAGTATTATTATTTTGAGACAGAGTCTGGCTCTGTCGCTCAGGCTGGAGTGCAGTGGCCCAATCTCAGCTCACTGCAACCTCTGCCTCCCAGGTTCAAGCGATTCTTCTGCCTCAGCCTCTTGAGTAGCTGGGATTACAGATGCCTGCCACCATGCCTGGCTAATTTTTGTATTTTTAGTAGACATGGGGTTTCACCATGTTGGCCAGGCTGGTCTCGAACTCCTGACCTCAGGTGATCTGCCAGCCTTGGCCCCCCAAAGTGCTGGGATTACAGGTGTGAGACACTGTGCCTGGCCCTGGCCAAATTTTTATTATTATTTTTTAAGAGTTAGGGTCTTGCTCTGTTGCCCAGGCTGGAGTGCAGTGGTGCAGTCCTAGATCACTGTAGCCTCCAAATCCTGGGCTCAAGCGATCCTCCAGCCTCAGCCTCCAGAGTAGCTGGGATAACAGATGCATGCCACTGTGCCCAGTTCCATTTCCACTCTTTGCTGTGCTGTTCTCTCTGCCCTCTCCCATCCTCCTCTGCCTAGCGTTGGTCCACTCTTTATTTAAGCCTCGGGTTAGGTGAGCACGCCTACCAGCAACCCTTCCCTGAGCCCAGAGCTGGGTGAGGAGCCTCTCTCCAGCTCTTTTTATTTTTCTTATTTTAAGAGACAGGGTTGGCTGGGCACAGTGGCTCATGCCTGTAATCCTGGCACTTTGGGAGGCTAAGGTGGGTGGATCACTTGAAGTCTGTAGTTCGAGACCAGCCTGGCCAACACGATGAAACCCCGTCTCTACTAAAAATATAAAAATCAGCTGGGCCTGGTGGTGGGCACCTGTAATCACAGCTACTCGGGAGGCTGAGACAGGAGAATCGCTTGAACCTGGGAGGCAGAGGTCGCAGTGAGCCAAAATCACACCATTGTACTCCAGCCTGGGCAACAGAGCAAAACCCTGTCTCAAAAAAAAAAAAGGGGGGGGGGGTCTGGCTATGTTGCCCAGGCTGGTTTTGAACTCCTGGGCTCAAGTAGTCCTCCCAGCTCAACCTCCCAAAGTGTTGGGGTCACAGGCGTGAGCCATTGTACCAGGCCCCCAGCCCTTTGGGGACTTACTCCCATCTCTGCCCAACTCCCAGTGCTCTGAGGCTCTCTTGAGGTGAAGATAAGACTTGGTCCAACTTCCTTCCAGGTCCCCAGGCCCTGGCCCCATAGAGCAGGCCTCACACAGAGCCTGCTGGGGATTGGAGGTAGGGGGTATTTTAAAGGAGGGTGATCCTGGCTGGCACCAACCAACCTGAATCACATTGAGTTGCTCGTTTCTCAAGCTGAGCTCCCGCCCTGCTAGAAAGCTGCTCCTGGTGAAGGCTGGACCAATGACACACCCAGCCTGTCCACCCATCCTTGGGCCACTTGGACACTCACCCGGGGTCCACGCAGCCCTGGATGTCAGCTACCCACGAGTGCTTCTGCAGAGAGTCGATGGTCTCCAGGATGTACTCAGCTCCATTCTCCACCTGGGGAGGAAGGTGGCCGGGAGTCCAGAACACGGTCAGCAGACAGGCTCTGGACTACAGGACACAGGGTCAGAATGGCTCAAATGGCTCATCCCCCGTTCCCACAGCAGGGCTCAAGGGCATAAGCAGCAGGAAAGACAGTGGGGTTCACCGTCGGGCACCACCTGGAACTCAGGCCAGGGACCCGGTGGTACAGCCTGCAGTTCACACTCTGCGCTCCCTTCCTCCTGGGCCTCCCCACTGGGGATATGTCCCGCCTCACTGATCTCAGCTCCTCTGCCTTGGAGATGCAGCCTCTGAGGAGGCTGTGCTGGTGGGGGGAGGGATGGGTGGCCCAGCATCCTCAACCCATGCCCTGGCACCGCAGGGATGAGGTTCAAGTTGAGTGGAGAGGCACATTGAGTAGGGTGCCTTGCACGTCTTAGTGCCTGGAGTTCTACCAGCATGGCCATGTGCTTGAGATATGCAGCCTCTGAAGGGGAAGAGGGCAGGGGACATCCCTGCTGGGGCTGGGCCCAGAGCATAACCCTGCACTCTGCTCAACTCCTCCCAACGGCCCTGTGAGGGAGGGGAGCCATTTCTCCCATTTTATAGATGAGAAGACCAAGATTCAGAGAGGCCAAGGAACTTGCTCAAAGTCACACAGCAGCCAGTGGCAGGGCCAGGGCCTGAACCCAGGTCTCTGGGATACCCAGGTCCCGTGCTGTTGGCTTCCGGTGGTGTGCCTCTGTCAAAATGCAGTCGTTGGGCTGGGCGTGGTGGCTCACACCTGTAATCTAGCACTGTGAGAGGCTGAGGCGGGCAGATCTCCTGAGCTCAGGAGTTCGAGACCAGCCTGGGCAACATGGCAAAACCCCATCTCTTCCAAAAATACAGAAATTAGCCAAGCATGGTGGCATGGGCCTTTGGTCCCAGCTACTCAGGAGACTGAGATGGAAGGATCGCCTGAGCCTGGGAGGAGGAGGTCATAGTGAGCCAAGATTGCGCCATTGCACTCCAACCTGGGGGACAGAGCGAGATCCATCTCAAGCAAATAAACAAACAAAAAACCAAACAATGTAGTTGTTGGACTCCCAAGATGACAGAGCTGGGTGGGTTCTCGGAGACTGCCTTTAATCCCTCTCTGAACAGATGGGGAAACTGAGGCAGGCGAGCCCCTCTGCCTCAGGGCTGTCGTGCACGATCGGCAGCTTAGAGGGTACCAGGTGGGCAGGGACTGTGTCCCCAGCCCCCAGCCTGGCATGACTCAGGGTCCGGGGTTGGTAAACATTTGTTAAACGAAAAAGTGAGTCGTGACTAAACAAATGGGAACGGGTGCAAACACAAACACAACCAGAAGCTGGGAGAAGAGGGTGGGGGCTTCATGCAGGGTGAGTGGGTGTGACCAGGCATCCCTGGGGGACACTGCTTCATCAACACCCTCTGATCCTTTGCGGAGTCCCAGGGACCACAGCTCTGGCAGCCTGGAGCCGTGTCCTCAGAAACCCCTGCAGGCCACCCCGGGCGTGTGGTGTGGGGCCTGGGAAAAGGATGGGCTGCCCCTAGAGCCACCAGGGTGCCTCCCCGCCCACCCTCGATGCCTTTGTGCCCTCTGTGGGAGACCGCCCGGTTCCCACACTCCAGTGCCCTGGAACGGGAACATTTGCATAACTGCTGCCGGCTGGCCACCAGTGGGGTGGGTGTGTGCTGGCTCCAGTAGGGGAAGGGAGGGCAGGAAGTGAAACTGACGAGCTTCGCCCAGGCCCAGGGGTAAGTGGGAGCAAGGGGCCCAGATGTTGGGCAATGCCGGGGGCACTTGGCTGTGGAGCTGAGACTCAAGTCTTAGCCATGTACTAGACATCTGTCATAGGGTCTGGGGACCCCCCCACACCAGGGCTCCCTCCCACTACCGTCCTGCCTTAGGCTCCTTCCCCTCGCTCCCCTATGGAGCTGCAGCACCAAAGGGGAGGTGGCCTGGGGCAGCCGGAGGATCTCTGGGATTAGGGGTGAGACCTTACCTTGAGCACGAACGTGTTGTCCTTCTCTGGCATTTCCAGGGGCATGGTGGTGCGGACCTCAATGATGGCTGACAGTGGGATGCTGACCTTGGGCCTGGAGGCCTGGGGGCCAGAAGAAGGACAGTCAGTGGCCCTAGCATTTCCTGACACCCTCTCCATCCCCTCCCCGCTGCCAGGCATTAGAGTGACCCTCAAATAGACTGCCACAGCCACCCTGGTACAGAGGTGTCCCAATCCCCATTTCACAGATGGGGAAATTGAGGAAGGCATTTCTTTGAAACAAGAAATAAATTTTTCCTGGCTAGGTGTGGTGGCTCATGCCTGTAATCCTAGCACTTTGGGAGGCCAAGGCAGGAGGATGGTCTGAGTCCAGCAGTTCAAGGACAGCCTGGACAACATTGTGAGACCATATCTTTACTTAAGACCCAAAAACGGGCCGGGTGTGGTGGCTCACGCTTGTATTCCCAGCACTTTGGGAGGCCAAGGCAGGCAGATCACCTGAAGTCAGGAGTTTGAGACCAGCCTGACAAACATGGAAAAACCGCATCTCTACTAAAAAAAATACAAAATTTGGCCGGGCATGGTGGCTCACACCTGTAATCCCAGCACTTTGGGAGGCTGAGGCAGGCAGATCACGAGGTCAGGAGATCGAGGCCATCCTGGCTAACATGGTGAAACCCTGTCTCTACTAAAAATACAAAAAATTAGCCGGGCGAGGTGGCAGTTACCTGTAGTCCCGGCTACTCGGGAGGCTGAGGCAGGAGAATGGGTAACCCCGGAGGCGGAATTTGCAGTGAGCTGAGATTGGGCCACTGCACTCCAGCCTGGGCGACAGAGCGAGACTCCGTCTCAAAAAAACAAAAAAACAAACAAAAAACCCAAAATTAGCCGGGCGTGGTGGTGCATGCCTGCCTATAGTCCCAGCTACCTGGGAGGCTGAGGCAGGAGAATCGCTTGAACCTGGGAGGTGGCGGTTGCGGTGAGCTGAGATTGCGCCATTGCGCTCCAGCCTGGGCAACAAGAACGAAACTCTGTCTTACAGAAAAAAATAAATAAATAAAAGTATTTTTTTTTTTGTATGTATGGTGTGGTGTGGTGGCATGCACACCTGTAGTTCCAGCTACTTGGGAGGCTGAGGAGGAAGGATCGCTTGATCGGGGGAGGTCGAGGCTGCAATGAGCTATGATGGTACCACTATACTCCCGCCTGGGTGACAAGAGTGAGATCCAGCCTCAAAAAAAAAAAAAAAAGGAACTCCTCCTATAGTCACCGAGCAAGTCCAGGACAGAACCAGAATTGACATCTGAGCCTCCTACCTTCCAGCCTTGAGGACAGAACCCCACCTGGGCTGCCTAATACACCCACGAGATCTGTGGTTTTCTTATTTTTGACCTTGACCCATTGTGAGAAATACATTTAACACTGGGGCCTAGTACACACACACGCAGGTAAAAATATCTCTGAAGCAAACATCTCACCAGAAAACAGTCACCCTTCCTGTGTGTGATAGAGTGTGATATTTTCTATTCTATTCTAGTTCACTTTTTAAAAAATGCTGGTCTTGGCTGGGTGTAGTGGCTCACACCTGTAACTTCAGCACTTTGGGAGGCCAAGGAGGATGACTTGAGGTCAGGAATTCGAGGCCAGCCTGGGCAACACGGTGAAACCCCATCTCTACTTAAGAAATACAAAAATTAGCCAGGTGTGGTGGTGTGCGCCTGTAATCCCAGCTACTTGGGAGGCTGAGGCAAGAGAATCACTTGAACCCGGGAGGTGGAGGTTGCAGTGAGCCGAGATTACATCACTGCACTCCAGCCTGGGTGACAGAGTGACACCCTGTCTCAAAAAATAAAATAAAATAAAGTAAAAAAATAAAATAAAAAATAAAAAATGATAGTCTTAAAACCTGGTCACTTTAAAAAAAAAAGAAAGAAGAAAAAATGCTGGTCTCCTGCTACAGACCTGACCTTCCAGAGCAGGGCCTGGAGCCCCCGACTCAGAACAGGGCTCACTGCTTTCTGGAGTGAGTAAAAGGGACCAGTGTTCCCAACAATGCTGCAGGCAGGGTTGATCCAAGGTGAGCTGGCAGGGCTCTGTGGGACCGCCACTCTGTGACTGGCTCCACTTGCTCTGCCTCAAAGCTCCCTGCCGTGAGCCTGAGGCCCCCCTGGGGCTGGCCTGAGTCTGGGATTCCCAGCAGGGCTTGGTTTCCGAGACAGGAACTTTCTTAGGAGGAAAAGGAAGGGCCACACATTTGATGGGCAGGCAGATGGGAATTCCAGGAAGAACTGGCCCCTGTCCAGCAGGGGCAGAGCCGGGCTTGGAGCATGAACAGAGGCTGGCTGACCCTGGTGTGTGGCCGTCACGCCGGCCAGCAGGGCTGGGGACAGAGCAGACTGAGGCCTGCAGTGGAGGCCTGGACTGGAAGCTTCAGCAGGGATCCTGCTGGCCAGAGACGCTGTGGTTCCCCAGCTTGGAATCTGAGGTCCATTTGTCCTGGTCCAGCTTCCTCCCACCTGCTCCAGCCACAACTCACTGTGCCCACATGCCTGAATGGTCAACTTGTTTTACAACTCTAGGCCTTTATTCACAGAGCTTGAACCTCCACAAGTGCCCGTTCCAGGGTCCTGGCCACCTGGTGAACACGTAGGTAGCCCAAGCTTTTCCTCCAGGGCTTAATCCACTGAAATTTCTTCTTTTTTTCTTTTTTCTTTTTGAGACAGAGTCTCACTCTGTCACCCAGTCTGAAGTGCAGTGGTACGATCTCAGCTCACTACAACCTCCACCTCCCTGGTTCAAGGGATTTCTCCTGCCTTAGCCTCCTGAGTAGCTAGGACTACAGGTACCTGCCACCATGCCTGGCTAATTTTTGTATTTTCAGTAGAGATGGGGTTTCACCATGTTGGCCAGGCTGGTCTCGAACTCCTGACCTCAAGTGATCCACCCGCCTCAGCCTCCCAAAGTGCTGGGATTACAGGCGTGAGTCACCGAGCCCGACTGACCCCACTAAGATTTGCAAGCATCCTGAAAATACCAGGTTTCCCAGTGGCTTCCCTAATGGCAGGGGGCTGGCCTCATGGCTCCTTGGGTCCCCAGGGCTTGGCCTGGCATAGGGCGATGAGGGGACCTGGGGTTCAGGAGGCTCTTCCTGCAGGGGTGAGGAGGCAGGAAGCCAGAGACCTGACTCACCGGGGCTGGCACCTCAAAGGTTGTGTGAGAGGGAAATCTAAGGTGCCAGGCAGGCAATGGCCCCTGAGCCTGCAGGCCCCGAGCTCCTGACGGCTCTAAGGGTGCATCCAGGCCTCTCGGACGCAAGAGAGCTGGACCGTGGGTGGGTGCAGAGGCAGTGGGGGTATCATTCGGGGCATCCCAGGGGCTCACTCACCCTGGGAGCCTGTCTCCTGGGACCAGACACATTTGGGAAACTCATCCAAGCTCTTCACATGGTAGGAGCTGCCCTCCCCCGGGAACGACTCCTGAATGCCCACAAATGCCCCCACCTTGGCATGACACAAAGGAGGGGAAGGGCCCAGTGACCCCGCAGGAACGCTGCCCTCTGCCAGCAGCAAAATTAGTGGGCTCTGCCGGGGCTAAGGGGGTGGTGGTGGGGCACCAGCTGCTGCCTCCCCTCCCCCGAGGGCAGCAGACACTGCTATTTACAGAAGGGCAGCTGTGACTGTCACTCAGGCCTAAGGCGCTGGAGCCCTGGGCCTCTGTCCCTGCCCTCTGGGCGACCCTGGGTAAGCCCCACCCCACCCGTCACTGGGCCTCGGTCTCCCTTTCTGACAAGGAGTGGAGTCGGGCTTAGGGGTCTAGGATTTCTCCCGGGAAATTAAAGGCAGGGGCCTGGGCAGGAAAAAAGCCTTAGGGAAGTGCAGGGGTGTTAGGACCTGGGGAAAAAGCTCTTCAGACAGTAGCTGTGTCCCCAGGACGTCACTTCTCCAGGGCCCATGTCGCTCATGGGCAGTGAGCTTTGGGGAGCCCATACCCTTGCACCTCCAGGCACCCAGATTCCCCCAGCAGACTGAGAGATGGAGAGAGAGCCAAGAAGCTGTGGGTGACTCAGAGAGCACCCAGGGACAGAGTGGGCCCTGATGCAGGAGGTGGGTGGGGGCCCCCAGTGGTCCCTGGGGTTGCTGTCCGCTGCTGCACCAGCAAAGCCTCCCCCTGCCCAACCTCCCAGTGCCCAAGGACCTCCACTTCCATGTTCCTTTCATTCTTGGGACCACCAGGGTGGTGGGTATCATTAGACCAGTTTTTTTTTTTTTTTTGAGACAGAGTTTCGCTCTTGTTGCCCAGGCTGGAGTGCAATGTCATGATCTCAGCTCACTGCAACCTCTGCCTCCCAGGTTCAAGTGATTCTCCTGCCTCAGCCTCCCAAGTAGCTGGGATCACAGGCATGTAATCCTGTATTTTTAGTAGAGACGGGGTTTCTCCATGTTGGTCAGGCTGGTCACGAACTCCCGACCTCAGGTGATCTGCCTGCCTCAGCCTCCCAAAGTGCTGCGATTACAGGTGTGAGCCACCGTGCTCGGCCCCCAGTTGTTTTGTTTTGTTTTGTTTTTTTGAGATAGGGTCTCACTCTGTTGCCTAGCTTGGAGGGCAGTGGTGTGGTCTTGGCTCACTGCAACCTCTGCCTCTTGGGTTCAAACGATGCTCCTGCCTCAGCCTCCCAAGTAGCTTAGACTACAGGTTCACACCACCATGCCCCACCATGTTAGCCAAGCTCTGGCACCTGCCATCTGGGTGATGTTGGGCAGGCCACACTCCCTCTCTGAGCATCCGTCTGCGCTCTCTTCTGTAATCTGGGGACCATGTGCTCACCTTGCCGGAGTGGGGTACCTAGATGATGACAGCATGTCTGTACAGATGCCCACCAGGCTGGGGTCTGGACACACCGTGGGCTCTCAGAGGGTGGGCACTATCATTACAACTATTCCCACTTTCCAAAGCAGGGGGGCCACCTTGGAGAAGACGTGACACTACTGCCAGACACCTGATGGCCAGCCCTTAAGAGGGGAAGGGTCAGTGCACGCCAGTGAGCAACAATGTTGGTGATGGCTAGAAAGAAGCCTGGCATCTCCCTGGCCAGAAAAGGACCCCCTGGGCAGGCGCTGGGCTGGAGCCTGGCAGCTGAGCTGGGGAAGAGCACAGCCCCATGGAGTCAGACACAGACCTCCCAGGGAGCCCTCTGTGAATGTGCTTGGTCACTCCTGCCCTCATCCCTGCAGGCCTCGGCTCTGGGAGGTGCCAGGCACCCTCGGGCTGCAGGAGAGGAGGGCAGGTAGCTGGTGTCTTGAACAACATCAAGAACGGTGCCCTGGGCCTGGCACAGTGGCTCATGCTTGTAATCCCAGCACTTTGGGAGGCCAAGGTGGGGGAGGATCTCTTGAGCTCAGAAGTTCCAGACCAGTTGAGCAACATAGATCCCGTCTTTAAGAAAAATAAAAAAAAATTAGCTGGGAGTGGTGGTGTGTGGTCCCAGCCACGCGGGATGCTAACAGAGGACTGCTTCAGCCTGGGCGGCGGAGGCTGCAGTGAGCCATGATTGCACCACTGCATTCCAGCCTGGGTGACAGCCCCTGTCTCAAAACAAAAAAGAAAGAAAGGCTGGACATGGTGGCTCAGGCCTGTAATCCCAACACTTTGGGAGGCTGAGGCAAGCAGATCACTTGAGGTAAGGAGTTCGAGACCAGACTGGCCAACACGGCAAAACCCCGTCTCTACTAAAAATACAAAAATTAGCCGGGCATCTTGGTGGGTGCCTGTAAATCTCAACTACTCCGGAGGCTGAGGCAGGAGAATCCCTTGAGTCCCGGAGGCAGAGTTTGCAGTGAGCGGAGATCGTACCACTGCACTCCAGCCTGGGCAACAGAGGGATACACACACACACACACACACACTCACACACACACAGAAAAACAAGAAAGAAAAGAAAAAACCAGTGCCCCAGAACCCTTTGGTGTAGCCAGACGGCCCTTCCTCGCAGAGGAAGAACCAGGGTTGAAGGGGTGACTTGTCCAAGAGGCATGACAGGCCCACCTCCCAGGGTCTTAGCACTAAATACTCCACCCTGTCAACCAGATTAGACCACGCAGTCCCCAAAGGCAGTGTCCCTGGCACCCTCAGTTGCTGCCCAGGCGCCCCCTCGGGTCCCCCCAGGAGGTGGGAGTTATGGGGTAACTCACCTTGGGCGGCACAAAGAACTCCAGGCGGAAGCGTTCCTCGGCCACAGCCCTGCGCAGGAGCAGGCGGCACTTCTGCCACTGCGCCGAGCCCCCGGAGCCCGCGGCCGCGTCGTCGGCCACCATGAAGCGCAGGGCCCCCTCGCGCTGAATGTCCACCAGCTCCACCTTGGCCGCCAGCGTCCGCGACAGCCTCAGGCGCCGTGTCCACTTGTCGCGGGGCTCAGCCGAGGGCTCGGCGGCGCGCGGGGAAGCTCCTGCGTCGGGCTCGGGCGAGGAGCGCCGGTGCCACATGTCGCGCACGCCGTCCACCACGCACAGGCTCATGTTGCGCAGCGAGAAGCCCTTGCGGACGCGGGCCTTCGTGGCAGCATGCGTGGACACGTCCTCCGAGCTCCGTGAGTGGCCGTAAGGCGCTGCCTTGAGTGCAGAGGTGTCCGTGGGCTCCGGCTCCATGGCCTCCGCGCGCACGGCCGCGCCCCGAGTCGTCGGTCCGGCTACCAGCACGCGGCGCACCTCCTCCCCAAAGACGTCCAGGAAGTTGGCGGCGAAGTGGCGGGAGAAGGAGGCGCCAGCGTCGGGAGTGTCGTAGGCTGGGTTGTCCCGCAGGAAGCGACAGAACTTGTGCGCAAAGTCCACGGCGGCCGCCTGCGCGTGCAGCTCGCAGAACTGCCGCCAGTCCGGGACCGGGACCGGGACCGGGACCGGGGCGGCTGCGGAGGGGCCGGGGGCGGCACCATTCATGGCTTCCGTCCCATTGCAGCCACTTGCGGCTGTGGGCGAGAAGAGCGCGCAGTTACTTTCAGGCCTGTGACCAGTGCGCCCACCTGTCCCCTCCTTCCAGCTCCCCTAGGACTCTCTGGGGGCTGTGTATGTGTGTACATGCACACGTGTGTGTTGTGGGACTACAGCAGGCAGACCTTCCAAGCAGCATGGATGCGTGTAACAGAAAGACAACTGGGGCAGGGGGCGGTGGCTCACGCCTGTAATCCCAGCACTTTGGGAGGCCGAGGTGGGCGGATCATCGAGAACAGCCTGGCCAACATGGTGAAACCCCGTGTCTACTAAAAATACAAATATTAGCTGGCTAGCTGGGTGTGGTGGTGCACGCTGTAACCCCAGCCATCGAAAGGCTGAGGCAGGAGATTGCTTGAGCCCAAGAGGCGGAGGCTGTAGTAAAAATACAAAAATTAGCCGGGCGTGGCCGCACACGCCTGTAGTCCTAGCCGCTCCGGAGGCTGAGGCAGGAAAATCACTTGAACCCATGAGGCAGAAGTTGCAGTGAGCCGAGATTGCGCCACTGCACTCCTGCCTGGGCGACAGAGTGAGACTGTGCAAAAAAAAAAAAAAAAAAAAAAAAAAAAAAAGAGAGAAAGACAGCTGGGGAAGCAGGAGGTGGTGTCTGCAGAAGTGGCAGTCCTGCATTCATTCTCTCCCCAAACAGTAGTCTCAGGGAACCTCGGGGTCATTCCTGGGGCTGGCAGAAGAGGCTGGGATGACAGATGCTTTCAAGTGGGGTCCCCATGAGCCTCTGGTGACCTCACTTCCTCAGTGACCTCTTCTGAGGTCCCCCAAAGCCGGGTAGAAACGAAGAAGTCACATGGAATCCTGCTGGCTGGACCTTTGAAGTATACCTAGGACTCAGCTCCTTCCTCCCGGTCCAGGTTGCTGTCCTGGGATTCACATAACTATTTTTCCTGCATGCAGCATTCCAGCAGCTGCTTCATGGTCTCCGGGATCCTGATCTCACTTCCTCTAAAGTCTGTTCTCCCAGGAGCCCAGTCATTTCCAAAACTCAAGACTGCTGTGTGTGGTGGCGCATGCCTGTAATCCCAGCACTTTGGGAGGCCAAGGCAGGTGGATCACGGGGTCAAGAGATTGAGACCATTCTGGCCAACATGTTGAAACCTCATCTCTACTAAAAATGCAAAATTAGCTGGGTGTGGTGGCGCATGCCTGTAGTCCCAGCTGCCTGAGAGTTTGAGGCACGAGAATTGCTTGAACCCAGGAGGCGGAGGTTGCAGTGGGCTGAGATCCCACCACTGCTCTCCAGTCTGGGCGACAGAGCTAGAGTCTACCTCAAAAAAAAAAAAAAAAAAAAAAGAAAAAGAAAAAGAAAAAAGAAAAAAGGCCGGGCACGGTGGCTCATGCCTGTAATCCCAGGAATTTGGGAGGCTGAGGCGGGCGGATCCCGAGGTCAGGAGATCGAGACCATCCTGGCTAACACGGTGAAACCCCGTCTCTACTAAAAATACAAAAAATTAGCTGGGTGTGGTGGTGGGCGCCTATAGTCTCAGCTACTCGGGAGGCTGAAGCAGGAGAATGGCATGAACCCAGGAGGCGGAGTTGGCAGTGAGCCGAGATTGTGCCACTGCACTCCAGCCTGGGCGATGGAGCAAGACTCTATCTAAAAAAAAAAAAAGAAAAAAGAAAAAGTAATAACAAAATAATTGTCTTGGCCAGGCACATTGGCTTACACATTGGCCTGTAATTCTAGCACTTTGGGAGGCCGAGGTGAGCAGACTACTTGAGTTCAGGAGCTCAAGACTAGCCTGGGCAACATGGCAAAACCCTGTCTTTACAAAAAACATACAAAAAATTAGCTGGGCATGGTGGTGCACACCTGTAGTCCCAGGTACTCAGGAGGATCACCTGAGCCTGGGAAGTTGAGGCCACCGTGAGTTGTGATGGTGCCACTGTACTCCAGCCTGGGGACAGAGCGAGACTTTGTCTCAAAAAAATAAACAAAAAAAAGTTGATCTGAATGTGGTGGCATGCCTGTAGTCCTAGCTACTCAGGAGGATTACCTTAGCCTGGGAGGCTGAGGCTACAGTGAGCCGTGATGGCACCACTGTACTTCAGCCTGGGCAATAGAGCAAGACTCTGTCTCAAAAACAAGAACAACAAAAACCAATCTGGATGTGGTGGCATGCCTACAGTTCTAGATACTAAGGAGACTGAGGTGGGAGAACTGCTTGAGCCCAGGAGCTGGAGGCTGCAGTGAGCTATGATTGTGACATTGCACTCCAGCTGGTGATAGACTCTGACTCAAAAACAAAACAAAACAAAAATAAAAACCCAAAACCAAAACACAAGACAGATCAAGTCCCTCCTCTGCACAAAATCCTGCAGTGGTTCCTACTACAGTCAGAGTAAAAGCCCAAGCCCTATCCACAGCCCCTAGGACCTGACATAATCTGCCTCCGTTTATCCCTCTGGACATACCTCCTGCCACTCTTCCCTGGCTGCACCTGCCTCCTTGCCCTCCCAGAACCATGGCAGCCAAATTCCTACCTCAGGACCTTTGCACATGCCTGGAGTGCTCTTTCCTCCACATTCCCTCACCTCCTTCGGGTTTCTGTGCAACCATACACTTGGCCGATAGCCTTCCCTGACCACTCTTGAGAATGACAAATCCCTCTCATGACAATACTCCCTCTGATGCGTTCCATGCACTCTGCCTATTTTCACCATTATCCTTATTGCTGGCTGACATAGCATAGATTTAGTTGCTTGGTCGTGTGTTCCCCTCCACCCCCTTCCCCCGAGAATGCCAGTTTCACAAGGCAGGGATTTTGCCAGACCTAGAAGCGGCTGTGTCCTCAGTGCTGGGCATATGGCAGGCACTTGGGAAACACTGACCAGAATGAACAAATGAATGTGTTCGGCACACCAGGCATGTCACAGCTGTCACCGCCTAAGCCCTCACATGGGGCCTGATGACAAACAGCTTGCTAGTGACAAGACAGGTCCGGGGTTCTCACCCAGGTCTGCAGTGACTCCAGGACTTGAGGGATCTTCTCCTACTGTGGATCAAATATGGTAGTTCCTTCTTGTCCAAGGGGTGTATGTCCCAACACCCCTAGCAGATGCTTGAAACTGGCTAATACTGAAACTCTGTACACTGTATTTGTGTGTTTGTGTGTGTAGAGACGGGATCTCACTCTACTGATGAGGCTGGTCTTGAACTCCTGGGTTCAAGCAATCCTCTGGCCTTGGTCTCCCAAAGTGCCGAAATTACAGGCATGAGCCACTTGCACCTGGCCCACTACGTTTTTTTGGATCTAATAACCCAGATAGCTCCTAAGTGGTGAGCAGGTCATATCTAAAGCACGGATATGCCAGACAAAGGGATAGTTCACATCCCAGGCAGAACAGTGCGATGGCTTGAGATTTCATCCTGCTACTCAGAATGGCCTGCAATTTACATTTTTATTTATATGTTTACTTCCGGGATTTTCTATTTAATATTTTCAGACCTCTGTTGACCACGGGCATCTGAAAGCAAAGCTGTGGATAAGAACCAAGGTTTTTTTTGTTTTGTTTTGTTTTTGAGACAGAGTCTCGCAGTGTCTCCCAGGTTGGAGTGCAGCGGCAAGATCATAGTTCACTGCAGCCTCCAACTCCTGGGCTCAAGCGGTCCTCCTGCCTCAGCCTTCGGAGTAGCTCAGACTACAGGCAAGAGCTACCATGCCTGGCTAAAGGGACCAAGTTTTTGAACTGACATTGAAGACCCTGTTTCTTTCCATCACAATGGCTTGCACGCTTCTACTTACATTCCCATGTTCTGGAATCTGGTTTCCCCCAGAATTCCCATTCAAATCCGATTTTGAAGATGCCCCAATCTAGGAATCCCAGTGGTCTCCTCACCCCAGCTTCATCCTCTTATCCCCAGACCCCTCTGTCCTTCACAGCTCTGGATGGCTAAACTGTGTGGCTTGGACCCAGCCCATCACCTGGGGGCTGTGCCATTGTCCCTGGGGGCGCAGGTCCAACCTGCTATGTGCATACAGCCCCCATCCAAGCCAGGGGGAAAATTCCCAACAGTGATGAAGTGGGGTGATGTAGTGCCCTGGGGAGTCCCTGTCTAAGGAGCCAGCCCAGTACTGGGGGACAAGAGACCATCCTTCCAAGGAACTGAGTTAGAGGTTCATGCCCTCGCCAAGATCCCCAGTTCCCGGAAGGCCCCTCCCTCACAGCTCCTGGGATCACCATCTCATCTCTCCTCTGGGATCCAAACCCTGTAATTAAATGCCAGGTAAAAATAGCTGCCCCACTTCTGCGAGATCATCTGTGAGGCCTCTGGGCCATAGGGCACCGTGGGAATTCCCTCTCTCCTTGGGGCAACCTCGCCATCAATCTGCAGTCAATAACCAAGGGACAGCCCAGGGACAGAACAGGGCTCCCGGCTGAGCCTGCTTAGCTTCAAGGACGGGTTTCCAAACCAGTGGTCTCCTAGGAGACTCCTGCCTTGGTACTGGGGGAGGGGAGTAGGGAGTTTGGAAGGTTTCCTTCAAGAGGTGGTTATTGCATTAGGCTTCATGAGCGCAAATAAAATAAAAAGGGTGCTGGGGGCCTGAACAAAGAGTTGGGGGCAGGGCTTATCGGGATATTGGCGGTTGGGTAGTGGTGGTGGTGTTTAGAGTTCATAAGGGGGGGGGAGGATGGGGACTGAGGCCCCCACGAGCTTTGCTCATGCCTGACCTTTCCCCTGCTCCCTCCTTTCTTCCCCTAACTCCTACTCACCCTTCAATAATTAATCCAGAAGCCACTTCTTCCAGGAAGCCTTCCCTGACACCTCTCCTTTCTCCCCACCCCAGGCCAGCACAAGTGTCTCCTCTGAGCTCCCACAGTCTCCTCCTGACTCTCCCTTGCATGGTGCCAGTTGTAGGGTACTGCAAACGTCTGTCCTCCTGACTGTCTCCCCATCTGACACAGAAGGTGCGCAGGGCAAAAGGAAGACCTGAGTCATAGTCCAGGCTCTTGGAACTTGCTTCTTCCCCGAGGGGTGGAGACGGGAACACACCTGCCACCACCACCCCCACCACCACCACCACCATGGCCTCCAGGGAAGGTGATGAGCCCAGAACCAGGTCTTGACCTGTGGGGGTGGCATTTCCTGGGGTGGGGGTGGGACCGCAGCTGAATCCATGAAACCCTGTCCCTGAGCTCCAAGCCCAACAATTTATCCAGTATGCTAGTGCCCCTGACGGTGGCCACCTCTCACCCGGTACCATTAGGACCCCCCGGGGGCTCAGAGCCAGTGACTTGGCAGCCTGGGAAGGGTAGGTGTGTGGTCCCTGAGTGACATGATTATGCGCCCACATGAGGGCAGGCAGGAAGTCAACCCCAGTGCCGAGTTCTCAGACATTGTCAATCCCTGTTGCCCCCCAGCTTGTCCTGCTGGCTGGAGAAACTCTTGGTAGGGAGAAGGCACAGAGATGCGGGACAGGGCCCTGGGGGAGGCTCTGGCAGGTGAGTCTCAGGTAGCCCTTACTGGAGTGGGAGTGGAACTTAGAGAGGAATCTTCCAAGGGCATGGCAGGTGTGGCCAGGTCCTAGGCATGGACTGGCCTGGGAGGCACTGGGAGGTTGGGACTGCCCTGACCTCCCCTACCTAACCCCGCAAGCCAGCCAGGAGCCTGTAGGCCTGATGCTGGGCACAGCAGTCCTCAGTAGGACCAGCCCTGGATACACAGATGAAGCAGGTTGAGCAGCTAGAGGTATAAGTCTCCAAACAGCAGTGCCAGCAGGGAGGCTCCCACCTGGCTACAGATGGAGAGAGGGAGGCCCCGACATGGTTCTCTGCAGAGGGGAGACTGCAAGCCACAGGGAAGGGGGCCTGGCTGTGGCAGGGGCAGGGGCAGGAGTGTGCTGTCCCCACCCACCTTTGGGACCAGAACTGGGGAGGAGACCATGTGTAGGGAGCTTGGCTGACCTGGGCTCAAGGCGTGACCCCGCGGGGGCTCCCCGAGTGAGTGACACTGACCACAATCCCAACCTCTGAGCCCACTCTCCTCACTTTCTGACCACTCGGTGGCAAGATGGGACAGGAGGTGGTGTCTGCAATGTTATAACCCATGTGCAGTCATGGGCAGGGCGGGAGCTCCCCCAGCCTCCGGGTATTGCCAAGGTTGGTGTTTCAAGCCCTCGCTAGGGACTTTGCTCTTCCGACTATTCAACATCTCCCCTGCCTTTAGATCGTGCAAAACCCTCTCTTCTGGCTGGGTGTGGTGGCTCACGCCTGTAATCCCAGCACTTTGGGAGGCCAAGGCGTGTAGATCACTTGAGCTCAGGAGTTCGAGAGCAGCCTGCGCAACATAGTGAAACCCCGTCTCTACTAAAAACACAAAAATTAGCCAGGCGTGGTGGAAAAGCCTGTAGTCCCAGGTACCTGGGGGACTGAGGCAGGAGGTTTGCTTTAAACCAGTAAGTTGAGGCTGCAGTGAGCCGAGATTGCACCACTGCACTCCAGCCTGGGCAACAGAGTGAGACTGTCTCAAAAAACCAAACCAAAACAAAACCTTCTCTTCTCCCCGGAAACCTTCCCTATACTGCTCTGCCTCTCTGATCTCCAAGACCCTGTGGTCTTTAACTCTTTTGGTGGTCAGCTCTCCCTATGGTCCCAGGGTGTCGGAACAGAACAGTTGAGTTGGTGCCGGGCAGTGCTGGACTGGGTTCTGGGAGATTTGGACTCTATCCTGGGCCAGGCTCTGTGTCTCTCGGTGCCTCTGCTTCCCTATCAGTAAAATGGGGTTGCTGGAGCTGTGTGTGTGGCCTCTAGGGGCTCCTGATTCTGATGCAGAAGTGATGGCCTTGGACATCGAAGACTGGGCTGTCATTCCACTGGGACCAGGGACAAGTAGGGGGTTGCCTCTCCCCCTCACAGGCTGCTTCTCTGAGGACTGGCGTTGCAGACAAAGGAAGCCTACCTAGGGCCCCCTACGGTGCTGGCCCTCCTCAGAGCACTGGGCGGGTAGACCACCCTCCCCCAATCCATTACACGCCCCCACCTCTGGATTTTCTAGGCTCAGTTGGGCTGTCTGCCTTCTCCTCCTGAAAAAATGTTTTTCGCTACCATCTCGGATGGGATGGGGGCTTCAGAGGGGTTTATGGTGGGGGGGATGGAGCGAGGAGGGCAGGGCAAGACTAATGGAGTCCCTGCTCATCGCCTTTCCAAGCCACGGCCTCTCCTAACCCCAACACCAGCAACCCAGACAAGAGACCCCAGCCCCCAGCTCAGCTACACAGTTGGTCCAGCCGGCATGGGGGAGGGGGCGGCAGCTTTCCGGCGGTAAAAATAGCGCTGACAATTGGAGGACAAAAAAAAGGCCGGTCTTCAGCCCCCGCCCGCTCAGCAGTTCCAGACCCCAAGGCCGGGTCATTTCTTAAAATATTGATCAGTCGGACTCACCGCCCCCTCTAATGGGCCTGCGACCAATCGATGCGCGGCGCAGTGGGCGGTGGCCCTGGGGGCGGGGAGAGGCAGGAGCCCCGCCCATGTCCAGCTGGCGCCCCCACCCCCTCCCCAGCACCATCCCAGCCACAGGAGGCCAGGAGCCCCAGGAAGCGGAGGGACGGTCAGTGGTCCCACAGGTCAAACTAGCTATGCAGCATCCCCAAAGGCTGCGCCCCACTGCCAAGAGATCCCCCTTCCTCCTGCACCCTCACTTAGCTGCGTCCTCAGAGCGGCAGTCAGAGAACCAAGTGCATGAAGGGGGAGAGGGTCAGAACTAAGGGTCCTCTCCTACATCCTGGGGTGGGCAGTGCCACCCATACCCCAATGAACCATTCACGATGGGGAAACAGGCTTTGTTTTGTTTTGTTTTTTGAGACAAAGTCTCATTCTGTGGCCCAGGCTGGGGAGAAGTGGCGCAATCATAGCTCACTGCAGCCTCGAACTCCTGGGGCCAAGCGATTCTCCTGCCTCAGCCTCCCAAGTAGCTGGGATTGCAGGCACGTGATGCCATGGCCAGGTAATTTTTTTTTTTTTTTTTTTTCTGAGACCGAGTCTCACTCTGTTGCCCAGGCCGGAGTGCAATGGCATGATCTTGGCTCACTACAACCTCCGCCTCCTGGGTTCAAGCGATTCTCCTGCCTCAGCCTCCTGAGTAGCTGGGACTATAGGTGCATCCCATCAAGCCCGGCTAATTTTTGTATTTTTAGTAGAGTCAGGGTTTCATCATGTTGGCCAGGCTGGTCTCGAACTTCTGACCTCGGGTGATCCGCCCGCCTCAGCTTCCCAAACTGCTGGGATTGTGAGCCAGTGCACCCGGCCCCAAGTAATTTTTTGATATTTTGGTAGAGGTGGGGGTCTCACTATGTTGCCCAGGCTGGTCTTGTGCAGCCTCTTCTTGAGGTACCCCCCTGCCTGACACAAGAGACGAGGCCTCACTCTGCTCACCTCCACCATCCTCAGAAAAGCTGCCCAGCCATGGCTTCTCATGTCCACTACCCTTAGGAGTCCTCAGGACCTTAGCATCACGGGCCTGGCCCACTCAGCCTTGCTCTGGACAACAGAGGCCCTTTCAATCCTGCTGTTCCTCGAGCGCCCTCCTGGCCTCAGCAGGGCAGTCCCTTCCACCCCTCCAGCCTCCTCTCTGCATACCTCCCTGGGCAGGACACAGATGCTCTTTGGGCAGGCCATCCCTCCGGCCTGGAGTGACTCCCACCCGCTGACTAGGTATGAGTCTCTCTCTCCCCTGCAGATTCAGGAACAGAGCACACAGCTCAGTCTCTGCTTCACCGCTGAATACGTGGGTGTTGGTTTTCAAGCCCATTTTACTCCTCGCCTCCCCAGAGACCGCATCCCCACAAGGTAGGCTCTGAACCAGGGCCAGATGTGCTGGAATTCCGCCTGATATGGCTGGAATTCCCCAGCCCTCCCCCACCAGAATACCTGCGTTCACTCCACCACCCTGGCAGAAGGCAAAGTAGGCATGGTTTCCGGTCTTAACACCCTTGAACTTGCTATGACTTCACTGCATGATGGGTGGGTGGGGGCCTTCTGGCTGGTGATGGGGCCAGGTGTGGATTCAGAGCCTTTGGGACTTGTATGCCTCTGTATGGGTGAGTAGGTACTAAGTGGTCTTGACTGTTCTGATCATTAGTTTCCCTAGCTGCTCTTCCGTCCAGATAACTTTCTAGTCCAAGGCCCGCCCTGAGCAGCATCACTTGGAGGTAGCTATTATAACAGCTCTGCACCCAGGACAACCCCAGGCCTCTCATGGCACGCTCAGCCTTTGCCACCGCCATGGGAGGATGGGAGCCCTTCTGCTGAGCCCCCCGGCTTTTGCAGACATCCCAAGCTTGACAAGCTCTGCTGGCGCCGGAGCCTGCAGACCCTCAGTCCCAGGGGTTCCCACAGTTGCATTTGACAGTTGCTCCCCAGCAAAGGGAGCCCCACTGCCTGGGCGTCTCCCTATGACCACCTCTGGTCACTTGACGTGCTGTGACAGTGTTAAAAGCCTGAGATCTGGAGCCAGACTGTCTGGGTTTGAATCCCAGCTGCCCTGCTGCCCAGCAGGACCCCTTGGACTCTGGAGCCTCAGTTTCCCCATCTGTTAAGATGGAGGTGACAGCAGTGCCAACCTTAAGAGGCTGTCATGAAGATTAAATAAGCTATTTGTTTAAAAATCACAGCTCTATTCATTCCCTTTTCTCCAACTGCTCGTGGCAGACGACTGCAGAGGTACCTACTGCCCCAACACATAAACCCAGGCTCCAGTGCGGCCAAGGTCAGCATTCTAGAACCCACATTTCAGTGGGCTATGCCCCTGTTAAAACCCTTCTCCCCTCACATCTTCCCTGGAAGAAAGAGTTGTTTCTCCATTGTAGAGATGAAGAAATGGGGTTCTGGGGAGGGAGGTGACTACCCTCAATGCACTGGCCACCACGCCGTGGTGAGCTCCCACTGTGTGCCAGACGCCAGGTGGGAGGGTCCAGGGCCGCAGAATAGGCAAGAGGGGAGGCCGGGTGCAGTGGCTCACACCTGTAATCCCAGCACTTTGGGAGGCCGAGGAGGGCGGATCACTTGAGGTCAGGAGTTTGAGACCAGCCTGGCCAACATGGTGAAACTACATCTCTACTAAAAATACAAAAATTAGCCAGGTGTGGTGGTGCACATCTGTAACCCCAGCTACTCAGAAGGCTGAGGCATGAGAATTGCTTGAACACCAGAGGTGGAGGTTGCAGTGAGCCGAGATTGCACGCTTCTGTACTCCAGCCTGGTCAACAGAGCAAGACTGTCTCACAAAAAAAAAAAAAAAAAAAAAGAGGGGTATGGAGCCAAGTTCCAGGTTGGTCCCTTTCTGAGACCTGTTTCTGGGGAACTCCCCTTCCAAGGGCACAGTAGGAAGACCGAGTCCCTGTTTCCGGAAAGGAAATGACCACCGTTAGGGGATGGGGCACTCTGAGTGGCTGGGTTGGGGGGCCAGGGGCATCCACAGCTGGGCTCTGCAGGAAGTGGGGGTCAGATGAGCAGGGAGTGGGGGCCAGGACAACAAGCTAAGTCAGGGCTTGGGGACTCAAGAGGCAGACTCAGCCTCCTTCAGGAGCACCCAGTGCTGGACAGTTCCTGGATGGGCTCTGCAGGTGGAGGGCAGGCTGGGATGGTTTCACCTGCACTGGCCCTGGTTACTCTCACCCCACCCTGCCTTTCTGGGGTTGCAGAGCAGAGGTCCCCCCCATCTCCAGCCTTGGCCTGAGGCACTCAGTCCCTTCCACTCCCCCAGTGTCATAAGCCTCACATGGGCCCTGGCCCAGCCCCCTAAACCTGCAGGATACCCGCTTAGTACCTCCCCCAACTCATCCCACCCAGCTGCCCTCTGGTTTTTCCAGGACACACATACCAGTGCCTCCTGAGACCTCTGGTGGCACCCCTAAGATCTGAGCATCCCCAAATTCTGGGGACTACAGGTGCTAATAAAGCTTCCCTGGGCCTTTCTCTGAGCTCAACTCCCAGCCTGGCTGATTTCCAGGTACCTCAAACTCACCACCTCCAAGTTCGAATACATCCTCTTCCTCCAACTCCTGCTTGTCCTCTGCATAGAGCCTCAGCACCCAGCCAGGCACTGCCTACTTCCCCGTTCTGCCCCAATAGCAGGTAAGCCCCCAAGCCCACAGAGTCCTTGGGAACACCCCCGATCCTGTCCCCACCTCCACCCTTGTCCCCTGCCTCTCTACCACACCACATGGCTGTAGCCTGTCTCTTCCACCAGACCGTGAGCTGCTGGCTGGCTGTCCTCCCCACCCCCTAGGTGGGCACTACCCTCAGATGGGCCAGTAGTATGTGGAGAATGGGGCCCAAACCCTGCTTCACCCAGAGGAACCAAAAGATGCTGCACACCCACACAGCGATGCCCTGCCTTGCTCTGCCCAAACAGGTGTGGGCTGTGACCTCGTGTTGAGGGGTCACACTTGCTATCCCCCTAGACAGAGCATAGCTATAAAACGGCACCCAGCCAGGTGAGCCAGAAAGAGAAACCTCTCCAGGTCCCGGGCTCTGACCAGTCCCCTGACCTCACCTGGAGAGTAAGAATGAGCACAAGCCTCAAGACTGGACCCTAGCCCCAGGAAAACAGCAGCCAGGAGGCCTGAAGCCCCTAAACTCCCAATTCCTTGCAACCCAGGCTGGGTAGACAGGGCAAGAAGTGCCAGGCTCTTGTCAGAGAGGAGTGGTTGGGAGGCCTGACTTGTTGACTGCGGGACTTTGGGCCAGTCACTTCCCCTCCCTGTGTGGGGATAATAATAGCACTAAACCCACAGGGTTGTTGTAAAGATGACACGAACAGCGACCCTGATGCCCTTAGCTTGGCACAAGTAAGTTTGAAACCAAAAGCTCAGCCCTGGGAGGCCCAGGATCACTTGGGTGGAGATCCCACTTCCAAGACCCCCAAGGGAAGCCCACCCCTAGGTATTTGTACAGAAGTCCTCCCTAGGAGAGCCATGCTAAGTAGGGAAGAGGGATTTAGACACTTTAGACAGATTTTTCACAAGGGTAAAAAGAAAAGTATGTGCATTAACCCTTGATTACCTAGAAGCATTAAACCAAGCAGCATCAGAAGCCGGCCTGGCACAGGGTGGGGTTGTTCTCGGATGCTGGTAGGACAGACCTCTAAGGAAGCAGCTGGTGGGAAACTGTCTCTGAGACCCCCCAAAACGCCCTGATCCACACTAGCCTAAAAGCAGTGCCACCACCGCCACTGCCAGACCTCTCCCAAAGTTCCTGGAACTGAAAAGTTCTAGGTCACTCTCCCAACCTCTTCCTGTGTGGAGCGGGGAGGTCAGAAGGGAAGAGGTTGGGAGAGTTCAAGGTGGGACAGAGTAGGGGGGCTTCGGCTCAAGAAGCAGTGGAAGCCTCTTGGGGAAACCACACCCCCTGCCCTCAGTCCTCCCAGAGGAGCTCCGGGGACCTGCCTCTGGGACGCAACTCCTGCGGGGAGTTGCTGGTCCGTAGCCAGGAGGCAGGCAGCACCACCCCATTTTACAGGGTAGGTGATGTTGGCTCGAGGGCATTGGTAGGGCTCCACCCAGGTCTCAAAGCCTAGCCTGAGGCTCTCCCTTGCACCAGCTGGAAGTGCACGTAGATCCTGGCTTATTCCTGTTCAGGGTCTCGCCTGAGGCTGCCCAGTTTGCCTTGCGTGGCTCCTGAGAGGCCCCAGTCACTGCAGACTTCCCTCTCTGAAGGCCCCCAATTCGGGGCTGCAGGGGGCCGGGAAGCGTCCCAGCCTCTGCCCGGCCTCAGCCCGCTGGGCTGGCGCGGTTCCGGTCGGCGCTGCCCGCAGGTTCATCAATGGCAGAGGCCCAAGGGCCTGAATGGAGGGCACGAACCCGCCCCTTCTTAAAGGCGCCGACCTCTTGGGCACCCTCCACGATCCTCCCCGCAATCGGGGGCTCCAGGGAGCTCCCCGGGTGGGCGGGTCGAGAAAGGGGTGCCTGGGCCAAAGGGAGGGCGTGTCTGCCCGGAGACTGTGGCCTGAAGGAGGTCCTTCCCGATCCCACCCCGTGGCCCTCACCCTCATTCTAGGTTGACGCCCCCTCCCAGCGCTCCCAGCGTAGGGCAGAAACCTGGGAGCCCCCTCCCCCAACCAGAGACCCCTCCTCTAATGGCCCGGCTGCTCTCGCCCCACCACTCGGCCGGGGCCCTAGCAGGGGGCGGGGGCGCAGCTGCTCCAGAGGCGGCTCGGCCCCCTCCAGAGGCTCCCCGCCCCGCCCGGGATGGGGATCGGAGAGCGGATCCCAGCCGGGGGCGCGTCCCCTCCCTCGCGCGCCCTCCTCCCTCCCACCCGCGCACACAAAGACGACACGCGCGGACCGAGGCGCGTGCGGCCGCTCTCCGCGGGGCAGCGGTGCTCACACAGCGCACGTCCCGGGGGACAGACAGGGGTCCCGGGGGAAGGACCAGGGAGCGAGGAACTGGGTACAAGGAGGCCATACCTACAGGCGCGCAGCTGCGGCCGAGCGGGCTGGGGCGCCGGCTGAGCGCTGCCGGTACCGCGGCCGGGCTCCCCGGACCCGGTGGCTCATGGCCCGCGGCACACTGGGCTCCCTCTGGGAGGGAGCTGGCGACGGTGGCGGCTGCTCCCTCCCTGGTTCACCGTCTCTAAGGCTCGTGCGCTCCTCGCGGTCCCGGCGCGTTCCCCGCGCGGCTCTCCGGCAGCCGAGCTCCGCGCGCTCCGAGCCCAGCCCCGCGCGGCGCGCCCCCCGCCCGCAAGGCGCGCGCCTCCCGGCCCCGCCCCCGCCGCGAGCCCCGCCCCCGCCCCCGCCGCGAGCCCCGCCCCGCCGGCCCCCTCACGCCTTCTGGCTCCGTCCCCTCCAGCCCCTCCTTGCGCGGCTCAGGCCCCGCCCCCGCCGCGCCCCCAGCCCTCCGCGGAGCCCGAGCTGCGCCGGCTGCCGGTGCTTGCTCGCTTCCCGCAGCTGCGTTGCCGAGACTGCCCGGCCCTGGGGCCCGGAGAGAGGGGTCAGGAGCCGGCTCCGAGTCGCCCCATCTGGACCGGGGTCCTCGTGTCGCAGAGCCGGTCCCAGGCCAGGCGCGGGACTCCCGCTCCTCCTCGCGGAAGCGACCTCTCGAGCCCGGGGTGGTGGTAGCCCCGGGAGCGCGGCTCGTGGGGCCGGGGGGGTGTCCTGCGTGGCGGCTGTATGGGGCGCGGAAGCCCTCGAAGCGCCCCTCGGGTGACGGGTGCTTCGCGGGAGCCGCCGCTGTGGCCAGACCCTCCGCAGCGGGGACAATGGGAGCCTGGAGGAGGCCTGGATGTCGCAACTGGGGAAGTCGACGTCTGGTTCTCATAAATCCCGAGGGCGCCACCACGCCCCCTCCTTCCAGCCCTCCGGTGCGGGAAATCGCCCCCGGGACACAGCGCGGGACGGCCCCCAGAGCGCTGTGTTCCCACCACCCAGCCTTCGCTGTGATGGGGGCCTGATGCCACCCGGAGAGGTGTCAGAGATCATAGAGGGGCGATGAGGGGCCACAGCCCTGGCACCTCGCTCACCCCTTCCTGGCTCCAGAACTCGCCTGCGTTAGGGCAGAGACCAGTCGGGCTAAGGAAACAGTCCCGCTGGGCTTTGCGGGGCACTTGTGGCCTGACCCCTGGTGCTGAGGGGTCAGGTGGCCAGGCCGCTGGTGGGGGGGCTCTGGGAGCCTTCCTGAAAGAGGTGCAGGGGGCTCAGCAGGACTGGAAGAGGTCCGAGAGAGGAGGGAGGGCTTCAGTGGGGGCAGAGGTGTGGAAAGGGCCGCTGAGAGATGAGAGTAATCTTGCTCCTGGAGATAGCAGTGGGGGACCCCTGGGTGTCTTCTCCACTCATCTCACTCCCTGTCCCCTGCCCCCACCTCTGGCGGTTCTGTCCTGGTCTCCTTGCCAGCTAGAGCTGCCTCCATTTGTCACCCTCCCGGGCCCAAACTGACCTCTGACCTTTCCCAGAGCCATTTCCCATCTCTAATTTTCCAGGAGACTGGACAGACAAGGATTTTTATCCCCTTCTTAGGGATGGAAAGGTGGGGCTTCCAGAGGTGAAGTGGAGGCGACAGAGCCCTCACCTGCTGCCCAAAACCCCGGTGCTGCCCTCCACGGGGCCATGGAAGCCAGGCAGGCCCCTTCCCTGCCCCACATCTCCGCTCTGTTCCCTCCGCAGGACCAGGCCAGCAGACACTTTAATGAAAGCTTCGGCAGTGGGCCAGCCCTCGATTGGAGTTGCACACAGGCCTGGATGCCTGGCTGGGAACCAGGACACCTATGAATGAGGCTGGGAAGGGGGAGGAGGGGGTGCCCGACAGCGGGAGAGAGGGAGGCTCCATACATGGCCTGGTTGTGGTCTCCACCCTCCCGGGAGAGGGGAGAGCCCCCGCGGTGGACTAACCTGGTTCAGAGTAGTGGGCTGAACTCCACTGCTGGGATGACAGTGGCCAGAGAGCGTCCTGAGATCAGAAGCCATGGGCAGGACAATAGCTCGGATCCATCCCCAGGGAGGAGGAAGTGGGGAGGAGCTGGCAGCAGAGCGCCTGGGACCCACAAGGAGGAACTGATGGAGATGTGGAAGTAGCTGTGGGGGTGGAGGGGGCGTGGTTGGCCAAAAGCAGCTGTCACCTCGCTGGGGATAGGAATGAGGGTCAGGGAGGAAAGGACCCATTCTGGGTCCCTGAGGGCAGGAGGCTCAGGGGGCTTGGAAGTCCTGATGGGGGAGATGATGAGGGGTGCTGGGACTGGGACCCCAAAGAAAGGCCCCTGGATACACATGCTTTAGACTGTTCAGAACTAAAACGGAGACAGAGGTAGCCCAGGGGACCCTGGCCTGGTGGGCTGCAGTGGGGGACCTGGGTTTGCCGCCAGTCTCATGGGCCACCTGGACAATGGGTTAATGCACCCACTCCAGACCCAGAGCATGTATTCCTCCATCGGGGGCTGGGCTGGCGGTGAGGTGGCCCAGAACCTGTGGCTCAGGGGGGCTCCCATGCAAGGCTGGTGCTCAGGGGGATTGGTAGGCATGGGCTCTGCAGCCCCTGGCAGGCGAGGGCCCATGGGAAAGGGGAGCACAGAAAGGGAAGCAGAGATTCCCCAGGAACTGACGTGGACCAAGACACGTCATACACCCAGCCACAGCCTGAAAGGTGGTTTTTTGTTTTTTTTTTTTTGAGACGGAGTCTCACTCTGTCACTCAGGCTGGAGTGCACTGGCGCGATCTCGGCTCACTGCAACCTCCGCCTCCCAGGTTCAAATGATTCTCCTGCCTCACCCTCCTGAGTAGCTGGGATTACAGGCATGTGCCACCATGCCCGCCCAGCTAATTTTTTATTTTTAGTAGAGACGGGGTTTCACCACGTTGGTCAGGCTGGTTACGAACTCTTGACCTCAAGTGATCCACCTGCCTCGGCCTCCCAAAGTGCTGGGATTACAGGTGTAAGCGACTGCGCCTGGCCCCGGGTGGGTTTGGAATAAAGGAATGGGTTTCCCTTTTTGATGGTGCTGCTTGTCCGCTCAAAAGCACTTGGGGGACACTGGATCTGGGTTTCAGCAGAGCTCTGAATGTGCTCATGGAATTCCTGGAGATGAGAAGAGGGGGAAGAATGTTCTGTATGCCCAGCTGTGAGGCCAGCCCCAGCTCTCAGGGGTGGCACTGCAGGTGTCCCCACCAGCCTCCTGTCCCTCCAGCGTACCAGAGCACAGGGCACCAGGATGGCTGCAACCGTGGTTTATTTCAAATGTGCAAAGCTAAATATGCAACTACAAATCTAACTTAGGAAGGCCTGCCAGTGGCCCTGAGAGGTGGCCGTGCGAGGGTGGTCCACAGCCAGTTCTGATTGGCTAGGACATGCTTGGACCCCTCAGACCAGTCCATGAGTCTGAAGAGACTGAGGCTCCGGGGCTCATCAGAGACTCTTCCTTACCTAGAAACCAGAATATCTTGCTAAAGAAGAAAGCAGAAATCACATGGGTCTGGGGGCCGGGAGGGGGTAATAGAAACTGTTCCGCTGACTGGGGCTCTCTCTCGGGGTGCAGTGGGGGAGGGGGCAGACTCTGTCAAACCTCATATACTCTGCGGGGTGGGGCTGGTGCCAAAGGCAGACTAGGGGTACTGGACTCAAAGCCTGCTGTCCTGGAAGGAAGTGCCTTCCACCTCTTACGGGGCATGGGGAGATCCTAGGGGAGCCCAAGAGGATCGCAGTGCAGACAGGTCCAAGCTGGATTAACCACAGCTGGAATCGGTGGTCACCCAATCAGCCTCGCAGCTGAGGGACCTCTGCCACCAGGGCTAGAGGTCAGGCTGCGGGCAGAGCCCTAGCCTGAGGTGGGGGCTGAGAGGGTCTCTGCAGCTTAGCCTGGCCGGGCATTGGGGGCTGGCTCTCAGGACCTAGTGGGCCTGATGTGACCGAGACATTCTTTCAAGGGGACCCGAGGGGACCTGGGGCCTCTGGCAGCTGCTGGACAGCGGATAAGAGCAGTTTCCATGAGGGATTCTTCGGGGGAGACTAAGTGATTAGATGCACTGAGCAGTCAGGGGTGGAGGTGCAGCTGTCACTGTCACGGGGCAGGTGCCGGGGTGTCACTGCCACAAGTCACCAGCCGCCGCCCCGTTGTCATTCTCGTGGAACTTGTGCAGGTGGTCGGCGAACCTGGGGGACACGGGAAGGTTTGTTGAGACCGAGTGTGTGTGTTGGGGAAAGGGGATGTGTATCTTGTGATGGGGTGGGGCTGGGGGGTGGGCACTGGGAGTGAGGGTAGGGGGAGGGCCAGAATGGGGGGCTGTGATGGAGGGCTAAGGAGTAGGGGACATGAGGCAGGAACTCAGGGGTATTGCAGGGGGTTCTGGGAGCTGGTTGTGGGGCTGAGGGGGGGCCCAAGTAGGGGTCCTCACTTCTTGGCGCAGAAGGTGGCACAGTCCCTCTCCACGCTCTCGCTCCATGCCAACTTGTAGAGCACCTGGCCAGATGGAGACACGGTGAGCTGCCCGTTCGCCTCAAGGTCACCCCTGCAGCCCACCCATGGCCCCTGGGCCTGGCCTGGGACATAAAGGTTCTCGAGCCCCAGGCTCCGGGGCGGGTGGGCCTTAGACATGCTCCTGCACCTGCCGTTTCTGCAGATGGTCAGATGGGCCCAGACACAGAGGCACCTCCCGGAATATTGTGGGACAACACCTGGAAGGGCCAGGACCCACTGGGCCCTGGGGTCAGAGCTGGAGCCCAGGTTAGCCCTGTAGGGGCCATCTTGACTGTGCTGGGGACAGGACTCCCCAAGGCTGGATCCTTCCAGAGACACAGCCTTCCACCCCTCTTCTCCCCCAACTTGGCAGACATGGAGGCCCTTACCTGCTAACTAGAACACCCCTCTGCAGCTGAGGAGGTTAGTTCAAGATGCCCCTTCCCTGTGCAGCCTTCATGACTGTCCCTTGGTGGAGTTCATTAGAACTGCTCCCTTCCCATTCCATCCCTTCTTCCTATGAAGCCCCTCCAGGACCAGTCCCAGATGCGATCAGCCAGGCCTCTTTCACGGAGCGGCCTGGCTGGTGCCCTGGCCAGAGGTCCCAGTGGGGTGGGTCCTTCTCGTCCCTGGGGTGGGCCAAGGCTCTTGAAGGGGAGAGGTGTGGCCTCTAGCTGGGGATGCAGCTTGGGGTAGGTCCAGGGGCCAGGCCACCGTAACAGGCCCGTGCTGCCCTGGAGGTCAGGGGTAGGGGTGGTGAAGGTGCCCCTGGCCTGCCCGTGTGCACACTCACCAGGAAGACCAGGCAGTGCAGGAACAGTGTGTAGAAGAAGCCGATGGTGCGTGCCATCTTG
Organism: Trachypithecus francoisi; assembly: GCF_009764315.1. Taxonomy (NCBI): domain Eukaryota; kingdom Metazoa; phylum Chordata; class Mammalia; order Primates; family Cercopithecidae; genus Trachypithecus; species Trachypithecus francoisi. The sequence goes on along the minus strand of NW_022681469.1, from coordinate 117,302,742 downwards.
TTGGAGAGAACCAGACGCCCCTGGGAGCAAGGAAAGGGTGAGTGGGGATGGGGCCGGCCTCACCCACCCCTGCAGGGCTACCTGGGCTTCACAGAAAGGGCCCTAGGGTGGCAAGGGGAAGGAAGGGGCAGGAAGCTGGGCCTCCCATTCTACCATTATGGGTGAGAGACAAGTGCTGCTGTAATTCTTTTTTTTTTTTTTTGAGATGGAGTCTCACTCTGTCACCCAGGTTGGAATGCAGTGGTACGATCTTGGCTCACTGCAACCTCTGCCTCCTGGGTTCAAGCACTTCTCCTGCCTCAGCCTCCTGAGTAGCTGGGATTACAGGCATGCGCCACTATGCCCAGTTAATTTTTGTATTTTTACTAGAGATGGGGTTTCACCATGTTGGCCAGGCTGGTCTCGAACTCCAGACCTCAGGTGATCCACCCACCTCGGCCTTCCAAAGTGCTGAGATTACAGGCGTGAGCCGCCGTGCCCGGCAACTGGAATTCTTTAAAAAAAATGTTTTTGAGACAAGGTTGCCCAGGCTGGAATGTAGTGGTCATAGCTCACTGCAGCCTTGACTTTCTAGGTTCAAGTGATCCTCATCCATCAGTTTCCTGAGTAGCTGGGACTACAGGGACTGGCTGGGACTACAGCACACCATCGCACCAGGCTAATTTTATTTTTTGTAGAGACAGGGTCTTACTGTGCTGCCCAGGCTGGTCTCGAACTCCTGGGCTCAAGCAATCCTCCCGCCTCCTAAAGTGCTGGGATGACAGGTATGAGCCACCAGGCCTGACTCTAGGCTGCAGGAATTCTGAGGAATGGCCCCACTGCAGCTCAGTTCAGAACCTACTGCTATGAAACATGCTCTCAGAGGATCTGCCTGGGAAGGGGAGAGACCCTGTCCCAGATCACACAGCCACTCTTGGCAGGGCAGGTGGCTCCTGCAGCCTGGGCTGCAGGGCAGGTGAAGAAGTGGCTGGAGACAGAGGCTCAGGCCTGTCCGGGGACGGGGCGGGTAGGCGCAGGGACTCACCATGCTGAGGGTGGCCTTGTCCCAGGGACTCAGGCTCAGGTACTTCCTCTGCCGCTCCTGCACAGGGAGGGACAATCAGGAAAGGACCCCAGAGGACCTCACAGACCCTGGCTTGTGGCAGAGAGCGGGGCCTGGCCAGCCACAGGCCACCGTCTCGCTGTTCTTGCAGACCTCCAGGGGGCTGCCGGGGTGCTGCCGGGGGCTTCCCTGGGTGCACAGTCTACTCAGTGTGACACAGATGTCCCCTGACATCTGTGAGAGCCTCTCCCCACCTCTGCAGCCGTCCATTCTGCCCACGGGAAAGTTCTCCACGGGCAGAGCTTCTGCAGTCTGGGTGGGGGTGGGGAGTTGTAGGGTGGGGTCCCCACCATGGATCGCCCGACTCTGGGAGCTGTAACTGGCTCTTCCTTGTCTGCCTGTCCCCCAGATACACTGCAGGTTAACCCAGCCACTGCCACACACCCTCAGGTAGCCATTGGCAGGTGTTCCTGAATGGGCCCTGGGCCTACATCGCACCGAAGCGGTGGGGAGGCTGTCTTCGCCGGGGGGCTCCTGGCCTGAGGGGCCAGGGTGTGCAGGGCTGGTGTGGCAAGGCTGGCTCAGAGCACCCAGACGAGGGCAGCTGGAGGGGAGCCAGGGAAGGCCAAGTGCTCAGGGATGGGGGCCAGGTGATGAGGGCACCCCTGGACTTCCCTGGGCTGATGCCCCTTCCCTCCCCTGCCCAGGCTGGGCTCACGAACCCGCTTGCTGAAGGAGGAAAAGGGGTCCAGGCGCTCCTCGTACTGGGACGAGTACCGCAGCTCCGTGTCATCACTGCTGCTGCCCTGCACAGACCAGGAGGGGAAGAGACCCAGTCAGTGCCCTGGGGCCCAGTGGGAAGGGCAGGAGCCCAGGGGAGCCTCAGTTTCCTCATCTGCAAAAAGGGAGGTGGGGGAGGGAGCCCTAGATCCCAGAGGTGGGAGGAGAGGATGCTGGGTTGACAACGTGAATGTGGCTGGTGCCTCCTGCCATAGGGGCATGGAGCTACCCATGGGGTCAGGGCCACAGCGCCTCTGGGCACGGATGGGGAACTGAGGCCCAGGCAGGACCGGGCGCAGGTGCAGGAAGGTGGGTCTGCTGGGAGTGTGGGGGTAGTCATGGGGGCAGGCAGGCACCTGGGAGAGGAGACTCTCCCCTCCTCAGCTGGCCACCCAGAGCCAGGCTGGTGTGCAAGGTCTGAGTGCCCTCTGGTGGCCGAGGAGTGGCTGTGATGGGTGGGGACAGGGTTGGTGGCTGCTGGGCCAGAAAGGGAGAGGGAGAGGTGAATCCCTGCCTTACTATGCCCCATGCTCTCCTGTTACTCACAGAAAAGGTTTCCTGGCATGGGGTGGGGGGCTGCGAGAAGCCACACACAGGCCTCCCTAGCCCAGAAGAACTCGGCAAGTGAGTTTTTGATCCACTCTCTTCGTTGCATTTTTTATTATTGCTTGCTTGCCTATTTATTTATTTATTTATTTATTTATTTGAGACAGAGTTTAGCTCTGTAGCCCAGGCTGGAGTGCAATGGCGTGATCTTGGCTCACTGCAACCTCCACCTCTCAGGTGCAAGCGATTCTCCTGCCTTAGCTGCCTGAGTAGCTGAGATTACAGGTGCATGACACCACACTCAGCTAATTTTTGTATTTTTAGTAGAGATGGGGTTTCACTATGTTGGCCAGGCTGGTCTGGAACTCCTGACCTCAAGTGATCCGCCGGCCTCAGCCTCCCAAACTGCTGAGATTACGGGCATGAGCCACCACGCCTGGCCTATTTATTTTTATTTTTTGGAGGCAGGGTCTTGCTCTGTCACCTGGGCTGGAGTGCAGTGGCTGGATCTCAGCTGACTGTAGCCTCTATCTCCTGTTCTCACGTGATCCTCCCACCTCAGCCTCCTGAGTAGCAGGGACCACAGGCACATGCCACGATGCCTGGCTAATTTTTGTATTTTTAGTAGAGATGGGTTTCCCTATGTTGGCCAGGCTAGTCTCAAATTCCACCTCCCTCGGCCTCCCACAGTGCTGGGATTACAGGCATGAGCCACTGTGCCCTGCCTTTCTGGCTAGTTTTTTTTTTTTTTTTTTTTTTTTGAGACAGAGTTTTGCTCTTGTTGCCCAGGCTGGAGTGCAGCGGCGGTGCGATCTTGGCTCACTGCAACCTCCGCCTCCCGGGTTCCAGCGATTCTCCTGCCTCAGCCTCCTGAGTAGCTGGGACTATGGGCGTGCGCCACCATGCTCAGCTATTTTTTTTTATTTTTAGTAGAGACGGGGTTTCACCGTGTTGGCCAGGCTGGTCTCGAACTTCTGAGCTCAGGCAATACTCCTGCCTTGGCCTCCCACAGTGCTGGGATGACAGGCGTGAGGCACCATGCCTGGCCCTTCTGGTCAGTTTTTATGAATGAATCTGGACAGGGGCTCCACTCTATGGGCTTCTCCCAGCTCAGGGAGGGCAGCTAGGAGGCAGGTGGGTGGGTGGGTGGGGAGATGTCGGAAGGCCTCAGGGGGCGTCTGGGGCCCAGTGCTGCCCAGCAGGTCTTGGCCCCCGACCCTCCCACCTCCAGAGCCCTGATTGGCCTCTCTCCCTGCCTGGTCCACCTGAAGCTGAGGCCAGGGGAGGGCCCTCACCCGGCCAGGGTAGCTCTGCAGGAACTTGATCTTCTCAAAGAGCTTGATGTTGTCAGCGCGCAGGCTGTCCAGCTCGCTCTGCAGGGCCTGGAGGGTGTGCTGGGCCAGGCGGTTCTCCTGTGGGGGGAGGGGCAAAAAGAGCGGTGGGGGAGAGGCCTCCGTGCTGGCACAGGTGCTGCTCTGCCTACCTGGAGTAAAGCCTCTTCTGTGCCCACAGCTTTCTCCTTGACCTGCCTGACTCTGTAAAGCTGCCCCTTCCCCCACTGTGGCCCCACCCCAGGCAGAAGTCAGGGATCTTGGATCAGGTTTCTTCATATGTATTACGTTGATGCAAATGTAATCGTGGTTTTTGTCCTTAGAAGTAATGGCAAACACCATGATTACATTTGCATCAACCTTAATATATGACAGAGCAAGACCCTGTCTATATGTTTTATTTCATTTTTTATTTTTATTATTGTTATTTTTTTGATACGGAGTTTCGCTATTGTTGCCCAGGCTGGAGCTCAATGATACAATCAATCTCAGCTCACTGCAACCTCCGCCTCCTGGGTTCAAGCGATTCTCCTGCCTCAGCCTCCCAAGCAGCTGGGATTATAGGCATGCACCACCACGCTTGGGACAGGGTTTTACCATTTTGGTCAGGTTGGTCTCGAACTCCTGATCTCAGGTGATCCACCCACCTCTGCCTCCCAAAGCGTTGGGATTATAGGCATGAGCCACTGCGCCTGGCCCCTGTCTATATATTTTAGAGACAGGGTCTTGTTCTATCACCCAGGCTAGAATAAAGTGGCATGATCAGAGCTCACTGCAGCCTCAGCCTCGTGACTCAAGCGATCCTCCCACCTCAGCCTCCCAGGTAGCTGGGAGTATAGGCTCACACCAGCATGCCCCGCTACTTTTTTATTTTTGCAGAGACAGGTCTCACTGCGTTGCCCAGACTGTTGTCAGACTTCTGGGCTCAAGCAATCCTCCCACTTCAACCTCCCAAAGTGCTGGGATTACAGGCATGAGCCACGATGCCTGGTCAGATTTCTTCATACTTTTTTTTTTGTCATTGGTGTTAGCCTTTTAAAGACTATTATTGAGATATAATACCCATAACATAAACATCAGCATTTCAAAATGTACAGTTCGGTCATTTGTATTCACAATGTTATGCAACCATCCCCACTGCCTAATTCCAGAACATTTAAAATCACCCCTGAGCTCAGGCAATACTCCTGCCTTGGCCTCCCACAGTGCTGGGATGACAGGCGTGAGGCACGATGCCTGGCCCTTCTGGTCAGTTTTTATGAATGAATCTGGACAGGGGCTCCACTCTATGGGCTTCTCCCAGCTCAGGGAGGGCAGCTAGCAGGCAGGTGGGTGGGTGGGTGGGGAGATGTCGGAAGGCCTCGGGGGCGTCAGGGGGTAAGAAACCCCAAATCTGCCAGCAGTCACTCCCCATTTCCTCCTCCCCTATTGCCTGGCAATCGGCAGTCTCCTTTCTGTCTCATGGATTTGCCTATACCGGATGTTTCATATACATGGAATCACATATATGTGGTTTTAATATTTGCCAATCTAAGGGCAAGGTGAAATGGAATCTCATGTTTCAATGTATTCCAATGCTTGAATAAGTGTTTCTTTCACACTATTCAAAATTCAAGTAGTGGCCAGCGTGGTAGCTCATGCCTATAACCCCAGTATTTTAGGAGGCTGAGGTGGGCAGATTATCTGAGGTCAGGAGTTCAAGACCAGCCTGGCCAACATGGAGAAACCCTGTCTCTACTAAAAATACAAAAATTAGCTGGGTGTGATGGCGGGCACCTGTAATCCCAGCTAGCCTGAAGGCTGAGGCAGAAGAATCGCTTGAACCTAGGAGGTGGAAGTTGCAGTAAGTGGGGATTGTGTCACCGCACTACAGCCTGGGCAACAGAGCAAGACTCCGTCTCAAAAAACAAAAACAAGGCCAGGCGCGGTGGCTCACGCCTGTAATCCCAGCTCTCAGAGAGGCAGAGGTGGGAGGATAGCTTGAGCCCAGGAGTTTGAGACCTGCCTGGGTAATAGAGCGAGACTGTTCTCCACAAAAAGGAAGAAGAAGAAGAAGAAAAAAAAGACGAAACAAAAACAAACATAACCAAAATTTGAGCAGTACAAAAAAGTATACGACAGTATGGTGCTTCCTTTAAAAACGTTAAACATAGAATTACCATAGGATCCAGTAATTCCACTTCTGGGTAGATAACCAAAAGAATTGAAGGCAGGGACTTGGAGAGATATTTGTACACCCATGTTCACAGCAGAATTATTCGCCACAGGCAAAAGGTGGAAGCAACATAAATGAATAGGTAAATGGATAAACAAAATGTGGTCTATATGCACAATGAAATATTCTGCCTTAAAAAGGAAGGAAACTTATTTATTTATTTATTTATTTATTTTGAGATGGAGTTTTGCTCTGTCACACAGGCTGGAGTGCAGTGGTGCGATCTTGTTGGCTCACTGCAACTTCTACCTCCCAGGTTCAAGCGATCCTCCTGCGTCAGCCTCCCAAGTGGCTGGGACTACAGGTGGCCGCCACCACACCCGGCTAATTTTTGTATTTTTAGTAGAGAGGGGGTTTCTACCTGACCATGTTGGTCAGGCTGGTCTCAAACCCCCGACCTCAAGTGATCTGCTTGCCTCAGCCTCCCAAAGTGCTGGGATTACAGGCGTGAGCCACCGCGCCCGGCTCACCCTGCATTCTTTTTGTTTGTTTTGAGACGGAGTCTTGCTCTGTCGCCCAGGCTGGAGTGCAGTGGCGCGATCCTGGCTGCCTGTAAGCTCTGCTTCCCAGGTTCACGCCATTCTCCTGCTTCAGCCTCCCGAATAGCTGTGACTACAGGTGCCTGCTACCCCGCCTGGCTAATTTTTTGTATTTTTTTTTTTTTTTTGAGACGGAGTCTTGCTCTGTCGCCCAGGCTGGAGTGCAGGGGTGTGATCTCAGCTCACTGCAAGCTCCACCTCCTGGGTTCACGCCATTCTCCTGCCTCAGCCTCCTGAGTAGCTGGGACTACAGGCGCCCGCCACCTTGCCCGGCTAGTTATTTTGTATTTTTAGTAGAGACGGGGTTTCACCGTGTTGGTCAGGATGGTCTTTATCTCCTGACCTTGTGATCCGCCCACCTCGGCCTCCCAAAATGCTGGGATTACAGGCGTGAGCCACCGCGCCTGGCCAAGTTTTTGTATTTTTAGTAGAGACAGGGTTTTACCGTGTTAGCCAGGATGGTCACCCTGCATTCTTGCAGCGCCACTGCCTGGCTTAAATCCTTCCTTGGCGCCCCTCCCTGCAGATTGAAGGCCACGCCTCCCAGCCTTGTAGGAGTGCACTCGCCTGGCAACTTGTTTCGTCTTGTTTCCTGCAGCCCTGGAATGATCTGTGCTCCCTTCTGGCTCACTGGCCCCCGTCTCCTCTACTGTGAGCGTCTGAGTCTTCTTTCAAAGCCCAGTGTGGCATGACCTCCTCCAGGAAGCCCTCCCTGACTGCACAGAACAAATCTCCTCCCCGTGAGGTTTACAGTCTGTGCTGCATCTCTCTCCTGAAAGCCTGTGTGTTCCCCCACCGTGTCCTTGGGCCCAAGGAGCATCGGGGAGAGAAGGATGTGACTCACGGCCTCAAGCTCCTGGTTCCGGGCACGGAAGCGCTCCCTCTGGCTGGAGATGATGGAAAGCAGTGAGTCCACCTGGCCCTCTGGGAGGGCGCCGCTGGCTGGTGCCGCAGGTCCTAGTAGGTAGAGGAGGGTGTCTTGGGGTGACAGGAGGCGGAACCCAGCAGGGGGCCCTTTGGGGTGGGTCCCCCAGCCCCAAAGGGGCTGACCAAATGCCATGGGGTAGAAGCCACATGGTGTCTGACCCCCTGGTGCTGGGCAGGTCGGGGAAGGGGAGGGGACAGCCAGGGGAACCGGGGAGCGTGAGAATGGATGGCAGGGGCTGGCCTGACAATAGGAACCCTGAGAAGGGCCCAGCTCCCCCATCTGCTCTGTCAGAGGGCCAGGCCCCTCCCGGTCACTCTGTCCTTGAATCTGAGACCTTTGCAGCTGTCAGACTAGGCCTATAGCCCCCTGGGGAAGCAAAGCCCCCTGGGGAAGGAGGGGAACTGGGGAGGCATGGGCACACCCCCAGTATTCTGGTCCAGCAGCCTCAGGTTCTGTCCTCAATACCCAAGGAGGCCGCCTTCCCCCCACCACATGGACCTCCAGCTGCACTGCAGCAGTGAGGCCTGGCTGACCACCACCCACCAGCCTTTCACAGGCCACTGGCAGGGCCGAAGGGTCAGGACCCCAAGATGGGGGGTGTCAGGCTAATATCCAGAAAGGCAGGTTGGGGGCTCATTCACCTTTTTGTTTTTTAGAGACAGGGTTTTGGTCTGTCGCCTGGGCTGGAGTACAGTGGCACCATCATAGCTCACTGCAGCCTCCAGTTCCTGGGTTCAGGCGATCCTCCCACCTCAGCCTCCAAAATAGCTGGGACTACAGGTGTGCGCCACCACACCTGGCCTTATCTGACCCTTCAAAGGTTGCTGCTGCATTGCAGGCGTGGGGGCCTGACCTTCTTAGAGGAAGCGATTGCTCTTTGGGGATCTGGGTTCTCAGGCGGTATCACCTGTCTCCTCTTCCCGCCTCCTCCCTCCTCCCATGGGTCAGGCCTCTCCTTACCGTAGAATAGGGCAGTGGCCTCTTTGATGGGCTCCGGAATCTTCTCCAGGCGGTGCTCGGCGGCACCCTGCAGGTGACAGGAAGCGATGAGGAGGTGCCTCCACACAGTGGGCATGGAATATTCCCTTTCAGCATGGCCAAGGCAGATGGCAGGGTGGGTGTGGCAAGGAGTGGGTGGGACCGTCCGGGATGCAGGCTGGCTGCAGGAGGGCCTGGACCTGGACACATGGTGTGGGCTACCAAAGAGACGGCTGGGCCCCGAGTCACTCCTGAGGCCAGAGTTCAGCGGCAGTGGGGCTCTCCTTGCGGCCACGCAGCTTTGACATGCATCAGACACCTGGCCTCCCTGGCCCTGCAACCAGCCTGCCTCATGACCTGGGGAAGCCCAGACTTCTCTCCCGGACTCACATTATGACCTCTATAGAAGGGGACATGGGCGAGGAGATGCCCTCCCTGGGCTCTTTATGCCCCAGCCTGCTGTGATCTCTGGGCTCCAGGTTCTTTAGCTGGGAGATGGGTACATGGTCCTGGCCTTGCCTCTGCCCCTGCTCTCAGGGCAATGCCTGGAAAGAGGGGCCTCTGTGCTACCGCTAGGAAGTCCTGTGGCCTCTGGCCCATGGCCTGTCACCCCAAATCGGGGGCAGGGTGGTATTCCTGGAGTAAGCAGGGAGAACACAATGGTTTTAGGTGACAGCCCTTCTGGGTTGTCACCAGCTGCCTGATACACAGGCTTATCTGGGAAGTCAGCGTTTGCAGAGGCTAAAATAACCCTGGGCAGGCAGCGAGGCTGGCACGGGGCAGGGGGGTGGGCTCACCTCGGCATCGGGCCGCTGGATGGACTGAATGATGCTTAGGTCCTGCTCCAGGCGGGCGATCAGCTCTCTCTGCTCAGTGGCCGTGGCCACAGCCTCAGTGACACGGACCTGCAGCTCCGCACAGCGTCCTGTGGCCAAAGGAAGACATGGCCGTCAGAGGGAGCCTGGTGGGACGCTTGGTGCCCTCCCCTGGTTCTGCCTCTCCAACCCACAGTCTGGAAGCAGGGCCGCCTGCATGCTGTGAGAGCGCTGGCTATTCCCTCCCAACTCACCTCTGCCTAGAAGACCCCGTTAGACCTAGGGTCTCCTCCAGGAAGCCCTCCCTAACTATCACTCCTGGCCCCAAGCACTCTCTGGATTGTTGAAATCCTCTGGGTAGGAGAAGGGACTCAGGTCAGGGATTAGGAGAAACCAGTGCAACGTGGCTCTGCCCACGGCCGTCTGGGGGGCCCTGGCCATGCCCTTTCCCTCTCTGGGCCTCACTTTGCTTGTCATGCAGGGGCAAGGAGGCTCAAGTTGCTTCCATAGCTGATGTTCTGAGATAATGTCCAGTGGGAAGCCGGGGGGGGTAGGAGAGGCAGAGAAAGCCATGGGGGGGTGCAGGGAGGGTGCGTAGGGTCCCACCTCTGGGTTGACAGCAGAGGTGCCTCGTCCCACCCCCAACAGAGGCTCCAGCTGCAGTGGTGGGGGCTGCGTGGTCCCCAAGGAGTCCCCCGACCCACAGCCCTGTCCGTTTCTCCCTCCCCCAGGTGCCAGGGTTGTCTTTACAACAAAGCATCCAAACTGTGACTTTCCTGCCCTGCAGGAGGGTGAGAGACACTGGGGAAGGGCCCCAGACCCGAGCACGCATCTCCAGGCAGGACTTCAGTGACCCAGGAGCCAGGCAACCCTGAGGGTGAGGTTTGGCCCTGTTTCTGGTTGACTGTGCGACTCACGGCCACTGGATCCCCCTTTCTGGTCCCAAATGGTGACAACAAACCTCATTTAGGGTGAGCTGTTGGGGCTGCAGAGAGGGAGACGGAGGCCTGAGACCTAGGACGCTGTCCTTTGGGGTAGGCTGCACAGCCGCCAGGGGGCACTGTGGCCTCGGAAATGCACAAAGGCTGCAGGCTGTGGGCAGTGCCAGGGAAATGCTGTGTGCGGCCCTCTTGGTGGACTTGTCCCTGACTGCGCAGCCCACTAACCGGCTGTCATACCTGCCCTGGCTGGGCTCAGCGTCCTGGGCCAGGATGGGGCAACCCAGTCTCACCCCGACATGCTCCTGGGTTCCCCGCACACCAAGCCCTTATAGATGAGTGACAAAAGACGATTCACATTTTACAGTCGAAGAACAGAGGCTTTCCAACCTGGGACCAAACCCAAGGCATCCACCCCCAGCTCTGTCTAAGCCCTTGCCCACACCAGAGTCTCGCCTCGTTCAGGCCCCGAAGGGATTTCTTATTTTATTTTATTTTCTTGAGACAGAGTCTCACTCAGTCATCCAGGCTGGAGTGCAGTGGCTCCATCTCGGCTCACTGCAACCTCCGCCTCCAAGGTTCAAGCAATTCTCCTGCCTCAGCCTCCTGAGTAGCTGGGACAACAGGCACCTGCCACCATGCCCAGCTAATTTTTGTATTTTTAGTAGAGACCGGATTTTGCCATGTTGTCCAGGTTGGTCTCGAACTCCCAACCTCAAGTGATCTGCCCGCCTCAACCTCCCAAAGTGTTGGGATTACATGTGTGAGCCACCATGCCGGGCCTCCAAATGGATTTCTTCCTTCAGACATTCACTGAGTCCCTGGGTACCTGGCAGGAAGGTGGTGCCTGCGGAAGTGAGGAGGGGATGAGGGAAGAGGCAGGACCTGAGGGCAGGACCTGGCCTTGGAGGGAGGACTGTCAGGGGCAGGATTGGGGCTGGCCATGGGTCACCTGCAGGGACTTTAAGGAGACCCTAAATGGAGGGGTCCAGATAGACGACAAATGCCATGCCCTCCTGGCCTGGGTGCAGAGTTCTTGGGCCCTGGCCTGTGGGATGGGATGGAAGAGCCGGCCACGCATGCTTAGGAGGGGAGGTGGATAGCAGTTGTGAGATATAGGAAGAGGAAACCACCAGAAAGCTAATGGGGCCTTGGGTCACATTAATAGAGGTGAAGGGCCTAGACCAAGGGAGGGGATTCTTCAGTTTGGTCACAAACAAGAGCACATCCAAGAACTGTGCTGGGACTGATCCCATGGGGACGGCCTCCTGGAATAAAAGGAGGGCGTTAAGCCCCAACAAGGCTCAGGGAAGCCGCATCCCACCTTAGGGATGAAGGCCTGGGGGACAGAGAGACAGGGCTGAGATGGGGAACCTTTGCAGAGGCGACTTTTGCCCAGCCAGAGTGAGCCTTTGTCCCTGGAGGTGTGGCCTGGCAAGAGGGGTGGATAAAAAGCGGCTGAGATGACTCCTTGCAATGCCTGTTTTATCTGCCCCCAGTCTGTGGCCACCTCAGTGCAGTCTTGGTCAGGTCCCAGGGCCTGCAGCTCCCAGCGCCATCCGTAGGCACCGGGGATATGATGGGGTGCGTGGGCCTGGTCCCTGTACACTTGTTACTGTGCCTGCTCCTGCAGGGGAGGGCACACGGTCCCGCTGTGCATGTATGTGACATTCTGTGCAGGTGTGAGCACCCTGGCTGCAAACCCTCTATCCTAGGCTGCCCCAGTTCCCAGCTGGTGGCCCGCTATCCTGGAAAGGTCCCATGTGTTAAGCTGGCCTGGAGGCCCGGCCATTGGCACTGCTGCAGACGCTCTGGGCATTGGGTTAGCTCCTGAGGGGGTCTCGGGGTGCACGGCTGAGTGGTTGGGGGAGGCCATCCCTGAAGAGGTGGCTTTGGGTAATAGGAGCACAGGTTGGATGCACGGGCAGCAGAACTGGGGGATGGCTGCTCGTAAGGCAGAGAGAACAGGCTGGGTAAGACAGGGCAGCAGAGGCTGGCAGGCAGTGAGATTGGACGGAAGGCTCTGGGTAGAGGGGGTTGGATAAGGAACCGGAGGCTGCTGGGGACAGGATCTGGACACTGTCCCAGAGCCCAGCTGGATCCCAGCAGCAACCAGAGCTGTGCTTTGAAACTGTCACTCCACGCTGGGAGGACGCGAAGGCCAGGAGACTGACTGCGCAGGCTTCCCCAAGAGAGGGGCCTCAATGAGAGAGGGACAGGGCCTCACCGGCCACGGGAGGGCCCCCTATCCCCCACCGGCTGCCTCGCCCTGCCTCCTCTGCTGGAGGCTGGAATGCGCAGTTGGGGACATTGGGATCACATCCACAGTGGCCACTTGATGTCAAGTCCAGAACTGGGCTTGCATTCTGGCCCTGCCTTTTATGAATTTCACGACCTTCGGCAAGTTCTTCAACCTCTGGAGTGCAGAGCTCTGGGGTGAGGCCACAGAAGGAGCTGGAGAGAGAGCTGTGGACCCCATTGCTGTGCAGAACCCAGGTGGGGAGGCCCGGGCCTGGCCCCGTGTGGGGGGAAGGGGTGGGCAGCTGCCTGGCTTGGCTCCAGTATGCACGAAGGTGCTTGTGAACGGCTAAGGGCATGCGTGTGGTGGGGGTTGGACCTGTGGACCTCAGGCTGGAGATGCAGGTTGAGGAGATCTAGGGCCCCAACAGTCAGAGCTTGGAAGAGTTTGGGGGGCTTGGAAGAAGACAGGAAGATGAGGGAAAGTTTGGAACTTCTCAGAGACTGGTACCATGGTTGTGACTAAATGCTGTAATGAGTTAAGACTTTGGGGCTGGGTGCAATGGCTCACGCCTGTAATCCCAGGTCTTTGGGAGGCTGAGGCGGGCAGATCACCTGAGGTCGGGAGTTTGAGACCAGCCTGGCCAACATGGTGACACCCCATCTCTACTAAAAATACAAAAAAAAAAAAAAAATTAGCCGGGCATGGTGGCGGGTGCCTGTAATCCCAGCTACTTGGAAGGCTGAGGCAGGAGAATCACTTGACCCGGGGAGGTGGAGGTTACGGTGAACTGAGATAGCGCCACTGCACTCCAGCCTGGGCATAAGAGCAAAACTCCATCTAAAAAAAAAAAAAAAAAAAGACTTTGGGTACTGTTGGGAAGGCATGATTGTATTTTACAATGTGAGAAGGACATGAGATTTGGGTGAGGGGGGCAGGGGTGGAATGATATAGTTTGGATATTCACCCCTGTCCACTTCTCATGTTGAAATGTAATCAAGCCAGGTGCAGTGGCTCTTGCCTATAATTCCAGCACTTTGGGAGGCTGAGGATGGAGGATCACTGGAGCCCAGGAATTCGAGACCAGTCTGGGTAACACAGAAAAACCCCGTCTCTACAAAAAACAACCCACAAAAAAATTAACTGGGTGTGGGGGTGTAGCTGTAGTCCCAGCTACTAGGAGGCTGAGATAGGAGGATCACCTGAGCCCAGGAGGCAGAGGTTGCAGTGAGCGTGATCGCGCCACTGCACTCTTGCTTGGGTGACAGAGTGAGACCCTGTCTCAAAAAAGAAAAAAAGCCGGGCGCGGTGGCTCAAGCCTGTAATCCCAGCACTTTGGGAGGCCGAGATGGGCGGATCACGAGGTCAGGAGATCGAGACCATCCTGGCTAACACGGTGAAACCCCGTCTCTACTAAAAAATACAAAAATCTAGCCTGGCAAGGTGGCGGGCACCTGTAGTCCCAGCTACTCTGGAGGCTGAGGCCCGAGAATGGTGTAAACCCGGGAGGCGGAGCTTGCAGTGAGCTGAGATCCGGCCACTGCACTCCAGTCCCGGTGAGAGAGCGAGACTCCGTCTCAAAAAAAAAAAAAAAAAAGAAAAAAGTAATTAATCCCCAGTGTTGGATGTGGTGCCTGGTGGGGGGTGTTTGGGGGACGGGGTGGGTCCCTTCTGGCGCAGTGCCGTCTCTGGCTTAGGGATCTGGTTGTTAAGGAGTGTGGCACCTCCCCTACCCCCATTCTCTGTCTCTTCCTCCTGGCCTCGCCATGTCTCACGCCTGCTCCCACTTTGCCTTCTGCCATGAGTAAAGGCTCCATCGCCTTCCCAGAAGCCAAACCGATGCCAGTGCCACGCTTCTGGTACAGTCTGCAGAACCATGAGCCAATGAAACCTCTTTTCTTGCTAAATTACCCAGCCTCAGGTATTTCTCTATCGCAATGCAAGAATGGCTAATACAGAAAATCAGGGGTGGTGGACAAGTCCTGAGAGAGTGCTGCCATGAGTGTGGCCAGAGCCTCAGGGGGTGACCCATGAAGGGGGTCCCGCAAAGACCCTGAGAAGAGGCGGCAGGAGGCAGGGGAGACACCAGGAGGATGCATGTGAAGGCACCAAGATGAGGCAGGAGGGTCAATGAATACGGAGGGTCAGGGGGTCAGAAGCTACAGAGAGGCTGAACAAGGTGAGGGCGTCGTCGTCGGGGTGGTGAGGGTGTGCAGGGCTGCAAGGCACAGCCCGATGGGCAGAACTGGTGGAAGGGGGGTAATGTGTGCCCGAGAGGGGATCTTGAGAAGCATGGAGTGTGTGGAATGGACCATAAGCAACCCGGAAACCCAAGAGAGAGGGACATACTTTGTTTAGGGGAGAGAGGGATGACAGGTGATGGGTGGATAAGTGAGCATAAGACAGGGAAACGGGCTCAGAAAAGGATTCTGTGGGGCAAGGGCCCAATACGGTCCCCTTCCCCTCAGGAAAGACTAGGACCTCATCCTTCTGAGAACCCAGAAAGACATCCTAGAGAGGGCACCTCACAGAGAGGAGGAGGGAATCAAAGCATCTTTAAGGTCAAGACTTCAGGAAGGCCGGCGCTGTGGCTCACGGCTGGAATCCAGCACTTCGGGAGGCAGAGGTGGGAGCATCGCTGGAGCTCAGGTGTTTGAGACCAGGCTGGGCAACATGGCAAAACGTCATCTCTACAGAAAAATACAAACATTAGACAGGCATTGTGGTGTGCACCTGTGGTCCCAGCTATTCAGGAGGCTAAGGCGGGAGGATTGCTTGAGTCCAGGAGTTCGAGGCTGCAGAGAGCTGATTGCACCACTGCACTCCAGGCTGGGTGATAGAGCAAGACCATGTCCCCCTCTGCCCCACGCCCAAAAAAAGTCTAGGCATGATTTCTGATTGCAAAAGGATTGAACGCAGAGATTTATCATAGCAAGGCCAGTGGCGTTGTACCTATAGTTTTCCTGAAGGTGTGGGGGGCCCCTGTCTTTTTTTTTATTTTTTTTGAGACGGAGTTTCACTCTTGTCACCTAGGCTAGAGTGCAATGGTATGATTTCGGCTCACTGCAACCTCTGTCTCCCAGGTTCAAGCGATTCTCCTGCCTCAGCCTCTCAGGTAGCTGGGATTACAGGCATGCGCCACCACGCCTGGCTAATTTTTGTATTTTTAGTAGAGACAGGGTTTCGTCACGTTGGCCAGGCTGGTCTTGAACTCCTGACCTCAGGTGATCCACCTGCCTCGGCCTCCCAAAGTGCTGGGATTACAGGCGTGAGCCACCACGCCCAGCCGCCCCTGTCTTATTAAATCACTTGCAGGCAAGGCAGGAATGGTGGAGACGCTTGGTGCACATGGTATCCTCTGCTAGGAGGACACTGAGGGGGGCCGAGCTGCTGCCTCATCCACCCCTCCCTGCCTCTGCACCTGTAGATCCTGCCAGTAGCCACACGTGACCACGGAGCCCCCTGGCCAGCTCCCCATGCCTACAGGTGCTGGCTCCTCACCCCTACGCAATGGGGTCTCCAGCAGTGCCACCCTCTCCTGCAGCACCAGCTCTTGCTTCTCTCTTCTACATGCATGCAAGCATGTTCTCCTAGCAGGCATGTACACATGCACACACGCCCCTTCCCTAGATCCCACTCCGGCAAAACTCTTTGAAGAAGCTGTCTCTTCTCAAGCGTCTAATTCCACTCCTCCAATTCCTCAAGCCCTTCCCATCAGACTCTGCTGCCCCCCACGCCGACTGTCCTTGCCAAGGTTCCTAATGACCTCCGCACATTGCCACGTCCTTGTTTTTCGACTCTCATCTGAGCTGCTGTGTTAGCAGCTAGTTTCCAGGTCACCGACCCTCCTGGGCCTCCTCCCCCAGCTGGCTGCTCTGTCCCTATTTCCTTGACTGGTCCTTGCCCTCCCTGCTAAGCTTCTTGCTGCTGCTGCACAGGGACTGTCTGCAGATGCCTCACTCTGCCTTCTCATCCGCTCTGGCCATGTGGGATGCCATTGACAAGCCGATAGCTCCCCAGTGTGGGACTCCAGTCCACGCCTCTCCTTGGATTTATCTTCTACTTGTTCTTCTACTGGAATTTCAACCTTTATGGGTTTGCATTTCAGCCTGATCCCTTCCTCCCCAAGTCTGCACTCCCTGAACCCAAGTGTGGACCCCTGTAGCCCAGCCCCGGGAGGTGACATCTGCAGGGCTAGGCAAAGACCCCCTTCCCGGCCTGACCCAGCTCTCTGCCACTCTTCAGTGGCTCAGAACAAACTCCAGGAGGTAGTCTCACTCCTCTCCATCACTCCTGATGCTGAATCTGTCTTAAGTTTCTCTCTCTCTCTCCTTTTTTTTTTTTTGAGATGGAGTCTCACTCTGTCGCCCACGCTAGAGCGCAGTGGCGTGATCTCAACTCACTGCAACCTCCACCTCTTGCGTTCAAGAGATTCTCCTGCCTCAGCCTCCTGTGTAGCTGGGACTACAAGCATGAACCACCAAGCCCGGCTAATTTTTGTATTTTTAGTAGAAATGGGGTTTCACCATGTTGGTCAAGCTGGTCTCGAACTCCTGGCTTGAAGTGACCCACCTGCCTTGGCCTCCCAAAGTGTTGGGATTACAGGTGTGAGCCACTGCGCCTGCCTTAAGTCTCATTTTTGGCTCTGCCTTCAAAATATCTCCAGAATCCAGTCCCTTTTTACCACTGCTGCCACCTAGTCCGAGTCATGACCACCTCTAATTGCGATGATGGCATCAGCCTCCCATTGGCCTCCCTCTGCCACCTATGATCTGGGCACTAAGCAGCGGCCAGAGAGAGCCTTTTAAAAAGTTGGTTGGGTGCAATTGGCTCATGCCTGTAATCCCAGGACTTTGGGAGGCTGAGGCAGGAAGATTGCTTGAGTCCAGGAATTTGAAACCAGCCTGGGCAACATAGCCAGATTGTCTCTACAAAAAATAAAAATATTAGCCGTGTGTGGTGGTGCATGCCTGTCCCTGCTACTTGGGAGGCTGAGGCAGGAGGACTGCTTGAGCCCAGGAGCTCGAGGCTGCAGTGAGCAATGATCATGCCAGTGCCCTCCAGCCTGGGCAACAGAGTGAGACCCTGTCTCTTAAAAAAAAAAACAGTGACTAATCCCAGCACTTTGGGAGGCCGAGATGGGCGGATCATGAGGTCAGGTGATCGAGACCATCCTGGCTAACACAGTGAAATCCCGTCTCTACTAAAAAAATACAAAAAACTAGCCGGGTGTGGTGGCGGATGCCTGTAGGCCCAGCTACTCTGGCGGCTGAGGCAGAAGAATGGTGTAAACCCGGGAGGCGGAGCTTGCAGTGAGCTGAGATCCGGCCACTGCACTCCAGCCTGGGCGACAGAGCGAGACTCTGTCTCAAAAAAAAAAAAAAAAAATAGTGACTAGGTCAGACGTGGTGGCTCACACCTGTAATCCCAGCACTTTGGGAGGTCGAGGCAGGTGGATCACAAGGTCAGGAGATCGAGACCATCCTGGCTAACACGGTGAAACCCTGTCTCTACTAAAAATACAAAAAAATTAGCCGGGCGTGGTGGTGGGCGCCTGTAGTCCCAGGTACTTGGGAAGCTGAGGCAGAAGAATGGCATGAACCCGGGAGGCGGAGCTTGCAGTGAGCTGAGATTGCGCCACTGCACTCCAGCCTGGGTGACAGAGCAAGACTATGTCTCAAAAAAACAAAAACAAAAACAAAAAATTGTGACCTTGTAAGGTGCAATGGTTGCAAACAGCACCCTCCTCAGTAAAGTACATAGTCTGTTTCTTTCTTTTTCTTTCTTTTTTTAATTTGAGACAGATTTTTGCTCTTGTAGCCCAGGCTGGAGTACAGTGGGGTAATCTTGGCTCACTGCAACCTCTGCCTCCCAGGTTCAAGCGATTCTCCTGCCTCAGCCTCCTGAGTAGCTGGGATTACAGGCACCCACTACCATGCCTGGCTAACTTTTTTGTATTTTTAGTAGAGATGGGGTTTCATCATGTTGGCCAGGCTGGTCTCAAACTCCTGACCTCAGGTGATCCGTCCATCTCAGCCTCCCAAAGTGCTGGGATTACAGGCGTGAGCCACCATGCTCGACCAGGGCCCTTCCTGTTGGTATTCGAAGAGTCTGAATTTCTTGGAAAAGGCAGGAACTTCGGCAATGCCTGCTCAAGGCTGGGGCCAGGCTGTGTCTCCCCTGTCTATGGAGACTGGTCACTCCACACTGTATGAGTCAGTTGCTGATCAATGGTCCACTGGCCGGGAGCCCTGGCAACATCACCGTAGCTCTGTGGAGCCCTCCCAGTTCCCTGGTTGGGCCCGTACATGCGGGCCCAGGCCTCTGCCACCTCACAGGAATCAGTGATGAACTGAAGTAGACACCAGCAAGTTGTGTGCCTCCAAAGCTGGCATGCTAGGACTGTGGAGAGGAACAGCATATCCCCAGGCAGCCACTCGGAGGGGCTTTGAAACAGAAGCACACAGGACCATTGCAGACAATTCAAGCGCTCTAATATATCTCATCATCACGCCGTGCCACCCTGTCTATGTGCAATTGTGTTTCCTCAGAGCATCAAATAAGGAATGTGGCCGGGTACAGTGGCTCACGCCTGTAATCCCAGCACTTTGGGAGGCTGAAGCAGGCAGATCACTTGAGGTCAGGAGTTCGAGATCAGCCTGGCCAACATGGTGAAACCCCATCTCTACTAAAAATACAAAAAAAAAAAAAAAAAAGCCAGATGTGGTGGTGAGGACCTATAATCCCAGCTGCTTGGGAGGCTGAGGCAGGAGACTCGCCTGAACCCAGGAGGCGGAGGTTGCAGTGAGCCGAGATTGTACCATTGCACTCCAGCCTGGGTGACAGAGCCAGACTCCATCTTCAAAACAAAACAAAAAACAAATAAGGGGCCGGGCACGGTGGCTCACGCCTGTAATCCCAGCACTTTGGGAGGCCAAGGTGGGCAGATCACTTGAGGTCAGGAGTTCGAGACCAGCCTGGCCAAAATGGTAAAACCCCATCTCTACTGAAAATACTAAAAATTAGCTGGGCATCGTGGCGCGTACCTCTAATCCCAATTACCCAGGAGGCTGAGGCAGGAGAATTGCTTGAACTCAGGAGACAGAGGTTGCAGCCAGCCTAGATCGCGCCACTAAACTCTAGCCTAGGCAACAGAGAGAGACTGTCTCAAAAACAAAAGCAAGGAATGAGGCTCTGTTCAGACCCAGTTAACTGCGGGGACAGGAGAAAGGTCAAGGCTGAACCATTTGCCTGGAATGGGGGCATCGGCCAATTGCAGTCAGAGCATGAAATCTCACTCTCTTTTTCTGCCTCTGCAGCTAGCCCTGCAAAACCAGGTGCAATTGCAGTTTTGCTTAATTAAATCTCACTTTAGAAGCACGTGGGGAGGCCGGGCACAGTGGCTCACTCCTATAATCCCAGTACTTTGGGAGAACCAGGTAGGTGGATCTCCTGAGCTCAGACCAGCCTGGGCAACATGGTGAAACCCTGTCTCTACAAAAATTTAGCCAGGTGTGGTGGCTCACACCTGTGGTCCCAGCTACTTGGGAGGCTGAGGTGGGAGGGTTGCTTAAGCCTGGGGGGAGGAGGTGGCAACAGACTGAGACCCTGTCTCAACTTTCCGAGGAAAAAGACTTTGAGCAAACTTTTTTTTTTTTTTTTTAAGATTCAGGGTCTTGCTCTGTTGCCTAGGCTGGAGAGCAGTGGTGCCATTATAGATCACTGCAGCCTTGAACTCCTGGGCAGAAGTGATCCTCCCACCTCAGCCTCCAGAGTAGCTGGGACTACAGGCACATGCCACCATGCCCAGTTAATTTTTTATTTTTTGTAGAGATGGGGTCTCACTATGTTGCCCAGGCTGGTCTCAAACTCCTGCACTCAAGCAATCCTCCTGCCTTGACCTGCTCCCAAAGTGCTGGGCTTATAGGAGTTATAGGAATGAGCCACTGTGCCCAGCTTGCTTGCTTGCTTCCTTCCTTCCTTCCTTCCTTCCTTCCTTCCTTCCTTCCTTCCTTTTCCTTCCTTCCTCCCTTCCTTTCTTTTCCTTCCTTCCTTCCTCCCTCCCTCTTTTTTTTTTTTTTTAACATTTCTTATTTTAATTTAGTTAGCAGATCATTAAATACATGGGGGCATGCCTAAACTAGCAAACAGAAAAATTAACCACGTCACTTCAGTGTGTCAAATACCAAACTGGCAGAGTTCTTAGGGTTTTTTTTTTTTTGAGACAGAATTTCACTCTATAGCCCAGGCTGGAGTGCAGTGGCGCAATCTCAGCTCACTATAACCTCTGCCTCCCAGGTTCAAGCAATTCTCCTGCCTCAGCCTCCCAAGTAGCTGGGATTACAGGCGCCCGCCACCATGCCTGGTTAATTTTTGTATTTTTAGTAGAGACAGGGTTTCACCATGTTGGCCAGGCTGGTCTTGAACTCCTGACCTCAAGTGATCCGCCCGCCTCAGCCTCCCAAAGTGCTGGGATTACAGGCGTGAGCCACCGCGCCGGGCCAGCCCTTAGGGTTTTATGCAGGTCTCTCCTATCTGAGGGGGCTGGCATTTGGGGTAACTCTAGAGACACCCTTGGCCCTGAGTGACTGCATGAGACGTGGGGCTGCCGACTGCACCTGGCACTGGGGGTCGTCTCCATCCCATACTTTGGGTTTTCCCACTGGAGGAAGGATTGAATCCAGTTTAATTCGGAGAGAGGCTTATGCTTCTGTATCACGTGTGGGCATTCCACAATCTGAAATCTCCAAATTAATACGCGACCAAGTCGTCCCCCACTTCCACTAGACACACATCGGCCTGGCAGACAGCTCTTTTCCAACCCGGTAGGTCTCAAGATGAGCAACAGCCTCTGAGTCACTACTGCGCGGAGAAGCCTAGCAGCCACCTCGGCAGAGCTATTCCCCCACGTCCAGCCCGAGCGCCATCTGGAAAGACACCCTTCTCAGCAGCCCCAGCATTCCAGAGACCCACAAGCCACTGTCCCAATCCCCTCTTCTGGCCCACTCACAAGCATTAACTGTGGCTCTTCACTTGTCTTTCTGTTACATCAGGAGTCAGGGGCACAGTGAGAGCCCCACACAGAAGGTTGAGGTCACGCCACTGACCAGCTGCGGGCCACCAGGCAGAGCAGCCTGGCCGTAGTCCTAGTCGCCCAAGTGCCATCGATTGGGGCTGCCACCACCAACCCGGTGCCACACCAGCATTGGCCACCATTCCTGGTTCCCCACAGCAAGCCTATATGACAGGCAATGGTGTCTCCATTTTACAGACAAGGAAGCGGACGCCAGGGAGGGTAAGGGCTTGGTTCAAGGCTAGGCAAACAGTGCTGGTGACAACAGCAAGTAGGAACGCAGGCCCCGGCGGAGCCCTTCCTGTGAGCCGGATGCAGACTGAAAGAGCGGTGCCCGAAATCCCCATGCATCCTAGAGCCACGCGGTTTTCTGTGTGCCCATAAGCCACACGCCCGAGGACGTGCGGACAGGTGCAAGGAGGACAACCTCGGGAACGGCGATTCTCGAGGTGCCATTTGGACCCTGAATGACAGTGTTTGCTGCTCATCCTCAGGCCAGAACACTTTAAATAAAAACAACCCAGACATTCTTGTGTTTGTATAAAAGATATTTACTTCAATTATCACACCTAGGGTGCTAGTGAATAATAATACATGGTGTGAGTCTCATACAGTGATATTGCTTCTCCGTATTATATAGGGACCGTTGTACAGTGCTGAGAACAAACATCGTATGGCTAACCAAAGACAGAGGAACAACACCAAGGGGCCGACGGGTGCCTCCCCCACCCCCACGCCAGCCACGTCAACTTTGACTCTTAATGTAGAAAAACAAATAGCAAGAAATAAAATGTTATCAGAGAGATGTCACACAGCAGCACACCAGAGGCATCTCAAAGCGATTTGTACAAAAAAAAAAAAAAAAGATGACTTTTTTTTTTTCCTTTTTTCTTTTTTGGTCATTTGGGTCTTTGTGAGGATTGGAGAAAAAAAATCTGTGATTGTGAGGATTAACAAACAAGCTCTAGAAAGATCTAAGACTTGGTGCGTTACAGAAAATATAAAATACTGCTAAAATGTAAGACGTGACAAAACACTGGAGCGGGGGTGGGTTGGGGGGTGCTGAGCTTATAAAGAGTTTTCCGGAAGATTCCGCCACCCTGCGAGTGCGTCTTGTGCTGTTAGTAGTCTGGACAGGAGCGTGGTGCTACCCGCTCTCAAGGCAAGCAGCAAACAGTTATTGCACAAACGCAAAGAACTAGGTCTCTTATTCAATGGAAAGGGATGTGGGGAAAACCATCTTTTTTCCCCCACTTTTATTTTATAACAAGCTATTCTCCAATGCTTTAAGAATTTTGAGTGAATTCTCACATCTCCAGAACGCACGGGATTTTTTTTTTTTCCAAGAGGTCTCAGATGGGGGACGTGAGATGCCCGTTTTCTCAAGGGAAGAGGCAGAAGATGGTTTGAGAGAGAGAAATGCATAGACTAATTAGAGAAAAATGAAAAAAAGAAAGTATTTTGGGGAGATGGGGACCATTGTTTCGGTGGTGGATTTCTTTCAAAGAGAGAACAAAACCAGGACCCCCGGCGACCTTGGAGAAGGGGAGGTGATGCTATGGAAAGAGATGCTCTTCCCAGCCTACCTTGCGGTGGGCAGGGCCCTTGCCTTGGCCTGGGGTAGGATTCCTTCTGCTGGGCCTATGGGATCGAGGCAGGGCATCTCACCTTCACACCCGATTGGCAAGCAACTGGTGTCCTGCTGGCTGAGCTTGGGGCCACAGCAAGCAATCTCCACACCCAACCTTCCTCCACATTGAACCACGTGTAGGGGAAAGGAGCCCTCTGCCTATGCTCTCCTAGGTGAGCCCTCAAGCCACAGCCTGGTACTACAAAACACTGTTGCTTTGAAAGATGGTTTTGACCAACTTTGTACGCAAGAAAAACAATAACAACAAAAAAACCAACCAAAATATATCAACCCGTGCGGGCCTTGCAAGAAATCACTCTCTCGCTTGGAAGTAAATTCTTGGCCAGGCCACCGCGCCCTCTCTGACCAGGGTTCGCCGAAACTTCATGAACCCAGAAGTCTTACCAGAGGCTCTAGGAGGCTTTGGGGAACTGAACTTGGCTTTGCTAAGATTCCTCTGAAGCTCCTCAAGCGAACGTTCTTCAACTCAGCACTCCCTCACTCGTTGGTAGATTTTTTTGTTCATATACTCTCTCGTTTAAAAAGTTAGACACATGGAGACCACCAGTTTTTGAGTGGCTACTCTGGAGACAGATGTTTGATTTTGCTGGGGAAACCCACTCTGCCCCCCAGTTAATCCCCCAGATGCCTTGGTTCTCTGGGGAAATGGAGGAGGAGAGGAAGGCAGAGGATAGTAACCACTAGAGTGACAGCAAAAAGCATTTATGACAACAAAACACAAAATAACAATACACTCCTGATAAGTACTTAAATGATTAACCTAATAATAAATAGAAGAGGATAGAAATATTTTTTTTTCTCAAGGAAACATCCTTTTATAATCACCCTCACGCACGCCGGCAGGTCAGTAGCAGTCAGTCCATTTCAACAAGACAAGGTTAAGTGCTGGAAGGGATGGCTGTGGCCTCAGACACTGGGGAAGGCTCTCAGCTTCTGAATCACGGACACTCCCCATCCTGCCTCGTCAGGCCAGCGGCTCCGGCCAGAGCCCGCGGGCCCTGCAAGCCCAGCTCAGTGGTCACTGAGAGGCAGGCTGGGAGACTGGAGGGAATGGGGGAGGCCTGTTTTCCCTTCGGTTCATGAACAAACGGAACTACAGTGAACAAACTCATTCATAACCTGAATCGTCCTGGTCTAAAGCTTACTTTGAGTTCATTTGGTGTGCAATACGTTATTTTTTTAAAATGAAGAAAAATGATTTCAATTGCACAGAGCTTTTACACATAGTCATCTATTTAAGTGCTTTTTGTTTAAAGCAAACTACAAAAAAGTAAAAAATAAAAAAAAGAAGCAAAAGGGGGGAAAAAGGAATTATAAAACAAAAGCAGCTCCGTGCCACTTCAATGTGTCTTGCTGAATGGTGTCTCGTTTCACCAGCAGAAGTCCCAATGCTTCCGTACACACTGTGCTTCTGATTAATTTCCATAGGGATGTAGCCGTGACATTGGGATATAAGGCACCTTTCCTTTCTGATTACAGAAAGTTTGATACATAGCATATAGCATATTTTGTGGAAGAAATTAAAGCCTAAACACTACAGAAATTACAGTAACGCAGGCTAATGCTTTCTTAACATTATTGGGTAAACGAAAAGGATTCATGAAAAGCAACTCAAGGGCATCTTAAGAGTTTAAGAACGGGGGGGATGGGGGAAGTGCACATTTATGCATAGCCGAATGTCTTTCTCTCGCCAGCCTTTTTTTTTTTCTTTTTTTTTTTTTTTCGGGATTTTTCGCCTACAATGCCCAACTTTTCAAGTTAGCATTTTGGAGGAGACTAGGCGCTTTGGAAATGTCTTGTTAAAGCTAAATGTCACTTCATCCAAAAATGAAAACTCGAGATGATGCCACGGACGGCATGGACACGGTTATCTTTGGAGGAGAGGTGGTGGTGGGAGAGGCCTGGGCAGCAGGGGGAAGTTTTTGGAAGTCAGGCAGACAGGCAGAAATTGCATTTCCTTCTACTCCCCTGACCAGGGTGGTGAGGAGCACAGGCCGCCGAGGCCTCTGGAATTGGGAAGACTGGGCTGGGGGGCCGGGAGTAGGGCTGGAGCTCCTTTTACGTTCTGCCCCCCACGCCCCCTCCTCTTCTGTCCTGATTAAGCCCAAGGGTTGTGGACTTAACTTTCAGCCCATCGCTAAGGGTTTCACAGACTGTATCTTTCTAAACTTTACTGGGTACCTGCTTCCCCTTTTCCCTGGTAGTTTTCATCTACAAAAAGTCAAAACCTGATGGAAATAGACATAAGATCGTCAAATTGGACCATTCTCTTGGCGTTCGAGTGTGCTGGCCAGACTGGCATTCAGTACACGCTGAGATCCAACCATGTCACACTGGTCCCAGGTCACCACCGTGCCACGCAGGGCATAAGCCCTGCCCTTGTGGTCACAAAGGCTTCCGTAATGTCATCGATGCCCAGGTGAAACCACAGAAGCACTGAGGGATTTCCAAATGTGAGATTTGGCTGGTCAATGCCCAATCATAGGATGCTGTCCCCACATCTTGGGTTCTTACTTGCAAACTCTCTCCAGCAGGGGAACACTGTGACCCCCACAGTGGACAGACCCACCTCCAACCAGCAGCCCCAGGAGCTGGTTTTCTTCGGTGCCGGATGGTAACTGGCATATTCTTTTGGGATAAGAGGGTGATGCAAGTGTGGACAGGGTGTGTAGACTGGAGAAAGCCATCTATCCTTTTCTGTCTTTGAGATGTGTGATGTTTGCAAAGGAGCGTTCGCAGTGACGCTGAAACCGTGCCAGAGACAACAGATACCCAAGAGCTACAGCGTTCCCCAAAGCCAGCTGGGAATCTTGGGAAGTGTCCTAATGCGGCCACTCTGGGGCAGCCCGGGGCAAGGATAATGGCCATGATGGATCTTAACAGCTGAACAGGACTGGACAGAAAGGATAGGCAAAGACTCTTGGAGGTCCAAGACCATGCCCTGCCTGCAAAAGAAACAGCTGCTGGAGCTTTGAGAACAGGTGGAAGTCAAGAAAAAAATCCGTGTGCCTTGCAGAGCACAGCTGTCTGTCCGTGTTGTGCTCACAAAAGGAGACACACACAAAGCCAGCCCACCAGGCAGAGGGATGCTCGTGTCTGCTGCGCTGGCAGCTTTTCCGCCCTCTCCAGCCCACGTGCCTCATAGTTCTGCGGGGTGTGGTTCTGGGTGACATCACATGGAGAACACAGGTTAGTGAGGTAGAAGGGACAATGAGGAGTGTGAAGAGGGAGGACATCTGGGGAGGGACAGGGCCCCCCCACCGACAGCACTGGAGCCAAACCTCCAGCCTAAAGTACCACAGCGAACAGCCCAGCACGCCCACTGCACATGCCCCGTGTCGCTACATCTCCCCCTGTACAGCTGGCTTGTCGGCCTTGGGATGAGTAAGGTCTATGGACTTTTGTTTTCACTGGTCTGCCAAGAAGCGCCTGTCATAGTGCATTTAAGGCAAAGGCTGTCACCCCTCAGTTCAAAATCTCTCTGCTTTTCTTTGTGTGACTCCCAGAAGGACATGTGTCTATTCCCCAGACTCTATTTTTCAGTAAGATTTGCTTTGCTAAAATCAGAGGAATGAAAAACATTGCATAGAATGTCAACAGAGTTCACTGATCTACCTTGCCCAGGCAGGAAGATTGCTTGAGCCCAGGAGCTCAAGACCACCCTGGGCAACATGGAGAGACTCCATCTCTTTAAAAACATTAAAAAATTAATAAGCATAGTGACACACTTGCGCTCCTAGCTACTCAGGAGGCTGAGATGGGAGGATCACTCAAGCCCAGTAGTTGATCTACCTTGTATCAAAGGACATGCGTGCAGGAGGAACAAAGTCATCCAGTCCAAACTTAGTCCGGAAGGCACCTGCCCGTGAGAAAGCTCACCTGGGGACTCCTGTTCCCCTCTCTTTTTAGGGCCTGGCTGTGGCACGATCTTAAAGTAGTCAGCCGAGGCCCACAGCGATCTCTTTACAACCTGTGTAAACTGGTCGTGAGCTGCACGCCTGACGCTGGCCCTGGCCAAGGAGGGAGATGGGGTATGAGAGCTGGCCACCTGGGCTTGGGCAGTGGCCAGAAAGGAATATTTAACCCAGAGCTCTGCTGCACTCTGGGCCCGGACCGCCAACCAGCAGACCTGAACGTCCACATCAGACAGAATGGTTTTTCAATGGGAAGAAAACAAAGATGGCGACAGGAAGGAAACTGAGCAGGGAGGTATTTGTACTTTGGAGGTACAAGGGATCTACCCCAGGGAGGCCGTCAACTGGTATCTTTTTGCCTCAATTACTTGCACAAAGTAGCAGGGTTTGATGGCGAGTCCCTGTGAACCACAATCCTGGCATTTCTCAGAGAGTTCCCCCACGCATGCATCCCTGGGCTGTCTGCCCCGATCCTGTCCCAGGAGATGCTTAGAAGCTGCCTCATGCCAAGATGACTCCTAAGATCGTCTAGAAGAATCCAGTTGAGCTAAGCTCCATGGCTCTGATAACCCTTTCTAAAGAGAGGTCTGGTGAGCAGAAACCACAGATGTCTTCACTGATACAGAAGTTCAAGAGGAGGTTACCTGGGAGCTCGGGGGTTGCGGAGGAGGACAGAAGACTCCTCTGGGATGGAAGTGAGTTGGGCACAGTTCTAGGACAGAACCCATACACCTGCCATCTCAGCTATCACAAGGGAGCTTGGGCAGGAACCCCGGGTCAAGAGGTTAAATGCAAACACTGATTTTACACCGAGCCTCTGCTTAGCCAGCTAAGTTAATGGCAAAAGCCTTAAGTTATGAACACTGCCTCCAATTAACAAAAAGAAGCCATTTAAAATGGCATAATGGAGCTTGTAATTAAGTGTTAGTGTTTTATATGGAACCGTTTCCCCCAGGGGAGAGGTACAAATCAGCTTTTTAAACTCATAGAGCGTGAAGAGGAAGGGGGTCGGCTGCCTGCAGGGGCCACTGCTTGGAACATCAGCGTGCTGAAGGGGAGCCACGCTGAGGGGACACTGTTCAAGGCACTTGAATACTGCTTAGCAAGATGAGAGATTAACCCTTAGACTCCAACTGAGGGGCCCAACTAGGAGGGGGTGCTCCCCTGGCCACGGATTGCTGTATTATGTTAGTGGCAGCTCTTAGAAGTATTACAGACAGTGCTAGCTTAACATCAAAGATCATAAGGTTGGGATTTCCATTTTTAAAAAAAATAAATAAGAGAGGAAAAAGAATACACAGAACTGCAAGCAAAATTTAACCAACTGATTGTATCCGGTACCCAGATGTAGGTCTGGCAAAAAAGACAGAATAGGAACCAACAGTAACCTAGTTAAAAATGTAAAAAATAAAAACCAAAAAGAGAAGACAACACATATGACTAAATTGCTTGGGAGGGCCAAAATGACTGCGTTTTACACTGTTACTGTTTGGCCACTAGAATGGACAAATCTGTGTTTGTCAATTTCCACAGATTTAACACCTTTGTAAATAACAGTCATGCCTTTAAAACTAAACCCTAGCCTACTATTTCATGTTAACTTCTTGCTTTTCATTCTTATGAAAATTAGATGATCTTTAGAGATTCATCACACATGATGACAAAAGTCCCTTGAGGGTTTTGTGGAGAGGACACCACAGTCGTCAGGGCTCTGCCACTCACTGTCCTAAGGGTCACTGATGTGAACTCACTCTTCTCAATGCACCTGAATCGAGCCAGATGTTGACCCGTGCCCCCTTAAGCTCCTCTGATTTTGAATTCTCTTCTCCCTGAACCAGATTTCAAGTTCAGAAATGATACCCCCATCAAAAGACAAACAAACGGCCTGCCTCCCAGCCCCCTAGAGCCTTCTGAAAACTTCTCATTCATGAAAAGGCATTGTCTTTAGTGTAGTGACTCTCAAAATTTGTGAAAACGTGAACTAAGTGCTGCAGTTGCAGGTTAAAAGACTGTAAATGAAATAATCTCTAAAACATCATGCAAGAAACGTGGTTTCACATCTTACAGTCAAAGTCCTACAAGTTAATTAACAAGCACACGGAGGTGGAACAGCCAGAGCATACCTTTAAAATTATAACTCCCTCCCACCCCCCAAATAAAAAAAAAAGTAATATTAATTAAACTTAAGAAATAATGAATGCACCATTAAAATGTCATCCAAAGATGTTGACCTAAGACAAAGGTTTCAATGATACACAATACGGTCAAAAAGTTTTCAATCAGTAATATACAGTATGACAACTACATCTTGTAAATTATACCCAATACTGCCGGCAGTCTATCCCTCTAAAGAATATTTGCCCCTTTCATCCCTTCCTAACAATCAGATAATAAAATACAGCACCTATAAATAAGCAAAAAAAAATATATATATATACCGAAATCATCTATTGTTAGTTTAAAGATATGGCAATAAAGGAGTCTAAATTAGCAAACTTGTAGAAGCCGTAACTGATAAAACAGCTTATTGAAAAAGGTGGCAGTAATGCACTCTACGTGTGCACAGGTACTTAAGAAAATACACAGACGTATAAAATTGCACACACGCACACGCACGCACACTCTCACCCGCCTCTATTCTCACGCATATACACATAGACAAGGGAGGAATCAGAGACAAGTTAGACTTTCAGTTTGTACTTAGACTGCCCTAAAACTGTGCATAAAAGAACTTTCTAAGAGGCGAAATGAACGAAGGGCAAATGGTAGGTTTGGAAGTTGAAGAGCATCCACGTTTTGGTGTGAGTTTGGGCCATTTCTACAGGGATGGGAGTGGGGAGCCCAGAACGCCATGTTCTCTCTCCTGCAGAGAAAGGAAGTTTCCCACGAGTTCAACAGGGTCATCAGTGCTTGTGGTGGGAAGAGAAAGGGAAAGAGAGAGAGAGTGCGCGTGCAAGCCCTGCCCAGGCCTGGGGAGTGTCTTCCCCTGGGAGGGCTCAGTTCATCAGGTGCCCAGGAGAGTGGTGTGAGGTGAGGTGCCTTCTGTGCCAGAGAGAGATCCGTAGACTGCTATCTACTTGGGGATGGGCCCATCTGGCCCCGGAACTGCCTGCTGTGCTCGCCCGGACTACTCTCTCCTTTCTTTCAATGCTTGCACACGTGCAGACGCACAGACAGACTGAGACACCATAAATTAAACAAAATTGACAGGTACATGCT
Source organism: Trachypithecus francoisi (assembly GCF_009764315.1). Taxonomy (NCBI): domain Eukaryota; kingdom Metazoa; phylum Chordata; class Mammalia; order Primates; family Cercopithecidae; genus Trachypithecus; species Trachypithecus francoisi. The sequence continues at coordinate 117,272,534 of NW_022681469.1, read as the reverse complement.
ACAGTTCTTCTAACTTGTCTCCTAAACCTCCAAGATATGAGGTCTGATCAGCGTGCTCTGCGGTTAGAGGTTAAAAAGCAGATTATAAAATACCTAGATTCGGATCTTTTCTTTTTTTTTTTTTTCTTTTTTTCTTTTTTTTTTTTGTCCTGATTTGGCCTAGAATGGAGTGTATTAAACAAACCCTGGTCTGCAAAACCCAGGGTCAGTTAAAGCTATACATCGATGTGCACTACATGTCAGGATTCTATTCACGTACAAGAAAACACTATGTCAGCTACCACAAAATCAGAGTTTCCTGATGTGACGTTTTCTTTTTGTTAAAAAATATGTGGAGTAAATGTGTTTTATTTTAATTCAAAGTTTCAAACGAGAAGATTCTTTTCTTGAAAATATTTAGGAATCCAAACTAGTGTGTTTAGAGTCGTTTTGACTGTGCAATCTCTTAGTGGCAACTGAACAGCTACAAAAACTTTCTTTTTTAATTTTTCTGAAAAATCCCCCCCCCCTTTTTTTTCCTGGTTTAAGAAGATAATAGTGTATTATCGCTCTGAAGCCATTAGATGGCAGATAAAAAGCCCCCTTTTAATATGTGGGTTTGATTTTTTTTCTTTTAAAGCCCACACGGAACAGGAGGACACAAGGCAAAGCTGTAAGAGTTATTCCAGAACCTGTGGAAATCACTTAGGGCAATAAAAAAAACACTTCAGGGTACAAAAAAGCTCGACCACACATTTCCGTTTTCTTCCTTGAAAACTCGACATAGATTGGGCTTAATGCTCCTTTGTTTTCTATATGCACCTTGGCCTATGGCGATTTTGCCCTGTGGCCCGCAGGGCGGTAAGTGCGCGAAGCGGTCCAGGCCGTGGACTGGGTCTGGGCCGCAGGGTTGGTGGAGGCCGCAGGGTTGGCCCGGGACCTCAGTGTCGGTGTGGGCCGCAGAGTGGGTCTGGGCCACGGGCTTGGATCTGGGCCTCGGGTCGGTGCAGGCCTCGGACCGTGGAGTGGGTCTGGGCTGCGGGCTCAGGTCCGGCCTGGGGTTGGTGCAGGCCGCGGGCCAAGCCCAGGCCACGGTGTCTGCAGCTCCTGCCCCGTCCGACCCCGTCCAGGCCCTTGCAGCCCAGCCTGGCTGCCCGCCCCGGGGCCGCGGCCCCTCAGAACTCCCATTCGATAGGTTCCTCCCGGCTGGCGGCCTTCTCCAGGCGGTGGATGATGCTGTTCAAGTTCGCGGCCTTCTTCTTGCGCAGGGGGTTGTCGCGTGAGTCCCGGGCGCCCGCGGCCTCGGGGAGGCCGAAGAGGCTCTGCAGCGAGCTGGGCCTGCGGGGGGCGCTGCTGCTGCTGCTGCTGCTGCTGCTGCTGCTGCTGCTGGGCGGCGGCGCGGAGCTCCGGGCTGCGGGGCCCTCCCCTGGCGCGGCGGCGGCTGAGGTAGCGGCGTCCTCGGGGGCCGCGGGCGCGGCGGTGGCGGGGCTGGACAGGGGCCCCGGGCCTTCCGCGGGGCCTCCCTCATGGTCGTCGTCGCGGGCGTCGTCCGGGCCCGGGGTCCCCGAGGGCGGCGGCTCCGTCTGCTCCGCCGGCCGCGGCGCCTCCTCCCGCTCGGCCTCTCCCTGAGACTTGGGCTCCTCGGTGTCGGCGCTGCCTGGGCCCTCGGTAGCCTCCACGCCGTCGCAGCTGTCACCCTCCGAGCTGGGCGCCGCCCGGCCGCTGCGGGCCGAGGGTGAGTCGCTGGCGCCCGCCTGGCCCTGGCTCCCGGCCTGAATTTCCTCAATGAACAGTTCTCTGCGGATCCGAGACCTACAAGACAACAAGCGGCGGGGACGTGAGGGGAGTGCTGCTGGGGACAGGGCCACCCTGGCCAGCCAGACCTCTCTCTCTGGGGCTCCTGCTCCATCCAGCCTGGAGGCCCCTCCATGCCCCTCCAGCGACCCTCGGGCCATGGGGCACCCCCTCTCCAGAGTCACCGCCCACCCCTCCGGGCCTGGCCAGGAGCCATGCCAGAGCTGGGACACCACTCCCTTCTTCTCCACTGCAACAAAGTGCCACAGGCACTTGTTTTAATTTTAATTTTTTGAGACAGAGTTTCGCTCTTGCCGCCCAGGTGGAGTGCAGTGGCTCAATCTTCAGTCACTGCAACCTCTGCCTCCTGGGTTCAAGCAATTCTCTTGCCTCAGCCTCCAGAGTACCTGGGATTACAGGCACCCGCCACCACGCCCAGCTAATTTTTGCATTTTTTGTAGAGATGGGGTTTTACCATGTTGGCCAGGCTGGTCTCAAACTCCTGACCTCAGGTGATCCATCTGTCTCGGCCTCCAAAAGTGCTGGGATTACAGGTGTGAACCACTGTGTCTGGCCACTTATTTTATTTTCCAAAAACCTTTTGGAAACAAGGCCTTGCTCTGTCACCAGACTGGAGTGCAGTGGTGCCATCACAGCTCACTGCAGCCTCCAACTACTGGGCTTGAGTGATCCTCCCATCTCAGCCTCCTGAGTAGCTAGGAGCGCAAGTGTGTCACTATGCTTATTAATTTTTTAATGTTTTTAAAGAGATGGAGTCTCTCCATGTTGCCCAGGGTGGTCTTGAGCTCCTGGGCTCAAGCAATCTTCCTGCCTGGGCCTCCCCAAGTGCTGGGATTACAGGCATGAGCCACCACTTCCGGCCAGGGTTCTTATCGAGTGACACGTTTCCTACATCCCATCCTGTCCCGCTCCAACTAGACTGAGAAAGACAAGGTCCCATTTATTCTTTGTACACCCAGGCCTTGCACTGGCGCCACTGGTGTGCAGTAATGAAGGCTGGGTGAGTTCATCAGTGAAACTGCCTGATAACCACTGCATCCATCAGGACTTCAGGGGAGAGGATCAATTAATGGACAGCCGCCAAAGTGACAGTTTTAATCTCTGAGCCACAGAAGGTCAGGTTGGTGACTTGTAGTCCAGGGTAGGGTGGAATTCCACCAAATTCTGTATTTTTCCTTTTTTTTTTTTTTTTCCTTTCCTTATTTTACTCAGAGGCAGTGTCTTGCTCTGTCACTCAGGCTGAAATACAGTGGTGTGATCATAGCTCCCTGCAGCCTCCGCCTCCCAGGCTCAGGTGATCCTCCTGCCTCAGCCTCCTGAGTAGCCAGGACCACAGGTGTATGTCACCATGCCTGGCTAAATTTTTAAAATATTGTAGAGACAGGATCTCATGATGTTGTTTAGGCTGGAGTACAGGGGCATGATCATAGTTTACTGCAAACTTGACCTCCTGGGCTGAAGTGATCCTCCTGCCCTGGCCTCCCAAAGTGTTGATATTACAGGTGTAAGCCACCAAGCCCGGCCAATAAGGCTTCCTGAGGCTGGGCGTGTTGGCTCACGCCTGCAATCCCAGCACTTTGGGAGGCTGAGGCGGGTAGATGGCTTGAGGCCCAGCGTTCGAAACCAGCCTGGCCAACACGGTGCAACCTTGTCTCTACTAAAAATACAAAAATTAGCCAGGCGTGGTGGCAGGCACCTGTAATCCCAGCAACTCAGGAGGCTAAGGCAGGAGAATCTCTTGAACCTGGGAGGCAGAGGTTACACTGAGCCAAGACTGTGCCACTGCATTCCAGCCTGGGCGACAGAGCAAGACCCTGTCTCAAGGGAAAAAAAGAAAAAGGTTTTCTGGGCTCCTACTCTGCACTGGGTCCTGTGCTGACTGTGGGGACTCCCCTGGGGAAGATCCTACTGTAGCTTAGCCCAGGGTATTGAACTCTGGCGGGGTGCAGGGGGTGTGAATCTGCTACGGAGTTATTTGGTTCCTGTGTGCAGTGAGCTCTGAACCTTGTCCTCAAAGATTTGTGAGCTCTGGTTCAGAAAGGAAGGGTTCTGAGAAGCCCTCCAGAAGTTCCATGGTGTATAAGTCTTTCCCCATTTCCTGGGGCTACCTTGGGAGCCTGGGAAACAGTGGCTTCTGTGAACAGGTTCCTGGGCGCTATGGCTTTCAAGCTCCTTAGCAGTGAGACTGCTAGTTGGGGTGAAACTCTCCACCCCACCCACTCTGACTGGGGAGGTGGGAGGCTATACGGGTAGTGAAGGGTTTGGTTCCAGCCAGACCCCAAGCCAGAATACAGGCTTTTTTGGAAGCAGGCACATCTGGGTTGGACATCTGGCTTTGGTGCTTACTAGCTGTGCAACTTGGAGAAGTTATTTAACTTCACAGCCATAGCATTCTGTGAGAAATAAGAAAACTTCAGTTTTTTTTTTGTTTTTTTGTTTTTTTGAGACGGAGTCTCACTCTGTCGCCCAGGCTGGAGTGCAGTGGTGTGATCTCAGCTCACTGCAACCTCTGCCTCTTGGGTTCAAATGATTCTCCTGCCTCAGCCTCCTGAATAGCTGGGACTACAGGTATGTGCCACGACGCCTGGCTAATTTTTTGTAACTTTTTGTATTTTTAGTAGAGACGGTGTTTCACCATGTTGGCCAGGCTGGTCTCGAACTCCTGACCTCAGGTGATCCAACACCCTCGGCTTCCCAAAGTGCTGGGATTACAGGCGTGATTAAATAAGGTATTAAATGTATGATGTACGACCCAAAGTAGACACTCAAAAAGGGGTCACCATCCAGCTGCTGTTTGTGTGCTGTGATAAGCCCTAAGGGTGGGGAGGGGACACTGTTAGGCGTGGGGCCTAGGTTTCCATGCTCATAAGCTTGGCCCCTACGTGCAGACTTTGCCTGTAAAATGGGGCCAGCAGCACTGCACTTGGGTGCTGATGGAGGGACTGATAAGATGATACATCTAGAAAACTGTCTGCTCAGGCCGGGTGCAGGGACCCACACCTGTAATCCCAGGGCTTTGGGAGGCTGAGATGGGAGATTGCTGGAGCTCAGGAGTTAGAGACCAGCCTGGGCAAAATAGCAAAACCCCATCTCTACAAAAAAATACAAAAAATTAGCTAGGTGTGGTGGCATGTACCTGAAGCCCCAGCTACTCCTGAGGCTCAAATGGAAGGACTGATTGAGCCTGTGAGTTCAAGGTTGTGGTAAGCTGAGATTTTGCCACTGCACGCTGGCCTGGGCGACACAGCGAGACCCTTTCTCAAAAAACCAAAACCAAAACCAAAACCACAATTAGAAAAGAAACAAACAAACAAACAACTTTTTGGCTCAGTGCCTGGCACATGCCTTGTGCTCCACAGATGTGAGGCATTATCCTTCTTAGCCTAGATTTGTCTCCATGTTTCTAGGGAATACTGTCTTCTGGCCTAGAAAGATGAGCTTCCAGGAGCAGTTGTGGTTTTTTAGGGAACTCACAGAAGACTCACGGAATGCCGTGGCTACAAGGGTTCGGAATCCGAGTTCCTACTGGGTGGACCTGTTCTTCCAGGGGAGAGCAGTGTCCTGTGGTGTGTTGTTCTGGCAATCTTGTCATCAATCCTGGGTAAATGGTCAGCCTGAGATATACTTTTTTTGCGGGGGGACAGGGTCTTGTTCTCTTGCCCAGGATGGAGTGCAGTGGCGTGATCATGGCTCACTGCAGCTTCAACCTCCTGGGTTCAGTGATTCTCCCACCTCAGCCTCCTGAGTAGCTGGGATCACAGGTGCGCATCACCACACTCAGCTGTTTTTCTATTTTTTGTAGAGATGTGGTCTCACTATGTTGCCCAGGCTGGTCTCAAACTCCTGGGCTCAAGCAATCCTCCCACCTTGGCCTCCCCAAGTGCTGGGATTACAGGCTGTGCCCGGCCTAGCCTGAGATACTTTTAATTGCCTTTAGCCAGAGATATTCCTAATCCCCTTAAAGTAAAAGAGTAAGAGGAAATAAAGCTTGGTTTTTTTTTGAGGGGGCAAAAATTGACACCAAGTGTTACTCCCTGAGGGTTCCAGTGGGGCAGGAGAAAGGAAAATCAATGTTTCCTGTTTAACCCCTGAGAAAAGAATGTAAAAAACTACATTCTTGGTTAGGGATATAACACATGCAGTGTTGGGAAGCTCTGTCGGGTATAACAGCAGATAGGTCTGTACAAAGCATTTAGTGAAAGAACGAAAGCCTTGGAGAAAAAACTCAGTCTGCATTTCTGCTCTGCCCTTGGCCTGATGGGTAGGTGGTCTTTTTTTTGGCGGGGGACGGAGTTTTGCTCTGTCGCCCAGGCTGAAGTGCAATGGCGCGATCTCAGCTCACTGCAACCTCTGCCTCCGGGGTTCAAGTGATTCCCCTGCCTCAGCCTCCCGAGGAGCTGGGATTACAGGTGTGAGCCACCACATCTGGCTAATTTTTATCTTTTTAGTAGAGACGGGGTTTCACCATGTTAGCCAGGATGGTCTCGATCTCCTGACCTCATGATCTGCCCGCGTCAGCCTCCCAAAGTGCTGGGATTACAGGTGTGAGCTACCATGCCCAGCCTAATTGTCTCTACAAAAAATTTAACAATGAGATAATGACAGAGTCTCATTATCTTGCTCAGCTGGTCTCGAACTCCTCTGCTCAAGAGATTCTCAGCCTCCCGAGTAGCTGGGATTACAGGCATGTGCCACCACACTGGGCTAATTTTGCATTTTTAGTAAAGGCAGAGTTTCACCATGTTGGCCAGGCTGGTCTCAAACTCCTGACTTTAGATGATCTGCCTGCCTTGGCCTCCCAAAGTGCTGGGATTAAAGGCGTGAACCACCGAGCCCGGCCCTGCTGGGTGATCTTAGACAGTCAATTTCATGCCAATTCTGAATGCTCACTTCTCCTTCATCTATTTTTTTATTATTATTTTTTCTGTAGTGACAGGCTTTCACTATGTTGCTGAGGCTGGTCTCGAACTCCTGGCCTCAAACCATCCTCCTGCCTCTGCCTCCCAATGGGGTTCTAGGCATGAGCCACTGTGCCTGGTCCCTCGTTTCTCCTTCCACCTGTTTTGTTGCTTATAAAATTCTTCTCTACTCCAATCCTCCTTTCAAGAGCCTGCTCATCTCATACCTCTTCCATGATATTCTTTCAGATCTCTGCAGCTCAAACTCATCTCTTGGATCCCATATTTGACTCAGCCCAGCCTGCTTTGTTGTGGAGTTATTTTTGAAAGGAAGCATTTGTTGAGTGTCTACTCTGGATTCAGACCTGGGATTCGTTTATTTTTTTGAGACAGAGTCTCACTGTGTCACCCAGACTGGAGTGCAGTGGTATGATCATGGCTCACTGCAACCTCCACCTCACAGGTTCAGGCGATTTTCCTGCCTCAGCCTCCTGAGCAGCTGGGATTACAGGCGTGCACCATCACACCCGGCTAATTTTTTGTATTTTTAGTAGAGACGGGGTTTCATCATGTTGGCCAGGCTGGTCTCGAACTCCTGGCCTCAAGTGATCCACCTGCCTCGGCCTCCCAAAGTTCTGGGATTACAGGCATAAGCTACCACACCCAGCCCACACCTGTGATTACTACATTTTATTTACTAAGTTTAGAGGTCCTACTGGTATTCTTCTTCTCTCCCCTTCTCTCTTTATCTTTGCCACAGGTGTACCATTGAATTTGTTAGTGCTAAAATGCACAAAAGAGGCATCGCCACCATGAATGCAGACTACAGGGCGATGGGCATGACTGTCAGAAGAGCAGCAAGACAAGCGGCAAACTGAGAAACCTGAGGGGGGTATGCTCTGGCCAGGGGGCAGTGACTGCTATGCAGCTGAAGCCTGTTGGGGGACTTGGGAAACAAACGTGGCCCCAGCAGGGCCAGGGAACATAGTTTTGGAGCTATTTTTTATAATTGGTAGCATCTATGCCCAGATAGTAACCTAGGGCTTTGCATGCATCTCTATTGTAGAAAGAGTTACCACACATGCCCTAAAATGGACGTGAATTGCAGGAGACTTCAAAATGCAGCATCTTTGTGGCTAGAAAGTAGAAACGGCGGCTGGGCGTGGCAGCTCACGTCTGTAATTCCAGAACTTTGGGAGGCCGAGGAGTCTGGCCAACATGGTGAAACCCAGTCTCTACTAAAAATACAAAAAATTAGCCAGGCTTGGTGGCAGGCGCCTATAATCCCAGCTACTCGGGAGGCTGAGGCAGGAGAATGGCTTGAACCTGGGAGGCAGAGGTTGCAGTGAGCTGAGATTTCGCCGCTGCACTCCAGCCTGGGTGACAGAGCAAGACTCTGTCTCAGAAAAAAAAAAAAAAGAAAGAAAGTGGAAATGGGATAGCATGGCACCTGGTGAAGAGAAGCTTCAGGAAACCCCTGTCCACGTTTCCGTTCATTTCCTTCATTTTGCTCCATTAATGCTGAAGTCTCCTTCCAAGTAGAGGGACCTCCACTGTTCTAACTGCTGGCCTCCCTCTGCCTCTGTTTTGATCTGATTGCTAAATTTGGAACGAAGAAACTGGCTGTGCAGCTCCTGGACTTACTTTCTTTTTTTGAGACAGGGTCTGGCTTTATCACCCAGGCTGGAGCGCAATGGTGTGATCTCGGCTCACTGCAACCTCTGCCTCCTGGGCTCACGCGATCCTCCTGCCTCAGCCTCCTGAGTAGGTGGGGCTATAGGTGCGTGTGACCATGCCTGGCTAATCCTGGATTTTGTCCTTGCGGGAGGTAGCTGGCACATGCGGAGGCCTGTGCGGGGCCAGGGCTGCTACTGTGGGGAAGTTTGCCTGGGTCTAGGGTCCACGTAGCAGGTGCGCTCAGCTCTCACAATGAGCAGCATCTTGTGACTTTGCCTTTATGGGCAATAAAGGTGTGATTTGGGCTCCAACCTAATATTTTAGTTTCCCAATTTGTTCAGAGCCTGGGTGGTTTACTGGGCCGCTTCAGGAACTCCAGTGGACCTTACAGGGGAGGGAGGGCCCTGTGAGAGACACAACTTCCTCTCTCGCCTGTGACCTTGTACTGCCTGTGACTGTGTCACATGCACAGCTGGGAGGGCCCCACTGCCATCAGCTACACCTACATATGGTCACCTTGGTTGAACCAGGCGCGCCTACCCCAGTGTTATCGGGCCCTAGGGACAATGGGAAGCAGCACCTGAGATGGTCATTGGCAAGGCACTACCTTAGGAATCTCCGTCAGGGCTGGAATTCTTGGTTTCTAGCAGTAGAGAGTATGGTTATAGCTATGATCAGCAACTCAGGATCCTTCAGTGGGTTTCCTCAATCTACTCCAAACCCTTCATCCCAGTGCACTTTGTTCTACCAAGAGAGCGCTGGGCCATGACCTCCTTAGCCCCTCTGAGTTCTGTATTTTTCATCTGTAGAATGAAGAGAACTGGCCAGGTGCAGTGGCTCATGCCTGTAATCCCAGCACTTTGGGAGGCTGAGGCAGGTGGATCACCTGAGGTCAGGAGTTCGAGACCAGCCTGGCCAACATGTTGAACTCCGTCTCTACTAAAAATACAAAAATTAGCTGGGTGTGGTGGTGCCCACCTGTAGTCTCAGCTACTCTGGAGGCTGAGGCAGGAGAATTGCTTGAACCTGGGAGAAAGAGGTTGCAGTGAGCCGAGATCATGCCATTGCACTCCAGCCTGGGCGACAGAGCAAGACTCCATATCAAAAAAAAAAAAAAAAAAAAAAAAAAAAAAAATAATAAATAAATAAAAGGAAGAGAATGTGGTATCTAATATACTGTGTGAGGATTAAGTGATATAACTTGGTGAAACACTTAGCTCAGAATCTGAGATCTAGAAGACGCTCAATCTGTCTTCATTAACTCATGAACTTTCCCAAAAGCAAAGGCCTTAAATGACTTCATTTATTAATTACAGAACTAATCAAACTAATTTGGAAGATAACACGGCAGAAGACCCCGAGAAAGCACTGCAAAATCACTAAGAAATAAAAGGTCAGGCCAGGTGCAGTGGCTCATGCCTATAATCGTAAGGCTTTGGGAGCCTGAGGTGGGACGACTGCTTGAGGCCAGGAGTTCGAGGCTGCAGTGAGCTATGATTGCACCACTGCACTCTAGCCTGGATGACAGAGCAAGCCCTTGCCTCTAAAAATAAATAAATATGAATATGAATATAAGTATAAATATATATAAACTAAACCACAAAAATTTCACTCCTTTTGAACCATGAATGCCTACACGCTCCCTTATTAAATGATGTAATTGAGAGGTGATTTTCTTTCTGAGTCATGGCAGATACCACCTGTCTCTAACTATGTGACAGTGATGGGAAGGGATGTGGCCTTACATCTCTGGGTTAAAACCTCCAAAAAAAACCTAAGGAACTGCCGGGTGTTGGTGGTTCATGCCTGTAATCCCAGCACTTTGTGGGGCCAAGGTGGGCAGATCACCTGAGGTCAGGATGTTTGAGACAAGCCTGACCAACATAGTGAAACCCTATCTCTACTAAAACTACAAAAATTAACTGGGTGTGGTGGCGGGCGCCTGTAATCCCAGCTACTTGGGAGGCTAAGGCAGGAGAATCGCTTAAACCCAGGAGACAGAGGTTGCAATGAGCTGAGATTGCACCATTGCACTCCAGCCTGGGCAACAAGATTGAAACTCCGTCTAAAAAAAAATAGAAAAAAACAAAAAACAAAAAAACCAAAAAACCCCACAAACCTAAGAGACCAAGGAACGGACCAATCACCAAGCTCCCAGCTCCCCGCCCCCCCCGGAGCCTCACCCCTGTGCACCATGGCGGCCTCGGGACACATCAGCCCCTTCCCCTGGGCCGACCGGGCGCTCCTCGGGAGCCAGCCGTACCTGTAGTTGTGGAACCAGTTGATGACGGTGCTGGTTTTCAGGTTGAGCTGGGTGGCGAGGTCTTCGATGGTTTTTGGTGACGGGTATGGCTTTTGCTGATACGCTCGTTTCAGCGCCTCCTTCTCCTCCGGAGCCAGCACCACCCGGGGTTTCTTCAGCTGGTGCTGGGGCTGGGGGCTGGCGCCCTGGCTGTACTCGGTGCCGACGGAGGGCGGTTCGCAAGGCTGGCTGTCACTGACTGAGCTGTGCCGCCGCTTCATGTAGGCTGCGGAGGAAGAGACGGCAGACTGAAGTCAGGCCCAGCTGGGATAGCAGCCCAAATCCCCGGTCCCCACTAGCGGGATGGCACAGTGCCAGCTTGCCCGACTTTGCACAGAGCATCTCAAAACACTAAGATGAGGCTGGGCGCGGTGGTTCATGCCTGTAATCCAAGCACTTTGGGGGGCTGAGGCGGGCAGATCACTTGAGGTCAGGAGTTCAAGACCAGCGTGGCCAACATGGTGAAACCCCCTCTCTACTAAAAGTACAAAAATTAGCTGGGCGTGGTGGTGGGCACCTGTAATCTCAGCTAATAGGGAGGCTGAGGCAGAATTGCATGAACCCGAGGTGAGGGTTGCAGTGAGTCAAGATGGTGCCACTGCAGTCCAGCCTGAGTAACAGAGCAAGATTCCGTCTCAAACAAAACAAAACAAAGAAACAACACTAAGATGAGAGCCATTCTGTTACCAGCATAGCTCACCAAGGACCTGCTCTGACGGAATGTGAGGTCCTCACCTGTCCCTGCACAACTTAACAGTTTAGTAGGGGAGGCAGAGAAGTATCCAGAGAGATGTTCCCATCACAGTGAAAAGTGGGGTGGGGGTAAGAAAGTGCAAGGGACCATGGGGATATTGAGAAGAGTTCCTCAGTCAGGCCTGGGGAGGGGGCAGGGGAAGTTGCCCAGAAGAGATGATGTTTAAACTGAATCTTGGAGGACATCGCCTGGTGTGGTGGCTCACACCTATAATCTCTGCAGTTTGGGTAGCTGAGGTGGGAAGATTGCTTTAGCCTAGGAGTTTGAGACCAGCCTGGAGAACATAGCAAGACCCTGTCTCAACAAAAAATTTAAAAATTAGCCAGGTGTGGTGGCGTGCACCTGTAGTCTCAGCTACTTGGGGTGGCTGAGACGGGAGGATTGCTTGAGCCCAGAACGTCGAGGTTGCAGCAGTGAGCTATGATTGCATCACTGCCCTTCAACTGGGCAACAGAGTGAGACTCTGTCTCTAAAAAATAAGATAAAATAAAATAAACAACTTAGGCAAGTGAATTCATTAACTAACTTGCCATTTTGTCATGAGAACTCAGAAGTAATTGTGAAGGTAAATCTTCCCCACAGAAAACCCAAACAGCGGGGCCGGGCACGGTGGCTCACACCTGTAATCCCAGCACTTTGGGAGGCCGAGGTGGGCGGATCACCTGAGATCAGGCGATTGAGACCATCCTGGCTAACATGGCAAAACGCTGTCTCTACTAAAAATACAAAAAATTAGTTGGGCGTACTGGCAGGTGCCTGTAGTACCAGCTACTTGGGAGGCTGAGGCAGGAGAATGGTGTGAACCTGGGAGGCAGAGCTTGCAGTGAGCCGAGATCATGCCACTGCACTCCAGCTTGGGCAACAGAGCAAGACTCCGTCTCAAAAAAACAAAAAACAAAACAAAACCCAAACAGCTGAGTCAAAGCGGCTGGATCCAGAGAAAGGAGTTGGATTGTCCAACGGTGGGGACTCCCTCCAGTTCCCTCCCAGGGGACAGACGACTGACCAGGGGCTGGCGGGGGGCTGGAGAAGGCCTCTCTAGGGAGCAGCTCTTGTGGCCGGCACCCCCAGGAGTGAAGAGAAGGCCACAGGACCACAAAGGCTTTGGAGACTGGGCTACCTTTGGAAGGGTCTGGGCCCCGCAGAAACAATAACTCATTTATAACACAAGAGGGCGCCCCGAGCCTGTGCAGAGGGAAAGACGGGAGGCCTGGGAAGCCCTGGAGATGTATTTGGGGGGACTCAGGTCCTTTCCTACGGGCCCAGGGTGAGCGGGGTTGTCAGGGCCTCCTCCCTCCTAAGGGCTGAGGGCTGCCTCCTGGTGAGTGCAGGAAGCTTCACGCTGCTCGGGTGAGGGGATAATGGGAAACTCTGCATAGATATACTGGGTTCATGACAGCATTCTACTTTTGTTTATGTTGGAAATTTCCCATAATAAGACGTTGAAAGGGCCGGGCGCAGTGGCTCATGCCTGTAATTCCAGCGCTTTGGGAGGCCGAGATGGGAGGATTGCTTGAGGCCAGGAGTTCAAGATCAGCCTGGGCAATATAGTAAGACTTTAAAAAACAAACAAACAAACAAAACGAAAAAGAAGTTGAAAACTTTTGTGGGGGCAATGTGGCACCAGGCCTTTGCAGCTTACAGCGCTGCCTGGGGCTGCCCAAGAGGCGTGGCCTACCTCAGACCTTTAGACTACACGCCCAAGGGCAGGCCAGAGCCCGCTAGAGGGGCCCTGAATGGGGCAGAGGGCACCACCTGGGCAGGTCATCAGTGGGCAGCAGCAGTGCCCTTGGGTCCCATGGGGGCAGCTTGCAGCACAGAGGCAGCGGATGTATATTTAACAGCACCTGCTTTGAAATCTGATAGCCCTGAGTATGGATTTCCACTCCCTACTGATAGGAGCTATTGAAATCTGCTAGGCTGCATGAAGCCCCGAGCTTCATATTTCCTGGATAAGGACATCTATGCAGAGTCGTGTGGATGGAGAGCAGTCTTAGCGCAGTGCCTGGCAAACAGGGCAGTTCTCAGAAAATAGAAGCCTCTGTTATTATGAAGGAACCCCCACAGGGTTTCTGGAGGAGGCACCAGAGACTCTCTCTCCTTCAGCAGCCCTTTCCCGGGTTGGGTGAGAATGGTGATGCTTGGCTGGAATTTCTGGGTGAATTAAGAATGGACAGGCCTGGGTTCCGTACCCGTCCCTGGCTCAGATGCTCTGTGTGGTGGAGGGGTGGGCTGGGGCAGAGCCACTCAGGGGCCTGGGATGCCCATTCGCCCATTCTTTTTTTTTGAGATGGGGTCTTGCTGTGCCACCTGGGCTGGAATGCAGTGGTGTCATCTCTGCTCACTGCAATCTCCTCCTCCCGGGTTCAAGAGATTCTCCTGCCTCAGCCTCCCAAGTAGCTGGGGTTATGGGCATGTGCCACCATGCCTGGCTAAGTTTTGTATTTTTCAGTAGAGATGGGGTTTCACTATGTTGCCCAGGCTGGTCTCGAACTCCGGACCTCAAGTGATCCACCTGCCTTGGACTCCCAAAGTGTTGGAATCACAGGCGTGAGCCACTGCGCCCGGCCCCTGGGATGCCCACTCTTAGCTAAGGTCCTCTGCATTAGCTGATCAGGGAGGCTGCTGCTTCTTATGGTCAGACCAGCAGCAGCTAGTTCCCAGTCTCTGCCTCTAAGGGATGCAGTTCAGCCACCCAGTGAGCTCCCAGCACCATGGGTGACCTGAGGACTGAGGGTGCTCGAGGGGTGGACTCACTGGCGAGGACCAGCACTTAGAAACTGCAAACCACGAGGCACAGCACACCTGGCTTTAGGCATTTTTCCTATGCTGTAGCCTACAGGCTGCAAGAAGAATGAATCCACATTCAAGATGATATGTGGGTGGACGTGGGGTTATTCCTCTCGGGAGGCCAAATCCCCAGAGGCTGGAAAATAACAGCAAGAGAGAGATCTGTTGTGGCAGGAGTTTGCTCTGTCACTTTCTAGGCCGGGTGACCTTGGTGGAGGCACCGAACCTCTCTGAACCTCTGTTTCCTGATCTACAAAATGCAGTTGTTTTTTTGTTTTTTTCCCGAGATAGGGTCATGGTCTGTTACCTAGGCTGGAGTGTGGTGGCTTGATCTCTGTTCACTGCCTGTAGAGTTCAAGCAATGCTTGTGCCTCAGCCTCCCAAGTAGCTGGGATTACAGAGGCACGCACCCCATGCTTGGCTATTTTTTTTTTTTTTTTCAGTAGAGACGGGGTTTTGCCATGTTGGCCAGGCTGGTCTTGAACTCCTGACCTCAAGTGATCCACCTGCCTCAGCCTGCCAGTGCTGAGATTACAGGTGTGAGCCGCCGTGCCCGGCCTACAAAATGCATTTCTTAATTCTCTCTGATAACAAAGGAAAGCCTCTAGCCACCTGGTGCATACACAGTAAATGCTGTCATAGCCCCATCAGCCACCCACATGACACAAAAACCAAATGCAGCACCCCCAGCGCTGTTCTGCTCTCCTTGGTTAAAAGTGCTCCCAATGCTAAAAAAATCTTTAGATTCAGGCTGCTGGGGAGAAAAAGTTACAGATCTTCCTGGCCCTCTTAGGTACTCATTAGCTGATGACCATCCAAAAATATTTTTGCCCCGTCCTCCAGTCCCTTGGTCATGGGTCAATGTCCCTTATTAGCTGCGTGGGAAAGATTTGAAAGAAACAGCCTGTCTATGAATGAGGACATAGCCAGCCTGAGCAGGGCAGGGAGACTTACCTTTCTTCTCCATCCGTTTCATGTCCATCAGCTTCTCCACATTGTTGGGGTCGTTCAGCCACAGCTGCATCCGGACGAAGGGCTCTCGTCCTTTCAGACTGAGCTTATGCCAGGGTTTGGGGCGGGCAAGGAGGTCGGAGACAGAGCCTTGGGTGAGCCCTAAGATGGTCTCCCCAAATAAGCGCTGGCCTAGAGGGAAAACAGAAGCGAGACAGGTATTGTCACTGAAAGCCAGGGATCTGAAGGGACAAGTATGTGTCAAGGTTAAAATCAGACACAGGAGTTTAAAGGCCCAGGGTTGGGCTGGCGACGTCCTAGCTTACAGCAAACACATGGTAGAAATATATCTTCAACCAGACTTTTAATACTCACCACTGGCGAGGGAGTTGGCATTGCTCTTGCATTCTCCACACACACAACCAATGACGTTTCTCTTTATTATTATTATTTTTTTGAGATGGAGTCTTGCTCTGTCACCCAGGCTGGAGTGCAGTGGCATACTCTCAGCTCACTGCAACCTCTGCCCCACCGGGTTCAAGCGGTTCTTCTGTCTCAGCCTCCCGAGTACCTGGGACTACAGGTGTGCGCCACCATGCCTGGCTAAGTTTCGTATTTTTAGTAGAGACGGGGTTTTGCCATGTTGGCCAGGTTGGTCTTGAACTCCTGACCTCAGGTGATCCACCCCCCCTCAGCCTCCCAAAGTGCTGGGATTATAGGCATGACTCACTGCATCTGGCCAATGACGTTTCTCTTAAGCCTTTAGCCTGGTGCGGTGGCCAGAAGGGCCCTTTGGGAGGCTGAGGCGGGAAGATCATTTGAGCGCAGGGGTTTGAGACCAGCCTGGGCAACATGGTGAGACTCAGTCTCTACAAAAATACACACACACAAAATTAGCTAGGCATGGTGGCATGTACCTATAGTTCCAGTTACTTGGGAGGCTGAGATAGGAAGACTGCTTGAGCCCAGGAGGTTGAGGCTGCAGTGAGCTATGACTGCACCACTGCACTTCAGCCTGGGAAACAGAGAGAGATCGTGTCTCAAAAAAAGAAAAAAAAAAGCCTTCAGGCTTTGTATGTGCTGAGGTCACGCTAACACCTGTGGTGTTTCTCAGAGGCAGTGAAATCTCTAAGCCAGAGTTCGGGAGGCCAAACAGCAAACAGGAGACCTCTCTCGTACAACCTCAAATCAGAGGGCAGTCTGCGTCTCCTTCCACAATTAGCAAGGTTATCAGGTCTCGCTGAGAAAACGGGGCACGCAACCCGCAATCACAGCAGGACAGAGGAGAGAGAGAGCTGTCCAGCTCTGCTTTTCTGAGAGGCCGGCCAATTCCAATTCCAAAGTCTGCTTTTGCAGTCTAGGCTGCCTTTGCTAAATAAAGTAGCTGGAAGTGGATCAAAACCCCTTCTCCAATACCTTTTCTTCTCCCAGGCAGGGGTAGGCAGCCCGCTTCACAGGCTGATCAGAGGGCATTTCGCTATGGAGGGCACAGCCGCATTGAGTTGGCAATGCTTGTCAGGAGCTTAGAAAGAAAGGCTCACTTCTCTGAGGGCCATTCCGCTGCCGGTTTAGAGGGCCACCGCTTGTAAAGATACAAATTAGGATCAGTGATAACCTGGATGGCCTGACGGGAGTACTTGAATGAACAGGACTTATTAGGTGGAAGTGGAGACTGGGATCAGAGGGGCCAGTGTTTGACCCCATAAAACGTACAGAACAGAAGGCACCTCTCCTTGTCAGGGGCAAGGAGACGACAGAGGGCTGGCTTGTTCTCTCTGTGGCTCACATCCTCTCTGTGAAACAGAAACACTACACGCTGGCTTCTAAGAAGGGGGCCTCCAAGTAAAAGTTTACTGCCTGGAAAGCTCTGAAGCTGAGACATTAATTTCTTATCAGTCTTTTTTTTCCCCCCTAAAGAAACAGGGTCTTGCTATATTGCCCAGGTTGGACTCGAACTCCTGGGCTCAAGCAATTGTTCTACCTCAGCATCCTGAGTAGCTGGGATTACAGGTGCACACCACCATGCCTGGCTTGGTCATTTTAAACCTAAAGATAAAGGTACTGATTTTGTAAACCTGTGGTTTCTCTGTCTTTCAAACTCTTTGGCCTATAAATGTCCCAAGTCCTTATGATTTTTTTTTTGTAGTTGTTATAAGAAAATTTTGGCCAGGCACGGTGGCTCATGCCTGTAATCCCAGCATTTTGGGAGGCCGAGGCGGGTGGATCACAAGGTCAGGAGATCAAGACCATCCTGGCTAACACGGTGAAACCCCATCTCTACTAAAAGTACAAAAAATTAGCCGGGCGTGGTGGTGGGTGCCTGTCGTCCCAGCTACTAGGGAGGCTGAGGCAGGAGAATGGTGTGAACCCGGGAGGCGGAGCTTTCAGTGAGCTGAGATCGCGCCACTGCACTCCAGCCTGGGCGACAGAGCAAGACTCCGTCTCAAAAAAAGAAAATTTTACTTAATGCTAACATGGTAAAAGAATCTATTTTCATTCCAAGGAGCTTGCTATGTTTGGGAAAGCAATATATATGAATAGCTAGTTGCTCCTTGCTTAGGCCTCCCAGTTGAACGGGGGAAAAAAAATCAGATGATTATTCCTGGAAAATTATCTGTATGACTCCTGGATGTTTCCTAGCCATGACTTTTAACCGTTTTTGGGCTACAGACCCATTTGAGAGCCTGAAGAAAGCTACAAACCTTCACCCAGTAAAACCAGCATTAAGGAAAACTCCAGCAATGATGGTGGCATGGAAGATAAGGCCAAGTGTGAGATTTCAGTGTTTGCAATCTTGTAACTGCAATCTTGCAACTCACAAGTGTTTAAACTGAGACTTTTCCCTGTAATCTCAGCACTTTGGGAGACTGAGGTGGGCAGATCACTTGAGCCTAGGAGTTTGGGACCAGCCTGGATAATATGGTAAAACCCCATCTCTATTTAAAAAAAAAAAAAAAATTAGCTGGGCTTGGGGCGTGTGCCTGTAGTCCCAGCTACTCAGTAGGCTGAGGTGGGAGGATTGCTTGAGCCCAGGATTTCAAGGCTGCTGTGAGCTATAATCGTGCCACTGCACTCCGGCCTGGGCTACAGAGCTAGACCCTATCTGATTTTCAACATTTACACGAAAGGCCACTTCCTATAAGGAGGTGGGCGAGAGTGATGCAACTGGTCTGCTTCCTTGGATGTGTGACAAGCTATGAAGTGGGAGATGACTCAAGTCTAGGAATCGCTGCATGATTCAATAACTGATGAACATATGGGAATTAGCCATTTTTTCAAATCAATAGCTACATTTTTATTTTTATGAATTGACTTAATTATACAAGGTTTCATTGATATGACTTTTTCTCTCATTCTATTTTGTCTGCTGCATTGTACAGACAGGGGGATGGGAGGCTTCCACTGGACAAGCTGGCCTAACCCCCAGGCTGTCAGATCACTGAGCAAACTTTAGTGGAACTCAGCTACTCTGTTCTTTTTTTTAAATTTTTTTTTTTTTTGAGATAGTGTCTTGCTTTGTTGCCCAGGCTGGAGTGCAGTGGTGCCATCATGGCTCACTGCTGCCTCAACCTCCTGGGCTCAAGTGATCCTCCCACCTCAGCCTCCCAAGCAGTTGGAATTACAGTAGGCACTACCATGCCCGGATGATAATTTAAAAAAATTTTTTTCTTGTAGAAACAGGGTCTCACTGTGTTGCCCAGGCTGGTCTCGAACTCCTGGCCTCAGGTGATCCACCGCCTCAGCGTGATCCACCACCTCAGCCTTCCAAAGTGCTAGAGTTACAGGCCACCTGTCATTCTCAAGTGAGCCCCCGTGCTTGGCCTCCCTTCTCTTCTCACCCCATGGAAGAAACAAAGGACACACAAGGCCTTTCCATGAACAGCAGACAAACTGCAACCACTCGGTAGGGCTGTGCTTGTATGCATTGCAGAGAACACCGCCCCTTTAACTGACTTTCACCCTTGGGAAACAAGAAGGATAGAAGGTGCGTTTCTAATCTCCGCGTGCCTACACCGCTCTGTCTGGTTAACAGCACACTGGAGGAGCACGGTGGTTTAAAATGACAAAATAGGCTTGGCTGGCATGGTGGCTCATGCCTGTAATCCCAGCACTTTCAGAGGCCAAGGCAGGTGGATCATCTGTGGCCAGTTCGAGACCAGCCTTGGCAGCATGGCAAAACTCTATCTCTACTGAAAATACAAAAATGAGCTGGGTGTGGTGGCGGGTACCTGTAATCCCAGCTACTTGGGAGGCTGAGGCAGGAGAATCACCTGAACCCAGGAGGCAGAGATTGTAGTGAGCCGCCATTGTGCCACTGCACTCCAGCCTGAGTGAGACAGTGACACTCTCTTAAAAAAAAAAAAAAAAAAGGCCAGACACGGTGGTTTACACCTGTAATCCCAGCATTTTGGGAGGCTGGGGCGGGTGGATCACTTGAGGTCAGGAGTTCGAGACCATCCTGGCCAACATGGTGAAACCCTGTCTCCACTAAAAACACAAAAATTAGCTGGGCGTGGTGGCGGATGCCTGTAATCCCAGCTACTAGTGAGAGGCTGAGGCAGGAGAATCACGTGAACCCAGGGTTCATTGAGCTGAGAGGTTGTAGTGAGCTGAGGTCGTACCACTGCACTCCACCCTGGGTGACAGAATGAGGCTCTGTCTCAAAAAAAAAAAATAATAAAAATGACAAAACACCATAACATTCTTACAGCCACAGCAGCTGATGAGCAGTGGTCGAGCACCTGAGGGGCTGGAGCATGTGCCAGGCTGAGGCTGGGTCTGAGGCATGGTGGGACGCCAGGGTGACCGAGTGAGTTCCCCATGGGCTGCCAGCCCCAGCTATGGGCTGTCAAATGGAGATGGCTTCGCAAGGCAGCAGGAACAGCAATGATAAAATAACAATGACTATTATTACCAGTCAGGCCTGGTGCTAGAAATTACTGCTACTCACAGCCCCCAGGCAGGCGTGGTTATTCCAGTTTTGTGGAGGGGCATCTGAGAAGGCAGGCAGCCTGGCCAGCATCACAGACTCAGTGAGCAGAGTGAGAACCGGGGTCCGTCAGACCTTCCATTAAGCCATCCTGACGCTGCCAGGTGGGCACTGCTCAGCTCTGGAGCCCCCCGAGGATGCCAGGCTCTATTGGGTGTCTATCTCTTTCTTTTTTTGGGACAGAGTCTCACTGTGCTGTCCAGGCTGAAGTACGCTGGCATGATCATAGCTCACTGTAGCCTAAAACTACAGGGTTTCAAGCAATTCTCCTGCCTCAGCCTCCCGAGCAGCTGAACTACAGGTGTGCACCACCACACCCAGCTAGTTTTTGTATTTTTTGTAGAGCTAGGGTTTCGTCATGCTGCCCAGGTTGGTCTCGAACTCCTGGCTCAACTCAAGCAATCCTCCTGCTGTGGTCTCCCAACGTGAGGCAACGCACAGGCATGAGCCACTGTGCCTGGCCTAATTTTTAAACCTGTTATAGAGAAGGGGTCTTGCTATGTTGCCCACGCTGGTCTCGAACTCTTGAGCTCAAGTGATCCTACCATCTTAGGCTCCTGAGTAGCTGGGACTACAGGTGCACATCAACACGTCCAGCTAATTTTAAAATTTTTTGGAGAGATGGGGTCTTGCTATGTGGCCCAGGCTGGTCTCAGACTGTGGCGTCAAGCAATCTGGACTTACTCAGACTGTCTCTATTGAGATATATCCAAGCCAGGTACGATGGCTCATGCCTGTGATCCCAAGAGTTTTGGAGGCTGAGATGGGCAGATTGCTTGAGGCCAGGAGTTCGAGACCAGCCTGGCCAACATGGTGAAACCCCATCTCAACTGAAAATACAAAAATTAGCTGGGAATGGTGGTGGGCACCTGCAATCCTAGCTACTCAGGAGGCTGGGGCATGAGAATCACTTGAACCGGGGAGGCAGAGGTTGCAGTGAGCTGAGATTGCGCCACTGTACTCCAGCCTGGGTGACAGAACAAGATTCTGTCTCAAAAAAAAAAAAAAAAAAAAAAAGAAACAAAGAAAAAGACAAGACAAGACGGAAAAAAAAAAGAGACAGTCTGCGTGGATCCTCCTGAGTCCACTCTGACCCCATGCTCATCTTCTAACTGGTCCCCGTCGGGGAGCAGGGTCGGGAGGAGGTAGGGACTGACCTGCAGAACGCACGCTCCTTACTGTTTACAACTATAGGACGTTTCATGTTCTCAGAGGGCGCCTACACAAGTTGAGACTTTATGGTTGGCTTGGCCTAGTGCCCGCCCTTCATCTGCTCCACCTGCAAACTCCCTGCCACCTCCTGACTCAGCAGCCGAGAGGAGAACCTACCGAGGTTGTTGTCCGTCAGCACCTCCTTCACCCTCTTGGTAATGCCGTAGGTGTCCAGCTCCGGGGACATGGCTACTAATTCTTGGATGCTGAGGGCCGAGTGTCCGGAGAGAGGCAGCGGGGTTGCGGGCTGGGAGTCGGATGCTGGCGGGTCACTGGGCTCTGGTGGTTTGCCGTCCTTGCTTGCCTCGATGGGGGGACAGGGCTGCTGGACCAGCTCGGTCAGGCTCTTCACCGACTCGCTGGAACTCATTGGGGACTCAGGGGCAGGGCTGCAGCTGGCGGAGGTCTTTGGAGTGCTTTCTGTAATTAAAGCACACGAGAAACCGTGCCTGAAAATAGCTGTCTTTCACCACGACCATCTATCTATGTTCTGCATCTAGGAAATACTAATTAAACGCTCTGAGAAGAAGCAGACGGTAGGGTTTTCTGTGGGTCTCAGTGAACTGTTTCATATTTTTTTGACTGAAGAGTAACCACTAATTTTCCATATTAAAAAACAAAAATACCACCACTGGAAGAAAAACTAGGGGTTCAAAAGAAAGGCTTTGGAAGGCTTAACATGAGGGCATTCTGCTAAAAAACTCCTATTAATCGTGTTATCGCTGTCATGATTTTTTCTAATGAAACCCCATAATTTGGTAATTCAGAAGCACTTTGGCTAGATTATAACTTGTGTAGTTATGTTGTCCATATTTTCCAGAACAAAAAGCACAGACAGATTGCTTTAAATAAGGGCTGCCCATAATACGTTGTCACCACAGTTATGAAGACCCTTAAGATGAAACGTGGCTGGGCGGATGGATCATCTAAGGTCAGGAGTTCGGGACCAGCCTGGCCAACAGGGTGAAACCCCATCTCTACTAAAGACACAAAAATCGGCCTGGCAAAGTGGCTCATGCCTGTAATCCCACCTACTTAGGAGGCTGAGGCAGGAGAATCACTTGCACCTGGGAGGTGGAGACTGCAGTGAGCCAAGATTGTGCCACTGCACTCCAGACTGGGTGACAGAGTGAGAGTGAGACTCCATCTCAAAAAAGAAAAAAAAAACAAAGAGGAAACGTAAGGCCATAGCCTCTGGTCCCCCAGCACTGGGTCTCGGGACCTAGGGTATTTATTTTTATTTTTATTTTTTTAGAGATGGAGTCTTGCTCTGTGGCCCAGGCTGGAGTACAGTGGTGCAATCAGGCTCACTGCAGCCTTGACCTCCTGGGCTCAGGAGATCCTCCCGCCTTGGCCTCCTGAGGAGCTGGGACCACAGGTGTATGCCACCATGCCCCGCTGGTTTTTTATTGTGAAGAGCAGAGAACTCCACAGCACCCAACTCTAGGGGAAGATGGAGAGAGGCAAGGAGAGGAGGAGCATCCTCTCTGTTTCCCCAGCCCTTCCATTTTAGAATTCTACTTCCAGTCCCGGGACTTGCTGGTTCTGCCTGCTTCTGAAAACCAGGCTCTTTGCTGGTATAAGCCATGCTGTAACCAACAGCAGAAGTGACTGGGCTGGTGTGGACGAGCCAGTGTCTACACTCTCCTCTGCCCTGCTGGGGTCGCTGTGGGTGCCCAGTGGGAAATGCCAGCTGGGCTCTGTTGGTGGGTGATCCCTTTGGCCTCTGATAACATCCCATAAAACCTGATAAAAGAGGCTGGATTCCAGTTCCGGGATGTCTGAGATAAAGACTTTGGCCATTTCCTAATTTCTGCAGATAGAAACTGTCCAGGAGGAAGATGTGGCTTCGTGCTGAGGTCCTGCCTGCAAGGCAGAATCTGCCTCTGGCCCAGCTCAGTGTCTTGGCACACTCTCTCCCTCCATGCCCACTGAGGGTGACAGAGTAAGACCCCACAGTGCCAGATAAGAGGGCCCAGGCCATGCTGTCTGCTCCCAGGGTCTTGTAAAAAAATTTTTGTGGAGATGGGGTCTTGCTAGGTTGCCATGGTTGATTCAAAATTCTGTGCTCAAGCAATCCTCCTACCTCAGCCTCGCAAGTAGCTGGAACTGCAGACATGTACCACTGCACCTGTCTAATTTTTAAATTTTTTTCTTTTGTAGAGATGAGGTATTGCTATGTTGCCCGGGCTGAACTCCTGGCCTCAAGTGATCCTCCCTTCTTGGTCTCCCAAAGTGCTGGGTTTACAGGCATAAGCCACTACGCCTGGCCAAGGGTCTTACTCTTGCTGCTTCTCCCTCGAGCCCTAGCAGGTCACTCAGTCAACATCAGCACCATAGTAGATAACCCAAAATACTTGTTACCTGGCTGAAGGGAAAATGTAGCATAGAGCAGCAACTTAACTTCAATTTACCATTTATCTCAAGAGTCCTTTACTGGACATACTGTATCCAGGATCCACTAAACCTGCCATAAATACATTCCAAATACAAGGAATATTTTGTATTCATACCTAGAAAGAGCAAAGCCCCAAATAAAACAATCGCAACTTAAACCATCAACCCCGTTTATTGTCCTGAATTGGCACAAACTTCCGCCATCGCATAAGGCTGTGTCCTTGACCTGGGAAATCAGGTTACAAAGAGAAAAACACACGCCAGACCGGTTTTTGAAAGATGTGGAAGAGACAAGCGTAAGAGGCAGAAATGGTCCGTATAAATCTTTAGGGCAATGTGAATCTTACAAATCAGATTTCTTCTCTCCGCTCACCCCCCGGGTCACCAGAGAACGGGATATAAAACCCCGCAAATGTTATTTTTGTGTCTGAAGCTGGGAGAGGAATCGTACTGTAAGGATGGCGTGATTCACTCATGCAAGGGGCCGGCCTGGCAGATCATCCATCTTGCTCACCGGATACTGTCAAGGATGGCATGAATTCCCCAAATGATAAACAGATTTCTTCTCAGGTTTTGTGTCCTTTAACCCACAACAAGGTCAACATCATGGCTGCCTGGCTAATAAACCGAGTGTGGTGCCGGCTGCCGGGGCACCTCCCCGTTTTGTTCTGGGTGCTGGCGGAGGCAGAGCTCACCGCGAAACTCAGAGGCTGTGTAGTTCTTTCTTCCAGGCGCGCCTTGCAAGGCGGTGGCGTGGATTTCTGCCATCATGAACCCCCGGGAGGACTAAACAGGGGTGCTCACTACTGTTACAGGTGTCCCTCTGTGCTCTAGGCTGTGACTACAGACAAAGGCAGGCTTCCTGAGATCAAATCCCTGTCTGAGTCCTGAGAGATCCAGCGTGTGAAAGTGACAGGTGGCGGCTGGTTGCCGGAGGTGGCTTGTATTTGTCTCTCCACTCTCAGTCTGAGTCTAAAATGCAGAAGATCTTTGGGAGGGTGAGGCGGGCAGATCACTTGGAAGCCAGGAGTTTGAGACCAGCCTGGCCAACATGGTGAAACCTCCTCTCTACTAAAAATATAAAAACTAGCCAGGCGTGGTGGCGGGTGCCTGTAATCCCAGCTACTGGGGAGGCAGAGGCAGGAGAATCGCTTGAATAGGGAGGCGGAGGTTGTAATGAGCTGAGATCGTGCCATGACATTCCAGCCTTGGGGATAAAGCGAGACTCTGTCTCTAAATAAATAAATAAATAAAATGTAGAAGACAGCTGCAAGCTGCACACTCTTCCTGGGAGATAGTTTACTCACCAACAGACATCTGCATGCACAGATGTGGCTGCGGTCTCAGGTCAAGGAAACAGGATTGAGCCCACGTTCGTGGCGCAGGCATGGAGAGATGCCACAGCAAACAGATGCGCTGGAGACACCATGAATCCATGCGCTCAGAACATCATGTTGGGAAGAAAGTCAGTCTTTTCTTTTTCTTTTTTGAGACAGAGTCTCGCTCTCTTGCCCAGGCTGGAGTGCAGTGGCACGATTTCACTGCAACTTCCTCCTCCCGGGTTTAAACAACTCTCCTGCCTCAGCCTCCCAAGTAGCTGGGATTACAGGTGTGCGCCACCACGCCCAGCTAATTTTTGTATTTTTAGTAGAGACAGGGTTTCACCATGTTGGCCAGGCTGGTCTTGAACTCCTGACCTTAGATGATCCTCCTACCTCGGCCTCCCAAAGTGCTGGGATTACAGGTGTGAGCCATCGTGCCCAGCCCTTTTTTTCTTTTTTTAATTATTATTTTCAATTGCATGGAACGGAGCCAAAAAGCCTTGCTGTTTCAGAGTATCGTTTTAATCACAGAGCTCCACTTGCTAATGTTTGGAAAGGAGAAGTAATATTTCTTTATATTGACTGTATTTTTGTTCTGTTAGGACAGACAGTGAATCCTACAGGAAGCCAACTCTCCCCACTGCACAGAGGGTCCCCTCACCCTGGCCACCCTGACAGGGTGAGCCACTGCACCCGGTCAAATGTATTTCTATAAAGACCTACAGTCAACATAAATCTTATGACCGAGTGCTATTTCTCCCACAATGCCTGGCATATGACAGGGATGCTGGTGACAGATTCAAAAGGCCACATCCTATATGATGCATTTATCTTTTTTAAAACATTAAACTTTTCTTAAACTTTAAAAAATAGAGACAGGTTGGTCCTAGAACTCCTGGCCTCAAGTGATTGGATCTTCTTACCCTGGCCTCCCCAAGTGCTGGGATTATAGGCGTGAGCCACTGTGCCCACCCACTTCCTACATTTTACACAGGTAAGATATGGTGCCCTGGCCAGGCGTAGTGGCTCATGCCTGTTATCCCAGCACATTGGGAGGCTGAGGCGGGCGGATCACTTGAAGTCAGGAGTTTAAGACCAGCCTGGCCAACATGGTGAAACCCCATCTCTACTAAAAATACAAAAATTAGCCAGGCGTGGTAGCACACACCTGTAATCCCAGTTACTTGGGAAGCTGAGACAGGGGAATTGCTTGAACCCGGGAGGTGGAGGTTGCAGTGAGCTGAGATCGTGTCATTGCACTCCAGCCTGGGCAACAGAGACTCTGTCTCAAAAAAAAAAAAAAAAAAAAAAAGATATGGTGCCCCGAGACACACAGCCAGGAGCTAGGCGGATGGGCCATATTCTTTTTTTTTTTTTTTTTTGAGACGGAGTCTCGCTCTGTCACCCAGGCTGGAGTGCAGTGGCCGGATCTCAGCTCACTGCAAGCTCCACCTCCCAGGTTTACGCCTTTCTCCTGCCTCAGCTTCCCGAGTAGCTGGGACTACAGGTGCCCGCCACCTCACTCGGCTAGTTTTTTGTATTTTTTAGTAGAGACGGGGTTTCACCGTGTTAGCCAGGATGGTCTCGATCTCCTGACCTTGTGATCTGCCCGTCTCGGCCTCCCAAAGTGCTGGGATTACAGGCTTGAGCCACCGCGCCCGGCCTGGATGGGCCATATTCTAAACAGCCCTGTACAACTGGTGGTGCCTGCCCCCTGCACCCGAGTGTGCCTTAGTGACAGAGTGACTGTGCCTGCCTTCCCACGCAGTTTTTCTACAACCCACACATCGACATGTGTGAATCTCGAAGACTTAACGATGAGTCACAAAAAGCTGATCCACTCACAGGATTGTGGAAGGGAACCAAAACACATTTCATACCAGGCGTGAATGGAGCAGCAGCTGAGGGCGTCTGCATGTGGCTTCATTCAATTTTCCCAACGGCCCTGGGGTGGAAATTTACACCCTACATCCTAGGTGAGAAAGCAGAGGCTCAGATGGGCAACGTGACTTGGTTAAAGTCACACAGATGGTGCAAGGATCGGAACCAGATCAGGAGTGGAAAACCTCGATGTTCCTACCCATCCTGCTATCTGCCAATACCACGTGATTCTGAATCGCAGCCTACCGTCGTTCCTGCGTCATTTCACTCTCATTTTATTTATTTATTTATTTTTTGAGACAGGGTCTTGCTGTGTTGTCCCAGCTGGAATGCAGTGGTGTGATCATGGTTCACTGTAGCCTCGACCTCCTGGGCTTCAGAGACCCTCCTGCCTTAGCCTCCTTGCCAATGTATGACCGAAAGTAGCTGAGACAGGTGTGTGCCCCCACGCCCGGCTAATTTTTGTGTTTTTTGTAGAGAGATGGGGTCTTGCTATGTTGCCCAGACTGGTCTCGAACTCCTGGGCTCCAGCGAACCACCCACCTCTGCCTCCCAAAGTGCTGGGATTACAGGCATGAGCCACCGCACCCAGCCTACTCACACATTTGTAAAGTACCTACTCTGTGTCTTGGGGATAAGGGAGAAATCAGACAAAAACCTCGCTTCCAAGGACTCTGCAGCCTGCAGGGCCAGGACAGTTGAAAATGGGTAATTTGCATATTTAAAAAGCCCTACTGCATAGTCCCATCCATCCAGTTTTGACAGCAATAGTAAGGTGTTACATTTAAAAAGTGATCTATGTGAATTAATTTTTTTTTTTTTTTAAACAAGGCACTGAATCTGGCATAAGAGGAATTTGGTTAGGAAGCTACAGAAAGCAGAGATAGTGACTCAAGGCCCTCTGAGATACACAAGGCATTCAGGAACTATAAAAGGATTATGAAAAATATTATATTCCAAAAACAGCAGGCAAACAACATCTGCCTTAAGTTTTCAATGGGAGCCAATTGAAAACGCGCACCCGTCGTAATTCTCGGAGATACATCTCTCTGCAGTTCCTCCGATCCACTCTTGAAATTTCCATACCCGGCCCTCTATCCGCAGTAATAATAACCCAAATTCCATTTAGTGTTCATTTGAGCAGTCAGGATAAAGTCGTTTCTTATTATCTCCCCACTGTGTAAAAAACAGCTTGAAGGTGGGAAGTCAGCAAGCATTTTCACCAAAAAGTAATTATTGTAAGTGACATTTTTACTGCTGGCATGCCATAAGGCGAACTGTGCATTCGGAAGGACAAGTTGCTGAAACAAAATGACAGGGTACTCCGTGACATTCTGACAAGAACCCAAACATTATTTAACTGGCGGCTGGTCTGATGCGCCACTTTTCATTCTGTCCATGGTTTCGGCTTTGAGCCCATGCCAAGCCAGGAAATTCCAATGACTATACAGACAGACACGTACGGAAGGGTGGGAGAAAGGAGGGAGGAGGTTAGGGGAGAGGGGAGGGTGGTCGTGGCCTGGCACATGTAAGTGTGAATGAGTAGGGGAGCTGGGCACGGTGGTCCACACCTATAATCCAACATTTGGGAGGCCAAGGTGGGCGGATCGCTTGAGGTCAGGAGTTCGAGACCAGCCCGGCTAACATGCAAAACCCTGTCTCTACTAAAAATACAAAAATACACATGCCAGGTGTGGTGGTGCATGTCTGTAGTCCCAGCTACTGCGTCTCAAAAAAGTAAATAAAATAAAAAATAAAAAAACACAAACAAAAAATATAAAGGGAGCCCGGGAGGAGAGGAAAGGAGAGTCCGAGGGAGGGATGGGCCTGGAGGTGGCAGGAGTGGCGCAAGATACAAGGATGCATGGCGGGCTCTGAGGTGCCCGGTGTGGGCATGCTGGGGCTGGCAGGAGCCCTGGAGGCTTGGAAAGACTCTGCCCAGCCTGCAGGCCTTTCCAGCCACTGGTGCTGACAGCTTCAGAAGCCACAACAGGGTGACCACCAGCCTGGATGCTTCCTAGCTGGGTTCAGAGGCACAGATGGTGATGTGGGCATCAGATCTGCTCCGGAACTGACCCTGTACTCTGAAGAGACCACACCCCCTGGGGGTTTATGCCTGGACTGAGTTTCTCAGCATCAAAGGAGAACGACAATGCTCGTTTGGCCTCCTATTTGTTTGTTTGTTCTTTGTCTCTGTTGTCTCTGTCGCCCAGGCTGGAGTGCAGTGGTGCGATCTTGGCTCACTGCAACCTCCGCCTCCTGGGTTCAAGCGATTCTCCCGCCTCAGCCTCCTGAGTAGCTGGGATTACAGGTGTGTGCCACCATGCCCAGATAATTTTTGTATTTTTAGTAGAGATGGGGTTTCGCCACGTTGGCCAGGCTGGCCTCGAACTCCCGACCTCAAATGATCTGCCTGCCTCAGCCTCCCAAAGTGCTGGGATTACAGGTATGAGTCACCGCGTCTGGCCCTGGCCTCTTGTATTTTGGTCATACAGGGTCATATCACAAACACGAGACATTCTTGCATGACCAGCTCCAAAATTTCTGAAAACCAAGGCTTTCCTCGGCCATGGCAGTGATGCTGGGCTCCTCGGTTCCCAAGCCTTGCTTCTGAATCCAGCAGCAGAAGCTCACAGCCCTGCTGGATCTCCACCGGAACAGTCCTCCATCTCCATTAGACACAGCCCATATAAAAACCCAGAGTATTCTTCTTTTGAGTAAGACTGGCATCTCGACTGATTAACAAGAGCTTGAAACACAATATGCAGCAACTGTAGCAGATGTCACAAAGATACCCATGAGCTTTCCACAACTCCTTCCTAGGCCACTGGACATTTCCCTACCACGAAAGAAACAAAAGTAGCCCAACAACATGCTGAGGAATATCAGAGACATACCCAGCGTGGCCAAACTACAAAATGGCTTTCTTTCCAAGAAGGTGAGCAGCTATGACTGACGCCAGCAGCGGGACGCGAACGTCCAATTCCCTAGGGTCCCAGGTTGGCCTTCTGCCCCCTGGGAAGGTCTGTGCCCATACAAGTGGCAGCATCAAGCTTTGGGCACATCCCTTGCCAGCCCCAAATCTATCAAATCACTGTTTTTCAATAGCAGAAAGAACCTGAGAAAGAGTCTGTAAGCGGTGGGGCCGGGGCGGGCGGGGAGAGGTGGGGGTTGAAAAGGGTTGGAGTGGGTGGGAAGACCCCTCAGAGGAACCAGAGGGGATGGGTGGTAGCTCTGCTCCACTCCAGGAAAGATCAATGCCCCCCCTCCACCCACCCAATGGGTGCCAATTTCTTCTATCAAATGGAACAGCAATGATCTCTCTCTCTCTCGCTCTCTCTTTCACACACACACACACACACACACACACCCCTCTGCAGGGACTAAAGAAAGAATAGGATAAGATGAACTCAAAGTTGCTGGTACCTAGTAGGTGCCGGAGTGTGTCTGTGTGCCAACTATATAGCCATAGTGTGTGTGTGTGTATTTTTTTTTTTTTTTGAGGCAGCATCTTGCTCTGTTGTCCAGGCTGGAGTGTAACGGTGCAATCTTGGCTCACTGCAGCCTCTGCCTCCCGAGTTCAAGTGATCTTCCAGCCCCTGCCTCCTGAGTAGCTGTAACAACAGGTGTGCGCCACCATGCCTGGTTATTTTTAATTTTTTGTGGAGATGGGGGCCTCACTATGTTGCCCAAGCTGCTTTTGAACTCCTAGACTCTAGTGATCTTCCTGCCTCAGCCTCCCAAAGTGCTAGGATTATAGGCATGAGCCACCGTGTCTGGCCAACAATATATATTTTTAGGTTTGCCCAAGAAACTCTTATAATGACATGGGAACCAAAATGCTTTCTCCCTTTTTTTTTTTTTTTTTTTTAGATATGGTCTCACCCTGTTGCCTGGGCTGGAATGCAGTGGCGTAATCACTGCTCACTGCAGCATCGACCTTCTGGGCTCAAGCAATCCCTCTGCCGCAGCCTCCTGAGCAGCTGGGACTACAAGCACATCCCACCATTCCAGCTAATTTACTATAATTATTATTTGTTGAGATAGGGTCTCACTATGTTGCCCAGGCTGGTCTTGAACTCCCGGGCTCAAGTGATCCTCCTGCCTTGGCCTCCCAAAGTGCTGAGATTACAGGCATGAGCTACCATATCTGGCCCCAAAGAAAACCTGTTTCAATTAGAGCAAGGTTGTTTAACTTGTGCAATTTGTATTTCACCTCCCCAAAATTGACTTCCAAGTTGCTGGAAGATGGGACCTGTGCCTTCCACAATAGGGAAACCCTCCATGTGCCAGGTGGTGGGGGTACAGCCGTAAGCAAGGCAGACCCTGCGCCTCCATATCTTGTAACCAAAGCGGGAGGCCGATGTCACTAAGCGGGTCACTCAGAGCCTAGGAAGAGGGTGTTTCTGGGGAGAGCAGTGCCAGGGCAGGGTCTGGAGGTACAGCTGTGCAGGCAGCATGGTCCTGGCCACAGCACAGGGGTGTGACAAGCCCCTGCTGCCAAGCGAGCGAGAAGTTGTTCTGAGAAGTTAACCATGAGCTCCTCTAACTAGAGGAGACACCATCGTGCCATCCAGCGCCTCCCACCCTCTAGACGCCATCGTGTCCATCCAGAGCCTCTCTCCCTCTAGACACCATCGTGTCCATCCAGAGCTTCTCTCCCTCTAGACGCCATCGTGCCATCTACAGCCTCCCTCCTTCTAAAAGCCATCGTGTCCATCCAGAGCCTCCCTCCCTCTAGACGGCATCGCGGCCATCCAGAGCCTCCCTCCCTCTAGACGCCATCGCGTCCATCCAGAGCCTCCCTCCCTCTAGACGCCATCGCGTCCATCCAGAGCCTCCCTCCCTCTAGACGCCATCGTGCCATCCAGAGCCCCCCTCCCTCTAGACGCCATCGTGTCCATCCAGAGCCTCCCTCCCTCTAGACGCCATCGTGCCATCCTGAGCTTCTCTCCCTCTAGACGCCATCGTGCCATCCAGAGCCTCCCTCCCTCTGGGATGGTTTTCTACTCTCCTCTTTCATCTCCCTGATATGGGAAGGTACGCTGGGGAGAAATGATCTTAGAAATTCTGTGTTGGAGGCCGGGCGCGGTGGCTCAAGCCTGTAATCCCAGCACTTTGGGAGGCCGAGACGGGCGGATCACGTGGTCAGGAGATCGAGACCATCCTGGCTAACACAGTGAAACCCCGTCTCTACTAAAAATACAAAAACTAGCCGGGCGAGGTGGCGGGTGCCTGTAGTCCCAGCTACTGGGGAGGCTGAGGCAGGAGAATGGCGTAAACCCGGGAGGCGGAGCTTGCAGTGAGCTGAGATCTGGCCACTGCACTCCAGTCCGGGCGACAGAGCGAGACTCCGCCTCAAAAAAAAAAAAAAATAAAAAAATAAAAAAAAGAAATTCTGTGTTGGCCTGAAATGCACGAGGACGAAGCTGCAGAGGTGATGAGGCCCTGTGGCTGGCGGGAACCTGCGCAGAACCCGCGGGCCGGGAGGGGACCTGCCGGGGATTCGGAGTGGAAACTCACTTTCCTTCCGGGGTCATTTGGCTTGTGTATCTTTTATAAGCTTTTAAGGAAATAAGCATATCAAAAGCAGAGCTTGAAGATATTAAAAATTAAAAACCTACTTAAATTACAATTCAATTTTGGTAGTGAGCTTGCAGTCTGGCCAGATTGCTGAAGGGA
Source organism: Trachypithecus francoisi (assembly GCF_009764315.1). Lineage (NCBI taxonomy): Eukaryota > Metazoa > Chordata > Mammalia > Primates > Cercopithecidae > Trachypithecus > Trachypithecus francoisi. Next base: position 117,239,884 of record NW_022681469.1, on the reverse strand, counting down.
CACTGCGTGACACAGACGGCCCTGCTTCAGCGGCACAGGCTCGCCTTGTTCTGGCTTTTCTGCAGACCCATACTGATTTAGAAATGATGCTTTCAAATTACCTTCAATAACCTTATTACCAAGCCAGCTGTGTGTACGAACACTTATCAATGCGTCCCTGTGCATTAAGACAAAATGTATGTCATACAAACAGTCTAAATATATATTACTAAGATGGGAAAAAACAAAGCCTCTAGTTAAATTGCTTTGCTGTAATCAAAGATTAATCACTGTGCGAGTGTGTGTGTGTGTGTGAGAGAGAATATGTGTGTGTGTGTGTGTGAGGGACAGAATGTATGTGTGAGGGAGAGAGAGAGAATGTGTGTGTGTGAGGGAGACAGAGTGTGTGTGTGTGTGTGTGTGTGTGTGTGTGTGTGTACCCTCTTTTTCTCAAAGGTTCAATTCTGGCTTTGGGCAAACCTACCCGTCCCTTTTACCAAGTCATGCTCTCTGGCCGGTGTGCCCATTGCCATTCTAATAGTGAAATTAATCTTTCCAGATTTCCGAAACTTGGAAGAGCTAAAAAGAGGTCAAGGAGGTCTTTTTTTTGTTTATGTTTTTGGAGATGGGGTGTTGCTCTGTTGCCCAGGCTGGAGCGATCTCGGCTCACTGTAACCTCCACCAATGATCCTCCCCCCTCAGCCTCCCAAGTAGCTGAAACTAGACTACAGATGCACACACCACCATGCCTAGCTAATTTCTGTATTTTTCGTAGAGATGGGGTTTCCCCATGTTGTCCAGGCTGCTCTCAAACTCCTGGCCTCAAGCGATCCTCCCGCCGCAGCCTCCCAAAGTGCTGAGATTACAGGCGTGAGCCACTGTGCCCAGGCACGAGGTCTTAAATATTGTTTTCTTTCGAGTCTTCCAGGCCTGCAGCCCAGAAAATTTCCTTTCCCGCAGGCACATGGTGGACAGCAGGCTTGGGGGTGCCCATCTGTGGGGAGGATGCTGTGTCTGCCCTGAGAGCAGCCTGTCCTCCTCCTTCCATGACGCTGCCTGTTGGCTCAGTGTGCGGGGTTGCAATGGATGGGCTGCAATGGAATGCTCCTCGGAGAATCCATGGCTGATCACCGCCCATGGAACACGCCGGTGTGGTGGGTTGCCTCCTGTCTTCCACTCAATGCCCAGGTGAGTGAACTCACTTAGCCCTACAAAGACCCAGGGCAGCGCCGGGCAGAACCAAGCTGACATTTCCGTCTTCCGCGACGGTATTAGAAGAACCATTAAGGTACATTATTTTACACGTCCTCCTAATCTCTCCATACTGCTTTACTTAATTTGTGATGAAACTGTTGAGAAAGGGTACTTAATGTAGGACAGTCAGTAAAAGTAATTTATCATCTTCCCGCTTCGGTGCTCACGTTATCAGCGAACTCATTTCTGCATTCATCATGCAATCAGCCTATTATTTGCATATTAATCAGGCAGTGGACCATGAAAGAGCGGCATCCCAGCCAAATGCTGCACTATCTCAGGAGAAACACTCAGTAATTATCATACATCAGTGTTATGATGTGATAATTGATTATAACATCTTTCTCCTGCCCCTGGGGAGTCCCTGTACTAACCCAGCTCCAGGTACTCTGGACAGATTTTTCTTTGCTTGCAAAAAATAAATAAATAAATAAATAAATCAGTTGGAGTAACTGCTGCCGCGCTCTCGGAGTGCTATTTCTGGGGAGCCTTGATTCTCTTTTCCACATTCACAAGGTGTTTTAAGCCACGTGAAACAAAACTGACCTTAACTCTGGAATGAGAAGGCCTGATGGCGGGGAAGGAGGGCCCCTCTGGGGCCTGGGTGTCCTCTCTCCTCAGCCTCCTGGGTTCAGAGGTGCTGCTAAGGCATCCATAATACTTTTTATCAAATAGAATGTTCCAACTACCTCTTAATTGCAAAGTTGGTATAAAGGCAGTTTGGCTGCTTTATTTAGGTGCCAAATGACAGACTAATTTTGGCCCTCGTGGAAAGGACAAACCCAACATCTGCCAATTCAGACTCGGGCTATATTTAGGAATCCAGTTCCAAAGGGAAGAAGTAAACACAAAATCTAGAGGAGGCCCCGATGGAAGCCTCCTGCCTGGCTCCCATTCTATCGAGGGCAATGCCATTAAGAAACTCCCCTCCTTATCCTCCCCGGGAGCGGGGCAGGTCCCTCGGGCCAGTCTGCATGGGGCTGGGGCCTGGCTGTTGGCATGGCTCCGGGGGGCCATGACAGCTGAAAGGCAGGGCTGCCCTGTAGCAGGGACAGGAACTCAAGCCAGTGTGTATAGGTTTGCTGAATTTAGACCAGAAGAGGTTTCAAAGGAATACGGACACTCCACACAGCCCAGGCCAGGTGGATTATACATTTTGCAACAGTCAAACCTTGTAAACGTGGCTTCCATGTTGTCACTGATGTGCTGATTCAACTCCCGGGCTCAGGCAATCCTCCTGCCTCAGCCTCCTGAGTAGCTAGGACTATAGGCGTGCACCACCATGCTCAGCTAAATTTTAAATTTCCTGTAGAGATGGGGTCTTGCTATGTTGCTCAGGCTGGTCTCAAATTCCTGGACTCAAGCGATCCTTCCGTCTTGGCCTCCCAAAGTGTTGGGATTACAGGCATCAGCCACTGTGCCTGGCTACCACCTTCTTGATTGGGGCAAATCACCTCTTATCTCTGAGTCTTGGTTTATTCCATCCATAAGGGGAGGGAACCGTTTCCATTTATTATTATTATTATTATTTTTGAGACGAAGTTTTGTTCTTGTTGCCCAGGCTGGAGTGCCACTGTGATGCCATCTCGGCTAACTGCATCCACCTCCGGGTTCAAGTTATTTTCTTTCTTCAGCCTCCCGAGTAGCTGGGAATACAGGCCTCTGCCACCACGCCCGGCTAATTTTTTCTGTATTTTAGTAGAAACAGGGTTTTGCCATGTTGGCCAGGCTGGTCTCGAACTCCTGACCTCAGGTGATCCACCTGCCTCATCCTCCCAAAGTGCTGAGATTATAGGCGTGAGCCATTGCGCCTGGCCTCGCTTATTGATTAAGGATTAAGGACATCAGCTCTGTAAGTGACACAGAGTCCATGCCAGCACGTGGACTCCCTTGTTTTATTCCCATCCCCTTTCTGCAATCACCTGAGGGTTTCTAGGCATTTAAGCTTCTTCATTCCTTCCCTAGAATTCAACCACTGAAAACTGAAGTCCTCATTTGCTCCTATGACCTATTTTTGCCTCTTGTACTGAATGCCCAATGTGCTGTAAATTCTGTTTTCTATGGAAAGCCTGAAGGGGAGAGAACGGGATGTGTCTATAAGCCAGGCTGGGCCTGCTGGGCCTTTTCAGAAGGGGAAGCCAGGGAGCACCAGGACGGAGGGTCCAGGGAAAGCGATGGAAAGAACGAGAGTTATGTGACCCCTCAACCTTGCCGGCTGTTTCCAGCTTAGTTGGCCTGGTTCCATACTAGCTTGACCCCAAATGGCCTGAGCAATGACCTAGACCCTATAGTCTTACTCTGGAACCTCAAGGTTTTGTGTCCACTTTAAGGAATTGGTCAATGAACGGGCAACTTCAAGGATAGAATAGCATTTTGTAGAAGTTGAGACTTTGGAAAGGCACATGCAGATCACGTCTCAGGGGACTGGGGTGCCAGGAGCACCTGGCACCATCTGCAAGGGACAACCTCCACCGAAGGAGGGGGGAAGATGCGACCAGATTCTGTTTTAAAGACAGACATCTGGCCGGGCGTGGTGGTGCACACTTGTAACCCCAGCACTTTGGGAGGCTGAGGCTGGTGGATCACCTGAGGTCAGGAGTTCGAGACCAGCCTGAGCCACATGGTGAAACCCTGTCTCTACTAAATACAAAAAATTAGTCGGGTGTGGTGGCGCACACCTGTAATCCCAGCTACTTGGGGGCTGAGGTAGGAGAATTGCTTGAACTCGGGAGGCGGAGACTGCAGTGAGCCAAGATCGTGCCACTGCACGCCAGCCTGGGTGACAGAGCGAGACTCCCTCTCACACACGCACACACAAAAAGAGAAAATCCTTCACGTGCTGATGGAGGAAGGTCCCCATGGTGTGTTACTAAGGGAGAAAAGCAACGCACATGGCCTTTTTGAGGCCTGCACGTCCCCCGTCTGTGTGGAATAAATATTTAGATGCACGACTGTCCTGAAGGGCACATGAGAAACTGGGGATGGTGGCAGGGTGGGGGGTTGGGGGGGTATGAGAGGAGGATGAGGGAGGGCTTGTGACTGATTTCTTAAAAAAATTGTAAGTTTGAATGCTTGCGTTTTGTAATTATGGTGCATTTTACTTCTTGGAAAAAATCCTGCAAATCATAATAAAAACAAAAAAGTCAAATAAATCGGTGACTCTGGGCTATGACTTCTCCCCTCTCTTTGGGTGAGGCACAGGGACAAATTCTGCTCTAGGAACAGAGACTTTGGGGGTCGAGTTCTGGCAAAGCAGCCTTCCCCAAGGGGGTGTGATGGGTGGTGCTGGGAGGTGGGACTGCAGGGTGCTGGGGTGGTGCTGGCAGCCTGTGTGGGCCGCCTTGCTCACTTGACAGCAACGTTTGTTGCTTTGAAACAAAACCTAAAGCGGGCTATGGTGTTCAGCACTGGCTGCCTGGGGCGTCTGTGCAGGATCTATGTGTGCAGGGTCCCCAGGCTGGGCTGTCGCAGGAACAAAAGGCCCTCCACATGCCCCTGTTCTCCTGCATAAATGTCACAGGGTGCTGGTTCCAGTAACATGTGGCCAAACCCCATCGTGAATCCCGCAAGCATCTGGAGGGGCTTGGGGAACTGAACGAGCAGGTCATACACAGTGACAAAGGGGCTTTCCCGCAAGGTCCCTGAGTGATCCTGATACGTCACACATCAAGGAACTTCTGAGAAGCGCATGTGCCCTTTCTCCTGTGGCTCTCGGGATGGTCCCCCAGCCCCGTCTCATCAGCTGGGACTTCCCACGCTGCCCCCGCGCAGCCTGCCTCACCTGTCTCTGGAAGGGTTCACAGTGGCACAGCCAGTCCTGTTTTATCTTAGCTCCGCCGAGATCAGGTTGAGTTTTTTTTTTTTTTTTTTTGAGATGGAGTTTTGCTCTTGTCGCCCAGCTGGAGTGCAGTGGTGTGATTTTGGCTCACTGCAACCTCTGTCTCCCGGGTTCAAGCGATTCTCCTGCCTCAGCCTCCCAAGTAGCTGGGACTACAGATTTGCCCTGCACCACCACACCCAGCTAATTTTTGTATTTTTACTAGAGATGGGGTTTCGCCATGTTGGCCAGGCTGATCTTAAACTCCTGACCTCAGGTGATCCGCCCGCCTTGGCCTCCCAAAGTGCTGGGATTACAGGCGTGAGCCACTGCGCCTGGCTGAAAAGCTGATTCTTGAATGTCTCCAGCGGAAGAGGTAATCTTTTTTTGCAGGGGGGCCGGGTCTCGCTTCATTACCCAGGCTGCAGTGCAGTGGTGCTGTCATTGCTCACTGCAGCCTCTACCTCCTGGGTTCAAGTGATATTCTTGCCTCAGCCTCCTGAGTAGCAGGGATCACAGGCGTGCACCACCACGCCTGGCTTATTTTTATATTTTTAGTAGAAACCGGGTTTCACCAGGTTGGCCAGGCTGGTCTCAAACTTCTGACCTCAAGTGATCCACCCACCTCAGCCTCCCAAAGGGCTAGGATTACAAGTGTGAGCCACTGTGCCTGGCTCCTGCCTGCTTCAGACAGTGCCATGGAATTTCCAGGGGGTGCAATCAGCCCCTCCTGTCCCTATGAACATGCTATCCACATGCTCCCAACACTGAGTGTTAGCCATGAACATGGGAGAGCCGGCTGCTTATCAAGGACACTGCTTTAGAATCTTACAGCAGAGTTGAAAGCTCATGAGCCCTGGACACATGTTCCTGGCTATCTGGTGGGGACCAGCTAAGAGCCATGACCATGACACACATGCACATTCAAAAGGAATGTGGACCTGTCTGCGATAGGGGATCTCCTGGTTGTACAAGGTCATGGACAGCCCACGGCCCCGTGGGCTTCACGTCAAGGAGGGGCACACATCGGACCACCCACGTGAGAGACAGACCACAGCAGCTGTCTTCTCAAAGAGGCAACTGATACTCTGTTGGCTGACTGGGAACAGCAACAGGCAGCAGAGAAGGCTTGGAACCCACCATTTCTAACACGCCGGGAAAGAGCCAGGTATTTCACAATTCAGCCAAGGGCAGGGGACCATCCTTCCACCTGGATAGCTGTAATACACTAGAAGCCAGTGTGAACGCAGACATAACAGCTTGTTAGCCACAGCAGTGAAACGCTCCCACATTAAAAAGTTACAAAGTGGCCGGTGTGGAGGCTCACATCAGTAATCCCAGCGCTTTGGGAGGCCAGGAGTTTGAGACCAGCCCTGGCAACAGAGACCCCCTACTTCTCCAGCTTACTTGGGTATTGGAAATAAAGAATAAAAAAGGCCAGGTGTGGTGACTCACACCTGTAATCCCAGCACTTTGGGAGGCCAAGGTGGGTGGATCACCTGAGGTCAGGAGTTCGAGACCAGCCGCGCCAACATGGCGAAACCCCATTTCTGCTAAAAATACAAAAATTAGCTGGCTGTGGTGGCGGGTGCCTGTAATCCCAGCTACTTGGGAGGCTGAGGAAGGAGAATTGCTTGAACCCAGGAGGTGTAGGTTGCGGTGAGTGGAGATTTGCGCCAGTGCACTCCAGCCCAGGTGACAGAGCGAGACTCTATCTCAAAAAACAAAAACAAAAATAAAAACAAAAAAAAAAAAAAGGAAAGAAAGAATAAAAAAGAGACCCCACTTCTATAACAAAATTAGCCAGGTGCGGTGGACAGTGTCTGTAAATCCCAGCTATTCAGGAGGCTGAGGAGAGAGGATTGTTTGAGCCTGAGAGGTTGAGGCTGTACTGAGCTGTGATCATGTCACTGCGCTCCAGCCTGGGCAACAGAGTGAGTCCCTGTCTATCTATAAAAAATAAACAAAAAAATAGAATAAGATAAATTGCTAAATGATAAGAAGGCCACACTGAGCCCCTACCTTCTCCTCTATGAACATTTGCTATGGTTAAGTAGTGTGAGGTCCAGCAATGAGGGATGAAGCCTGGAATGACGAGCAGACAAAGAGCCTGCACAATCAGTCCCCAAGGACGACCTGCAACTCCATCTTGAAATGAAGTTTTCCAAATGAGATCAAAGATGACTCTGGTTATAACTACGCCCCCCTTTATACCCCAAGGCGCTGAGCAATTTGCAAGAAGCCAACACAAAAATATTTGTAGAAAGTTAAGACGAACCAGAAAACCTGTGAACAGGTAACTGATCTGAAGATTTGTCTTTTAAAAACCGTTTTTCTTAAAAAGAAGTTACTCATGACCGGCATGGAACCTACCACCTTACGCCTTTTCAAGGCCTCAACAGCGTCTAAGAAAAAGTGGCGGGTCACTAGTGACGCTGCTGCTTAAAAATGGCATCAAATTTTCTTAATGCCCAAGGCCCTCACCCCCACGCTTGGATTCTTACAGGAACATTTAGAACCTGTTGTATCCGCCAAGAGGAAAAAGTAATGATGTGAATGAAACGTCAGTTTCTCTCTTTTTGGCAAATTTGGCGCCTAAGTCATTAAGGAAAATGGAGGGACAGACAGGGCAACAGAGCCCGCAGGAAGACGCTGACGGGAGCTCTTCAGTGAGGAAAAGAAAACAGACTCCTGGGCCAGCAGCTTGCTGTTCAGATGGGCGAGGCCACTCTAGCGCAGGGCACCTGATCGCCATGGTAACCGAGCACGGAGCACAGAGCCATCCGCCCCCACGGACTCTGCTGTAAGCCTGTTTCCCTTACTGCAGGGCTGTGGCTGGCTGAGCAAGTTGTCCAAAGTCCCTGCCTACCTGGGAGGGAAAACCAACCGCCAGTCCATCTTGGAGGCCCGGAATCTCAAGCACTGAGCGTTTCTCACTGACTTTCAGGAAGAAGCCAAGACGGGCTTGCAATGACCTTCCTGCAGACACTGGTTCTACCACGGTGAGCCACTCAAGGCAGACAAGGCATCTTCTGGGTCTGTGGGCCTCCTGAAGATTCTGGGGTAGCCATGGGAAGAACAGGGAATCGGAATCTTGCAGCAATCTTAGGACAGAGGCTCACTCCCCTGCTTCAGGGAAGCTTCCGCAGAGACACTGTCAAGGAAGATTCTAGAGTCTCTCATGTCACTCATCCTAAGGATTTACTAAAAACCACTGTTAGAAAGCAATTCTATTTTTCTAAATTAAATTCCATATACTGGGTGGGGCACAGTGGCTCAGGCCTATAATCCCAGCACTTTGGGAAGCTGAGGTGGGTGGATCGCCAGGTGTGGTGGCACGCACCTATAGTCCCAGCTACTTGGGAGGCTGAGGCAGGAGAATCGCTTGAACTCAGGAGGCAGAGGTTGCAGTGAGCTGAGATTGTGCCACTGGGCTCTAGCCTGGGCGACAGAGTGAGACTCCAACACACACACACACACACACACACACACCACACATACACTCCGTATACTACAAACATAGCTTTAAAAAATTTTATTATTATTATTATTATTATTATTTTGAGACAGGGTCTCCCTTTGTCACCCAGCCTGGAGTACAGTGGCGTGATCTTGGCTTACTCCAGCCTCGGGCTCAAGCAATCCTCCTGCCTCAGTCCCCCAAGTAGCTGGAACTACAGGTGCGTGCCACCACACCTGGCTAATTTTGCATTTTTTGTAGAGATGGGGTTTCACCATGTTGCCCAGGCTGGTCTTGAACTCCTAAGTTCAGGCGACCTGTCTACTTTGGCTTCCCAAAGTGCTAGGATTACAGATGTGAGCCACCGTGTGAAACTCCCTTGAAAAGTAACCTCTGATAGTAAAGATTCAGATAAGGAAAGCCATATGATAATCTCTTTTCTTTCTGGCAAAGCCCTCCTAGTCTTCCTGGTCCAGATAAATATTTTTACTTAGCCATCATTACGCTACACAATTTTTAAAAATTTTCCTGGCCAGGCGCGGTAGCTCACGCCTGTAATCCCAGCACTTTGGGAAGCTGAGGTGGGGGAAATCACCTGAGGTCAGGAGTTCGAGACTGGCCTGGCCAACATGGTGAAACTCTGTCACTACTAAAACTACAAAAATTAGCTGGGCGTGGTAGTGGATACCTGTATTCCCAGCTACTCGGAAGGCTGAGGCAGGAGAATCACTTGAAACTGGGGGGTGGAGGTTGTAGTGAGCTGAGATTGCATCACTGCACCCCAGCCTGGGTAACAGAGAGAGACTCCGTCTCAAAAAAAAAAAAAAAAAATTTCCTGCAATATAAGAAATCTTTTTCCATTTTTATTCCCCTAGTCACCATGATTTTTGCTTCTGCTGCTGGCTTTCCTATGACTTCAGGGTGTTGGGTCGGTGATTTGTGCTTCACCTCCCCTCTTGCTGGAATGACATGGAAGAGGGGTGGGGGAGATACATCCATTTGGTGCCTCTTCACAAAAACCACTGGCAACTTCCATACCCTGTTCCGTTTCATCCAGGGGCTCATTGCCTTTTTCTCTCTCCTGCTTCCAATCTGCGAGACTGCCCAGGAGTCTTAACTGACTTTATTCTATAAAGTCAATTGATACCGTACAAAAATCATTGACATTCCTCTTAGAGCCTAGTGTGTTTTTCTTAGGTTTGACATGTGACTGTTGTAGGAACGTTCCAGCACAGTGGTGATGATCTGTTACAATACAAAGTAAAACGTCATTCTTCTAGGATTTGTTCCGTCACGGAGAAATTGCTTCTGGCATCGATCGTTAGGAGGGCTGGCACCGAGGGAGACTTCCTGTTTTATGTAGGACGAGGGGTTTTTTTGTTTGTTTGTTTTTGAGATGGAGTCTCACTCTGTCACCCAGGCCGGAGTGCAGTGGTATGATCTCAGCTCACTGCAACCTCCACCTCCCAGGTTCAAGCAACTTTGCCTCGGCCTCCCGAGTATCTGGGATTACAGGCTCCCACCACCACACCCAGCTAATTTTTTTGTATTTTTAGTAGAGACGGGGTTTCACCACATTGGCCAGGCTGGTCTTAAATTCCTGACCTCACGTGATGCACCCGCTTCGGCCTCCCAAACTGTTGGGATTACAGGCGTGAGCCACTGCACCCGGTCTAACGAGGGGTTTTGATCTAGAAAACATTAGTCACTTTCTGCCAAGTTCAGTCCTGCCTCAATGGACTCAAATACTCTCATGAGTTTAAAGAAGGCCAACTTCCCGTTAGAGCAGGGGGTCAAGGCTAACTTTCCAAGCAGACGTCTGTAAAACTCCAGCACAAACAGCTACATCCATTATTTCCCCTCAAGTATTCTGAACCGAGCCAGTGCTGGATTAGTTCTTGGTACTTTCTAATTAAATTGGCCAAGCCAGAATGAGTGATCCCTTCTTCCGATGGACGCCCGCTCTACCTAGATGTCCAGCCAAGAAGACCCACGGCGCGGTGAGATGCAGCCTCCTGACCCCCACGTTGGTCAGAATCAAACACGGAAAACACGCAGAACTCTCAACTGGGGACTGAGATGCCACCGAGGCACTCCGGCTGCATCTGTTTGAGGGTTTGGGCTCTTGCAGAAGCAGCAGCCACTGCCACACAGCTGTTCCCCGTGCTACACATATTCCCCCTCGTGGAGCTTGCGGCAAGCTGGCGGACTTCGTGCTCCTGTTAGCTTTGTTTGTGTTTTCAATGAATCAATGGGATATGGAGACGAATCAACATGTTTAGAAAAATACGGAAAGGGAAAAAGAGGACCAGCTCACAGTGCTGGCTGTTCCTAAAAGCTGGCTGTAAATAGCTCAGCTCCAAGTGTGGGATCGGCGCACGAGATGGGAGGCGGGGGGCGCAGGAGGGAGCCTAGGAGCCGTAGCCATAGGTCAGCCTCGACGGGCTGTGTCCAGGCACCGTGTGGCAAAGAGAACAAGTCTGGTTGGAGACCTCGAGGCTGTGAAATGCAGACAGAAAGGAGCCCGAGCTTCTCAGCCTGCAGCCACCACCCTCCGCTACCACCTGCTCCGAGGCTCTGATCTCAGTCCCCAGCTCTCCATCCGTTCACACCTGAGCTGTCTTCAGGGGTTTCCTGGCCATTTCCTTTCTGCTACCCTATCTTTCCCACTGTTCAAGCTCCAAGCTCCCCATTTTCCTGTTCAGAGGCTGCCTAGATGTCTTCTGGTTAGACAAGAAGTCCCCTGACACGACCACGCCAGGAGAGGGACGTGTGCCCGTACTTTGTCCCTTCCTATCAGACAGTAAGCCCCCTGAGTGGGGAATCGGTCTCTGACTTAGACCCCAGCCCTGAACACAAGGCTCTAGGCTGATGAAGGATGACAGTGGGTGTGCAAACCTTGGCAGGGTCCCTCCGTGCACTGTCGGCTCGCTCTCCATTAGAAACTGACACAGAGAGGGACACAGAGAGGGACCCTGTTTGCAGGCAGGATGCCATAATTCAGCTCCCCAAATCCAGAATGTGGGGTTCCTTGGAGTCTCCCCGGGACAGACCAGAGCACGGGACAACAGAAAAGGCAGTGAGACATTTCATGTAAAAGCAACAGAAATTGGCTGCTTACCTGAGCTCACACAGCCCTGCTGCAGCGGGTCCTGGAGCGACGTCACAGAGTGGAGGACTGAAGTAGAAAAAGGTTATAATTAAAGGAAGGAATGCGGCCCAGGGCTTAAAGCTTCCTAACTGCATGTGGCAAGGCCCAGGGAGGCTTCCCACTCCTCCTGGGGAGGGGCGAGCACGGGGACCCGCGGGCCAGGAAGGTGCTGCTGTTGCAAAGCCAGGCCCCCGGGCTGGGAGAAGGTGAAAGGTTTTGCCTGTGACATCTCCCACTTTAGTACCCTTGGCTGACTTTCTTTCCTGAATCCCTGATTCAGCTACTTGACTTTTACCTGTATTTATGTATAAACAGCATTTTTTAAATTGGTAACTCATTTTCTGCTGCTTATAAAATTAGGCACGATCTTCTCTCCTAAACAGTAAAGTCAGTCCCACAGCGACAGGTGGTGGAGGAAGGGGACAGTTCTGTCCCCCAGCACCAGCCCATGGTGGGGAGTGTGGCTGGCCGCCTCCTGGGGTGGAGTTCCCTCCTCCCTCTCTGCATAGCCCAGGTGGGGCTGCTGTGACCAGGTCCTTGCTACAGTGGGGGCAGCCCCTCTCCTCTGGCAGGACCCCTGTTACCTGGCCCTTGCTGCTGGCCCTGGACGGGTAGAACACCCTGGCCTAGCTCGCCATTCAGCCAGAGCTGCATCCGGATGAAGGGTTCTCGGCCTTTCTGCGTCAGCTTGCTCCATGGCTTCGGTCGGGACAGCATGTCGCTGACGCTGCCCTGGGACAGGCCCAGCACCTGGAGTGGCACCGAACACACACGGCCATCAGCGCCGGGGTATTAGCCTGACGCCACAGACACTGCTGCAATGCACATGCAACACACAGAGGGTGTGTCTAGGGCTGACTTCTGAGCACAGAACCGCAGCCTGGTGGCAGTGACAGGTTGTGGGCAGGGAATAAACATTTAAAGATCAATGGTAGGCTGAGACCCCAGCACAGGAGGACTTTCGGGCAAGCCATGGTTACAGCCACAGCTCTTAGCTCCCAGGAAGGGAAGAGGGTCTCATCTCAGGGTCTTGATCCTGCCAAGACAACAGGCCTGTCACCCTGACACCCTGCGGAGGAGGTGTGTACAAGCACCTTGCTCTTCACCTAGTGGCACCGGGAAAGGCTAAGGTGCCAGGGACAAGACCCCTCCAGAGGTGGGGCAGTGGGTGCCAGTGGGACCCGGGAAGCTGGTGTCTTCTGCAAACATAGAGCCAGGCTGGCATTCAGAAAGGTCTGCTTGCTCTGATCGCATCCTGATCAAAGGTGAGGGCCCAGAGGTGAGCTGGTGGGACCTGGGGAGCCGGCCTGGGAGTGACAGTCCGCCGCAGATGATCGCTGAGTTGCGTGTACACACCCGAGTTTTCTGATGCTCCCATATGGCCATACATATGTATAGGCACAAACACCCCCCACAGGACACAGATGCCGCCCTGGGATATTTAGGGGCTGCATCCGATCACTCTTTTGAAAAGTTCTCAAGTTCCAGAATAAAACTGCACTCACGGGCCAAACAAGTTCAGTGCTATTAAGTCTCTGCTAAATTTAAGGCATGAGCACGAATGTCTATTTCCATGTTCTCAAATGGTATTTTTACAACACTGATCTAGAAATCTCAAGGGGCTTGAAATACTCATCCTCATTTCTAGTTCCCCCCTTCACCTTTTGCAAAATCAGGGCAAAGTTCGCCATCGGACACCACTCGGATTTACAGCACAGCATATGGCAAACACGGAGTGGAAGGCGGGCGGGGAGTGCGGGGACGGCACCAGGCAGGGACCCTGGCTTGGCAAGCAGGGGAGGGAGGTTTGCACCCTGCTGATCAGCCACGTGCTCCCTCAGGAAGGGCATCTTCCTTTTAGGGGAGAGGGGTGCTTCTCGTTCTATTCAGCACTCCATTATTTAATCTAAATTTAATCTAAAATGGTAGGGGGTTGGGAGGCCAAGGCGGGCAGATCACTTGAGGTCAGGAGTTCAAGCCCAGCCTGGCCAACATGGTGAAACCTCGACTCTACTAAAAATACAAAAATTAGCTGGGCGTGGTGGTGGGCTCTCGTAGTCCCAGCTACGCGGGAGGCTAAAACAGGAGAATCGCTTGAACCTGGAGAATCGCTTGAACCCAGGAGGCAGAGGTCGCAGTGAGCCGAGATAGCATCGCTGCACTCTAGCATGGGCAACAGAGTGAGACTCCATCTCAAAAAATAAATAAATAAAATGATACTAGGACATGATGTTTATTTTAGATTTGGCAGGTGTGGTTAACCCTCATTCTCCTGAATCCCAGTGACCAGGAAAGTGCCAAGAACAGAAAGCCCTAGAAGCTCGTCCATGCATGATTACACTTTCCTGAGCCAGGGAAGGATGATGGGGAAACACAGGCCACCCTGCTTGGGCCATCCTCGAGCTGTGTGTCCCTGGGCAGGTTGCTTGACCTCTCTGACTGAACAATATCCAACAGTTACATAGAAAGGAACAATGATGCTCTCTGCAGCTTTTTCTAGTAAGTCCCTTTTGGCTCTCTGCGTACCGGTGGTCCCTCTACGTGATCAGATCAGATCTTTTTTAGCCAAAGAAACTTGCAGGGGTGCCTCTCGGCTTCCCCCTTGGCAGCAAAAGCTGGATGTGAACTAGGCTGCTGGCCGCTTGGGGCAAGTAGTTAACGTCCCCAAGCCTTGATGTCCTTCCTGGTCAAATGGGGATTTTATCGTCTACTTTCCAGCGTAACTGAGAGGTTGAAAGGGCAGCACGCAGGTGAGAGGCCGAGCCCAGAACCTGGCTGCAGTCGGGGCTCGACAAATGGGATCAGGGGCTAGAATGTTTACCAGCCGCACCTTGGAAGTCTGGGCGCAGAGAGGATGCCTTATGCTCCGCTCTTGGGTGAATTGAAATGGGTGAGGGTCACAGACTCTGGGATAGATACTTGGTCCTCAGCAAGGAGGAGAGACGGGAGAACCAGAGCCTCAAGATCAGATCCCTTACCTTCTCCCCGAAGATTCTCTGGCAGATGCCGTTCTTGGCCAGCTTCTCCTTAACCTGCCGGGTGAGCTCGATGGTGTCCACCTCCTGGTACATGTAGACCTCGTACTGCTCAGGGGTCAGCGGGGGGACCGAGGGCTTGGTGGGCTTGGACATGGGCACGATCGGGGAGGATGGCAGGGGGCTGTTCTGCGGCGTCTCACTGCGGCTGGCCCCGGTCAGACTCAGCTCTGAGCTCTGGGAGTATGGGGACTCGGCGCTGGGCCACTCCTTCCAGTACTCTGATGACGAGGGTCCCTGGAGCTGGCTGCGCTCGGCCCGAGGCTGGCTGCCACCTCCACTGCCACCGCTGCCCTTCTCTTTCCCGCCGCCTGTTTCTTCGGCCTTGGCCTCCTCGGAGGAGGCGGCGTTTCTTCTCTCTGGCTGCACCGCGCTCCACCAGTGGTCCTTCCAGGCACCGCTGCGGCCCACTTCGTTTTTCACCTGTCTCAGGACTCCTTGTGCACAATCGGCCGCTCCCTGGGGGTCCAGCCCGGGGGCGTCCTGGGCCTCCTTTTTGAGGGCCGGGGGGTTCGGCAGAGCAGAGGCGCCAGCCTCGGGAGCTGCGGAGGGCTTCTTCAGGGAGATGGCGAGAGGCGGGTAGCTGGACACGGTGGGCATGGGTGAGGTGGACAGAAGCTTGGGGGTGAGGATGGTGATGTCACTCTGGGACAGCGGTGCCTGCTTTAAGGCAGGGTCGAGGGCGGCCTGCTGGGCCTCCATCTCCCGACGGGCTTGCTGCAGGATGGAGCGGATGGCGTCATCGGAGTTCCCGCTGCCAGATGTGGAGGAAGGCTGGGCCGGCTCTGCTGCATGGAGAAACAGGGGTGAGAGTGTGGCAGGGCGGCCCTCTTCAGCTGGGGACATGCTTCTCATCCTAACTTGACCTACTGCAAAGTGTGGGTTATTTGGGAGAACCACACCGTCTATTTCCCCAGCATGGCCCCTGTCAGTGAAACATTCAGGCATCTTGTCTGAACCAAGGACCAGGGCCTGATGCTGCAGCTTCATGACCTGGTGGCCTTTGGTACACACAGATGTAGAGGGTAACAAAGGGGGTGTCAGTGAAAGTGCTCCCTGATGTGCCCTCCTGGGGCTCCTTTCCCCGAGGATTTTTTTTTTAGAGACAGGATCTCGCTCTGTTGCCCAGGCTGGAGTGCAGTGGCATGATCATGGCTCACTGTAACCTCTACCTCCCTGGCTCAAGCAATCCTCCCAGCTCAACCTCCCAAGTAGCTGGGACCACAGGTGCATGCCACCATGCCTGGCTAGTGTTTTAAGAGACAAGGTGTCTCACTATGTTGCATAGGCTGGTCTTAAACTCCTGAACTCAAGCCATCCTCCCCCATCAGCTTCCCAAAATGCCAGGATTATAGGTGTGAGCCACCGCACATGGCCTCTGATAATTTTTATACTTAGTAATCATTTTCCTGTGCTATATTCTGAAATGCAAGTAGTTCTGTCAAAGTTGAGGAGCGTAATTTCCATGAATAATTGCAACTAGGGGCCAGGTGTGGTGGCTCATGCCTGTAATCCCAGCACTGTGGGAGGCCGAGGTGGGTGGATCACTGTAGGTCAGGAGTTCGAGACCAGCCTGGCCAACATGGTGAAACCCCGTCTCTACTAAAAAACACAAAAATTAGTGGGCATGGTGGCACATGTCTATAGTCCCAGCTACTTGGGAGGCTGAGGCACGAGAATAACTTAAAACTGGGAAGCAGAGGTTGCAGCGAGCTGAGATTGTGCCACTGCACTCCAGCCTGGGCAACACAGCAAGACTGCATCTCAAAAAAAAGAAAAAGGTAACTATTAGGCAAATACAGATCACACAGACAGACCTGCTTCTCTCTACGTGCCTAAATGCTTGAGAACAGGCGTTCATTATTGTTTTAAAAAAAAAAAGAGTTAATTACTGCTGACCAGAGCACTCATGACAATTCTCTTAATTAAGTCTGGAAGATAGTGGGTGAAGAAATGGAAGCTGTACCAGTTTTCTGCACTTGGAGCTCCCGCTTGGCTTGCTCTAGGATGGACTTGATGGCTTCATCAGAGCCAGTCTCCGAGGCTCGGATCCGGGTGGTGATGTTACCTGTGGGGAGAAGTTGCGCCAATGACATCAAACCCAAACCTGGGACAAAAAGCAGCGCTGCGCGAAGACGTCATTCTGATATATAGCCCCGGGTGGGGGCTGGTGACACAAGGAGGCAGATGTGGCCTCCCAGTGGCCTGCGTTTGCTGTGAGTGCAACTTCACAGTGATACTGGGCAGGAGGGATTTCCTGCTCAGTTGACCTTACGGTCAATGTTACTCTGCCAGAGCCGGACACCACCCGTGGGTTAGTACCCTGGAGAACCGATCATTTAATCTATATATATAAAAGGTGAGTGATTAAAAGGCAATGTTTCTCATAAGTCACTTAGAAGCAACTGCTGTGGCTTGGGACTGACTCTCCTCGGGGTTAGATGTTTATTGGAGGCTCATGTCCCACACAGGATAAATGGGAAAGGAGGGCGGAGGGTTTGAGGCTGATTGTCTATCAATCATTCAGAGGCACAGGGTGAAGAAAGACAGGCTTAACTTAAAAAATTGTTTGCATCTATGATCACGTAATGTCTTTTTAAAATTTACAAATGAGGAAAGGAGCCTGCAGAAATTCCTAAGGGGCAAGGATGGATTCTTTCGGCCACACGGTGATGTTTGTGCAGGCAAATGTGCAGACGAAATGAAGCTACTATGGCCCGGGGCCCGGCCCCAGCTCTTTCGGGAAGCTGCCCGGATAGTTTAATTTTGTACTACCTTCCTAAATAGGAACCACTGCATTCAAAACAAGTATACCACCATTTAAAAACAAGTATGCCACCGGGACGATTTGGGATGCGTTCGTTCCGTAGGACCTTGAGTGTATTTCCGAGTTAAAAATACAAGGAAGCAGCAGTATTTAATTTGATGGGGTCACCTGACTTTTCTCAGAGCAACCGCTGTTATTTTTTCAACTGCGTCTGAGAAAAATGGGGGACCGGGTAATTAGGATCTGAAGTGGGCTGCGATTCAGACTCGGGGGGCTTAGCTTAGTGATGCCTCTTCTCACCTCTGCCTGCGCTTGGGAAAGGGCAGGCAGCTTGGGAGGAGGGGGCTGGGTGTGCTTGAACCCGTGCCTTGTTTTATACTTACTAGCTGTTTTTCCATCAGGTTCCAGGCCAGAATCACACTGCACAGTTTTAACCCAAATACACAGCTAAGGACATGCTGCTTCCCTAGGTGACTGACTGCAAAGAAAACACCTGCCTGCAACATACCTTCAGACCCATTTCTTCGTTTCGGTACTTCCTGAAATAGTCTGTTCAGGCTCTGGCCTGGATTCTCTGTTGAAAAACAAGTGTGGTAAGAACAAAACAATCAGGGGAATGGTGGTGTTGACGATATGGGCTGTGTGACATGAAATCTGAGCCGCCTGTCGCTAAAGAAAGGGCTCAGGGCTGCCTGTGCAACTCGGGAGTTTCTAGAATCTTCTGAGAGGCCCTTCCCTGGCTGACTGGCCCGCAGAGGCCGTGACTCTGCTGCAAAAGGAGATGGGGGAAATCTAAGTAGCGACCTACGGCATCAAAGCCAGGGAGGCCCACGGGAGGGAGGACTGCCTTGAAGGAGGATCACCCACCAGCCCCCAGAACAAAGCTCACATTAATCATCCAAAGACATTCAATTTCGGTTAACATCCTCATAAAACACTGCATGTTCTTGGTGCAAATTGATGCTGTTCAAAACATCTCCCTGCTCTGTTTGAGTCTAAGTTTCAGGGTGTTTCAAATATGTCTGATGAAATGACCTCTCTGTAGCTCTGTTGATGTGGCACATTGATCCCCTGGTCTTAAAACGGAGAAGGAACTTTCTTTCTTGTTTTTTTTTTATTTGAGGCAGGTTCTCACTCTGTTGCCCAGGCTGGAGTGCAGTGGCTCAATCATGGCTCACTGCAGCCTCCACCCCCTGGGCTCAAGTCATCCTCTTGCCTTAGCTTCTCAGGTAGCTGGGACCACAGGTACATGCCACCACGCCTGGCTAATCTTTTGATTTTTTTGTAGATCAAAAGATTACAAAATCTATATTGCCCAGGCTGGTCTTGAACTCCCGGACTCAAGCGATCTGTCCACCTCAGCCTCCCAAACTGCTGGGATTATGGGCATGAGCTACCATGCCCCGCTAGGATTTTTGAAATTATGAATACGACTGACATTTTATCTCTAAATTTATGGAGGGTAGGGTAGAAAGGGTGCTTAAATAAAATTTTTTGTGTATTTTACTCAAGCCAGGCCTGTTTTACTCATAATGCTAAACAAATCACTAATGGACCATGAACAATGTAAGGAAGGTGGCCACGGGACACGCCCTCTTTTGCAGGGTGGGAAGATGGGGGGTGTCATCTGTGACGTGTTCTCCCTACAGAACCAGCCCCGCACGAGGATCGAGCCCAGTCAACATGGTGTTATGGGGCTGGAGGGGACGCAAGGGCTCCTCCCAAAAGTGAGACCAGCACCCAAGGCCAATTAGACCCATGGCCACTAAGCATACCGAGACGCTATACATCATGTAATACGATCTATAGTATTGAAATACTACAGGGTTTCCTAAGTATGGAGTGCTGAGTGCATTTGAAAGGCCAGATCTCCCAAATCTAACAGCCTTAACTCATGCCGGGCCACCCTTGAGCTCTGGACGTAGCAGAAGTAAAGAGAACTTTACCTGATGTGATGCACAAATGTTTCATCTCACACACACACACACGCATGCACACACACATGTGCAACTCTGTGACGGGCTCACACGCTGGCGCCACCCAACGCCAGTCTCTCACCTCTTTGTCTGCCTTGGATGCTACGGAGGGCCAGGATGTTCTGCTCATCGGAGAGGAACTGTTTCATCTTGTGAAATGGCTCCTTGCCGCGAACAGTCAGTTTATTCCATGGCTTGGGTCGAGCTAGAATCTCGCTCACGGACCCTTGAGACAGTCCCAACACATAATGTCCAAAAATACGTTGTCCGATATTGTGCTTAATGAGCTGCTCTTTGACCTGCCGGGCGATTTCTGCAGTGTCCATCTCCTCGCCCTCGGAGACGCTCCCAGCACTTTCTGACTGGCTGGGGGATGGGGCCATGCCATTGACATCTGGGCTTTGTTGTAATGGACTTTGGGAAGATATGGAGTTTGTGCTGTATGGACCTGTTGAAAAAATCATGCTTGTGCTTCCGGCTTCCTGCATAGCCTTGGAGTAGAAGGACTGCATTAGCTGCCGCTGGAGAAGAGAGTTTAGTGCAAATTTTCCTGTAGAAGCCAGGGGTAGGCTGGGGCTTGCCAGGGATGAGCTGAAAAAGTCTTGACTTAACCCCGCTGGTGAGAACTGGTGTGTACCATTAGTATTGGAAGCCTGCTCCCCCGGGTTGCGGGGCAACTGAGAAGGAGGGGGGGCCGGCAAAGATCCCGGGCGCCGACTTTCAGGCTGGTCTTTCCCTTTCCTCCTGGCTGACCCTACAAGGAAGGGCAAACAGAATGCATTATGGGGGATTCCAAAGGGGGAAAAAAAAACCAAGACCAAAATGCAAAAGTTTGCCCCCGCAAAAGGGAAAACAAAAAAAAGTGCAGGTTTTTTTTTTTTTTACAAGGGCCAATGAGGTGGGTTGGTTTGTTTTCCGATTAAATTTGTAAGTCAGCCAAACGAGGCTTCCCAAAACAAGCA
Source organism: Trachypithecus francoisi (assembly GCF_009764315.1). Classification (NCBI taxonomy): domain Eukaryota; kingdom Metazoa; phylum Chordata; class Mammalia; order Primates; family Cercopithecidae; genus Trachypithecus; species Trachypithecus francoisi. The sequence goes on along the minus strand of NW_022681469.1, from coordinate 117,219,483 downwards.
ACATGCATTCATGTTTGCGCCTTTCTTGTACGTTGCAGCCTGGAGAGTCCCCTTCACATAGATTCAAACTCCTAGCGTGACAAGGAGCCGGTGACACACACAGGGAAGAGTTGACGGGTCACGGGCCTCTTACTGGGCCCGCTGGCCCCGGCCGGAGGAGCAGCAAACACTGACATTTTAGGACCAATGGATTCGCTCGCACCTCTTGCTCTGAGGTGGATTCACGGTACCAAGCCCCCTCGATGTGGAGGCGCGCGCCCGTTTTGAGAATGCAATACCATCGGAGCCCGAGACACCTGTACGCGTTTTACCAGCTGCCCAAATCAGAAGCACAGTCAGTGACGCCACCATTTGGGGGATGAGCCAAGAAAGGCTAAGGATGGGGGATGCGTCCCCAGGGTAGACCTGACCAAGGAAGAAAAACCTCTACTGGACCCGGCATGCCCGGGGCTGTCCCTGAAAACACCACCAGAACGAGGCTGGGTTCACACTGCCCCTGGCCTCTGTGCAGCACAACTAGACACAGATCAGAAAGGCCGACGTCCTCTGAGCTGTCCCTCCCGGGGTCTCCAGCCGCACTGCCCCTAACTGACCTCCGCAGAGCCTGTGCGGCTGGCCCGTCTCAACATCCAGCTTTTTAAGCAGGGCGGGGAAGGGAAGGGAGGAGCGGTGAGGAGAAGGGCACCCAACACGCGTTAGTCAAAGGTTCTCATCAACCGGCGCTTCTCTGGCCATGCATCTGCCCAGACTCACGATTCACCTTCCTTTTCCTTGACCGAACCCTGGAAGCGAACCAAGCACCGCACACGCGCGAAGCCCGGCCAACCTACCGCTCAGGTCGCTGTTGGAGATGCGCAGCGCGGCGTTCTCCGACTGCAGTGAGCGGTTCTTCTCCATCAACAGCACCTCCAGGGGCTTGGCCGCATCCTAGAAGAGGCAGAGCAGGGGGTTCACTGTGGGGCTCACTGCGGGGCCGGCCACCCACCCGCTTCCTGGGCGACCAGGCCCGGAGCCCTGCCTCCCTCCGTCTGTCCGTGTTCCCACCCAGCTCCCCATCTGACTCCGAAGTAGGCTAGGGACAGCTGATTTTCCCCCAAGATGTTTAACACACATGGAAAACAAGTTCCCTTCAGAAAGAATGGATTCTAGTTGAAGTCATTTTTCTTCTTAGACTTCCACAGCTTCTAAACAATTAATTATTCTCTCATCTGTTCTCAAACTCAAGCGACCTGAACTCGCGCCTCATTTGGCCATAAGACTGGCTGCCAAGCCACAAACCTCTGTCCGAACGTTTCTGTAAAGGAACTTTTCTTTTTTTTTGCCAGCCACAAAGATGTTGGTTGTCTTCTGGGCATCAGGAGTCAGATTCCACTTAGGATGTCAATTTGATTTGATTTGATTTTTTAATTTTTTGAGACGGAGTCTTGCTCTGTCACACAGGCTGGAGTGCAGTGGCACAGTGTTGGCTCACTGTACCCTCTGCCTCTGGGGTTCAAGTGATTCTCCTTCCTCAGCCGCCCGAGTAGTTGGGATTACAGACGTGTGCCACAACACCCAGCTAATTTTTTATATTTTTGGCAGAGATAGGGTTTCACCATGTTGGCCAGGCTGGTCTCGAACTCCTGACCTCAAGTGATCCACCCACCTCAGCCTCCCAAAGTGCTGGGATTACAGGTGTGAGCCACCATGCTTGGCCTGGAAGTCAGTTTTAATCGGCCACCAGATGACCCTGGGCCACTGTCATCCTGCCCTTGTGCCTTCTCTACTGAGGCAGCATGTAACCAAAGTTCCTAAACCAATCTATTTTTGGCTGCTCTTTAATGTAATTAAAAAAAAAAAAAGTCTCTCACAGTTGTCCAGGCTGGAGTGCAGTGGCGCGATCACAGCTCACTATAGCCTTGAACTACTGGGCTCAAGTGATCTTCCTGCCTCAGCCTCCCAAGTAGCTGGAACCACAGGCATATGCCATAGTACTTAGCTATTTTTTGTTTTTTGTTTTTAATAGCGACGTGGTCTTGCTATATTGCCCAGGTTGTTCTCGAGTTCCTGGCCTCAAAGCGATCCGCCTGTCTTGGCCTCCCAAAGTGCTGGGATTACAGGCATGAGCTACTGAGCCTGGCCTTCTTAAACACAACTGACAGTTTTTTATCTATGTTCTTAGTACCTGCTCAAGTGAAATCACAATTTCACTTCAGTTACCAGTTTGGAAAACACTAACTTGTCTCTTTTTGCCTCTTTTTAGTTAAAGATAATTTGCTTTTTGGTAGTGCCCATCTCCTATCAGTCAGGGATGAAGCAATCCCTTGTTCATCTCCAGCTTGGCTTTTGATCTATGCCTGGTTCACACCTTGGACACATGGAAAAAAAGGAGAGAGAGACAAAAAAGACAATCTGCTTTAACTTGGTTAAAATGTTCTTGAAGTATGACTCACTGACTGTAAGCGAGAGGCCTCATAGAAACAGTGAGATCATGGGATATTCCGGAGGGACCAGTGGTAACCAGCAGCGGGGCTGACGCTAGTGCTGACCATTGAGTGAGACACGTACCTGTGTCCCAGCGCCCTCGGACGGTGCAAACTCCATGGACTTCAGAATGCTGCAAGAGCACGAGAGAGGGGTTATTTTATTTTAGTTTTTGAGCCAGAGTCTCGTTCTGTCACACAGGCTAGAGTGCAGTGGCACGATCTTGGCTCACTGCAACCTCTGCCTCCTGGGTTCAAGCAATTCTCTTGCCTTAGCCTCCCGAGTAGCTGAGATTACAGGCATGTGCCATCATGCCCACTAATTTTTGTGTTTTTAGTAGAGACGGGGTTTCACCATGTTGGCCAGGCTGGTCTCAAACTCCTGACCTCCACTGATCCACCCGCCGCAGCCTCCCAAAGTGCTGGGATTACAGGCGTGAGCCACCGCGCCCGGCCCAGGGCGGTTCTTTTCTACTTATACCTTTGACAACAGCCACATTAATAAGCATTAACATTACAATTTCCTGCTCTCCAGGAACTGAAGAACTGTCAACTTTAACAACTTCCCTGGCAGTAATAGAATCTGATAATGTCTCTAGAATAACTATTCAACTAGCAGTTGGCTGGCAAAAGTTTCTTGCCTAGCATGTAAATCATTCCATATGGAATCACACCAGGTCTGTTCAGAGTATAATTTTAAAGTTTAATACAGGCATAACATTGTTGCAAGTGAAATGTATTTGTAAAGCTTAAAGGGAAGGAAAAAGTGGTAAGGAGAAGCCAGACAGAGAGGAACCCACCAGGGCGGCCACTGCCCACACCTCACTTCTAACTGGCACCCACCTGGGGACCAGGGGATATAGGCAAAGGGCAACGTCCTAGACTTGGATGACTCAGAAGCGAGGTGGACGGACCTTCTCTGCAGCCCCAGGTTGGGGAAGGAGAGCAATGACAAAGGTGTGGCAACATAAGGTGACTTCTGCCTCCCTTGTTCTCATCGGCACTGAAAAGGGCCATGCCCTGATCACTACAGTCTCAGTGAGTCCAGGTCCCCAGGATTATTACTGTTTCTTGAGTTCCTTTTGCTGTGGATGTCCCTCTTTTGCTGAGTATACCAAGGAGAAGAGGAGAAGTGAGGCTGTGTGGCTTTGAAGGAGCTGCAAGTGTTTCTTTGAAATACCAAGGATGGAGGAGAGACCCAGAGCAGGCTGGCTGGACCGTGAGATTTACCACTCGCAGGTGCAGAGTCAACCGAACCTTCGCTGTGTTCCTGCAGCCACGATTTCGGCCTCTGTCCCTTTAGTGTGTGCCACCACACCTGGATAATTTTTGTATTTTTAGTAGAGACGGGGTTTTGCCATATTGGCCAAGCTGGTCTCCTGACCTCAGGTGATCCACCCGCCTCGGCCTCCCAAAGTGCTGGGATTACAGGTGTGAGCCACTGCGCCCGGCCAAAAGGGGTTTCTTAAGATGGAATCCTGTCCTTTGTTTCCTATTTTCTTTAGGATTATGTAATAAAAGACCATGTGTCTATTTATTTATTCTACAGATCTTTACCAGCAGCCTGCTAGCCGCTTGTTGCCGTGGGGAATCAGAACCACTCCTGGTCCGTAATCCAGGAAATGTACAGGCCAGTACAGGTAATAGGCAAGACTCCAAGTGGTCCATTAAGAGACAGAACTTGTGAGGACCCCAGCAGGAGGGATCTTGATGGGTTGGAGACCACGTCTCAGTGTCATGATGAACAAGCATTGGAGAAGGGCCCTGAAGGGCCAGGGTGTCTTGTGCTGCAGTGCGTGAGGATCTGAGGTCAGCACCCCGTTGCGTGGGGGTGAGGAAATGGAAATGGGACGATGTTGAGAAGGGGACACGGGCAAGAGCCCAAGAGCACACCTGGGCAAAGAAGCCACCTGAGTGAGGCTTCTAGATGTGCACATGGTGGTGGGGCCTGTCATGTGCAGATGCAACAGAAAGAGTCAGCAGGAACGTGGTGACAAGCGGGGCTGGCGAGGCAGCCCTGCAGTGGGGGTAGCGGCAGCCTGTGGCCTAGCGGGCTATGGATGAGAGGGAGTAGACCGGTATGTGCTGCTGGCTGGAGCCTGGAAACCTCAGCTCCCAGGGAATGAAGTGAACTTGGGGGAGGGGGGGGAGGAGGAGGAGGAGGAAGAGGAAGAGGAAGAGGAATACTAAATCCCAGGGTGAGGCTGGGCAAAGGCCTTTGCAGCAGTTTCTCTGGCTCAAAATTAGAAGGCCCAATTTCTTTTCTCTTTTAGAAGAGGGAAAGGAAGGAAAGAATGGGATAGGAGAGGCAGGTAGAGAAGGTTAACCAGGTAACATTTAATAATAAGTTACATGTAATCCCAGCACTTTGGGAGGCTGAAGTGGGCGGATCACCTGAGGTCGGGAGTTCGAGACCAGCCTGACCAACATGGAGAAACCCCATCTCTACCAAAAATACAAAATTAGCCCAGGGTGGTGGCTCATGCCTGTAATCCCAGCTACTTGGGAGGCTGAGGCAGGAGAATCGCTTGAACCCGGGACGCAGAGGTTGCGGTGAGCTCAGATAGCACCACTGCACTCCAGCCTGGGCAACAAGAGCGGAACTCTGTCAAATAAATAAGTAAGTAAGTTACAAAGGCTGGAAGTGTTAGAGGGGTGTAGGGGTTTGTCCAAAGAGGTGCCAGCAGAGGCTTCGCGGGTGGAAATGGGATGAGACTACTCGGGGGGAGAGCATGGTGGGGACAGGGACTACCAGGGCCAGCAGACACCAGGGAGGCTGGAGGTCTCAGGCGAGAGAAGGCAGCTGGTCATGGAAGTGAAATGGTTCAAGAGGACACCCAATGAGTTTTTCTTAGCAGAATGGAATTAACAATACAAAGAAAACGTGGTGAGTGGGTGTAGGCTCATCTTAAAAGGAGAAATGGAAAATAGCAGCAAGAGAGAAAGGGGCTGATGGGACAGCAGGAGGGACAGGAAGGAAGGGACCCAAGGTGAGGCGGAGGGGGCAGCCTGCACAGATGGGAGATGGCACCTAAGACCAGAGGCAGGGGTCTGTCCCTAGCAGAGGACTAGGGCATCTGTGGATAGAGGTTGGGGTAACAGTGACAAGGGCAGAGAAGAACCCCCGAGGAAGCCTCAAACCAGCAGAGTTCCAGCCGCGAGAAGCACAGGGGGACCCATGGGGCCGGTTACTATGCCCTAGGCAACCTCTGTTTGCAGTGGTTAATAACATTAGGAGTGAGGCAGGGATGCCGGTGGGAAAGCTTGGAATGGCTGACGATCGAGGGGAGCTGTATGAACGCAGAGGGTCTGACCATAGGCTCCAGGCTTGCAGGGGAGGTCGGTGAGCCTGGAGCATGATGGATGTTGGGGGACAGGTAAAGACCAGGACCTGGGAGCTCCAGAGAGCCAAAGAAGGCTCAGGGTGAGGAGGCAGAGGTGGGGGCTGCTGGCCGAGAAGGGAACTTTGAAGCCTGAGAACTGAGAATGCCATCATTAGCCCCGAAAAGATGACAAGCTTTCGGCTACAGTCTCACAGATGGAGAACAGAGATTGGAAGACAGAGTTTCCGAGTCCAGGAGGCCAGGGCAGTGTGAGGCCATATGCCCACCTTCAACCCGAAAACGTTTCCCTCATGTGCGTTGCTTCTGTTTGGGGAATTTATAGTTGCAAAACAAGGTCATATTTGATCATTTCTGTAAAGGCACTATGCCCCTGATTCCATGCATTCTGGAATACCTGAAATGCACAGCTTTTAGCAGAAGTCCAAAGAATTCAGGGACAGGCCCGAGGGCAAACGCCCACAGCGTTGGGTAGCCCAGGACACCGTGCGGTGGCAGAACTCTGGCTGCATTTATGGGCATCTGCTGAGCCAGACGGCGGGGGGCCAAGGCTCCCTGTCACCGGCCTGGCATTGTTAGCAGATGGCCCTAATGAGCCCCAGCTTGTGAGGGGCCACAGAGGTCTCCGTACTTACTTCAGCTCTTTCTTCACCTCTTCATAGTCAGCCTGGCCTTTGAGTTTTTCTTCCAGTTGCTGAAAACAGAGAAGAATTTGATCAGTGGCCATGCCTGACAACAGGTCGATGGACTTCACCGACGGCATTCGCTGCGGAACAGCCAGCTGTGCCTGCGAGGGGAAGCCAGCCCTTGTGAATGGAGTCAACAGTGCTGGGGCCATCTTTTTTCCTTCATGCTCCCGGCCTGCCCAGTGTGAGTGCGTGCCCAGGCACAGCAACGTGTGTAGGGATGCTGTAAAGTTGTTAACGTACAACTTAGCAAAAGCAGAATGAAGGCTGGGTATGGTGACTCATGCTTGTAATTCCAGCACTTTGGGAGGCTGAGGTGGGAGGATTGCCTGAGCCCAGGAGTTTGAAACCAGTCTGGGCAACATGGTGAGGCCCCATCTTGACAAAAAATAAAAAAAATTAGCTGGGTTGCTGGTACGTGCCTGTGGTCCCAGCTACTTGGGAGGCTGAGGTGGGAGGATTGCTTGAGCCCAGGAGTTGGAGGGTGCAGTGAGCTATGACTGTGCCGCTGCACTCCAGCCTGGGTGACGGAGTGAGGAATGGAGACCCTACCTCTTTTAAAAAAAAAAAAAAAAAAAGAAGGAAGAACCTTTGCAGAGGAGGAAAAGTGCATTTTGTAGGAAGTGCCATGAAACCGCAAACAGAAGGAGGAGAGGCTTTCCTGGTGTCTGAAAAGCAGCGTGTGGTTTTAAACAAAATATGTGAGGCTGAGGGACTCATACAGCTGGTTGTCAACACCTTTGGGACGACCTCCGCTGATGAGAGACACAGCCCTTTTGTGTTGAGAGTAGGCATCGAATAGGCATCAGGGCAAACGCCTTTGCACTCCTGAACCCCTGAATGCTGGGGTTTTAGGAGCAGGGGCCTATTCAGTTAGGTGCTCGGTGGCTTCCCTGACAGCAAGCTGGTCTGAGTCCTGCGGGGAGGGCCCTGCCTGAGATACTGCTCCCTCTCAGGTGCCTAGGGGAACGATGGCACATTTCCAAAGAGCAGTGATGCTCCAGTGGGCTCCAGAAAGGTCTGTGAGCCCACTGGGGACTGATGTGGCTGTTTCTTGTTTTTCTTTTTCTTTTTTTTTTTTTTGCTGGAGACGGACTCTCGCTCTGTTGCCCAGGCTGGAGTGCAGCAGCGTGATCTTCGCTTGGCTCACTGCAACCTTGGCCTCCTGAGTTCAAGCAATTCTCCTTCCTCAGCCTCCCCAGTAGCTGAGATTACAGGCATGCACCACCACTCCTGGCTAATTTTTTTGTATTTTTAGTAGAGATGGGGTTTTGTCATGTTGGCCAGGCTGGTCTTGAACTCCCAACCCCAGGTGACCCTCCTGCCTCAGCTTCCCAAAGTGCTGGGATTACAGGAGTGAGCCACCCTGCCCAGCCTGATGTGGCTGTTTCTGCCCACAGCTCTGCAGGGCTTTCTTGTGAGAGGAGCCATTGCTGTGGGGTGGTCGTAGGGGGTGCTTTCTTCTCTGAAGGTGTTTTTGGACTAGTTTGCTTTTGATCTTTTCTAAAGGGAGCTCCTTGGAGGAAATGAGGCAACTCTACAGAAAACAAGAACATGGAGGGGCAGTGCCAGGAGGGTGTTCTGACCATTCAGCATGTTTCCAAGCTAGAGGTGAACAAACGTCATTTCTGGTAACTTCCCCTCTACAGGGTTTCTAGGTGTTATGCTGCTGCTGCTTTTTTTTTTTTTTTGAGACGGAGTGTGGCTCTGTCGCCCGGGCTGGAGTGCAGTGGCCGGATCTCAGCTCACTGCAAGCTCCGCCTCCCGGGTTCACGCCATTCTCCCGCCTCAGCCTCCCGAGTAGCTGGGACTACAGGCGCCCGCCACTTCGCCCGGCTAGTTTATTTTTGTATTTTTTAGTAGAGATGGGGTTTCACCGTGTTAGCCAGGATGGTCTCGATCTCCTGACCTCGTGATCCGCCCATCTCGGCCTCCCAAAGTGCTGGGATTACAGGCTTGAGCCACCGCGCCCGGCCTTTTTTTTTTCTTTAAAAAAAAAAAAAAAAAGAGAGACAGGGTCTTGCTCTGTCACCCAGGCTGGAGTGCAGTGGTGCGATCATAGCTCACTGCAGCCTCCAACTCCTGGGCTCAAGCAATCCTCCTGCCCTAGCCCCTTGAGTAGCTGGGACTACAGATGTACATCACCACACCTGGTTATTTTTTAAGAGATGGGGTCTTGCTATGTTGCCCAGGCTGGTCTCAAACTCCTGAGCTCAAGTGATTCTCCCTTCAGCCTCCCAAAGTGTTGGAATTACAGGCGTGAGCCACCATGCCCAGCCATAGGTGCCCTTTCAGGTTCTGCTTGACTAGCCATGGCTAAGACCACAGGTTAAAGCCAACTGAGAACATTCTAGACTTTGGGGAGGAGATGGTGCCATCCAAATCCCAACCTGCCCGCTGTTTTAAAAATTCATGTGTTTTATTAGTTAATCACTAATTAATAATTAACTAATTATTCAATAATAATTAGAAATGAGGTTTCACCATGTTGACCAGGCTTTATAAAGGCACTGCAGATCAAGCAGGGGAAATGACGAATGTTCAGTAACAGGGCTGGGACATTTGGTTTTTCATATAAAAAAATGCATAAATAAGATAAATACTATCTCGGTTTGTACAAGCACACACAATTACTAACTAACTAACTAACTAACTAACTAACTAAAACTCCTGGGCTCAAGTTATCCTCTTTGGCCTCTCAAAGTGGTGGGATTCCAGCTGCCCAGCCTTCATTGGGCCCGTCTTTTTCTGTTGCCTTCGCTGGTGATTTCTCAAGTGTGCCTTTCCCATTGCATGAAACTGCTCTGCCCTAGGTCCTTTTGAAAACCTCTTGCTGACCTTGTGTATTATAATGGTTTTCTCAGCCCTAATCAAACAGGAGGTAGAAGGCACTCGTTTTCCTACAAAAGATTCTCAGAAGGTGCTTGTTAAGAAGTGATTATTTTATTCTCTTCCCTATCGTCCAATAGCAGTTAGCACTAATGCACTCATATTTCCTTTTGAGGGATTATTCAGTGTCACTGGAATCCAAAATGCACATCAGACAGTCACGATCACTGAGGCTGGATACGGAACGTGCATAAACGTGGTCATATCCAGAGAATAGGAGCCGGCTGGGAATAAGGCAGAGAGAGGGAGGAGCACACGGAGGGTCTCCGAGCCTGGCATGGCACAGACCAGGAAGGCCAATGGCCTGAGCCTGGAACCCGAGTCTGTCACTTATGAGCTGGGTGTCTATGGACAAGTTAATAAACTTCTCATCTGTAAAATGGGAATAACAGCAATTACTCAAGGGTTTGCACAAAGCAAAGAATCAGTGCAGATGTTGGCAACTCTGGGCCCTCAATAGTGGGACTCTTTTTTTTTTTTTTAAGTTATTTTGTAGAGACGAGGTCACACTGTGTTGCCCAGGCTGGTTTTGAACTCCTCGGCTCAAGTGATCCTCCCACTTCGGCCTCTCAAAGTGCCGGGATTCCAGGTTCCCAGCCTTGATATTGGGACTCTTAGCACTGCTAAGTCCCATTACACGCTCTAAGGGCACAGCTGCAGGTCTTCTTCGAAGGCCTGTGATTGGCCCTAATTGGAAGGTTTTAGGGGTGGGATCCGTGTATAACTGTGTACCACATAATGCTTTGGTCAACAAAGGCTGCCTAAGCCCCATAAGAGTCTTTTTTAATTTTGAGACAGAGTCTCGCTCTGCTGCCCAGGCTGGAGTGCAGTGGCATGATCTCGGCTCACTGCAACCTCCGCCTCCTGGGTTCAAGCAATTCTCCTGCCTCAGTTCCCCAAGTAGCTAGGATTATAGGCGTCTGACACCATGTCTGGCTAATTTTTGTATTTTTAGTAGAGATGAGGTTTCACAATGTTGGCCAGGCTGGTCTTGAACTCCTGACACTAGGTAATCCACTTGCCTTGGCCTCCCAAAGTGCTGGGATTACAGTCTTGCGCCACCGCGCCTGGCCTGAGTCATTCTAATGGAACGTACAGAGAAAGCTGACATACGGCCCTTTATAAAGGCACTGCAGATCAAGCAGGGGAAATGACTAATGCTCAGTAATGATGCTGGGACATTTGGTTTTCCATATGAAAAATAGGCACAAATAAAAAAACATACATATACTATCTAGGTTTGTGCAAGTACACACTATGATTGCACAACGCATTCACCTAATGACGCATTTCTCAGAATGCAGCCTCATTGTTAAGTGACACATGACTGTATTTTAGTTGGACATGAGCTTTTGCTGAGAGCTAAACAGCTTCCATTGAGAGTTCTGCCATCTACCTTCAGGCAGTTGAACCAGGAAGTCCCCAAGATCTCTTCTGTAAAACTTCGATGACGTTTCCTGCCTTGGGCAGACAAGCTGGATGGAGCCTGGGAGAGGCTGCCTGGCGATGCTTCTCCCAACTGGCGGAGCGCCTGTAACCTGGTCCCATGGACATCTCCGTTCTAGTGACCCTACTGTGAGTGCCACATCTCAAAACCTGCAGATGCAGGGCTCCCATTGGCCTCTGATGCTGAAAATGCCCAGTGTGGGAAAAAAGACTAACTGTCCTCAGTGCGGTTCTTCGATCAGAAACTCCTTGTTGGGTTCCCAGAAAGCTCGGTTTCAAAGACTCTGACCCTGGGATGGGCGACAGGCACACCAGTTTCTCAATGTCTCTGAAGACGCACTCCTCCTGTCCGGTCATGCTCCCGCTGGCCGCGTGGTATGCTAGACCTGCGCTTATTCCTAGCATTTCATATGCTATCTGATTTCATGATTGCAAAACTTTTGCAGATGGGTCTGACTACCCAAAGAAAGAAAAAAAATCTCTGGGGTCTTACAGTGCAGGTCTTGACAGAGCTGAGGCCAGCCCCGCTTGCCTGTAGGGAGGAAGTGAGATGCCAGAGAGGCCAGGATGAGCCAGGGGCTCTCTGCAAATCTGGGCTCGAGAGTCCCACAGATCCTGACTCTGCCACGTACTTGCAAGGTGAACCTAGATAAGACTCGACGTCTTGCGTCAGGTGTGGTAGCTCACTTGAGCGTGGGAGTTCAAGACAAGCAGGACAACATAGCAAGACCCTGTCTCTACAAAAACACAAAACAAAACCAAAAAAACCCCAAAACATTAGCTGGGTATGTTAGCTTGTGCCTGTAGTCCCAGCTACTCAGGAGGCTGGGGCAAGAGGATCACTTGAGTCTGGGAGGTAGAGGCTGCAGTGAGCCGTGATGGTGCCACTCCACCCCAGGCAAAAGAGTGAGACCTTGTCTCAAATAAATAAATAAATAAATAAACAAACCAATCAACCAACCCACCTGATCACCCAGACTTGACTTCTCTAAGCCTCAGTTTCCTCATCTATAAAATGGGGATCGTGTCTATATGTTACAGTGCTTTGGTGAGGATAAAATAAAATATTGGGTACTTAGAGCTTAGTATGGTGCTGGGCACATGGTAAAGTGCTCTGTAAATGGTGGTTAGTACTGTTACTGTCCTTGTTACCACAATTACTACATCCCTGCTAGGTGGGGTTGAATCTGGCTACAATTGGATCTGAAGAGAGTCTCTGGTTCTGTTTCTCCAGGAGCTCTGTTCATGAAAGTCTCCAGATCTCAGCCTGTCACATCCCAAGGTCCCCGCTATTCTGCAGCAGAGCCACAGAGAAAGAGTACATGTGCCCTGGAGTGGCTCCGCTGTCAAGGGTAACCCCATGTCCAAGACTGTGGAAAGAGAATCTGGGAACTGGTCATCTTCCTGAAAAATGCACTTGTCTGGCTGGGTGCGGTGAGTCACGCCTGGAATCCCAGCACTTTGGGAGGCCGAGGCAGGAGGATTGCTTGAGCCTAGGAGTTCAAGACCAGCAGGGGCAACACAGGGAGATCCCATCTCTACAAAAATTTAAAAATTAGCTGGGTGTGGTGGTGCACACCTATAGTTCCAGCTACTCGGGAGGCTAAAGTGGGAGGATCACTTGAGCCCTGGAGGTTGAGGCTGCAGTGAGTTATGATCATGCCACTGCACTCCATCCTGGGGCAACAGAGCAAGATCCTGCCTTTAAAAATAAAATAAGATGCACGAATCTAAGGAACACATGTAGGCTTTACAGAGATAGGTGAGAAAAGGCCAAGTGTCAGAGACCTGGCTGCCAACCTGGTCCTACCCCGGCTGACTGTGACCTTGGATAACCTGAGCCTGTTTGGGCCTCACGTTTCTCATCTGAAGAATGGGGAGATTCAGAAGGAATAAAGGTTTTCAAAGGACAGTGGTGAGACGTAGGATGATCAAGTACCAATCGAACATACCTGTTGTAATAGTACGATCGAAAAGATACATGGAGCCCACCTGGTTCCAAGAACTTAAGTGGTGCTCCCCAGCTGGGTCCTGAAGTGCCAGAATTATCTATTTGAAGTTCTTAAAAGCCTGGCTAACATTTAAATGAAAATAAGCTTTAATTTACAATGCCAACTATTTTGGCATTAGCAAATTACGTGTTCAATCTATAGACGATGTCTATCTACTGCAGGGCATGGTGGTTCATGCCTGTAACCCCAGCACTATGGGAGACTGAGGTGGGAGGATCACTTGAGCCCAGGAGTTCGACACCAGCCTGGGCAACATAGCAAGACACAATCTCTACCAAAGATATAAAAACTAGCTGGCTGTGGTGGCATGTGCCTGTAGTCCCGGCTATTTGGGAGGCTGAGGTGGGAGGATTCCTTGAGCCAGGGAGGTCGAGGCTGCAGTTAGCTATGATTGTGCCATTGCACTCCAGCTTGGGCAACAGAGTGAGACCATGTCTCAAAAAAAAATAGCAAAGGGGCCTCTCGCAGGTCTGACTAAGGCAGAGACCCTGGGAAAGGTTGTGTCTTCCAGGTTACCCAGCGAGCGGTCAAGGTGACAATATCTCTTTTCCATAAAATTCTGACTGTGGGGGCAGAGTGGCATCTGCGGTGCAGATAAACGGGGCCAGGCTCCGTGTGGTGCTGTCTGACTGGTTCAGGTTAGAGTTGGTGTGGGAGTCTTCGGCCTCACGGGGAACCCCTGGCCCAGGGCAGGGGTCTGAGACACAGACCCTTAGTTGACACTGCATCTCTGGGGTCTAGGCCTGGGCAGCATGTACCTCCTTTTCTACTGGACAAGGACTCTCTCCAGATGAGGACATGTGTCTCCATGCTTCCTCAGGGAGAGGCAGCAGCTATGGAAATTTAGGTTCTGCTGGTGCTGGGAGTTGGGGAGGAGCCCAAGGATACTCTGGGCTCTGGATGGTGAGTCCAAATCTCCACTGGGGTGGGTGCTGTGTATGTTCTAATGATCCTCTCTCCCCAGCCTCCCATGTAGCTGGGACAACAGGCATGTGTCACCACTCTGGCTCATTAAAAAAAAAAAAAAAAACTAAGAGAAGGGGCTGGGCGCGGTGGCTCACGCCTGTAATCCCAGCACTCTGGGAGGCCGAGGCAGGTGAACAACCTGTGGTCAGGAGCTCGTGATCTGACCTGGCCAACATGGTGAAACCCCGTCTCTACTAAAAATACAAAAGTTAGCTGGGCATGGTAGTGGGAACCTATAGTCCCAGCTACTTGGGAGGGTGAGGCAGGAGAATTGCTTGAACTCAGGAGGCGGAGGTTGTGGTGAGCTGAGATCATGCCACAGGACTCCAACCTGGGAGACTGAGCAAGACTCTGTCTCCAAAAATATATATAAATAAAAATAATTAAAAAAATAAAAAAGATGGGATCTCACTACATTGGCCAGGCTGGTCTTGAACTCCTGGGCTCCAGTGATCTTCCTACCTGAGAATGCAAGATGAAAAGAGAGACCCCCAAGGCCAGAGAGTATGGGGAGATGGAATGTTTTCCACCACCTCTTTTATAGTACCTCAGTGCCCCCAGGGACATAGCACCTTCCCATAGTGTCTCCATGGGACCCATCAGAGCCTCAGGGGCTGGGGTGAGGGGTAGGGAAACAGGAGCAGTTTGGAAAAAGACCCCTAGGTGATTCCAACTCATGAGACTACCCACCCAGTGGGAAGCAATGATCTTTAAAGCGTCTTCAGAAAAATATAATTTCTCCTTCTGGGAGACTGGTGTTCTTTCAGTTAGCCTTTCTTACAAATACTCATTTTAAATCGAAGCTATTGGTAGCATTCTCTTCTGTGCTATAGCAAGTACAGTGCAGTTGACTAGCTAATTATACTGCCTCTATATTAAAGCATTCCAACAGAAGACCACAGAATAGAGAATTATCAAAAAGCAGCCTTGTCAATGGTGGTCGGGCTATTTCATTAATTGCACAAATAGAGTTCTTCCTTACAAGTGGCACTATGCTTAAGCACTTGTCAGATTAGGCAGGAGGAAACATCTCCCACTTCTGCGTCTGTTTCCGTGCCTAATTAAAGGTTAGCGGATGTCCCGTGACACACGTGGATAGCGGGGCGCTTATGGGGAACTTCGCTTGAAAAAGTAGAGCCCTGGACAGGACAGACTCGAAGACGTGCAGCTGTCTGCTATCCTTATAAAATGACAAATCAAATTTGAGGGAAGAGAAGAAATCTCAGTGGCAGAAACATGGAGAATTTCAGTGGGTTAGAGAAAGAGAACCAATTAGTCCTCCAATACATCCAACTATCATTGGCTATCATTGGATATACAGAGAGTACCATTGGAAAGTACGGGTGGAAACAATTCAATGAACTCAGGACAAAAGATTCTGCCCAATAAGCCTTCTGCATATGGGAAATGCCCTCTCCCCAAGTGACTGTCACCAAACAACCTGGCACATGTCTCAAAGATCAAGGACCCGCTGCCAAGTGTTCATGGGAAAACCACCCGCAACTCCAAACAGCTGAGCCCAGAGCTGGGCGCTTGGAGCCTCCTCTCCCAAACAGCAACCTAATTCGAGGCCCCACTGTGCATCCGCGGGTCCCCCGTAAGACAGGAAAGCGGGGAAGGGGACAGGAAGAAGAAAGAAAGAAAGCAGCTCCATGGTAAGCGAAGGTGAGTTCTTTGAGTAGCCAAGACTGTGGGGTCAAGGTTCCCCACGGCAAAAGCATCAGGTTGCCAATTTGCCAAGTCTCATTCGTAAAAATATTTTCCTAAGAATTGTATTCCTTTAGGTTATAGTTGAGGCTATACATTATACACATTAGGAAGACAAAATGCCCTCAGAAGGTATCTCGTTCAATTAACCTTACTCCTTTGGGGTGAGAGGAAACTCTGGTTTGGTGAAGTCAAATGCTTTCTGCGTGTGGGTTTGGTATTAGCGAAATCTGTACTCCTGGCAACAAGGAGTTAAGATAATTAAAATCAGAAGTCTTGTTACTAGAAGATATGTTTTGATTATTAGATTAGATGAAGATAAGGTAGCAATGATTTTGGAAGAAGTACTGCTGAATTGTTTCATTAACTGCACGGTATTAAACAATTCCCCCAAGATACGGATAACGAACATTAATTTGCAAAACTGCGTTTCATTTTTTTGTGAAGGCAAACATTGAAACCTTAACTGATTTGGAAGAAATTGCTCTATAATAAAAAATGTGAGGTCTACAGCCTTGCTCTCTTGTAGCCGGTGTGTATCCGAGTCACGCCCTTTAACTTGACAGTGGAGAGAAAGGCAAATTATCTCATAATAATGTCGTTGCTGGGGTCAGAAATGGCCGTAACATGAGAAAATGAGATTAAATCCAGAAATAAAAACTGAATCCTGGTACTCATTGGGTAAGCTGATGAGAGAGGAAGAAATGGCGGTGACAAAATAAATGACCCGGCTCACAGTGGCTCACGCCTGTAATCCCGGCATTTGGGAAGCCAGGTGGGCAGATCACCTGAGGTCAGGAGTTCAAGACCAGCCTGACCAACATGGAGAAATCCCGTCTCTACTAAAAATACAAAATTATCTGGAAGTGGTGGCTCATGCCTGTAATCCCAGCTGCTCGGGAGGCCGAGGCAGGAGAATTGCTTAAACCTGGGAGGCAGAGGTTGCGGTGAGCGGAGATGGCACCATCGCACTCTAGACTGGGCAACAGAATGAATTTCCATCTCAAATAAAATAAAATAAAATAAAATATTTTTAAAAATGACCTGGCTGAGGACAGACGGAAGCAGGATTCAACCATTTCCCCAAAGTCGGCAGGACTGTCTCCTCCAAGGGACCAGGCGCTGGGCAGTTCTCAGTGAATGGGTGAAATTCACCCCAAAGAGGCAGAAGAACGGAGCGAGGGAGGGTCATGGGAGCCATCAGCATCAGCAGTAGATTTGTTGGAAACTTAGTTTTGGCATAAATTTGGTCATGTGTCGAAAAGAAAATTTCAATTAAAAAAAAAAAAAAGACATTGGGCCAGGTGCAGCAGCTCATGCCTATAATCCCAGAGTGCTTTGGGAGCCAAGGTGGGAGAACCGCTTGAGCCCAGGTGCCCCAGACCAGCCTGGGGAACGTAGTGAAATCTCATCTCTACAAAAAATTAAAAAACTAGCTGGGTGTGGTGGGTCACGTCTTTGGCCCCAGTTACTTGGGAAGCTGAGGCAGGAGGATCGCTTGAGCCCAGGAGTTTGAGGCTGCCGTGAACTGTGATCCTGTCACTGCACTCCAGTCTGGGCGAGTGAGAGAGACTCCATTTCCAAAAAAAACCAAAAAGGCAGTGGCTCATGCCTGTAATCTAATTCCAGCACTTTGGTTGGAGGCCAAGGCTGCTGGACCACCTGAGGTCAGGAGTTTGAGACTAGACTGGCCAACATGGTGAAACCCCGCCTCTACCAAAAATATAAAAATTAGCCTGGCATGGTGGCGACTGCCTGTAGTTCCAGTCACTCAGGAGGCTGAGGCAAGAGAATTGCTTGAATCCAGGAGGCGGAGGTTGCAGTGCACCAAGACTGCGCCACTGCATACCAGTCTGGGCGACAAAAGTGAAAATCCGTCTCAAAAACAACAACAACAACAACAAAACAAAATGGACCTAAGTACATCCTAGGCCTACTTCATACCAGAAAAGGTTTCCTTTGAATGTTCACAATGAACCCTGACTCACTTTATTCCTACAATGAATATACCTTACAGCTGCTCATTCTCTCACCCCCTGACACCGTACGGAGGTAGTGGGGAAGGAATGGGCCTGAACGGGCAGCCCCCGGGCAGAGCGGGGAACCCCGGCCAGGGGCTGAAGCCCTGCCCTGAAGGTCCTGCCTTCTTCACTGTCAACACTGACAACTCTGAGAGTCTCCTCTGGCTCTGAAGCCTGTAAATCAAGGGTCCCAGGACCCTCTTCAAATTACACTCGCTTCAACAGATTGCAAATACCTAACGTATAATCATTACTTTCAATATGTGGAAAAAGCTCTGGGTTCTGCGTCTGGGATAGAAATTTATGGAAAAGCCAAGAGTGCCTCGTGGGAGGGAGCCTGAGTGTCTGGCTCCCTGGACTGAAGCAGTACCTGGACTGGGGCCACCAAGGGAAAAGGTGATTGGACAAGAGAATGTCCCTTAGCTTAGAAGGTCAGATGTGACTTCCATGGACCTCTGGGGTTTTATTTGGCTCAGTCACCGGAAGTGCTGGAGTTATAGTACACCACGTCCTCCTGCGGGGGTATCCTCAGAAAGCCAGGATGCTCTGCAAAACTCGATTAAAGAGCTGGGCGCAGAAGCTCACATCTGTAATCTCAGCACTTTGGCAACCTGAGGTGGGCAGATCACCTGAGGTCAGGAGTTCAAGACCAGCCTGACCAACGTGATGAAACCCAATCTCTACTAAAAATACAAAAATGGTGGCATGTGCCTGTAGTCCCAGCTACTCGGGAGGCTGAGGCAGGAGAGTTGCTTTAATCTGGGAGGTGGAGGTTGCTGTGAGCCAAGATCACACCATTGCATTCCAGCCTGTGCGACAAGAATGAGACTCTGTCTCAAAAATAAATGAATGAATGAACGAATAAACAAAGAAGTTGGGCATGGTGATGTATGCCTGTGATCCCAGCTACTCGGGAGGCTGAGGCAGGAGAATTGCTTGAACTTGGGAGGTGGAGGCTGCAGTGAGCCGAGATCGTACCACTGCGCTCCAGCCTGGGCAACAGAGCGAGACTCCGTCTCCAAAAAAAAAAAAAAAAAAAAAAAGAGGGAAATGCTGTCCACACAAGGGCTGATGGCAGGGTTCAACATCCAGTCTCCGTGCTGTGGACTCTGGGACTCTCCTTGGTGCTACTTTACAGAGGTTCAAGGTTGCCATACTTGCTATCAAGTCCAGAAAGGCAGACAGTGTGTGTGTGCGCGCGCGTCCAGCTGCCCACCCTGCCTCCTTGGGCCACCCCCGGCCCCTGCGGCCCCCTTACTTTGAGCGTGCTGTTTTTGGCGCTCAGCTGCTGCTCAAGCTGGGAGATCTGGCTGGCTGAATTCTCCCGCAGCTTGGTGAGGCTGGCCTGGAGTCTCTGCACGTCCTCCACCAGCTGTGCGATCTCCCGCTCCTTGGCGGCCAACTCAACTTCTAGGCTGGAGCGAGTCAGCACCTCTATGGCCTGCTCCTGGGGAGGAGAAAAGAGATGACAAAACTGCACTGGCCTTGAGGCAGGTGCTTGGGGCTATCTGTGCTGGCAACTGAGACAGAAGCTGCACAGATATCAGGGTGTGGATGGTGATGGCGGGATGTCACTTCTTGCCCTTGCTTGCACTTCCCCTATGTCACCTTCCTCCCCCTGTGGTTAGCTGCCACCTGGATTCATCCACTGGACAAATATGTACTGAGCGCCCACCATGTACCAAGCATATAGCAGTGAATCAAAGGACAAAAGTCCAGGCTGGGCGTGGTGGCTCGCGCCTGTAATCCCAGCACTTCGGGAGGCCGAGGTGGGTGGATTACCTGAGGTCAGGAGTTTGAGACCAGCCTGGCCAACATGGTGAAACCCTGTGCCTATAATTAGGTATAATTAGCTGGGCTAATTATAGGCGAGTGGTGGCGGCTTGTAATCCCAGCTACTCGGGAGGCCGAGGCAGGAAAATCATTTGAACTCGGGAGGCGGAGGTTGTGCTGAGCTGAGATTGTACCACTGCACTTCAGCCTGGGCAACAGAATGAGACTCTGTCTCAAAAAAATGAAAAAAACAGGAGAACAGTCCCTGTCTTCCCAGGGTTTACAGCCCAGCAGGGATGGGGCATGGTGAGTGAGATGCAGAAAATATACTTATTAGTAACGCAAAGTGTGCAGGGTGACCACTGTCAAAGGAGACTTAAAACAGAGGCCAGAGAGTCAGAGTTGAGAGAGGCAGGGGTTTTAATAAGATGGCCAGGAAAAGACTCACTGAGATGGTGATGTGTGAGCAGAGACCTGGAGGAGGTGGGAGGGGCTGCTGAGTGCTGGAGAAGAGGGAACAGTGCTCCAGGCAGAACGGCTGAGTGGGTGGCTCAGAGGAGGAAGCCTCCCTCCAATGTTGCCAAACCACCGCGATTTTCCACCACAAGGTGGGATTCAAGGTCCTTGAGATTCTGTTAAAATTACCCAGAAGCTGAGATATTGTCTGACAAATTGATAACTCTGTATCAGCATTTTCTTTTTCTTTTTTTTTTTTTGAGATGGAGTCTTGGTCTGTCGCCCAGGCTGGAGTGCAGTGGCGCGATCTCGGCTCACTGCAACCTCCATCTCCTGCGTTCAAGCAATTCTCCTGCCTTAGCCTCCTGAGTAGCTGGGATTACACGTGGGTACCACCACACTCGGCTCATTTTTGTATTTTTAGTGGAGACGGGGTTTCACTAGGTAGGCCAGGCTTGTCTCGAACTCTTGACCTCAAGTGACCCACCCACCTTGGCCCCAAAGTGCTGGGATTACAGGCATGAGCCACTGTGCCCGGCCAGTATTTTATTTAATAAAAGAATTAAAAGATGTGGCAGATGTATATTTGGTGTTCCTTTGTTGAAGAACTCTTAGGATAATTGATTAAAAAACAACAACACGGCCGGGCGCGGTGGCTCAAGCCTGTAATCCCAGCACTTTGGGAGGCCAAGACGGGCGGATCACGAGGTCAGGAGATCGAGATCATCCTGGCTAACACAGTGAAACCCCGTCTCTACTAAAAATACAAAAAAACTAGCCGGGCAAGGTGGCGGGCGCCTGTAGTCCCAGCTACTCGGGAGGCTGAGGCAGGAGAATGGCGTAAACCCGGGAGGCGGAGCTTGCAGTGAGCTGAGATCCGGCCACTGCACTCCAGTCCGGGCGACAGAGCAAGACTCCGCCTCAAAAAACAACAACAACAACAACAACAACAACAACAACAACAAAAACTGGCTACCTATCCCTTAACCTCACCAAATGCTCATTGTAGAAATAGAAAAAAGTTAAGGTATTTAAAAAAAAAAGGAAAAAGTCAAATCTGTAATTCTACTTCTCAATGACTCAAGTAGTACTTTTTTCAAGCTTTAAAAGTAATCATGGGGCCGGGTGCCGCGGCTCACACCTGTAATCCAAGCACTTTGGGAGGCGGAGGTGGATGGATCGCCTGAGCTCAGTTCGAGACCAGCTTGGGCCACATGGCGAAAACCCATCTCTACAAAAAAATACAAAAATTAGCCAGGCATGGTGGTGCATGCCTATAGTCCCAGCTGCTCAGGAGGCTGGGGTGGGAGGATCGCTTGAGCTTGGGGAGGTTGAGGCCATGATTGCACCACTGATCTCCAGCCTGGGTGACAGTGCAAGACTCTGTGTCATAGAAAAAAAAAAAAGGAATCCTGGCTCCTGAAAGATTCTGAAATCTTTTCTGCAGGGCAGATACAATTCTGGGCATGACAGATGGGGACGGGGTGGAGAGGGCAGAGCTGCATGGCGTCTGTGACAGCCGAATCCTGGGGCAGCTCACGCTGTAACACAGAAAGCCACTGTCCCTGCTGCTGTCCCCCCTCTGAAGTGCTCCGTTTCATGTCCTGATCTTGCCTGTATTGTGGGGAAAGGGTGGCACCGTGGCCCCGGCAGGCAAGCACAGCTGGGCCATCCCATGCACTGTGTGTTTGCCACGGATTTTCAAATTTGGGGATAGGCAATCACTCAGGGAAATAATGCTTCATATCTCCCTCAGGGAAAATGAGGCCTTTACCATTTAAGTCTGTAAAGTTTCGTGTGCAAAGATGGTACTCCTTCCTGCTGCTTTGATTTGTATGAGGTTGTAAAACAGGTGTTTCGGTTCTCCTGACCTCTGACAGCTGTGCGCGTGGCCCTGGAGGGCTGGAGCAAGCATCTCCTGTCAGCTTATTTACCAGGCACAGGCTGTCCAGGCCTGTTCCGTGCAGTGTGAGCTGCACGGATCGTTGCCAATTTGCCAACTGTTGCTGGTGCACAGTGAGGCAATTACAGAAATCGAGAATAAGTGTTTAGAAACTTTTATAGCGATTCGGCATTTTGGTGACATTTTAAATGTCTTTTATATAAAACGATCAGTCTGCCACAGACTGGAAATTTAAAAAACAAAACACAACTGTCCATCACAGGCAGTCTGGAAAGCACCACTCTGGATAACGCCGGGCAGGGTCAACGTCAAGAGCCCTCCAGGGTAGGAGGACCAGGACGGGGGCTGAGCCACAGGAGGGGGGAATGGGTGGGCCTCGGGTGGGCTGATGGGACCTTGTCAGAAGGAAGGGGGGCTCCATCTCAGGGTGGGTGCCGGGAAAGGGCGGGGAACATGCAGGCAGGTGCAGAGGCTGGCAGGAGTGTAGGGTAGGGCTGGAGGAGTGACGGCTGCCAGGGGTGGCCAGAGGCGCCTGGACGTGTGGTGGCAGCCCTGGGGAGTCCCTGCCAGCTCTGGAGCAAGGAGGGGACACAGTAGAAGTGACATGTAGGGAGGTCAGTCTGGGCACAGGTTGAATCATGCTATAACACGTCCTCATCTTAATCCTCCACCCTGAGGGGTGCTGGCCATAGACACTGATTAAAAGGCTTTTACGAAAGGGTCAGTAAAACCAGCCAAGGGAACGTGGGTTTCACGAGGGACAGGTCAAGGTTAATGTATCTGGGACAGGTGCTCCTAATGACATGGGTCAAAGGTACAGATTGCAGTGCTGTCGCTGGACCCAGAGTGGGGACCGGGTAGCGGGTGGTTGAGGGCTCAACTCCTGGGCCTGGCTGGGCGTGGCCACAAGAGCTTGGTCACATTAGCCAACTCCCAGGAACTCAAGCCACAAACTCCTCCTTCATAAAATAGCAAAAATCATCGCTGTCTCGCATGAACTAAAGCAGTAAGACCTTGGAAATGACACAGACATGACCGTCCTCCCTTTATCTGTTTTTTTGTTTTGAGATGGAATCTTGCTCTGTTACCCAGGCTGGAGTGCAGTGGTGTCATCTCAGCTCACTGCAACCTCCGCCTCCTGGGTTCAAGCGATTCTCCTGTCTCAGCCTCCTGAGTAGTTGGGCTTACAGGCACATGCCACCATGCCTGGCAAAGGCAAATTTTTATAGTTTTAGTAGAGATGGGATTTCACCATTTTGGCCAGGCTGGTCTTGAACTCCTGACCTTGTGATCCGCCTGCCTCGGCCTCCCAAAGTGCTGGGATTATTGGTGTCAGCTGCCACGCCCGGCCCATCCTTCCTTTATCTGAAACTGTGGCTCACTCCATCTCAACACAATGGGCACTCCCAGTTGTCCCGTCACAAGGACACAATGGAGAACTAAGAAAGAAACAGAGAGGGGCTTGGGGAGCGATCCAGGGGGCCTGGATGAGAAGCAGCGGCCTGTCAGTCCATTGGGTGATGGCTGGGAGAGACATGGGCAAAAGCTAGAGAGGAAATCAGAGAGAGGAAGAGGTGGCCTTCAAAGCTTTAGGGAGGCTAAGTGTGGTAGCTCATGCCTGTAATCCCAGCACTTTGGGAGGCTGAGGTGGGCGGATCACCTGAGGTCAGGAGTTTGAGACCAGTCTGACTAACATGGTGAAACCTCATCTCTACCAAAAATACAAAAACTAGCCAGGTATGGTGGCATGCACCTGTAATCCCAGCTATTCGGGAGGCTGAGACAGGAGAATTGGTTAAATCCAGGAGTGGAGGTTGTAGTGAGCCCAGATTACGCCGCTGTACTCCAGCCTGGGTGACAGAGCGGGGCTACGTCTCATTAAAATCAAACAAACAAACAAAAAAACTATGCAAAGCCCAGCATGGCCGCAAACTTGGGCCAGCAGCTCACTCAGTGACCGCTCACCTTCTAGAATGGGGGATTCCACTGGGATACCCAATGGACGGGTTTTGGCCTTTGCTAGATCTACAGACTCCACTGTTTCTCTGCTGCATTCTGCCAGCCAAGTGCAACAGACCATTTTTCCGCTGGCCCAGTTTCCTATGTTTGCTCCCCAACTGGCTGCAGCTGGAACCCACTGGCTATGTGGGAACACATGCCCGTGGGGAGCCCCACGGGGCTGCTCTGGGGAGACTGAACCGGTGCCATGTAAACACGGCACTTAACCGATGATGAAGTGTTTAAGCGCCCCTAGGATCCACAACGGACTCTACCTGCAAAAACATTAATTTCCTTCTGAAATGTTTTGGTTGCTGCAGTCCAGGATAGTGCCAGAATTCTTTTCAACTAAAACACTGAGCTCAGGGGCTCCATGTAGACGCATCAGAATGGACGGCTTCCTTTGCAGAACCAGGCGGGACCCCAGGGGCCAGGGGAACCGCTGACCCCGTCCTGAAGGCTGCCTCCCACCCCAGCCATAGTGCTGCATCCAGTTTGCCGAAACTTAGAGGAAGGAACCGTAACAGAGCCAAGGGGACATTCAGTTAAAATTAAGTTCCAGAGTCCATGAAGTATGAAGGACGTGATGGCCTGCTCAATGCAAATCTTTTCTCTATATCCAGAAACACTCTCTACATTCAGAAATCCTATCTACTTTTTTTTTTTTTTTGAGCTGGATTCTTGTTGTTGCCCAGGCTGGAGTGCAGTGGCATGATCTCAGCTCACCAGAACCTCTGTCTCCCAGGTTCAAGTGATTCTCCTACCTCAGCCTCCCGAGTAGCTGGGATTACAGGCACAGGCCACCACACCCAGCTAATTCTTCCATTTTTAGTACAGATAGGGTCTCGCCATATTGGCCAGGCGGGAACTCCTGACCTCAGGTGATCCGCCTACCTCGGCCTCCCAAAGTGCTAGGATTACAGGTGTGTGCCATCACACCCAGTCTCATATTTACTTTTTTGGAGACAGGATTTTTCTCTGTTGCCCAGGTTGGAACACAGTAGCATGATCATAGTTCACTGCAGCCTCTGCCTCTTGGGTTCAAGCAATTCTCCTGCGTCAGCCAGCTGGGACTACAGGCACATGCCACCATGTCCAGCTAATTTTAACATTTTTTTAGAGATGGGGGTCTCCATATTTTGCCCTGACTGGTCTCAAACTCCTGGCCTCATGTGATCCTCCTGCTTCAGCTTCTCAAAGGGCTGGGATTACAGGCGTGAGCCACTGCGCCCAGCAACAGATGTTTTATTTAATGTTAATTTTAGAAAGAAACCTAAAATCCATTCTTAGAAGGGAGTCCTAATACCTCGATCTAGATTCATTCCTGGGGAATAATTTAAAAGCCACAGTCTGGGGTGCCAGAAGGCCCAACTTGGGTCTTAGCTCAGCCATTAAATTGTGCTTTGGGAAAAGGTGTTTACATTCATGGAGCTTTTATTTCTTCATCTATATAAAAAAATAGGACTGGGAATGAAGGCTTATGCCTGTAATCCCAGCACTTTGGGAGGCTGAGGTGGGAGGATCGCTTGAGTCCAGGAGGTAAAGGCTATAGTGAGCCATGATCACTCCACTGCATTCCAGCCTGGGTGACCGAGTGAGATCCCGCAGTGGCTCACACCTGTAACCCCAGCACTTTGGGAGGTGGATAACCTGAAGACAGGAATTCAAGACCAGCCTGGGCAACGTGGCAAAACCCCATCTCTACAAATAATACAAAAATTAGCCAGGCGTGGTGGTATGCGCCTGCAACTCCAGCCACTCGGGAGGCTGAGGCACGAGAATTGCTCGAACTCGGAAGGCGGAGGTTGCAGTGAGCTGAGGTCATGGCACTGCACTCCAGCCTGGGCGACAGAGCAAGACTCTGTCTCAAAAAAAAAAAAAAAAGAAACAACAGTACCCTGTTTCACAGACTGGGTGGAAATAATACTGTCAAACTGACAGATGAATTGATTACAAGAGCAAGTTTTTCTGACGAGACTACTCTCTGCAACCAGCCTCATCTTACTCCTTATGGTTCTTCAGGTGTCCATGACAAGCCCTGGCATACAGCAAGGGCTCGATGGAGTCACTGTTGGATAAAAAGGACTCCTACAACTGACATGTACTCATTGTAGCCTAAGGATGAGGGGCTCCTTAGAGGGGCCTTAGGATCACTTAATTCCTATTTTATACATGGGAAAACTGAGGTTTGTAAGTGAACTAGTGATGAAATCATGTGCTAGAAATTGGGGGATCAGGCTGGGCTTGGTGGCTCACGCCCGTAATCCCAGCACTCTGGGAGGCCGAGGCAGGAGGATCTCTTAAGTCCAGGAGTTTGAGACCAGCCTGGGCAACATGACAAAACCTAGTCTCTACAAAAAATACCAAAATCAGCCAGGTGTGGTGGTGTGCACCTGCAGTCCCAGCTATGCGGGAGGTTGAGCTGGGAGGACCCCTTGAGCCTGGGAGGTGGAGGCTGCAGTGAGCTGAGATTGCGCCACTGCACTCCAGCCTGGGTGACAGAGAGAGACCTTATCTTAATTTAAATAAAAGAAAAAAAAAAAACACCCAAAACTGGGGGATCAGAGATAATGGTGCCAACTGCAACTAGAATTACTGCCAACTACAACTAGAATTACTGCTAAGGTTTACTTAGTCTTATTACGTGTCCAGCTTTGCTCTAAGTTATTTGCTCACAATAACTTCCGCGTCAACCCCGCAGTTTAGAGGCGGGGAAACAGAGACTCAGGGACATTAAGCTCCTTGTCCCCATCACCAGACTGCAGAGCTGGGGTCTGCACTGGGGGCTATGGCTCCAACACCCAAGGTCTTAGCTCCGACGCTGTCCCTTGTCCCTACACAGCATTGAAAGACAGTCTGGAAATCAGCAGTTCAAAGCCACCTTGATTGAGCTGGGAATGTTTGGGGTAAGAGCCATTTGCGCTAATTTCAGAAAAAGCAAGCTGCAAAAAAGTGGTGTCATACCCACTCTTCCTGCTCTATAAACTGGTACAGAAAGTTACCTTATTACCTCTCTGCCTGCTCATCCCCATCCCCCAGCTCATCCTGAACTGTTCCTCATCTTGCAAGGGCATAGCGGAAACCCTCCATTTCCCTGTGTCATTCTGGAGAGGCTCCTGGTTTGGGTCTCCACCTGCACACCAGCAATCACCCCCGAGGCCCGGCTGGGGCACTGTGACTGTGTCTGGGATTATGTCTGCGTGGCCTCCACCTTGGCCCTGGGTGGACGCCATGCTGGTCTCAGCCCAGCCACGCACAGTTAGCAAAGCTTTTCCTTCGACTTTAACAAGCTCCGGCCCCCAGTTGGTCAAAGCAAACCCCACCCAGAAAGCAGTACTGGTTAAAACGTGATTCCCGAAAAGAGACGCTGAAAACAAAAAAGGGGCAAGCGGCTGTAACTCGAAGGTGCAGAGGCCAGGCGGGGACAGTCCCCCACGGGGCCGGGGCTACCCACCACGTCTGGTGCCTTCTGGATCTGTGAGGCCAGCTGGAGGGAGTGATTGGCGGATGAGAGCTGTTCCCTTAAGGTCTCCGCCTCTCTCTGAGCCACCTCTGCCCTCTGAAGGAAATGAAAAGGGGTGAAAGAGAAAGTACATTAAGTTTAACAACTGACAATTATTACAAGAACATTCATCAATTCATGCCTGACTGACTATAATTGATTTTCCTAAACACTCAACCTAATAAATGCTAGGAAAAAAAACACAGAATGTGATGGATTTTTATTTTAAACAGTACAAGGAAGAAATAATTGAGCGATTATGACAGTAATTTAACGCTAGGAGCAAAGGAATCCCCTGCTGATACTAATACTCCGGCCCACTGAATTTCCCAGACTGAATAAATACAAGTGGAAATCGAGTCTTTTGATTCAATTTCTTTCTATTCTCATAGACCAAGAAGATTTTATTGCGGGATTACTCCTGGGAGTAATTCTCACGGGTAAACAGTGAATTAAAGACACTTTGGCCATTCTCTTCCTAAAAACACGCACAAACAATGTTGTGGTTGTTTTTCTTCAGCAAGGATTTCCATAAACGTACAGGATGTAAATGCCACCGCTTTTGTAAGGGCTGGGCTTATTTCAACATATTTAACCCTTCCCTGGACAAAGTGTTTTGAATGCTGATCCTGGCATTTTCAGCCAACCAGACCAATCCGAGGACACAGGCAGGAGGATGGCACAGACCAGTGCGGGGGGCTGCGGGACAAATGAGTGGACTTTTCCAACATTTGCCTGAAATTCCTGAACAAGGAAACCACCACCCCTAGACAGCAAATGGGGATTTCCCACTGGATGACGAGGACAGGTCACCCCCGTGCCCCCCACCCGACAGGGTGTCTGGGAAAAGACAAACCAGGGCAAGTTACCCAAACTCACTGAGCTGCCGCCTACCCATCTCTAAAATGGGAACATGGTCCCCAGCCACGGAAGTGCCCGGGACACAGAACTCAGGCAGAGGTCGTTTGTGAATGGCCTTGTGCCGGTTTAATTCTTAGGACTGAGGCAGTTCTAAGACAGGTAGGAGACGGTGGCGAATGACATGGGACGTGTGGGCTGAGGCAAAGTTCTGCTTCTTCCTCCCAGACTTACATTCCGCTACTAGAAACATTCAATCAGAAAAGCCTGGCCAAGCAGCATCTCCATCGTGTGTTTTCCTGTTTTGTGGCATGGCAGCGTGTGGCTAATAATTGCTGAGAAAGGACTCAGACAGACAAGAAGTTGGCCTGCGCTGGAACTGGCTGATTAATCTAGTTCTAGGAGGAGTGGCTTTGGCAGGTTTAAGCAATTCTGTGGCAACAGCATGGAATCTATTTGCCCTGCATACAGACAGACTACGATTTTTTTTTTTTTTTTGAGACGGAGTCTCACTCTGTCACCCTGGCTGGAGCGCAGTTGCATGATCTTGGCTCACTGCAGCCTCCACCTCCTGGGTGCAAGCGATTCTCCTGCTTCAGCCTCCTGAGTAGCTGGGATTACAGGTGCCCACCATGCCTGGCTAATTTTTGTGTTTTGAGTAGCGATGGGGGTTTCACATGTTGGCCAGGCTGGTCTTGAACTCCTGACCTCAGATGATCTGCCTGCCTTGGCCTCCCAAAATACTGGGATTACAGGCGTGAGCCACCATGCCCAGCCAATTTAGGATATTTCTAATGGCAGTTCCGTCTGCCCACGGTGGTGCTGGTGGCCATCTGCCTTGCCTCTCCAGGAGCTCTTGGAATTACATTCAGTTGAAATCACGTGGTGCCTGGCTGGGTCTGTCTAGGCCCAAACAGGTCACCTCTATCACTATCTCTCATCCACATTGAATCTAGAACCAGCCATCAGGAAAGTGGCAAGGTGACCTGTATGTCCAGGACTATGGACGTGATTGCTGGTTCATGTTAACTAATCAACTGTTTTTTTTTTTTTTTTCTGAGATTGGAATCTCACTTTGTTGCCCAGGCTGGAATGCAGTTGTGCGATCTCAGTTAACTGCAACCTCCGCCTCCCGGGTTCAAGTGATTCTCCCGCTTCAGTCTTCCGAGTAGCTGCGATTACAGACACGCACTGCCATGCCCGGCTCATTTTTGTATTTTTTGTAGAGACAGGGTTTTGCCATGCTGGTCAGGCTGGTCTTAAACTCCTGACCTCAGGTGATTCACCTGCCTTGGCCTCCCAAAGAGCTGGGATTACAGGTGTGAGCCACTGCACCGAGCCTAATCAACTATTAAGACTACAGAAAAATGTCTTCTTCAACAAAAAAGATTTTTCGCAGTTTATTTCCAGATGGGTCACGCCAAGTGTTTCTGATAATCACGTCACATCACTGAAGAGCTTACGCCTCCCTTGCTGGTCAGTTCAACTCTTGGGCACAAAATATCTAAGACTGCCTGGAATAAGATGTATTTGGATATATTTCTTCTGGTCTCTTGGGCTAGGAAACCTATTTCTTAGCCTAGTGGAGAAGCTGGCTCCAAAGTGTTCTGGAACAGCCAGAGCTGGGGAAGTCCTGGGCACCTGGTTATAAGGTGTCCCTGGGAGCCTACATGGGTTTCAAGCAGGCTTTAACTGTTCAGAGCGGATACCATCTCATCACAGGGTGACGGTTCACAAAAGAAGGGATCTAGCTGTTGATGATTTCGATCTCTGATTGCATAATTTCTTTCTTTCTCTTTTTTTTTGAGATGGAGGCTCACCCTGTCGCACAGCAGTGTGATTCTGGCTCACTGCAACCTCCATCTCCCAGGTTCAAGTGATTTTCCCATCTCAGCCACCTGAGTAGCTGAGATTACAGATGTGCGCCACCATGCCCAGCTAATTTTTGTATTTTTAGCAGAGACAGGGTTTCACCCTGTTGGCCAGGCTGGTCTCGAACTCCCGATCTCAAGTGATCTGCCCGCCTCAGCCTCCCAAAGTGCTGGGGTTACAGGTGTGAGCCCCCGAGCCAGGCCTGACTGCAAAATTTCTGTGGAGCAGTTGCATTTGCAGTTTCCAAGTTCACGGACAGTCTCTCTGTGGCCTGTCTGTTGGCGGTCACGGTGGTCAGACTTCTATCACTTTTGGCTTCACCTCGTTACTTTCACGCAACTTTCTGCTCACGTAGTTATTTAGGATTTCTGTCCTGAGGGCGTCGAAAAAAATAGAAAACTCAAAAAACGAAGCGTTGAGGTGGTTTGTGTGGTGAGACATCCACGAAACAGGAGAATTCCCTAAAAACAGGCCTCATGGCAGTGAAAGGAAGGAATAGGGAAACAGAGGCTGATCGGCAGCTGGGATGAATTCGTTTCAGGAGCTGAGACGTGTAGCCCATTGTTGGCAGCTGAGGCAGGAAGAAGGGGGCCCTGTGCCGGGTCGGCGCATGGTGACACTGGTTTTGAGGCTCTGGCATCTTCCTGAAGACCCCTGTTCAACCACCTGTAGCTGTGTTTCTAGATCCGGAACCCCAGACGCAAGAGCGGTGGCTGCCCTGAGACATCACTTCCCTGTGATTACTGCCGGGCTCCCGTCTCCTCCTGTGTCCCTGCAGAGGCAGAGCTACCGGGAGTCCTCACTCTACTTTTGTTGTCTGCCTCACCATGAGAACGGCCCCTCGCCGAGCCTGAGCACTGTCCCGGGAGATCTTTCTTGTTGTTTCTTGCCTATTCTCTGTCCTTTGCTGAGAAACCAGAGTAGATGCTAGAAACATGGGGGCGAGGAGGGTACTGCTTGCATATCGGTGGTAACCCGGACTACGATGGCAGAAAACAGTTGCCCAGCAAGGGGACTGGTGGCCATGGAGCTCACACAAGCCGATGCCTGCCACCTGGAGACGGTATCCAGGACATTGTCATGAAGGTCCCTGGCATGTGTGGCCCCAGGCACACCTCACATCCTCCTCCTCTCAAAGTGGAAGACCTTTTTCGGGGAAAATGACTCTTAGCCGGCATCAAGTTAAACTCTGCCTCCCTTCAGCAGTCACCTGGGAGGTAGCAAGCAGCCAGCGACACTGTGTCTCAGGAATTCTTCCTGTTAGAGTCAAGCCAACAAATACAGAGACTGTTTCCACCCTGAGACCCAGGGGGGCTTCACGTCTCTGGGGAAGGTGAAGGAGGCTGTTCTGCTCCCTGGGCTGGTGTCACATTCCTCACTGGGTGATTTGGGGAGGGGCAGCTGGAACCAGGGGTCCACGAGGTCACCTCATCCTAGAGGAAGTTCCACAGGGCCCCCAACCCCTGCCCATCTCTCCTCTGCCCCTGCCCATCCCTCCCAGCACTTTGGGAGGTTGAGGTAGACAGATCACTTGAGGTCAGGGGTTTGAGACCAGCCTGGTCAACATGGTGAAACCCTGTCTGTACTAAAAATACAAAAATTAGCTGGGTATGGGGTGTGCACCTGTAGTCCCAGCTACACAGTGGACTGAGGCATGAGAATTGCTTGAACCCAGGATGGGGAGGGTGCAGTGAGCTCACACCACTGCACTCCAGCCTGGGTCACAGGGCAAGCAAGACTCCATCTCAAAAAAAAAAAAAAAAAAAAAAGTGTTCCTCTAATCTCAGTGCCCCTGATTGGGATGTAAATACAGGATGCAGACAGCTACTTCCAGGCCTCTAAAGTCTGAACAATTTGACTCATAAAACATGGTGAGGCACCATGGGAAGGACACAGAGAGGGATGGGCCAGCTGCAGCCTGCGGGGGGGAGGTGTGGGGAGAGGGCTGGGGGGACTGGCGTGAAACACAGCCCCAGACCTGTGGAGAGATGACTGTGGTTAGGAATCTCTTGGGAGGCTCATTTTCTTCTCCCTCTGGAACCAACAAGAGGGAACCCTCACCGTCTCCTCTTTAAGGGCAGACTCCTTTCCACATCCCCCCAGTTTACACTTTCAGAGTGTGGCCTTTGAAGTCCCTGGTTTTAGATGGGCTGCGGGGGGAGTCTCTGATCCAATCTTCCACCCCTTTCTTGGCCCCAGGTTTTGTCTCTTGTTCTCTGCTTGCATGGCCATTAAAATTCAGGCTTGAGGACACCAGAGATGAGCAAGTCCCCTGAGGAACAAAGCAGCCCCAGAGCCGAGGATGGGCTGAGCCCTGCTTCCCCACCCCCAGCAATTACAGTGAACATCTCAACTCCCAGAGGTAACCCCATGTCAGTGACTGCAGGAAGGAGGCCAGGAACGTCTACCACGGCTGGAGACCGGATGCTGACCACCACGTGTCCCACGCTGATGCTGCACCAGTGGCCAAGGCCTCCATGGAGACCCACTCTCCATGGTGAGGTTCAGCTGTGGTTTCCAACCCCTAACCTCAACCTGGAGGGTCCTCCACTAGGGCAGTCTTGTGACATAAACACCAGGCAGGTGAACGGGAGGAGGGCAGCTCACTTCAATGACTCCCTGCCAGCCCCACTGTGGGCTAGGAGAACGTGCCACTGCACTCCAGCCTGGGCGTTAAAGCCCATGTTCGTTCAGTACATCTTTTTGAGCACCGACTCTGAGCAGGCCTCATAGGTACTAAAGAAATGCTGGTTTCAAAGCCGGGCGCAGTGGCTCATGCCTGTAATCCCAGTACTTTGGTAGGCCAAGGGGAGAGGATCGCTTGAGCCCGGGAGTTTGAGACCAAGGCCCACCAGCAACTCAGATCACCACTGCTCAGAAAGGAGGCCCTCGAGGGGCAGTGGGTGGGCCGCTGTTTTTCACTGCAAAAAAGCTGTGAATTGCTGAAAGCCCCGGGACGGGGTTTCACACACAGTTTGAAGTGCAAAGCTGTGGCTTCTTATTTACCCCGGGACAGGGTTTCACACACAGTTTGAAGTGCAAAGGTGTGGCTTCTTATTTACCATGAAGTCTCAAGAGTTCTGAACCTTTACTGTCACCAATTGGGACAGTAAGTATTTATGCCAGTGCCCTGATGTTCAACAAACAGGTGTGAATGAGGCTCAGACGTAATTGACAGGTGCCAACTACTCTACCACTTCTCTGTAACAGGAGCACAGTGCTTTAGCAATAAAAGAGCGCTTCAGGTCTCAGTAGAACATTCTAACTACATGCCTAGGGAAAATGAATGTTGTATGCCAGTGAGCTAGCAAATTGCTCCTCCTGGGGGTTTCCTGATGGGAAAGGCGTTGGTCCAGATGCCTGCCGCCTGCACCAGTGTGGGACCGTGTCTGCGCCCTCCTCTTACTGCCCAGCCCACCTCCAGCTCACCTCCGCAGGGACGGCCTCGGGTCAGGCCCATGCCATCTCTCCCCTTACTGCCACACTAGCTTCCCACTGCTCCCCTGGCTTCTGGTCTTTCCACTCCCATCTGTTCTCCAAGGTACAGCCAGAGAGATCCTTCTAGAACTAAAACCTGATGTCTCAATCCTGCCTACGATTCTTCAGTGCTCCCAGGATTAATCCTTCACACTGGGACCCTCCTGCAGGCCTGGCCAGGTCCCCTCCTACCAGCCCACTCTCTGACCCGCATCTCTGGTGTTGGTTTTGAACTCCTGGGCCCAAGAGATCCTCCCACCTCAGCCTCCTGGGTTAGCTGGGACCACAGGTGTGTACCACCACACCTGGCTAGTTTTCTTTTTAATTTTTTGTAGAGATGGGGGTCTCACTATGTTGCCCAGGCTGGTCTCAAACTCGTGGGCTCAAGCAAGCTCCTGCCTCAGTCTCTCCAAGTGCTGGTACTATAGGTGCCGCCACCACTATGCCCAGCTCTGGGCAGCTTTTCTCCTAGTTGATGGCCCAGGCCAACGTCCCCTTCTCTGGCTTTCCTTTAACCTTCCACTTCTTTTCCTGCTGAAAATACTCTCTCAATATTCCAGGGCTTGCATCTTTCCTCTCTGAATGCTTCTCATGTCACAAACTCCTAGACTTCAGGGTCAAAAGGCACCCTTTGAGCCTTCTTGTTCAATCCCTCCTTCGGTCCACTCTGTGGCTGATTCCCCATCTCATGTTATCCGGGAGGGCTGGCGAATCTGCTTGTATAGCTCTGGTGACAGGGAGCTCACTCTCTCCAGAGCAAGCATCTTTCAGCATGGCACCTCTGGAGAGCCAGACTGAGGAGGACCACCATTGGGAATAAGCTTCCTGACTGGGCATGGTGGCTCACACCTGTAATCCCAGAACTTTGGGAGGCGAAGGTGGGTGGATCGTTTGAGCCCAGGAGCTCAAGAGCAGCCTGGGCAAACATTGCAAAAATTATTGTTCTCTACTAAGAACAATAATTAGCTGGACGTGGTGGCATATGCCTGCAATCTCAGCAGTTTGGGAGGCTGAGGTGGGCAGATCGCTTGAACCCAGGAATTCGAGACCAGCCTGGGCAACATGGCAAAACACCACCTCTACTAAAAATAAGAAAATTAGCCGTGCGTGGTGGCGTATGCCTGTAGTCCCAGCTATTGGGGAGGCTCAGGCAGGAGAACTGCTTGAACCCAGGAGGGGGAGGTTGCAGTGAGCTGAGATGGTGCCACTGTATTCCAGCCTGGGCAACACAGCAAGACTGTCTCAAAAACAAAAATAAAAAAGTTTCCTCCCGCCAGCCTCTATGCTTGGTTGGGGTCTACAGGGGTCTCTCAGAAAAGGCGTGGCTCCGTCCCCTGGCCTTTCTTTCTTTCTGGTCGGCCCTTGAGAGCTACAAGGACAGAACGTACAAATACCCCCACAGCCCTTCCCTCTTCTCATCTTTTCGTGTCCCAGATTCCTGAAATTCCTCCTCTTGCTCCTGTTGTCCAGTGATGCTGCTGACTTTCCCTGCTACCCCAAGATTAGGAACGTCTCCGAACCCCATAGTTCCTTTTGCGTTAGAGCCCCTCCCTGTCCTGGCCATGGAGCCGTCTCTGAACACACTCCAAGGAGCTGTTTTCTTTACAGTGTGGCTTCCAGTCTAAAATGGAATTTCTGGCTGGGCGCGGTGGCTCACGCCTAAAACCACAGCACTTTGGGGGGCCAAGGCGGGCAGATCACCTGAGGTCAGGAGTTCGAGACCAGTCTGACCAACACGGTGAAATCCTGTCTCTACTAAAAATACAAAAATTAGATGGGCGTGGTGGTGGGCACCTATAATCCCAGCTACTTAGGAGGCTGAGGCAGGAGAATTGCAAGAACCCAGGAGGCGGAAGATGCAGTCAGCTGAGATTGTACCATTGTACTCCAGCCTGGATGACAAGAGTAAAATTCCATTTCAAAGAAGAAAAATAAATACATTTAAAAACCGGAATTTCCCAGGCATGGACTCATTGCTGCCAATGAGCAGAACCACCACCTTCTTGCTGCCAATGAGCAGAACCACCACCTTCTTCATTCTAGAAACTGTATTGCTATTAATGCAGCCATATCAGGCTATTAACTCTGGCTGAGTTGTTGGTGAGAACTCGCCTCTACCACTTACTACCCTTTCCTGAAGGCACGACTTTACAATTCCCCCAAAACCTGTGCTTCTTCAGCAGCTATAGAACTAACATTTATTGAGGCATCTTTTTCTTTTTTTTTTTTTGAGATAGGGTATCACTCTGTCACCTAGGCTGGGGTGCAGTGGTGCAATCATAGCTCACTGCAACCTCTACCTCCTGGACTCAAGTGATCCTCCTGCTTCAGCCTCCTGAGTGGCTGGGACTACAGGCACACTGCCACACCCAGTTAACTTTTGTATTTTTTATGGAAATGGGGTCTTGTTAAATTGCCCAGGCTGGTCTCAAACTCCTGACCTCAAGTGATCTGCCTGCCTCGGTCTTCCCAAGTGTTGGGATTACAGGTGTGAGCCACTGCGCCTGGCCACCATCTACTTTTTACTCTGGCATTTTACCTCTAATCCTCAAAACAATCTTGCAAAGGAAGCATTAGCTAAATTCCCTTCCTTTCTTTCAAAAATTTTTAATATATTTTAAATCGTGGTAAAATACACAAAGCATAAAATTTACCATCTCAACCATTAGCGTACTTTTCAGTCGCATCAAGGATGTTTACGTGCTTGTGCAATTAATCTCCAGAATTGTTTCATCTTGCAAAACCAAAACTTTGTACCCATTTAACAACAACTTCATATTTCCCTCCTCCCCTTGTCCCTGGCAGTCACCGTGGCACTTTCTGTCTCTCTGAAGTTGGCTCCTCCTGAGACTTCATAGAGGTGGACTCATTCCGTCTTTGTCTTTTTTTGTGACTGGCGTATTTCCCCTGGCATAATGGCCTCAAGGTTCATTTTTCTTTTGATTTTTTAATGACCAAGAAATTTAAGAGATTAAGAGACCCATCAAGGCCACACAGGAAATACCAAGTTAGGAACTGAACCCGTGTCGTTCTGGAGTCAGCACCTGTCCCTACGGTCCTGTCTGGTGTCTCCTAAGACTGGGGTCCACCGAGTGGCTTTGGCACCTTGAGAAGTGCGTTTGCTTTGCCAAACTTCTTAGGTACCTGGGGACTGTCTCTGAGACCACAGAGAGCCTGTTCCAGACAGTGCACTGATATTCACAGGATAAGGCTCTCCCGTTTAACAAACCAGGCTCTCCTGTTGGGTACATTAGATTGTCCAAAAGTGCCATCTAAAGGCAAGGGATGCCCAGGACTGGCCTTGAGCGGAGAGGGGGAGTCGGTAGACACTTGAGAAATAGGAATAGCAATCTGTGATGAAGGTAACTCCTTCCAGTAACTGCTTTTTTTTTTTTGAGACAGATTCTTGCTCTGTCGCCCAGGCTGGAGTACGGTGGTGTGATCGGCTCACTGATTCTCCTGCCTCAGCCTCCTGAACAGCTGGGATGACAGGTGCATGTCACCGCACCCGGCTAATTTTTGTATTTTTATCAGAGACGGGGCTTCACCATGTTGGCCAGGCTGGCCTCGAACTCCTGACCTCAAGTGATCCACCCACCTTGGCCTCCCAAACTGCTGGGATTGCAGGCGTGAGCCCGGCCGGGGGACCACTTTCTTTTCAGAGCAACAGCAGCACTGGCTAAAGCAAAATGTTTTCCTGTTCTGTGGGGTCCTTGCGAGAGGAAGGGGTTTTGGGATGGCTGAATTTTCCAGGCAGCAGAGTGTTTAGAACCACCCAACACCATGTACCTAATTATGTGCCAGACACTGTGCTGGGTACTTGCCATAAGGCCTCTCTGAGAACCAAGTGTCAGCCAAAAGGGGGCTGTCAGCTGACAGCCCTCGTTGGAGCAAGTGGCTGCAACCCATGAGAATGTGGTGGTAAGGAACTCTCCTAGGATAACACCGTGGTAAGATGTCTACGCTGTCACGGATGCCACAGCTACACAGACGGGTGTTTAGAGACAGAGTAAGGAAAAGGAGACAGTTACCACTTTGGAAGGGATGTTCACCATGGGATGTCTGAGATGCTGGAACCACATCAAAGACTTTGCCAAGGAAATGGTTCCTGGGACTTTTTATGTCTTTTCCTACTTCTCACGACATCAGAAGCAGCATCGACGTTGAAAGCTGTCAGTAAAAAATGGAAGGATAACCGGCCTTCTAACTTCGGGTGACACATCTTCCGAGATGCCAG
Organism: Trachypithecus francoisi; assembly: GCF_009764315.1. Taxonomy (NCBI): domain Eukaryota; kingdom Metazoa; phylum Chordata; class Mammalia; order Primates; family Cercopithecidae; genus Trachypithecus; species Trachypithecus francoisi. The sequence goes on along the minus strand of NW_022681469.1, from coordinate 117,181,877 downwards.
AAACGGGCCCGCTAGTGTGGGTTTTAGGACTAATAGCATCCAGGGTCCTACCTGGTTTGCCCTTTCAAGGTCCGTCATGATCATTTCAATCTCGTCGGCCCTAGGAGGGTGAGAGGGAGAGAGCAGGTTAGTCACAAGGAGACTGGCTCAGTGGGTGACTGAAAGGACAGCTTCCTAGCTCAGGGCTCGGGAAGGGCTATGTGGAACCATGAGTCAATGCTGTCCAGCAGGAGGAGGTGGGCTCGCACTGGGGGAAGAGATGTGCTTGCTGATGCTATGCGGTCTTTTGATAATCACGTGTTGGTGCACATGGGCTGCCTGCCTTTGATGGGGTCCCAATTTCACTGGGGAGACAAACCCATAAAAATATAAAATACACCTTGTCCTGTCAAGGGTTCAAAAAGAGCTCTGAGAAGAGTGCTCTGAAAAAAACAGAGGGAGAAATAAATTATCTTTGTGGGAGGGAATCAAGGAAGGCTGCAGAGGCGGTGACAGGTAAGTGGGGTTTTGAAGGATGAGTAGAAGTTTGCCAGGCTGGGGATGAGAGGAGGAGCCAGGGAAAGGCTACTTTAGGAAAAAGCACTTGGCAGTGAAAGCCTCACCAGGAATGAGGAAACCAGGAGAAGGTGGTCAACTGGAGGTAAGGAGGGCAGGTGAGGATGGAGACCACAGGTTGTACAGGCTGCAGTGCAGACTGTGTGGGTTCATTGCTATGGCCCAGCCTGCTCATAAAAGCAATTGTCCAGGTTTTTCCCTTTTTCTGTTTTTAAAGTATTTCCTTTAGTAATCTGAAGGCAAATATGAGAATCCAACACAGAGCATCATGAGAGAGGAATGTGGAGAGTGTTTTTATGTTTGTTTGTTTTGAGACAGAGCTCTGTCACCCAGGCTGGAGTGCAATGACGTGATCTCGGCTCACTGCAACCTCTGCCTCCCGGGTTCAAGCGATTCTCCTGCCTCAGCCTCCCGAGTAGCTGAGACTACAGGTATACAGCACTATACCTGGCTAATTTTTATATTTTTAGTAGAGATGGGGGTTTCACCATGTTGGCCAGGCTGGTCTCGAACTCCTGACCTCAGGTGATCCAACCACCTTAGCCTCCCAAAGTGCTGGGATTATAGGCATAAGCCACCGCACCCAGCCTGGAGAGTCCTTTTGAGAAGGGCACGGCCAACTCCAAAAGCCTATGGGAGGTTAGAGCAGGAAACCAGGGCAGACCACCACCCCAACGTCTGCAAGCAGGTCCTCAGGATGGTCTCTGTTAGAAGGCCACAGGCTAGAACTGTCTGTGACCCAAGGAAGGTTTTTTAGCATGCCCAAGGGCCGTGGAGCCAATGTTACAGCCACAGGGAACTAGTTGGGGTTGAGGGCTCTTATTCTATGGCTCTGAGTCCACACGCACCTGCACTCTGCTGCCTTCAGGATGCAATCCCTCCCTCAGCCACACGCACGGCCCTTCTACACCAAGGCTCCTTCCTCCTCTTGGCCTTACCCGCCACTCATTCTCAGGGCCCTGCTCTCCAACAACTCCTACCATGTGCGGGACCCCGAAGAGCCAGGCCTTCCTCGGCAGAGGGCCTCCACTTGCGCTGCCTGCCTGAATGCCTTCTCCTCCCAGGGAACCTCATCTCCTACTTCCACTCCCTCTGTCCTTCCCAGACCCTCCCAGCGGCTCCGTCTCAGGGAGTAGCACTGTCTCGAGTCCTAGTTTGCAGGTTTGAGTTTTCACTGGGTGCTCACACTGTGAGCTCTCTCTGAATGCTGGGCCATAGGTCCCTTTTGCCCTATATCCCTAGAATTTGTCCAGTATTCACTGGGCTGTGTGTCATGTTGGATGCCAGAGTCCTGGATGTGCTCCATCCTGTCAGAGATGGGCAAGTCTACTCCTGGGGACAGCCCAGGGCACCAGACAGGCCTGACAATGAGAGCTCTGTCCTTCCCCGAAACCTGCTCCATGGTCCCAAGGAGGCAGGTGCAAGTGAGAGTACCTACCCACCCTACTATGGTTTGTCTCCACCAAAACTGCTACTGAAATTTGATCCCCAGCGTGGGGGCACTGGGAGGTGGGGTCTAGAGGGAGGTGTTTGGGTCATGGGGGTGGATCCCCTCATGAATGGCTTGGTGCCATTCTCCTGGCAGTGATGAGTTCTTGCTCTGACCAGACTTTAGGGATTGGATGAGTTCCCTTAAGAGTGGGATATCATAACCCCAGGAACCTCCCTGGGTTGTCCCTCTTGGCATGCATCCACCTCCCCTTTGACCCTATCCGTCACATTATGACGCAGCACAGAAGCCCTCGCCAGGAGCCAGGGCCATGTCCTTGAACTTCCCAGCCTGCAGAACCATGAGCCAAATAAACCTCTTTTCTTTATAAATCACCTGGCTTTAGGTGTTCTGTTGCAGCAACAGAAAACGGGCTAAGGTATACCCTCGATGCTGAGAAGTGGAAAAACTGTCTCTGGGCCTGGGCTGGGGAAATTTTGTGGCCTGAGGCCTTTGCAGCCTTTAACTGCACACAGTGATTTGAGGCAGTCTTATCAACTCCCAGCAGCCTGAATAGGGTAACAGATGCCTTGTGATCGAGTTCAATGTTCATTGTATCTGTTTGAAATAATATCCGGCTTTCAGACTGGTCTGAGAAAAAGTCTGAAAAAGCCTGTCAAATGGCCTAGTTAAATGAAGCTATTTTTAGGACGATTTCATGAAGAAGGCAGTGTCTCTGTAAGATAAGTACCCAAACTGGGCCTCTGCAATACAGTGCTGGGTGCAGGCAGTGGGGAAGGGACGGGGCTGCTTAAATGACGAAACATCCCACTGTATCATCTCCAAGTGAAACCTACAAGATCTGACAGAAAAACTGCTGTGCAAAGATAGTCCAACACTACAAATGGTAATTAAAAAAAATTAAAAGTGTTAAGGGTCTTATATCAGAAAAGGATAGTCACCAGTCAATGCAGAAAGCTGCTACCTTGACACCCTGTTGATGAAGAATTCAGAGTGTAAACTCCTTCAGACACAAAATAAAAGCTTGCCAACTTTTCTTAAGGCTAATTGCAAGGTTTTTTTTTTTTTTTTTTTTTTGAGACAGGGTCTCACTCTGTCACCCAGGCTAGAGTGCAGTGGCATGATCTTGGCTCACTGCAACCTCTGCCTCCTGGGCTCAAGCAGTCCTCCTGCTTCAGCCTCCCGAGTAGCTGGGACTAGTGGCATACGCCAGCACACCCACCTAATTTTTTTTTTTTTGGTAGGGACACGGTTTCACTATGTTGCCCAGGCTGGTCTTACACTCCTGGGCTCAAGCCATCTACCCACTTCGGTCTCCCAAAGTGCTGCGACTATAGGCATGAGCCTGTCCCAGATCACAAGCTGTAAACATAGTTTTGTACTTTAGTTACCTATCGTGTATTTCCAATGTTCACATACACAGGTCAAAACTGCCCTGGCTACCGTCACTCATTCATTCACTTGCTCCATGAGCGTTTCAGACCCCTAAAAGTTTCCTGGTGCTGGAATGGGCACATAGAGATGGAGACATGGGTCCTGGGTATCTCACCAATGTCGTAGATTTAAAAGATGACAACAAAAATACATAGCTGCTGCATACCCACAAGATGTGCAGAGGTTGACAATTGCCTAAATCCTCCTCTGAATGCATCAGCAGAGTTGGCTGAAGAACTTGGGAGGTGGATGGGGACTGGTTGGGCTGGTGAGTGAAGAGACATGAACGTGGGTCTAGGTGAGGACTTTTCCTAACGGCTCCAGTGTGGCCCTATATAAGCCCTCTCTTTCTTTAATTCTGGCTAAATTTATTTTCATTTGAATACTTCTATTCTATTTGAAACTGCTATTACTTGGATATTGTTGGCATAGCTACTTCTCTCCTTCATGTCGTTCAACTTTTCTTTTATATTTTGCTATTTCTTTATCCTTTCCTGCTGCCTTTTAGATCAAGGTTAACTTGATCTAACTGGTCTTCAGCAATTTGTCTTTTTTTTTTTTTTGGAGACAGGGTCTTGCTCTATCACCCAGGCTGGAGTACAGTGGTGTGATCATGGCTCATGGCAGCCTCAACCTCCTGGGCTCAAGCGATCCTCCCACTTTAACCTCCCTAATAGCTAGGACTATAGGCGCATGTCACCATGCCTAGCTAATTTTTCTTTTCTTTTTTTTTTTTTTGGTATAGACGGGGTTTTGCCATGTTGTCCAGGCTGGTCTTGAACTCCTGGGCTCAAGCGATCCTCCCACCTCAGCCTCCCAAAGTGCTGGGATTATAGGTGTGAACCACTGCACCTGGCCTATTTTCTACTTCCTCTTTCTGGAATTCCTATTAGGTGGATGTTGGAGCTCCTGAATTAATCTCTAATTTTCTTTTCTTTCTAACATCTACAGCTATATGTTTTCAGTTACTTTCTGGGAAATATCTTCATCTTTATTTTCCACGTTTGTGTTGATTCTTTTATTTATTTACTTAAAAAAATTTTGTTTATAGAGATGAAGTCTTGCTATGTTGCCAGGCTGGTCTCGAACTTCTGAGCTCAAGCAACCCTCCGGCCTTGGCCTCCCAAAGTGCTGAGATTCCAGGCATGAGCCACCAGACCCGGCTGGCAATGTATCCTTTCTTCTTTGCTCCTAAGTTATTCGATTTTTTACACTGTTACTTCCACTTGGTCCATTTGAAAATTACCTGTTGGTTTTGCTTCACACTGCCAATATCTTCCTCTGTTTCCCTGAGTGCCTTTGTCATGCTGACTTTGTCTTTGTGGCCCAGCTGTCCTGCCTCCTATCACACCCACTGTTGGGGTCTGGGTGTGTGTTTCAGAAGCACTGCTCTCCTCTGCGGCCCAGCTGTCTTTGCCTGTGTGCTTGAGTCCTCCCAGGGATACCAGCCGCTCTTTCTGGCAGTGTACATGGTGGGAGGACAGAGAAGCCAGCCCTGCTGTGTGTCTCTTAAGTGAATTGAAGGAGAAAAACACACGGCAGGCATTCAATACCTTTCTGCTGAAGATAGGAAGGAAGGGAAGGGGATGGCCCCAGTCTCCAAGATGCCTCACCGATGCCTCCCCTCTGCTGCTTGTCAACCAGGAAAACCCTCTGGCCAGGGAGTTGACTTAGCCTTGACTCTTCTGGGAGCAGCAGCAACGGGAGGACACCGTCTCCCTGGGTGCAGCTCCCTGATCCTGGGAGTGTGGAGCTGAAAAGCTGGAGGCCCTGGCTGCCTGGGGGTGCCAGCTCACCACTGGCTGCTTTCATCCACTCCTCACTTGCAGCCTGGTGTTGCCAGCGGCCAAAGGCCCAGGTATAGAGAAGAGCAAGGTTCCAGGGGCCCTGCTTTACACAGAGGAAGGCTTGGCAGGGCTGGGGTCCATGCAGGTTGAGTCCAGTTCCTGCCAGGTTTATGGGGCCTGGGTGGGGCTTGGGCACCTCCTGGAAAGTGCACACTCTCTGGATTTCTTCTCAGATAGCACATGGCTTTGGATTTTCACCAGGACACCCAATATCCGGAAAACCATGCCTCATCTCCAGAAGATTTCATGTCACTTATAAAAAATCAGTCACATTGACGCGGGAAGGTGCACACTTGGCAGTTTGAGGCAATCCCTGGAAGTGGATTTTAAGTTTTCCATCTCCTGGTCAGTTGCGCTTTGGTTACTAAGCAACTGCTAAACGGACCAAAATATTGAATGTGATAACAAGGACTGCACTTACCTTCCATGATGACAGCAACTCTCTTTTCCCCAAGCTTTCAAATGACAATGACGATACCACACTCTGCCGTTGCAGGGCAGGATTATTCCATACCAGGGATTGTGGTGACAGCTGGGCCCGGAGGGGCTACCGTCTCCATTCATAGAAGAGACCAGAAACCATAGGAGGAGACAATGGGAGGAACCAGGGATGCAGTTGGCGAGGAAACGTTCTGATTATTATTTTTAAAGTCGGCCAGGCACAGTGGCTCACGCCTGTAATCCCGGCACTTTGGGAGGCCAAGGCGGGTGGATCACCTAAGGTCGGGAGTTCAAGACTAGCTTGGCCAACATGGTGAAATTCTGTCTCTACTAAAAATATAAAAATTAGCCAGGTGTGGTGGTGCATGCCTGTAGTCCCAGCTACTTGGGAGGCTGAGGCAGGAGGATCGTGAGCCAAGATGGTGCTACTACATTCCAGCCTAGGTGACAAAATGAGACCCTGTCTCAAAAAAAAAAAAAAAAGTCTGTATGCTTGTTATTCATTTTTCTGACAACTCTTTATTTTTGATGCGATATTTTTAGTTCTGTCGCCCAGGCTGGAGTGCAGTGGTGTGATCACAGCTCATTGCAGCCTCCAACTCTTGTCCTGAGCTCAAGTGATCCTCCTGCCCCAGTCTCTCGAGTAGCTGGGACTTACAGTTGAGAACCACCAAGCCCAGCTAATTTAAAATAAAAATTTGTTTTTTAGAGACAGGGGTCTTACAGTGTCACCCAGGCTGGTCTTAAGCTCCCAAACTCAAACAATCCTCCTGCCTTGGCCTCCACAGTAGCTAGGACTACAGGCATGCACTACCACACCTAGGTAATTTTTTCTTTTTTGTAGAGACAAGGTTGATCCTGCTATGTTGCCAAGGCTGGTCTTGAATTCACAGCCTGAAGCAATCCTCCTGCATTGGTTTCCCAGAGTGCTGAAATTATAGGCATGAGCCACTGTGCCTGGTCCGTTAGTAATTTTTCTAAGGAGGTATTCTTTTTTAAAAGCTGAAAGGAAAACACAACTAGCTAAGTGTGATCGGGGCTTTGGAAGATGTGAAGTGGGGCCATCAGTGTTTGCAGACCAGGACCAAGGAGGCAGGTCTTGCCTTGGGGCATCTCCCAACCAGTTTTTTGTTTTTTTGTTTTTTGAGACAGAGTCTTGCTCTGTTGCCCTGCTGGAGTGCAGTAGCACAAACTCAACTCACTGTAACCTCTGCCCTCCCGGTTCAAGCAGATCTCCTGCCTCAGCCTCTCAAGTAGCTGGAATTACAGGCGCACCCAATCATAGCTAATTTTTGTATTTGTATTTTTATTTTTTGAGATGGAATTTAGCTGCTGTTGCTTAGGCTGGAGTGTAATGGTGTGATCTCGGCTCACTGAAATCTCCGTCTCCTGGGTTTAAGCAATTCTCCCTGCCTCTGCCTCCCGAGTAGCTGGGATTACAGGCATGTGCCACCATGCCCGGCTAATTTTTGCATTTTTAGTAGAGATGGGGTTTCACCTTGTTGGCCAGGCTGGTCTCGAACTCCTGACCTCAGGTGATCTGCCTGCCTCGGCCTCCCAAAGTGCTGGGATTACAGTCCTGAGCCAACGCGCCTGGCCCCACCCCAATCTTAATCATCCACTTTCTCTCCAAACTGCTGCCTCCCCCTACCGAATTAATCCCGCCTGACAAACTGTCTGCAATAAGTAATACGAAAATGCCCAGGGGTTAATACCACAACTGTAAATGCAATCTTGGAAGCGCAGTAATGAATTCAATGGCATGTGGTTTCATGGTGTGAGTGTCAACAGTATTCCAAAGATTTTTCATTCTCTTCATGCTGAAGGCTCAACTAACCACATCAGTATCTGCAGCCTGACATTGGTCTAAAATCATTTATTTTCCAAAGTCCGTAATAACCGCACATATTGTTTGCTCGGCAAAATGATTTATTATAAAAATTTAGTTCTCTCACCTTTTTATGAGCTGACAAAACAGCTTCCACTGATCTATTAACCTGCCCGGTATTATGCTCGGCTCTGACTTCAAATAGCGAATAATTTCAGTTTGGCCTAGAATATGTAGTTCATTCAATCAGTTCCCTACAGATCATTTCAGGGTATTCTCTGGGCTAACACCGTTTTTATAAGGAACTGAAAAGGACATGGTCAAGGTCGATGGAAGGGAAATTATATCCACGCCAGAAACTCTAGTATTTACTTTCACGCGAGCCTCCTGGGGGCTAAAGCGTGGCATTGGGGCATGGTGTTGGCGCATATTTCAATACCCAAATAAGCACGCTGACATCAGGAGCTGTTAAAACAGAGTATATCTACAAGGCAGTTGGAAAAACATACAGAGTGGCCTTCAAAGACTAGTGTATCTTCTTAGACTCGATTCATAAGCCAATAGTCTCGGCCCGGCCCGATGGCTCACGCCTGTAATCCCAGCACTTCGGGAGGCCGAGGTGGTGGATCACTTGAGACTAGGAGTTTGAAACCAGCCTGGTTAACATGATGAAACCCTGTCTCTACTAAGAATACAAGTATTAGCCGGGCATGGTGGCGGGTGCCTGTAATCCCAGCTACTCGGAAGGCTGAGGAGGGAGAATCGCTTGAACCCGGGATGTGGAGGTTGCAGTGAGCTGAGATCGTGCCACTGCACTCCACCCTGGGCACCAGAGCAAGACCCTGTCTCCAAAAAAAAAAAAAAAAAAAAAGAAAGAAAAAAAGAAAGAAAAGAGAGAAAGAAAGAACACCAATAGTCTCAACACCAGATGATAAAGTTCTTTGGCACTGAAAGAAGAAATATCTACAGATGAATTCCTCCTGCTTTAATAGAAAAGCTCCTGTTAGGTTTGATCCAGTGAACTCTCCTCTTCCACCCCAGGGTTGCACGTGATGACCTGCTCTGTCCTTAAGGGGGGTAATTTCTCAAGACAACTTATACCACAGGTGAGGCTTCCTTAGCACAGAGGGTAGAGGAAAGGGACAGAGGTGGGGCTCACTGGACCTCACCCAGAAAGAGCAGGTTGCTGAAGCGGTGGAGACAGGGCCAGGCTCTTGAGGAAGGTCACTTGGCTCTGTGTCTGGAATCCCCTGAACTCGGGGGGTCAAAGAGTTGGGGAAGGAGTGGGGGACAAGCCTATAGGAAAAGCTGATCAGAGCAAAAACGCCTGATCTTACGGAGAGGATGGGCTGGTCTACTTGCAGTCTTATGCGAGCCAGGGCAAGATTACTCCCAGCAAAGGCACATGCTGTGGCTCTTATGCCCTGATGGTGATAGGCCCAGCTCAGACCGAGAGAGGGTGGCCTCCCACCAATAACGCCCACAGGGCACCCACCATGAACCACACCCAAGGGAAACCAATGTCCCAGGGGATGAGTGGGCAATGGCATAGTGGCCCTGGCACTGCCTTCTTGCTAGCACACAGGAGTACACCCTGCACGTCTTGGGGGTTCAGCAGGGATATACTGGGCATGGGTGGGTGGACAGGGACCCCCCTCCTGTCTACCGAGTGGGAGGTGCAAGGAGATGGCAGCCATCAGCGATTCAGCACAGTGACACCCCAGAAAGGGGCACAAGGGCCTCTGCAGACACCAGGAGAAACAGTATCCCGGAGTAGGGGACATCTAGTCTGTACCCTGCAGGATGAGGACACAGTTACTGAGCAGGGGACTCAGGGGCAGAGGGAGGTACAGCCATCGAGAGAAAGAGGCCACAGGGGGACGGAAGCCTGTTCAATTTTGTAACAACTTTTCAATGGCTCTCTTGGGGCTGCGTGGCACCCCGTGACCACATCTGCAAATAAAGATGGCAGAGTCTCTTCCTACTCCCTTTTAATACTTCTTATTTCACGATAGAACACTACTCAGCCCTAAAAAGGAATGAGTGAATGACAACCGCATGAGATTGAAGACTATTATTCTAAGTGAAGTAACTCAGGAATGGAAAACCAAACATTGTATGTTCTACACTCATAAGTGGGAGCTAAGCTATGAGGATGCAAAAGACTTTGGGGACTCGGGGGGAAAGGGTGGGAGGGGGGTGAGGGAAAAAAGACTATAAATTGGGTGCAGCGTATACTGCTCAGGTGATAGGTGCACCTAAATCTCACAAATCACCACTCAAGAACTTATTCATGTAACCAAACACCACCTGTTCCCCCAAAATCCAAAATCCTCCTCTTTCTTTCTCTTGGACAACTGAACTGACCAGTGCTTCCAGAACTATCTTAAATACAAGAGAATCCTGGTTTAGGGCCTGAGTGATACGTGGGTACCAGATCTAATGGTTCACCATGAAGCCATGTTGCTGAATTTTGGCTTTATATATATAATACATACATTAATATGTAGTTATATATAACACATATAAAATTATATATATACACATTTATTAATGAAATACCTAACTATATTCCTATTTTATTAAGATTTTTTAATAAAAGATGGGTATTTCCTTTTTTTTTTTTGATATGGAGTCTCAGTCTGTTGCCCAAGCTGGAGTGCTTGGTGCAATCTCAGCTCACTGCAACCTCTGCCTTCAAGGTTCAAGTGATTCTAGTGCCTCAGCCTCCCCAGTAGCTGGGACTACAGGTGTGCGCCACCACGCCCAGCTAATTTTTGTAGTTTTAGTAGAGACGGGGTTTCACCATGTTGGTCAGGCTGATCTCGAACTCTTGACCCCAGGTGATCTGCCTGCCTTGGCCTCCCAAGGTGTTAGGATCACAGGTATGAGCCACCGTGCCTGGCCTCTTTCGTCCTATTCTGTTCCTTGGAAGCGCCATGCTTGTCCCCCCTTCAGGCCTAGGAAGCCATTCCAGGTCTCAGCCCTCCTAGCCTTCCTCTGAGAGGCCTCTCCACAGCCCCCCTCTCCATCGTCCATTCATTTCATTTCTGTTGCATTTATTCCCATCTCAAAGTCTCTTGTTCATATACTGATTACCGCTTATCCACTGCCAGAGTTCCAGAGTACACAGCAGGTACTCGCAAAATACTGGTTGACCAAATATGCAAATTTATTTATTTATTTATTTTTGAGACAGAGTCTCGCTCTGTCACCCAGGCTGGAGTGCAGTGGCACGATCTCGGTTCACTGCAACCCCCGCCTGCCTCAGCCTCCCGTACAGGCATGTGCCACCATGTCCGGCTAATTTTTCTATTTTTTTTTTTTTTTGATAGAGACTGGGTTTCATCATGTTGGCCAGGCTGGTCTTGAACTCCTGATCTCCAGTGATCCACCCACCTCGGCCTCCCAAAGTGCTGGGATGACAGACATGAACCACTGCACCGGCCCAAATATGCAAATTAATGACACCTGTGATATCTGAGGTCCTCTCTCCTCTTGACAGACAGCCATTCACTGGCTAGTATTCTAAAGGGCAGAAAGGGTAGAATTCTTTTGCCAAATTGTAAATATGACTTTTAAGGAAAGAGCCTACATGATGTTATTGCAGAAGGAAAACGATTTGCTTTTCAGAGCCTTTGAAAAACAAGGCAATAATAGCCTTGGGGGAGAAGTATAGAAAGACACAGAATTAGGCTTCTTTTTGTCCACTGGACTGTGAGGTCCTGGAGTGCAGAACCAGGCGGCCTGGCTCACCACTCATCACTCATCCCCGTGCCCAACACGGATCTGTGAACCAGGTCAGGACTGAAGACACGGAGGCTGATGGGGAAGGGGAGGAGGGGAGGAGAGAGTGTTTTTCGGGGAAAGGTTTTCTTGGCAGCCCTCATCTGCATGACTCGCCCTATCTTTCATTTTCCACCCAAGGTTAAACCACCTCTGCTTTGGCAGGAGTAGAGGGGAGGATGAAGCCATCTTGCATCTTCCAAGCCCCGGATCAAATGTGTCACACTCCAGGGTGGCCCCACCTCTCCCCAGTCAAGAGCCTGGACGGAGAGTCGGTCCAGTCTGTGGAGCTTTATCCATCCAGATAACCTTCTGGAAATAGCGGTTTTCATTTTTGCTGGAAGTAACACTGTGCCGAGAGACAGTTAAATGGCCAGGATGTCACCTCTGCCTGCTCAGAAATTAACCACGATTTTTTTTCTGTAGATTACCACTATATTAATTTAAATGATACAACAGTAACAATTAAAAACAAGTTTAGGTCAGGCGCGACGGCTCACACATGTAATCCCATGCACTTTGGGAAGCTGAGGCGGATGGATTACTTGAGTTCAGGAGTTCGAGACCAGCCTGGCCAACATGGTGAAAACCCGACTCTACTAAAAATACAAAAATTAGCTGGGTGTGGTGGCATGCGCCTGTAATCCCAGCTACTAAGGAGACTGAGGTGGGAGAATTGCTTGAACCTGGGAGGTGAAAGTTGCAGTGAGAGAGATTGCACCACTGCACTCCAGCCTGGGCGACAGAGCGAGACTCCCTTTTTTTTTTTTAAAAAAACAAACAAACATAAAAACAAGTTTGGTTCAGCCTCATCTTTTCAATCCCAAATGGGAAGAAAAATTCCCTTCCTGCCCCATTATTTAGTTGACTTGTTCATGGGAAACGAATTTCAATAAAATGTTCCTTTAGCTCAGTCCGAGTATAGCTGATGAAGTAAACGAAATGACCTTCTATGGCACGTGCGGGGTCAACTTTCTACCTCTGCCAAACCAATAGCACAGCTCTGGCCAGCTGGGTGCTCACCAGAGTGTGTGACCCTCAGCATGATCAGGAACAGCCTGTGACTGTCACTCGGGCTTCAGTCATCTCCAGGCAGGGAACATGGGACAGCTGTGGCCCAGGGAATGAGGATATGATATTGCATAATTCATTCGGCTTCTGCTCCTGAGATCACACAGTGCCTCCAGGGATGAGCATCTGGGTTCATCGGCAGCTGCTTCCTGCATTTCTCTAGAGTTGTAACAGCCCTGCTCTACCCAAAGAAGTGGGGAGCGGGCTGGGCATGGAGGTTCCTTTGTTTTTTAAAATCAAGTGAAATTAGGAAAACTGTGCTCTAGAGAACAGAGTGTGGCTGGCGGAAAATGGATTGGAATTCTTCTCCACTGCATTTTTACTTTCCAAAAATTTTTATTTATTTATCTTTGAGATGGAGTCTTGCTCTATCACACAAATTTACAGGAAAGTGTGAGGACAGAGGAGCATGATAAACTATTTCGGGGGAGGCAATCAGTAAAATCTCAGCAGCGCGGTGGGGTGGGGTGAGGAATCTTTTCTGGACAAATGACCCCATTTCTGGCATAAATACATTGCAAGGAAAAGAAAAAGCAAGTAAGAGGGAATCTATACAATGACCAAGACTTAAAGACACACCAGCCAACTGCAACGTGTGGATCTTACTTGAATCCAAGTTCAACTTTTTTTTTTTTTTTTTTAAAGACAGAGTCTTGCTCTGTTGCCCAGGCTGGAGTGCAGTGGTGCGATCTTGGCTCACTGCAACCTCTGCCTCCCCATTCAGATTCTACTGCCTCAGCCTCCTGAGTAGCTGGGACTACAGGTGTGCGCCACCACGCCCAGCTAATTTTTGTGGGTTTTTTCTGCCATGTTAGCCAGGCAGTTCTCAAGCTCCTAACCTCAAGTTATCCACCTACCTTGGCCTCCCAAAGTGCTGGGATTACAGATGTGAGCCATTGCGCCTGGCCTAAATTAAAATAATTTTGGAAAATAAAACCATTTATAAAGTTTGGGGGCAACTAGAAATTTCAAAACTGGCTAGATTTACCTGATCATATAAAAAAATTATTAAGAGTAGGCCGGGCGCGGTGGCTCAAGCCTGTAATCCCAGCACTTTGGGAGGCCGAGGCGGGCGGATCACGAGGTCAGGAGATCGAGACCATCCTGGCTAACACGGTGAAACCCCGTCTCTACTAAAAAATACAAAAACTAGCGGGCGAGGTGGCGGGCGCCTGTAGTCCCAGCTACTCGGGAGGCTGAGGCAGGAGAATGGCGTAAATCCGGGAGGCGGAGCTTGCAGTGAGCTGAGATCTGGCCACTGCACTCCAGCCCGGGCGACAGAGCAAGACTCCGCCTCAAAAAAAAAAAAAAAAAAATTATTAAGAGTATTACTTTTACTATTCTTTTTGAGACAGGGTCTCACTTTGTCACCCAGGCTGGAGTGCAGTGCTGTGATCACAGCTCACTGCAGCCCCAATCTCCCAGGCTCAAGCAATCCTCCCACCTCAGCCTCCTGAGTTGCTGGGACTCCAGGTAAAAAATTATTTTTGAATGCGCTAATTGCACTGTGACTATATTAAAAAAAGAAAGTCCTTCTTGTGAGGATATGTGTGTTAAAATGTTTAGAAAGGGAATGAAAGGATTCTGGGAGTAGCTTCAAGTCAAAACAGGAGTGGGGACAGGTGAGATGGGATGGGCCATGAACGGGAGATGCTGGCACCAGGCCACATGTAATTTGGAAATTTAACACATGAAACGTAAACAAAAAACCCCGTAAGACCATAAAAAAAGTTAAGAGCATTATAGTAGTCGGGTATCCTTCCATCATTGCTCATTAATTGTAAAGTGTGCACTGATGCTGACTGTTACTATTCCATTCGCAATGAAACAAGGTGATAAGCAAGACATTAAAATACTCAAGAAGGAGGAGAATCTAAAGGACACTGAGTAGCTGTGGCTGTGGAAAAGAATATGGATTAGAAGTGGTTGTCCTGGCCAGGTGCAGTGGTTCATGCCTGTAACCCCAGCACTTTGGGAGGCCGAGGAAGGTGGATCACCTGAGGTCAGGAGTTCGAGACCAACCTGGCCAACATTGTGAAACCCCGTCTCTACTAAAAATACAAAATTGGCCAGGTGTGGTGGTGTATGCCTGTAATTTCAGCCACTCAGGAGTCTGAGACAGGAGGATTGCTTGAACCCAGGAGGTGGAGGCTGCAGTGAGCCAAGATCGCAGCAGTGCATTCCAGTCTCAGTGAGACAGAGTGAGACTCCATCTCAAACAAAAAACATGAAACAAAACAAAACAAAACAAAAAAACAAAAAAAGAAGTGGCCATCCTGTGCAGTCTGCCTGATGCCAGACTCTAACTTTAGTCAAGGCAGTTACCTTCCCAGAACCTTGTCTGCTCACTTGTCAAGGGGAAAAAAATGTACACAAAGCGCACATCTCTGTAAGAAGAATGTGACTTTAAAAAATAATATGCCATATGTATTTTTTTTTTTTCTTGACATAGAAAAAGATTGGGCCAGGTGCAGTGACTCACACCTGTAATCCCAGTACTTTGGGAGGCCAAGTTGGGAGGATCACTTGAGCCCAGGAGTGTGAGACCAGCCTGGGCAACATGGTGAATCTCCATCTCTACAAAACATTAATACAAAAATTAGCTGGGTGTGGTGGTATGCACTTGTGGTCCCAGCTACTTTGGAGACTGATGTGGGTGTATTGTTTGAGCCCAGGAGTTGGAGACTGCAGTGGGCTGGGATCGCGCCTCTGCACTCCAGTTTGGGTGACAGAATGAAACTGTCTCATAAAAAAAGAAAAAGATTGTTAGCCAAGAACAGAGAATGGGAAGAAAATGAATTCTGGAAGGGACACCCCCAAGTATCATCTGACCCAGGAAGGAAACTGTCATGGTGAGAGGCCTACACTTAGGCGATGGAGGAAACTGAGGCACAAGTTCTTGCTGTTGACATGGTGGGCCGGCAGCCTGCCATCCACTGAGCCCCCTGGCCATGGGACAGTTAACAAAGATGCAGGCAACATGGCTCCTGCACTCCGGAGACTTGCCCCAGCTATGCCAGGAATAATGGGTAGACAGCAACCCAGCAGGAAATGGGGACCGGTTGTTTCTTCTTTACTTTCAGATTTGTTTGTTTTCATTATTACTTTTTTTTTTCTTAATAGATGGATCTTGCTCTGTTGCCCAGGCTGGAGTGCAGTGGTTTGATCATGGGTCACTGCAGCCTTGAACTCATGGGCTCAAGAGATCCTCCTGCCTCAGCCTCCCAAGTAGCTGGGACTACAAGTGTGCAACACCACACCTGCTAATTTTTAAATTTTTTGTAAAAACGAGGTCTTGCTATGTTGGCCAGGCTGGTCTTGAACTCCTGTCTTCAAGTGATCTGCCTGTCTCGATCCCCTGAATACCTGGGACTATAGGTGTGCACCATCACACCTGGCTAATTTATTTTTTGTAGAGACAGGGTCTTGCACTGTTGCCCAGGCTGGAGTGCAGTGGTACTATCATGGCTCACTGCAGCCTCAAATTCCTGGGCTCAAGTGATCCTCCTGCCTCAGCCTCCCAAGTAGCTGGGCTTACAGGTGTGAGCTACCACACCTGGCCCTAGTTTCAGACTTTTAAAGGTTGTTTAGGAAGGGCTGCTGTTCCATCATCTATCCCCATTGTTTTTAACAGTCTCCTTCACGTTTTAGTGTGAAACTTTGCCAGCAAACCTTCCTACTGGTGGGAGTACTGCTTGCCCAATTTCTGCATTCTCTCCTTCAGAACCACCTTTCAGGTTCTGTTTGCCTTTCCTGGTTTACTTCACCTGTAAGCATCCCGCCTGTAGCTCCAACAGACGCTGCCCAAGAATGCGCCAAATTGTATTCTGGGCAAGACGTGGGCTTCTCTCTCTCACCCGCCTCCTGCGCTGCACACAAGATACACCATAGGGGAGCAATGCAGACCTACAGGGGAAGACTGCTAGGATTTCATGGGTGGGGAAGCTGAGGCACAGGGCAGAGCAGTGGTGCATGGGCTCAAGGGCATGGTGGGCAACCTGTCTCTACTAAAAGCCCTGTCTTTCCTCCCAAATGTGTTTCTAATGACTTTCTCCCCTAAGTACTGCGTGGTAGGAACTGTTAAGAAAAGACTGGGGTTGGGCATGATGGCTCACGCCTGTAATCCCAGCACTTTGGGAGGCTGAGGCGGGTGGATCACTTGAGGTCAGGAGTTCAAGACCAGCCTGAACAACATGGAGAAACTCCGCCTCTACTAAAAATACAAAAAAAAAAAAAAAAAAAAAAAAAAAAAAAAAAAGCTGGGAGTGGTGGCATATGCCTGTAATCCCAGCTACTCAGGAGGCTGAGGTGGGAGAATCACTTGAACCCGGGAGACGGAGGTTGAAGTGAGCCAAGATTGTGCCACTGCACCACAGCCTGGGCAATAGAGTAAGAGCCTATCTCAAAGAAACAAACAAAACAAAAAAAAAAAAAAGAAAAGAAAGAGAAGGTTTGGTGGCAGAGAAGCTAAAACTAAGAACTAAAAAATTTCTGATTGCATACTACCTATTGCTCTCAGCTTTCTCTCCTTCCCCATCCCCAAGCCCAAGCCCACTTCCTGGGCCCACCTCCCTGGCTCAGGTCTCAAATCCTGGCACCTTCTGACCAACCCAAGCTCCTTCAACCTTCTTCCACCTGCTCTTTCCCCAGTAAAGTCAATGCTTGGCTCACCTGTGGCTTCAGAGTCTCTATAGATTTGTCCACAATTCCCTCCCCGCTTAATTGCCTTGCACTTAGCTGGTGGTTTCCCAGACCCCGCAGGGCTGGGAAGCGAAACTG
The DNA here is from genome assembly GCF_009764315.1 of Trachypithecus francoisi. Taxonomy (NCBI): domain Eukaryota; kingdom Metazoa; phylum Chordata; class Mammalia; order Primates; family Cercopithecidae; genus Trachypithecus; species Trachypithecus francoisi. The sequence continues at coordinate 117,164,686 of NW_022681469.1, read as the reverse complement.
AAGACCCAGGCAGTGAAGGCATGAGAACGTTCATAGGAAAGACAGCATCCTTCCTCTTCCTCTCGCTGGCACCGAAAGTCTGCCTTTCGGCAGGCTAAGCACCTTTTTTAGGGCAACTTGAAAATGAATAATTCAGCGGTTCCTATTCTGCTTGTGAAGTGTTAGACAAACAATTCAGATGGGGCCAGACTTGCTGGCCCCATGAAGACCGTCCGTTCCCTTCACTCTGACATCATCGGATTTGGCCATGAATCTTTAAGAACGCCCTCCATCCTGTCTAATCACTAAAATACCACAAAGGAAGTTCACAATACTAGACGTAGTGAAGAAAATAGAATGGTTAATTGCAACAAGAAGTTTTCCCTTCTAGGCAAGCAAACAGTGTATCAGGGTGGCATAGTAATATTGGTTTTTTTTTTTTTTTTTTTTTTAGACGAAGTCTTGCTGCATCCCCCAGGCTGGAGTGCAGTGGCATGATCTTGGCTCACCGTAACCTCTGCCTCCTGAGTTCAAGAGATTCTCCTACCCTAACCGCCCCAACAGCTGTGATTACAGGCATGCACTACCATGCTCAGCTAAAATTTTTTTGTATTTTTAGTAGAGACGGGGTTTCGCCATGTTGGCCAGGCTGGTCTTGAACTCCTGACCTCAAGTGATCCTCCCGCCTTGGCCTCCCAAAGTGCTGGGATTACATGTGTGAGCCACTGCACCCAGCCTCGAACTCTTAACAATAAAAAAACACATAGAGGCCAGGCGCAGTGGCTCACGCCTGTAATCCTACCACTTTGGGAGGCTGAGGTGGGCTGACTGCCTGAGTTTAGGAGTCCGAGAACAGCCTGGGCAACATGGTGAAACCCTGTCTCTAGTAAAATACAAAAAATTAGCTGGGCATGGTGGTGTGTGCCTGTAGTCCCAGCTATTCGGGAGGCTGAGGCAGGAGAACTGCTTGAACCCGGGAGTTGGAGGTTGCAGTGAGCTGAGATCGTGCCATTGCACTCCACCCTGGGTGACAGCAAGACTCCGTCTCAAAAACAAACAAAAAACAAAACCCACATAGGTAGAGAGTGTCTTAGTCACGCCAGGTTATTGAAGAGCTGAGCTTTATTCAAAGCCAAGCCTTAGAAGTTATCTTCCCCACTGAGCTATCCCCCTTTAAATCTCAGACTTCACTTAGGAGCTTTATTGATTCTGTGTCTTGCATTAATCCACCTCAAATACTTTGTTGGAAGTAGGGGTAATGAAAGTTTCAAGGTAAAATGCTAAACAAAAAACAACTTTTCTGGTTTGGTTATAGAATTTGTTTTGGACTGAGCAGAGTGGCATAGACCTGTAATCCCAGGACTTTGGGAGGCTCAGGTGGGAGGATCGTTTGAGGCCAAGAGCCTGAGACCAACCTGGGCAATGTAGCAAGATCCCGTCTCTACAATAAATTAAAAAAGAAAAAAAAGCTGGGTGTGCTGGCATGACCCTGTAGAACCAGCCACTTAAGATGGTGAGGCAGGAAGATGGCTTGATCCCGGGAGTTTGAGGCTGCAGTGAGCTATGACTGTGCCATTGCACTACTGTCTGGGTGACAGATCAAGACCTTGTCTTAAAAAAAAAAAATTCGGCCAGGCGTGGTGGCTCATGCCTGTAATCCCAGTACTTTGGGAGGTTGTGGCGGGTGGATCACGAGGTCAGGAGATTGAGACCATCCTGGCTAACACGGTAAAACCCCATCTCTACTAAAAAACAAAAAATTAGCTGGGCGTGGTGGCGGGCGCCTGTAGTCCCAGTTACTCGGGAGGCTGAGGCAGGAGAGTGGCGTGAACCCAGGAGGCAGAGCTTGCGGTGAGCCGAGACCATGTCACTGCACTCTAGCCTGGGTGACAGAGCGAGACTCTGTCTCAACAACAACAAAAAATCATTTTGGAAAGGATTTTTAATTTTTAATAGAGATGAGTTCTTGCTATGTTGCCCAGCCTGTCTCGAATTTCTGTGCTCAGGCAGTCCTCCCAGCTTGGCCTCCCAAGTTATCACAGGCCTCCCGGTGATTACAGGTGTGGGCCACCATGCCTGGCTGGAAAGGAGCCTTATCAGACAAGCCAAAAGCTGTTTCAGGTGGTACTAATCTCTCCACTAGGAAGATGTATATCCAATAACCAGCCTTTCAGCTTAGCTATGCTTTTGATCATCAATGTATTAATACAAGGTCATTATAATTCTGGACAGGAAACTGGATTCAGTCACTTTACAAATGCCAGGGTAGGGCATTTCCCAGGTTTTAACTTACAGAAGGACCCTGGGTGTCAAGCTGATACCTTTCTTTGTTTTTTTTAGATGTAATCTCTCTCTGTTGCCCAGGCTGGAGTGCAGCGGCACAATCTCGGCTCACTGCAGCCCCTGCCTCCTGGATTCGAGCACTTCTCAGGCCTCGGCCTCCCGAGTAGCTGGAATTACAGGCATGCGCCACCACGCCCAGCTAATTTTTGTACTTTTAGTGGAGATGGGGTTTCTCCATGTTGGCCAGGCTGGTCTCAAACTCCTGACCTCAAATGATCCACCTGCCTCGATCTCCCAAAGTGCTGAGATTACAGGTGTGACCCACTGTGCCCGGCCCAGCTGATACATTTCTGAGGTCTAGTGAAAGTTAAAATGGCAGCTGGACTGCTTAAAACAATGTGATGAGAAGAACGACTTTGTCTATGCATGCAAACCCCGCGGGATCTACGTGGCATACCTCAAGTTGGTGAAAAATATTTACCATATGCTAGGGAATAAAGGATTCGCACCACTAATGGATAATCCCGTTAAACAGCAGCTGCTTTGTAAAGGGAGTAGACAATCGTTGGAAATCCAGATAACTTTAAAGAATTCACCAGCAGGAATTTGTAGGTCCAGAATATTTTATAAAAGATCGGGTCTCATTGTAGAGGGAAGTGGCAAGGTTAATATAATGAAGTATAATTTGCTGCTATGCTAGACATGTAATCTAATAACAGTACAGTTTGATAAGAAAATTTAAATACATAGTTTTGAAAAGGTTTCAGAAGGGCTCAATGGTTCTGCATCAGAAAGTGAATTTCAGTTACAAGAGGAGGCTCAAGGCAGGGCTGATTAGAAGGCTCGGGGGACATTCAGAGGGTCAATTAGGCTGTTCACTCAATCTTCCTTAAATAGATCAGAAAGCCTAGGACAGAGATACTGTGAATTAGAAAAAAGAAAAGGATCAACAATTCACAGTAAAGAGAAATTTCAGTTAAGAGTTAGATCAGTAAATGTAATTAGGCCAAATTTACCCATAACAATAAAATGCATATTTTTAAAAAAATCCAAAAAGGGTGGTAGAAACACATTTTGAGTAAAAAGGCAACGATTAACTAGATTTTTTGTTTTTGCAGACAGGATCTCACTTTGTTGCCTACGCTGGGGTGCAGTGGCACAATTTTGGCTCTCTGCAACCTTGACCTCCTGGGCTCAAGCAATCCTCCCTCCTCAGTCTCCCAAGTAGCTAAGACTACAGTAAGCACCACCATGCTAATTTTTAATTTTTTTTTTAGAAAGAAGATCTCACTACATTGCCCAGGCTGGTCTCCAATTCCTGGGCTCAAGTGATCCTTCTGCCTTGGCCTCCCAAAGTGTTGAGGTTACAGGTGTGAGCCAGTGTGCTTGGACAACTAGATTTTTTTAAAAAGCTAATTAAGGTACGGTTTGAAGCCAGACTAACCAATATTTTATGTAGCATAATAATGTTAGGGAGAAATAAGAAATGCTAAACAGCACAGTATATAGAAATATAAGCTTCAACTTGTCTTAAATAATCAAGCAAGAAAATCCAGAAAATATGTAAAAGAAAAATGGAATGAAATGTACTATGCAAAAGTGTAATCCTACTATTAGGTTGGTGCAAAACTAATTGTGGTTTTGCCATTACTTTTTTTTTTTTTTTTTTGACAGAGATTTGCTCTTCTCACCCAGGCTGGAGTGTAGTGGCGCGATCTCAGCTCACTGTAACCTCTACCTCTCGGGTTCAAGCAATTCTCGTGCCTTAGCCTCCCAAGTAGCTGGGATTACAGGCATCCACCATCACGCCCAGCTAATTTTTGTATTTTTAGTAGAGACAGGGTTTTGCCATGTTGGCCATGTTTTGAACTTGTGACTTCAGGTGATCCGCCTGCCTCAGCCTCCCAAAGTGCTGGAATTACAGGTGTGAGCCACCGCACCTGACCTGCCATTACTTTTAATGGCAAAAACTGCAATTACTTTTGCACCGACCTAATAGAAAACTACCCCACTAGGAGGATCTAACACAGTTGCGGGGCTTTGATCCCATGGAATCTAGAAACCAGGTCACAGTTCAGTTTACAGAGGGGAAATCACTGGAGCATTTGGTTAACACGGAAAAGGACACAGGCTTAAACCAAGAGCCTCCACGATTCTTCCCAGAGCTGTAACAGAATGCTCCTTCTGAAAGCAGGAATGAAAGAAGAGGATCAGAGGTTCTGAGTGTCACAAAGGGTGCACATTTGCTACTCGTAGGTAATGCAGTTCCATGCTCCCCAAATCCAAGGCATTCACTTGAGCAAATGGGCTGGGACAATCAAGGGTTCAGCAAAGCCCTATGTTTCCTTGCAAACACAAGAAAATAACAGACTCCCCTATAGCAGTAATAAACATCCACAAAATGAAATAAAAGATCTATCTCATTTACAACAGGGAAAAACATAGAAGCACGAGGGAACTAAAATAACAGTATAAATTCCATCTGTAGAAAAATCGGATTATAAAATGCTTGGAGCAAAGGAAGCGAATGACACATATCTTATGTGCAGTTGCATTAAATATAAAGAAACATACATTTCTCTCCCAAGTTAATTTATAAAAGTTGGTAAAATGGCCAGGCATGGTGGCTCACGCCTATAATCCCAGCACCTTGAGAGGCCAAGGTGGGCAGATCATGAGACCAGCTTGACCAACATGGTGAAACCCTGTTTCCACTAAAAATACAAAAATTAGCTGGGCGTGGTGGTGGGTGCCTATAATCCCAGCTACTGGGGAGGCTTAGGCAGGAGAGTCACTTGAACCTGGGAGGTGGAGGTTGCAGTGAGTTGAGATCATGCCACTGCACTCCAGCATGGGTGACAGAGTGAGACTCTGTCTCACAAAAAAAAAAAAAAGAAGTTGGTAAAATGATGAGATGCATACAGAAAAAATAGGTGACCAAAATATTAAAGGTTGTTGTGTTGTTGTTTTTTAAACTAAAACCAACAATAGTAAACTGGCTATACAAGATATTGAAATAGAAAACAAGCAGACTTCTCAAGAGTGTGGCACTTATTAGAGTGAAAAAGTAGACTGATAGAATGAAATTATAGACAAATCCAGATGTTTATGTAATTATGCCCAATTTGTCAGATATTATACATTGGGGGAAGAAATCATCAATACTACTGGGCAAACTGAGTATTAAAGAATAACAAACAGCAACAAATATTACTCTATATACTAAACTTCAGACAAGTTAAAGATACAATAAATCATTGAAAACTAAGAAAACGGATAGAGGAAAAAGACCATTTTCCTTTTTTTTTTTTGTGAGATAGAGTCTCGCTCTGTCTCCCAGGCTGGTGTGTAGTGGCGTGATCTCAGCTCACTGTAACCTCCACCTCCCAGGTTCAAGGATTCCTCTGCCTCAGCTTCCCAAGTAACTGGGACTATAGGCACGCACCACCACAACTGGGGTAATTTTTGTATTTAGAGTAGAGATGGGTTTACACCATGTTGGCCAGGCTGCTCTTGAACTCGTGACCTCAAGTGATCCACCTGCCTTGGCCTCCCAAAGTGCTGGAATTACAGGCATAAGCCACCGTGCCTGGCCTGAAAAGACTATTTTCTCTCACTGAAACCATATTAGAAATGATTAAGGATAAGATTGATGGGACCCATCTTATTTATATGTATACTTTTTGTATGTACAGACACACACACACACACACACACACACACACGCGAGTTGACCCTTGAATATGGGTCTGCACAGTATGGTTCCACTTCAACTTGAATATTTTTCAGTAAAATTACACTGAGTGTGTCTGGCTCCCCTCCCACCTCCTCCACCTCCTCCTCTGCTGTCACCCGAGACAGCGAGACCAACCCTCCTCTTCCTTGGCCTACTTGATGTGAAGACAACGGGGATGAAGACCTTTTTGATGATCCACTTCCACTTGATGAACAGAAAGTGTGTTTTCTCTTCCTTAGGATTTCTTAACATTTTCTTTTCCCTACCTTACTTTATTGGAAGGATACTATATATAACATCTAACTGGTAAGGCTTCCGGTCACCAGCAGGCTGTCAGTAAAGCTTTTGAGGAGTCAAAAATTATACTTGGATGTTTCACTGTGTGGGGGGTCAGTGCCTCTAACCCCTGTGTTGTTCAAGGGCCAACTATATACGATTGTTTTGCACAGTGAAAATCTCTAAAACTCGAGTGAAAAGAAAAGCAATTAACTGATAGGTAGAAGTCATCATAAATGTGAGTAGCTAAAATCCAGAATACGTGTAGAATTCCTGCCCAGTTTCCACTGTACCCATTTTTACAGGATATAAGGAAACACACAGAGAGTAAAATAAATAGGGACCTGGCACTGTGACTCCTGTCTGGAATCCCAGCACTTTGGAAGGCAGAGGTGGGAGGATCGCTTGAACCCAGGAGTTCGAGACCAGCCTGGGCAACACAGTGAGACCCCATCTTTAAAAATAAAAAGAATCAGCTGGGTGTTTCTTGCCTACAGTCCCAGCTACTCAGGAGGCTGAGGTGGGAGGACCACTTGAGCCCAGGAGGTCAAGGCTGCAGTGAGTTGTGATTGCGCCACGGCATTCCAGTCTGGGCAACAGAGCTGGAGCCTGTCTCAAAACAAACAAATAAAAAGTCATGTGGTATAAAGTGGCACTGTGCAAAGTGGTTGGGGGGAAAGACGGAGGAGGATCCGGCCACAGCCCTCAAGACTCTATCAATCTGATGCAGATGCTTAACCCTTCCTCTGCCATGGTCCCCTCTGGAAGTCTTGTAAAGAATACAGGCGTCTATTCAGAATGTTTTAAAGATGTAAGTCCATAAGGCCATTATAGGACACAAGTCAAATCGTGTTTTAAAGACCAAGGAAAACAACTATTTTGAAGTTCAGTTATTGCAATTTTTTTTTTAAAATTTTTTTTGAGACTGAGTCTAGCCCTGTTGCCCAGGCTGAAGTGCAATGGTGCGATCTCGGCTAACTGCAACCTCTGCCTCCTGGGTTCAAGCGATTCTCCTGCCTCAGCCACCCGAGTAGCTGGGATTACAGGCGCCCACCACCACGCCCAGCTAATTTTTTAAACTTTTAGTAGAGATGAGGTTTCACCATGTTGGCCAGACTGGCCTCGAATGCCTGACCTCAAGCGATCCGCCCACCTTGGCCTCCCAAGGTGCTGTGATTACAGGCGTGAGCCACCACGCCATGACAATCTTTTTTTAAAACCAGATTTGTGATATAGGAACAACTGCTCTTTACTGTTGCACTAAATAACAAATCTAAGAACCACTGACATTTTGAAGCAGTGATGAATCTAAACACTGTTTGTGATCTCTGCAACAATGGGAATGAGATGTGAAAGCCTCTATAATTTCCACTCGCAACGAGGTCACAGGTTTGCAATTACCCCGGTTTGGGGGCTTCATTTGCAATGGAAGGAAATGCTACATTGCAGTTAGACACTGATGGAAATAAAGATGTATTTTCTAGGCTGGGCACGGTGGCTTATGCCTGTAATCCCAGCACTTTGGGAGATGGAGGCGGATGGATCATGAGGTCAGGAGCTCAAGACCAGTCTGGCCAACATGGTGAAACCCCATCTCTACTAAAAACTACAAAAACCAGCTGGGCGTGGTGGCACGTGCCTGTGGTCTCAGCTACTTGGGAGGTTGAGGCAGGAGAACCGCTTGAATCCGGGAGGCAGAGGTTGCAGTGAGCCGCGATCGCATCACTGCGCTCCAGCCTGGGTGACAGGGCAAGACTCCATCTCAAAAAAAAAAAAAAAAAAAAAAAAAAAAGGCGTATTTTTTTCTGGGTTCACTTCATGAAGCCCCTGGGTTCTCTCTATAGACCCCACATGAAGAGCCCCTAGAATGAGGGATACCAGTGCCTTCTTTCACCAGAGCAGGTAAGTGTGGGCACAGGAGCAGGCAAGGCAGGGCAGGATCTGCTTGTCAGGAAAGGTGGAAGTAGCTGCAAGGTGAGCTGGGGAAAGAAAGGCCTGGGATTCTACAGTACGGTGGAGTTCGAGTTGGCCTAAGATGAGGCTGGGAAGGCAGGGGTGCCTCCCAAAGTGCCTTGTGCATCACGCTGTGAATTTGGACTTTCCCTTAGAGATGAGAGAGCACGCCACGGAGAGATTTTAAGCGGGACAGGTTTTAGCGGGATCAGACATATTTTAGAAAGATAATTTTAGCAGATGCTTGGAGGGTGGTTTTGTCCAGGGAGAAACTGGTGGCAGAGGGTCAAGTTTGGAAGATCTTGAAGTGAGACCAAGAGATGAAAAACAAATTAAGGTCGGGTGCGATGGCTCACGCCTATAATCCTGGCACTTTGGGAGGCTGAGGCAGGTGAATCCCTTGAGGTCAGGAGTTCGCGACCAGCCTGGCCAACATGGTGAACCCTGTCACTACTAAAAATACAAAAATCAGCCAGGTGTGGTGGCGGGTGCCTGTAATACCAGCTATTCCAGAAGCTAAGGCGGGAGAATCGCTTGAACCTGGGAGGTAGAGGTTGCAGTGAGCTGAGATCTCGCCACTGCAAGTGACAGAGAGAGACCCTGTCTCAAAAAAAAAAAAAAAAAAAAGAAAGAAAAACAAATTAAAATGACAGTAGTGAGAGTGGTGATGAAGTTGGGAATGTACAATGTTGCAAGAAGGCGGAACTAACATGAATTAGACAGGAGGGTTCACAAAGGAGTGACGAAATACCCTCAGTTTCTGGAATGAAGGAGGAGCAGATACGGTCAGGCAGAGGAAAAAAGCAGAAGGGGGCTGACTATAGGGAAGGGGGAAGTTATGGAGAATAACAAGGTAATCTGAGTTTGAGATACTCATAGTAGAAATGTCTAGTAAGAAACTGAAAATATAGAGGTTTTTCTATTGGGAAATGAAATCTTTTCTTATTGCTTTGCAAGGGCGCGCGTGTGTGCGCGCGCACACACACACACACACACACACACACACACTCTCTCTCTGTTATATACATTGCAAATATTTTTGCCAGTCTGTCTAAATCCATCTGCCGATCCATCCGTCCATCCATCTATCTACCCGCTCATCCATCTCCACCAAGCTCTGAATTTCCCTTGGTGAGTTCTACTTTTGGCATCACGCTTAAAAAAAAAGTTTTTTTCCCACCCCCTTATTGTATAAATATCCACCTAAAATTGCTCCTAGTGTTTTTATGGGTTTCTTTTTGGTCACATTTAAATGTTTTAAACATCTAAACTGAGTGTGGTGGCTCACGCCTGTAATCCCAGCACTTTGGCAGGCAGAGGTGGGTGGATCACTTGAGGTCAGGAGTTTGAGACCAGCCTGGCCAACATGGTGAAACCCCATCCTTACTAAAAATACAAAAATTGGCTAGGTGTGGTGGTGCGTGCCTGTAATCCCAGTTACTAAGGAGGGTGAGGCAGGAGAATTGCTTGAATCCGGGAGGCGGAGGTTGCAGTGAGCTGAGATCATGCCACTGCACTCCAGCCTGGGCGAGACAGCAAGACCCTGTCTCTAAATAAATAAATAAATAAATAATAGACTTTATTTGGCGTGGGGCTCAGCTCTGATTCTACTGGCTTCTACATAGTTGGCCCGTTATTCTACCATTTACTAAAGACTCTGTCCTTCTTTAATGTACTTAAATTTGAGCAACTTTTATTTTCAAACTTTTTTTTTTAATAGAAATTATGTCTTGCTGTTTTGCCCAGGCTGGTTTTGAATTCTTGGCCTCAAATGACCCTCTCACCTCGGTTTCCCGAAGTGTTGGGATTACAGGTGTGAACCACTGCGCCTGGCCAATTGAGCAATTTTTTTTTTTTTTTTTTTTGAGACGGAGTCTTGCTGTGTCACCCAGGCTGGAGTGCAGTGGCACAATCTCGGCTCATTGCAAGCTCCGCCTCCAGGGTTCACGCCATTCTCCTGCCTCAGCCTCCGTGTAGCTGGGACTACAGGTGCCCGCCACCGCACCCGGCTAATTTTTTTTTTGTATTTTTTGTAGAGACGGGGTTTCACCGTGTTAGCCAGGATGCTCTTGATCTCCTGACCTCGTGATTCGCCCGTCTCGGCCTCCCAAAGTGTTGGGATTACAGGCGTGAGCCACCGCGCCTGGCCCAGAGCAATTTTTATATACAACTTTTTCTTAGTTTTGACGTCTGCAAAAATTCAGAAAGCTACTATAAGAAAATAACAATCAACCATCTGTGTACAAAAAGAATTAGCCACTTAACACAACTGGTCCTTTTTCCATTGGAAAAATCCATCGGAAATTGGATTTCTAATTACATTTGGGCTTTCCATGGAAACCGCACAGCAGCTGGTCATCTATATATTCATTAAAATCCTACAAATTGGAGAGTTTGTGTTTTGTTTTGTTTTTTTGAGACGGAGCCTCACTCTGTAGACCAGGCTGAAATGTAGTGGCACGATCTCGCTGCTTCAGCTTTCTGAGTAGCTGGGACTACAGGCATGCGTCACCACGCCTGGCTAATTTTCGTATTTTCAGTAGAGATGGGGTTTCATCATGTTGGCCAGACCGGTCTCGACCTCCTGACTTCAGGCGATCTGCCCATCTCAGTCTCCCAAAGTGCTGGGATTATAGGTGTGAGCCACCACTTCCGGCCTGCAGAGATTTTTTTTTTTTTTTTTTAAGGGTAGGAAGATCACAGAAATGCATCGAAGCACACATTGTCCAACTTAGAAGAAGTGAAAAGGTAAAAATATAGGCTATTCCACAAAATTTAAAGAAAAAGCTGTGCTTTTGTGCTTCAGGCTATTTTGATAGCAAGGATTCTCAACACTACATAATTTTTTTTGTAAGATGGAGTCTTGCTCTGTTGCCCAGGCTGGAGTGCGGTGGTGTGATTTCAGCTCACTGCAACCTCTGCCTCCTGGGTTCAAGTGATTCTCCTGCCTCAGCCTCCCAAGTAGCTGGGATTACAAGCTCCTGTCACCATGCCCAGCTAATTTTTGTGCTTTTAGTAGAGATGGGGTTTTGCCATGTTGGCCAGGCTGGTCTCAAACTCCTGACCTCAGGTGATCCGCCCATCTCAGCCTCCCAAAGTGATGAGGTTACATGTGTGAGCCACCTCACCTGGCCAACACTACGTAATTTTTATTTTATTTTTTCCCAACTCCCTTTAGGAAAATCAGAGGGCACCGGCATGGTCATTTGGGGGTTAATTCTCACTGATGTTGAATGCCCCAGTCTTTGCTCTGTTCATTGGAGCATTAAATCTGAAGGCTCAGGAGAGCGATGCAGTCGGGCTGTGCGGGAGTGATGCCATAAAGCTCGGCATTAAAAATTCATATTGCAGGCTTGCCTTAGAACTCAGGAGAGGTGGCGAGGAAATATGAGACACCCCACTGTCTTTCTGGCAATTGGAGACATTCCTCAACAAATAGCACCTCGGGAAGAGAATGAAAGGGCAAACAAGTCATGAAGGAAATCAATGAGTTCAATTATCTCCCTCGCTCCTGCCTTCCTATAGGAAACTTTTCATTCTTTGAGGCGGGTTCCAAAAAGTTTTTTAAATGAAATCCCCGAGCAAGAGCCCTGGGCATCCTTGCTGGGTGCCTGGCTGTTTGGCACCTCTTTTAATTTGTTTCACACCAGCCCAGGGTGCCCCAAATTCTCCAAGCCAGATGGAGCCAGATCTCCAATGTGGGCCACCACCTCGGTGTCACGGTCAGCTGGGAGGGGACCAAACAGCTTGTTCTCACTTTAAAACTTGGATCTTGCAAAAATGTGGCACATAGAAGACAGTTAGTTACTAGATTATTAACCTCTGGTGTTGATTTTTTCTTTGAGATGGAGTCTCACTCTGCTTCCCGGGCTGGAGTGCAGTGGCACAACCTCGGCTCACTGTAGCTTCTGCCTCCTGGGTTCAAGCCATTCTCCTGCCTCAGCCTCCTGAGTAGCTGGGTTTACAGGCGCCCACCACCACGCCCGGCTAATTTTTGTATTTTTAGTAGAGATGGGGTTTTACCGTGTTGGCCAGGCTGGTGTCAAACTCTTGACCTCAAGGGATCTGCCCGTCTTGGCTTCCCAAAGTGGTGGGATTACAGGGGTGAGCCACTGTGCCTTGCCCCGGTGTTGATTTTTTAGAGACATGTCTATGAAGGCATTTGCAGTTGTGCAATGGTTTGAACTTGGAACTTCTGGCCACCATATTTAGTGGTACCTCAATGGTGACTAACGCAGATTTTAAAATTTAGGGTCCCTGAGGAAGATGATGGGAAACAAAGCCTTATACCTGGATCCCCCAGCTGTGGCACGCTGATATGGATGAGCAGGTCTTGCAGTACAGATAACGATTTTTATAAATTCTTCATGGAAAGCAATAGAATTCTTTGAGACGGAGTCTCGCTCTGTCGCCCAGGCTGGAGTGCAGTGGCGCGATCTTGGCTCACTGCAAGCTCCGCCTCCTGGGTTTACGCCATTCTCCTGCCTCAGCCTCCCAAGTAGCTGGGACTATGGGCACATGCCACCTCGCCTGGCTAGTTTTTTTTTTTTTTTTTGGTATTTTTTTAGTAGAGACGGGGTTTCAGAATTCTGAAGAGTGGGAAGACACCTTGAGCAGGGTGAGGTAAGCAGACCTTTTAAAAATGTGCCAGGTGATGGCAGGTGCCTTGCAGGCAGCAGCAGCAATGTCAGCTACCCTTTATAGAGGTCCTGTGCCAGGCAATAATGTGGCATTCTTTTCTTTCTTTTTGAAACAGAGTCTCTCTCTGTTGCCCAGGCTGGAGTGCAGTGGCGCAATCTCAGCTCACTGCAACCTCCACCTCCCCGGTTCAAGTGATTCTTCTGCCTCAGCCTCCTGAGTAGCTAGAATGACAAGCACCTGCCACCACACCTGGCAAATTTTTGTATTTTTAGTAAAGACAGGGTTTCATCATGTTGGCCAGCCTGGTCTCAAACTCCTGGCCTCAAATGATCCACCTGCCTTGACCTCCCAAAGTGCTGGGATTACAGGTGAGGCGAGGCATTCTTTTGTTTCACTTATGAAAATACTGAGGTCTGAGTAAGGAAAACTCCTGCCCTGCTTGAGGCTACATAATTCATGGAGTCGGGAATTAAACCCAGGTCTTTATGATGTTATGACCCAGGTTCTTCCCACTGTGACTCATGCTGTGCCCCGTGCCCTGGATGCAGCCCTACCTGAAGGCCACTCCACAAACAGGCCCCTCTGGGAGACAGTGTCAGAGATCCAGGCCTCTGGGAAGTAGAATTGGGCAAGAAAATGCAAGAAGCTGACAAAGGGGCTGGCTCCTCCATCCTGCCTGGCATCTGGTCCGATCCTTTCGTTTTACTAGAGAGGTCGGTGCTGTGGCCGAGGGAGGGGCTTTGTGGGGCCACACCTGGGGACAGATGGGACCAGAGTCAGGGTCTCTGAGCAGTGCACATCATCCACTGTCCCTGACTTTTCACTAGAGACGTCTACAAATATCACAGAGCAGCAGCCTAGGAACACAGGCCCCGTGCCAGTGCTGCTGTGAGCCTTTGGAGAATTCTGGGCTTCCAAACTCTCTTGTCTGATGATGGCCTTGGAAGGCTACCTCAAGAGTCCACAGCCAGCTAGGCGTGGTGGCTCATGCCTGTGCTCCCAGCACTTCTGGAGGCTGAGGTGGGCCGATCACCTGAGGTCAGGAGTTCAAGATCAGCCTGGCTAACATGGCGAAACTCTGTCTACTAAAAATAAAAAAATTTGCCGGGCGCGGTGGCACATACCTGTAGTCCCAGCTACTTGGGAGGCCGAGGCAGAAGAATCGCTTAAATCTGGGAGGTGGAGGTTGCAGTGAGCTGAGATCATGCCACAGCACTATAGCCTGGGTGACAGAGCAAGACTCCGTTTCAAAACAAACAAAAAAACCCGAAAAAGATGCCACAGCCACTGGCAGAACATGAAGGCATAAAAAGAAGGGGGACAAAGCTCCCCAGATTAAAACCTGCAGAGCAATGAAAGCAGTTTAATAAATCAGGCTCCTGAACAGCAGGGAAACAAGTGGGTCTTAGGGCTCACCTACGTGATGGAATGTTACGCAGTGTACACTGTGTTTCTGAAGCATATTTAATGATAAGCAAGAAATATTTACAACATGTCAGGTGAAAAAAAAAAAAACCCTAGAAATCAAAATCATGTTATCAGTCTATGCCACTGATAAAAAACAGATGAGGTTGGGCGAAGTACCTCACGCCTATAATCCCACCCTGCACTTTGGGAAGCCAAGGTAGGAGGATTGTTTGAGCCCAGGAGTTCAAAACCAGCCTGGGCAACACGGCAAGACCCTGTCTCTACAAAAAAATACAAAAACCGGCCTGGTGTGGGGTACACACCTGCAGTCCTAGCTACTCAGGAGGCTGAGGCAGGAGGATTGCTCAAGCCCAGGAGTTGGAGGCCACAGGGAGCTATGATAGTGCCACTGCCCTGCAGCCTGGGTGACAGGGTGAGACCCTATCTCCTAAAAAGAAAAAAGAAAGCACTATATAGATCAGGGGTCCCCAGTCCCTGGGCCACATCTGTGGCCTGTTAGGAACTGGGCCGCACAGCAGGAGATGCGCCGCAGGAGGGAAGCTTTGTCTGTATTTACAGCTGCTCCCCATTGCTCTCATGACTGCTTGAGCTCTGCCTCCTGTCAGCTCAGCAGCAGCATTAGATTCTCATAGGAGGGCAAACCCTACCGTGAACTGCGTATGCGAGGGATCTAGGCTGCACACTCCTTATGAGAATCTAACGCCTGATGATCTGTCACTGTCTCCCGTCACCCCCAGGATGGGACCGTCTAGTTGCAGGAAAACAAGCTCAGGCTCCCACTGATCTTACATGATGGTAGAATTATTTCATGATACAGTACAATGTCATAATAAAGTGCACAATAAATAGAACGTGCTTGAATCATTCTGAACTGCGCCCCCCACCACACTGGTCCGTGGAAAAACTGTCTTTCACGAAACTGGTCCCTGTTGCCAAAAATGTTGGGGACAGCTGTGTTAGATGATTTTGCCTAACTGTAGGCTAATTAACGTGGGTGTTCTGAGGACGCTTAAAATAGGTGAGGCTAAGCTATGACGTTAGGTGTATTAAACGCATTTTAGACTTAAGGTATTTACAAGTTACGATGGGTTTAGGGGGACATAATGCCATTGTAAGGAACAATCTGATAGAAAAAAAGACTATGGAAATAGGCTAAAATGTTAACAATGATCATCTTTGCTGTGGGATTATGAGTGATGATCTGCTTCCTTTAAAAAAATGTTTGAGAATTTTCTAAATTTTGTATAGTAAACATGTACTTGAAAATAACATCATGGGCCAGGCGCATTGGCTCACACCTGTAATCCTAGTACTTCGGGAGGCCGAGGCGGAAGGATCACTTGAGGCCAGGAGTTCAAGACCAGCCTGGACAACATGATAAAGCCCCGTCTCTACAAAACATACACACACACATACAAATAGCCGGAAGTGGTGGTGCACGCTTGTAGTCCCAGGTACTCGGGAGGCTGAGCTGGAGAATTGCTTGAACCTAAGAGGGAGAGGTTGCAGTGAGCCGAGATCGCACCACTGCACTCCAGCCTGAGCAACAGTCTCAAAAATAAAAATAAAATAAAAAATCTAAAAAGGAAAATAATGTCATGTAAAAGGAAACAGCCCATAATTGCAGCTACTCGGGTGGCTGAGATGGGAAGATTGCTTGAACCCAGGAGGCAGAGGTTGTGTAGTGAGCTAAGATTGAATCTCCACACTCCAGCCTGGGTGATACAGTGAGACTCTGTCTCAAAAAATAATAATAATGATAAATAAATAAATAAAATAAAAACAGTGGACTAGTTGAGACTGCATGATAAAATGTTTTTAAAAAAATTATGTATATTCATAAACATGTTTATATACATGGACACATGTATAGTGCCTGTGGTTTTTTTTTTTTTTTTGACAGAGTTTCACTCCTGTCAACCAGGCTGGAGTGGAGTGGTGCGATCTCGGGAGTACCCCACGGGAAGGACGGTTCTCCTTTCTGCCAGCCTTCCCACTTTTCTTCACAAGGACCCTGGGTGGGACCGGGCAGCGTGAGGTGAGTCACTTTCTCCTCTGCCACTTCTGAAGCAAATAAGACGTGCCATGTCACTGAGATTTGCGTAGCCCAGGCCCTCCCAGTGGCGGTCAGGGACTCCCCATGGTGAGTCAGAACCTCACAGCTTTAAGGAATTTTACTGGGGGCAGAAGGTGGCATGAATGTTGCAGGCTGGGCCTCCGTCCTAACTCTTCACTGTTGAAGCACTTGAAGGCCGGGTGGCGCCTGCTTTCTGCTTAGGAGCCAACAGCATCCTGACTTTACCTTTCTAGAGCGCAAATGTCCTTACTAGGCAGGCTGCAGTCTGGAACACTCCAGAGGTGGTAACCCTGACCCACTCATCATCACGGGGAAGGCTCAAGAGTTCCTGCACAGCCACGATGTGTGAAGCCTGTGTGTACAGACCATGGGATAAAGGCCCTCTTTTGAGGTACTTTTCAGTCTACACTTAAAAAATGAGGCCGGCTGCGGTGGCTCACGTCTGTAATCCCAGCACTTTAGAAGGCCGAGGCGGGCGGATCACCTGAGGTCAGGAGATCGAGACCAGCCCGGCCAACATGGCGAAACCCCGTCTCTACTAAATATACAAAAATTAGCTGGGCATGGTGGCGTGTGCCTGTATTCCCAGATACTCAGGAGGCTGAGACATAAGAATCGCTTGAACTCAGGAGGTGGAGGTTGCAGTGAGCTGAGATCATGCCCCTGCCCTCTAGCCTGGGCAACAGAGGGAGACTCTGACTCAAAAAAAAAAAAAAAAAAAATTTTTTTTTCCTACTAACCACATTTATTTTACAATATATCGGCATTAACTATTGTCACCATGCTGTCTAATACATCTCTCAAACTTATTTCTCCTGTCCCCTTATAAATATGTATCATTTAACCAACCTCTCCTCACTCCCTGGTAACCACCATTCTTCTTAACTTTTACGTGATCAACGTTTAGAGTCAACATGAGTGAGATCTTGTGGTATTCGTCTTTCTGTGCCAGGTTCATTTCACTTAACGTAACATCCCCCAGATGAATCCATGTTGTTGTTGCAAATGGCAGGATTTCCTTTTGTAATTCTCCATCGCATTACGCTGTGGATCTACACCACATTTTCTGCATTCACTCATCTGAAGCTGGGCGCACAGGTCACTTCTCCATCTAGGCTGCTGTGTGAATAGTGCTGTGATAAACGTGTGAGTGCAGGCATGCCTGCAACACAGCCATTTCCTTTCTTTGGATAAATACCCAGCAGTGACATTGCTGGATTGCAGCCTGCATTTGGCACTGCTATGCACGCTGCAGGAACACCCGTTATCATGCCTGACCCTCACAATTCTGGGATGCAGGAAGGGGTGTGTCATGACACCCCCATTTCACAGATCACCATATGTTACGATCTATACATTGTATTCACTCAATAGTCCGTTACCTGTTTCCTTCACATATATACTGCGAAATCCCTAGGCTTGCCTTAACAGTGAATCAGAAAAACTTTAAGGATCTCTTAAATAGGTAAAGTCTGTATGAATGCACGCCAAACCCAGGTGACAGTCTGTGAATAATGATTTTCTCTACCCTCTTAAAGGATGCTGGATGAATATGACTGCTTTATTGGCCAGGTGCGGTGGCTCATGCCTGTAATCCCAGCACTTTGGGAGGCTGAGATGGCTGGATCGCTCGAGCTCAGGAGTTCGAGACCAGCCTAGGTAACATGGTGAAACCCCGTCTCTACTAAAAATAGAAAAATTAGCCAGGTGTGGTGATACACACCTGTGATACCAGCGACTTGGGTGGCTAAGGTGGGAAAATCGTTTGAACCCTGGAGGTGGAGGTTGTAGGGAACCAAGATCGTATCATTGCACTCCAGCCTGGGTGACAGAGTGAGATCCTGTCTCAAAATAAAGAAAGAAAGAAAAGGCCAGGCGCGGTGGCTCAAGCCTGTAATCCCAGCACTTTGGGAGGCCGAGATGGGCGGATCACGAGGTCAGGAGATCGAGACCATCCTGGCTAACACGGTGAAACCCCGTCTCTATTAAAAAATACAAAAAACTAGCCGGGCGAGGTGGCGGGTGCCTGTAGTCCCAGCTACTCGGGAGGCTGAGGCCGGAGAATGGCGTAAACCCGGGGGGCGGAGCTTGTAGTGAGCTGAGATCCGGCCACTGCACTTCAGCCTGGGCGACAAAGCGAGACTCTGTCTCAAAAAAAATAAATAAATAAATAAAAAAGAAAGAAAGAAAGAAAGAAAGAAAATAAAAGCAGTAGGACTGGTTGAGAGACTGTATGATAAAAAATTTAAAAAACCTGATTGCATGTTTATATACATGGACACATGCACAGTTCCTCTGTTTTGTAATTTTTTTAAATTTTTGAGATAGAGCCTCACTCTGTTGCCCAGGCTGGAGTACAGTGGCGTGACCTCGGCTCACTGCAACCTCTGCCTCCCGAGTTCAAGTGATTCTCCTACCTCAGCCTCCCGAGTAGCTGGGATTACAGGCATGCGCCACCACGTCTGGCTAATTTTTGTATTTTTAGTAGAGACGAGGTGTCACCATGTTGGCTAGTCTGGTCTTGAACTTCTGACCTCAAGTGATCCACCTGGCTCGGCCTCCCAGAGTTCTGGGATTACAGGTGTGAGCCACCATGCCCGGCTGCCTCTCTATTTATGTGTACGTGTTTTTGGGTACAGAGTGTGTGAGCCTGTGTGTGCAGGTGATGTCTGTAAGCCCCCTCACACCCTGTCTTTATCGTTCCAGCAACTGACACCACACCTACCACGGTAAAGCAGGGCTTCCCTAAACATCAATGAAGGAGAGGAGTAAAGTTTGGCAATTCTCATTGATACTTTGCAATAGACATATCTATTACATGTCAGTTACATTTCCTAGCCAGGTCTGGGGTCCACAGAACAGGCAAAGAATCTTTGGTGCTCAGAGGAATTTCTACCTGGACTTGGAACTATGAAGCCACCCCCTGTTTCCGCCCAGGCCCCAGCCTGGGGAGACACCAGGTCATGGTTGTACTATTCAGAGGGGGCCAAGACAGCTGGTGTCGGTACAAAAGACAAGGAAAATCCTTCAGGGCTCACCCAGGCATCAATTTTCAGGTGTGGGGCAAAATACTTGTACAGAGATGAAAAAAATCCCAAGAATTCTACAAAATCCACAAGCCCTACTGGAGATAAGACACAGGCAGAAGAAAAAAAAAAAAAAAAAAAAAAGACCATCGGTTTTTCCCTGCAAGTCTGATTTAGAGCTCTCTAAGGTTAAGGGACAGGAGGTTCTTTATTCAAGTCCATACTCTCAAAACCATAAAAGTGGCTGCTTCTCTATTTTTAGGGAAATTAATCCAACCAGGATAATTACAGCAACTAGTACTGGAAACTGATGACTCATCAAAAAGCCAGGAAATAGAACATTTTACATTCTTAAAGGTACAGCAGACAGACTCAATTTTCAGGATGCTTAAGTTGTCCCTTTCAAATTCAATCAGGGGATGCAATATTTGTCTAAACATGATGGTCGAGACAGTTGGGTGATTCTCAGGTTTAGTCAACTGGGCTCTACCTGGCCCCAGTTCCGTGAGTCTTTCATGAGGAATTATCGTTCAGAAAGGGAAAAATCAATCTGCTAGGGTCAATACAACGAGGGCTTGTGAGACTGGGAAAGGCTGAACCCCCCAGGAATGCCTGCCTTCACCCGGCTAGCCCTCACCTTCGCTGCTTGATTACGAAACTGGCACCAGAAAGGGGCTTTGAAGACCGCTGTGGTCTCAAGCAAAGAGCACTGGAATTTGAGCCTAAAGGACCAGGTCCGGGGCCTGACTCTGCGTGTTCCTGGGATTGCTTCCTCATCCATGCAATGAGCACAGTAAAAGCTGCTTTGATGATGCAGGAAAGGGCACTCAAGAAACCACTGTGAAATAGTCCAGCACAGCACGTAAACAAAGTATCCATCCCAGCTGCTCATGCCTGTCATCCCAGCAATTCAGGAGGCCAAGGCAGGTGGATCACTTGAGTCTAGGAGTTCAAGACCAGCCTGGCCAACATGGCAAAACCTCGTTTCTACTAAAAATACAAAAATTAGCTGGGTGTGGTGGCAGATATCTGCAATCCCAGTTACTTGGGAGGCTGAGGTAGGAGAATCGTTTGAACCCGGGAGGCAGAGGATGCAGTGAGCCAATATCGTGCCACTGCACTCCAGCCTGGGCAACAGAGCAAGACTCAGTTTCAAAAAAAAAAAAAATCGAAAAACAAAAATTAGCCAGGCATGGTGGCACGAGCCTGTAATCCCAGCTACTCCAGCGGCTGAGGCAGAAGAATCACTTGAACCCGGGAGGTAGAGGTTGCAGTGAGCCATGATCACACCACTGCACTCCAGCCTGAATAACCGAGAGAGACCCTGACTCAAAATAAATAAATAAACAAATAAAAAGAAAGTATCCATCCTATCCACATTCAGCATGCAGAGAGTTGTCTTGAATTGCTAGTATCCTCCTCCTCTCCTTTAAAAAATTATTATTATTATTTTTAGAGATGGGCTCTCATTCTGTCACTCAGGCTGGAGGATAGTGATGCAATCATAGCTCACTACAGGCTGGAACTTCCAGGCTCACGTGAACTTTCCAACTCAGCCTCCCAAGTAAATGGAACTAAAGGTACAACACCATGCCCAGCTAATTTTTTGTATATTTTGGTAGAGATGGGGTCTCACTATGTTGCCCAGGCTGGTCTCAAACTCTCAGGCTCAAGTGATCCTCCCACCTCGGGCTCCCAGAGTGCTGGGATGATAGGCGTGAGCCACCGTGCCCCGCCTCCTCCCCTTTCCAAATTCTGTCCTATGTCCTCTTTTGGGACCTGGATTTCTCTATCCCTCCAAAGAGGCACAGAGGCTCCCCCACACTGAGTTAGCCACAGGAAAGTTTTCTGCTGTTTCAGAGCACGTTGTGTTTTGTGATGAAGCACTGGTTATATACACGTTATAAAGAAAATACTCTAAAATTAACCCAAGTGAAGTCCCTCGTAAATGTCTCTTTTGTAACCATACTGTGGAAGTATGTGTATATACAATGTCGTTCTTTGAAAAAAGCATATACGCTAGGAATACAACATGAGTAACCTTAAGAAATATGAATTTTACTGGCAGGAAAGGTTTGGGAGGTGCAAATTCTCCTAAGACTAAAGTGAGCTATAAAAAATGTAGTATTTCAGTGCAATTCAATATTTTCTTTCATCAAGGCTCAGTGCCTCGGCCCACGAGTGGGGAGGAATGCAAGAAGCTGACTGTGTGTATTGCAGCTGGAAGTCCTTTTCTAACCCAGATTCGGGGGGACAGGGCATAGGATCGTGGACTTCAGCAAAAATGGGAATTCCTGCACTTTTGCCCAGAACACTAGCCACTTGGCTGGGAGGGCGACATTCCTGCTGGAGGGTGCAGTAGCAACCCAAACTCAATAACAAGTAAGTGAACAGCTGCAGGAGATGGATGCAGGAACTTGGAGCAGTGAGGGATGCCCAGGCCTCTCTCTGGGCCGGCTGCTGCTGCATGATTCCAGCTATCTGCCACCTCCATGGCCATCCATCCCAGGAAATTGTTCAGATGTTAAAATCCACACCATGTTCCTTTGCTGGACTCTCCAAGGTTAAGGCCATTAGGGTGGTAAATCTCCATTTGCTAAGAGAAGTGGGAAGATCCGTACACAGGGTGACCATCCGAGAAGGAGCTATGTTTTTAACTAAAGAAAAAAGAATGCCAGGCATAGTGGCTCATGCCTGTAATCCCAGCACTTTGGGAGGCTGAGGTGGGAGGATCACCTGAGGCCAGGAGTTTGAGACCACCCTGGGCAACACAGTGAGACCCCGACTCTAAAAAAAATTTCAAAAAAGAAAAAAAGGGCAGAAATAATTCATTTATTTAACCCAGAAATGGTTATAATCGGAAACCTTGCAATCTTCTTACACAACAACTGTTTTGGCAAAGCCCCCATGTTCCAACAAATATTAAACTGTGCTTGCCATTTGTCTAAGGAATCTTGCATTAATAAACATGAAGAAGAACACTTTTACCTCCCACTCTCAACGACAGGACAAAACAAAGACCAGCTGTATTCATCAATGGGCCCTTGTTCTGCACATAAAGGCTAATTACATTTTGCTTCAAGCCTACACATGGAAAACTTTACTGCCGTTGTCTCCGCCACAGTCAGCCCGTGCTGTCCCAGCTGACACATGGCGATGACTGCTCACGATAAACCAGGGTCTCGGAGCAGCCTCGGTGCCACAGACCTGCGGGCTTCTCCCCAACACCGGGGAGAGGGATGGGTACCCCATGACATCTCCCCACGACAGACAGGCAATGTGCACCCAGTCCGCCATGGTGAGGTGGTGAAGGTCAATTTCCTCCAAGGCCGTTAATTTCAGAAACGCATACCACGCCCTGCTGTGAGCTTGCTGGGAATAGCTTCTATCTGTCAACAGCTTAGCCTCAGACTCTCACCATGCCAGGTGCTATACACACACATCCCATTCCTCTTCAATACCACTCAGCGGGCCGGGTGCAGTGGCTCACGCCTGTAACCCCAGCACTTTGGGAGGCTGAGGTGGGCGGATCATGAGGTCAAGAGATCAAGACCATCCTGGCTAACATGGTGAAACCCCATCTCTACTAAAAAGACAAAACTTAGCCAGATGTGGTGGTGCACACCTGTAATCCCAGCTACTCGGGAGGCTGAGGCAGGAGAATCGCTTGAACCTGGGAGGCGGAGGTTGCAATGAGCAGAGATTGTGCCACTGCATTCCAGCCTGGACAACAGAGCGAGATTCCATCTCAAAACAGAACAAAATAAAAACAACAACAAACAACACCCAGCGACTTGACTCCTGGTATGCCTGATGTACAGGTCAGAAAGGGAGGTGGACAGCTGATAGCTCATTCAGGGTAATGCAGAGTGCCGGTAGTGGACCCCCGTGAATCACTCCCAAGTCGGTCTTTCTCCAAAACCCATCTTCCTTCACGCCTCTCCAATTCCCGTCAACAAATATTTAAGAATGACTTTTTTTTTTTTTTTTTTTGAGACAGGGTCTTGCTCTGTCACCCAGGTTGGAGTGCAGTAGTATAATCTAGGCTCTCTGTAGCCTCGACCTCCTGGGCTCAAGTGATCCTCCCACTTCAGCCCCATAAGTAGCTGGGACTACAGTTAAGAGCTACCACGCAGGGATAATTTTTGTATTTTTTGTAGAGACAGGGTTTCGCCATGTTGCCCAGGCTGGTCTCGAACTCCTGGGCTCAAGTGAAACACCTGCCTCAGCCTCCCAAAGTGCTGGGATTACAGGCGTGAGCCACCGCGCCCGGCCCTAAGAATCCCTCCTTCTGAAGAGGGAAAAGAAATCGTTTTTGAAATGCTGTAAGACCATATGTGAAAAGATTTACCCCCAAGGGGCTTATATTCATAAGCATGAATGAAAACGTGTCTGGTTTCATAAAATATGCGTAGGTTGGACTTGAAGCAGATGGAATAGTGACAAATCTGTCCTGGAAAATAAAAGGGGAGGGAAAGGCAGCAGGGGAAGTCTCCGATTGAGTCCATGGCCTCCAAAGTTAAAAGAAAGTAGCCAAGATCCAATAATCTCAGGCCATTCTCTGCATTTTTGGGGGATGACTTACTCCGGGAACTATTAGAGTACGTCGTTGGTCCTGGGCTGCCTTTGTCAGTATCCAGACCGTTTCTAATGTGGGAAATGCCCTGCCAGGCTGCACCCATCCTGCCCCACAGGCAAATCATTCGGAACCTCCGGCGGGTCCTCCCCAAGACAGGCTTCACCAGGCTTGCATCTTCACAAACCTCTGCAAACCCTGAATTGACTCATATTCCAATCCTGAATCCCATACCACCCTCTTTAGGAAGGCTTCCTTGACAATTCTTTCCCTACACTCCCCTGGTGCCAGGGATGTTCTATGCCCTTCCCCAGCTCCCCTGGCTGGTGGGAGGAGAGAGGGGATCAGGTGAGGGGTCCCTGGCACTGCCCTGGGTCCCTCTCCCCTCCCCAAGGCCACGGCTCCCCTCGAGGGGGCCCTCACCTTCAGGCTCCAGCTTCCTTTCCCTCCTCTGGCTCATTCAAACCCAGGCATGGAAACTCTACTGGTACTATGAGCCTAGAACTGTACTTCTGCAAACAGGCCCAATGTTGACCTTTTTTTTTTTTTTTTTTTTCTTTTGTGATGGAGTCTTCCTCCATCGCCCAGGCTGGGGTGCAGTAGCGCTATCTCGGCTCATTGCAATCTCTGCCTCCCGAGTTCAAGTGATTCTCCTGCCTCAGTCACCTCAGTAGCTTGGGTTGCAGGTGCGCACCACCATGCTCAGCTAATTTTGGTATTTTTAGTAGAGATGGGGTTTCACCATGTTGGCCAGGCTGGTCTCGAACACCTGACCTCAGGTGATCCACCTGCCTTGGCCTCCCAAAGTGCTGGGATTACAGGCACTGCACCCAACCAAACTCTCTTCTGACTATCCCAATGGGAGTGCTCTGCCTGCCACCTGTAGGCTCCCTGTCTGACCTGCTGATGGCCAGCGCCCGTCCCCTTGATTACAGCACTGGGCATGCTGGATTGCAATGGCCATAGAGCCATAAAAGGCTCAGAATTTGCACGGGGCAAGGCACAGAGGAAGCCTCTGTGAACATCTGTTGAATCAATGAATGAATCTATTATCTCTGAGCCGTGCCTATCATCTAACCGAGTGAGTCTCTTTCCCTTCGTGCACACCACACCCCTCGGCCTGGCTCACCACTGGGGAGACAAGAATGTTTCTTACTTCAGAGGGCTAGTGGGGCGCACCCCAAGGGAGCCACTGCCCTCTCAGCTACAGTCCTGAGACAGGGCTAATTTTTACGTGAAGGGGATTAGGCCCCTGAAATGTTTTTTAAAACAAAAAAATATTTTTTTAATTTAAAATTTTTTTAGGGACGGGGTCTTGCTCTGTTGCCCAGGCTGGAGTGCAGTGGCACGATCACAGCTCACTGCAGCCTCAGCTCCTGGGTTCACATGATCCTCCCACTTCAGGCTCCCAAGTAGCTGGGACTACAGGTACACACCACCATGCCTGATGAAATACAGTAATTTTTAAAAATCAGATTTACTGAGAAAAGCAACTTAGTACAAGTAAGTTGCTTAATCAGGTTCAAGCAGAAGTAATTGAGAGAAGAAAGTAGCTGATCTAGTGGTGATGTCTTACTCTTTGTAAGTTTCATACTCATGATCAGAATCCGTTCTGATCACCAGGCTGGGGAGCTGGGCTCTCAAGGTCTCAGGCTACTAAATGACCCAGAGCAAAGGGACAAGAACCCCGTACAGCATCCTGAAAGCAAGAGACCCAGCAGCACCCTCAAAGCCCAAGGTCACGTGAGATGGCGCAGAGGGATACTAAGTACCAGCACCCATACAGAGCTGAAGCCTGGGTGGGACAGCGGCGCCATTCAGAAGCACCCATCTTCTTGCTGATGCCCACGGAGGCACTGTGTGAGCAGAGTAGGGGGACCTTAGTTAATGGAATAGGGAAACCCAAGAGACATGGCAGTAAGCACGCATGTGTGTTTCCGTGGAAGATGGGAAGAGCCTTCCAGAACAGGAAAACGGGGTTCAAACTCTAGCCTGGCATTGCTCCCCTGGAATTTGGTAGAGGAGGCCATGGCTAGGAGCAATTTCTGCCATTTCTTCATCTTTTCATGATTTATGTCGATTATTATTTCTTCCTTGCTGGTGTTCTGCACGAAAGATGGGCTGGTAAAAAGTATACTTGTAGTGGACACCTCTGATTTCCTTTGGACAAGAGCTGGGTGGGAATTGGCCTTTTGTGACTCTGCCTGCCCGAATCTGTGTCTATCGGTATATCCACACATAGCATTGCAAGGTATGACATGAACCCATATGCCTGCATGGGAATGGGCTTATTCTGGGGCAGGTGTTCCTAAAGGGCCCTGGAAGAAATGAAGAATTATGGCCCAAGGAAGAAGAGATGTGATTTATCCAGACCCAACTCCACACAAAAAATGTCCCATGTGTCACATCTTGTATAAACTAACTCCCAAATTTTCATGGCAGAAGGCATAGCAGTGACCAGGCTTTACACTAAATGACAGAAGTTTGTTGGAAGGGTTACCCAATGAGTGCTAGAATGTGCATTGAACCGACGCAAGTAACTCATGGGAAAGACACTGTGTCCCTGCAGCAGCACAGAGGTCAAGAACCTTCTCGATCCAGCCCTACACAAGCAAAATCAAGTGAGAAATGCGTGCCAATAAGGGAGGCCAAGCGGACAGACTTACTTTGCAGTAGTTTCTTCATCATATTTGGTTTTCAGGTCAAATAATTCTGTTCGAGTTTTTTCCAGGGCTGAAAGGCAAAGAATATAAAACCATGATGTAAGATACTATTTAAATGAAATTTTAAAAGAATGCATATACAAGTAATCCATTCCCATTTCAAAAGAGCAAAGATTTCTGTGAAGAGTCAGGTGCGTGGAAAAATAAAGATAAGAAAAACACAAAAGAGGTCAAGATGATGAAAATATAAAAAATGGAATAGGAAATCCCCTTTCATTTCTGCCTCATCGAATCCCAAGCACCTACAAAGACAGAACCAATGTTAATAGTTTCCTCCCTCCCTCCCTTCTTTTCTCCCTTCCTTTCTTCTTTCCCATTCTCCCTTCCTTCTTTCTTTCTTTCCCTTCCATTTTTAAGAGACAAGTTTTCTCACTCTGTCACTCAGGCTGGAGTACAACGGCACAATCACAGCTTACTGCATCCTTGAACTCCTGGGCTCAAGCCGTCCTCTTGCCTCAGCCTCCCAAGTAACTGGGACTACAGGTGCAAGGCACTATGCTTGGCTAATATTTTAAAACACTGTTGTAGAGACAGGGTTTTGCTATGTTGCCCAGGCTGGTCTGGAACTCCTGGCCTGAAGTGATCCTCCCACCTTGGCCTCCCAAAGTGCTGCGATTACTGGGATTACAGGTGTGAGCCACTGCACCTGGATGACTTCATCTTTTAAAGTGTATTTTATTATTTCTGGCTGGGTGAGGTGGCTCACATTTTGGGAGGCTGAGACTGGCAGATCACCTGAGGTCAGGAGTTTGATACCAGCCTGGCCAACATGGCGAAACTCTGTCTCTACTAAAAATACAAAAATCTGCCAAGCATGGTGGCGCGCAGCCTGTAATTCTGGCTACTCAGAAGGATAAGGTAGGAGAATTGCTTGAACCCTGGAGACGGAGGTTGCAGTGAGCCGAGATCACGTCACTGCACTCCAGGCCTGGGTGACAGACCGAGACTCGTTTCAAAAAAGTGTAACAAAATAAAAGAAAGTGTATTTTACATTTAAAAAAATTTCCATACATAATTGCATGTATATATGTGTGTGTATATATCTTTTTTTATCTTCTACCCCCATAAATGGGATGGTATGAATATTTCTTGAGACTAGTCTTTTTCCCTGGGCAGTATGGTATGGAAATCCTTCCACCTGCAGATGCGGGCAGTGGCAGTAACCTTCAGTTCTCTCATCAGGATACCTGGAAGTGAAGCTGCTGGCTGAATAGCTTGGGCACCGGAGTTTTACATAAATGCCACCCAGCTGGCCTCCCAAGAAGCTTCTTCCATGCCCATCCATTCCTTAAGTGCCATTTCACCCTCACCAACACTGGGTGTTTCAATAATTTTTGACAGTCTTTGTCAGGCCAGAGTTGCTATATTTTTTTTCAAAGGCCAGGTGCAGTAGCTCACACCTGTAATCCCAGTATTTTGGGATGCTGAGGTGGGAGGATCGCTGGAGGCCAGAACTTCAAGACCAGCCTGGGCAGCACAGTGAGAGTCCATGTCCATAAAATAAACACTGAAAAAAAAAATTAGCCATGTGTGGTGGTGCGTGCCTGCAGTCTCAGCTACTTGGGAGGCTGAGGCAGGAGGATCACTTCAGGCCAGATTTTGAGGCTGCATTGAACTATGATTATATCACTGCTCTCCAACCTGAGCAACAGAGTGAGACCATGTCTCTAAAATGAAATAAAAAATTAGGCCGGGTGCGGTGGCTCACGCCTGTAATCCTAGCACTTTGGGAGGCCAAGGCAGGTGGATCACCTGAGGTCAGGAGTTCGAGACCAGCCTGGCCAACATGGCGAAACCCTGTAAAAATACAAAAATTAGCCGGGCGTGGTGGCGTGTGCCTGTAATCACAGCTACTCAGGAGGCTGAGGCAGGAGAATCACTTGAACCTGGGGGGGCAGAACTTGCAGTGAGATGAGATCGCGCCACTGCACTCCAGCCTGGGTGACAGAGCGGGACTCCATCTCAAAAATAAATAAATAAATAATTAAAAAATTCTGACAGTCTGACAGGCAAAACAGTCTTTCACTAATTGAATCTGCATCTCCCTGACTAAAAAAACTTTGCATTTTTTCATATGTGTAGCTTCCATTTGCATTTCTTCTGTGAACTGCCTGTTCCTATCCTTTGCTTATTGTTCAACTGCACTGTTTCTCTCGTTTAACGGATTGACTGGCAGCCTTTACATTTTTTAATTATCTGTTTGTCAAACTGGTTGTGATTATTTTCTCCCACTCTCGTCATTTGTGTTTTAAGTTGAATCATGACTTCTGACGTCTGTCCACGTTTCTGCTCAGTTCTGGGTCATCAAAAAAATAAATAAAAAATTTAAAATACATTTAAATGAAATACATGGTGATACTTCTCTTTCAGAAATAAAAAAGAGAGGCTGGGCGTGGTGGCTCACTTGAGCTCAGGAGATTGAGACCGGACTGGCCAATATGGTGAAACCTCACCTCCACTAAAAATACAAA
Organism: Trachypithecus francoisi; assembly: GCF_009764315.1. Taxonomy (NCBI): domain Eukaryota; kingdom Metazoa; phylum Chordata; class Mammalia; order Primates; family Cercopithecidae; genus Trachypithecus; species Trachypithecus francoisi. The sequence goes on along the minus strand of NW_022681469.1, from coordinate 117,135,517 downwards.
AATTAGGCGGGTGTGGTGGTGGGCACCTGTTAATTCCAGCTACTGGGGAGGCTGAGGTGGGAGGATTGCTTGAGCCCACGGAGGTAAAGGTTGCAGTGACTGGAGATCACGACACTGTGCACCAGCCTGGGTGGTAGAGCAAGACCCTGTCTCAAAAGAACAAAAACAAAAACAAAACAAAACAAAAACAGAAATAAAAGAGAGAGGGCTGGGTGCGGTGGCTCATGCCTGTAATCCCAGCACTTTGGGAGGCTGAGGTGGGCGGATCACGAGGTCAGGAGATCGAGACCATCCTGGATAACATGGTGAAATCCCGTCTCCACTAAAAACACAAAAAATTAGCTGGGCATGGTGGTGGACGCCTGTAGTCCCAGCTACTCGGGCAGCTGAGGCAGGAGAATGGCGTGAACCTGGGAGGTGGAGCTTGCAGTGAGCCAAGATCGCCACTGCACTCCAGCCTGGGCGACAGAGCAAGACTCTGTCTCAAAAAAAAAAAAGAGAGACAGAGAGAGAGAAAGAAGTTTAAAGATACTGTAAAAACTTGAGCATAACCTTTTTTGGTGGCTTTTAAATTTTAAAGGTCTGAAATTACTGTTCTCCTTAACTTCACTTAGGGTAGAAGTGAGTTTTTTTTTTTTTTTCTATTATTGTTCCAAATGAAATGTCAGTCCTTGACAGTTTGGTGATTTAGACGTGTTTGTTGGAAAAAGAGCAGGAAGCAAGGATGGCGTGTGGAAGGGATGAAAATGGAATTGAGATCCTCCCACCTCTACATTAACAACTCAAAGTCAGTGAGGAATGAGGCGCAGCAGCTGGCAGGCATGCTGCGGAATTCTTCAGCGTGGGCTCACGGCAGCTCCCACGGCCCCCAAGAGCAACAGGTATCTGTGGGGACCAGGGCAGTCAGGGAGCCGACCCAACTCTCCCCCGGGTCCTCCCCACATCCACGGTACTAGGAAGGAGAGTATCAAACCTGTTTGTAGGCTCTGAACCTTATGCTCAGCTTCCTCCAGCTTTGAGGTGGTGGACATCTGTGTCTCCTGCAGCTTTCTGCAAAGAAGAGGATGAAGCCAAATTGGTCATCTCCTTTACCAACTGAAATGCACGTGTGTCTTTGGGCTGAGCTCAGCTCCCTCCCTGCGCTCAGCTGGCAGCAGGCGCGCCACGGGGTATCGCCAGCGACGACACGTGTGCCATGGGCCCTGCTCCCGCAGCTTCCACACTCCAACTTTGTAACTGCGTGTCACATCATGGGAAGTGTGCAACCCGTGGGGCTTGACGGGTGGTAACTGGCGTAGAAGGTTATCCTAAATGTAATTTGTTCTTGCAATGCCAGATTTTAAAAAGAAGAAGAAAAAAAAAATCATCATCACGCACTCATTGTTTTCTGAAGTTAACCCAAGAAGAATGATCCATTTACATTCTGCTGACACAATGAAGGAGTTTGTTGGAATAAAGGATGCACTAAATAGATGTGGCAGCTGTTTCGTCTCTGTTATAATGGAATGCAAACGCAACTGCAATACCTAATGGGGACATTGTGAATGCTTGCAATGGCATTCCACAGATTCACATTTCCCAGGATCTCTAAGTGACTTCCCTGGTCAATAAATAGCATTCCTTCCTCTTAATCTGCAAAAAAAAAAAAAAACACACACACACACAAAAACAAAAACCTCCAAAAATAAGTTTACTTTTATGTCATATGAATATAACATATGCTCTCATAATAATAAACTGGGAATACAGAAAAGTAGAAATGACACAGTTTACAAAGTTGCCCCAATTCCCATCACGTCTAGAAAAGCACTGCTAATATTTTCATGTATTTCAATTATGGACACTCAGGGATGTAATCAAATATGACAAGAGCATGGAAAATGGAAGATTCTTACTATCCTTGGCTCATTTCCGCTCCTCAGATAGAGTTCGTTTGTATCTTTCTAAAATGTTTCTGCATGTACAGAAATACGACATCATATGTAACAGGCTAAAGTGTAATATGAACAAATATGTAACATACTATAGCATATGAACTAATATGTAGCATATGATATGTAACAGGCGATAGTGTAATATAAGCAAACACATAACACACTATAGCATAATAGAAATTAAAGTGTAACGACAATGTACTACAAACCAACATGTAACAAGCTATAGTGTAATATGAACTAATATGTAACATGCTACAGTGTAACATAAACTAATCATAACACGTTATAGGGTAATATGAACTAATACGTAACACACTAGAGCGTAATATGAACTAATGTGTAACACACTAAAGCATAATGTGAACTAACACGTAACAAACTAGTGTAATACAAACTAATATGTAACATGCTATAGTGTAATATGAATACGTAACGTACTATAGTGATATGTGAACTAATGTAATATACTATAGTGTAACATGAACTAATATGTAACACACTATAGCATAATGTGAATTAATATGTAACATACTATAGGGCAATATAAATTAATATGTCACATAGTATAGCAAAATATGAATGAATGTAATATACTAAAGCATAGTATGATCTAATATGTAGCATACTATAGAGTAATAATGAAGCAATGTAATATACTGGCTAGTGAAACAGAAGGTTTTTTTTGTTTTTGTTTTTGTTTTTTTGAGACAGAGTCTCGCTCTGTTGCCCAGGCTGGAGTGCAGTGGCGCCATCTGGGCTCACTGCAAGCTCCGCCTCCTGGGTTCATGCCATTCTCCTGCCTCAGCCTCCCGAGTAGCTAGGACTACAGGCGCCTGCCACCACGCCCAGCTATTTTTTTTTAAATTTTTTAGTAGAGATGGGGTTTCACTGTGTTAGCCAGGATGGTCTCGATCTCCTGACCTCGTGATCCACCGCCTCGGCCTCCCAAAGTGCTGGGATTACAGGCATGAGCCACCGCACCTGGCCAGAAGTATTTAATATACTACAGTGTAATATAATCTCCCTGCCCTGTTCTTTTAATACAAAGGTGATCACAACACACATCACATTCTGGGGTCCCTTATTCGCTTCTCTCCATATTTTAGAAATGTTCTATTTCCAGCAAACATAGTTCTTCCTCATTCTTATTAAATAATTAACTTAATCAAGCCTCTATGGACACTCAGATTGTTTCTAGGTTTCTTTCTACTGAACATTCCCTCAGTGATCATTGTGGAGATATTGTTGCATAATTTTGAGAGTGAATCTGTTAGATGAAATGCTAACAGAGGAATTACAATGGCTAAAGGGTATCTGCAATTTTTTTTTTTTTTTTGGAGACAGGGTCTTGTTCTGTCACCCAGGCTGGAGTGCAGTGGCGTGATCTCGGCTCACTGCAATGTCTGCTCCTGAGTTCAAGCAATTCTCACCTCAGCCTCCCAAGAAGCTGGGATTACAGGTGTGTACCACGCCTGGCTGCTTTTCATATTTTTAGCAGAGATGGGGTTTCACCATATTGGCCAGGTTGGTCTCGAACTCCTGGCCTCAAGTGATCCACCTGCCTTAGCCTCCCAAAGTGCTGAAATTGCAGGCATGAGCCACCTTGCCTGGCCACTTTTCTTGTTTTGATAGATATTGAAAAACTTCCCAACAAAAAACTTTCACCAATTTAAACTCCCACCAACAATATGTAAGTGTGTTTTCATATACTCTGCCAACGCAAGATAAAATCAAATTTAAATTTTTACTGCTGAGTAAAGCTATGTTATTTCTCTTTGTATGAAATGCCTACTTATCTCCTTTGCCTATTTTTGTAGAGTGGATTTTGTTCTTATTATTTTGAAGACCTCTTTGTATATAATGAAAATTAGCCTTTTTGTCTTACATGGTACAAATATTTCTTCCCAGTTTGTTATGTTTTTAAAATATTATTTGTTTTTAAGAATCTGTTTAAAGTTTTAGATAGTCATATTAATAAAAACAAATATGTACCCCAGCTTTCTTCCAGTATGTTTGTGATAATAAAAAATTATAATATTTAAATCCTAGATCCATCAACAATTTTTTGGTATAAAGAATGAAGTCTATAATCCCAGCACTTTGGGAAGCTAAGACGGGCAGGTCACTTGTGGTCAGGAGTTCAAGATCAGCCTGGCCAACATGGTGAAATCCTGTCTCTACTAAAAATACAAAAATTAGCTGGGCGTGATGTTGGGCACCTGTAACCCCAGCTATTTGGGAGGCTGAGGCAGGAGAATTGCTTGAACCCAGGAGGTGGAGGTTGCAGTGAGCTGAGATCACGTTACTGCACTGCAGCCTAGGTGACAGAGTGAGACTTTGTCTCGAAACACACACACACACAATGAATGAAGTAAATTCTAGCTTCAGCCCTTCCCTCTAAGAATCAGTTATTGTGTATTTTAATATAGCTAATCCCTTTACCTAATTTGAAAAGCCAAGAGCTGGGCACAGTGACTTACATCTGTAATCCTAGCACTTCGGGAGGTTAGGCGGGCGGATAACCTAAGGTCAGGAGTTCGAAACCAGCCTGAGCAACATGGTGAAACCCTGTCTCTATTAAAAAATTAGCCAGGCTTGGTGGCACACGCCTGTAATCCCAGCTACTCAGGAGGCTGAAGCAGGAAAATCACTTCAGCCTGGAGTGGAGGGTTGCAGTGAGCTGAGATTGCGTGACTGCACTCCAGCCTGGGTGACAGAGCGAGACTCCATCTCAAAAAAAAGAAAAGTCAACTTAATACTATTTCATTCCCATATGTGTTTATTTCCATATTGTGGTAATGCATGAGTTTGCTGTAGGAAGACATACAATCATACTGTACTGTATATAATTTTGTATGATGTATGTTTTGACTTCATATTATACTAGATATGTTTCTCATGTTACTATGAATTCTCCGTAACTATTATTAATATTTTAATGGTGACATAACATCCCAGTTATGGATGGTCCTTCTTTTTACTAACCCATTTGTCCATGTCAGGGCCCTGGAATTGCTTGCGTTTTCCCCCTTGATCACTCACTGGTGAAGAGTGCTTTCCTAAGAGGCATTTACTTAAGACCAAGTCTGTATCAATGGGGTCAAAGGTCTGCCCGTCTGTCCGAGCCTTGACTCTGTGATGCGCACTCCTTTCCTGGAGTCTGTGCCCTGCCACGCTCCCCCAGGGAAGATGGACGCAGCCTCCACCTGCAGAGTTGGGCGTGGCCCCAAGGGCTCCAGGTGGCCATGACAGAGCAGACAGGGAGGCCAGGGCTGCAGAGGTGGGCAGGCGCCAGTCTGGAGTTGCAAAGTCCCACCTCTGGCCCTGATTAGCTGCAAAAGCTGTAGGAGGTACCTCACCCACGACCTGTTTCTCCCTCTATGAAATGAGATGATCTACATTGCAGATCCATCCTGGGCAATTAGTGAGAGAATATACTGAGAGCCTCCGGCCAAGTTCTGATGCAGGGAGGGCCCTGGGTGGGCGGGAGCTGGCAGTTCTCTTTTGTTTTATTTCTTTTTTTTGAGACAGAGTTTCGCTCTTGTTGCCCAGGCTGGAATGCGATGGCGCAATCTTGGCTCACTGCAAATCTCCGCCTCCTGGGTTCAAGCAATTCTCTGGCCTCAGCCTCCCGAGTAGCTGGGATTACAGGCATGTGCCACCACACCCGGCTTATTTTGTATTTTTTTTTAGCAGAGACAGGGTTTCACCATGTTGGTCAGGCTGGTCTTGAACTCCTGACTTCAAGTGATCCACCCACCTCACCTTCCCAATGTGCTGAGATTACAGGTGTGAGCCACTGTGCTCAGCCTCTTTTCTTTTCTTTCTTTTTTTTTTTTTTGAGGCAAGATCTCACTCTGTTACCCATGTTGGATTGCAGTGGTTCACTGCAGCCTGGAACTCCTGACCTCAAGCAATCCTCCTGCCTCAGCTTCCTGAGTAGCTGGGACTATAGGCACAAGCTGACCTGCATGGCTCATTCATTCATTCATTCATGCCATGGAGATGGCATATCTCTATGTTGCTCAGGCTGGTCTCGAACTGCTAAGTTCAAGGGATCCTCCTGCCTCAGCCTCCCAAAGCGCTGGGATTACAGATGTGAGCCACTGCGCCTGGCCAGTTTTCTTTCTGAATGAAGTCAGCTTAATGACATTCCCTAGAGGCCTTCATGATGCTGCAGGGCAGGCAAGCCCCAAAGGAAGGCTTAGCTGGCAAGGGCTCTGGGCTTTAGCCAGGAAGGAATTCAAGGGCGAGCCAGTGGTAGGGCAGAAGAAGGCAGCTTTATGGAGGCGGCAGCGTTATAGCTCCGTGACTGGTCTCGCAGGGTAGGACTGCCCCACAGGCCATGTGCTGACGGTAGTAGCTGAGGACAGTTTCACACTCATATTTGTACCTACTTTTAATTACTGGTAGATTAAGAGGCAGTTTATAGAAATTTCTAGGGAAGGGGTAGTAACTTTTGGGCTGGGAGATCATTGCCATGGAAAGGGGTGGTAACTCCTGGGTGTTGCCACGGCAATGGTAAACTGACATGGCACACTGGTGGGCATGTCTTATAGAAACCTGCTTCTCTCCAGGCCCTGTTTCAGCTAGTCTTCAATTTGGTCCAGTGTCTGAGCCTCACTTCCTAACTCAATGATGTTGCTACAGAGTCTGCCTTAGAAAAGTTCACCAAGGGCCGGGCACAGTGGCTCACGCCTGTAATCCCAGCACTTTGGGAGGCCGAGGTGGACAGATCACGAGGTCAAGAGATCGAGACCATCCTGGCCAACATGGTGAAACCCCGTCTCTACTAAAAATACAAAAATTAGCTGGGCATGGTGGTGTGCACACCTGTAGTTCCAGCTTCTCAGGAGGCTGAGGCAGGAGAATCATTTGAACCTGGGAGGCGGAGGTTGCACTGAGCCAAGATTGCGACACTGCACCCAAGCCTGAGTGACAGAGTAAGACTCCATCTCGAAAAAAAAAAAAAAAAAAAACAAAAAAAACAGAAGGCCGGGCGCGGTGGCTCAAGCCTGTAATCCCAGCACTTTGGGAGGCCGAGACGGGCGGATCACGAGGTCAGGAGATCGAGACCATCCTGGCTAACATGGTGAAACCCCGTCTCTACTAAAAATACAAAAAACTAGCCAGGCGAGGTGGCGGGCGCCTGTAGTCCCAGCTACTCGGGAGGCTGAGGCAGGAGAATGGCGTGAACCCGGGAGGCGGAGCTTGCAGTGAGCCGAGATTGCGCCACTGCACTCCAGTCTGGGCGACAGAGCGAGACTCCGCCTCAAAAAAAAAAAAAAAAAAACAGAAAAAGTAAAAAGAAAAGCTCACCAAGTATCAGCATAAGGAAGTCAACTGAAAATAAAACAAGATCCCACACCAGCGACAGTCCCACTTGGCCCCTCACCTATAATCACAAATTTCATGCTTCCTATTGATGGATACATACATTTCTTCACACTAAAGTTAAAATTCAGTATCTTTTTTTCCCCCTTTTTTGCTTTTCTTGATGGGAGTGGGTATAAAACTTAGTATCTTACTTTAACCCGTGAGTTTAAAAAAACCCAATCTAGGCCAGGCACGGTGGCTCATCTGTAATCACCTGAGGTCAGGAGTTCAAGACCAGCCTGGCCAACATGGTGAAACCCTGTCTGTACTAAAAATACAAAAGTTAGCCAGGCCTGGTGGCGGGTGCCTGTAATCCCAGCTACTCGGGAGGCTGAGGCAGAAGAATTGGTTGAACCTGGGAGGCGGAGGCTGCAGTGAGCCGAGATCGCGCCATTGCACTCCAGCCTGGGCAATGAGAAAACTCTCTTAAAACAAAACAAAAAAAATCCGATCGATATGGTTGGGATCGGTAAGTTCAATAGTCCTTATTGTTGTTACAAGGAACCTAACTTTCATTAACTCATCATGCTAGGGGAAAACCAACTCATTATTTGTGGGAAACGTTTTTGGTAATTGGTATTTAGAAATCTAAAACTCACATCAGTTACATAGGGCATTAACATATTTTACTGATAGTAACTCCCTGATATGTAAGGTAATGAGAGGCAATACCAAAAAACCCACCGAGATTGTGTGTGTGCGCGTGTGTAATATTAAATATCACATCAGTGTGTGTGTGTGTGCATGTAATATTAAATATCAATTTGATTGAGGAGGCAGAAAGAGTTTAGCACTAGCCCAGGGCTTGTCCCCAGAGGCCACACACTGGGAATGGGCTTTCCTTTCTGGTCTCAGCCCAGGTGCAGCTGCTGGGTGCCACCTTGCTAACGACTCATGCCCTGAGCTTCACCTCTGCCCCTGCATGGCTTGGATACCCTCGGGCTCACTGGCTGCCTGACACCATCCACTGATTGGGAAAGGCAGATGCATTTTGCTCACAGAAACCTCACAAATGTAGAATATCTTTTTTTCCTTTTTGAGATGGAGTCTCACTCTGTTGCCCAGGCTGGAGTGCCGTGGTGTGATCGTGGCTCACTGCAACCTCTGCCTCCTGGGTTCAAGCGAGTGTCCTGCCTCAGCCTCCTAAGTAGCTGCAATTACAAATGCACGCCACCACACCCAGCTAATTTTTTTTTTTTTTTTTTTGTATTTTTTAGTAAAGACGGGGTTTCACTATGTTGGTCAGGCTGGTCTCGAACTCCTTACCTCATGATCCACCCACCTCGGCCTCCCAAAGTGCTGAGATTACAGGTGTGAGCCAGTGCGCCTGGCCAGAATATAATTTTTGGAACATTTTGCTCACAGCCTTTATGGATTTGGGGTTACAACCTGGGCTTATTTCGCAGATCCGTTTATTAACGTGTCTTGTGATGTGAAGTTCAGGGGCAAATGCTATGTCGGTCTGTGTGTGCCTGTAAGCCATGCTCACCTCTCTTTTTCTGCAAAGTCATTCTGTAACTTCTGTTCCTTCTCAAGAGCTATGGTTTCGGCTTGGTTCTTCAGTGTCTGTTCATATTCTCGGATTTTCTCTTTAAGTGCTTTTATCGTAACCTCTGCAGAAAAGAAAAAAACCTACAGTAAGAGAAGCACACAATTCCATATGGCTGTAGGTACAAGTCTCTCATAACCTGGTAGGATCGGTGTGTTTTAAACCTTAGCTCTTCAACTCTGACACAAAATCAATGGTTACGAGTCCCTTTGGAGACTTTTTACTCCCTAAATGTTAAATTGAACTTTAAACGTTTAGGCTGAGGAGGATCAATGGATTTCGCTGAAAAGAGCTTTGGTTTCTCTAGTACCAGTCAAAGAAAAAAAGCGGAGGGGGGAGGGGATGGAAATCAATGGTAAAATATCATATCATCTTATTGATGAGTCTTAAATTAGTCCTGTAACTGAGGGATGATTAATAAAGTTTTAGGTGGGTTTAAGTATTTTCTCAGAAAAAAAAAAGTTCATAATGGCGTGTGCATTTTGGAAGAAGCAATCGAAGTGGAGTCAAGAAAGTCTACGGTACCCCATTCTCTATGACGTGATGTTTCACATTGCATGCCTGTATCACACATCTCATGTACCCTATAAATATATACACCTACCATGTACCCACACAAATTACAAATAAATTAAAACAAACAAAAAAAAGAAAGTCTACAGGCCAAGCACAGTGGCTCACATCTGTAATTCCAGAACTTCGGGAGGCCGAGATGAGAGGATCCCTTGAGCCCAGGAGTTTGACGCCAACCCTAGAAACATGGCGAGCCCCGCCTCTACAAAAAGGGCAAGAATTAGCTGGATGTGGTGGCGCACACCCGCACCCAGCTTAGGGACTCAGGAGGCTGAGGTGGGAGGATGTCTTGAACCCAGGAGTTTGAAGATGCAGTGAGCTATAATTGTGCCACTGCACTCCAGTCTGGTTGACAGAGTGAGGGTGAGTGAGAGAGAGAGAGAGAGAGAGAGAGAGAGACAGAGAGAGAGAGAGAGAAACAGAGAGAGAAAGAAAGAGAGGGAGACAGAAAAGGAAGGAAGGAAGCAAGGAAGCAAGCAAGCAAGCAAGCAAGATGGCCTGGCCCTGCAGCTCTGCTGGTTCACAAGTGACAAGAAACACGCAGTGCTCGGTGGAGAAAGCATGGAAGGGACTGGGCTGGAAAGGACCTAGCCTGGAGCGCCCTCCACTCTGGTGGTCGGGGGCTGTGTGTGCAGAGCAGAGGGTGCTGTAGCCTGGGGGAAGATGCTCTGGTGACTGGCATGTGGCCCGGAGAAGTCCTAGAGTGGGGTGTGAGCGCCAGTGATGTGGGGCAGCGAGGGGCCCCTTGGAAGGCAGGGCTGTCTCGGGAAAGCCCAGGCCCAGGCGGCTCTGGTGAGTGGCTCCCGTACCACCAACTGCAAGTTCACAGACATCGCCTCAACTGCCCAAATAGGGAACATCAAAGCAGACTTGATGAATGGAACAGACCTGTGGGTGGCTCTGGGGCAGGACCGCTCCACCTGCGCCCTCCTCCAGACACGCCTATGCCACTCTGCATGCTGGATGCTTTGTGTGTGGGTGGCTCTGGGGCAGGGCCGCTCCACCTGTGCCCTCCTCCAGACACGCCTATGCCACTCTGCATGCTGGATGCTTTGTGGAGAAGCACTGTGGCCCCAGCCCCCTGGAGAGGGGAGCTCTTAGGAATGGCTGCCCGCTGCTACAGATCCACCTCTTAGCAGACGAGGCTCCTTTTCCTTGTGCGCCCAGCACCGGCACAGATGCGTGCTCAGGAAAGCACTATGGCATGAATGAATGAAGGAGCCGAGGCCGGGCAGAGCTGGGGGAGGGCCAGACAGGGTTTGTGGCAATGGAGCTCCCTCTGGTGCAGCAAGCGCACCTGCCAGGTGTGTAACTCACAGCCATTCTTGCTCTCTGAGCTGTACAGACACGCGCTGGCCAGGGCAAAAGCACATTACCTGGGTGATTAACACCCACGCGGCTTAGTGCACAGAAGCAAAAGGCTTTTTTTTTTTTTTTTTTTTTTGAGGCAGAGTCTCGCTCAGTGGCCCAGGCTGGAGAGCAGTGGCGCGATCTCCGCTCACTGTAACCTCCGCTTCCTGGGTTCAAGCAATTCTCCTGCCTCAGCCTCCTGAGTAGCTGTGATTACAGGGACACACCACCATGCCTGGCTAATTTTTGTGTTAAAGGCTCTTTTGTTAAGAGAAGAGGTTGGCCTTTTTCATGAGGTGGGACCCAGAGTGCTTTCTTCAGAGACGTGGAATTCCACCAACGATCACATCGGGGCACAGGAGAGGGGACTGGGCACCTTTCTGCCTTTTGGCTTGGCTGTTCAGAGCCCGGAAGAAATGCTCTGTGTACACAGTGGTTGGTGATACGTCTCTCTCAAGCCATACGGATGAGGCCAAAGTGAGGCAAGAGCTAGACACTTCTAGAATGGACTCCAGACAGGTCAGCTCTGAAAAAGCCAACACTGCTCTGTGACGTCAATGGTCTACACTCTCATGTAAACATACAGCATTTCTACCTTTTTAAAATTGAGACAGAGACTCGCTCTGTCGCCCAGGCTGGAGTGCAGTGGCGTGATCTCAGCCCATCGCAACCTCTGCCTCCCAGGTTCATGCAATTCTCATGCCTCAGTCTCCTGAATAGCTGGGATTACAGGTGTGTGCCATCACACCTGGCTAATTCTTGTATTTTTAAAGTAGAGACGGGGTTTCACCATGTTGGCCAGGCTGGTCTCAAACTCCTGACCTCAAATGATCTGCCCACCTCGGCCTCCCAAAGTGCTGGGATTATAGGCATGAGCCACAATAGCCGGCCTTTTTTGCCTTTAAGGACCGGCTGGAAGTGGCTGTACAGCACTTGGACCCTAATACTTGTTCCAGTGGGGCTCCTCATGACACATCACAGTGTGTGACCTCGTCAGTGTGCTGTGCCTGATGAGGTCTCTGCCTCATGAGGTCCCCTGGCCCCAGGTGAGTGCTCATGGACCAGCCCAACTTCATCTAGAGGCCACTTTATCCTAGAGCCTCTGGCCTTCTGGCCCAGGCTGCACCCCAGGCAGACACTGGGTGTCTCAGCAGGCCTCCCAGGCATGTGCAGGGGAGGAGGGGCCAGCATAACAGAGAGGGCTCTGAAGGGCTTGGCATTACCTGGGGACTCCATTTACTCATCTTTGCAGGGTGGGTGGGCTGTGGCCCATGAGGCGGAAGTTCTCTCTTTGTTCTAACTTTTATTATGTGCCTGATATAGTTTAGGCGTTTGTCTCCCCTAAATCTCGGGTTGAAATCTCATCTCCAATGTTGGAGGTGGGGCCGAGTGGGAGGTGTCTGGGTCATGGGGGCGAATCTCTCATGAACGGCTTGGTGGCCTCTCAATCACTGAGATTTGATTGTTAAGAAGTCTGGGGTCCCCCCACCTCTCTTGCCCTGTGGCATGCTCGCTCCCCTTTCACCTTCTGCCACGAGTAAAAGCTTCCTGAGGACCCCCAGAAGCCAGGCAGATGCTGGCGTCGCGCTTGTACAGCCTGCAGAACCATGAGCCAAATAAACCTCTTTTCTTCATCAATTATCCAGCCTAAGGTATTTCTTTACTGCAACATACAAAGTACTCACACCATCTTTTTTTTTTTTTTTTTTAAGAGATAGGGTCTTGTTATGTTGTCCAGGCTGGTCTCGAACTCCTGGCCTCAAGAGATCCTCCCGCCTTGGTCTCCCAAAGCGCTGGGATGATAGGCATGAGCCATTGTGCGGGCCCCTGCTCTAACTTTTTAATCATTTATACTACTGCTGTGATAATTACAAGAAGTGATGTGCACCGCCCACCTTCCCAAATTATGATCACTTTTATTCTTGGAAGGGGAGGAGAGGAAATGACATTTTTCTGGAGCTTGGGAAAACTTGTTATCCAAATAAAGGGGGGTAAATTTCTGGCAAAAACCACACTGCTGAATAAGTAGCAGGTACTATTGAGAGCTAAATGCTGTGGGTATATACATACTTAACCCCACACCAACCCTACCTGGTAAGTATGAGAATTGCCTCCCAGGAGAAAGAGGCTTTTAGCAAAGTGAGATAATTTGCCCAAGGTCACATAGCTAGGTGGTGGCAACAAAAGGACTCAAACCAGGTCTGTCTGTCTGTCTGTCTGTCTCCAGGACCATTCCTTTTTAGAGATGGAGTCTTGCTCTGTTGCCCAGGCTGGAGTACAGTGATGTGATCTTAGCTCACTGCAACCTCTGCCTCCCAGGTTCAAGTGATTCTCCCGCCTCAGTCTCCTGAGTAGCTGGGATTACAGGCAGGCCCCACCACACCTGTAATTTCTGTATTTTTAGTACAGATGGGGTTTTGCCATGTTGGCCAGGCTGGTCTCGAACTCATGACCTCAAATGATCTGCCCACCTTGGTCTCCTTAAGTGCTGGGATTATAGGCATGAGCCTCCACACCTGGTCTGGAGCCATTCTTAAATCTTGGACTCTATAACTCATTGTGAAAAGCCCATCAGATGAGACCTTTGGGGAGAGAACATCCACACCCAGCTTGGCTCCTGGTCAGCCCCTGTGCAAAGCCCTGGCCACTGGGAAGCTGGTCATTGAGGCACTGGTGACATAAGGAGAAGGGAAGGACAATCCTGCACAGCCCTTCAGGCCCAACCTGCACCACCCTCCCACAAAATAAAAGCAAACTTAAAAAAATAAAATAAGCCAGAAAGAGGCTGGGCACGGTGGTACACATGCCTATAGTCCCAGCTACTCGGGAGGCTGAGGCGGGAGGATTGCTTGAGTTCAGGAGGTTAAGGTTGTTGCAGTGAGCATGATTGTGCAACTGCACTCCTGCCTGGGTGACAGGGCGAGACCCTGAATCTAAAATAAATAAATAAATAATAAAAAACACCCACCAAACAAACCAGAGAGTGGATCTATCAAAATTAGATGCCAGAGGACAATGAAGGGGGAAAAAAAAACCCCAGGATACTCCCCTTTAGGGTAGCGCACCTATGAAAACTCGATGTGCAGATTTGCAGGTTACCTTTCACTGCAACACTGGAGTGATTCTGGCAAGAAATGCTTCCTACAGGGGAAGGTAACACCTTCCCTCACAGCAGTTCCAGGCCAGTAAGCCCAACGCCTCACTTTCTACCAGGACAGGAGCTTTCCCTTCTGGTCCTAAAGGCTCACACTCTCTGCAAAGCCAGACAGAAGTGCGGTCTGGCTTCCCCAACCACCTGTCACCTCATGCCCCCAAATTTCAGCAAGGAAGCCCTGCTGGCCTGAGGGCTTGAGTACCCTCATACCTACACTGCAGGGAGATGTTCTCGGAGGCCCTGGGCACTGCTGCCCTCGCAGCCCATGTCTCTACCTCTGGCTCTTCACACATCATCACAGATGCTTTCTGGATCATTCCCATGGACAATTCCGCTTCCCTGGTCTGTCTGCAGTGTTTTTAAAGCCAAAGGGCGCTTTTAGAAGTCTTTGCCAATTCACTTTTTCTGTTGTTGTTAAAGACCGGATCTTGCTCTGTCACCCAGACTGAGTGCAGGGTCACAATCACGGCTCACTGCAAGCTTGACCTCCTGGGATCAGGCAATCCTCCCGCCTCAGCCTCTCAAGTGACTGGGACCACGGGTGCGCACCACCATGCCCAGCTAATTTTTGATGTTCTGTAGAGACAGGGTACTGCTAGGTTACCCAGGCTGGTCTCGAACTTCTGGCCTCAAGCAATCCTCCCACCTTGGCCTCTCAAAGTGCTGGGATTACAGGTGTGAGCCACCGCACGTGGCCCCAATTAACTCTTTATTGCAGTCTCTACAAATAGTCAATGGAAGGCCACTGGGAATGGGCAGCCTCCCCTTTCAATTTAATTCCTTACCCACATTCCCAAACAAAAACAAACAGGCCAAATTACTCTTTGGAGCTGGCTGAAAAACCTGCTGCTGCTGTCAGAGGAGGGCTGTGATTTTCCTTCAAGCCAAGGAAGCCAAGAGGCTCCCGGATTCTGAGTGTCTTGGATTTTAGGTATAGGACAGATTCCTTTGTTCTTCCCTGATGGGAAAAGCCAGGCAACCTTTGCCCTCTCTGTCTTGTTGACGGCTGGGCAAACACACCAAGAGGTTGTTTTCTTTCATTAAATTCCTAATGAATAGGCGATACTGACAAGGCAACAGCGGCGCTTAAGCATGCAGCCTTTAAGACGTGTCTGAAGCCTTAATGTATCCGCGGCAATTATTAAATGACTTACTGTGTATGACCCTTTGATCATGAGCTGGCTCTCTGACAGGTGTCGCCTGGAGGCAATGCGTCGGCCTTTCAAGAGGCAGACCCAATCACGTAATGATACAGGAAGAATGTTCAAAGAATCCTGATCGGTCTCATCAGAGGGCAATAAAATCTTATGTCGTTGTTGTGCAGAGGAAAAGTTTTACTTCAAAATAGCTCAGCATGATTATCATCTCTCTCTAACACTCAGATTCCTGCCCCACCCTGACTTTATGACGTGTATATTACAAGGAAGCTGGTCCCAAAAGTATGGGAAAAGCCAATTAAAATAAAAACAAAAGAGAAAAAAAAAAAGAGAAAAGAAGAGAGAAGAGAAGACAAAGCAAAGAACGCATTTTCCACCAACCTTGATTTTTCACTTCGGCAAATTCCTTGTTGTATTCTTCCAGAGTTTCCCTAAGTTTCTGGTTCTCTGTTTCAATATCGTGCAGGCGCTGCACTTTGAGCTGGAGTTGCTGTCCGAGATCCAAAGCTGGTACGGGATCTGCACAACAGGAAAACAGCCATCACCCTACTCTGCCCCCAAAAAGGCCCCCTCCACGGCAGTACACAGGCTCAGAGAGGGGCTCCCAGGCTGTCAGCTCCAGTGGGATCCCCAGAGGCCACAGTCATGCCCCCACAGCCGGTCCCCTTGCTGGGTGGGAGAATTCTCCAGTGCTTTACAAAGGATGGACCCAGCTCAGGGTCCTGGAGGTGTGAAAATGGGTGGGAACAGCCATGAGATTCACTGGTATTTGTCGATTACTCCTGCCTGGTGTGACACTTTCATGATTTTTATTCTTTGATGACATAAGTAGAGAAATACACCAGGCAGCAGCCCAGGAGATCAATCACATCCTCAGAGCTGCATGTAGAGGACGGACAAGTCCGTGGACAGGTGCCGGCATGTTTAAGGGTCCAGTGATTATGAGGTTGGAAGTAACACCCGATGCCTGAGAATGCCACACAGTTCATGGGACCCTTTATGGAGATTTTGTCTTTTGAGCCTTACAACGATCTTGAGAAAGAGGCCTCAGAAACTAAAGCCCAGGGAAGAGGAGTGACTCACCTGAGGTCACCCAGCTAGTTGGCTGGCATGGAGAATGCACACCTAAGTCTGTTAACTTCAAGTGATCATGCTTTTTGTTTGAGACAGGGTCTCCCAGGCTGGAGTGCAGTGGCATGATCATGGCTCACTGCAGCCTCCGCCTCCTGGGCTCAAGCAATCCTCCCACCTCAGCCTCCCAAGTAGTTGGGACTACAGGTGCGCAGCAGATGCTGGGCTAATTTTTGTATTTTTTTGTAAAGATAGGGTCTTCTTATGTTGCCTAGGCCGGTCTCAAACTCCTGGACGCAAGGGATCTGCCCACCTCAGCCTTCCAAAGGATTACGGGCATGAGCCACCCCACCAGGCTCTGAGGGACCATTCTTTACAACAAGGAAGGTCACTTGGTGAAGCAGAGGAAAGAAACACTTAGGCTTTATAAGAAGCCACCCCGTTTCATGACATGATCACTTTCCATCACGATCCTCCTTCACTAATGAAGGGTGTTCAGAAGAGTCAGGGGTTAATTTAATGGCTGCGGGTCCCAAGGCTGGAGACCCTTGCAGAGGCACAGCTGGTGACCCAGCATGGCCCTGTCGGAGGCCAGCTGGCCCGGAGGCCACCACACTCGTGACAATAACAAAGTGCAGGGCAGCACGAGCCGAACAGCAGCCAGGCCAGCGATGGGGTCTTGCGGCCAATTCAAGGTCACATCTGCCATCAGATTCACTTGCAGATAACTGGATTTTAATCCAAAGTCAGAAGTCACAGGACCTGGAATTGACAGTTCAAACTCACGGCTCTCGCCTTTACTGTGAATTCAACAGGATGCAGAGACCTTAATGTTCTTCCGCATCAATGCGATTTTTAGTTTTCCTTCTGCTGCCTAAGAGGCAATTATATTCCGCCTGCTGGGTACCGGGGGCACACTTCCTTTGGAATTCTCAGGCTCCGTCAGAGTGGAAGAATACCCAAGTCCACAGGGCTTAGAAAGATTACTGAATGTATTTCTGGTATGGGCGCCAGCGTCACTTATGAGATGGTTGCAGAGATTTAGTCTCCAGTCGAAGAATGCCAAACACCATGCCCAGCGGATCAACAAGAGTATATATTCAAGAGCTCACTTAATTTTCAAATGCCAGAGTCATTAATTTTTCAGACCACCCTAGGTTCCTGGAATCGAGGGCCAGGTCTACCATGCCTCGGTTAACGTATGCAGCGGGAGCCAGGGACTCTCTGGGATGCCAGCATCTTGGCAGAGTTTACAAAAGGCAGGCACTGGGATATGTTGGGATCAACGTCAGCGGACCCTGGGTGCTGGGGTTTCGCAGTAACACAGTCCATCATGCAGAACCCTTGGCTGCTGGGCACTTACTCTGCACGTATACACAGTCTATAATTGCATCTCTTTCTGGCGCATGACTTTTCATTATTATTTTAATCAGCATTAAAATATTTATGTTAAATTTGACTCCAAAAGCTATTCTGGAGGCCGGCTGCAGTGGCTCATGCCTGTAATCCCAGCACTTTGGGAGGCTGAGGGTGGCCAGATCGTTTGAGCTCAGGAGTTCGAGACCAGTCAGGGCAACATGGTGAAAGCCTGTCTCTACAAAACAAAAACACAAAACCAAAAAACTAGCCAAGCATGGTGGCGCACACCTGTAGTCCCAGCTACTAGGGAGACTAAGGCAGAAGAATCGCTTGAGCCCTTGAGGTAGAGGTTGCAGTGAGCTGTGATCGAGCCACTGCACTCCAGCCTGGGCAACAGAGCGAAATCCTGTCTTGGAAAAAAAAAAAAAAAAAGCTATCTTGGGTAGATGGTTCTTTGTAAGCAGGAGTCGTGATAACACAAAAAACAGAATTACTGAAAACATTCCAGGTGCTGTTTGTAAAAAGAAATTCTGTAACTTCTCTGAATACCTTCACCTTCTCAGCCTGCCTCCTTCCCTACCTTCACAGCCTTGTGCTGGGCAAATGGTCTCAAGAAAGTGAACAGCCTGTTCACAGCCTCCTTTTACAAAACCACGATTTACACTTGACATAAAGGTCAGGGAAAAGGAGGTAAAGAGAGGAACCTTTGCTCATGTATAAAATTATATTAAGAGTTGCTCATGTAGGCTTTCTAGCACAAGTGCCAGGAAATTATGTCTTTAAAGAACAAAGCTAGTGTACTGCCTGCCCTCCCTAAAAGTTCTGTCAACAACATTTCTAGTCCATTCTTTTCAAAAGGCCAGGATCCCACTGTATCTGCTTCGAATTAAAAAATAGCTTCTCCCATGCGGTTAAGCAAGGAATCCAGTGACATATGAAAATGACACGCACATTATCAAGTGAGGAGGAGCCAGACCTTTACACCAACTTTCAGAGCCTTATACTGTAAATGAAAATTCAGGCCATCTCATAATCGTTCACTATGGCATGTATATTTAGTCTGACACTATTAAAGGTTAATGCCTACGTAGCAAAGCTGGTCACAGACTAAAGGATCAGCTAAATGTTCAAACATCTCTGTGCATTAAACTCCAAACTTTACTACAGTAGATTTGAATGGCTAAATTCCTACAGCATATGAATATTGTTTTGGGATATGTAAGAGGCATTGCTAAAGAACTTCTTAGGCTTAATTTTTATTACTTGTATTAAAGGAACAGCTAATTACTGCATGACAGTATAATGACTGCAGCATGTTTGGGCTAAAGACCAAAACAATGAATTTTGGCATGCCAAAACCCAACCTGTGTGTTAATCTACGGAAATCATAGCTTTTTGTCTCGTTAATGATTTCCAATGCCATTTAAACCCCACACAAGGATTGTCAGGTCTTATGCGAAAGTCAGATGCCTCCGATCTTAGCAGCTCAATTAGGGAATTGTCTGGAGGAGGCGAAGAGGACACACCCCTACATAAAACAGGAACACACAAAATCCGGTAACCCCTGTCTTCCCAGCCTCCTCCTCCGATTCAACACGCTTTCCTGCCAGCTCCACCCACCCAACGCGACAATCTTGTAAAGTGTTTTACAATCATCTGATACTTAATTCCTAAAGCAATCTTGGAGGTATTATATAGCTTGTTATGCAACACAGGGCTCAAGGAACATAATTATTACAAACAACAAATACTGCACATATTCAGCACCTTTTCCTAAGTGCACGCAACATTATCTCGTTAATTCCAGCCATCCCAGTCAGACGCTGGTGGAGCTCGCTCTGCAATGTATGGGGTGATGCATCTCACCCAGGGAGGGAAGAAGGAAAGAAGCCGGCCAGGCAAATGAGTATGAAAAATTCTCAGTACGATTTCTGCTTACTGGCCGGGCACAGTGGCTCACGCCTGTAATCCCAAAACTTTGGGAGGCTGAAGAGGGAAGATTGTTTGAGCCCAGGACTTTGAGGCCAGCCTGGGCAACATAAGTGAGACCCTGTCTCTAGGAAAAATAAAAAAATTAGCTGGGCATGGTGGTGCACTCCTTGGGAAGCTGAGGTAGGAGGATTACTTGAGCTTGGGAGGTGGAGGCTGCAGAGAGCTATGACTTTTTTTTTTTTTTTTTTTAGATAGGGTCTCACTCCAGGGTGGGGGACAGAGCGAGACCTTGTCTCAGAAAAAAAAAAAAAAAAAAAAAGTTTGTTTCCTTAACCAGCGGCCAACGAAAATCTCTTTCAGTACTAATTTAACAAATATTTCCTAAGCAACTGAACCAACTAACTGCTCTGGGAAGGGCTCAGCCTTGTAGCAGAGAGAAGCCATGGATGTAAACGACAAACACAAGGCAGGAGACCAGATGAGTGGAAGAGCGCTCCTGGAGAAACTGGGAAAAGGAGTTCTTTTTTTCTTTTCTTGAGACGGAGTCTCACTGTGTCGCCCAGGCTGGAGTGCAGCAGTGCGACCTTGGCTCACCGCATCCTCCGCCTCCTGGGTTCAAGCGATTCTCCTGCCCCAGCCTCCTGAGTATCTGAGATTACAGGCGCACACCACCATGCCAGGATAATTTTGTATTTTTAGTATAGACAGGGATTCACACTCCATTGCCCAGGCTGGTCTTGAATGCCTGGCCTCAAGCAATCTGCTCACCTCGGCCTCCCAAAGTGCTGGGATTACAGCCACGAGCCACCGTGCCCGGCCTAAATACATTTTTGACTCGTGGGTATTTTCAACTTACGATGTCTGGTAGGTTAGGGGCATTAAATATATTTTCGACTCGTGATGTTTTCAACTTGTGATGGGTTGACTGGAGCACAGCCCCACTGTGAGTGTGGAGCATTTGCGCTGCCGAGCATGGAAAGGAGAGGTACAGGGAGCGAGGGGAATGGGTCCCGGAGACAAGAGGACAGGGAAGGCCTCTCTGAAGAAGTGAGCGGGGATGGAGATCGGGATGGTAACGGGAGGCACTGCAGGGATTCACCCCAGGGAGAGGCAGCAACCGGTGAAAGTTCCTGTGGTAGCTGTGAACAGGACAAAGGCATAGTGAGAAGCCAGTGTGGTCCCAGGGAAGGAGAGGGAGAACAGGAAGAGAAAAGAGATCAAGGAGAGGGAGGCTGCCCACAAGGATTTTAAGGAAAACAGGAGTGCAAGGAGGAGAGAAAAAGATATATAAAAAGAAGCAAACTAAATTCTAGAGCTGAAAATACAATGTATGAAATGAGCCAATGGTCAGAATTTGGATGCAATTCTGCTCCTGTCAAGAAGTGGCCAGGGATGGATGCCATGGCGCATGCCTGTAATCCCAGTACTTTGGGAGGCCAAAGCACGCAGATCACCTTAGATCAGGAGTTTGAGACCAGCCTGGCCAATATTGTGAAACTCCGTCTCCACAAAAAAAACAAAAATTAGCTGGGTGTGGTGGTGCACACCTGTAGTCCCAGCTTTTAGGGAGGCTGAGGCAGGAGAATTGCTTGAGCCCAGGAGGTGGAGGTTGCAGTGAGCTGAGATCACACCACTGCACTCCAGCCTGGGTGACAGAGCATGACTGCATCTCAAACCAAACCAAACCAAAACTGCAGTACTTCAACCCACAAAATGGTTTGTTGGTTTTCTCTTGGCAAAAGTATGTAAGAGTTTTAAGCTTAAAGATGAGCTATATGATTTTCTTTAGAAAAGCGAAGTGATCCTGGCTGAGTGGGGCAGTGTGTATCTATAATCCCAGTGCTTTAGGAGGCTGAGGTGAGAGGATGACTTGAGGCCAGCAGTTCAAGACCAGCTGGGGCAGCATAGCAAGATCCCATCTCTAACAATAAAAAATAAAAAAGTAGCTGGGCATGGTGGGAACACACCTATAGTCCTAGTTACTAGGGAGGCTGAGGTGGGAGGATTGTTGAGCCTAGGAGTTAGAGGCTGCAGTGAACTATGATCATGCCATTGCACTCCAGCCTCGGCAACAGGGTGAGAGCCTGTCCTCAAAACAGGGAAGAAAAAAAAAGGGCAAGCTAAGTGATCCAAATTACCTGCCCTGTTTTGTGATGGTAAATGGCTATCATATCAGTAATACACTGCTTGACAGATATTTTTGAAAAAATAAACACATACTAAGTCATTGCAATAAATGTGGTGCTTTTTTTTTTTTTTTTTTTTGAGACGGAGTCTCGCTCTGTCACCCAGGCTGGAGTGCAGTGGCCAGATCTCAGCTCACTGCAAGCTCCGCCTCCCGGGTTCACGCCATTCTCCTGCCTCAGCCTCCCGAGTAGCTGGGACTACAGGCGCCGCCACCTCGCCCGGCTAGTTTTTTTTTTTTGTATTTTTAGTAGAGACGGGGTTTCACCGTGTTAGCCAGGATGGTCTCGATCTCCTGACCTTGTCATCCGCCCGCCTCGGCCTCCCAAAGTGCTGGGATTACAGGCTTGAGCCACCGCGCCCGGCCCGTTTTTTGTATTTTTAGTAGAGACGGGGTTTCACTGTGTTAGCCAGGATGGTCTCGATCTCCTGACCTTGTGATCCGCCCGCCTCGGCCTCCCAAAGTGCTGGGATTACAGGCTTGAGCCACCGCGCCCGGCCTAAATGTGGTGCTTTAATGCTTTTTGAGGAAAACAACTATTTCATGCTACAGTGACAGCATTCTAAAGGTGAATATATGGAAATGTTCCCATCATCTATATACTGATGGGCAAAGACAGCACCTTCTACAAAAATGGCTCAATGTCTCATATCGCACAAGAGGGATTGTAGTGCAATGGTTTGTGGTACAAGCCAGGCTGCATGTGTTCGAGTCTCAGCTCTCTCATTTACTGGCTGCGCAATCTTGGACAAGTTACTTAACCCCTCTGTGCCTTGGTTTCTTCATCTACAAATTGGGCATAGTAACTGTGCCTATGTCATGGTGCTATTGTGAGGATTAACTTAAGAAAATTGCCACACACAGAGTTAACACTCAATAAATGTTACCTACTATTATTTACCAACTCAAATCTGAGTAAACATTTGCCAAAAGAAGTTTCAAATAGTTTGTTAATTAATATAAGAAATGCAAAATCTTCTGAAAAGCTATTAAAAAAAGACAACAAAGAGGCTGGGCATGGTGGCTCACACCTGTAATCCCAGCACTTTGGGAGGCTGAGGTGGGCGGATCATGAGGTCCGGAGATCGAGACCATCCTGGCTAACATGGTGAAACCTCATCTCTACTGAAAATACAAAAAAATTAGCTCGGTGTGGTGGCAAGCGCCTGTAGTCCCAGCTACTTGGGAGGCTGAGGCAGGAGAATGGTGTGAACCTGGGAGGCCGAGCTTGCAGTGAGCGGAGACTGCGCCACTGCACTCCAGCTTGGGCGACAGAACGAGACTCCATCTCAAAAAAAAAGAAGAATATCACAGAAAATGAAAATTGACTAGATGGGTTTCAACAAATACCATCTCATAATTAGTACAAGTTGAGTTTCCCTAATTCAAAAATCCCAAATCCAAAACACTCTGATCCCAAGCATTTTGAATAAAAGACACTCAACCTATACCTAGATTTCATAAATATGAATCCTATTTTTGTAAAGATAGCCAATAATGTGCTTCTTTGGTTTGAATCTATTTATCTTTGTAAGTTATTTTTTCCAGCCATTTCCATGAAAACCAAAAGTCAAAATTAAAAGAACTTGGAGTCTTTGCTTCTGGCCATGACAGATCTACTGATACTCAACATGCCCTCTGGTCATAAACAACTAGAAAACTAGGCAAAGTCAATGAAACAACTATTTACAGACCCTGGACAACTGGTGGAACAAGACTTCCCTGAAGGAAGGGAAGCAAATGAGATGAGCCCTATGTTACCCTTCCTGGCAGGAAGAACCCTCTGGATTGCATCACAGTGAAGAAAAAACCCAAGCAGAGTGTGATGGTCTCCCTGTCCACTGAAGGACAGACATCAGAAGATTGGGTGGCTGCAGCAATTGGAATTTGCAAGGCAGAGCACTGAAAAGGAGGGACATATACTAAGAAAGAGCTATAGAAATCTGCAGAGAGGTGATCTGTTGCCAAGAGCTAAAGTGCCTATGTACAGGGTGAAACTCATAAGGCCAGGCAAGAACAGAAAGGAAAGTCTGAGCTAAAAACCACCCACCCCACCAACCAACCCAGTTTGAGGGCTGGAGGACTTTCCAACTGCATCCAGTCAGAGAGGACACACTTGTTGAAGACCAAGGACTTGTAAAGACACTGAAGTGTCACACCAGAGTGGAGGGCTAAACTAATCTTGAAGCCTTATCCACATCCACTCCAAAAAGCTACAAACAAGTCTCAGAATGATCAAGCTGATCTTCAAGTAACTTAACCGCCTGCTCAAACTTAAATAAGACAACAAAATCCAGTTAACGCTCATGATGTCTAAAATTCAATAGAAAATTACTAGACACGCAAAGCAGCAGGATCATCAGAGGAAAAATTAGTTCATAAAAACAGAACCAGAAATGACAAGAGATAATGGAACAAGCAGACTAGAACATCCATTACGAGCATGTCCAAGGATTTAAAGAAAAATATGAATACAATACAGACAGGAACAGAAAACATAAAGAATCAAATGGAATTCTGAAACTTAAAATATGCGAAATGAAAAAAATTCACTTGATTGGCTGAACAACAGATTAGACACAGTGAAAGAAAAAGATCAGTGAATTTAAAGATACAGTCACAGAAACAAACCAAACAGAAATAGACAGAGAGAAAGATTGAAGAAAAAGTTAGTAAACCCTCAGCGACCTACGAAACAAAATTAAGCAACCAAACATACATTTCCCAGACAGGGGGAAAGGGTGTATTTGAAAAAACAGTGGCAAAATTTCATAAAAGCTATAAACCTAAAAATTCAAGAAACTCTACAAACTCCATGCAGGATAAACCCAAAGAACACCAGTAAGCATAAGAGAGTTTCTGAAATCAAAATTAGAAAATGAAAATCTTAAATGGTGGAGAGAAAAAGATTCATTGTATATCGGTTAAAAAAAAAAAGATATGAATTACTGGCGATCTCCTGTCAGAAACAGTCAGTCAGTCCAGAGAGAGAAAAAACCAAAACCCAAACCAACAACAAACTATTTTATTTTATTTATTTTATTTTATTTTGAGATAGAGTCTTGCTCTGTCACCCAGGCTGGAGTGCAGTGGTACCATCTCAGCTCACTGCAAGCTCTGCTTCCTGGGTTCAAGAGAATCTCCTGCCTCAGCCTCCTGAGTAGCTGGGATTACAGGTGCACACCATCACAGCCAGCTAATTTTTGTTTTTCTAGTATAGACAGGGATTCACCATATTGACCAGGCTGGTCTCCAACTCTGGACCTTAAGTGATCCATCTGCCTCAGCCTCTCAAAGTGTTGGGATTACAGGCGTAAGCCACCATGACTGGCAGACCCAACTATTTTATATCTGACAAAAAATACTCTTTAAAAATTCAGGTGTCTGGATGCAGTGGCTCACGCCTGTAATCTCAGCACTTTGCGAAGCCAAGGCAGCCGGATCACCCGAGCTCAGGAGTTTGAGACCAGCCTGGCCAACATGGAGAAACCCTGTCTCTACTAAAAATACAAAAATTAGCCAGGCGTGGTGGCGTACACCTGTAATCCCAGTTACTGGGGAGGCTGAGTCAGGAGAATCACTTGAATCCGGGAGGCGGAGGTTGCAGTCAGCCGAGATCGTGCCACTGCACTTCAGCCTGGGTGACAGAGCAAGACTCTGTCACAAAAAAAAAAAAAAAAAAAAAAAAAGGGTGAGATCAAGGTATTTTTTTTCCCCAGATGAATGAAAGCTAACAGAATTCATTGCCAATGTGCCTATATCATAAAAAATGTTAAAAGGAGATTCTATAGACCAAAAGAAAATGATTCCATGCACATACTTGGATCCACACAAATGAATAAACAACACTGGAAATGGTAAATAGATGAGTAAAAATAAAATATTACAATTTCATTTTTAATTTCTTTAAAAGATAAGTGTTTAAAGAAAAAATAGTAACCATGTATTATAGTGTTATAATATAGGTAGAAGTGGCCGGGCGCGGTGGCTCAAGCCTGTAATCCCAGCACTTTGGCAGGCCGAGACGGGCGGATCACGAGGTCAGGAGATCGAGACCATCCTGGCTAATACGGTGAAACCCTGTCTCTACTTAAAAATACAAAAAACTAGCCGGGCGACGAGGCGGGCGCCTGTAGTCCCAGCTACTCGGGAGGCTGAGGCAGGAGAATGGCGTAAACCCGGGAGGCGGAGCTTGCAGTGAGCTGAGATCCGGCCACTGCACTCCAGCCTGGGTGGCAGAGCAAGACTCCGTCTCAAAAATAAAAAAATAAAAAAATAAAAAAAAAAATATATAGGTAGAAGTAAAATCAGTAAAAATGCACAAAGAAAATGAGGGAGAAAGTGACAATGTATTATAAGATTCTTATATTGTATATGAAATGGTATATTATTTGAAGGTATAAAATAAGTTAAAGATGGTTACTTTTCCCTTTTTTTTTTTTTTGAGATGGAGTTTTGCTCTTGTTACCCAGGCTAGAATGCAATGGAGCGATCTCAGCTCACTGCAACCTTCGCCTTCCGGGTTCAAGAGATTTTCCTGCCTCAGCCTCCTGAGTAGCTGGGATTACAGGCATGTGCCACCACGCCCGGCTAATTTTGTATTTTTCGTAGAGATGGGGTTTCTCCACGTTGGTCAGGATGGTCTCAAACTCCCGACCTCAGGTGATCCACCTGCCTCAGCCTCCCAAAGTGCTGGGATTACAGGTGTGAGCCACCGTGCTTGGCCCATATTCCCATTTTACAGATGGGAAGACAGAGAGGAAGCGACTTGTCAAGGATCTGTGTTCCTCCCATGCTATAAGTGCACAAAAGCCTTAGGCACACGGTTGTTTGTACAAAGAGAGTTCAGATTTCTGTTTTTCTTTTCTTTTCTTTTTGAAAAGGAGTTTCGCTCTGTCCCTCAGGCTGGAGTGCAGTGGCACAATCTCTGCTCACTGCAACCTCCACCTCCCAGGTTTGAGCGATTCTCCTGCCTCAGCCTCCCGAGTGGCTGGGACTACAGGTGTGCACCACCACGCCTGTCTAATTTTGTATTTTTAGTAGAGACGGGGTTTCTCCATGTTGGTCAGGCTGGTCTCAAACTCCTGACCTCAGGTGACCTGCCCACCTCGGCCTCCCAAAGTGCTGGGATTACAGGTGTGAGCCACCATGGCTGGCCTACTTTTCACTTTAAAGTAACCCTTAAGAAAATAAGAGTTATAGCTAATAAGATAATTGGGGAGACAAAATCATAAAAAAAAAATCAGTTAATCAAAAGAAAGCAGGAAAAATACAAGAAAAAACAGGCAAGACAAATAGAAAAAGTAAGATGGTAGACTTCAATCCAACTTGATCTATAATTACATTAAATGTAAATGATCTAACATTCCAGTTAAGAGGCAGATAGAATGGATAAAAAAGCAAGATAGAATGGATAAACGAGCAAGATGTAGCTATTTACACAACTTAAACATAAAGATACAGACAGGTTAATAGTGAAGGGCTAGAAAAAATATGTAACATAAAAACTCTAATCAAAAGAAAGCCAGAGTGCTTATATTAAAATCAGAAAAAGAATACTTTACGACATGGAATATTTCCAGGAATAATGAAGATCATTGTATAAACTTAAAAGAATCAAACAATTGAGAGACGATATAATAATCTTAAAGGGTATATTTGCCCCCAAAGAAAGCTTCAAACTAGTAAATCAAAAACTGACAGAACTGAAAGAAAAAAGAAAAATCCAAAATAATAATTCGATTTCAAAACACCATACACATTCAGGAGAATCACGTAAACCCGGGAGGCAGAGGTTGCCGTGAGCGGAGATTGCGTCACTGTACTCCACCCTGGGCGACAGAGTGAGACTCTGTTTCAAAACAACAACAACAACAAAAAAAGCCATTCACATTAATTAATATTATGATTTTTATATAATCAATATGGATATGAGAGACTTGAAGAACATCAATAACTAAACAGATCTCAATTTTCTAGGATATGCCATTCAAACAACTACAGAATACACATTCTCTTTAAGCACACATGGAACATTCATCGATGTACAGGATGATAAAACAACTTTTGATAAATTCAAAAGAACAGAAATCATACAAACATGTACTCTGACCACAATGAAATAAAACAATGCCCACTTAGTAAAACTCACAATATGCATAAAATGCGTAGCTAAGTAAGATGTATCCTAGGAATGCAAGATTTGTTTAACATTTGAGAATCAGATTATTTTACCATGTTAAGAGGAAAGAGGAAAATCATATGATCATCTCAATAGATGCCAAAAACCATCTGAGAAAATTCAATACCCTTTATGACAAAAATTCTCCGTAAACTAGGAATAGGAGAGAATTTCCATCTTATAAATGGTATCTACAAAAAAATCTAAAGTTAGTATTATACTTAATTATCAAAGTCTGAATGCTTTTCCCTAATGTTGGGTCCAGTGCAAGGATGTCTGCTTTCTCTACTTCTAGTCAACATTAAATACAGGTGGCAAGTGCCAAAAAGAAAAAGCAAGGAAAATAAATATACAGTGTTATAGATCGGAAATCAGTATGGATACAGGAAACATGAACAACACTATCAACCAACTTGACCTAACTGATGTTTATAGAACATTCCACCCAACATCTATAAAGAATATATTGTGGCCGGGTGGGGTGGCTCACATCTGTAATCCCAGCCCTTTGGGAGGTCAAGGAGGGGTGGATCAAGAGGTCAGGAGTTCAAGACTAGCCTGGCCGAGATGGTGAAACCCCGTCTCTACTAAAAATCCAAAAAACTTAGCCAGGTGTGGTGGCGGGCACCTGTAATCCCAGCTACTTGGGAGACTGAGGCAGGGAACTGCTTGAACCCAGGAGGCGGAGGTTGCACTGAGCCAAGACTGTACCACTGTACTCCAGCCTGGGTGACACAACAAGACTCTGTCTCAAAAAAAAAAAAAAAAAAAGTATATATTGCCTTCAAGGGCATATATGGACAATTCAAGAAAACTTCAAAAAAAAGTCTAGAACTAATAGGTGAGCATTAAGAGGTCACCTATATTATTATTATATAAAAATTATATAATATAAAATATATTATATATAATGCTGTATATTTATTTTTCTTGCTGTTTTGTTTTGTTTTCTTTTTGGCACTTGCTCCCTATATTTAATGTTGACTAGAAGTAGAGAAAGCAGACATCCTTGCATTGGACCCAACATTAGGGAAAAGTATTCAGACTTTGATAATTAAGTAAATACCAAATATATAAAATATTTATATATTTTATTACTTGTTAAAATGTAAAAAATATATAAAATAATATTATATGAAATTCATTCTATTTCTACACAAAAGCAACAAACAATTGGAAAATAAATTTGCAAATAAAATAAACTTTAATCTCGCACACTTGTAATCCTAACACTTTGGGAGGCTGAGGTGGGCAGATCCCTTGAGGTCAGGAGTTTGAGACCAGCCTGGCCAACATGTTGAAACCCTGTCTCTACTAAAAACACAAAAATTAGCCAGGTGTGGTGGCGGGCACCTGTAATCTCAGCTACTCGGGAGACTGAGGTAGGAGAATTGTTTGAACCTGGGAGGCGGAGTTTACACTGAGCTGAGATCGCGTCACTGCACTCCAGCCTCGGTGATGAAGCGAGATTAAAAATAATAATAATAATAATAAAATGAACATATTGTAGATTTTTTACAAAAGAAAATACCCTTTAATATAGCATTGAAAAACATGACTTTGGCCGGGCGCGGTGGCTCAAGCCTGTAATCCCAGCACTTTGGGAGGCCAAGACGGGCGGATCACGAGGTCAGGAGATCGAGACCATCCTGGCTAACATGGTGAAACCCCGTCTCTACTAAAAAATACAAAAAACTAGCTGGGCGAGGTGGCGGGCACCTGTAGTCCCAGCTACTCGGGAGGCTGAGGCAGGAGAATGGTGTAAACCCGGGAGGCGGAGCTTGCAGTGAGCTGAGATCCGGCCACTGCACTCCAGCCCTGGCGACAGAGCGAGACTCCATCTCAAAAAAAAAAAAAAAAGAAAAACGTGACTTTAACTTAGAAATAAAGTGAATATAATCTGTGCCAGGCTTATACATCAAAACTGTAAAATATTGCTCAGAGAAATTAAAGATGAACTAAATAAATACATTGTTTAGACTGGAAGAATAAATAGTGCTGTCAATTTTCCTCAAATTGATCTACAAATACAGTGGAATCCTAATCAAAATCACAGAAAGCTCCTTTGTAAAAACTGACAAGCTGAATCTAAAATGTATATAGAAGCCAGGCACAGTGGCTTATGCCCATAATCCCAGCACTTCGTGAGGCCAAGGTGGGAGGACTGCTTGAGCCCAGGAGTTTGAGACCAGCCTGGGCAACATAGCTAGACCTCATGTCTAGAAAAAATAAAAAATTAGTTGGGTGTGGTGGCACATGCCTGTAGTCCCAGCTACTTGAGAGACTGAGGTGGGAGGATTGCTTGAGCCTGGAAGACTGAGGCTGCAGTGAGCTATGACTTCATCACTACACTCCAACCTGGGCAACAGAGCAAGACCCTGTTTCCAAAATTAAAATGTGCAAGAGATTGAAAACCTTTATAAATAAAAATCTATGAAGGCAAAAATGCACATGAAAAAATATTCCACATCATTAGTCATCAGGAAAATGCAAACTAAAATCATAATGAAATACATTAAGCATTCACTAGGAATGTCTAAAATCAGACGGTAACCAATGAAACAGAAGACATGGAGCAACTGGAACTCCTCTCAATGTCTTATGTGGCGATAAAATAATACAACTGTAACTTTGCTACCCTGAGGAAAAGAAAATGAAAAAAATTAATAAAAAAAGATACATCTAC
Source organism: Trachypithecus francoisi (assembly GCF_009764315.1). Taxonomy (NCBI): domain Eukaryota; kingdom Metazoa; phylum Chordata; class Mammalia; order Primates; family Cercopithecidae; genus Trachypithecus; species Trachypithecus francoisi. Next base: position 117,105,007 of record NW_022681469.1, on the reverse strand, counting down.
GTTGAAAAGCAGCTTGGCATTTCCTATCAGGTAAAATGTACAGGTACCCTGATCCTCATCCTAAGTATTTGCCTAAGGGAAATGAAAACATACGCCTACGTAACAACTCTCCATGAATGTTTATAGATTGATTCATAATAGCCACAAACAACAAAATGTCTGTCAACATACCCGTTAGATCAACAAACTGGTATATATCCACACAGTGGAATATCATTCATCAATAAAAAGGAAAGGACTAATGATACCAGCAACTTAGATGAATCCCAAAACACTGTGCTGAGTGAAAGAGGCCGGATGTAGGACCACAGACCAAATGATTCCACTTCTACACAACTCCAGAAGTGACAAATCTACTAGATAGTAAGAGAGAGCAGAACAGCAATTGCTGGGTATTGGGGTCAGAAGGGAATGTGACGTCACAGAAGTGTTCTACATCTTGATTGTGAAGGTGGCCACGCTATCACACTGCCCACTTGAAATGAGTGCATTTCATTGCATGTGTGTATGTATTTATTTTTAGACAGAGTCTCACTCTGTTGCCCAGGCTGGACTGCAGTGGCGCAATCTTGGTTCACTATACCTCCTGGGTTCAAGTAATTCTCCTGCCTCAGCTTCCTGAGTAGCTGGGATTACAGGCGTTCGCTATTACACCAGCTAATTTTTGTATTTTTAGTAGAGAGGGGGTTTCACCACGTTGGCCAGACTGGTCTCAAACTCCTGACCTCAGGTGATCCACCTGCTTCAGCCTCCCAAAGTGGTGGGATTACAGGCGTAAGCCACTGGGCCTGGACCAATTCAAACTTTTTTACTCTTGAGGTGCATAAGCAAAAGTAGTTTGGAGACCACTGACTTGGACCTGTCTGCCTGCTGTGCAAAGGACATTAGGTGGAGGTGTGAGTGCAGTGAAGTGACAGAGACTGGTGGCTTGGATTAGGTGGCAGTGGCTGAAGGGTAGGTGGCAGTGGCTGAAGGGTAGGTGGCCGAATTTGGGATATATTCTGGAGGCTGCTGGCTCACTAGGGCTTACTAACAGCCTGGCTATTGGGTGTGAAAGAAAGAAGGGAACCCAGGCTGACTGGTGCATTGTGGCTGTATTAGTCTGTTTTCACACTGCTATAAAGAAATACCTGGGCCGGGCGCGGTGGCTCATGCCTGTAATCCCAACACTTTGGAAGGCTGAGGTGGGTGGATCACCTGAGGTCAGGCGATTGAGATCAGCCTGGCCAACATGGTGAAACTCTGTCTCTCCTAAAAATACAAAAATTAACTGGGCATGGGGGCAGGCACCTGTAATCCCAGCTACTTGGGAGGTGGAGGCAGGAGAATTGCTCAAACCCAGGAGGAGGAGGTTGCAGTGAGCCGAGATTGTGCCACTGCACTCCAGTTTGGGCGATGGCGAGACTCCGTCTCAAAAAAAAAAAAAAAAAAAAAAAGAAATACTTTAGACTGAGTAATTTATAAAGCAAACAGGTTTAATGGACTCACAGTTCCACATGGCTGGGGAGGCCTCAGGAAACTTACAATCATGGTGGAAGGCAAAGGAGAAGCAAGCACCTTCTTCACAAAGCGGCAGGAGAGAGAAGAGTGAAGGCGGAACTTCCAAACACTTATAAAACCATTGGCTCTTACGAGAACTCACTATCGTGAGAACAGCCAGGGGAAAACTGCCCCCATGATCCAATCACTTCCCTCCCTCGACATGTGGGGATTACAATTCGAGGCGAGATTTGGGTGGGGACACAGAGCCAAACCATATGTGGGCAAAGCACCTGCGTGAATGGTGATGCCACTGAACTGTCTTGGGAGCATGTCGGGGGAACTGATCATTCTCTTTTGGTCATGTGGAGTTTTAGAAGTCACCTAGGGAGAGAATGTAAATGAAAAGGCTAAGAATAACGTTCTGGCATACTCCAACATTTAGAGCCCTGGCAGAGGAAGAGGAGAAGGCCACAGAAGTCTAAGGAGGAAGAGTGTAAATAGGTGAAGAAGTGGATTCGGCAGGTAGTCACCCTCCAGGGAAGTTCTGCTGTGATGGGGAGTAGCGAAGTGGCCAGAAACCAGAAGGTATCAGTCATGTATTTTCTTAGTAAATATGATGTGTGTTAGAGATCAGGGCAGAAAGAAGGAATGAAATAGCATATCTGGGGTGCGCAGTGGGATCTAGGGTCGGGGCCAGTCTAGGGCTTGTTTCTATGTTACCGTAAACTAAGTCGCTCTGAGACTTAAATGCAAACATTTTGCTTTGAGTTCTTAGGATCACTGCAAAGGAAGTGCTGGCATGCCCTGATAAAGTCCAACAGCCTTGGTGCAGAGAGGTCCTGTGAGAAGAAAGGACACATGGCTGGATCTCAGAAGAGCTGCAGGGGGCTGCAGGCGGGTTTGGGATTCGGCTGGGGGTGTGGAGAGGGCGCAGGGTGGCGAGCAGACTGCTGGTGAACTGCTTTTCTTGCAGGTTGTGAGGGCTGAAAAGGCCAATCTTAATAGACACGAGGCCGATGTTTGCACAGTGTGCTCTGCGGGTGACGGGGGCCGTCCCCTGCCACCAGCCTGAGGATGAATGTCCCCCTTGTGAGCACCGTCCCCGCGATGACATCACAGCGCGGCAGACGCTACTTTTCGCCAGGGCACTCTAGGCTAATGTAATCATATGATTACATAATTAACCCAGCTGTCTCATTAAGAAAATCAACTGGAATTCAGGGCATAATTAGTCATACGGCAATTAGCATGCTGATGAGCGACTGATGAAAAGCTGTCTAGATACCCGGCGTGCCAGGACCACCCCGGTCACAGCAAAGCGGGGCACAAACGACGCACCTCTCCACTCTCCACACAAGCACACCGAGGAGGAGTCCCCAAGTCACATCCAGGGTGTTCTCCCTCTAGTGCTGTGTCGAGCGACCGGGTGAGGATGGATGGAGAAGGGAAAGCCTTGGGAGTGACGGCAGCCGGCAAAATCTGCTGGTGCAGGGTCCAACACCCATCTTGTCATGCCTGCTAATTCCTCAGCCTGCAAACATATAGTGTCCTACAAGGAGAGGCGGATTGGGCCCCAGGTTTGTGAACCTGGCCGAGGAAGGTAGGGACGCTGCTTCCATGCCTGGTTTCCAGTTTCCCTAATGCCGGGGCCTGAGTGAAACTGGGACACAGCATATAGACTCGTCCCCCGAGGCTGTTTCAGGACCAGCTTGGGGCCAGAGACCTGTATCCTGGACAGGAGTCAGCACATTATTCGCCACCTACAGGGCTTTGTTCTTCCAGACCCAGTTCCTCTTTCTGTCCTGTTTTGTTTGGGGCTTGTGATTGCTTCTTAATCACAAGAATGAAAATGTTTTCTGAAGGCAAACTGAGGATCTGTAAAGGGATCCTGCACGTCTCCCACTACTGAAGTTACAGGGAGCTCTCCGGAGGCGCCCTGGGTACCAGGCCTTGTTTGCCAACACCAGGAGACCTGGAATATGTGGACTGGAGTCACCGTACAGAATCAGGCTGCAACAGCCACATTTCTATCGCCTTTGAGAAGGCTACCAAGTGGCACATTGATAAACATCTTGGCATGAAAACCAGGGGCTATTTCTAACGAAATAAGATTTTGTCACTTTTGGTTTTTTTCTTTTCAGAGTCTCACTCTGTTGCCCAGGCTAGAGTGCAGTGGCACGATCTCGGCTCACTGCCACCTCCGCCTCCCAGGTTCAAGCGATTCTCGTGACTCAGCATCCCAAGGAGCTGAGATAATAGGTGCACACCACCATGCTCGGCCAATTTTTCTATTTTTTAGTAGAGATGGGGTTTCACCATGTTTGTCACACTGGTCTTGAACTCCTGACCTCAGGTGATCCACCCGCCTCCGCCTCCCAAAGTGCTGGGATTATAGGCGTGAGCCACCACACGGGGCCAATTTCTTCACCTTTTTTTCCAGGAGTCTTAATGTGGGATCCTTGAGTGAGGGGCAGGCAGTGGAGAAAGAAGTATAAAAGAACAGTGTTTTCTAATTTTAACCTGTAATGTGTCCTCACTTGAAAGTAGCAGGCACCAAGAACCAGATTGCTATTTTATTCTCCTGGAGGAGCATTAAAAAGCAGTTCTCAAAAATGATGACATTCCATTTTATTTCTAGATTCTCAGATGCTAGGCCGACAAGGATAGTCACCAGGAGAGATGGTTTTCCTACATTCAAAATGAAACTTCCCCCGGTGGGGGGGACCTCAGAGCATGGGCATTTGGGAGCAGGCTCTGAAAATGGAATGGCCTACAAATGCACTCTTTCCAGCCAGCTCTCTTTCAGTACTTCCGAAAAACCTACATCTACTTTTCACAAAGGCAGACCAGTTAACCTATGGAAATAAAGGGAGACAAGTCAGTCACGAAACAACGACTTCTAGCAGTGTTTCATGAGTCAATGAATATTTTATATCACTGGTAATGTGCTTCCTAAGATTTAAATCTTAAAATAAACCCTTCCAGGCACTGCCTTTATATGTTTGAAGGGCTTGTGTCCGTAGGAACTAAACTGCATCTTAGCAAGCAGTAAAATACGGTTCTGATAGCAGGTCAGAGACAGAGGTAAGGACAACTTGCAAAGAGATGCTTCCAGTGAACTTCACAACCAAAGCAGAGAGGTTCTGTAGTGCCTAGTCTTTTTCTTCTACCTAGGAACTCTTTAAAATACACCAATTACTAGGCTGGGTGTGGTGGCTCATGCCTGTAATCTCAGCACTTTGGGAGGCCGAAGAGGGACGATTGCTTGAACCTAGGAGTTTGAGACCAGCCTCGGCAATATAGCAAGACTCCATCTCTACAAAAAAATTAAAAATTAGCCAGGTGTAGTGGCGTGTGCCTGTAGTCCCCACTACTCAGGAGGCTGAGGCAGCAGGATCACTTGAACCAGGAGGCTGTTAAGTGAGCTATGATGGTACCAGTGCACTCCAGGTTGGGCAACAGAGACCCCGCTGCTAAAATATAAAAAACAAACAAAAACCCCCAAAATCATTAGTAAGATGTTTCTGGAACAGAACAGTCACACTTGTGTTTTATCCTACAACTACTTGACTAAGTTCTTATCTGCAATACATTAATAAGGCCTATTCAGAAACTAAGATTGCAACTTGAATATTTTACTAATTTATGCTCTCTGTCATTGTAGAAATAAATACATACTTATTGTAAAAAAAAAAAAAATGAAAAGTATCAAGAAGCAAGAGCAAGTCACCCACACAAGGTTAATTACTGACGAATTATGCATACTGTCATAATTTTGCTCAGAACTCAGTCAAATTCCAGCTATGGAAGAGCCTGTTAGAAGTGGTCATTCCAGAATATTCCCAGCTATCTGAGAGGGTCACATTTTAAGAGCAGAGACATTTATTTCTTGTTTAATTACAGTAAGGGACAGAGGCTATTTTACTTGTTTTTTTTTTTTCCTTAAAGAGATCGGGGTGGTCTTGCTATGTTGCTAGGCTGGTCTCGAACTAGAGACAGAGGCTGCATATTTTACTTATCTCTCTCTCTTTTTTTTTTTTTTAAGAGATGGGGGGTCTTGCTATGTTGCCCAGGCTGGTCTCGAACTCCTGGCCTCAAATACTCCTCCTGCCTCAGCCTCCCAAAGTACACTGATTACAGGAGTGAGTCACTGTGCCTGATCCCCAGAGTCATTATTCATAGCCCCTCTGACTATTTCAGTGTCTCCGTCTGGCTGCTGTAGGGCTTGGCTGCTCCTGGGTCCTTGTCCTCTTCTGCTCACTAAGCCCCATTGACCCGACATTCTCTCCATCTGCTAGTCTTCTTCCCGTCCCAGCTCCTCCCTGCTGCTGCTTTCTCTGGTCAGAAAACTGCCTCCTGTGGCTTCTTCTCCTGGCCTCAGCCACCTTAGGACAGCTGCCTCTGTCCTGCTTGATTCACCTTATTCTTTTTTTTTTTTTTTTTTTTTTTTTGAGACAGAGTCTCGCTCTGTCGCCTGGGCTGGAGTGCAGTGGCCGGATCTCAGCTCACTGCAAGCTCCGCCTCCCGGGTTTACGCCATTCTCCTGCCTCAGCCTCCCGAGTATCTGGGACTACAGGCGCCCGCCACCTCGCCCGGCTAGTTTTTTTTGTATTTTTTAGTAGAGACGGGGTTTCACCGTGTTCGCCAGGATGGTCTCGATCTCCTGACCTCGTGATCCGCCCGTCTCGGCCTCCCAAAGTGCTGGGATTACAGGCTTGAGCCACCGCGCCCGGCCTGATTCACCTTATTCTATAATCTCATTGCCCATTGGGCTTTGCTTATCACACCTCAAATTCAGTTGTTATTTGTGCAATTACTTTTTCTTCTTCTTTTTAAAAAAAAAAAAAAAATATATATATATATATATATATATATATTTTAATTTGACAGGGTCCCACTCTGTCACTCAGGCTGAAGTGCAGTGGCACGATCTCAGCTCATTGCAGCCTTGACCTCCTGGGCTCCGGTGATCCTCCCACTGCAGCCTCCTGAGCAGCTGGGACTACAGGCGTATGCCACCATGCCCAGCTAATTTTTGTATGTTTTGTAGAGACGGGATTTTACCGTGTTGCCTAGGCTGGTCTTCAACCCCTGGGCTCAAGTAATTCAGGTAATTCAGCTGCCTCAGCCTCCCAAAGTGCTGGGATTGCAGGTGTGAGCCACTGCACCTGGTTGCAATTACTTTTTAATGCCCATATTCCCACCAGGCTCTACAGTCCGAGAGCAGGAACTGAGCTGGCTATTATATCCCTGGGGCTCAGCCTGGTTCTTGATGCCCTGGGGGTATGGTGGGGGGATGAGGGGTTCTGGGGTCTCAGGCACTGACTCGAGTAATACCCAGGGAGATGAGTCTGATAATACTCACGAAACTGACTAAGGAATGAGAAGCAATCTGGTGGCAAATGAAAACAACAGAAACATCAAGGTCTGAACTATCAAACCTGCTCAGAGGGTACATGAGGACGATGATGGTTCAATGCTACTGTATCGCTAAATGCTTATTTGGTGTCTTTATTTTTATTTTTTGAGATGGTGTCTCGCTCTGTCTCCCAGGCTGGAGTGCAGTGGCGCTATCTCGGCTCACTGCAAGCTCCGCCTCCTGGGTTCACGCCATTCTCCTGCCTCAACCTCTCGAGTAGCTGGGACCACAGGCGCCCGCCACCTCACCCGGCTAATTGTATTTTTAGTAGAGATTGGTTTTCAATGTGTTAGCCAGGATGGTCTTGAACTCCTGACCTCGTGATCTGACTGCCTCGGCCTCCCAAAGTGCTGGGATTACAGGTGTGAGCCACCCCGCCCGGCCATCTTTTTTTTTTTTTTTAATTTAATTTATTTTTTAGACAGTTTTGCTTTGTCACCCAGGCTGGAGTGCAGTAGTACAATCTCGGCTCACTGCAACCTCCACCTCCTGGGTTCAACCAACTGTCCTGCCTCAGCCTCCCAAGTAGCTGGGATTACAGGTGCGTGCCACCACACCCAGCTAATGTCTTGTATTTTTTTAGTAGAGACGAGGTTTCACCATGTTGGCCAGGCTGGTCACAAAGTCCTGATCTCAGGTGATCTGCCTGCTTGGACCTCCCAAAGTGCTGGGGTTACAGGCGTGAACCACCACGCCTGGCCTTAGTGTCTTTAATATGAAGGAAATTACAGAAGGTGGAAGATGAAGAAGAGGGAGGAGCCAGAACACCGAAGGAGAAGTGGGCGGGTGGGGATGGTGGGGGATGAGCCGGGGTGGAGGGAGATCCTACCCTGTGTGCTGGGCTTGGGGCGCTGATGGGACCTCTGGTAAACCAAACACAGATCCCAGCCACAAAGGACCCGCCCCAAAGCCGAAGGCCTCAGATGCGCATGTGCTGGTTTGGGCAACCCCGAATGCTAAGTGCTGTATAAATGTCTATGCAGGCATGTAAATCTTTATAGAGTGACACGAAAGTAAAATGAGAGTTCAGAGAGCTATTAAACTGCTACAACTCAATAAAAGATACATTCTGTTCTCCTGCAATTGACTTGTCTTAGCGCTCTGCAGTGCCCGCCCTCGCTGGGAAGCTTCAACCTCGGAAGGGTGATTCACTGGGAACAGTAGGAGCCTGAGACCAAAAAAACACTCAGCATTTTGAAGAAATAATTTGATTCATTAATTTCTGCATTCGTTTAGCAATATTTATGGAATTTCTGCCACATGGCAGGCATTGGGGTGGACACAAAGGAAATAATTAGCAACAAAACTATACTGAACCAGTCTCTTGGCCAAACAGTTACCAAGGAATTACAATGGAGTGAAGGGCAGGGTCCCAGGCCAGGGTGTTTGTGTGCACAGGAAGGGTCCCCTAAACCTGCTGGGCAGGCCAGGAAGGCCTCTCTGTCAGGAAGTGGCATCTCAACAGGTTAATCCAGAGGAGTTGGTGGCGATTAGCCAGGAAGAGTCTGGCCGCCCTAGAAGCACTTAGACTCACATCAATGTGAACTGCAGACTGTAGGGCAGGAGTTGGGGTGAAGGGAAGTGGCAGGAATTGAGACACATCCTAGAGGTTGGATGTCCAGAGTTGGTGACAAGATGTTCAGAACACAGGCCAGGCATGGTGGCTCATGCCTGTAATCCCAGCACTTTCGGGGGCCGAGGTGGGTGGATCATCTGAGGTCAGGAGTTTGAGACCAGCCTGGCCAACATGGTGAAACCTCATCTCTACTAAAAATACAAAAATTAGCCAGGTGTGGTGGCGCACGTCTGTAATCCCAGCTACTTGGGAGGCTGAGGCATGAGAACTGCTTGAACCCAGAAGGTAGAGGTTGCAGTGTGCTGAGATCACACCATCACACTTCAGCCTGGGTGACAGAGTGGGACCCCGTCTCAGGAAAAGCAAAAAGCTCAGCACATGAGCAGCAAGGTGGGAGGTGCCGCTACCAACCAAAAGAAGGCAGGCAGTAAGAAGACGGCTTCTGCCGGACACATCGGGTGGGTGCCCACCAGTCATCCCAATGGGAAAGTCCAGGCGGCCGTTGGATATGCAGCCTGGCACTCAGGAGTGAGACCTGGACCACGGACAGAGCTCTAAGAGTCACCAATGCAACCCTTGGTGAACTCTGCTGCTGAGGACCCGGTGAGAGTGGTGGGAATCTGGGTCCATTGACTCCTTCAGTCATTCACTACGTCCCACCTGCTGCACGCCAGGCTCTGGGCAGAGAGCCACAATACAAAGCCCTATCCTCACGGAGCTGTCACTTTAATGAGACCCAGAGATAAGCAACGAGGAAATGCACAAATAAATAAAACTTCAGAAAGGGGAAGCAGGTGGGAGCTGGTTTGGTCAAGTGCCTGTCACTCCTGGGTTTGGTGGGACTCTGGCTCCGCTGCTCCTGGGGCCAGCTTGGCGGTTCTCTCTGTGATCCAGGAGCAGGGCTGTGTGGCACATAGCTGGAATGCCTGTTGCATTATTCCCAAGGGCTTCCTCCTTTTTCCTGTGACAGTGTGAGTTGCTGTCTCTTGCAACTAGCAGAACTTACTGCACCCTACTAATGTTTCTGGGTTCCACTGGATTAAGGCCTGAAGTATGCAGACAGTTAAGGCATCCTGACTCCCCCAGACTGAGTGACTGTCAGTAAATGCATCATCGCTATTGACCGGGCCCTTCCTGTAAGCCTCAGCCACAGAATGATTGCATCTGAGCAATAATCAGACTTCAAAACACAGGGAGAATGCTCCGAGCACCATTCCTGCTTTGCGAGTAACTTGTTAGATCTGGCAGATCACAGCATTTGTTAAGAAATACCTGGGAGGTGGTGGGTGAAAGTGATCTATGTGGAATGTAGATGTATTTTGATTGACTTTTAGTATTTTAGAAAACATCAAACATTCTTTGCCCCCGCCATTCATCAATTTAAACTGCAAACTTCAATTCTCTGGCCAGAAATAAAAATTGTGAAGAATATCACCAATATAGGAAAACGCTTACGGTAAGTAAGAATCATAACATTAAGCGAGAAAGGCAGAATATGAATATATACCTATGCTGTGATCAAAATTCTATAAAATTTGCACATGTACATGGACAAGGTCGGCTCAGGTAAAGAGGAAACGTTGATGAGAAAAACGGTCTTTTTTTCTACGGGAAATTCACACAGAACGTAACTGCAGAGAAAGAAATCGAGCAATGCTTTAAAGTGGCTGCCCAGTTGGAAAATGTCGTTAGGGAAAAATTGAGGTGCAAATTTGACTTTTGGAAAAGAGATTACAGGTTATTTAGAAAACAGCAGCTAGGCGGGGCGTGGTGGCTCACACCTATAATCCTAGCACTTTGGGAGGCTGAGGCAGGCGTATCACCTGAGGTCAGGAGCTCGAGACCAGCCTGGCCAACATGGCGAAACCCCGTCTCTACTAAAGTACAAAAATTAGCTGGGTGTGGTGACGGGAGCCTGTAATCACAGCTATGTGGGAGGCTGAGGCAGGAGAATTGCTTGAACCTGGGAGGTGGAGGTTACAGTGAGCCAAGATTGCACCACTGCACTCCAGCCTGTGTGACACAGCGGGACTCTGTCTCAGAAAAAAAAAAAAAAGAAAGAAAGAAAGAAAGAAAAGAGATTACATATTATTTAGAAAACAGCAGCTAAAGAGTCTTTGGATCTCTGGCAAAGATGAAGTGAGCCAGTCTTCTTTCAACTAAGTCACAAACTGGACAAGGTTCTCAGCTGGAAAACACTCCCTTCTGGTATCGTGCTCCCAGAAGTGGTAGCAAGAACTTCTGGGAATAGAATGGAGCAGAACCTTCCTGAGCCCAAGGAACCAACAAAAAGTCAGAGAATGAACTCTTTCGAAACACAAAATGAAATTTCTCAAAGCCCAGGTCACACTTTTTCTGTAAATTCTTTATCCCTGTGTCAGTAAGGACATGACATAGTCCAGAGAGAAAATTCTCAGCCACTACCTTACGCACAAGAAAATGTACCTTATGCAACAAGAAAATTCTTGTTGATGCCCAACCCACCAGGCTGCTGACGCCCGAGGGACAGTGCTCTTGAGGCAGAAGAATAGGGTCTGCAAGTAGGGAACCGAAGGCCGATTCACCCTGACTTCCTAGAACTAAATCGAAGGGAAAACCCCCACTTTTCATGCCTAAGTAACAAAAGGACCACTGGCTACTTCCTTTGCAAACCCCAATCTTTTCTGCCCTGCAGATGGGAAAGGAAAGTACCTTTGATTGGTTGCTTTCTGCAACCAATCAGATGTTTGCATAGAAGTATAACTTTGTAACTTCAGCCTCTGATTGGTTGCAACCAGTCAGACTGATTGCAGGGCCAAGTCTTCGTTTGCATAGAAGTGCAACTTTGTAACTTCACTTTAGCCTCTGATTGGTTACTTTCCACAACCAATCAAGATGTTTGCACAGGAGTGTGACCTTTGTAACTTCACTTCAGCCTCTGGTTGGTTGCTTTCTGCAACTGATCAGACTGATTGTGGGCCAGCACTTCATTTACACGGGGTGAACACCAATTGGCCAATGGGAAACCTCCAGAAGTTATTTGGACTGAGAAGAATCTGTAACTGGGCCCTTGAGCGGCTGCTCAGCCCACTCCCACCCTGTGGAGTGTACTTTCATTTTCAGTAAGTATCTGCTTTTGTTGCTTCATTCTTTCCTTGCTTTGCGCATTTTGTCCAATTCATTGCTCAAAACACCAAGAACCTGGGCACCCTCCAGCGGTAACACTGATCCATTTTACTGTGAAGGAGCCTCCTCGTGAGGCTCAGTCAGGTTCTTCAGGGAACTCCTAGTCAGATACAAACTCTCACAGAAAACCAAAAGGCTAGAATTTGGAACTAATAACTAGATAAGCTCCCAAGACAGCAAAAGTTTAGAACAAAGCAAACCATTCTCTATGGTTAGGCTGTTCCCTGACCCTGTTCCATTTTACAGATGAGAACACTGAAGTTCAGAGAGGAAAAGGAATGTCATCCAGGGAAGGAGAATCTGGGTCTCCCAACTCCCTGTCCGAAGTGTTTGATGTGACCTCTATTAATCCCAGCTCCAAGAGGGGACAGCAATGCCTGTGGTGGACCTGAATTAGAACACAAGTACAGGTACAAAGGAGACCTGAGTCTGCCTCGCTCTGTTAATGTAGCTCTAATGCTGTCAATGATATTCAAAGAATTGCTAACAAGGGCAAGTGCGCAACTGTAATGGGTGGGGAGGGGAGGGTGGTGGTAATTCCAATTCCTTGCTTGGCGGAGAAAGGCAACAAGTGACTTTCCTAATTTTCTGATAAGCATCTCTCCAGAGCTGAGCTGGGCCCCACATGGTTATGTCCATCACCTTACTGGAGATTCTAAGGCAATTGAGGACCCACAAACAGGACCAGAGAGTTCAAGGCACTCTACATGCCTTCTGACTTTTCCAGAATAAATAATCAGAAGCCATCACTTCTCAGAATGCCTTACAAACATTATTTAAATTTTAATTTTTCAATCCCTCTAAAAGAAGAAACAGGGCCGGGTGTGGTGGCTCCTGCCTATAACCTCACAGCACTTTAGGAGGCTGAGGTGGGAGGACTGCTTGAGCCCAGGAGTTCGAGACCAGCCTGGGCAATACAGTGAGACCTTATCTGTACAAAAAACACAAAAATTAGCTGAGTGTGGTGGCACGCACCTCCCAGCCACTTGGGAGGTTGAGATGGGAGGATCGCTTGAGCCCGGGAGGTGCAGGTTGCAGTGAGCAGAGATTGCGCCACTGCACTCCATCCTGGGCGACAGACCGAGACTCTGTCTCAAAAATAAACATATAAAATTAGAAAAAATAATAAAAGAAACAACTTATATACTTGGTTGTAGCTGCAAGGATTATGTTACCTCTGCCCATAACCCTTAAGTGAAGGGCTTGTCCAGGGGCCACTGATCTTGGATGACCTGGCAGGGGGAGTGGGACACTCCAGGTGTCTTAGTAGGGCCATTCATAAAGTCTTAAAGTACGAGGGACTTCTGCACAGCACACACACATCGGGTTTGCATCTTCTCTGCAGTATGTGTAGTGTTTTATGCTGTAGCCTCAGAGATTTGTGGGTCTCTGCTTTTACAAAGTCATCCCCTAGAGATTACATGAGTACTTCAACAAGGACATCCAATTTCCTTTCGTACCCAAAGTCTGGGTTGTGGAGAATTCATGTGTCCTGCACTCCCTGGTTTCTTGGGGGAAACTGCCACTGATGGCCTATTTATTTTCCTTAGGAAAGCCAAGAAGAATGGGCCCAAAACACACCGACTCACCAGACACAACGCCCCCCCAGTGGTGGGCCATTAGTGCTGGGGCTTACCTGGGACGTCAATCAATCTTTTGTAGACATTCAAGAAAGCTGCTTCAGCTTCCTTGCTTCTTTTACTCAGTGCATCAATCTGAAAGGGAAGGAAAAGAAAGAAAAGAAAAACAAAGAGCTCAACATTTGTCAAGAGGTAATTTACAAAGCATTACACATCTAGTGAATTCCCATAGCAGGGGGAAGTCTGATTCCTCCGCATAGATGCTTGACAACTGGGCTTCAACCTCTTAGAGGAAATGCCTGCAAACACAACAGGACCCTGTTCATAAAGGTAAACGAGGGAGGAGCAGAGATTTGAGAGTATGGAGCCATTCACTATACAGCAGGGAACAATGGGTGGATCTTCCATACAGAATGGTCTGGTACGCCCTTCCTGGTCTTTTTTCTTCTCCAAGTACTGACTTAAGAGCTGGCCATGTGCTAGACACTGCTGAGGATCAGAGGTGGGCAGGAAGAGACAGTTCCTACCCCCAGGAGCTCAGGGTCTAGGAGGGAAAAAGGTATGTAATTAACAAGTAATTAAATCCCTGGGGACATGGAGAACGGAACTTCAGGGAGTAAAGTTGTGACCTTAGAGCAGAGTCTTTAAAAGCATTTCACCCAGGTGGACGGGTTAGACACTGCATGTAAACGGACGAACACATTCAAATCCCGGGAGCAAAGAATTTCATTAAAAAAATTTTTTTTTTTTTTTGAAACAGTCTTGTTGTGTCACCCAGGCTGGAGTGCAGTAGCACGATCTCAGCTCACTGCAACATTTGGCTGCCAGGTTCAAGCAATTCTCGTGCCTCACACTCCTAAGTAGCTGGAATTACAGGTGCCCACCACCATGCCCGGCTAAGTTTTGTATTTTGAGTAAATATGAGGTTTCATCATGTTGGCTAGGCTGGTCTTCAACTCCTGACCTCAGGTGATCTGCCCGCCTCAGCCTCCCAAAGTGCTGGGATTACAGGCGTGAGCCACCGCATCTGGCCTGTGTGTTCTGTTTTAAAACACTTATTTGCATGTCAGCTTGTGCTCCATTCCAGATTAAGAGTCCACCAACACTGCTACAACACACCATGGGGCACAGGGGACCTGCGAGAGTCTGCCGGGTGGGAACGTGGATACATACGCGGGAGCTGTGGGTGATGCAGCTGGACAAGCAAGTGGGGTGAGATTTTGAGGGGCACAAGGGTACATGGTGCAGGGAGACCCTCATCACCTGGGCAGTGGTCAGGGTGGAAAGAGCACAGGAGGGGGCAGGGAGGAAGAGACCCGTCGGACGTCACTGCCTTCATCTGAGTGAGATGCGCTGGGCAATGGTTGGGGGTGTTGAGGAGGAGGAGAGGTCGGATGGAGAGATCAGCAACACACACAGTTGACGTGAGGCCCAGAAGAACAAGGCGAATCGAGGACGGTGCCCGGGATTCCAGATTAGGCAACTGGCGAGGTTTCGCTACAGTGGCCAGGATTGGTTTGTTTTGTGAGCTGACTAGCTGAGCCAGTTTCCCCTAGTGTAGACGTCTGTTCATCATCTATGCTGGACGCATATGCAAAGAGCCTGCCGTGGTTGGACCAACCTGGTAGAATATTCAGCTTACCTACACACTTGCTGAGACAACAGATTGCATTTTACAGCCGAAACATGCAAGATTGCACATGTACCAATGTCATACTGGCTCAGGCAAAGGACAGGAAATTATATATTCCGTCTGTCCCCTCCTAGAACTATGCTGTCTCCGATGTTATTACAGAGGCAAAGGATGTGGTTTAATTATAGGGCCTCTCACCTGAGCCACCGGACAGTTTGTTAAGAGCTGAAAGAGGTCTCCTGATTAAGGATGTGGGGTGCTCAGAACTGGGGGACGATGGCTAGTGGGAGCTGGCCCTAGAAAACTGAATGCATAGCAGCCTAGTGCAATGCAAGCATTTCCACCTTCTAACAAGCTGTACACCAAGATTCAAATTTGAAGTCAATTCTTTGGAACTCAGACACATTTCGACCCCCCTCAACCCGATAATAGAAGGCTGTGATTCTGGACCAGGTGTGGTGGCTCACGCCTGTAACAATCACAGCACTTTGGGAGCCAGGAACAGGAACATGGCTTGAGCCCAGGAGTTCAAGACCAGCCTGGGCAAAATAATGAGATATCTACAAATTAAAATTTAAAAATAAAAATTTTACAAAAAACAAAAAACATTAGCTGGGCAGGGTGGAAATGCACCTGTAATACCAGCTACTTGGGAGGCTGAGGTGGGAGGACTGCCTGAGCCTAGGAGTTTGAGGCTGCAGTGAGCTGTGTTCATACAACTGTACTCCAGCCTGGGCAACACAGTGAGACCCTGTCTCAAATAAAAACAAAAACAAAAACAAAAACAAGGTTGGGAATTTGGTGTTAAGTAGAGTTTCCAAACAATCTACAAGGACTTTTTGTTTGAGACGGAGGCTCGCTCTGTTGCCGAGGCTGGAGTACAGTGGCGCAATCTCAGCTCACTGCAGCCTCTGCCTCCCGGGTTCAAACGATTCTCCTGCCTCAGCTTCCCAAGTAGCTGAGACTACAGGAGTGCGCTACCACGCCCAGCTAATATTTTTTGTATTTTTAGTGGAGACGGGGTTTCGTCATGTTGGCCAGGCTGGTCTTGAACTCCTGACCTCGGGGGTCAGGAGAGATTAGATATGAGCCACCATGCCTTGCTTACAAGACCGCCCTTTGTTTTTAAAATAACCCCCTCCCCCATTATTAGCAACTCATGCTCATTGTGTGATCAGAAAAATATCAAAAATACAGAAAAAACTTAAAAGTATAATTAAAATCCGCCACTCACAGGCAGGAGTCAAACTGTCAGGTCTTTATTTCTAATATTTTTTTCTAATTATATATATATAAAAAAAAAGAGTTGCAGTCAGGTACAGTGGCTCACGCCTGTAATCCCAGCACTTTGTGAGACCAAGGCGGACGGATCACGTGGTCAAGAGTTTGAGACCAGCGTGGCCAAGGTGATGAAACTCCATCTCTACTAAAAATACAAAAATTAGCCGGACATGGTGGTGTGCACCTGTAATCCCAGCTACTCAGGAGGCTGAGGCAGGAGAATTGCTTCGATTGTACCCGGGAGGTGGAGGTTGCAGTGAGCTGAGATGGCACCACTGCAGTCCAGTCTGGTGACAGAACAAGACTCTGTCTCAAAAAAAAAAAAAAAAAAAGAGTTACATGAAATGCAGACACACAGACAAACAAGAGAGATGTATGATACATTAGAGTGGTCTTGGACTGGGGGTGATGGGAAGGAGGGGCTG
This sequence comes from Trachypithecus francoisi, assembly GCF_009764315.1. NCBI lineage: Eukaryota > Metazoa > Chordata > Mammalia > Primates > Cercopithecidae > Trachypithecus > Trachypithecus francoisi. The sequence goes on along the minus strand of NW_022681469.1, from coordinate 117,088,446 downwards.
GTGGATGCCAACTGACGGGTGTGGGATTTCCTTTTGGGGTGATGAAAATGTTTTACAATTGTCTGTGGTGAGAGCTGTACAACTTTGTGAATATCCTAAAAGTCAATGAACTCCAGACTTTAAATGGGTGAATTATATGGTATGTGAATTATATCTCAATCAAGCTGCTTAAAGCTGCTTAAAACGTACGTACTTGAAATCAGCCTATACGTAAGATTGTGCATTGTGCTTTCTCTCCCTGTCGTATCATGTACCTTTCTCAATATCTATTACAAATGTTGGGAACTGTCTAAATGGCACTATTTCAACTGTACCTAAGCCCGCATATTATAGATGTCTGGAGTAAGCAATGGATTTAGAGTTGCTTCTCCGGATGAATTGGAACACTCCCTGGGGCTCAGTTCTAAGAGAGGCAGGTGGGTAGCAGAGTCTGTCCAGAAAACTGGGCAGACGCCCTGGCTGCTGTCCGTACCGCTTGACGGCCACACAGAGGCTTCTCTTTCTGGCTTAGGACCTGCCTAGGGAGGGCCCCTCACTTCCCAGGTATTCCGACTGAGGGTACTGGGTGGCTGTGTCTCCTGGAGGCAAGGGCTGGGATCTGGAAGTATCCTGAACTCTGTCCTCCTGTCTCCTCTTTGGGTTATTCCCGGGGATGTGGGGTTTGGTAATTTACACGGCACACTTCAGGGCTGTAATGGGCTGAACTGTGTCTCTCGAAAGATGATGAAGTCCTGACCCCCAATACCTGTGAAGGTGACCTTATTTGGAGCTAGGTCTCTGCAGGTGATCAAGGTAAGGCAAGGTCATTAGCCGGGGCCCTCGTCCAATATGATCCAATAAGGAGGAGAAACCTAGACACAGAGATAGACACGTAGACAGGTAGGATGTCACAGGGAGATGAAGGAGAGACTGGGTTGATGATCTATAAGAGGAAGATGACCAGGAAACCACCAGAAGCTGGAACAGGGACACAGCAGATTCTCCCCTACAGCAAGCAGAAGGAACCAGCCCCATGGACACCGGGGTTTTAAAACCACTCCACTGACCCGGGAGCGGTGGCTCACACCTGTAATCCCAGCACTTTGGGAGGCCAAGGCGGGTGGATCAAGAGGTCAGGAGATGTAGACCAGCCTGGCCAACATGGTGAAACCCTGTCTCTACTAAAAATACAAAAATTAGCCGGGCATGGTGGCGGGTGCCTGTAATGCCAGCTACTCAGGAGGCTGAGGCAGGAGAATTGCTTGAACCCAGGAGGCGGAGGTTGCAGTGAGCCGAGATCACGCCACTGCACTCCAGCCTGGTGACAGAGCGAGACTCCATCTCAGAACAAAACAAAAAAAACCAACCACTCCATGAGTGTCAGTGTCGTTTTATCTAAACCGGCATAAAAACCAAAAACCCTAGTGTTCCTCCACTCATCAGAGCTGTATCACAGGGACCATGACTCTCAGTCCTCTCTGCGTGCCCTCCTCCACTAACACAGAGAAATTCTAGCCCAGTCCTGAGGAACACGGTCAGGCTGATGAGTTTAATTAATTCAGTATGCAAACAGACCATGAGGTTTCTTAAAAGAGACTACTTAAAAGATCCTTTTCTAAATGATGAAGTCCCCTCAGCCGCATAGACAAGAATGGGCCTCAAGGCTGGGCAGGGTGGCTCATGCCTGTAATCCCAACAATTTAGAAAATGGAGGCAGAAGTTCAAGACCAGCCTGGGCAGCAGAGTGAGACCCTATCTCTACCAAAAATAAAAATTAGCTGGGCATGGTGGCAAGCACCTGTAATCCCAGCACTTTGGGAAACCGAGGTGGGAGGAGGGCTTGAGCCTAGGAGTTCAAGACCAGCTTGGGCAGCAGAGTGAGACTCTATCTCTACGAAAGAATACAAATTAGCCAGGCACAGTGGTACACACCTGCAGTCCCAGCTACTTGGAGGCTGAGGTGGGAGGATCACTTGGGCCCAGGGGTTCAAGGCTGGAGTGAGCTATGATTGAGCCACTGCACTGCAGCCTGGATGACCAAGCGAGACCCTGTCTTAAAATAAAAACCAGAATGACCCTGAAGTTGGAGTTCGGTCCATCCTCCCTCTGCAGCTCACCCAATCAGCGGCGGGTTGTCCCTTCGTGTGACTTCCCTGCTGCAGCCGGTGACCTCCTAGTTCCGTGCTTTGCTTATTCGAAACACCCTTTGCTAGCCTCTCTGTCTACTCAAAACCCATCTATGCTGCGAGACCCAATGCACACACAACTTCCTCCAGACCTGGAGCTGGGTTCCTGGGCTGCTCTGAGTCTGGAGGGAGGGAGGGAGGGAGCCAGGGCTTTGAATGCCAGCCCCACCTCATCTGCTCGAGGAGGAGACAGCAGCGGCCTCCTGGGGTTGGACGAGTCACTGACCTACCCTGGCCAGGGCCCCAGTACCAGACACAACACAGTGACTGCCACACACGACAGCTTCCCCCCAGGTGTCCACATGACTACTGGCCAGGAAGAGCACCTGTGGGAGGGAGAGAGGAACGGACAATATCCTGCTCATCTTCATGCTCATGCTGGCCCCCCATCCCCTCGCGGCCATCCTGCAGGGAGCCCAGCCCGTCCATTGCGTGCCTTGGAGGTGCAAGCCAGGGCTTGGTAACACAGCTGCCTCTGAGAAGGGGAGGGATCTGAATGAGCAAACGTCTGAGGCAAGGTCTTAAGGCAGGGATTGCTGAAGAGAGGATCCTAGGCTAGGGTTCCGGCTCGCTGTGCCTGCATGCATGTTAGCTTGAGGTAGGTACCATGCCAGCACCGTTGCTCATGCCTGTAATCCCGGCACTTTGGGAGGCCAAGGTGGGAGGATCGCTTGAGCCCAGGAGTTCAAGACCAACCTGGGCAACATAACAAAACCCCATTTCACACACACTCTCACACAGACACAAAACCATTTAGAAGAAGCTAAACTGAGAAGGATCTACAGACGGTTAGACACTGGCCTGCGGCCTTGGGTAAAACCTGTCCTGCTCTGAGGGATCAGCCTCTTTTTCAGGCTCACCTCCTGCCATGCCTCACACTCCTGCCACACCCAGTCACTCCCAATTCCCAGAACACATGAGCAATTTCCCCTCCGCCTGGAAGGCGCCTCCCAGGAATGCTACCCTGATCCCCAGGCTCAGAGCAGATCCATCTCCCAGCCATGGCCACTCCCACCACCACCTGGGGCTGTCCTGGAGTTTTAGGATGACAGATAAGGCTGCCTGATTCAGGGATCCTGAATTCCTGGAAAACTAAGCTGTAGCATCAACTGTCTTTCCTCCCGAGCACGGGCACACAGCGGGTGTTTAATAGGCTTTTAATATCTTCTGCAATGGCCAATTGCATGGTCTGCAGATGTGACCCAACGGTTCAGGAATCCAGGTATAAAAATTTATGAAAATGCTCAATATGTAAAGAGTTCTTGACTGGGCACGGTGGCTCACGCCTGTAATCCCAGCACTTTGGGAGGCCAAGGTGGGTGGATCACTTGAGGTCAGGGGTTCGAGATCAGCCTGGCCAACATGGTGAAACCCTGTCTCTACTAAAACTAAAAAAATTAGCTGGGTGTGGTGGCAGGCACCTGTAATCCCAGCTTCTCAGAAGGCTGAGGCATGAGAATCGCTTGAACCTGGGAGGAGGAGGTTGCAGTGAGCCAAGATCGCGCCATTGCACTCCAGCCTGGGCGACAGAGTAAGACTCTGTCTCAAAAAAAAAAAAAAAAGAAAGAAAGAAAGAAAGAAAGAAAAATAAATGCTTAATATGTAAAGAGTTATCTGTATAGTAAGCATTTGTTTTGTGTGCTGTGAGTTGATGACAGTCACTTGGCTGGTAGTAGCTCCTGGGAGGTGTCTTTCTCTACTGTACACACCCAACAGCGCTCTCCAGCTGTCTTCCTGCAGTAACCCGCACATCTGCCCTAATGGCTGCTACTGGATTCCATGGTTATGTTTTCAGCAGCATCACTTTCATAAGGTTGAGCTTTTTTTTTTTTTTTTAATGTAGTGTTACATTTACTTACTTACTTAATTAATTTATTTATTTTGAGAAGGAGTCTCGCTCTGTCACCCAGGCTGGAGTGGCAATGGCACGATCTCGGCTCACTGCAACCTCCCCTCCTGGGTTCAAGTGATTCTCCTGCCTCAGCCTCCTGAGTAGCTGGGATTACAGGCACCTGCCACCATGACCAGCTAATTTTTGTATTTTTAGTAGAGACAGTTCTCACCATGTTGGCCAGGCTGGTCTCGAACTCCTGACTTCAAGTGATCCACCAGCCTCGGCCTCCCAAAGTGCTGGGATTGCAGGCATGAGCCACCGTGCCCGGCTAAGTGTTACATTTGAAGACAAATGTGTAGGTGCAATGGCGCATGCCTATATAATCCCAGCAATTTGGGAGGCTGAGGTGGGAGGATCGTTGAGCGCAGGAGTTCAAGATCAACCTGGGCAACACAGCAAGATCCTGTCTCTACAAAAAAGAAAAAAAATTAGCTGGGTGGGTGTGGTGGTGCATGCCTGTGGTCCCAGCTCCTTGGGAGGATCCCTTGGGCCCAGGAGGTCAAGGCTCCAATGAGCTATGATTGCACCACTGCACTCCAGCCTGGGTGACAGTGAGACCCTGTCTCAAACAAAATAAGATAAAGACAAATGTCCATAGGAAGATATTTTAATCTAGCTCTCAATCAGTACGTGCTTATGACAGTATAAAAACTAGGTTTGGAAAACGAGTTCATAGAAATCCACCAGATCTCTGAGCTATGGAAGGGGTGAGAAAGTGCCCAACCACGCGAGTGCCAGCAGGGCTGTGCTGTGGGTTCCCGGAGTCACACGGAATATGCTGCTGCCGCTCCCAACTACCATCCAGGCTCCCTGGAGGAGGCGTCACACATCTCTGCCCACTGCCACGTGATTTGTGGTGTAACAGCAACTTCCCCCTGGGTGCTTTCCTCCCCAGTGATGTCAGGTGTGGCCACATGAAATGCTTTAGCCAATGGTATCTAAGTGATGGTGTCTTATCTGAGCGTTAAGATCTAAGAGCCTGTGTGCTCCCTCATTCTGCTGCGAGGACCTTATAGGACCTGCTTCCTCTACTGAGATCCTAGAATGAGGACCACCCACAGGGCTGGGGCACAGTCACAGCTAACCCCCAGCCAACATGACATATGAACAAGAAATGATCTTTGGTTGCCACAGGCCACTGAGATTTGTAGCAGTTTGTTTGTTACTGCAGCATGATCTAGTAAAAGCTGATGGTTACAGATCTCAAGAGCTGGCCGTATCTCTAAGAGAGTAACATACAGTGCCAGGCATAGTGGCTCACTCCTGAGCTCAAGTGATCCACCCGCCTCAGCCTCCTGAAGTGCTGGGATGACAGGCATGAGCCACTGTGCCTGGCCAAGAAGTGCTGTGTATTTTGAAATAAAAAAGGCTCATCTCTCCACTGTACCACAGGGGCCTGGCCACGCCTGTGTGGTAGGCAAGTCTACGCCACACACAGCCAAGAGCCTGGGCATGCTGTTGGCACACCAGGGTTTGATTTCCAGCTCCAACATAAAACAGGTGCTCTGCCTGTGCCATTGAATTAACCTATCTGGGCCTCAGTTTTTTCATCTGCGAAGTGGGGCGATACATCTTGGTTGCTGTGAAGATCAAAGCAGTGGCAGCCCTTGGAAAACAGTGAAGGAACTGTTGTCTCACCAGCTTCACTTCTCAGATGCAGAAACCCACCAAGTTACTTGGAACCTGGCCCCTGGCTCCTCCTAGGGATATGATAACATCCAGCATTGCACACTGAGGCTGGGGGCCACATGGTCAATGGAAAGAGCATGTGATTTGATGGAAGGACAGACTTCGGTTTGAATCCTAGTTCCGGCACACACTGGCTGGGTGACTGGGAGGCACGTTACTTAAATGCTGAAGTCTTTGGCTGGGCACAGTGGCTCACGCCTGGAATCCCAGCACTTTGGGAGGCCGAGGCGGGCAGATCATGAGGTCAGGAGATTGAGACCATCCTGGCTAACATGGTGAAACCCTGACTTTACTAAAAAAATACAAAAAAATTAGCCAGGTGTGGCGGTGGGCACCTGTAGTCCCAGCTACTCGGGAGGCTGAGGCAGGAGAATTGCTTGAACCCAGAAGGCGGAGGTTGCAGTGACCCAAGACACCATGCCACTGCACTCCAGCCTGGGCAACAAAGTGAGACTCCGTCTCAAAAAAAAAAAACCATATATACACACACACACATATATATACACACACACACATATATATACACACATACACACACACACACACACACACACATATATATATATACACACTGAAGCCTTGGTCTCTTTGTCTATTAAGTGAGGGTAGTAACTCCCTCCTTGTTGAGCTGTTGTGGGAACCTTCTACATCAAGTATCTGACACTGGACAATGTCTGGATAGGAACTGGGTCAACATCATAACCTTCAATAATAAATCCAAAGTCAGCACCTTTCTTTCGACCACACCATAGGTTATTCCCCATCATGATAAAACCAAGCAGGAAGCCAAGAAAGTCCTGGAGAACCAGGACCCTAAGCAACAAAATTTTTTTTTTTTGAGATGGAGTCTTGCTCTGTTGCCTAGGCTGGAGTGCAGTGGCACGATCTTGGCTCACTGCAAGCTCCGCCTCCCGGGTTCACACCATTCTCCTGCCTCACCCTCTCGAGTAGCTGGGACTACAGGCGCCCGCCACCATACCCGGCTAATTTTTTTGTATTTTTTTAGTAAAGTCAGGGTTTCACCATGTTAGCCAGGATGGTCTCAATCTCCTGACCCCATGATCCGCCCGCCTCGGCCTCCCAAAGTGCTAGGATTCGAGGCGTGAGCCACTACGTCCAGCCCCTAAGCAACATTTAAGACCACAGTGACAATGGCATATTCAAGAACAATCCACTAGCCTGTATACCCTGGGAGTTTACAAGCTAATTATTCAGAAATAAACACAGGCCATTAAAAGAATTTTCAGATCGATGAGCTCTGTCGGACTATAGGCCAATAAAAATCAACAAAGCTGCAGGGATATGATAGGGTAGTTTTGTCTCACTCGAAGTCTGGCTGTAGAATGTTTTCAACAGCAAAGCATGGTTTGAAGGGCCACATGAAACGCTAGAAGTCAGCTAAGACTGACCCGGGTGCTGTCCGAAAGAGACACCTATGCAGGCCAAAGCTTGAGGGTTTTAATTTTTTTTTTTTTGAGATGAAGTCTCACTGTCACTCAGGCTGGAGTGAAGTGGCATGATCTCAGCTCACTGCAACCTCCACCTCCTGGGTTCAAGTGATTCTCCTGCCTCGGCCTCCTGAGTAGCTGGGATTACAGGCACCCGCCACCACGCCCGGCTAATTTTTATATTTTTATTGGATGAGGTTTCACCATGTTGGCCAGGCTAGTCTCGAACCCCTGACCTCAAGTGATCCACCTGCCTTGGCTTCCCAAAGTGCTGGGATTACAGGTGTGAGCCACCGCGCCTGGCCCCACTTAGTAAAGTTTCTAAGAGGAAAACTAGAGAGGCCCCGAAGAAGCCGCTGGTTTGGAGAAAGGATGTGGGATCCATAGAGGAGATTTGTGGCAGGGGATAGCACAAGATTAAAAGCCAAGATGATAAAAAAAGCAACAAGCATTTCTATTCTCCTTGAGTTTACGAAGCCCTTCCAAGTACATCTGCCATTCTGGCTGTCAACATCTATCTGAAAGGCTGTCTTGGGGAAGAAAGATTAGCTGTCTTCTCTCTCCCCACAGTGCAAAACCAGAATGAGCAAGTAAATGCTCCAGTACGGCAGATCACAGCTTAGACAACAGGGAAACCTGCCGGCAGCAGGCTCTTCAGAGGAAGGAGGTGCTGGTTGCTTGCTCACCCCTGCTTCACTTCTTCCTTCATTCTGTCAATAAAGTTGTTTAAGGAGGCTAAGATGCGCTAGGTGGTGTTCTATCCCAGCCTATGGGAGACAGAGATTCCTACTGCGGCTCCCAAAAAGCTTAAGATGGGGTAATGCTCCCCTACCCTACCTCCCTTGGGTAAATCCTGGTGGGGGTGTGGGGGGCAGGCTTCCTAGGGAATAAATGCCTACCTGAGATTTTTACCTCACCATTGTTGTGAGTAGATAATATATGTGTACAATAAAAAATATTGTAAAGGTATAAAAACATACACATTCAGCAAGACTGCACAATGCAAGATCAATATATGGGCGTACCTTGAAGATAACGCAGGTTTGGTTCCAGACCACCATAAGAAAGTAAAAACAGACCAGGTGCGGTGGCTCACGCTTGTAATCCTAGCACTCTGGGAGGCTGAGGAAGGTGGATCACCTGAGGTCAGGAGTTTGAGACCAGCCTGGCCACGATCGTGAAACCCTGTCTCTACTAAAAGTATGAAAAAAAAAAAAAAAATTAGCCAGGTATAGTGGTACATGCCTGTAATTCCAGCTACTCAGGAGGCTGAGGCATGAGAATCGCTTGAACCCATAAGGTGGAGGTTGCAGTGAGCCGAGATTGTGCCTGAGTGACAGAGTGAGACTGCCTCAAAAATAGAAAAAAAAAAAAAAAAAGGCAAATATGACAAAAAGAGCAAATATTGCAATTAAGCAAGTTGCATAATTTGTTTGGTTTTCCAGTGAATATAAAAGTTATGTTTATATCATTGTCTATTAAGTATGTAATAGCTCTATGTCTCAAAAAATGTACATATGTTAATTAAAAAATACTTTATTGCCAAAACATGCTAACGATTATCTGAGCTTTCAGGGAGTTGTGATGTTTTTGCTGATGGAGAGTCTTGCCTTGGTGTTGATGGCTGCTAGACTGATCAGGGTTGTGGTTACTGAAGGCTGGGGTGACTGTGGCAATTTCTTAAAATAAGGAAACAGTGAAACTGGCTATGCTGATTGACTCTTTCATTAACACAAGATTTCTCTGTATCATGCAATGCTGTTTGATAGATTTTTACCCACAGAACTTCTTAAAAAATGTGAGTTGATCCTCTCAAACCTAGCCACTGCTTTATCAACTCAGTTTATGGAATATTCTAAATCCTTTGTTGTCATTTCAACAATATTCACAGCATCTTCACCAAGAGTAGTTTCCATCTCAAGAAACCACTTTCTTTGCTCATCATAAGAAGCAGCCCCTCATCCATTCAAGTTTGATCATGAGGTTGCAGCAATTCAGTCACATCTTCAGGCTCCATTTCTAATTCTAGTTCTCTTGCTATTTCCACCGCATCTGCAGTTCCCTCCTCCACTGAAGCCCTGAACCCCTCAAAGTCATCCATGAGGGTTGGAATCCATTTCTTCCAAACTCCTGTTCATGTTGCTATTTCAACCCCCTCCCATGAATCACAAATGTTCTTCATGGAATCTAAAATGGTGACTCCTTTCCAGAAGGAAAGAATTTCTACTTAATTTGCCTAGATCTATCAGAGGAATCACCATCTATGGCAGCTGTAGCCTTACAAAATGTATTTCTTAAAAAATAAGACTTGAATGTCAAAATTACTCCCTGATCCATGTGCTGTAGAATGCAGGTTGTGTTAGCAGGCATGAAAACAACACTCATCTTGTACATCTCCATCAGCGCTCTTGTTGACCAGGTGCACTGTCAATGAGCAGTCATATTTTGAAAAGAACCTTTTGGCTGGGCACGGTGGCTCATGCCTGTAATCCCAGCACTTTGGGAAGCTGCGGCGGATGGATCACAAGGTCAGGAGATCAAGACCATCCTGGCTAACATGGTGAAACCCCATCTCTACTAAAAATACAAAAAATTAGTCGGGTATGGTGGCAAGCGCCTGCAATCCTAGCTACTCACGAGGCTGGGCAGGAGAATCACTTGAACCCAGGAGGCAGAGGTTGCAGTGCTAGCTACTCGCGAGGGTGGGCAGGAGAATCACTTGAACCCAGGAGGCAGAGGTTGCAGTGAGATGAGATCGCACCACTAGACTCCAGCCTGGGTGACAGAGTGAGTCTCAGAAAAAAAAAAAAAAAGGAATATTTTTATCAGCTGGGTGCGGTGGCTCATGCCTGTAATTCCAGTATTTTAGGAGGCTGAGGGGGGCGGATCATGAGGTCAGGAGTTCGATACCAGCCTGGCCAACATAGTGAAACCCCGTCTCTACTAAAAATGCAAAAATTAGCCGGGCATAGTGATGGGAGCCTGTAATCCCAGCTACTCAGGAGGCTGAGACAGGAGAATCACTTGAATTTGGGAAGCAGAGGTTGCTGTGTGCCAAGGTTGTGCCATTGCACTCTAGCCTGGGCGACAAGAGCTAGACTCCATCTCAGAAAAGAAAATAACCTTTTTTTCTTCTGGGCAGTAGGTCTCAACAGTGGGCTTAAAATATTCAGTAAACCATGCTGTAAACAGATGCTGTGATCCAGGCTTTATTATTCCATTTCTAGTATAGGCAGAGTAGGTATAGCTTAATTCTGAAGGGCTGTAGGATTTTTCCAAATGGTAAATGAGCAATGGCTTCAACTTCAAGTCACCAGCTGCATTATCGCCTAACGAGAGTTGGCTTGCATTCGGAAGCTTTGAAGAAAAGACACTGACTTCTCTTTAGCTATGCAAGTCCTAGATTATATCTTCTTTCAAGAGAAGGCTATTTTACCTACACTGAAAATCTGTTGTGTAGCGCCATCATCTTCATTGATTATCTTAGCTAGATCTTCTGGATAACTTGCTGCAGCTTCCACCAAAGCATTTGCTGCTTTACTTTGCACTTTTGTATTATGGAGATGAATTATTTCCTTAATCATTATGAACCAACCTCTGCTAACTTCCAACTTTTCTTCTGTAGCTTCCCCACCTCTGTCAGCCTTCACAGAATTGAAGACTCAGGGCCTTGGCTTGAGAGAATTAAGACTCAATTAAGGCCGGGCGTGGTGGCTCAAACCTGTAATCCCAGCACTTTGGGAGGCCGAGGCGGGTGGATCACAAGGTCAGGAGATCGAGACCATCCTGGCTAACACAGTGAAACCCCGTCTCTACTAAAAAATACAAAAAACTAGCCGGGCGAGGTGGCGGGCGCCTGTAGTCCCAGCTACTCGGGAGGCTGAGACAGGAGAATGGCATGAACCCGGGAGGCGGAGCTTGCAGTGAGCTGAGATCTGGCCAGTGCACTCCAGCTTGGGTGACAGAGTGAGACTCCGTCTCAAAAAAAAAAAAAAGACTCAATTAAAAGAATTAGACTTTGCCTTAAGAAAATGTTGTGGCTGGTTTGATTGTCTATCCAGCCACCAAAATTTTCTCCCTATCAGAAATAAGGCTTTCTTATCATTCATGTGTTCACTGGAGCGGCACTTTTCATTTCCTTCATGAACTTGTCCTTTGCACTAACGACTGGGCTAACTGGTGCAAGAAGTCTAGTTTTTAACCTACCTCAGCTTCCAACATGCCTTTCTCACTGAACTTAATCATTCCTAGCTTGTAACTTAAAGTGAGAGACATGTGACTGTTCCTTTCATTTGATTAAACAGGCCGTTGTAGGATTATTAATTCAACTAATTTCAATATTGTTGTGTCTCAAGAAATAGGGAAACCCAAAGACAGGAAGAGATGGGGAACAGCTGGTTGGTGGAAGAGTCAGAACACACACAATATTTACCAATTAAGTCTGCCATCTTATATGGGGCACAGTTTGTGGTGTCCCCAAACAATTACGATAGTAATATCAAAGCTCCCTGACTGCAGAGCACCATATCTGATATAATAATAGTGAATAATTGGAAATACTGTGGGAATTACCAAAATGTGACAAAGAGAAATGAAGTGAGCACCTGCAGTTGGGAAAATAATGCTGACACACTTGTTTGACTCAGGGTTGCCACAGACTTCAATTTGTGAAAAAACACAATTATCTTCAAAGCATAAAAAAGTGAAGCTCAATGCAACAAAGTATCCCTGTAAAAAAAATTGTTTGTCTTTCTATATGTTTGCAATAAATGATCTGAAAGTGAAAGTAAAAAAAAAAAATCCATTTATAATAGCATCACAAAAAGCATAAAATACTTAGGAATAAATTTGGCAAAAGAAATACGAAACTTGTGCTCTAAAAACCATAAAACACTGCTGAAAGACACTAAACTAAATGGAAAGATGGCCAATGCTTATGGATTGGAAGACTTAATATTTTTAAGATGGCAATAGTCACCAAGTTGATTTACACATTCAAGGTAATGCCTATCAAAATTCCAGCTGGTTTTTTTTTTTTTGGAGACAGGGTCTCACTCTGTCACCCAGGTTGGAGTGCAGTGTCACAACCTCAGCTCGTTGCAACCTCCAACACCCAGGCTGAAGTGATCCTCCTGCCACAGCCTCCCGAGTAACTGAGACTACAGGAATGAGCCACCATGCTTGACTAATCTTTAACTTTTTTCTTGGAGAGATGAGATCTCATATTGTCCAGGCTGGTCTTGAATTATTAGGTTCAAGTGATCCTCCCACCTTGGCCTCCCAAAGTGTTAGAATTACAGGCAAGAACCCCTGTGCCGAGACCCAGCTGGCTTCTTTGCAGAAATTGACAAGTTGATTCTAAGATTCATACGAAAATGCAGTGACCCCAAATAACTAAAATAATTTTGAAAAAGGAAACAAGATTGGAGGAGTCACACCTCTCAATTTCAATACTAAATACAAAGCTACATTGACCAGAACTGGTAGTGGCATAAGGATAAACATATAGATCAATACAGCCCAGAAAGGAACCCTCATAGTATGATCAACTGATTTTTGACAAGAGTGACAAGACAATTCCACGGTAAAAGAACAGTGTTTCAACAAATGTTGCTGGGACGACTGGATATCCACATGCAAAAGAGCAAAGTTTGATCCCTACCTCACACCATATGCAAAATTAACTCAAAATAAATCAAAGACCAAAATGTATGAGCTGAAACTATAAAACATCTTAAAAGAAAACACAGGTATAAACCTTTATGACCTTGGATTAGGCAATGGTTTCTTAGGTATGATGCAAAAGCAGAAATACCAGAAGAAAAATCGATAAATTGGATTTCATCAAATGTAAAACTTCTGTGCTTCTAAAGACGCTACCAAGAAAGTGAAAAGAGAGGCTGGGTGCAGTGGCTCACACCTGTAATCCCTGCACTTTTGGAGGCTGAGGCAGGTGGATCACCTGAGGTCAGGAGTTCGGGACCAGCCTGGCCAACATGGCAAAACCCTGTCTCTACTAAAAATACGAAAATTAACTGGGCATGGTGGCACACACAACTGTGATCCCAGATACTCAGGAGTCTGAGGCAGAAGAATGGCTCAAACCTGGGAGGCAGAGGTTGCAGTGAGCCGAGATCATGCCACTGCACCCACCCGGGGCAACAAGGTGAGACTCTGTCTCAAAAAAAAAAAAAAAGAAAGAAAGTGAAAACACACCCCGCAGAATGGAAGTTTTGAAAAGATACTCCAGAATATATAAGCCCTCTTACAACTCATTAAATAAAAAAAAAATTAGCCTGGCACAGAAAGACAAACATCTCATATTCTCATGTATTTGTGTGATATAAACATAAAAACAATTTAACTCTTGGACAGAGAGCAGAAGGATGGTTACTAGAGACTGGGAGGGGTAGTGGAGCTGGAAAGGTGGTTATGGTTAATGGGTACCAAAAAAGCCAGGAGGAACGAATTAAGACCTATTATTTGATAGCACAAAAGGGTGATTACAGTCAATAACTTAATTGTACATTTAAAAGTAATTAAAGAAGTATAATCGGATTGTTTGTAACACAAAGGATAAATGCTTTAGGTGATGGATACCCCATTTTCCATAATGAGGTTATTACACACAGCATGCCTGTATCAAAACATCTCATGTGCCCTACCCCATAAATATATATGTCCCCACAAAAAATTAAAAATAAAAAATTTAATAAAAGTAACTGAATTAGAATATGGGCAAAGGATCTGAATAGATATTTCTCCAAAGATACAAATGGCCAACAGGCACATGAAAAGATGCTCAATGCCAATACACTCATTAGGGAAATACAAATCAAAACCACAATGAGATACCACAACATCCACTAGGATGACTATCATCAAAAAGATAATGGGGCCAGGCACGGTGGCTCATGCCTATAATCCCAGCACTTTGGGAGACTGAGGCGGGCAGATCACCTGAGGTCAGGAGTTCGAGATCAGCCTGGCCAACATGGTGAAACCCCATCTCCACTAAAAACACAAAAAAATTAGCTGGGCGTGGTGGCACGCGCCTGTAATCCCAGCTAATCAGGAGGCTGAGGCAAGAGAATCGCTTGAACCTGGAAGGCAGAGGTTGCATTAAGCCAAGATCACACTACTGCATTCCAACCTGGGCAACAGAGCGAGACCCTGTCTCAAAAAAAAAAAAAAAGATGATACTAAGTGTTAGAAAGGATGTCGAGAAATTGAATTGGAACCCTCCTACACTGCTGACAGAAATGTAAAATCATGCAGCCACCTTGGAAAACAGCTTGGCCATTTCTCAAAATGTTAAAAATAGTTACCCTATTACCCAGCAATTCTACCCCTAGGTGCATAGGCAAGACAGACAAAATGTTTACCTCCACAAAAACTTGAATGTTCATAGAAGCATGACTCATAAAAGCCAAAAAGTGGGAAAAAAACTACAAATGGCCATTGGCTAATAATTGGATAAATAAAACATGGGACATCCACACAATGGAATATTATTCAGCCATAAAAAGAATGAAAGCAAGTACTGGTATATGCTAGAGCATAGATGAATATCGACACCATGGTTAAGTAAAAGCCAGGAACAAAAAACTAATATATTATTTGATCTCATTGATATGAAATGTTAGGAATGGCCAAATCTACAGAGATAGAAGGGGAATTCATGGTTGCCAAGGTTGGGATAAATGAGGAGTGACTGCTAACGGGTATGAGGTTTCTTTCTTTCTTTTTAGACGGAATATCACTTTGTTACCCGGACTGGAGTGCAGTGGTGCAATCTCGGCTCACTGCAACCTCCGCCTCCCGGGGTCAAGTGATTCTCCTGCCTCAGCCTCCTGAGTAGCAGCTGGGATTACAGACGCGCACCACCATGCTCGGCTAATGTTTTTGTACTTTTTAGTAGAGACAGGTTTTCACCATGTTAGCCAGGCTGTTTTCAAACTCCTGACCTCAAGTGCCCTGCCCGACTTGGCCTCCCAGAGTGCTGGGATTACAGATGTGAGCCACCGCGCCCGGCCAGTGTGAGGTTTCTTTCTGAGCTGACAAAAATGTCCTGGAATTAGGGTGATAGCTGCACGACTTGGTGAATACACTAAAAGTCATTTAATTGTAAAGAAAAGCAAAGCGAAAACAAAAGTTGATAGTGAAAAGTAGGTCTTCCTCCCATCCACATCCACCTGTCTTCCAGCTGCCTGGTCTGGAGGTAAAGATGGTCTTGGGCATCCTCCCAGAGGTATTTATGCATTTACAATCTTCTATAGACATACCCTGTCTTCCCTTTTTTTTGAGACAGAGTCTCGCTCTGTCACCCAGGCTGGAGTGCAGTGGCATGATCTTGGCTCACTGCAACCTCTGTCTCCCAGGTTCAAATGATTCTCCTGTCTCTCATTTTCCTGCCCTAAGTAGCTGGGACTACATTTGCACACCACCATGCCTGGCTAATTTTCTGTATTTTAGTAAAGACGGGGTTTCACCATGTTGGCCAGGCTGGTCTCAAACTCCAGAGCTCAGGTGATACACCCGCATCAGACTCTCAAAGCGCTGGGATTATAGGCATGAGCCACCATGCCCAGTCCTTTTTTTTTTTTTTTTTCAAACACAAATGATGGGCTATTACAGACGCTGCTCTGCATCCTGTGTTTTGCAAACTTAGGGCAAGTTTTAAAGAAGACAAAGATCATCTTTATTCGTGGTGGGAGGGACAAGGCTTCAGCAGGGAGACGAGGGCTATTCAAAGATGCAGAGACGTGTTCAAACAGAGTGACCTGTTCAGAGAAGGGCAGGGACCTGCTGTGCCTTGGAGCAGAGGAAGTGACTGGGGAGACGTGAGGTGAGGAGGCAGGCAGGGGCCAGCCTGTGGAGGGTGGTGCAGCGGACCACACCCAGGGGCGGCAGCTTATGCTGAAGGGGAGTCCCTGAGGATGTCAATCAGGGTGGGAAATGAAGCGATCACTTGGGACAGGACGGCAACTGGTGGTAGACAGACCAGTCCAGGAAAGAGAGGGAGGAAGCTAACTGCTGGGAAGGAGGCAGCTGATTCCAGTGAGGTTAGGGGAATAGAATTCACAGGGTGTCAGCAGGGAGTGGTGGCATGCGCCTGTAGTCCCAGCTACTCGGGAGGCTGAGGTGGGAGGATCACTTGAGCCCAGGAGTTCGACGCTGCAGTAAGCTACGATCACACCAATGCACTCCAGCCTGGGCAGCAGAGCAAGAGCCCAACACAATAATAATAGTAAATAATAATAATAATAACAATAAAAAGAATTCACAGGATCTAATACTGAACATAGCTTCTCCCAGAGTTCTGGCCAGGGCAACTAGGGGCTGGTTACCTCTCCTGAAATGGGGCATACGGAGGTGCCTGTGTTTACATGGGAAGTGAAGATTATTAGTTAGTGAGGTGCCCAAAGTGGGAGCCCCAGGGAGGCCTGACGTTGGATGACAGGCCCAGGCCAGAGGCAAAAATGTGGAACCGCCAGCCCCAAACGGCCCAGATGAGGTTACTCTGGAGTGTGGATGGGACAGGGATACAGGGAGAGCCCCCGAAGGTTAAATCCTGGAAGAGTACAGCTACTGGAGAGGTTAAAGGACCTGGAGGGTTCTATGATCAATAACTAGCTACCAGCTCCTATCCAGCACTGCTTTTATGCCGTCATCTTTAAACATGTGCATATCATGTCTCTGCTCTGTGAGAGAGATTTCCTGTTATATGGATGGGACAGAGAAGCGGACATGAGATATTCAAGGTCACGCTGGCAAATGATGATGTCAGGATTCAAATCCAGATCTGACTCCAAGATCAGTGACTTGTCGGTTTGGTTTTCTCTGCTCCTCTAAGTGGGAACCCAGGAGAAAATTCAGGAGACAGTGTGAAAAGGGAAGCCGTGTCTATACCCCGGGAATCTGCTCCTATCACGGGGGTGTCCTGGTCCCCAGTGGTAGCTCCTCAGTAAGGATGGCAGGAATGCTCCCAGCCAGACTTCTGAGCCCTCCTCATGCCTGCGCCAGGACAAGACTGTGTTCCTAGAGCGACGGCCCTTATCTGCTGATGTGTGCTCTGTGGGGATGCCTGGCCCCACATCTTGGGGCCAGACTTGCTCTCCTTTTTTTTTTTTTTTTTTTTTTTTTTTTGAGACGGAGTCTCGCTGTGTCGCCCAGGCTGGAGTGCAGTGGCCGGATCTCAGCTCACTGCAAACTCCGCCTCCCGGGTTCACGCCATTCTCCTGCCTCAGCCTCCCGAGTAGCTGGGACTACAGGCGCCCGCCACCTCACCCGGCTAGATTTTTGTATTTTTTAGTAGAGACGGGGTTTCACCGTGTTAGCCAGGATGGTCTCGATCTCCTGACCTCGTGATCCGCCCGTCTCGGCCTCCCAAAGTGCTGGGATTACAGGCTTGAGCCACCGCGCCCGGCCTGGACTTGCTCTCCTAAGTCCCCAAACACCAAGGGGCTCCCTGAAAAGCAAAGTTCTTTCCCAGGCCAGGCCTGCGGTCATTGCTCCCACAGTCCTAGGAACGAGTTTCTCTCCCTTCCTATATACCCATGGATCATTTCATGGGTTTCTGTTTTTGTTTTTTTTTGGTAGAGATGGGGTCTCACTATGTTGCCCCGGTTGGACTCAAACTCCTGAGCTCAAGTGATCCTCCTGCCTCGGCCTCTCCAAGTGCTGGGATTACAGGTGTGAGCCACCACACCCAACTAGTTTCTCTTTTCTTGTTATGCTGGAAGACAGTGTAATCTCACAGGTTTCCACTCTTTTCCTACTTCTAAAGCAATTCCAAGATACTTTTCAGGCTTTATAGAATAAGCATGGGCTTCTGAGTTCGACATCAGAGTCCAAGTTTCAGCTCAAGGCTGACAAGCTCCAAGGAAGTTACTTGATCTCTCTGGGCCCATTTACTCCTCTCCCCTCCGGGCTGAGCTGCTGTGCAGATGAAATGGGATAATGTAAATGAAGCTTCTGGCACGCAGCTGGAGCTGAAGGGATGGTCTTCTTTCCACCCTCTTTCATCTGCTCAAAGGGCTGCACTAAGAGTCTGCTGTGTTTCAGAGGAAATTTCTCCAAGTGAGTCTCTATTTCTATCAGTGAACCATGGCAGGTCTTTCCCAGCTCCTGCCCCCAGTACTGTGTCCCTCTAGGTCCTCGTAGGTGGTCCAGGAAAGGAGGCAGGGGGCAAGGCCAAAGAACAGCAGCAAAGCAGGGACAGGCCTATTCTGTCCCCCAGCGAGGAGAGATCTCGGTGACCACCAGCCCACCTGGCGGGACTTAGAAGGTTCAGGAAGTTTATGCTTAGAGGGGAACAGATGAATACACACGGAGCTCACGTTTGTTTGTTTTTTTGAGACAGAGTCTCGCTCTGTCCCCCAGGCTGAAACAGTCAACAGTAATGACTTTATGCTAAATTCCCTTTATTTATTTTTGGGATGGAGTCTCGCTCTGTTGCCCAGGCTGGAGTGCAGTGGCGCAATCTCAGTTCACTGCAACCTCTGCCTCCCAGGTTCAAGTGATTCCCCTTGCCTCCTGAGTAGCTGGGATGACAGGCATGTGCCACCATGCCTGGCTAATTTTTGTATATTTAGTAGAGACAGGGGCTCACCATGCTGACCAGGCTGGTCTCAAACTCCTGACCTCAGGTAATCCACCCACCGTGGCCTCCCAAATTGCTGGGATTACAGGCATGAGCCATTGTGCCTGGCTGAGTTTTTAAAAATTTGATTAATAGTGGTCATGTGCCCTTATGTGTGTGTGAGAGAGTGGAATGAATATTAGACCGAGTTCAAACACCTGGATTCTAACACTACCACCTCTTTCAACCGAGTGACCCTGTTTGGTCTATTTCTGACCTCACAGGGCTGTCCATGAGGCTTTTCTGTGCAGGTGGCTGGACAAGCGTGTGATGCTGTCAGGCTGGGGACACTCATTGGAGGTGGTGGGAATACAGTGGCACGACGGTGGCATTTGCCTGGGCATAACAAGGTTCAAGGAAGCCAAAGATTTCAGGACAGGACCAGGAGAGGATGGAGGGGAGGAGAGGCTGCAGCCTGGAGGTGGGAGTCCCTGCCTTGCCCCTTGGACTCTTTGCTACCCCTCTTGTTGGTAACTCAGAATGGTGATGATGCCTCGAGCACAGGGTGGTGAGGAAGGGTGAGCGACATCATGGAAATGGTGCTTTGTAGACGTAAAATGCTGTGCAAAATATTATTAGCAAAGGGAGTTGTGACATAGTTGGAAAACGACTGGGGGAGGGACGAGACATGGAATACTCCACATTCAGCAACAAACTCCTCAGGGCTCTTAGCTGTTATCAAACTGCATCCTATGGCTCCCTCCTCAGAACCACACACATGAACGTGGGCTCCCTTTGGCCATCTGGTCCTTGGTGTCAGTTTCATTTAAGGAATGACTGCATTAAATCGATGGAACTTTAGTAAAACCTAATTAACATCCATATTGAGTTTTTCCAAGGGAAGGGAGATCTGCAGAAAATAAAATACCCTAGAAATTTAAATTCCATGATAGTCAAGTAAATACTGTATGACAGAGTGTTACAAGTTGGATGATTCCAGGAGACGAAAATGAGTAAGAGTCAATCTATTCTTACAGACACATATTGCTTTCTAATCCATCCATCCATCCATCCATCCATCCATCCATCCATCCATCCATCATCCATCCATCCTTCCCTCTAGGTTAATCATCCATCCATCCATCCATCCATCCATCCATCCATCCCTCCTTCCCTCCCTCTAAGCTAATCATCCATCCCTCCCTCACTCCTTTCCTCCCTCCCTCCCTCCTTCCATCTCTCCCTTCATCCATCCATAGCTCTATCCTATCATCCATCCATCTATCCCTTTATCCAATCATCCAGCCATCACCCCTCTATCCAATCATTTATCCATCCATCCTTCTAGCCAATCATCCATCCATCTATCCCCTATTCACCCATCCCTCCATGCAATCACCCATCCCTCCATGCAATCACCCATCCCTCCATGCAATCACCCATCCCTCCATGCAATCAAGCATCTATCCCTTCCCATTTATCTATCAAAGCATCCATCCACCCACCCAGCCACCATCCACCAATCCATCCACCCATCCACCGTCACTTAACAGAGCACCAAACACTGTGCTACATGGGCATACAGATCTTGCTAAACTGTTAAGCTTCATGAAAGCAACGGCTGCACTCATTCACCTACCACCACTAACCAGGGTCTAATTCTGGTCTAGCCTGGCACACATGCTCAGCAAATATTTAATGAATCAATGAATGAACAGACCTTCCCTGAGAAGCTCTTGGTCTGGAAAGGAGCACGGTTACAGCCCCGTCATGAGCAAGGTAGGGGAGCATTCCGGGGGTGGGAACAGTAGAGGGGCAACAAGATCGCTTTGGTGACTCTCCCAGTGTGGCTTCCCTGACAAAGAATGCACTTGGCAAGTGTCAAGAACAGAAGTGAGGCGGGCGTGGTGGCTCATGCCTGTAATCCCAACACTTTGGGAGGCCTTTGTGGGAGGACTGCTTGAAGCCAGAATTCAAGACCATCTTGGGCAACAGAGCAAGCCCTCATCTCTTCAGAAAAATGAAAAATTAGTTGGGTGTAGTGGTGTGTACCTGTAGTCCCAGCCACTCAGGAGGCTGAGGCTGGAGGGCCGCTTGAGCCCAGGAGGTCCAGGCTGCAGTGAGATATGATCACACAACTGCACTCCAGCCTGGCCACAGAGTGAGACTGTCTCATAAAAAAAAAAAATCAAAACCAAAACAGAACAGAACAGGAGTGAAATGGGGGCTGGGCACAGTGGCTCATGCCTATAATCCTAGCACTTTGGGAGACTGAGGCAGGTGGATCACTTGAGGTGAGGAGTTCGAGACCAGCCTGGCCAACATGGCGAAACCCTGTCTCTACTAAACATACAAAAATAAGCCAGGCGTGGTGGCGTGTGCCTGTAATCCCAGCTACTCCAGAGGCTGAGGCAGGAGAATAACTTGAACCCGGGAGGTGGAGGTGGCAATGAGCTGAAATCGCACCCCTGCACTCCAGCCTGTGTGACAGAGCAAGACTCCATCTCCAAAAAAGGGAAGTGAAATGGGTAAGTGCTGGGGCTTCCTGGGGTGCCAGCTCTGTCCCAACTCCCATAGAGGCTGACATTCCTCTATCACAAGGGACCTCAGTTTCCTTACCTGCAACCCACTGGTCTCTTCAGCCTCAGATTCTGAGTCAACTTTGCCACAATATCATTTTCCTAAGTTTTTCCGGGGTTCTTAGAGCTTCCTCTTGTGCATTTCAACTCAGTTCAGCTCAATCCAACAAGCATTTCCCAGGGACCTACTATGTCCCAGGCACTGGGAGATTCAGAAACACGCACCCTTCCTTGGCAGCCTGAACCCTAGGCCCAGAGCCCCATGTTCAGGAGCCATGTAGGCAGCTGGGTCCCTGGAGCGGGTCCCCCTGCAGAGATGCCAAATGACAGCTGGGAAGGCCTACTCTGGCCGAGTTCGAGCTGTAAACATCCAAGAAATCTACCAGCAGTTACCGAGAGGATGTTAAAAATAATTATCCACTGAAAATATTAGATTTGCTCTGGATTGTTCATTACATACAATGGTTTAATAGGACTTTTATTGAATAGCTGCAGAGCTCTGGGCCGAAATCAATTTGCCCTCCACGTGGAATTTTGATGTCTGCTGTTGACTTCTACAACATGGAGCAATTTGTAATCGCTCCGGCTTGCCGTTGTTTTCAAAGCTCCTGCTATATCACAAGCATTTATTTCTGACCACAAAATTACATTTATTCAACAGAAAGCAGCTCCGGGTCTTTAAGAGGTTAACTTCTGGAGTGCTTGGCTGTGCTCCAGGCCGCATCGGAGGGGGCGCGCGGGCGCAGTGGCACCCGGCAGTGGCGGCAGCGCCGGGCGGGCGGCCGTGATTAATAGACTGCTGAGAGCGCCCCTTTCCACAGGCGCATGGCTCCTGCCCCTGCTTCCATAGATCATGGACTTAGCCTCAACATATCTGACTGAAATTGAATTTGGCTTCTCTCTCAACTGTTCATTTCCTATGTTATGCAAGGTTAGATCCCTTTCTGCATGAGCAGAACCAAACCAGCTGCAGCTTTGGAGGAGAAAATGTGCTTTCAATTATGCAGCTGGCCTGGATGTTGAGCCCAGTCCGACGGGTCCCTAATTGAGCCATCATGGCGCGAACTTACAGGGAGACACTGTGTGTGTCAGGCCTGCGGGTTTTGCCGTAAGATAATGACAGTACAGCAGCCACATCACCACGGTGACCGCCACAGCTGCCACCACTGTCACCTCCACCGCTGCAGAAGGCCCAAGAGCCTGTGGACAGACATAGTGGGTGAGAAGGAAGTTCCCCAGCAAGGGTCCAGGGCAGCAGGCTGTGTTAGGGTCCCTGGGAAGCCTCCCTGTATCCTCCAGCCAGAACGCATCATCCTGTCCCCAGAGTGCTTGGCCTGCTCCACAGTCGCCTGTCTGGCCACAAATCCAAAGAAGACCCTGACAACCTCTCCCTAATCCCAGCAGGGCACTGACCTATTTTGCTTGTGGGCGTCTAGGAACTGAACTAGATGCTCGCACGCAGCACTCAATATTCATTAACAAGCAGAAGGCGAGAGGCAGGGGGAAATTCAGTTAAGAATGTTTTACGTAACCAGTTCCATAAGGCAAAGAACGGATAAAGCATCTACGACAAGATACAGGCCCTCAAAGTGTGTACAATCTCACAGAAGAGTGGGCTGGAAAGAGGGGAAAAGTTAACAATGCAATAACAAGAAAACAAGCACCCTGTTTAGAAAATGGGCTAAGGCAGCCGGGCACGGTGGCTCACACCTGTAATCTCGGCACTTTGGGAGGCCAAGGCAGGTAGATCACTTGAGGTCAGGAGTTCGAGACCAGCCTGGCCAACATGGTGAAACCCCGTCTCTACTAAAAATACAAAAATTAGCTGGGTGTGGTGGTGGGCACCTGTAACCCCAGCTACTTGGGAGGCTGAGGCAGGAGAATTGCTAGAACCTAGGAGGCAGAGGTTGCAGCGAGCCAAGATCACGCCACTGCACTCCAGCCTCTCTAGCTTGGGTGATAGAGCAAGACTCCATCTCAAAAAGAAAAAGAAAAATGGGCTAAGGATCTTAGAAGAAGACACATAAGGCCTGGCACAGTGGCTCACGTAATCTCAAAAACTTTGGGAGGCCAAGACAGGAGGACCACTTGAGGCCAGGAGTTCAAGGCTACAGTGAGCCATGATCGCACCACTGCACTCCAGCCTGCATGACAGAGCGAGACCCTGTCTCTCTCTAAAAAAAGACGTGCAAACGGCCGACGGGTATATGAAAAGCTGTTCAACATCATTAATCATCTGGAAAATTTGACTCAAAACCACGATGAGGTATCACCTGATACCTGTTGGAAGGGATATTAGCAAAAAGACACATGAGTGCTAGTGGGTCGTGGAGAAGAGGGCAGCCTTGTACACTGTTGGTGGGAATACAAATTGGTACAACCATCATAGGAAACAGTACAGAGGGGCCCCCCAACACTAATACGATCCAGCAACACCACAAAGGGATTGAAATCAGTATTGTTAAAAGTTATCTGCACACCCATGGACACTGCGGCACTATTTACAATAGCCAGCTATGCAAACAGCCTAAACATCCAACAACAAATAAATGGGTAATAAAGATGTGATTTTATATACACACATCATCCCTTGGTACACTTGGGAGATCGGTGCTAGGACCCCCTGTGTGTACCAAAATCTGCACATACTCAAGATCCCCCAGTCAAAGGATGAGTCACTTATGCAAGAAAAGTAGGTTTTGGGGACCTAAGGTACAGTATGGTGACTATAGTTAATAATCTTGTAATCATACATATGACATTTGCTAAGGCAGTAGATCTCAAGTGTTCTCAACACACACACACACACACACGGACCATGAGCTAACGGGTATACAGTCAGGTTGTGGAAAACACTTCGTAATGTGTGCATGTATCAAAACATCACATTGGGCTGGGTGTGGTGGCTCACGCTTGTAATCCCAGCACTTCGGGAGGACGAGGTGGGAGGATCACTTGAGGTCAGGAGTTTGAGACCAGCCTAGCCAACATGGCAAAACCTTATCTCTACTAAAAATACAAAAATTAGCCAAGCGTGGTGGCATACGTCCATAGTCCCTGCTAATCAGGAGGCTGAGGCTTGAACCCGGGAGGTGGAGGTTGCAGTGGGCTGAGATTGTGCTGCTGGAGTTCAAGACCAACCTGGGCAACGCAGCCAGACTTTGGCTTTACTAAAATAGAAAAAATATAAAATTAGCCGGGCCAGGTGCCTATAGTCCCAACTACGCGGGAGGCTGAAGCAGGAAGATCGCTTGAGCCCAGGAGGTGGAGGCTGCAGTGAGTCCTGATTATGCCACTGCACTCCAGCCTGGGTGACAGAGGGAGAAAATAAAAACCCCAAACCATTACATTATACACCATAAATATGTACAACTTTTCTTTGTTAATGATACTTTAATAGAGCCGAGGATAAAAAAGAGGGGAAAGGTTAGAAATAGGTTGAGATGGTCAGGAAAATGATCAAAGGAGATAGACTTTTTGGCTCGGCTCTAAAGGATGGAAATGAGTTTTATAGGTAGGGACCAGCAAAAGGCTCTTAACAATAACAGAGGCTTCAGGAAATCAAAAAGTATGTTCAGGTGACTCATAATACACAGGCCAGTTCAGCTGGAGTAGAAGTCTAGGACTTTGAAGCTGGAAAAATATTTCAAAGGCAAGTCATAGAGCTCCTAACACACCAATCTAAGGAGTTTGAGTGGGCAGAGAGAGTCACAGAACTTGTTACCAGGAGAAAGAGCTCTTTCAGGGAACCAAGCCCAGTGGTTCTTACGACTAGCAGTGCATGGGAATCAGAGGTGGGTTTCGAAATATTACAGATTCTAAGGTTCCACCCCAGGCCTTCTACACCAGAATGTCAGGGTAGGAGCCTGGGGAGCTATATTCCTGGAAACACGCGAGCAGTTCAGTTCTCAGGCCAGTGCAGCACTGGTCCAAACCAGCAGGAGCTTTGGGAGCCACTGATCTGGTCTGACTTTCTCCAATCCTATTTCACCCATGATGCTTAGTGCAGTACTTAGCCAAGTGCTGGCAAGATGGGGACAGAAATAGATGCAAAGACACAGACACACATGCACACTCACACACACACTCACACTCACACACACATCCCCTCCCTTCTACATTTTACAAGCATAAGGCCTTGGTAAGTGAACTATAAGGGCAGAATGTCTTTAGGCTCAAAACCAAAAGGGAGAGAGCGTGCCAAATCCTAACCACTACACGGATCACTTGAGCTCAGGAGTTTGAGATCAGCCTGGCCAACATGGCGAAACCCTGTCTCTACCAAAAATGCAAAAAAATTAGCCAGGCATGGTGTGTGCACCTGAAGTCCCAGCTACTTGGGAGGCTGAGGCAGGAGAATCGCTTGAACCCAGGAGGTGGAGGTTGCAGTGAGCTGAGATCACACCACTGCACTCCAGCCTGGGTGACAGAACGAGACTCCATCTCAAAAAAAAAAAAAAGAAAAATCAAAAGGGAGATATAAAGGAAGCCCTATCAGAGACCAGAAGAAGAAGAATCTGTTTCTGGCTGAGTATTCTGGGAAGACTTGGAGGATCTGGCATTTAGAAAGATTGATAAGGCAAGAGCATGGTGGCTCACGCTTGGAATCCCAGCACTTCGGGAGGTTGAGGCAGGTGGAACACTTGAGGCCAAGAGTTCGAGACCAGCCTGAACAACATGGTGAAACCCCATCTCTACTAAAAATACAAAATTAGCAGGACATGGTGGCGCACACCTGAAATCCCAGCTACTTGGGAGACTAAGGCAGGAGAATCGCTTGAATCCAGGAAGGAGAGGTAGCAGTGAGCCGAGATTGTGCCACTACACTCCAGCCTGGGTGAGAGAGAGAGATTCCATCTCAAAAAAAAAAAAAAAAAAAAGAGGATAAGAGGTGACAATCTCCCTGGCAGGTGGTCGTCCAAGTGATTCTCCTGTTTCAGCCTCCCAAGTAGCTGGGACTACAGGCACCCACCACCATGCCTGGCTAACTTTTTTTTTTTTTTTTTTTTGTATTTTTAGTAGGGATGGGGTTTCACTGTGTTGGCCAGGCTAGTCTTGAACTCCTGACCTCATAATCCACCTGCCTCAGCCTCCCGGAGTGCTGGGATTACAGGCACGAGCCACTGTGCCTGGCCAGCTCATCTATTTTTGAACAGATCTACATTGCTGGAAAACGTCCTTTTCGGTTCTGCTGGCGATAGTCAACCAAAGTAACTGCTCCAGTGAGTCTCATGAGGTTTTACAGCTACGGAGCTCCTTGGGGGAGGATCTGGGTAACCCACTCGTTTCACAGATGAGCAAAGTTGGGCAGAAAGAGGCCCGGAGACTCACACAAGGTCAGAGAGGTGGTGGGCAGCAGCGCCTGGACCGGCTCCCTGTGAAATGCTCTTTGGAGCGAACCACATAGACGCCCTGGCTTTATTTAGCAACGGCCTTTAGATCTGAATGCTTAAATATGTTACAGCTCAACAGATATGGGCTGCAAGATGGGCAGCAGACTCATAGTCACTTTTAACTCATTCATAGACTGTTGTAGTTCACCAAAGTTTCTCTATTTCCCATTATTTGATTAGAATCTGTCAAATCATCCTGCTGGTGCCCATGGGGAATTTGCTTTCTACTGTACCTCTTTGAAAGGGTCTAGTTCAAAGGGGAAACCAAAGACTCTCTTACAAAGAGACCTAAGGGTTCTGCCTACAAGGCCCTGGCATGACCCAGGCCCTATTAACTTCCTTGGTATTGCTCCCTGCTAGGCAAGCTCATCCCTGCAGAGCCCTGGCACTCGCTGCCCCTATCTTCCTGACGCTCTTTCTCAGCTCTGAGTGTGGCTGGTTCTCCTTGCTTCTTCCCTCTGATGTTCTGTCATCCTCCCTGGAGAGGCCTCCCTGGATGACTGAAGAAGCTGCTACCACCTCTTCCCACTCTACCCTGAGACCCAGCGTGTCTCCCTCACAGCACCTGCCGCCATCTAACATTGCCTTTTGGTTTATCATCAGTTTCCCTTCATTAGAATAGCAGGGTCCTAGTTGATAGTATTCAATGCGACATCTTTAGCTACCATTTGGCCCACAGCTTGAAGCAGGAGGCTCCCGAAAAGGTTGCGTTGAATGAAGACCAGAGAGTAAAACCCCACTTCCAAGAGCACGTCCTGCATGCAGCTCTGAATGCGGCCAGCGCACTGCAGGTAAGGGAGACATTTAGCACAAAGGGAAGTTTCAGATCATTCCTTGGTCCCTTCCTCAGGCCATGTCAGCAGGTGATACTGTGATGAAAGTCACAGTCAACGTGGGCCCCACTCCTTCCAATGATGCAGATCGTGGTTGTAGCAAAGCGCATGGACACAGTAATAGATGTACACATGAGAATGCACCAAGCTCCAGAATTTACCTAGGAGGGGCTGGTTAGAAGGGAAGGGGGCTTCAGGCAGGGTTTGCAGAGGATGTACGCAAGAGGAACATCAATCTTTTTCTTTTTCCTTTTTTTTAAATGGAGACAGGGTCTCGCTGTGTTGCCCACACTGGAGTGCAATAGTGCCATCATAGGTCACTGCAGCCTCAACCTCCTGGGCTCAAATAAAAACCTGGGCTCAAAAACAAGTGGCTCAAGTGCCACTCCCATCTCAGCCTCTCAAGTAGCTGGGACTATAGGTGTGTGATACCATGCTTGGCTAATTTTTGCATTTTTTGTAGAGAAGGGGTTTCACTATGCTGCCCAGGCTGGTCTGGAGCTCCTAGGCTCAAGTGATCCGCCTGCCTCGGCCTCTCAAAGTGTCAGTCAAAGACTGGAGAGGTTGGCTGAGATCAGGGAGGGGCTGAAGGCACTGCTTCCTCCTAGCTCAAGCACTATCAGAGTGCACCAACGTCAGCACTTCTGGGATGTCAGACAGCCCCAGGATTGAGGCCAGTTCTGCCATTATGCCCTGTGTGACTTGGAGTCCTCTCTCGGGCTTAGTCCTTTTATCTGTAAGATGAGGACGATGCTTCCATCCACCCATCCAATAAACACTTACTTAGTGCTCACGAAGGAGAGGCCCTGGGTATACAGAGCTCATAACTTTCGGTAAATAAATCCATATGCTTTTCTATCATTAATCTTTTGTTATAACAAAGTTTTATCATATTCTTTCTCCTGTTGATGGCTGGCTGGGTTGTTTTCATATGTTAACTATTTTCAAAATTTCTGAACTGGTTTTCCAGGGCAAACAAGTTTACTTAGCTATTTAATTTTCTTTTGAAATAGGGTCTGGCTCTGTCCCCCAGGCTGGGGTACAATGTTGTTATCAAAGCTCACTGCAGCAGCCTCTAACTCCCAGGCTCAAGTGATCCTCCTGCTTCAGTCTCCTGAGTAGCTGGGACTACAGGCATGTGCCACCATGCTTGGGTAATTTTTAAATTTTTTTGTACAGATGGCGGTCTCACTATGTTGCCCAGCTGGTCTCAAACTTCTGGGCTCAAGTGCCACTCCCACCTCTGCCTCCCAAAGTATTAGGATTACAGGCTTGAGCCACCGCGCCCGGCATGCTTAAGTTTCTTCAGTGTATATATCTAGGAGTGAAATTGCCGCATCACGGTACAGGTGAGTCTTCAACTGTATCACCAGATGCCAAATTGGCTTTCAAAAAGGTTAATTCAACTTACGCTCCTATCTTGACTTTTTAATTTTAGCCAACTTGGCTGGGAGGAATAACTTGCAGATGAGTTATTTTAATCTGTATATCCCTGGCTATAATGCAGCCTAAACATCTTTTCATATAGCTACTGACAATTCCGATGTTCTCTTCTAACAATTATGCTCATAACTTGTACTCATTTTCTTATTGGGGTTTTCCCCCCATGGACATGCGAGCATTTTGAATATCTTGTGAACGTTAATTGTTAATTACAGGTGTGACAACTACCTCCTCCAGATTTGTAAATCACGGCCAAGGTTATCCCACACACAACGGTGGGATGCACAGTCCTAGACGGCATGCTTCACATTCTGGATGTCTGAATCTATCACGGTAATCATTGAGGTAAGTATGAATCTTTATTACTGCAAGTTTCCAACAGTTGATGTGAAAAGTCTTGAGAACAGCAGACCTTTTTTCTAGTTCACATGAACATACCATGGAGCTAGCAGTGCACTGGCCTTCTCTTTCCACTTTTTTTTTTTTTTTTTTGAGACAGAGTCTCACTCTGTCGCCCAGGCTGGAGTGCAGTGCTTTTGGCTTACTGCAGCCTCCACCTCCCAGGTTCAAGCGACATTCATGCCTCAGCCTCCCGAGTAGCTGAAACTACCAGAAACTTAGCCGTGCCACCATGCCTAGCTAAGTTTTGTATTTTCAGTAGAGACAGGGTTTCACCATGTTGACCAGGCTGGTCTCAAACTCCTGACATCAAGTGATTCACCTGCCTCAGCCTCCCAAAGTGTTGAGATTACAGGTGTGAGCCACCATACCCGGCCATCTTTCCACTTTTTTTAGGGTATCTTTCCATGAAAAAAAAAAACAAAACTCCTACTTAAAAATTTTAATGTAGTTCACTGCAACAATCTCTTCTTTTTTGGTTTTCTGTTTAAAAAATTCTACCCAGCCCAGGGCTGGGTGTGGTGGCTCACGCCTGTAATCCCAGCACTTTGGGAGGCCGAGGTGGGTGGATCACCTGAGGTCGGGAGTTCGAGACCACCCTGACCAACATGGAGAAACCCTGTCTCTACTAAAAATACAAAATTAGCCGGGTGTGGTGGTGCATGCCTGTAATCCCAGCTACTCCAGAGGCTGAGGCAGGAGAATTGCTTGAACCTGGAAGGCGGAGGTTGCGGTGAGCCGAGATCGCACCATTGCATTCCATCCTGGGCAACAAGAGCAAAACTCCGACTCAAAAAAAAAAAAAAGGAGAGAGAGAGAAAGAAAGAAATTCTACCCATCCCAAAGTCAAAGTCATCATCTTTTATATCTTCTATAAAGTTTAAAGCTTTCCCTAAGATTCTCCTTGTAATTTGCGTTTCCACATAGTGTAAGGTAGAGCTCCAACTCTAGTTAATTGTTTGTCTGTTTGTTTGAGACAGGATCTTGCTCTGTCAGCCAGGCTGTTGTGCAGTGGCACGAAATCACAGCTCACTGCAGCCTCCAACTCTTGGGCTCAAGCAATCAACCCACCTCAGCCTTCCAAGTGGCTGGGACTCTAGGCGTGTGCCGTCATACCCAGCTAATTTTTGTAAGTTTTTGCACAGACAGGGTTTCGCCATGTTGCCCAGGTTAGTCTCTAACACACGGGCTCAAGGGAACTGCCTGCTTCAGCCTCCCAAAGTGCTGAGATTACAGATAGGAGCCAGTGCAGCCGGCCTCAACTTTATTTAATTATAAGGACTTGCCAAGTGTCAGGGAACCATGAAAAGTCCCCTCTTTCCTCACTGATCCATACCATCTTTGCAATATATTTGGCTTCTATATATATGCATAGGTCAGATTCCGGTTTCTTTTTTTGGGGGGGGCGGGGTACGGAGTCTCACTCTATGGCCCAGACTTGACTGCAGTGGCGCGATCTCGGCTCACTGCAATCTCCATTTCCCAGGTTCACGCAATTCTCCTGCCTCAGCCTTTCAAGTAGCTGGGACTACAGGAGCATGGGACCACACCAGGCTAATTTTTATATTTTTAGTAGAGAGGAAGTTTCACCATATTGGTCAGTCTGGTATGGAACTCCTGACATCAAGTGATCCTCCTACGTTGGCCTCCCAAGGTGCTGGGATTACAGGTATGAGCCGTCGTGCCCGGCCAGATTCCAAATTCTTTATTGTGTTCCTTTGGTGTATGTATCTCACTCTGTGCCAACTACTGCAGCTTTAAAAATCCGGTAGGGCAATTCCTCCAACTTGGAGTGATTCAATATTATCTTCACTATTATTGACCATTTGTTCTTGCATACATATAAAAATTCTGAAATCAGCTTTTGAAAAGTTTCATTAAAATTCTTGTTGGGGACAGGTGCGGTGGCTCACGACTGTAATCCCAGCGCTTTGGGAGGCCGAGGCAGACTGATCGCCTGAGCTCAGGAGTTCAAGATCAGCCTGGCCAACATGATGAAACCCTGTCTCTAATAAACATACAAAAATTAGCTGGGTGTGGTGGTGCACACCTGTAATCCCAGCTTCTCAGGAGGCTGAGGCAGGAGAATCACATGAACCCGAAAGGCAGAGGTTGCAGTAAGCAGAGATGGTGCCACTGCATTCCAGCCTGGGTGACAGAGCAAGACTCTGTCTCAAAAAAATAAATAAATAAATAAATCGTGTTGGGATTTTTACTGGAACTACAATGACTGATTTTGTGATCAATTTAGAGAAAAGTGACCGCTTCAATAGCAGTGGAAATTTCTCTCCTTATATACTTTCCCTCTCTCCATTTAAATCTCCTTTAATATCCTTCAATACAAATGTCACATCTTTCCCCAGAAAGATTTCCCTTGTATTGTTACATTTATTTCTAGCTACTTTTTTTTTTTTTTTTTTGGCTGGCTGTCTCCAGTAGTATCCTTTACAAAAATTACATTTTAAGTTTGCTGCTGATACAGGGGTATATAATTACTTTTTTTTTTTGAGACGGAGTCTCGCTCTGTCGCCCAGGCTGGAGTGCAGTGGCCGGATCTCAGCTCACTGCAAGCTCCGTCTCCCGGGTTTACACCATTCTCCTGCCTCAGCCTCCCGAGTAGCTGGGACTACAGGCGCCCGCCACGTCGCCCGGCTAGTTTTTTGTATTTTTTAGTAGAGACGGGGTTTCACCGGGTTAGCCAGGATGGTCTCGATCTCCTGACCTCGTGATCCGCCCGTCTCGGCCTCCCAAAGTGCTGGGATTACAGGCTTGAGCCACCGCACCCGGCCTATAATTACTTTTGTATATTGATTTTGTATCTAGTAACCTGGTTAAATAATTGAGGCTCAGTTGAAAAATGACAGTTTGATTTCTTCTGTTGCAGTACTTATACTGGATCTACAACAGGGTTACATCCCAACAATCTAATTGTAGGTTGAAAATATTATAGTCAAAAATGCGCTTAATAAACTAACCTAGCAAACATCATAGCTTAGTGTAGCCTACTTGAAATATATTCAGAAGACTTACATTAGCCTATAGTTGGGCAAAATTATTCAACACAAAGCCTATTTTATAACAAAGCATTCAACAGCTCATGTAATTTATTGAATACTATACTGAAACTGACAAACAGCATGGTTGTATGGGTACTCAAAGTACAGTTTTTTTGCATCATCCTAAAGCTGAACCATCATTAAGTCAAGAGCTATCTGGCCAGGCGTGGTGGCTGACACCTGTAATCCCAGCACTTTGGGAGGCCGAGGCGGGCGGATCACGAGGTCAGGAGATGGAGACCATCCTGGCTAACGTCGTGAAACCCTGTCTCTCCTAAAAATACAAAAAATTAGCCAGGCGTGGTGGCGGGCGCCTGTAGTCCCAGCTACTCGGGAGGCTGAGGCAGAAGAATGGCGTGAACTCGGGAGGCGGAGCTTGCAGTGAGCCGAGATTGCGCCACTGTACTCCAGCCTGAGCGACAGAGTGAGACTCCGTCTCAAAAAAAAGAAAGAAAAAAAACCTATCTGTACTTTATTTCTTTTTTTTTGTTGTTGTTTTCTCTGCTAGCTAAGACTTCCAGTACAATGTTAATTAAAGTAGCAATAGTAGGTATTCTTGTCTTGTACCTGGTTGCCTGTGAAACTATTTTTTACCACCACTGGGTCTGATGATTGATGTATGTTTCTGATAAATACCTTTTACCACATTAAAGAAGCTTCCCTCTATTCCTAGTTTGTTAACAGGGTTTTGTTTTTTGTTTTTGTTTTGGAGATGGAGTCTCGATCTGTTGACCAGGCTACAGTGAGGTGGTGCGATCTTGGCTCACTGTAACCTCTGCCTCCTGGGTTCAAGTGATTCTCCTGCTTCAGCCTCTTGTGTAGCTAGGTTTACAGGCCCTCACCCACCATACCCAGCTAATTTTTTGTTTTTGTATTTTTAGTAGAGACGAGGTTCCATCACATTGCTCAGGCTGATCTCAAACTTCTGACCAACATGCCCGGCCTACTGGTAGTTTTTAATCATGAATGGATTTGAATTTTATCAAAATCTTTTTGTATAACTATTGAAATTGTTTCCTCCTTTAATCTACTAATGATATGGATTTAAATTAATAAATTTTGAAAACTTTAAACAAAACAGTATTATTGGGATATACCAAGCTTGATGGATTTAATTTACTAATACCTTTGAAAAGACTTCTGCATATTTATTCAATAATAAGACTGACTTTTTTTTTTTATTTGAGATGGAGTTCTCTCTGTTGCCAGGGCTGGAGTGCAGTGGCATGATCCCAGCTCACTGTAACCTCCGCCTCCTGGGTTTAAGCCATTCTCCTGCCTCAGCCTCCCAAGTAGCTGGGATTACAGGCGCCCGCCACCATGCCAGGCTAATTTTTATATTTTTAGTAGAGACGGGGTAGGTTTCACCATGTTGGCCAGGCTGGTCTCAAACTCCTAACCTCAAGCGATCTGCCTGCCTCAGCCTCCCAAAGTGCTGAGATAAGAGACGTGAGCCACCACGCCTGGCCCATAAGACTGACTTTTAATTTTCCTTTCTTGTACTGTTCTTGTCTCGTTTTGGTATCAAGGTTATATTAGCCTCATAAAAGGAGTTAAGAAGTGCTCCCTCTTTTTCTGTTTTCTGAAGGAGTCTGCTAAGTATGAGAACTCTCTATTTCATGAATGATTGATAAAACTCTCTCGGAAAACTGTCTAGACCTTATGGAAATATTTCAGTAATAGTTACAAAGCTATTCAAGTTTTCTATTTCTTCTTTAATCAGTTTTGGTAGTTACAAAATTCTAGAACTTTTTCCACTTCAGAATTTATTGGCATAAAGTTGCTTATAACATTCCCTTTATCTTTTTAATCTCTGCAGCAGCTGCAATATCATCCCCAATTTTATTCCTAACAATTTTGTCTTGATTAGTGCAGTGGTTTGTCAATTGAAGTGGTATTTTCAAATAAACGACTTTCAGAATGTTTCTCTCCTGGCTCTTTGTTTTCTTTTTCATTCATTTCTGTTCTTATATGTATTATTATAATTATATTTATTTCTTTTATTCGATTTGATCTTACTCTGTTGTACATTTATTTGTTTATTTATTTAATAGAGATGGAGTCTTGCTATATTAGACTAGGCTGGTCTCAAACTCCTGGCCCCAGATGATCCTCCTGGCTTGGCCTCCCAAAGTGCTGGGACTACAGGCGTGAGCCATCACACCAGCCTACTGTAATTTTATAAAGCTGATGCTTAGTTCATAGATTGTTAGCCTTTCATTTCTTCTCTAATATGAGCACTCAAGTTATTTCTTAAGAGGTTTTTCCTGCCTGAGCACACTTGCTCCCCTACTACCAAAAGGTTCTCTGAGCCAGCCCCTCATCCCCTCAACCTTCCACACCATGCCCCTTCTCAGGGAGAGAAGTAAGGATTGGCCAGAAAAGGTAGGAAGACAGCACTTTCCTAGAGGGTGTGCGCATTACTTTACTGAAGGGATTGTCTAAACTATTGTTGAACTAGAATAAGCTTCACATTGGACTGAATATTAAGGGCACACCCCCCCCACACCACCCATCAATTTGTTGGGCTTGTGAAACACTCAAAATTAGGTACCACAATCAATCAATCAATAATAAATAGCTCTAATTTCACTGTGAGTTACATTTTATGAGTTTGTTATAATCATAACTAATCATTTCATAATATCGCAAACATTTATTTATTTATTTAGATGGAGTCTTGCTCTTGTCACCCAGGCTGCAGTGCAGTGGCACGATCTTGGCTCACTGCAATCTCTGCCTCCCGAGTTCAAGTGATTCTCATGCCTCAGCTTCCCAGGTAGCTGGGATTACAGGCTCATGCCACCACGTCAGGCTAATGTTTGTATGTTTAGTAGAGATGGGGTTTCACCATGTTGGCCAGGCTGGTCTCGAACTCTTTACCTCAGGTGATCCACCTGCCTCAGCCTCCCAAAGTGCTGGGATTACAGGCATAAGCCTGAGACGGGGTCTCACTATATTGACCAGGCTGGTCTCGATCTCCTGGGCTCAAGTGATCCTCCTGCCTTGTCCTCCCAAAGTGTTGGGATTACAGGCATGATCACCTTTTTAATAGGAACACATCATAATGAAAGGATGGAAGTAAAATATTTTACAAACCACTTCCAGGCCATGCGTGGTGGCCCAAGCCTGTAATCCTAGCCCTTTGGGAGGTTGAGGCATGTGGATCACTGTAGCTCAGTAGTTCGAGACCAGCCTGGCATATCAGTACATATTATTTAATATAAATGTAGCATTTTGGGGCTGGGTGCGGTGGCTCACGCCTGTAATCCCAGCATTTTGGGAGGCCAAGGCGGGTGGATCACGAGGTCAGGAGATCAAGACCATCCTGGCTAACATGGTGAAACCTCATCTCTACTAAAAATACAAAAAATTAGCCGGGCGTGGTGGCGGGCGCCTGTAGTCCCAGCTACTCGGGAGGATGAGGCAGGAGAATGGCCTGAACTCGAGAGGTGGAGCTTGCAGTGAGCCGAGATCACGCCACTGCACTCCAGCCTGGGCGACAGAGCAAGACTCCATCTCAAAAAAAAAAAAAATGTAGCATTTTGGGAAGGATGACGCTGGGAATGTCTAGAGATTTAATGTGCAACAAGAACTGTAGTAAATATAATTACAATATGAGGGATTTCTGCTAAATGAGATCTTAGCTGCTCCTGCCACACACACGAAAAAGAGTAACTATGGGAGACGATGCATATGTTAATTTGCTTCCCTGTATAACCATTTTACTGTCTGTATGTATCCCATAGCATCATGTTGTATACCTTAACTATACATAATAAAATTTACTTATAAATTAGCAGAGGCTTGATAAATATTAATTAATGGTGCTAAACAATTACCTTTCTTTTGTGTTTTCAAAATCCATGTTAATTTTATTTATTTATTTATGGTTAGCTTTCATATGGCCTTTAAAAAAAATAGGCAACTGAAAGCTTTGCCTAGATGTTTGTTGGGTATTTCAAATTTAAGATATCAGGAATCAAATCCATTATCCTACTGAGAATGTGGGCTAATCTATAAGATAATTTGCTAAGACTCTTCAAAAAAACAAACAAAACAAAAAATCAGGCCAGGCGCGGTGGCTCATGCCTGTAATCCCAGCACTCACTCTGGGAGGCTGAGGCAGGCAGATCACTTGAGGTCAGGAGTTTGAGACCAGCCTGACCAACATGGCAGAACCTCATCTCTACTAAACATACAAAAATTAGCTGGGCATGGTGGCACGTGCCTGTAATCCCAGCTACTCGGGAAGCTGAGGCAGAAGAATTGCTTGAACCCAGAAGGTGGAGGTTGTGGTGAGCTGAGATTGTACCACTTCACTCCAGCCTGGGGGACAGAGTGAGACCCTGTCTAAAAAATAAAAAAAATAAAAAAAATAAAGGTGATGGAGATGGAGAGGATGTCCTACATTAAAAGAGATAATGGAGGGGCCGTGTACAGTGGCTCATGTCTGTAATCAAGGCACTCTGGGAGGCCAAGGCGGGAGGATGGCTTGAGCCCGGGATGTCGAGACAAGCCTGGGCAACATCTTGAAACCTCGTCTCTACTAAAAATAAAAATAAATTAGCCAGATGTGGTGGTGCACATGCATAGTCCCAGCTATCTGTGGAGGGGGGGCGGGGGAGTGCTAAGGCAAGAAGATTGCTGAGCCCAGGAGGTGGACGCTGCAGTGAGCCATGATGGCACCATTGCACTGCAGCCTGGGTAATGGAGTCAGATCCTGTCTCAAAAAAACAAAAAACTTTTTAAAATAGAAAATTATAAAACAGATGATGAATTGATAGACAGATCTATAGATAAGACAGATTTCCAAATGTAATGTGTGAACCTGAACCTGATTGGACCTCAGTTGTAGGGAAGGCCATTATAAAAGACATCTTAGGGATAACTGGAAAAATTTGACTTTAGATCAAATAGGAGGTGAGCTGGAATTCCTGTGAATTTTCCCAGGTGTGATATTTGTGGTTACTGCGGTAATGTGGGAGAATGCTAATGGTTCCTTCACTTCAGGAGCCTTCCATGTGTTTGAGGGACACAGTGCCTGCTTCTGCAACTTACTTCCAAACGTTCAGCAAAAGTGGTGGGCGGGTAGGGGAGGGGGGAGGTACATGAGGTGACATGTTAATGACTGTGGATCTGGGTAAAGACCGTATAGGTGGGCCGGGCGCGGTGGCTCATGCCTGTAATCCCAGCACTTTGGGAGGTCGAGGCGGGCAGATCACCTGAGGTCAGGAGTTAAGAGACCAGCCTGACCAGTATGATGAAACCCTATCTCTACTAAAAATACAAAAATCAGCTGGGTGTGGTGGTGCATGCCTGTAATCCCAGCTACTTGGGAGGCCGAGGCAGGAGAATCACTTGAACCTGGGAGGTGAAGGTTGCAGTGAGCCGAGATCGCGCCATTGCACTCCAGCCTGGGCAACAAGAGCGAAGCTGTCTCAAAAAAAAAAAAGAGTGTGCAGGTGTTCACTGTATTCATCTTTCCATTTTTACACAGCTTTGAAATCTTTTCAAGAAGAAAGGAAAACAAGCAAACACCCAGAAAGTACACTGAACTCTCTGAGTGAGAGAACTAGGAAGCTAGTGCGTCTCTCAAAAGCTGCTGAACAGTTAACAGAACAGGTAAGATCAAATGTGGGTAGGTGTCAGGTAACAGTCTCACTCATCAAGTACGGGCTTGGAGATGAAGTTCTGAGAAAAAGACTGTTCAGGTCCACCCAAGCCCTGGGATGCGGGTGTCCTGCTGGCCGGACCAAGCTACATGCATGGGGGCTGAATGAGGCAGGAAGAAGATCATAAGAAGAGAGGGGCACTGTTCTATCCTCTAAAATTTCCAGCCATCACCAACCGCTGTGTCTTCTTTCTACACTGGTCCCTTTTGATGTCCTGAAATCGCCTCTCTATCTCTGGCTACAATCTCCCTGGCCTCCTTCTTCACTCACTCCCTGCTCTCGTTCCCAGCTGATGAATTTCCCAAATGGAAGCCCGACCACTTGCTCTAGAGCTCTGGGCCCAGGAACCCAGCCTTCCATATATAAGGCCCACATCACCTGTGTCCCAAGTGGAACCTACTGTACCTCACGGCTGTATCTCTTCTGCTCCTTCCACCATGTGCTCCCTGTGACTTAATAGTTGCAAGAAAATAAAATCCCTGCCAGGCGCGGTGGCTCATGCCTGTAATCCTAGCACTTTGGGAGGTCGCGGCAGGTGGATCACTTGAGGTCAGGAGATCGAGACCAGCCTGGCCAACATGGTGAAATTGTGTCTCTACTAAAAATACAGAAACTAGCTGGGTGTGGTGGTGTGCACCTGTAATCTCACTTGCTTGAGAAACTGAGACAAGAGAATCACTTGAACCCGGGAGATGGAGGTTACAGTGAGCCAAGATCGCGCCACTGCACTGTAGCCTGGGTGACAGGGCAAGACCTTGTCTCAAAAAAAAAGAAAAAAAAAATCCCTAAGACTGTACCAATATGGTACTTTCAGGGGCTATGGAAATGTCTCATTTCCTTTTCTCATCAGCCTGATATGATTTCACATTCTGTTTTTCCAATGGGAGACGCTAAAGAGGTGAGAAGATTCAATAAATCCGCAAGAATAATATAATTTCTGGTTTTCTAAACATCATTGAATCTTTACACAAAGGGCTAGCAAAGTCACCTGCGTGAAGCCCGGTCCCCTCTGTGGCTGTTTCTGCTAACAGGTAGCCAGGGCGGACGTCCCAGGTGACTTGCCACCCACGTGCCGCCTGCCAGATGGCTCAAGTCCTTCTCTGGAAGGATCCGTTAGAAACCACTTCCTTCCACTGAGCCTAGGCTTGCTCCTCGTGGCTTCCGCCTGATGCTCTGTGTTTCTGCGATCAAGTGGCATCCCTGTGCCCCCGCCAGCCTCTCACCAAAGCACCGCACTCATGGCAGTGGCAGCCCCAGAACAGCTCAGGGAACCAGGCGACTTCCTAGAGGGAACGTATGGGCTCCTAAAGGCCGTGATGAAAACAACCTGCCCATTGCAACCATACAGGGCGCTTCTGCTCGGAATCCACCACACCTCTGTATATTCTGAGCATAGCTTCCTTTTCCAGGAGAGCTTTCACCAAGAACCCAGTGGAAAATCACATTGCAAAGTGCAAAATATGCACGACGCTGCGTCAGAGCAGCCGGGAAGGCACCATCTGGGCAGCACCTTTTGCCCACAGCATTTCTTTAACGTGAATAAAAAGATGAATTAGCCACGAAAGGTGGCTCAGGATAGAAAATGAATAGAAAAGCTTACCTCTCCTTGGAAACTCTTCAGCAGCGGCGCTACCTGCTTGCGCAAATCCTGGAGCAGGAGGCGGAGGTCAGGAAGCAGCCATTTGAGGAGGAGAAAGAAGGGAAACATTGGTTAAGGCCTCCTAAAAACAGCGTGGCAGTCAGTGCTGATTATCATTATCTAAAGCAAGCCTGGGGACCTCACCCGTTCCTGCACTCCTAAAACATGAACAACGCCAACTGGCGCTCCAGGATTTAAACTTATTTAAGAATACAACGAAGTGGTTCTTTCTTGTTGTTGTTGTTGAAGACAGAGTCTCATTCTGTCAACCAGGCTGGAGTGCAGTGGCACAATCCCGGCTCACTGCAACCTCTGCCTCCTGGGCTAGAGTCATCCTCCCACCTCAGACTCCCAAGTAGCTGAGACTACAGGCGTATGCCACCATGCCTGGTTAATTTCTGTATTTTTTTGTAGAGATAGGGTTCATCATGTCATCCAGGCGAGGGTCAAACTACTGGGCTTAAGAGATCCGCCCACCTTAGCATCCCAAAGTGCTGGGATTACAGGCGTGAGCCACCCCACCAGCCTACAACGACTTTTTATTTCTACTAACTCCTGGTCACATATACCTCATTTTGAATGTGCTACAGACTAAAGCTTTTGGTGATGTCAGTTTAAGTGAGATAATTCGCTTGGAATAAAATAGACTAGAATGGGTGGTTTGACTGCTGTTTCTATCTGAAATGGACCTGGGCCACTGCACTGTGTTTTAGCTGCCTTTTTTTTTTTTTTTGAGATGCAGTCTCACTCTGTCGCCCAAGCTGAAGTGCAGTGGCACGATCTCAGCTCACTGCAACATCTGCCTCCTGGGTTTGAGTGATTCTCTCGCCTCAGCCTCCCAAGTAGCTGGGACTACAGGTGCCCACCACCATGCCGACTAATGTTTGTATTTGTAGTAGAGATGGGGTTTTGCCATGCTGGCCAGGATGGTCTCGAACTCCTGTCTCAGGTGATCCACCCACCTTCGTCTCCCAAAGTGCTGGGATTACAGGCGTGAGCCACCATGGCTGGCCCTAGCTGCCATTTTAATGCAC
Source organism: Trachypithecus francoisi (assembly GCF_009764315.1). Lineage (NCBI taxonomy): Eukaryota > Metazoa > Chordata > Mammalia > Primates > Cercopithecidae > Trachypithecus > Trachypithecus francoisi. The sequence goes on along the minus strand of NW_022681469.1, from coordinate 117,047,615 downwards.
TGTTAGTGGGAGATACAGCCTGTTTTGAATCCACACCAGACAGAGTCACAGTAAATTTTATCCCGTGCCACCAGTGCCCATTTTGAAACACCAAGACATCCCATAGGTACGTGCTTATGATCCTGTTCAGAGCATTTTATTTAAAATGAAGTAACTGAGAAAGTGCTTCAAATACTTTGAAAAGACTCTATTAAGATAATATTTACTGAAAGTTCAGGCATTTAAACTATGTTTTTTCTTTCTTTCTTTTTTTTTTTTTTTAAGATGGAGTCTCGCTCTGTTGTCCAGGCTGGAGTGCAGTGGCGAGATCTCAGCTCACTGCAACCTCTACCTCCAAGGTTCAAGTGATTCTCCTGCCTCAGCCTCCCGAGTAGCTGGGACTAGAGGTGCCCACCACCACGTCCAGCTAATTTTTATATTTTTAGTAGAGATGGGGTTTCACCATGTTGGCCAGGCTGGTCTCAAACTCCTGACCTCAGGTGATCTGCCCGCCTCAGCCTCCTAAAGTGCTGGGGATACAGGCGTGAGCCACCGCGCCAGGCCTACATTTTGGTTCATGAAGCCTTCTGAGAATCTGAGGAAAGCTACTGACCTTGCCATTTTATCAGAGCCTTCCTAAGTAAGACCTATCGAGATCCCAGATGAAGAAGTCTGCTTATCCAACACATACAGCCATATGTGCTTCTTTATTTTTAAATATAACTTAAAGTTAAATAAATTTGGCAAATTCAGTTTCTGAGTTACCCTAGCCATATTTCAAGGATTTGGTAGCCACTGGGCGCTAGTGGCTACTGCTTACAACCATGCAGACACAGAACTTTTCCATCATTGCAGAGGGACCTACAGGATAGGCCTGTATAGCAAGTTTTTGTTTTTTTGAGACAGAGTCTTGCTCTGTCACCCAGGTTAGAGTATAGTGGTGTGATCATAGCTCACTACAACCTCAACTTCCTAGGTTCAAGTGATCCTCCCACCTCAGCCTCCTGAGTAGCTGGGACTACAGATGCACACCATCATGCCTTGCTAATTTTCATATTTTTTTGTAGAGATAAGGGTCTTGCTATGTTGCCCAGGCTGGAATTCCTGGATTCAAGCAATCTGCCTATCTTGATCTCCCAAAGTGCTGAGATTACAGGTGTGAGCCACTGCACCTGACCACTGTACCACAAGTTTTTTTGACAAATATCACCAGCCCACATTATTTTGTATTGTGATCCTGTAGAAATATTTGGTCAAGAAGCATTGTAATTTCCCTTTTAACTGCATACTGTTCCAAAGGATGCATTTCTAAACGTGATACCATTATTTCCTTGGAGAAGTCAGTCCTGTTACTTCCTCCACTAGATGATTTTCTATATTTTTACACCAAGTTCCATGACAAAAAATAATCAGATTCTTTACCAATATGTTGTTGCTTCCCCCCCCTCCCCCACAAGACGGGGTGTGGCTCTGTCACCCAGGCTGGAGTGCAGTGGCATGATCTTGGCTCACTGTAACTTCCACCTCCCAGGTTCAAGGGATCCTCTCACCTCAACCTCCCATGTAGCTGGGACTACAGGCACACACCACCACGCCTGGCTAGTTTTTGTATTTTTTGTAGAGACAGGGTTTCACCATGCTGCCCAGGCTGGTCTCGAACTCCCAGGTTCAAGCGATAGGCCCACCTTGGTCTCCCAAAGTTTTGCGGATTACAGGCGTGAGCCACCATGCCCGGCCACCAATCTCTTTTTATATAAATAAGGCTATCTGTGGTCAGCACCAATAATAGTTTGACAGAGATAACTACGTCCTCATAAGCTGGCACCTGTGAATACATCAGATTGTGATGGTAAAAGGGGCTTTTGCAGATGGGATTATGTCAGGGATCATGAGTCAGGAGATGATCCCGGATTATCCAGGTGGGCCCGGTGTAATCCCAGTGGTCATAGTAAGAGAGAGGCAGGAGGCTCCGAATCAGAGGAGATCTGATCTGAGGACGGACACAGAGGTCGGAATGCTATAGGAATGCGGGCAGCCCGAGAGGCTGGAAACTGCCAGGAAACTGATTCTCCCCCAGAGCTTCTAATAGGAACACAATTCTGGCTGACACCTTGATTCCAGCCTGGGAAATCCCATTTTGGACTCCTGAACTCGAGCACTGTCAGATGATAAATTTCTGTTGTTTTAAGCCACTCGGCGCATGGCAGGTTGCGATAGCAGCAACAGGAAGCTAACACATCACTGCATTTCACCCACTGTGCTTTTCAGAAAGGTAGAGGACAAAATGTAACACAAAGGGTAACAAGCAAAAAGAGGGTGGAAGGCGTAAAGAATGATGGAGGAAAGATTACTGTGTGATCCCAGCAGGGTCCAGGGAAAACGACCACGGGGCCTGGCACATAGTGGGGACTCAAAAGACATGGAATGGGTGCATGAGGGAATGTATGGAAGAACAGATATGGCCGGGCATGGTGGCTCACACCTGTGATGCCAGCACTTTGGGAGGCTGAGGCAAGTGGATCACCTGAGGTCAGGAATTTGAGACCAGCCTAGCCAGCATGGCGAAACCCTGTCTCTACTCAAAATACAAAAATTAGCTGGGCATGATGGTGCATGCCTGTAGTCCAGGCTACACAGGAGGCTGAGGTGGGAGGATCACTTAAACCCTGGAGGCAGAGGCTGCAGTGAGCCGAGACCGCACCAATGCCCTCTAGCCTGGGTGACAGAGTGAGACTCTGGCTCAAAGAAAAAAACAGAAAAAGGCTTAACAAGGGCCCAGATTCAGAGAGGAAAGAGACAAGTCAGATGAAGTCACGGAATGAGAAAGCTGGTGGGGCTGAGAGATTTCAGATTACAGTAGAGAAAGGGAAGAGGGCAGAGCTTGATAGAGGAGAGCAGGGGGCTGGGGCACAGGGGCAAGGCCAGGCCCTGAATGGCAGTGTGCCTTACCAGGCGTGCTCCCAGGTTACCCCCAACCCTGCAACCTGGCACAGGGCCAGCCTCACCCAAACACCAGCTCTGAGAAGTACAGGAGATGATACAATTATTTCTATATTCCATTGTAGCATTCCAGAAAGGCAGAAAAGCTGTGCCTTTTATAATGTCCTTACATAAAGCTAACTCCTCTCAACCCATCCATGTAGATTTTTTCCCTTTTGAGCATATTCATGTCTCCTAACAGACCTACAAAAATAACCTTTTTGATATTAAAGCTACATGTGTGTTTGTACACACACTCACGCACACACACATATTTAAAGACAGTTGAAGAGGGAAAAACCACTATATACTCACACGTATCATACACAAACTGATATATATGTACTTCAAGCTGCCAGCCAAAAATCACTCATTCTAATTTCATCTTTGGCAGTTTGAGAAATTCCCGATCCAATTCTGCTGCCTGCAAATATTATTCAGTTTTGTACTAAACTAAGAAGACAGATACAAAGATGCTCAATTCTGGCCAGGCACGGTGCCTCAGGCCTAGAGTCCTAGCACACTGGGAGACTCCCCACCTCAACCTGGGGGGTTGAGGCTGCAGTGAGCCAAGATCATGCCATTACACTCCAGGCTGGGTGACAGAGAGAGACTCTGTCTCAAAAAAGATGCTCAATTCCGACCCACAGAATTCTCCATCGTCGGTTAGCAAGGACATGATATGATTTACTGTCTTTCTAGAACACAGCACTCTTTGCTGTCTGGACAGCACCAGAAAATGCAGATTCTGCCACTTACTGGTCCTCACGCACACCCGCATAATCCTTCTTTGTGGTCATAAACTGGAAAAAGTGGGGTTCAGGCCGGTCAAAACCACAGTGGAACAAATGATAATGAGGCAGTGAACACGTTTAAAAACTGTTTTTTTTGGGGGGATGGAGTCTGTCTCTGTCACCCAGGCTGAAGTGTAGTGACACAATCTCGGCTCACTGCAACCTCCACTCCCCAGATTCAAGTGATTCTCCTGCCTCAGCCTCCCAAGTAGCTGGGACTACAGGTGCGAGCCACCCCGCCCTGCTAATTTTTGTACGTTCAGTAGAGACAAGGTTTCACCATGTTGGTCAGGCTGGTCTCAAACTCCTGACCTCAAGTAATTTGTCCACCTCGGCATCCCAAAGTGCTGGGATTACAGGCTTGTGCCACTGCACCCGGCCATGTTTTAAAACTTAATTACTTCGAGTTACACACTTAATTCATTTACAGGCTTGTCAGTGATGTTTTTTCACCTTGCTTTCATCCCATCCCATCTATTGGGCAAAAAGCAACAAACATCTTAATGCAGAGAAAGTCAAGTTCTTGAGATAATTCCTATCGAATGTCTTTTGGTGAAAGCCAAAATAGCTCATGCCAACCTCCTCTGAGTACACAGCAAATAAATAATGTTTACACAGAGATGTTTCTATGTGAAAGGATTTCCATTATTTTCTCCTTTTTTTTTTTTTTGTTTTTTTGAGACAGTGTCTGTCTCTCTTCCATCCAAGCTGGAGTGCAGTGGCTCGATCATAGCTCACTGCAGTCTTGATCTCCTGGGCACAGGCAATCCTCCCATCTCAGCACCCCGAGCAGCTGGGACTACTGGCATGCGCCACCATGTCCGGCTAATTTTTGCATTTTTTGTAGAGACGGGATTTCACCATGCTGCCCAGGCTGATCTCAAACTCCTAGGCTCAAGTGATCCACCCACCTTGGCCCCCCAGAGTGCTGGGATTACAGGCGTGTGCTACTGTGTCTGGCCGGATTTCCATTATTCTCGAAACCGCTGATTCACAACTCAGTTTTCAGGTCACAGAACTGAACAGCAAAACGCTATTAAGGAATTTTTTAGGTAATGCTAATTGCTGGAGGAAATCATTCTGACATAAAAGCAAAATAGAGACAAATAAAATCGTCATGCAGTGTTCAATTGCACCTGTAATGTATGAGCAGGAGTCGTAACACACACACTCCTGGGCCCTCTCTGGAAGGCTCTGCTCTATCTTAGGGCCTCATGTTCCCAATTCCCATGAGCTCTCTTCCGCTCCCCATATCCCAGAGTCGCGTGCCAGGGACCCAGAGCTGGTGACATGCTGAGCTGCTGCACAGAGGTGCACCTCTGTCTGCAGGAGAGAGAGCCTCGCTGGAATCAGCACAAACACAACGCATACACAGAAGGAGGCTGTGAATTACAAACACATCTCCAAAGTCATCGAGTCGTCTCTATTTTTAAAATATCTGGGCTGGGTGTGGTGGCTCACACTTGTAATCCCAGCACTTTGGGAGGCTGAGGCAGACAGATCCCCTGAGGTCAGGAGTTCGAGACAAGCCTGACCAACATGGAGAAATCCCGTCTCTACTAATAAAAAAATACAAAATTAGCCAGGCATGGTGGTGTGTGCCTATAATCCCAGCTACTTGGAAGGCTGAGGCAGGAGAATCGCTTGAACCCAGGAGGCAGATGTTGCAGTGAGCCGAGATTGCACCATTGCACCCCAGTCTGGGCAACAACAGTGAAACTCCGTCTCCAAAAAAAAAAAAAAAGTCTGATAACTCACATCTGTAATCCCAGCACTTTGGAGGCCAAGGCGGGAGGATTGCTTGAGCTCAGGCATTCAGGACCAGCCTGGGCAACATGGTAAAACCCCGTCGCTGGAAAAAATACAAAAATTAGCAAGTATGGTGGTGGTGCAGGCTTGTAGTCCTATCTACTTGGGAGGATGGTTTGAACCTAGGAGTTTGGGATGGCAGTGAGCTATGACTGTATCACTCTACTCCAGGCTGGGGTGACAGAGCAAGACCCTGTCTCCAAATGAAAAAATATATATATATAATAATCCAGATTTTTCTGCACTCTACAGTAACTTGAATGCTTTTCTGGGAAATAACCCTGACTTCATTTAAGAGGTGCAGCATCTCTTGGTGGTACCCCATCCTCTACAGTGACAGCTCGGGGGTGGGACCCTTTCTCCTTTGGTGACAATGTAGTCTTTCCAAGAGCACTGGGGCAGGGTGGGGGTAGTGAGGAGCTGAACTGGGTCACTTCTGAAAGACTCAATTCTGACTCTCTCAAGGTTGTTGCCAATGGTGCTAGAGGTGGGGATCCTTAGGGACCTGGCCCTGTGGCTTGGCCTGTTCAGTTGTCACCTTCTGTTCCAGATATCCCCTACCTGGGGTAATTCTCTGCTCTTGCCTCTCCCCTCTCCTCTGGTCTTAGCTCATATTGTCGTTTCTTTTTTTTTTTTTTTCAGACGGAGTTTCGCTCTTGTTACCCAGGCTGGAATGCAGTGGCATGATCTCAGCTCACTGCAACCTCCGCCTCCTAGGTTTAAGCAATTCTCCTGTCTCAGCTTCCCAAGTAGCTGGAATTACAGGCACCCACCACCATGCCCGGCTAATTTTTGTATTTTTAGTAGAGATGGGGTTTCACCATGTTGGCCAGGCTGGTCTTGAACTCCTGACCTCAAGGGATCCACCTGCCTCAGCCTCCCAAATTGTTGGGATTACAGGCGTGAGCCACTGCGCCCGACCCCAGTGTCTTTTTATAAGGCCCTGGCAGCACCAATGAGAGAAAAGTAATTACTGGTGAAAGAAAAAAATGTTCTCAATATTTATTTTCCTGGATGTCATATAAGATAGCTGTAAGTTTCCCTTATCAATGTATACAAGAGCTCAGACCAGGTATGAAGTCTTTAAAAACAAGACAATATATATTATGTGATATGCGGACTGTAGACCTCAACTTAAAATATAGTTCAGTGAAAAACAAGTTTCTTTTGTTCCAGGATACTGAAACCGTCACTTCCCATCTCATCTGAAGATGAACCATATAACCATCAACACGGCATCGTTCCTTTGGTTACTTTTATAGATGAACACATATTCCTTCCAGTCCTTGTGATAGAAAAGGGTAATTTTAAATGGCATTGAAACTCAAGTATTAAATAAAAAATATCTTTCTATACAACAGCAGACAGTAAGTATGTCCTGGCAATTTCTCAAAGATTTTAGTTCACAGGTTTGAGAAAAATTCCATTAGCTTTAATTATTTATCAGCAGTCAATTTAGATTACTGTTCTTGACCTATTTTTACAGTGTATGGGCCACCCAGCAATGAAATAAATGAATAGTCTTTTTCTACAATGGCTGATTTTCTGAAATAATAGAAATCTGGTTTAAAGGAGGAATGAAACCCCAAACATGTAATTACCACAATATATAACCTGCCACGCTGCTTTTGTAGTTGGATAAAATGCACATCTTTGTGAGTTTTTTGGTTATTAAATAAGATTATCTTGAAAGGGATAAACTCACTCCTGCTGTAATTTCTTCCCATTTAAATGTCTTTGCACCATTTAAAACACGTTCTGTGTCCTGGCAGCAAGTCTCCAATGCTGATGCTATGGCTTTTGCGTGGTGCCTGGTACAACTCCACCATGGGAAGGGATGGCTTTGGGGGAATGGTGGGATGGAGAGCTGAGATGAGGGTGCAGGATTTCAACACAGGGTGCCTGCTGGCAAGCAGCGAGGGGTACCCTGAAACCGCAGGTGGGGACCCGAGTTCCCGAGCAACAGGGAATCTGCAAGGCTTTGATGATGAGACCGGGCATGGTGGCTCACGCCTGTAATCCCAGCACTTAGGGAGGCCAAGGCAGGTGGATCACATGAGGGCAGGAGTTCAAGATCAGCCTGGCCAACATGGTGAAACCCCATCTCTACTAAAAACAGAAAAATTATCCAGCCGTGGTGGCATGTGCCTGTAATCCCAGCTACTCTGAAGGCTGAGGCAGGAGAATTGCTTGAAGGCGGAGGCAGTGAGCCGAGATTGCACCACCGCACTCCAGCCAGGGCAATAGAATGAGACTATGTCTCAAAAAACAAAAAAACAAAAAAAGACTTGTCTGATGTTGAAAAGTGGGGTGTGTGCGTGTGTGTGTGTGTGTAGGGGGGTGTTATCTAAGTGGTAATGCCTGAATATGGACCAATAAAGACTGAGGATGGTGCAAAGGACTTAGAAGAAGGGCAGATTCGAACTGCACGGAGGCCGTGGCTGGCAGCACGTGGCCACAGCTCAGGGTTATGGTGGAGCCTGGATGCCAGCAATCCTCAAAGCAGGGTCTGGGGACTCGCGGCTCTCCAGATCCTTTCATGCATTCACAAGGTCAAAACTACTCTTGTTACTTGCCTTTTCCTCGCCTTCTCCTGCAAGTGTACAGTGGAGTTTTCTTGATGGCTGCGATGTGTCACGATAGCCTCACTCTGACACCAGTGGCTCGTGTGTTTGTGTGTTCCTGTGCTTTGTAGACTCCTCAGCTTTCATGGCTAACACAGTCAATACTGAGAGATACAACACACACGCACGCACGCACACACGCACGCACGCATGCAACCTCTCCGGAGTCCCCAGTTTAAAGAGACTGAAACTTTGAGAAATGGTTGCACTAAGGCTTCTTCTGGTCTCAGAGCTGAGAACCGCTCATTGTCAAGGGAAAGGCTGTTTGTCCACTCTGAGATCCTGTGTGTGGCCTCAGGGGCAGCTCAGACAGGACAGCCAGAGCCTTGCTGGCATCTGGGGATCAGACACCCCACTGAGAGGAGCGTGCAAGCGCCAGCTCCAGTAGCCTGGGCTGGCATCAGCCCTGCCCAGTCTCCAAAGCCACGTGTCCAGGGGATCAGTGGTGGGAAACGGGAGAAGCCAAATTCAGGCTCCAACTGGTTAATTCTCTTAAATAAGTCTGATTTGATTCTAGGTCTGATTTCAAAGTATTCTTCCAGGTCCCTTTCTGAATAACTGCTCATGTCTAAACTTCTGACTGGGCACAGTGGCTCACACCTGTAATCCCAGCACGTTGGGAGGCCCAGACAGGAGGATTCCTTGAGGCCAGGAGTTCGAGACCAGTCTAGGCAACATAGGGAGACTCCTGCTCTACAAAAAGTTTTTAAAAAATTTACCCAGGCATGGTGGCAAGTGCCTATAGTCCCAGCTACTCGGGAGGGTGAGGTGGGAGGATCGCTTGAGCCCAGGAGGTTGAGGCTGCAGTGAGCTATAATCACGCCACTGCATTCCAGCCTGGGTGACAGAGCAAGACTTCATCTCAAAAATAAACAAATCTCTAGTTACATTTCAGAACTTTGAAAACACAACTGTGATTTATTGATTTATTGATGTATCTATACATCAATAGATTTGGAACTTGTCAAAGAGAGGAACCACATGTTTTTCTGAGACAGAGTCTCTCTCTGTTGCCCAGGCTGGAGTGCAGTGGTGTGATCTTGGCTCACTGCAACCTCCGCCTCCCAGGCTCAAGCGATTCTCGTGCCTCAGCCACCTGAGTAGCTGGGATTACAGGTGTGTGTCACCATACCTGGCTAATTTTTGTATATTTTTAGTAGAGATGGGGTTTCTCCATGTTGGCCAGGCTGGTCTGAAACTCCTGACCTCAGGTGATCCGCCCATCTCGGCCTGCCGAAGTGCTGGGTTACAGGCATGAACCACCACATCCGGCCCAGGTATTATATATTAATTTATTCAAAAATCATTTGAGCATTAATTACAAGTAGTGAATGAGACAGTCAGTCAGTCTCTGCCCTCAGGAAGCTTATGTGCTAGCGAGAGTGGTGAGGTCTCAATTTCTAGGAGACATTTGAGGAGATGTACATTCCTCTATTCCTGGGCCAAAGGATGGTGCTAGGTTCGGAGCAGACACTCAGTGAATACTTGTGGACTGAATGAATGAAGAGATGCTCTTCCCAGACTCATCACCAAGCTCACTTTTTTTTTTTTTTTTTGAGACAAAGTCTCCCTGTGTTGCCCAGGCTGGAGTGTAGTGGAACGATCTCGGCTTACTGCAACCTCCTACCTCCCGGGTTCAAGCAATTCTCCTGCCTCAATCTCCTGAGTAGCTGGGATTACAGGCACCCACCACTATGTCAGGATAATTTTTGCATTTTTAGCCTTTAGACAGGGTTTCACCATGTTGGCCATGCTGGTCTCGAACTCCTGACCTCAGGTGATCTACCCGCCTTGGCCTCCCAAAGTGCTGGGATTCAGACATGAGCCACCACGACCAGCCCAAGCTAACATTTTATGGACACTGCTGCAAAGGGAACTCCTGTGCTAGACAGGGATGGACCCCAAAGGCACCATTTCACCCCAGGACTCTCTGAAACCAACCAAGATGTGTGACTCTGACTTTTGCCACTGTGTCATTTATTCCAGATCTTAGGCCCTGCTAACATTTAGACAAATGGGCTGTTTAAAATCAGAATGCAGATGAATCCTTCCTCTTAGTACTTTCAGGAGTCTATCCATAAGAATAATCAGAGATGTACGCAGAGATTTATGCACAAGAATGTCCAGCATGAGTTTAGAACAGGGAACTACTGGGAACAATGTGGATTCCGACACCAGGGGAGTACTTACTAGAGAATTTTACTAAAGCAGTACAATAGCATATTAGGTAGTCAGTATAATTCTTTGCAAGAAACGAGGTCTTGCTCTGTCGTCTAGGCTGGAGTGCAGAGGTGCGGTCATCACTCACTGCAGCCTGGAGTCAGTATCATTATTTTTTGAAGAAGAGCAAAGACTTGGAATAAGGCACGTGACTTCCATTTATTCGACAGATGTTTGTTGAGTGGCTATTTTGGGCCTTCCAGCCCTGTTTCAAGGGCTCCTTCAATCATGAGCAGAGTCCACAGGCTGTTGTGCCTCCTGGGCTTCTGTTGTGTGGCAGGTGAGACGTGAGTCAAATCACCACCAACATGGATGACACTTACCTGTGGCTGGTGCTGCAGAAAGGGGCACGTGGTGTGAAGGGAGTTTAAGAGGCAAACTGGCCAGGCACAGGGGAACGTGCTCCCAGCACTTTGGGAGGTTAAGGCGGGAGGACTGCTTGAGCTCCGGAGCTCAACACCAGCCTGGGCAACACAGCCAGACCCCATCTCTACTAAAAATCAAAAAAATTAGCTGGGTATGGTGGCATGCGCCTGTAGTCCCAGTTACTTGGGAGGCTAAGGGAGGATCGCTTGAGCCTGGGAGGTCGAGACCAGCCTGGGCAACAGAGCAAGATCCCATCTCTACAAAAAATGTTTAAAAAGTAGCCAGGTGTGGTGGCATGTGCCTGTAATCCCAGCTACTTGGGAGTCTGAGGTGGGAGGACTGCTTGGGCCTAGGAGGTCAAGGCTTCAGTGAGTCGTGATTGCGCCACCCTGCTTCCAAAAAAAAGAAAAAGAGAAAAAGAGGCAGACCTGACCCTAGACAGCAGAGAAGGCTCCTTTGGGGAAGGAGCACCTGAGCTCAGATCTGGACGATGTGTAGGGGGCGGGTGAGTGAAAGGAGCCACAAACTTTTATAAAGCACGTTTGCAGTCTGACTCCAACATGACAACAATGAATCTCACACACATATATGCATTTGGACACCACCACCATGAGAGACATTGGCATGAAATGGGAGATGTTTCTAAGTGAACACAACTATGGCTTTTCTTTTTCCTTTGTCTTTAAATAAATTGTATCCTTTCGGCTGGACACAGTAGCTCACACCTGTAATCCCAGCACTTTGGGAGGCTGAGGCAGGTTGATCACCTGAGGTCAGGAGTTCGAGACCAGCCTGGCAAACATGGTGAAACCCTGTCTCTACTAAAAATACAAAAATTAGCTGGGCGTGGTGGTGGGCACCTGTAGTCCAAGCTACTTGGGAGGCTGAGGCAGGAGAACTGCGTGAACCTGGGAGGCGGAGGTTGCAGTGAGCCGAGATCGCGCCATTGTACTCCAGCCTGGGTGACAGAGCAAGACTCCATCTCAAAAATAAAATAAAATAAAATCAGATTTCAGGCACGCTCCTTTCACAGTTCCAGTTTGATTTTCTTTGTTTCTCCACCTGGATGCCTGACTTCACGTTTATTCATCACTTGTGTGCAACTAGCTTACCTAAAATTAAGCAGCTTGAAAAAGACATCCTTTCGTTCTTAGGTTCATAATCAGCACGTATTGTTTATTAATATTTACTAGTTTCACAGCGCTGCTCAGAGGAATAATTAATAATGAACGATGGGTAAATCTACTTGCAGACACAAAGCACGGTGTATATGCTTTCTGGGACACTCACTCACACACACACGGACACAGAGGCAAGATCTTGGCAAGGCACCTGGTAACCCACGTGCAGCCAGAAAGAAAGATCTAAGCAGTGACCTCACAATTTTTAGATGCTTTTTTTTTTCTTTTTGGTAGTCGGGGGATACCACAGAGCCACTGGCATCGAAAAAGCAGCCCATAATTTCTTAATTTCTAAATGGAATTATTTATACCATACAGATAGCAACCAAGTCTAAGCAACATGTAACTTAGGGGGCAACTAGGGAATTTAAACCTTTGAAACTAGATTTTATGTTTAAAGACGCTCAGAGGCTTCCCAACGGATTATCCCAACCTAGCAAGCGAAGGAGAAACAAAAACTTCCGAGCAAAGAAAGGCTTCCTGGCCCTCCCCGACTTTAGCATCCCCGATGGTAGAGCAGCACGCTGCTAGGAAGCGGACCCAATGTCACTGCCGCCAAGAAAGTCCATTCAAGGGCACCAGAGAAGCAGCAACTTAGTTTCATCCAGTTTTATCCAGCAGGTCCCAGCCCTTGGAGACCCCAGAGGTCTCTGCAGAGCGTAGAGTGTATCTAAAAAGAAGTCTAATTGGTATTGATCTATATGCCTAACTTTGCAGTTCTCAGGATGCGTGCTGTTTTAAAATGAGCACATTTCACAGGAAATTCTGGGCGGGAAATGGTGGCTCTGTTGTGGGAGTGAGTGGTGGCCACACCGAGTATCCCTTATGTTTGTCGTCTTTCGAGATACTATGAATGTAGCTTCTAAAAGGTGCATCTAACAGCAACGCACTGCGAAGGCCACAGAGGTCGGTCTCTTCTGAGCTTGCTGCCCAGGAGAGTTCCAGGGACCTGTACAGAGATAGACACAATTTAGAAGCTGCTGGACCTGAAGGATACACACGACTCAGTACCTGTTTCGCACCCTGTCTCTGGAAATGGAGCCACAAATTGCAACTTACTCAATAACAGATTAAAATGAAAAACAGGCTGGGTATGTTGACGCATGCCTGTAATCCCAGCACTTTGGGAGGCTGAGGTGGGAGGATTGCTTGAGCCCAGGAGTTCGAAACCAGCTTGGGCAACATGGTGAGACCCTGTCTCTACAAAAAATACAAAAAATAGCCAGGCATGGTGGTGTGTGCCTATGGTCCCAGCTACTCAGGAGGCTGAGGTGGGAGGATGGCTTGAGCCCAGAGAGATCAAGGCTGCAGTGAGCTGTGACTGTGCCACTGCACTCCAGCCTGGGAGACAGAACAAGACCCTTTCTCAAAAAAGTAAGAAAATAAAATGAAATGAGAGGACTTTGCGTATGAGTCAATCAGTCAACAAGGCCGGGAATCCTCTATTTCTGGAGTGACTAGCCACAGAAAATAACGCTGTATACGTGAGCTTGGATCTATGGAAAACTGTTGATGCTTAGAAAATTATTATGTGTTTGGTCAATAACTGCCTTTTGAATACTTTTGGAATTCCTCCAAGCAAGCTTTCTCAGGCCTATTCCCAAACAGTGACTTTTACATGGTCCTGGAATTTTCTTCTGGATACACAATGTGGCTTCTTTGTAGCGAAACAATTTAGGAAAGAAATACAGTTGAAGACATTCTATATCTCTTGGCTGGAGCTGCTGGCCCTGGTAGATGAATCATAGAAGTCCATAAATGTCGAGCAAATTTGCACGGACTTTTCTTTTATTACCGTATATGGCAAATATAGATCTATTTATCTCCAACCGTCTTGACATTAGCTTTGGTGATTTTTGTACCTTATTGTCTTTCTTACAAATTTCTCTTGATCTACGTCTCAGTCACACAAGACAGCTTGTCCAACGACAGTAATGTCATTCATAACCCTGGGCTGGTGCCTTTTCTTTTCTTTTTTTTTTTTGGTATGACGGCAGAATGGCAGAATGTTTAAACTGGTAAGTATTTGGGGTAGATCAAAGTACCCAGCTATTTACATTCTTGCTACATCTTAGCGAACACCGCAGGGCTGTAAGGATTTCCGCAAGAATTGCACCTGAACAAGTTTTCTCCCCCAAGGAATTAGGTGTTTCTTATCATGCATTTGGGAATCAGCTGAAAAGCCGTGGTTGGTGCTGACTGCTTTTGATACATTCCTTAAAGAGATGAATATTGAAAATATTTTCAGGGTTCGAAAAGCTGACTTGCTGGGAAATTCCATGACTGGCTGAGATGATTTAAGAATTCTCTGGGGGAATGCTTCATTCATTTGTTAAATGTGTACTGAGAGACAGAGATACAAAGATGGACAGCACCTCCTGCCCCAACTCTCCAGGACACAAGTGGACTCGGGAATGCATACCTTCTGGAAGCAGCCAGGGCCATCTCTTCATGACCCCGGGCAGCACCTTCAAAAAGTCCAGCCAGAGAGGATGCCGGGGAAAGCAGAGTGACCAGTCTGTCTTCTGCTTTCATTGTCATATTACCCCATGTGACAAGTACAAAATCTTCAGCTACAACCTTTAAAAGCTACTGAAGGCCAGGCGTGGTGGCTCACGCTTGTAATCCTAGTGCTTTGGGAGGTCAAACCAAGCGGATCACTTGAGGTCAGGAGTTCGAGACCAGCCTGGCTAACATGGTGAAATCCCATTTCTACTAAAAATACAAAAATTAGCGAGGCGTGGTGGCACACACCTATAGTTCCAGCTACTTGGGAGACTGAGACCTGAGAATTGCTTCAAACCGGGAGGTGGAGGTTGCAGTGAGCTGAGATTGCACCACTGCACTCCAGCCTGGACAACAGAGTAAGACCCCATCTCTTAAAGAAAAATTCTAAATAAATAAAATACTTTTTTAAAAAAGCAAATCCTGTGAAATCAACAATATGGCAGTCTATGTTTAAAACCTAATTGGGTGAAATTATTTTAGAATACCCTTTCAAAGAGTCCTTTCTGTAGTCCCAAATTATCTGAAAAAAATAAATAAATTCAAGTGTCAACCAGCCCGGCCAACAAGGTGAAACCCTGTGACCACTTGAACCCAGTGACCAGAGATCACACCATTGCATTTCAGCCTGGGTGACAAGCCAAAAACTCTGTCTCAAAATTAAAAAAAAAAAAAAATTCAAGTGTCTAGGTATGGCAATAAAAATCCTCTCACCCTGCCACCGAAAACGATAGGGGTGTACCTCCGTGTCCTGCCTGGCTAGGCACCAACTCCATGGGGTAGTTCTCCCACCCACAGGGAGCTAACAAAAAAAGGCAGAAGGCTGGGCTCGGTGGTTCACGTCTGTAATCCCAGCACTTTGGGAGGCCAAGGTGGGCAGGTCACCTGAGGTCAGGAGTTCAAGACCAGCCTTGCCAACACGGTGAAACTCATCTCTACTAAAAACACAAAATTAGCTGGGCATGGTGGCGCATGCCTGTAATTCCAGTAATTTGGGAGGCTGAGGCAGGAGAATCACTTGAATCCGGGAGGTAAAATAAATAAATAAATAAATAAGTAAGCAAGCAAGCAAGCAAGCAGAAGAGACCATGTTTATGTCCAAACTCCCATCACCAGCGTATGAGAATAGCAAAACTGAAGAGAAAGGCATTGGTGGTTTCGGGGAAGGGGCTGTAGGGGCTGAGCGGCTCCTGCCAGGCAGAGGATCACGAAATCCCAACGTGTCCTTCTCCAAACGCCCAATGCACTCTCAGTGCTAGGTTTGGCCACAATTTGGTGTGAATGCTTGGAGACTCACACCAAATCCTTGGCATGGACACACTATACAACGATAAGTCCGGAGAGGGCTTACCCGAACAGACAGACCTTCAATAACTATATAATTTTACTTTTTTTTTTTTTTCTGAGATGGAGTTTCGCTCTTGTTGCCCAGGCTGGAGTGCAATGGCATGATCTCGGCTCACTGCAAGCTCCGCCTCCCAGGTTCAAGTAATTCTCCTGCCTCAGCCTCCCAAGTAGCTGGAACTACAGGCGCCCGCCACCATGCCCGGTTAATTTTTTGTATTTTTAGTAGAGACGGGGTTTCTCCGTGTTGGTCAGGCTGGGTCTCAAACTCTCTACCTCAGGTGATCCACCCACCTTGGCCTCCCAACGTGCTAGAACTACAGGTGTGAGCCACCGTGCCCGGCCAATATAATTTTACTTTTATAAAACGATATCCACGCTTTGGGCTTAGACACAAAGCACAACTGGCATCTTTCAGCGTGGTCCTCATGCCCGCCGGCGTGAAATATGCTCATTTGAAAACAGCACGTGGCCGGGCGCGGTGGCTCAAGCCTGTAATCCCAGCACTTTGGGAGGCCGAGATGGGCGGATCACGAGGTCAGGAGATCGAGACCATCCTGGCTAATACGGTGAAACCCTGTCTCTACTAAAAATTACAAAAAACTAGCCGGGCGACGAGGCAGGCGCCTGTAGTCCCAGCTACTCGGGAGGCTGAGACAGGAGAATGGCGTGAACCCGGGAGGCGGAGCTTGCAGTGAGCTGAGAGCCGGCCACTGCACTCCAGCCTGGGTGGCAGAGCAAGACTCCGTCTCAAAAAAAAAAAAAAAAAAAAAAGAAAAAGAAAACAGCACGCATCCTGAGAACTGCAACTCACTCCTTTAGTGAGTTTCCTGAATGTCTTTTAGACACCCCTTCATCCTATAAATGTGCCACACATGCATGTGACGTGTCCCTATGCACACAGACACACATTACCTTAAATACGTACATACACATACAATTAACAGACGATGCCATCTCTACTTCCTTCCCTTTCCAGGAAGCCACAGGTATGTACATCACCTGTATGTTGCCTGATATAAAAGAGATGTCCAATCATGAATTCCATGATACAGATTTAAGAGATGCTATGCATGGTCCACTCAGTGAATCTCCCCTTCTTATGTAAGCACATATGCAAGTCAGTTTTTTTTTTTTGAGATGGAATCTTCTTGCTCTGTCTCCCAGGCTGGAGTACAGTGGGGTGATCTCAGCTCACTGCAATCTCTACCTCTGGGTTCAAGTGATTCTCCTGCTTCAGCCTCCCAAGTAGCTGGGGCTACAGGCGCTCACCACCATGCCTAGCTAATTTTTTTATTTTTAGTAGAGACGGGGTTTCACCATGCTGGCCAGGCTAGTCTCAAACTCCTGACCTTAGGGGATCTGCCCAGCACGGCCTCCCAAAGTGCTGGGATTACAGGCACGAGCCACCGTGTCCCCGCTGCACCTTGCTGTTTCATATCATGGAATCTAGCACTGGCAGCAAGGGAGGCCGCCCATCTCACTCTTTCTTTTTTAAGAAATCTGCTGTTCTGAGGGGTCAGAGCAACCTTTCTTTCGTTTTCAAGCTCCCTGTGTATGCTGGAGAGGCTGTCTTTATAGGTTTTAACATGTACCAACTAGAGATTAAGCTAAGAGGCACGCCAGTCACGAAGGCTCACTGAAATTATGCCTGCTAATCTTTTAAATGGCAAGAACGTTAGGCAGCACAAAAGGAATGTTAGTAATTCCAAAGCTTTTACCCAACTGAGGAGGTTTAAATTTACAGGAACATGTACTACAGATAAAGGAGTCCAAGGCCATTGGCCAACCTGTCTGCCACCCTGATGTGCAGAACGACAGAAGATTCTGTAAGGAGAGAGACGGGGTGTGGAGGCTGGAAGATGGGCGGAGGGCCAGGGTTTGAGACCTGGCGTGGGCCTGAATTCACTTGAATCATTTTACTTGTAGAAAGAGGCTAGAGGTTGGGTGCAGTGGTTCATGCCTGGAATCTCAGCACTTTGGGAGGCCAAGGCGGGAGGATCACTTGAGGTCAGGAGTTTGAGACCAGCCTGAGCAACATAGCAAGATCCCACCTCTAAAAGAGAAGCTGGGTTCCCTGGTCTGGACTGAGCAATTTCTTTGGCCTTCTTAGAAATGAGCCACCCTGCAGCCCCATGCAGCCTTTCTTCAGTGTGTACATTAGGGTGCTGTGCGGCCCAGGTGAGGGTTGTCATCCAGCCACATCCATGAAGGGATCCTAACACTATCATTTGTGCGGTCAGCATCATGACAGCCACTTCACTGTGCTTGCTTCTAGATGCTTCCAAACAGCCCTTCAGGTATGGAATCATCCCTGTCATGTAAATAGGAAATCTGGAATTCCCAGAGGTTGTACTTTGCACCTGAGGCCATTTGGCTACAATCCAAACTCTGGGTGCGGCTGGTGCCAAAGCTACTGCGCCACGCTGCCTTCTAAGCTGCATTTCATCTGGAACTGCCATGGCTGGCGGGCCGAGCCTCTGAACGCTGCAATTCAGGTTAATCACGCAGACCTGCTGGAGCACGCGGGGCCGAGGGTTCCCTGTACCTCCCTTCTCTCCTCTGCTATCTGGATCTCTAACCTCACCACCGTCAGGCCTGAACTGCCATGAGTGATCAAGAACCTGAGGGGCCTCTGATCTGCTCCACCCACATTTGTGCCCACCAGGAAAACCAAAAATCCTGATAAAAGACCTGCGGTGCAAGTCAGGATTCACCATGACCATGCTGTGGTCTTGCCTCCTGAAAAGCTATTTTGTTCATTGTAAGTAGGCAGTGTGACAATTGCTCAATGTTCAGGCCCTACCCTGTGTCCTGTCCTAGTCAAAGTCAGGGAAGGAAAGGTGCCTCGTCTCCAGGCATGTGGGCCCACAGCAGAGTAGGACAGGCTGAGGAGTTGGGGATCTTGGGCTCTTTGGGTTGGGGGCTGAACACTGGTCATATTCCAACCTCTAGAGAGGGCAGAGGTGGACAGGCACACACCCTGCATCTCAGGGATTACACGAGGAGAATAAAGACACGCACACGACCAAAATACCAGGCAGTATATGAAATGAGCCGAAAGACAGGCGCAGCTAGCCTGCGATGGGGGCCCGAGGAATGAAAATCTCTCTTTGCTGAGCTGGAGGCACCTGAACTGGGTGACATTTGCAAACAAAGGGGAAAGTAGAAGTGGGGGGCTTTCTAGAAAGAGACAAGATACAAACAGACGGAAAAAAGGGGAGATCCAGAGATGCAAGCAAGGTGAAGCTGATGAAGTAAGCCACATGGGAGAGGGGGCCAGCAGGGACAGGCTCCCAGACCACCGAAGCCCCTAGAAGAACCCAGACATGGCCTGAGAGGCAGGTGCACGGCCACCAACCACGCAAAAGGTAGTACGCAGAGACCAGACCAGGGTCTGCTTCAGGAAGGTGACTTCTGACAAAGGAAGGGCCAGAGGGGAAAGCCTGGAGATGGAAGATACCAGCTGGGAAATACAAGTCTGGACAAAGGTAAACCTTGTCTCTACTAAAAATACAAAAATTAGCCGGGTGTGGGGGCAGGCGCCTGTAGTCCCAGCTACTCAGGAGGCTGAGACAGTAGAATCGCTTGAACCCAGGAGGCAGAGGTTGCAGTGAGCTGAGATTGCACTACTGCACTCCAGCCTGGGTGACAGAGCGAGACTCCATCTCCAAAAAAACAACCAGAGGTGGGTGGTGGCGAGGGAGGGGGGAGGAGGAAGACAATGTTCCCCAGAATTAAAATAAACTGGACTTGGCAGACTGATGGGACCAGGAGAGAGTGGGGCTTTCTAGAAGTTTAGGGCCCAGGTGACAGTGAGGGTGGCAGCCCCTGCCACGAGCCAGACGGGAGAGGCACAGGCCAGGAACTGATCCAGTGGCGAAGATGATGAGAAATCCACGCTGGGAAATACATGGAGCTGGCAGGACTTCCACAGAGGACCCAGGCCCTGGTACCCAGGGGCTGAGTGTGGGAGGCCCTGTGGCCAGGGCCCTTGGATATGTCCCCTTAACAGGAGAGGGGAAGAGGACAGAAAAGCTGCAAAAACTGAAAACTGAAAGAGGTGAAAGGCTGAGACCTATGGAAAGAGCTGAGGGTCTCAGTGAGTGAGTGATTTAACCTGAGAATGAGACCAGAGGTTCAAAGTCAGAGAGGGCCATGGCTTAGGCACAGGAGGCCGAGGCTGCAGGGAGCCAGGATTGCGCCCCTGCACTCCAGCCTGCGTGACAGAGCGAGACCCTGCCTCAAATATTCAATCAATAAAAAATGAAATACAAACAACATAAAAATTCAGAGGGCCATCAGTGAAGACCTCAGGGCATCTCGGCTCTGTGCATGGGGTCTGTTCCTTGGATGAGGCCAACAGCAAAAATGAGGAGAGATCCACCACGAAGCAGGTAGCGGAGAGCCACTGCCAAGCGGAGGAGGAGGGCTGCAATGGCGGAATCTACAAGAAATACACTTTTGTGTGGTGAATCTAAGAAGCAAGGGCTTTCCACTGCACCCCAGCCTGCACCGTGGTGGGCGGAGATGGCCTCTTGCTCCTCTCGCACCCCCAGCATGGAGCAGCCCTTTGCACCCTTGGCAGTGACGCCTGATGCATCCAGTGATTTTATTCCACATCTGCCCATCACAAACTGTTCTAGATTAAATCAGTTTCTGAAGATGATGGCCCAAACCCATTCACCAATAACATTATTTTCCGTAAAAGAAAAATCCATTCTAGGGCTGGGCACAGTGGCTCATGCCTGTAATCCCAGCACTTTGGGAGGCCAAGGCGGGTGGATCGCCTGAGGTCAGGAGTTCCAGACAAGCCTGGCCGACATGGTGAAACCTCATCTCTACTAAAAATACAAAAATTAGCCAGGCATGTTGGCATCCTCCTGTAATCCCAGCTACTCAGGAGGCTGAGGCACGAGACTCGCTTGAACCCGGGAGGCAGAGGTTGCAGTGAGCCGAGATTGTGCCACTTCACTCTAGCCTGGATGACAGTGCGACACTCTGTCTCAAAAAGAAAAGAAAAGAAAAGAAAGGAAAGGAAAAGAAAATAAAAGAAAAGAAAAGAAAAGGAAAAGAAAAGAAAAATCCATTCTACCGAGATTCTGATAGAAACTGGCATCCCAGAGTTGTCCTTCGAGGGAGCACTGAGGTGTGGTCAGCAAAGATCCTGACGAGCCTTCCCTGTTCAAAGAGTAACTAGACCATTGGTCTGGCCATTACAAAGCAGGTTTCCAACCAGAGGCTCCAAACTGAAAGAGCCTGACTTCTGAGCCAGTGAACCCCATGGGTCTTTCTCTTTTTACTCCTAGGTTAAAAGGAGGGAGGTTCTGAAGTGAAACCCCAGGCAGCTTTCTTTCTGAATGGCTGCTGCAGCCCCACTGGGGTCCTCCTACTTCTTCCCTAGGGTCTGCAACTAAGAACGACAGACTTCAACCTCGGCAGCTGTAGCTTTCCAAGCGGATCTTCTATCGGCTTCTGAAACAAACCAGTTTGTCCGCCCAGCCTCATCTACATGGCCGCTGGCTCCTCAGGACTTTTCTCTTTGGACCGTTCGGTTTGGTAAAAGCGAAGGGTTTTAGGCTTTTTAGCCTGGGATGCTAATGAGCTGCTCTTACTTCATTGAAAAGGCCTAAGAGGAGCTACCCCTCTTGTGCCTCCAGAAGCAGGTTCCTGGAAGGAGAGTCCCAGCCTCAGCAGGTGGAGTAGAGAGAGGAGGGGAACCCAGCATTGGTGGGGTGAAGCTTTAGGAATCACGCAGTCAGGAAAACTAGCCTCAAGAAGAAAGAGGCCAGGTGCAGTGGCTCACATCTATAATCCCAGCACTGTGGGAGGCCGAGGTAGGAGGATCACTTGAGGACAGGAGTTCGAGACCAGCCTGGGAAAGATAGGGAGACCGCCATCTCTGCAAAAATAAAAAAATTTAGCTGGGTGCTGTGGTGCACACCTGTGGTTCCAGCTACTTGGAAGGCTGAGGGGGGAGCATCGCTTGAGCCCAGGAGCTCAAGGCTGCAGTGAAGCTGTGATTGTGCTACTGCACTCCAGCCTGGATAGAGCAAGATCCTGTCTCAACAAAACAAAACAAAACAAAACCAGACCAGGCTGGTCTCGAACTCCTGGCCTCAGGTGATCTGCCTGCCTCAGCCTCCCGAAGTGCTGGGATTATAGGCGTTAAGCCACCATGCCCAGCCCGATGGAGATTTTTTAATGCATCTCCAGAGTTTTCCCAGAATTCCTTTCCGACTCTATCAAAAGCCAAGTTCTCTGTGACATAGCAAAACCCCCGACTCCCAGGTACTTCTGGGTAGAAGTTGACAGAGTGAATGATGGGCAGGAGGGGGATCGGAACAGGGGGACGACCTGCAGCCCCCTGCATGCAACAGCAGATGCTCTCTCTCCCAGGGGTCAGCAAGCCGCGGCAAGCCGGCCAAAACCAGCCAGCTGCTGGGATTTTTATGGCCCATGAGCTAAGAATGGTTTTTACACTTTTAAATGGTTGCATTTAAACTGGTTACATAAGTGCCTACATGATATCCTGATTTTGCCTCTTTCTCCGTCAAGACTAACATATGCAGCACCAGCCTCTTTTAGAGAAAGCGTGTGGACCCCTGATCAATTCTCTTGTTTCTTTGCCTCTCTACTTGCCACACTGCGCACCTGTCCAGGTGTGTGTGGCCCTCTGAGGATGGCTGCTTCACATCCCAGGAATCAGGCCACGTGGAAGGAGCCAGGCTCCTTGGTCAGGACACCAGAGCCCAGGTCTTAGCCCCATCCCTCTCCAAGGCAGGTATAACTCCCAAGCCTCAGTTTCTCCATCTGGGAATGACTCTAGCTCAATGGTGGCTGTGAATATCAACTGAGATGTGGGATAGGAATATATTTCTTAAAAGCCTAGAACACTCTTGGAATGAAAGTTTATTTTGATTTATGAGTTATCAGCCAAATTTATTTTCTTTATGTTGAAACCCAACATTCTTTCCCAGTCCACATAAATCAAGTATGTGGGAGGAGGGGGATTTGGTCCACTGCCAAACAGATGAACTAAGCCATCCGATGCTCCCAGGCTCCAATTCCACCACCAGGTTAGGGCAACCTCTTCATTCTAGGTCACTTTCCTTTGTACCTGACTATACCTGGCTGGGCCAGAGGAGGAACAGCTGCCCCAATCTCACGTTAAAAACCAGAGGTGTGTGGACCCGTAAGGAAGGTTGCTTGGCACTGCAATCAAGCCATGTGTTAAGAGCCAGGCTCTGGGGCAGGATGCCAAAGCCCTGTCTTTCAGCCCCATCCGGTGAGGAGAGCTCACCTGGTCTACCTTGTACCACTG
Source organism: Trachypithecus francoisi (assembly GCF_009764315.1). Lineage (NCBI taxonomy): Eukaryota > Metazoa > Chordata > Mammalia > Primates > Cercopithecidae > Trachypithecus > Trachypithecus francoisi. The sequence goes on along the minus strand of NW_022681469.1, from coordinate 117,024,490 downwards.
GGAAAATCTCTCCCACTGCATCCAGGTGCAGGTAAAGGAAGACAAAAAAAGTTAAGCTGTATTTTTTAGGAAACCCAGAACAACTAAACATCTTTATAAAATGTATATGTGTATATATATAGTTTGTAGAGACAGGGGTCTCACTATGTTGCCCAGGCTGTTCTGAACCCCTGGCCTCAAGTGATCCTCCCACCTTGGTCTCCTGAAGTGCTAGGATTACAGGCCCAGCCTAGAACTAAACACTTTGTAACAAGAAGCGAACTGTGGACTGTGAGTATTCAAGGAGATGGTGATATTTAATATCCTGTGTCATTCTAAAACTGGGGTTGCAATGTAAGTTCCATGTGAGTGACATCTTGGCTGCCGTACTGGCTCACAAACACACCTCATTCAATCCTCATAGCGGCCCACGAGGCTACAAACACCCCATTCCCGGGATGAGAAATCAGAGGCTGAAACCGCCTGGGGTGCCCTGATGAAGTAGTGGGGCTGCACCAGAGCCCAGGCCCCTGACCCCGGGGAGAGCCTGAGTTCTATCCACGGTGCAGGAGCCCCTTCCTTCTTCCAGCTCAGACTCAAATGGAGATCCCCTTCAATTCCAAGTGGCCTTGCAATAAGCGGTGAATGCAAAGCTCGCACTCCAGCCCTGCTCTGGTCACCTTCTGAGCAGCTAAGAAGTAACCTCCCTTTATTGTCATACTGTTTATTTACAAGAAAACAACAAACACATCTGACAACAGAACAGTGGGGCGGGGGGCGGGGGTGTGTGTGTGTGTGTGTGGTGTGTGTGTGTGTGTGTGTGTGTGTTCAGCACCAGGCACGCTGGGCTTAGTTGGGAGGGCCTGTGCCTGGCCAGAGACCTTCACCCCTTGTGGGATCAAGAAGCCTCTCTAAAGAGTCCCCCTGGGACGAGCATGGTGGCTCATGCCTGTAATCCCAGCACTCTGGGAGGCCGAGGCGGGCAGATCACCTGAGGTCAGGAGTTTGAGACCAGCCTGGCCAACACAGTGAAACCCCATCTCTACTAAAAATACAAAAATTAGCTGGGTGTGGTGGCGGGCACCTGTAGTCCCAGCTACTCAGTAGGCAGACGCAGGAGAATTGCTTGAACCCAGGAGGCAGAGGTCGCAATAAGTCGAGATTGTGCCATTGCACTCCAGCCTGGGTGACAGAGCAAGACTCTGTCAAAAAAAAAAAAAAAAAAGTCTCTCTGCAGACAGCAGCAGCAGCAAAGATTCCACTTCCAAGGACTGGAAGGCCTCCACCCAAGAGGCAGGTCATGGCTTTAATCACACAGATACGGTGCCAGAGGTGGAGGTGGCGGGGTGGCCCAGCACCACTCGCAGGTCTGCAAAGAGCACTCACTGCCGGGTGGCCTGGAATTCCGCTGCCATGCTCTGACTTCAAAGGAGTCTGATCTATAACTCCCAAGTGGGACCTTGCTGCAGACTTGAGTGAGCAGGGGAGCTGGACTCTTGGAAGATCGTGGTCCAATAGCAAGGCCCCCTTGTAGCAACGACAGGGCAGGGAGGGGACTGGCCACTCGGAACTCTCGCTAGTAAGTACCATATGGGACCTGAGAACCCCAATCTCTACACAAAGCCCCAGTGGGGCAAAATCTATGAGAAAATACAGGGTGAAAAGTACTATGGAGCAAAAAATTCACCCAAATCCCACAGCTATCCATGCAAGAAGGGAGTGACCAACCTCAGTTCCTCTCCCCTTGCCCAGAACTCAAAGTAATGTGCAAAAGTTGCAACCACACACACACTATACATATATATATATATATATATATTATATATATATATATTTTTTTTTTTTCTTTCTGAGATAGGGTCTCACTCTGATGCCCAGGCTGGAGTGCAGTGGTACAAGCACAGCTCACTGCAACCTCCACCTTCCGGGCTGAAGAGATCCTCCTGCCTCAGCCTCTGGAGTAGTTGGGACTATAGGCATGCACCACTATCCTCAGCTTTTAAAAAAATATATTTTTGCAGAAATGGGGTCTCATTATGTTGCCCAGGCTGGTCTAGAACTCCTGAGCTCAAGCAACCCACCCATCTCAGTCTCTCAAAGTGCTGGGGTTATAGGCACGAGCCACCGCGCCCAGCTTACTGTCTTATTTTACATAGAAGAGTTCTCTAAACACCTTTTTAGTCACAGTTGTAAATCAGTCACATTTTTCCAGTGCTATAAAGGACGAACACTGATGCCTCCAATTTCAGTACCTTTACGAAAACAGCTAATTAGCAACTAAGCACTTCTGAGCAGGGGCAAGCTCTTGCTGCTTCCAGGACACCTGTGATGAATGCATCCAGAAGGAAGGAATGAGTTTTGCTCAGCACACACTTATGGAGAACCTGTTGCGTGTCCTGCATGTGCATGGCCAGGAGGAACATCCTGACCACCAGGTGCTGAAATTCTGCAAAAGAATAAGTGCAAATAATGGCAATACGGCATTAAAAACACCAAACGGGGCCGGGCGAAGTGGCTCACACCTGTAATCCCAGCACTTTTGGGAAGCTGAGGCAGTGGATCACCTGAGGTCAGGAGTTCGAAACCAGCCTGGTCAATGTGGTGAAACCCTGTCTCTACTAAAAATACAAAAATTAGCTTAGTGTGGTGGCGAGCATCTGTAGTTCCAGCTACTTGGGAGGCTGAGGCAGGACAATGGCTTGAACCTGGGAGGCGGAGGTTACAGTGAACCGAGATCGTGCCACTGCACTTCAGCCTGGGCAACAGAGCAAGACTCTGTCTCAGAAAACAAACCAACCAACAAACAAACAAGAGCTTTTCAGTTAAAAGACAAGGAACCAAACATTCAACATTATTTTGGTTAAGAGAGGGAGGAATTGTAAGTCAACCTGGGTTAACTGGGGGCTACTGAGAATCCCCAAGAATGCTCCTGGCAGGCCCTCCAGCCCACGTCTAGAAGGCAGGCAGGTGGGCTTGGTTATTTTTAGAACACCTGGAGCAATCTAGGGTCTTTAATAAACGCAGGACACTAGTCAAAAGCAAATCATGTTTAAAAAGATCTTCTCCTATGGCCAGGCATGGTGACTCATGCCTATAATCCCAATGCTTTGGGAGGTCAAGGTGGGATGATTACTTGAGGCCCATGAGTTCAAGACAAGCCTGGGCAACAAAGCAAGATCCCACCTCTAATAAAATAAAAATAAAAAGTATTATCCTGGCATGGTGATGTGCACCCACTGTAGTCCCATCTACTCAGGGAGGGTGAGGAGGGAGGATCACGGGAGCCCAAGAGTTTGAGCCTGCAGTGGGCTATGATCACACCACTGCACTCCAGCCTGGATGACAAAGTGAGACCCTAACTCTTAAAAACAAAACAAAACAAAACCTTCCCTTAAATACTAACACTCACCCAACCCACCATCATTCCTGCACATAAAACCCAACCAAACGAACATTTTGCTAAAGGACCAACAATTGCATGAACGCAAAAACCAGGTGAGGTTAAGCAGTTCCGCACAATGGGCTGCAGCCTCAACATGCCCAGAGGATTTGGCTATTTCTGGAGAAAACTAAAGCAGGACCAGAGCGACTGATTAGACAAGAATGCTTTCCAATGTCAATGGACATGAAATATACATTGCTCTGCAGGTAAGATTGTTTAAAAATCCTTAGAACTCAAGATGCGATCTTCCTTCCACAGGAGGCGGATGAGAAAGAAGCCTAGGTCAGACGTATGCACTTGGGAAAACATTTGGAAGCGGTTTTGTGGACAAGTTGCCTGTGAGAGGCATGCAGAGTCCGACTGCTATTTTAGTGCTAGCGTCCAGAAACAAGCTTAAGACACATGTGTCTCAATGCAGGGCAGCTGCTTTCTGAAAGAGCTAAACCAGGGGGTCTCTCTCTCTCTCTCTCTCTTTTTTTTTTTTTTAGACGGAGTTTCGCTCGTGTCACACAGGCTGGAGTGCAATGGCATGATCATGGCTCACTACCACCTCCGCCTCCCGGATTCAAGCAATTCTCTGGCCTCAGCCTTCTGAGTAACTGGGATTACAGTTGCCTGCTACTACACCTGGCTAATTTTTGTATTTTTAGTAGACCATGGGGCTTTCGCCAGGTTGGCCAGGCTGGTCTTGAGCTCCTGACCTCAGGTGATCCTCCTATCTTGGCCTCCCAAAATGCTGGGATTATAGGCATGAGCCATGGTACCCAGCCACTAGGGTCTCTTTAGAACACACGCACACACACACACACACACACACAAGCACACAGGCACGCCACTGACGAAACCAGGCCCTGGTTTGGGACAAAGGATTTCATTTTCTTCCTGACCCCTCAAACTTCAAAACCTATATATTTTTAAATGAGATCCAATTCAGTACATTCATTCATAATCTTAAACCAAGCGGCCCAACTGTGTACGGGGCAGTGCAGACTGCCTTGGAAAGGTTTAATCTCGAAAGCAATTGGGCCGCAAGTGGCCCTGCTGCAGACGAGCCTGTCATCCTCTGTCAGGGGGTCTTTCCAGGCAATTTGTCACCAGCCTCGGCAGAGCAGACGCGGCGCTCACTCTAATCGTGGGGTGCTTCGAGGAGTGGTGGCAATCCTGCTTTCTAGATGTAGCCAACATCAATCAAAGAAAAGTCGGCTTAACCGAGCTGGTGTATTTGCCAGAGAACTGAGACTGCAAAGGAGCCTTTCGAAGCTCATGGTCAATCAAGTTCAAAGGACTATACTTAGGCACAGCCTGCAGGCTCAGCCCACATGAAAAGGCTGGTAGAAAAGATAAAAATTGGCTAGGCATGGTGGCTCATGCTTATAATCCCATCACTTTTGGAGGCTGAGGCAGGAGAATTGCTTGAGCCCACGAATTTGAGACCAGCCTGGGCAACATAGCAAGATCCTATCTCAAAAAAAAAAAAAAAAAAGGTAAAAAAGAGTTTGTAAAGGAAAGATAAAAATCCCTAGAGAGTGGAGGCGAGGGCTGCTGCTTCTAGAAGTACAGCCCAGCCATAGCCATGCAGACTCCAGAGCTGGCCCCTCCTGCTCCAGTGATGAGATCGCCTCCCCTCCCCTCCCCTCCTGCTGACCTAGGGACAGGATCTGGTGGCACAGTGGAGGCCAGCATTCTTCCTGCCTGTCTGTCCTCTACAAGCCAGGCTCCTGCCAGAGGAGGGAAATGCTGCAGAGGCACCCTACAGAGGTGTGACCCAAGGGCCAAGAGGAAACTCCTGCTTCAAAGCCCAGCCGTGAACCTGAGCACTCAGGGGCCTGTTTCTCGCTTGCCCTTGGCACAACAGCTCCCTCAACTTAAGAAAGGGAGGAAGAGAAAGCTGGACACCCACGTTTGGAGGGAGGAAGCGGCTTCCTGCCCAACACAGCACAGCATCCTTGCCAGGATCTTATGCCCCGGCCAGAGCCTGCTTGGGCACTGGAGGCCGAGGCGGCTTTCCTGGTTCCAAAAAAACCACTTTTTTTCACCAGTGATGGGTTCACCTTCAGAAAGATTGAAATCAAGAAAGCCAAAAGCCTCTCTTTCTCTTCTTCCTCAAACGCCATCAGCCTGAGTGGGGTATGGAAATACTACTTCTTTCCCAAACAGGCCGGGATGCTGGTGGACAAAGACGACAGATGCCCTGCTGGCCGTCCCGCTGAGAAGCGATGGCTGGGGGCACTGCCCAGGCTGGGAAGGACGCCCAGGGTCTTTGATGCTTACCCCTGCCCAGCCCTTGGGCAGGACAGGAACTGGCTGCCTCATCTCTAAGTCTTGAAATCTACATTGCGCACACCTGGCAAATGTCCGCCTGCAGCCCAGGCACAGCCCTGCAATCCACACTGTACACACCCAGTAAATGTGCGCCTGCAGCCCAGGCACAGTCCCGCAATCCACACTGTACACACCTGGTAAATGTGTGCCTGCAGCCCAGGCACAGCCCTGAAATCCACACTGTACACACACAGTAAATGTGCGCCTGCAGCCCAGACACAGCCCTGAAATCCACACTGTACACACCTGGTAAATATGCACCTGCAGCCCAGGCACAGCCCTGAAATCCACACTGTACACACACAGTAAATGTGCGCCTGCAGCCCAGACACAGCCCTGAAATCCACACTGTACACACCTGGTAAATATGCACCTGCAGCCCAGGCACAGCCCGGCAATCTGCACTGCACCTACCCGGTAAATGTGTACCTGCAGCCCAGGCACAGCCCTGCAATCTGCACTGCACCCACCTGGTAAATGTGTGCCTGCAGCCCTGGCACAGCCCTGCCATCCACACTACACACACCTGGTAAATGTGTTTCTGCAGCCCGGGCATGGTCCTGCAATCCACACTGCACATACCCAGTAAATGTGTTCCTGCAGCCCAGGCACAGTCCTGCAATCCGCACTGCACACACCCAGTAAATGTGTGCCTGCAGACCAGGCACAGCCGTGCAATCCACACTGCACACTCCCCATAAATATGCACCTGCAGCCCAGGCGCAGCCTTGCAATCCGCGCTGCACATACCCGGTAAATGTGCACCTGCAGCTCAGGCACAGTGCTGCAATCCACACTGCACACATCCAGTAAATGTGTTCCTGCAGCTCAGGCGCAGCCCTGAAATCTGCACTGCACATACCCAGTAAATGTATGCCTGCAGCCTGGGCACAGCTCTGCCGTCTGCACTGCACTGCAGTCTTTACCAAGGGCTGGGGAGGAGGGTACACAGTTCCACACTAGACTTTTGCTAAAGGTGCCCAGTTTATGATACAGGCACTGAGCCGAGTGACTGACACTTGGGGAGTTGGTTCTCGGTGGCGCAGGAACCCCCCGAGACTCAGGAGTATGAGTCACGCCAGCAAGGACCGCTCTGTGAGTGCCCACAGGGCCCAGCAGCACTGGGGTGGGGCCCGGGGTCAACCTCTCATCCAACAGTGAAAGCTCTCTGAGATAACAATGATGAGAAGAGAGGATCCCAAGAGTTGTCGCGAAGACCCTGTCCCAGACGCTGTGCTCTGCGCCACATGGCTGGATGGCTTCCAGCAGCTTCCTGACCCTGAGCCAGCTCTGCCACCTGTACCATAGGCACATTAGCCTCACATGGCTGAGATAAGGCCACGGGACACAAGTAGGTATTAGTGTTTATAAACTGAAAAGTTAGCTGGGCACGGTGGCTCAGGCCTGTAATTCCCCAGCACTTTGGGAGGCTGAGGCAGGAGGATCATTTGAGTTCAGGAGTTTGAGACCAGCCTGACCAACCTGGTGAAACCCCGTTTGTACTAAAAATACAAAAATTAGCCGGGTATGGTGGTGAGTGCCTGTAATCCCAGCTACTCAAGAGGCTGGGGCAGGAGAATCTCTTGAACCCAGGAGGCAGAGTTTGCAGTGAGCCAAGATCGCACCACTGCACTCCAGCCTGGGTGACAGAGGGAGGCTCCATCTCAGAAATAAAATAAAATAAAATAAAATAAAAAGTTATGGAAATATCCACAGAACACGGAGCAGGCTCCGTGCACGCACTCATTACACCATCATGGGGACCCAGGGAGGCCCACACTACTGCTTTGCCCACTCTGGGGACAGGTGGAACCTGATTTGTCTTCGGTCCACAGCTAGTGAGCGCAAGGGCCCAATTCAGGTCCAGATCGGGGTGCTGACAAGGACTGTGTTTGGGGCTGCTTCCCTGCAGACACAGCCCCATGGACAGTCCCTGATGGGCGGTCAGAGGACACAAGAGCCAGATAAGCAGCTCTGAGGGCTGGGCCGGAGTGCACACGAGCCAGGGGAGCGATTTCCAGAAGGACCGCCCTGTGAGGAGACTGCGCCGGAATTCCCTAACAGAGGCCACAGCGGGCAGGAATACTGGAGGGGATGCGAGATTTCTACGGGCAGACACAGGGTGGAAGGGTATGTGTGCGGCAGAGGAGCAGGAGAAGACAGCCTGGAGCAGAGGAGCAGGAGAAGACAGCCTGGAGCTGTATTTGATAAAGTCACAAAATGAAAGAAGGTCAGTGAAGTATGGGAGGAAGAAAGGAAGGAAGGGAGGGAGGGAAGGAAAAGAGGGAAGGAGGGAGGAAGGGAGGGAGGGAGGAAAGGAGTCAGGCATAATTAAAGTTTTACATTTTAGATCATGAATTCATTTTCTCCCTTGGAAACCACTGTGCGCCTGCCTCTGCCTTGGTACTGCCACCCCCAGGTCTGCTCGGGGCCCCCTCCATGGTCACAGCAGGCTAGGCAGAGACAAGCCAGAAAAACACAACGTGCTGTAACAGGGCTGCACAGTGGGGCCAGGCCGCCTGCAGGCGTGGGCTGCTGTCCACTCCCAAAGGCCAGCAGGTTCGGGGTTCCAGGATAGCCAGCCGGGCTCAAGAGATGAGATCGGACTCTGGGGAGTCTTCTGTCCTGTGCCTGTGACCAGTACCCACCTAGAGCAGAGGATGGTGACACAGGAAGTGTCCACAGTCACTCTCCTGCCATCCTCACGTGCACGCCTTCCTGGGTCCGTGGGGGTAAGACGTTCTCTTCTCCCAGAAGGTCAGATGTCATCACCAAAATGTAACATGGGCAGATGGTCCTGCATCTTTTTTTTTTTTCTGAGATAGAGTTTCACTCTTTGTTGCCCAGAGTGGAGTGCAGTGGCGCGATCTCAGCTCACTGCAACCTCCGCCTCCCGGGTTCAAGCAATTCTCCTGTCTTAGCCTCCTGATTAGTTGAGACTACAAGTGTGCACCACCACGCCCGGCTAGTTTTTGTATTTTTAGGAGAGACAGAGTTTCTCCATCTTGACCCAGGCTGGTCTCGGATCCCTGACCTCGGGTGATCCACCCACCTTGGCTTCCCTAAGTGCTGGGAGAACTGTCGTGAGCCACCGCAGCGGTTCCTGCATCTTTTTGGTATATATTAATAAGCGTTGGCAAGTTTCCTGCAAACTGCCTACCACTCTGCTAAGTCCCCATACACACAACTCTCCACTCACCAGGTTGCTCAGCGGACGCCCCTATGGTACATGGGCCAGCCGATGTTTGGACACTTCCAACAAGTTAGGAAATTCCAAACGGTTTTGGACGAGTAACTCTAATCTTTGACAACTACCGTCTAAAAGACGTTTTACAATGGTCTGTGGGATTATTTGCTGCATTTGCCTCTCTATTTTGTGACCAGAATTTATTTCCCAAGTACACTGCTAAGTGAAGTTCCCACCATGTTTACTGTAAATGGTCCTTGCCTTGCAGACATTTGATGAAGGTCATTGGATCCAAAGGCGTAACAGACCAGAATTGAAACCACGCCGGGTGAGAGGGTACTGTTTTATAAGAAGGAGGGATTGAGACATTCACTTTTTTAAATGACAGAAAGAACAGGATGCACCTGGCGTGCTTTGTGACTGGGAACAGTTTCTGTGGGTTTCCACCGAGAATGCTTTCTGGAGTCCATGTGGCAGGGATAAGTGAGCCACAGCAGCCTGGAGGGGACTCTCAGGAGGGTATGAGGAGTGTTCCTAAGGCATCAAGGCAAAATGGCTGGAGTGGGGGGTGTGCCCAAGAGTCCGTCAGCAGCAGTTCCCCACAATCACCCCCGGCCAGGTTTCTGAGCCGCCATGTTTCTGTTTCTCTCTTTTTTAATTTTGAGACAGGGTCTTGTTCCTGAAACGCAGGCTGGAGTGCAATGGCACGATCACAGCTCACTGCACCTTGACTTCCTGGGATCAAATGATCCTCCCGTCTCAGCCTTCTAAGTAGTTGACACTAATGGCATGTGCCACCATGCCTGGCTAATTTTTTTTTTTTTTTTTGTAGAGATGAGATCTTGCTATGTTGCCCAGGCTGGTCTTGAACTCCTGGGCTCAAGTGATCCTCCTGCTTTAGCCTTCCAAAGTGCTGGGATTACAGAAATAAGCCACTGTGCCTGGCCTTAATGTTTCTCTTCTAGATACATGAGATGACTGTGAGTTCTTGAATGCCCTCCAGAAATTAAACCAAGACCTTCTGGAACATTCTTGGGAGGGAAGTAACAAGCGGATTCCTGAAGGTGACGATGAAAGGAGTAGAAGCCTTCAGCCCAGGTCCAGAGGCACAGATCTCGGAAGGGAGCTCAAATCTTCTTTTTTGCTGCTGTTGTTTGAGACGGAGTCTCGCTCTGCCACCCAGGCTGGAGTGCAGTGGCGTGATCTTGGCTCACTGCGGCCTCCACCTCCTGGGTTCAAGCGTTTCTCCTGCCTCAGCCTCCTGAGTAGCAGGGATTACAGGCATGTGCCACCACACCTGGCTAATTTTTGTATTTTTAGTAGAGACGAGGTTTTACCATATTGCCCAGGTAGGTTTCAAACTCCTAACCTTGGGTGATCTGCCCACCTCGGCCTCCCAAAGTGCTGGGGATTAGAGGCATGAGCCACCACCCTGGCCTCAAATCTTCTTAGTCTAGTTAAAGGTGTGCAAGGCTGGCCAAGAGGTTCCAAAGAAATGAATGTCCAAGTAATGCCAGCCAAGGTCTAGGAGAGAAATAACGGTGGCAACTGTGGTATAATGGGGAGAGAATGACGGAAGCTGAGGCCCTCAGGAGATGAAATTGGCAAGACTTGGTAACGTGTGGATGAGGAGAGGGAGACGGAGGAAGGGCTCCATGTGGCCACACTTGGGATTGGCTGGGGTGCCCCACTGGGCACTGCGGCCACCACCAGGGTTAGGGGGCGGGAAGCCTGAACATGTGGAGACAGATGAGCTCTGGGAGTGCTACATTTGCAGCATGAAAGGCAGCCGGGCAGGTGGATATAGAGCTGGATGGGTTCGGGGCTGGGAGGACAGAGAGCGTAACAGGAGAGCTGGGAATGGCCTAGGAACACCATGATGGGGAGAAGGGAGCCCAGAATGCCAGGGAAAAGCACAGAGGATGAAGGGGTGGCTCAAACACGGCCTGAGGATGTCCCAGTCTGCACCGGGAGGCGCAGTGCAGGGATGAGGGCTGATGTTAGATGGAAGAGGCTGGAAAGAAGTCAGAGTTAGGAAGAGGAAAAGGCAGCCCTGTCCAACCTGCTCAGAGAGGCTAAGAAACTCATGGGGGCCACGTGGCTAGGCCATGGAGGTGCTTTTGTTAATCTGCCAACATGTGTAGAGGAAGGACGAATAAATGAATGAATGAAAAAACAGCCATCGCACGGAGTGGCAAGCCCTTTGCTTTATTCCTTCATTAGCAGCTTTGGCATACTATGAAATGAAAAGTAAGTGCTCCCCTGGGAGGCCTGAGCCACCTCCAGAGTATCCTGCACACCCTCATCCCCCATCAGAGCAGCTGCAGCTCTCTCTGACTCCATTTCCCTGACAGTGCAGCTGCCGCAGGCCTGTGGCCATCTCTAGAGCACCTTGTTATCTTATTTATTTAATTAATTTATTTATTTTTAAGATGGAGTCTCGCTCTGTCGCCCAGGTTGGAGTACAGTGGTGCGATCTCAGCTCACTGCAAGCTCCGCCTCCTGGGTTCAAGCGATTCTCCTGCCTCAGTCTCCTGAGTAGCTAGGATTACAGGTGCCCACCACACGCTCGGCTAACTTTTGTATTTTTTAGTAGAGACGGGTTTCCGCCGTGTTGGTCAGGCTGGTCTTGAACTCCTGACCTAAGGTGATCCTCCCGCCTTGGCCTCTCAAAGTGTTGGGATTACAGGCATGAGCCACCATGCCTGGCCCAAGCCCTTCTTTTCATAAAGGCAAAGAGTGGACCTTCCCACCCAGGCCACCTAGCCGGCCACCCAGAGCTAGGCATGACCAACAGCAGGGCGACCAGGGCCCCTTCGGGGTGGCCAGGGGCTCCCCAGGTCTGGAGACTGTAAGTGTCACAGACGTACTATTCCCTATTGCAAATGGAACTACATTGTTTTCTTTTTTTTTTTTTTTTTTGAGACGGAGTTTCGCTCTGTCGCCCAGGCTGGAGTGCAGTGGCCGGATCTCAGCTCACTGCAAGCTCCGCCTCCCGGGTTTACACCATTCTCCTGCCTCAGCCTCCCGAGTAGCTGGGACTACAGGTGCCCGCCACCTCGCCCAGCTGGTTTTCTGTATTTTTTAGTAGAGACGGGGTTTCACCGTGTTAGCCAGGATGGTCTCGATCTCCTGACCTCGTGATCCGCCCGTCTCGGCCTCCCAAAGTGCTGGGATTACAGGCTTGAGCCACCGTGCCCGGCCCATTGTTTTCTAATAGTACATCATTACCATGAACAACAAAAACACTCCAAATAATACAAGGCGGGGGAGGGGGGCACGGGGAGGGGGGCACGGGGGGGGCGGGGGGAAATCAAAGCTCTGGTGGTCTCACATCTCAAATTGCACCCCTGCTAACAGTATGGCACATCATCTTCCAGAGGCCACCACAATGGCCAGGCTTCTGCTCACTGGTACCTGAGCTTCTCTAACCAAAATGAAATAAGATCTAAATCTGTATCGCCCTCTGGGTAGTATGGCTGATTGGGAAGCATGTTTTTCTTTATCTTACAAACAGGTACTGACCCCTCCCCTCCACAACTTGCTGGGCACAGGGCACACAGGGTGTGGCCCAGGCCTTGGGAGCGCCATCAGCCAAAGGCGGGCATCTGTGGTGAGGTCAACAGTCTCGTTAGCTGACACCTCCCTTCTATGTACACCAGTCTCCTCAATCAAAAAAGAAACAGTGGAGTTTAAGTTGGCCACTTTCAACTTTTCGTAGTTTTAACTGCAGAAGACCATTTTCAAATAAAATGTTACATGGATGCATGATACTGCTGAGCAGGTAAAAACAGGGTCGCTCTGGTTGAAGATGGGACGGGGTGGGTTTTAGGTCGCTCCCCAACCCCGTCCCACTTTCCCCTGAGCTTTAAAGGAGCTCAGTAGGAAAGCTCTGGCTAGAAGAAGTACACCCCGCTCCAAGCCTCTTTCTACCCTAACTTTCTGTGACTGTAGCCACACCTACCTGATTACACAGTCCACAACTCTAAGATGCGACTTTGGCCACTTGGCCCACGTAACAAAGTTTGGATTAACCCTACTGATATATATTTTTGAAATGGAATCTCACTATGTTGCCCAGGTTGGTCTTGAACTCCTGGGCTTGAGAGATCCTTCTGCCTCCCAAGGAGCTAGGACTCCAGGCATGTGCCACCATGCCCTGCTAATTTTTTATTTTTTGTAGAGATGAGGTCTTGCTATGTTGCCCAGGCTGGTCTTGAACTCCTGAACTCAAGTGATCATCCAGCCTCGCAAGTGGCTGGGACTACAGGTGTATGCATGGTGCTTGGCTACTAACTGATTTTTTTTTTTTTTTGAGATGGAGTCTCACTCTGTCACCCAGGCTGGAGTGCAATGGCACAATCTCAGCTCACTGCAACCTCTGCCTCCTGGGTTCAAGTGATTCTTCTGTCTCAGCCTCCCGAGCAGCTGGGATCACAGGTGAGCACCACCATGCCCAGCTAATTTTTGTATTTTTAGTAGAGACAGGGTTTGGCCATGTTGGCCAGGTGGGTCTCGAACCCCTGACCTCAAGGGATCCACCCGCTTCAGTCACCCAAAATGCTGGGATTACAGGCATGAGCCACCGCGCCTGGCCCCAACTGATATTTTTAAAAGCAGCAGACATCACAAAAATAAAAATCCAATACGTAGGCTAGATGGCTATGAACTCTATCAGGTCAACAAAACAGAGACATGACTTGAATTCCATAAAGACACACACGTCTGCCACACACCCTGGCTTCTCTTGCACACATTTTAGCTGGTGTCCCAGAACTCATCTGCTATGCTGCCCACGACGGTGGCGGTACAGGGGACCTACAAAGCTTTGTTTCAAACGCTGCTTGTGTTTTGACAGCCTTTTTCTTTTGTACGGTGTTTTTAATGAAGTGAAACTAGAAGTACTGGGTCTCATAAGGCACCCGGGGGAAGCGTTTCCCTTCTGAACCTGTGGGTGCAGGGCTAGGGACAGATGCTGCCTCAGTAGCAGCACCTGGCTGACCTGACAAGCCGCCTGTATCTATTGGCGGGGGAGGGGGGGGCGGCAGGGGCTGGTTCAAATCCCAGGGGAGGTTAAAAAAAGCGTTGATGAGGCTCCGTAAAGATGCGGAAATACATATTTGAGAGGAAAAGAGAATTTCTTTTTTTTTTTTTTTGAGATGGAGTCTTGCTCTGTCGCCCAGGCTGGAGTGCAGTGGCCGGGTCTCAGCTCACTGCAAGCTCCGCCTCCCGGGTTCACGCCATTCTTCTGCCTCAGCCTCCCAAGTAGCTGGGACTACAGGCGCCGCCACCTCGCCCAGCTAGTTTTTTGTATTTTTTAGTAGAGACGGGGTTTCACCGTGTTAGCCAGGATGGTCTCAATCTTCTGACCTCGTGATCCGCCCGTCTCGGCCTCCCAAAGTGCTGGGATTACAGGCGTGAGCCACTGCGCCCAGCCTGGAAAAGAGAATTCCAAAACCCTCCCGTGGCTTTTATCCAATCAGACTACAAGCGGCCACCATTTCCCTCTATACTTTACCCTCGGGGCCCTGAGCGGTGCTGTGAGGTGCAGGTGCAAAGGGCTCAGAACCAGGGGAGAATCACAGAAGACACACAGCCCAGTGGTCCTCCCTGACCACGGAAGGGGATGTAGGAGAATCCTGGGCTCATGGCACTGACATTTAGCAGCCACTGTATGTTTTGGTCTTGTCTCAGGAGTGGTTTCCCCATTTATCCCATGTACTTTTTTATTTTAAAGAGATGGGGTCTGGGCTGGGCACGGTGGTTCACACCTGTAATCCCAGCACTTTGGGAAGCCGAGGTGGGAGCCTCATTTGAGGTCAGGAGTTCATGACCAGCCTGGCCAACATGGTAAAACCTTGTCTCTACTAAAAATACAGAAATTAGCCAGGCGTCGTGGTGGGCACTTATAATGCCAGCTACTTGGGAGGCTAAAGCAGGAGAATCGCTTGAACCTGGGAGGCGGAGGTTGCAGTGAACCAAAATCTTGCCACTGCACTCCAGCCTGGGCGAGATTCCATCTCAAAAAAAAAAAAGAGAGAGAGAAAGAGAGATGGAGTCTGGCTCTGTTGTCCAGGCTGGAATGCAGTGGCACAATCACAGCTCACTACTGCCTTGAACTCCTGGGCTCAAGCGATCCTCTCACCTCAGCTTCCTGAGTAGCTTCGTCTACGGGGACTACCATGCCCAGCTAATTTAAATTTTTTTTTTTCTCCTTAAGAGATGGGGTCTTACCATGTTGCCCAGGCCAGTCTCAAACTCCTGGGCTCAAGAGATTCTCTCACCTCTGCCTCTCAAGTAGCTGGGATTACAGGTATGAACCACTGCACCCGCCCATTGCGTCTTATTTGCATGCAGATGCTATTCTAACATGAAACCTTTTACTCAAATATTTCTCTACAATGGAGTCTCTCCGCAGTCAAGCCATGTCTCCACCGTGGTGAGGCTATCAATTCATTTCAAGTGGTTTCCTAGAGAAAAGTTGCACCTGCGTGCAAGCGATGCCCACACCGAGCATGTACGGACAGACTTGGAGTGTCTTCTATCAGGCGGGTTCCTGCTCCAGGCCCACGTTGTCCACGAGGCTAACCCAAGGCTGACCTCAGCATGTGCCCACCCCTCTGTACACCCAGAATCCAAGGGGTGGGAAGGATGGGGGTAGGAGTAGGAAACAAGTGTGTGGCCCAGCTGGAGGAGATGGTATTGGGGTCAGAACACCTGTACCGCCTTCAAAATTCCCCCCAACTCCCTGCAAAAGCCCCAGTGAGAACCTCACCGGTCTCAGCTTCCACCCAATGACAGAGCTGAGCTCTCCACCTCTGTGGTGCCTTCCAGCTCTTAAATGCCAGGACCTTATGTTAAAATTCACACCAGAGCACAATGAAGCAACGGAATGCTCCACTTGGTTCGAATTTGGGCTCAGGGACCTTCCATGGGGGCTTAGAGACTTTCCTAACATTTCCCATCTGAAAAATCCAGGGATTATTAACCTACCCCAGCGGGATTCTAGAGGCTGAGATGAAATCACGGCTGGCCAATGCCGTGCGCCGAGCCTCGGCACACGGTCAGCCACGCTTGCTATTTCGATTGTTATCACTGGTCGGCGCAGACAATGTCCCAGGCGAGGTGCCAGTGGGGACACGTGGAACCAGATACCACCTGAGGTCTCTGGTTCTGCAGTTGGGTGGAAGATGGAGGCCTGCACACTACACAGTCGGGCAGGATGAGGTGATGTCAGTGCTGCAGGAATAGGAAGGAAGGGGGCTGAGGGCTGGGAGGTTCACAGAGGGGCAGGCTCCTGAGCCCAGCCTTGGAGGAGGAGCAGAATCTGACAGAATGAGGAAGCCTAGATTCCAGTAGGGGATCTAAGTGTCCTTCCCTGACAATAGTAACAGTGATTATTATTATTATTATTATTATTATTTTATTTTATTTTTTGAGACAGGATCTCACCCTATCTCCCAGGCTGGAATGGCATGATTATAGCTCACTGCAGCCTCAACCTCCAGGGCAGAAGCAATCCTCCTGCCTTGGCCTTCCGAGTAGCTGGGACCACAGGTGCACGCCACCACACTTGGCTAAATTTTATTTTTTGTAGAGATGGAATCTCACTATGCTGCCGAGGCTGGCTCGAACTCCTGGCCTCAAGTAATCCTCCTGCCTTGGCCTCCCAAAGTGCTGAGATAACAGGTATGAACCACTGCACCCAGCCCCCGGTATCCCGACGCAGGACCCTGTCACAGGGAACCTGGGAGACCACATGAAGGTATGGAGGCCTCTTTCCAAATGCCTGGAAAGCTGGAAGATCCCTGAGGACAATGGTGACAGGAAAGGCCTAGAGAAGACAGAGGTGGGAAAGCAGCCCAGGGCTGTGGAATCGGACCTGGAGGGAAAGGAGGAGCAGGGAGACACACAGGAGAGCCTGGGGGCACAGATCTGCAGCAGGAGGTGAAGAGGAAAAGCTGGCACAGAAGCCCCTGAGAGGCCTGCAGTCCATGAAGAGCTTTCAGAAGAGTTAAGACTCACCATGGAGTGGGTGCCACAATCAAACCTGGAGGTTTTACAGCCAGGAGGGGTTTTGTCTGGGTTTCTTGCCTCCCACCCTGGTCTCCAAAGTGGGTTGACAGAAGCTCCGAGCTGTCAGTTGTAGACACTTATCAGACACTGGGGCTGACTCAGGGAGAACAGCTTTTTTTTTTTTTTAAACAGAGTCTCGCTCTGTTGCCCAGGCTGGAGTGCAGTGGTGTGATCTCAGCTCGCTGCAACCTCTGCCTCCTGGGTTCAACCCGGCTTCAAGCGATTCTCCTGCCTCAGTCTCCCAAGTAGCCGGGATTACAGGCCCGTGCCACCCCGCCTGGCTAATTTTTCCATTTTTAGTAGAGACGAGGATTCCACATGTTGGCCAGTCTGGTCTCGAACTCCTGACCTCAAGTGATCCACCCGCTTCGGCCTCCCAAAGTTCTGAGATTACAGGTGTGAGCCACCGCGCCTGGCCTGAAAACAGCTTCTTACACCAACACGGTCAGCTTCTCTGAACTTGGCTTTTTGTCAAGAGTTCGTTTAGACTTCTTTCTGGGACGAAAAATTGTGTGTATTTATTTTGCATCTGCATAAGGAGTAATATGGAGTCAGACCAATTCCATTCATTTGCCGTTTCCTGTAAGACCAGCACTCTGATGTCCCTGGTGCAACCCTCCTTCCGATCACCAAGGGTCCTCGGGCACGTGCCCTGCGCTAGGACACGGCAGCGGCCAGGAAAGGCAGCGTCCCCGCCCTTGCTTCTAATGTAGAAGACAAAGAACAGGTAGTGAGTCAGCAGGCTTATAAGGGAGCCCAGGGGTCTCCCCTGTCCCGCGGAGTCACCGGGTTCAACATCCCCCCAGTAGTCAACTCATCAAATATCTTTTGAATAAAAAAGAAATTCAAAAACTTTGAAACAGGACCCTAATCTGAAACAGACTTCAAAACAAGCAGTGCTCCAGGACTCACCGTTTCTTCTGCTTGAACCTATGGAAGCTATGAGTCACTGTTGCCAATAAATTACTGTGGAAGTATCTGAGCCACGAGTGAGCAGCGGTCCATAGGCACCCTTTCCCGCAGCTTGGGGAGTTCCATGTTAGGACGAGAGGAGCACCTCTGTTTACAGTAGTGGCTCATGCAAAGACTTCTGTGCAAGCATTTGTCCCACATTCATTCATCGATGCCTACTGTGTGCTGAGCACTGTGTTAGGATGCGGTGGAGTGGAGTGAAAGCAAACAGATGATCACAACTCCACCCACAGGCTACCCACGCAGGCACCTCATTCCAAGAAGGACGAGGTCAGAGCACCGGGTGGCAAGGCCTGAGCCGAGGCACAGGGAGGGAAGAAGCACGGTGGGACAGGGGTGGCGGGGGCAGATTGGGGCACAGGAGGAACCCAGCGAGGTGGCTCCGGCATTCCAGGGAGGTCAGCGAGGCAGGAGCACAGGCTAGGACCACGTCCCCACGGCTTCCAGGGCAGGAGCTGGCTTGTCCTTCAGGCCACAGGGAGCCTCTGAAGGATCCTGCCCCTAGGGCTCTGACAGCATCAGCTGGGAGTTGGAGAAGGAACATTCTAGAGCTCTACAGTCTCACATTACAGAGGAGAAAGACCGCTCTGGTAGGGTCCGGAGTCGGGCCCTGGTCTCCTTATGCCAACTCAATGGTCCTTACAGCCCATTTCCTCTCATCTCCAAACTACCACCAGTTAACACTTGGTTCTGTGCGAGAGCTGAAAGCCAAGCCGAGGGAGGGCCTGCTTCCAGGCAGCGGAACCCACGGGAAAAGGGCTCAGAGCTCATCCCCACTCCTTTACAGAGACTCTGTTACTCATCAACACAGCGATGGGCCTGGGGAGCCCGCAACACTCATCCTCCTTGGGAGGTTAAGCAAAAGGACACAGTGCCGCCTGTAATAGGCATTCAGGAAGGGCTGCAAGCTCTCTCTTCAGTGAGTCATGAGACGAACAGGTTTCTTATTCAATTAACCAAGAGCTCGCTTCTGTAACATTTTCTTTCCTTATGGAAAAGAGCCTTGTATTCTAAATAAATATATCTTGAAAACAAGCTCCTGGGTCACAGCCCAAAGAAGGAAAAACACTAAATTCCACACTCCTCTTAGAGAAGACAGAACTACTGATCTGACTGATGAAAGTTGACAAAAATATGAGGATCTGACCCCAGTGCCTCGTTACCAATTCCGTCTCTTGTTGTTAACACTTGTGCAAAATGACACCTTAAAACCAGGCCCAGTTTCTATCTGTAAGTGTTCTTGAATTGTCTGTGAGGGGCTCTTCGCAGTGGTGTTAAATTTCACCAGCTTAACAACTCCAGGCTTCTGACAGGCGGATCTGGGGCAGCCCAGGTCCCCACAGTCAGGAGTGGCAGGTCTCAAAGGCCAACAAAACAGAGACACTCTGGAAGGGTTCCTGTTTCAGGTACCTTGCTGCCACTGAAGCTGCGTTCCTTTAAAACGTTTTGGAAAGTAAATTTCTGCAACCTTAATGCACTGCCTGTCTAAAGAACCCCTGTGGGAACTCCCTCTGAAAAACAAGGAAGCTTTTGTAACGTCAGGAATCACACCACATCAATCTGCTTTGTAATTTTCGTTACACCATTACCTGGAAGGCACTGACGCCGTACCTGGCACTGGGCTCAGGCTTGTGTTAGAGGGATGGTCTCTATGAATCCTCAGAACAGGGCAGTGGCTTTTGCTCTTATGCACGTTTTACAGATGAGGAAACTGAGATGTGGGAATTCGGGAAACTTCCCCCAAAGTGGCCCAGCCACCTGGCTCCGGAGTCCAGGCTCTTGACCTCTCCACCGCAGGGCAACTGCAAAATCTGGCAACTAGTCTCCACGGCATTTTCCTGGTTGTTCTAGGAAGATGTGGAGTTTGCAGCACGGCACGGTGTCAAATGGCCACATGCACAGCAGTCCTGCAGGCACTACCTTGCAGCTGCCACCGTGATCTTGGACGGAATGCCCCTCTTGGCCCCAGGTACTGACACCAAAGCTCAGTGCAGGTGCTGGCCACATCTCAGGCCAGCTACATTTCCCTGAACCCCCAGGGCCTGTCTGTGTCTCCCCCACCGGGCAGGAAACCCCTTCCTCCAGAGGCTGATCTCGCCCCCGCCCGCCACCTGCCCCCCGCCCCCCGCCTCCATCTGCAGAGCAGCTCAGAACCGAAGGTGAAAGTATCTGAAAGCCAAGACTATACAGTGTATACACATAGCAATTTGTTACTGTGAAACCATCTGTTTCTCGGTATTACAATCCTCAGAGGGCAAATTATAGCTAGCGTTCAACATAAAACATCAATTTAAACCATCAACTATTCATAATTTCAATTCTTTATTGGAAACCAAGGACATAAATGTCAGGGAATAAAGCAATATTTCTTTTATTAACTATTCCATTCATCTGGCTATTAAATAAAACCAGGGCCCCAATAAATGGCAGGAGTCCTTGCCTGACAGCCACACCAAATAGCTCTATAATTCTCAGACGTTTTAAAACAACGAAAACTGCATTATTTGAAAAGTTAGAAACTTTAATATATAATAAAATTAAGATTAATGTGATCTTAATACCTTGCAAAACTGTTTGCCGTGCCTCGTATTCAAATATATTTCTTCTTGCGTGGTTTATTTTTAACAGTGCTCATTTTGTACTGAGAACGCGCTGTTTTTTACGACTGGGTTTTGCGAACGCCAGCCACCTCCAGCATTTTTCACTGACATCTAGTTTTCCCAGGCTGATGTCGCCCCCTCCAACTGCCTATCTGCGCTTGTGCCAGGTTGGATGCCATGGTGCAAGCGTAACCCAGGGAGTGAGTGGCCTTCAGAGCTCAGTCCTGCAGGACTTGCACCCAACAGCTCGCCTGAGAGTGCAGGGCAGGTTCTCATTGCAAGTATTTATTTATTTATTTATTTTTGCCGGAGAACAATCTGAGCGTTCAAAAATGAAATCTACAAAACACGGAAGAGAATATTTACACCGTCCTTTGTGTACTAGGCTGTATATCGAGGTTTTTATATACATTGCCCCACGATAATCTTACAGGGTGGGTACACCTTACAGATCGTCAGGACGCAGGTTTGGAAAGGTGAATCAGCCACTGGTCCCAACTATAGGAGGCACACCCATGTGTTCAACAATGAGGAGATAAAGAGGAAGAAAACACGGGCCCATATTCAACGCCTGACAGTCTAAAAGCCATGAAGCCATGATGGACACTGACACACTTTGGACATCTGTCCCCTCCTCTCTCTCTCTCTCTCATATATATATATATATTTTGAGACAGACTCTTGCTCTGTCACCAGACTGGAGTGCAGTGGCACGATTTCAGCTCATTGCAACCTCTGCCTCCCAGGTTCAAGTGATTTTCCTGCCTCAGCTTCCTGAGTAACTGAGATTACAGGCACATGCCACGACACCTGGCTAGTGTCCCCTTCAAATTTCATGTTGAAATGCGATCCCCAGCGTTGGAGGTGGGGCCTGGTGGGAGGTGTTTGGGCCATGAGGGCAGATGGCTCATGAATGGCTTGGTACCCGCCTCCTGGTAATGAGTGAGTTCTTGCTCTGAGTTCTTGTGAGATCCGGTTGTTTACAAGAGTCTGGGACCTCCCCCTTCTCACTCTCGCTCTCTACCCATGTGATATGTCAAGTCCTCTTTGCCTTCCATTATGACTAGAAGCTTCCTGAGGCCTCAGCAGCAGCAGATGCTTGGGTCATGCTTCTTGTACAACCTGCAGAACCTTGGGCCAAGTAAACCTCTTTTCTTTATAAATTACTCAGCCTCAGGTATTTCTTTATAGCAATGCAAATGAACTAACAGACGCACACATAATTGTTCACTGCAGTCAGTGACCACGGGTCCAGGGCACCCCAGGGTGGACACAGAGGGAAAAAACCGAACCACCTCATGCCATCGAGGGAGGAACCACTGGCAGGAGGATGGGATGGGTGTGAGAGAAGGTTCCTGGGGCAGGAGACCACACGTGGCCTGAGGTTTATGCAAATAGCTGCTTTTCTCTTTCTTTTTCTAAGAGGTTGTCACCCACAGAATAATTATTTGATGGAGACCAATATAACAGCATTAAAGAAAGACCTTATATTCAAAACACGTATATGCCTATCCCACGTCCCCAGTAGAACTTTTTCTTTTGGCCACACAGCCAATGACATAAACATCTCCACCCTTCTGAACAGCACTGGTGATTTTACATTTTAGTGGCTGTATAATATTCCTGCCGGTTGAGGTGGGCTGTCAGTAACTGTTGTGTAAATGAATGAATGACTAGTGTTTTCCTTAGGAACAGGACATGGACATTCACAAAGCGCTTAGACCCACACCTCTGTGGGTATCCTGACACCACCCAGAAAGGGGATTAAAACTGTCCCTGTTGGCCAGGTATGGTGGCTCACACCTGTAATCCCAGCACTTTGAGAGGCCGAGGCAGGCAAATAATTTCAGGCCAGGAGTTCGAGACCAGCCTAACCAACATGGTGAAACCTCATCTCTACTAAAAATACAAAAATTAGCCGGGCATGGTGGTCTGTGCCTGTAATCCCAGCTACTCAGGAGGCTGAGGCATGAGAATCACCTGAGCCCGGGAGGCAGAGGTTGCAGTAAGCTGAGATTGCGCCACAGTACTTCAGCCTGGGCAATAGAGCAAGACTCCATCTCAAACAACAACAACAAAAAGAAATTTAAAAACTGTCCCTGTTTTGCAGATGAGGAAATTCAGGAGGCCCAGTGACTTGTCCTCCTGTCTCGTGCACTAATTCTAAAGCTGCTGCCCCAGCTGCTGGCCTTCCCCACCAGCTCATAACACCTTGGTGAGAAAAACGAGGCAGCCGGGGCACACTCAGCTTTTTCTCACTTACAGTGGAAGCTGTCGGCACTCACAGCTATGGAGGAAGAGAAAGCTCTCAGGGGAAACTACTTTTTACTGGTATGTTGTTGGCCAGGGCTGAGTCATACATTTTAGCCTGCGATGCAGGTAGAGGGAAAGTCTAGCAATTAACAGACAAGAAAATACCTGCCAAGATCGACTTGGACAACCTCATGAGTTTGGTTTTCTTTCTTCCCTTTTCTGCTTTCTTATTTTAGGCCATCTTGGTGAATACAGAAAGCAACAGTTAATTTTCCCTCCCACTTATGTGGCCGTGCGAAACTTCCCTGGTTTTATTAGAGTCAAGACTTGAAACTTGGCCAGGTGCGGTGGCTCACGCTTGTAATCCCAGCACTTTGGGAGGCCAAGGCAGCGGATCACTTGAGGTCGGGAGTTCAAGACCAGCCCGGCCAACCTGGCACAACCTCGTTTCTACTAAAAATAATACAAAGATTAGCCAGGTGTGGTGGCGCTTGCCTGTAATCCCAGCTACTCAGGAGGCAGAGGCAGGAGAATCGCTTGAACCAGGGAGGCGGAGGTTGCAATGAGCCAAGATCGCACTGTTGCACTCCAGCCTGGGCAACAGAGCGAGACTCCGTCTCAAAAAAAAAAAAGACTTGAAACTTCCGAGGCTCTGACATTTGCATTTACGATTCACTCACCACTGGGGAACGCCTTGGGACATCATTTTAATAAGCACATATCTGTAAAAGAGAGTGGCTAAGTGTCACATTCCCAGCCTGGGAATGGCTGGCCACTCTCTGTGGCCACCAATTGGCTATTCCACATAGCCCAGGCCACACTGAGTGCCCTGAACTGAGATTTATCATTCACTCTACAAATATTTCAGTACCTGCTACATGCCAGCCACTCTTTCATTCACAAAAAGCAAGACATGTTTTTGAATTCAGGCAACTTACATCTTCATGCGGCAAGACAGGTAAGGAACAAACATATACTATGTCAGGAGAGAGGAACTGTGGTAGAAAATGTCCTGCAAAAGGGAAAGGGAAGCGTGTGTATAGGTGGGGGGAGGAGTGGGGTGGGGACACAGTACTGCGTCAGGATTCACAAAAAGAAAGGGGGGCATTCATGTCAGGATCTCTCCCTGCTCAGGAGCTGCACAAAATGAGGCCTCTCCCTAGGTCATCTCCCTAGGCAAGGCTGATGTACACAAATTCATTTTCCCATTTATTATTTTTGCAATCAATAGCAAACATCACAACGACTTTTGCACCAACCTAAATATTGCCTGAAATTCCCAAAGACTCAGCATGTGACTCGGTAGCTAAAGGCAGAAAGGGCATCCCTAGAGTTAAGTTCCTAGGACATTGAACTCAAAGGACAGATTCAGAGAGAGGAGTCAGGAAGCGCAGGTGCTGTGTTCGGGAGAGTCCCACGGGGTGTGGGGCACTGTGGCTTCCAGGTACATCCGTGGGGACGGCGGGCTGGTTCCTTGAGGAGCCCCATTCCCGGGCCATGGGTCACAGAGTTAGGAGAGGGCTGGCTGGCTGAACAGTTACAAGCTGGCCTAGAGCAGAAGGTGGTTTATGTCACCGCACTCTTCCCCGGGTCAGAAGCAGGAGAGGTGTCTCCAGGGACTGCCCAAGCAAGAACCAATCCGCCACCTACTTTGGATTGTGTCATTTTTCACTCAAGTGCCAGGTAGAGAACTGATCAGATTCTTCAAAATAAAGACTTTTATTGTTTTTTTAATTGGAAACAGGGTCTCCTTCTGTCGCCCAGGCCGGACTGCAGTGACACAATCACAGCTGACTGCAGCCTGGGCCTCTCGGGCTGGAGCAATCCTCCCACCTCAGCTTCCCAAGTAGCTGGGACGGGTGCATGCCACCATGCTCGGCTACTTTTTAAACATTTTTTTTTTTTTTGTAGAAACAGGGTCTTGCTATGTTGCCCAGACTGGTCTCGAACTCCTGGGCTCAGTGATCCTCCCACTTTGGCCTCCCAAAGTGCTGGGATTCCAGGTGTGAGCCCCCACACCCAGCCTGAAGGTTCTTATTCTGTAAGATCCTAAGTAGTGGCCTCACTGCCCTGGGGACCCTCTGTTGAGAACAATATTCATCACAACCTCCCTGGCCCAGAATGACACTGCAGGGCACTGCTCCCTAAACCTGGTGCTGGCTGGGAGCCCTTCCAGAAACAGCTCAAGGGTAGGGCCCTGCTCTCTGCACTCTGTCACCCAGCTCTGGGCCTGTACTCACAGCGCTGGAAACAAAGTTCCTGAATAATAGATGGACAAAGAAATAAAACACCCGGCCGGACACGGCGGCTCACGCCTATAATCCCAGCACTTTGGGAGGCCAAGGCGGGTGGATCACCTAAGGTCAGGAGTTCGTGAGCAGCCTGGCCAACATAGTGAAACCCTGTCTCTATTAAAAATACAAAAATTAGCCGGGCGTGGTGGTGAGCACCTGTAGTGCCAGCTACTCGGGAAGCTGAGGCAGGAGAATTGCTTGAACTCAGGAGGCGAATATTGCAGTGAGCCGAGACTGTGCTGCTATACTCCAGCCTGGATGACAGAGCAAGACTCCATCTCAAAAAAAAAAAAAAGAAAAAAGAAAGAAAACACCTGAGCCCTGCCAAGGTGGTGGCTGTCTTCCCCAAACCAACAAACTTCCTAAAGATAGCTGGGAGCCCATCCCACCAGCTCTGATTTGGGGCTGGCTTCTGAGTTACTGTTAGGAGTAAAGTCCCTAGAAGTGATGAAAGATAAATCAACCCAACATTTGATTTATAAGATATATCAGACTGATAACTAGTGACAATGTGAATCTAATTACAATTCAAAAACCGAATCACGCCCATTTTCCATGCTCTTTCATTAACTTGGGCCAACAATTCAACATTTTAAGCATGACGGAATTCATCCTCCGTTCCTTCGGTGTGGGTGAGGACCTGCTCCAGAGTGAGGGTCTCGGAGCCCTCTGGCAGCCCCTCTTCTGCCCAGTGGCCCATACACCAGCCGCAGGGAGCCCTTTTTCCAGCCCACAACCCTTTCCCAGCATCACAGGCTAGAGCACCTCCATCTCCCTGTACTCACCTCCTGGAAGGTCTTCTGAGTGGTCAACATGTTCCCCTGAGAGCCTAAATCTGCACTGCTTGCCCAGGGTTTCTGCTTCTTGCTCATTAAATGGATACCCTTGGCTTCAAAGGCAGGGCGGGCACCAGGTGGTTAACGCCAGGAGGCGCCCCTCTGGCCCTGGTAATTTGTGACCACTGGTCATTATGCTTCCCACATAGAATCCAGCCAGCCCGTCAACAGATGTTTACTGCGCACCTACGATATCCCGGGCTCTGTGCCTGGGGCTGGAGGTACGCTGTGAAGTGACCTGAAAGTGCTCTCATAGGAATGGCGTTCTAGGAGGGAAAGGCAGACAGAGATGGAAATGACACGCCAGGCAACGTGTGACAGGAACAGCACAAGTAGCTAGAATTCCCGGGTGAGCCAGGCAGAAGAAAGTGGAAGAAGCCATGGGGTGTAGAGGAGGAGGACAGAGGCTAGGCAGGCTCAAGAGTGAAGACCGGGACTAGAGGGACCGTGGCCCAGCCAGTGTGGGCGACGTGGGTCACAGACCATGGAAGGTTGTATGGAAAGGCATCAGAGGGTCTAGCAGGGAGACGGAAAGATCTGAACTGCATTCGTTAAAAATAAAGCTGGGGCCGCTGGGAAAAGAGAGTGGACAGAAGGCAGCTAAGAATGGAAGTGGTGGTGGGGTGGCCACGACAATGGCTTGGGCCAAGATGACAGTGGTGTAGCTGGGAGCCCAGGTGTATCCAGGAGGAAGGATGGGCTTGCTGGTGGACCAGGCATGTCGGGGAAGAGGAGGGGAGCCCCAGGGCACACCTAGGTTTTCGCCTGAGCAGCCCCTGGGTGGTGACACCATTTCCCGAGGTGACAGGGGGACTGGGATTGGTGGTGGAGGCGTGTGTGGGGGAGGGGTCAACAGTTCTCTTTTGAAGCCATGTGAAGGCAGAGATGTGTTTCCAAGTAGAGATGTTGAATATTCAGTTGAATATTTGGGTTAATATAAATATAGATGCTATCCTTCTGTGGATGGTATTTTAAGCCATGAGAGTCGACAGGATCCCCTGAGGACAGGGTCTTGTAGATGTTCAAAGGGCAGGTCCCCGAGACTTGTGTGCACTCCAATCTCAGGTGCAGGGCACAAGCAGGGATCCATCAAAGAGTGACAGGCAAGGTAGGCTGAATCAGGACAGCCTGTATCTCAGGCAGGGGTCAGGAGAAAAAAAAGCGTTTTAAGAAGGGGAGAGTGGTCCCCTCCCAAGAGTTCAGTCACATCTCATGCCTTACTTTTTAATAATTTTCACACACTCTGCTGACCCCCCATACATAATCATGCTTAAAAAGCAAGATTTCAGCTTGAAATTCCTAGTTCTTGGCTCCTGGAAGGAGGAATCTTTCTTATTTATTTATTTATTTATTTAGAGTGGAGTCTTGCTCCGTCACCCAGGCTGGAGTGCAGTGGCGCAATATTGACTCACTGCAAGCCTCTGCCTCATGGGTTCAAGCGATTCTCTGAAAGGAGGACTCTTTTTATGTTATTTATTTATTTTGAGCCATGGTTTCACTCTATTGCCCAGGTTGGAGTGCAGTGGCGAAATAATAGCTAACTGCAGCCTCGATCTCTCAGGCTCAAACCATTCTCTTGCATCAGCCGCCCGAACAGATGGGACTACAGGTGTGCACCATCATGCCTGGCTAAATTTTTGATTTTTTGGTAGAGATGGGGTCTTGCTACACTGTCCAGGCTGGGGAACCCTTTTATTTAAAAATAATGGTACTTCCTCCAAGAATAGCTTCAGCTTGGACCTAACCAATTTTCCAAGACTGAGCAGAGACGAGGAGGAGTGGCAGCCGATGTGGGGAATATCTGGAGTTGGAAGAAGAGCAATGGTTTAAGTAAAGGCTGGAAGGAAGTTCCTTATGGGTTGATATATCTTCAGGAGCGGAGAGATAAAAGCGAAAATGGAAACTGGAAAGAGTGCCAGGCACAGTGGCTCACGCCTGTAATCCCAGCACTTTGGGAGGCTAAGGCAGGAGGATCACCTGAGGTCAGGAGTTCAAGACCAGCCTGGCCAACATGGTGAAACCCCATCTCTACTAAATATACAAAAATTAGCTGGGCGTGGTGGTGCATGTCTGTAATCCCAGCTACTTGGGAGGCTGAGGCAGGAGAATTCCTTGAACCTGGAAGGTGGAGATTGCAAGGAGCTGAAATTGTGCCACTATACTCTAGCCTGGGTGACAAGAATAAAACTACATCTCCAAAAAAAAAAAAAAGAATAAAAATCAGAAAGGGAAAAGAATATTCAAATTCTAGTTACAGTATCAACTAAATGGAATAAAGTCCAATTTAAATCTCAGGAAGTTGGAGCTACTTTTGTTTCCCCTGAACTGTGACAGAGCAGGACAATTGCTCAAAGAGGCACATGGAGTTTTCACACCTCCCGTATAATGAGACACACTGGATCCACCCATGTAAATTTAGAGTTTTTCAATATGTGCAATTATGCCACCCTCCAAAATGCCAAAATGCTGCCACATTCACGCTCGTCATCAGATCTTTAATGGCTGCCCAAAAAAGTTATGAGAGAGAGGAGAGTGGCTGATGGGAGCAGCAGTCAATTACAGCTCTCTGGAAAGCCCTCAGGCTGCCACCTCTACAAGTTTTGGCTTTTAGGGGAAGTTCATTTCAAACTCCTGCCCCTGTCTGGGTTTTTCAATCAAAAATTCCTTATGCATATTTTTGGTTCACATTTCCCATCGCTCAAAAACAGATTTTTAAAATTCTCTTTTATTCAAAATATTTCAAGGAATATTGCATTGGGAAAATGAGCTATCTGCTTGGGGGGGGGAAACAGATCCCTTACACTACAATACCCTGCACACAAAACTGTTGTCAGATTCAAAAACCAAGTGAAAAACCAGAAATCTACAATCACTACTAAGAGAGTATAGAAATATATGTTTACGTTTACAAAATGAATGATAGATTTGGGGACAATTTCTACAATATGTAAGAGAGAAATAATTAATTCATACTGTTTTTGTTTGGTTGTTTGTGGCGGAGTCTTTCTCTGTGCCCAGTTTGGAGTACAGTGATGTGATCTCGGCTCACTGCAAGTTTCGCCCCCCAGGTTCAAGTGAGTCTCCTGCCTCAGCTTCCCAAGTAGCTGGAATTCCAGGCATCCATCACAATGCCTGGCTAATTTTGGTAGAGACGGGGTTTCACCATGTTGGCCAGGCTGGTCTGGAACTCCTGACCTCAGGTGATCCACCTACCTTGGCTTCCCAAAGTGCTGGGGTTACAGGCGTGAGCAGCTGTGCCCGGCCTTAATTCATACTCTTTAAAAATGAGTAAGAAGAAGACAAGGTAAAAGACCAACCAGAAAAAGTAAAGGATGTCAAAAGGTAAGTTACATAGGAGATACCACTGGCTAACAAACACATGGAAAGACAGCCACGCTCACTGTTGATTGACAAGTTTTGAATTTAAGGCAATATATATTTTTTGACCAGTGGAAAACGTATCACAATGCCATTATCCAGGGTTAGTGAGGTTTGGAGGAAGAGAACACCCCCACGCCTCACTGGTGAGGAATGACAACTGAAACGTGCATTTTTTTTTTTCTTTTAGAGATGGGGTCTCATTCTGTCACCCAGGTTGGAGTACAATGACACAATCATAGCTCACTGCATCCTCAAATTCCTGAGCTCAAGCGATCCTCCCACCTCAGCCTCCCGAGTAGCTGGGACTGGATGCACACGCCACCATGCCTGGCTGATTAAAAAAATATATATATATTCATTTTTTTTGTAAAGACAGGGGGTCTCACTATGTTGCCCTGACTGGTCTTGAGCTCCTCCCGCCTTAGCCTCCCAAAGTGCTGGGATTACAGGAGTGAGCCTTTTCTTTTTCTTTTTGCCTTTTGAGATGGAGTCTTGCTCTGTCGCCCAGGCTGGAGAACAGTGGCACAATCTCAGCTCACTGCAACCTCCATCTCTCGGGTTCAAGAGATTCTCCTGCCTCAGCTTCCCGAGTAGCTGAGATTACAGGTGCCCGCCATCACGCCCAGCTAAGTTTTGTATTTTTAGTGGGCACGAGGTTTTGCCATGTTGGCCAGGCTGGTCTTAAACTCCTGACCTCAGGTGATCCACCCACCTCGGCCTCCCAGAGTGCTGGGATTACAGGCATGAGCCACTGCACCTGGCTGGCGCGAGCCATTTCTGATGCCAAATTGGCAAAGAACACGGACATCCTTCTGACCCAGCAAACCCCATTCCCAGGCCTCCCTCTGCCCACATGCCATGACAGCCTTCCTCCCAAAAAACACTCCTGAGATGCCTTCCTCATTCTTGTCTTTTCCATGTGTTTATTATACATACAATGCACAAACAATTCCTACAATAAAATTTAAGAAAATAGAGACAACTAAGGAATGAATGAAAGCCCTTCACGCCAAGCTGCCCACCCCCTTCCTCAGCTGGTATCACCCCTGGCTGCGCTCTTCTCTGTGATACAAAAGGCACTTTTGGATTGAATGATACTCTCCCCAGCTGAAAAGGCCAACCTGTAATATATCTACATCTATATTTAGATTATAGAATTAGATCCCAATTTAGCTGACTTTCATCTCATAGCCTGTGATGTTTCCCAGCGCTGCCTGAATTAGATTTCCTACTAGTTAGAATTTCCTGTAAGCTAGGATTAAAAGCTCTCATTTCCTAGTTTCTCCTTTCTATCTTAATCATTATACAGCACTTCACATGTCATAAGAAGTTTTGAAAATATTAACAGGTTATTTCGCTTCCTGATAATCTATGAAAGACGTGGAGAGGACAAAACTCAAGCGTGTGGCTTAGATGACAGTGTGCCACAGTAAGACTCCAGGATAGGGACATTTTAGGCTCTGTGGCCTCAGTCATGGTCAAGTCACTTGTCCTTTTTGGGTCTGATTCTTAATTTTTAAAATGAGAATTTGATACTCGGGAGGCTGAGGTGAGAGTATTACTTGAGCCCAGGGAGGTGGATGTTGCAGTGAGATCGCGCCACTGCACTCCAGCCTGGGCGACAGAACCAGACCCTGTCTCAAAAAAAAAAAAAAAAAAAAATCTGGGCTGGGCGCAGTGGCTCATGCCCATAGTCCCAACACTTCGGGAGGCTAAGGCGGGTGGACTACAAGGTCAGGAGTTCGAGACCAGCCTGGCCAACATAGGGAAACCCTGTCTCTACTAAAAATACAAAAAATTGGCCAGGCGTGGCGGCAGACACCTGTAATCCCAGCTACTCAGAAGGCTGAGGCAGGAGAATCTCTTGAACCCAAGAGGCGGAGGTTGCAGTGAGCCGAGATCACGCCACTGCACTCCAGCCCAGGTGACAGTGAGAGACTCTCAAAAAAAAAAAAAAGAATCTGGGGCAAGGTGGACAGTATACAAAGTGCCTGTCCCATATGTTCTAATTGGGAAATGTCACTTTCTTTCCCTTTTCCTTTAAAATTCACTCCAATTCAGGGGGCCAGGTGGGGGCTGCTAAGGGTGCTGGTGGCATTTTCCATCTGGGTGTTGGGGACATGGATGCATTCATTTTGCGCCAATTCATTGAATGCACAGTATGAGGTGTACATTTTTTCTATATGCATAACTTCCTCTGCATGCATGACTTCAATTTAAATGGTCAAACCAAAAAAGTAAAACTTGCTCCCCCTAGTCTCCAATTCCCCTATTAGCAGACTCTGTCCTGGTGTTGCACTGGCTTGCTGCGGAGGGCTGGGGGGCACTAGTGGAAATGAGCCTCTCATTAAAAACACGTGCCTTCTGGGGGCCATGATGAACGTAAGTGTGAGATGAGTCCAGCTGTGGTCAGAGCCGTGGGATGTGGGTCACTGTGACCCAGTGGGTCACGGGTGCTGAGCAAGGAAGGGCTGGGAGGTGCGTTCAGGCTACAAGCAAAATCTAAAGGGGCCCAGCCTCTGCCAGGAAAAGCAGGTCTGGCTTTGCTGAAACCCCAGTCGCGCTCTGATGGATACCAGTACCCGGGCAAGGATACCATGGATGGACTTGATTCTTCTCTCCTGAAGTGTACCAGAAGGTGCACGCGGGGATTTCGGCTGCCTGAAAAGCAGCCCTCTAAAACCCGAGTGTCATTTTTAGAATCAAAAAGGAAGGCAGGTAGTGGCTGGCTGCACTGGTCAGTAACGAGATCCGGAGCTTTTCGCCTTAAGGTCACTGTTTAAAACTCTGCCCTAGGTCAGTGGTAACAAAGTCACGACTCCCTGACAGGGATCAGGGTGCAACTTTGAATGCCGAGAAGGGCTGCGTCTGTTGGTTACCACGCGGCGAGCTCCCGGGACCCCTCCTCACACCTACTGACAGTGTTTCTTTCTCTAGGAGTGGCCTCTCTTCCCACCCACCATGGCGGATTGGCCTGGAGGAGGAGGCATTGGGGCCGCAGTCCTTTCCCGACAGGGAGCCTCTCTTCGCCTTGGCGGCTGAACCCTAGCACATGAATACGCGGAGGTGGTGAAGGCGCATGAATACAGCAGAAAGGGCCATCAGCAGAGAGAAAAAGTCCAACGAGAAGCAAATGGCAGATGTGCTCAGTGGTCAGGGCCCTCCCCCGGGTCCTCCGTGCTCCTGGCCCTCTTCAAGGCTGTTTTCGACGCGGGATCCATGACGCCCTTCTCTCTCCAACAGATCCCCGCAACCCAGGTCAGAAGGTGTCCGAGGAGCCGAGGAGCCATGAAAATTCTGATCGATCTCTTTGTCCCCAAACAGTAGGTGTCTAAAAAGACTAAACCAACCAGATTTAAAAGAGAGGGACAGAGTTCATTCTCTGGTTCTAATGACCGGTAGTTTACAAGCTATATATTTACTTTGTATCTGAACTCAAAACATCAGTATCTGAAATCACCCAACTCATAAATCCAGAGAGAAGTTCCTCTACCTTTAGAAAGACGTGTATCCACTCCCAAAAATGGGCCTGTATTCTCTTGTCTTCTTTCAGATCAATGTAATGCTGCTTCTAATTAAGCTGTAAGATACCTGCCAGGGGCACTTGGTTGCCAGCAACTTGTAACCAGCAATGAAACCCAGTGACTTCTTTTTATGAGGATCTTAGGGAGAATTTTTTTTTTTTCCCCCAACACCACAGAAGCTGTGCTTTCCCTCAAGGCATGCTTTGTTTTGAGCTTGTGGACAGCATGAGTCACATGACTTATCTGGTTGCCCTTTTTGCATTGGTTGCTGGGAAGCTCACAATCAAGTCTGTGTCTCATCTTTACAAAGTACACAGGGTCTGGGGAACT
Source organism: Trachypithecus francoisi (assembly GCF_009764315.1). Classification (NCBI taxonomy): domain Eukaryota; kingdom Metazoa; phylum Chordata; class Mammalia; order Primates; family Cercopithecidae; genus Trachypithecus; species Trachypithecus francoisi. Next base: position 116,991,294 of record NW_022681469.1, on the reverse strand, counting down.
TGGGATAGTTGTCTGATTCTGGTTCTAACTGCCTTTTCCTCTCACTTTATTTACAATTTATTTTTACAATAGAGATGGGATTTCCCTGTGTTGCCCAGGCTGACCTTGAACTCCCGGGCTCCAGTGATCCTCCTGCCTTGGCCTCCCAAAGTGCTGGGATTATAGGCGTGAGCCACCATGCTCAGCCTCCTCTCACTTTCTTTCCTCTTCGTTCTCACTTACTCTCAGTCTCATGCCTTGCTTATCATACTGTGCTAACTGTACCTTTGCAAAGCCATTGGAAATCATTCTTGGAAGTGGGCAGAACGCAACCAGCCAGGAGGGCAGGAATGGCATAGGGGCAAGGGCATAGCTGTAGGGTCACACGGGCCCAGACTCAATATGAGCTCACCCCTTGCTGGCAGTGCCATCCTGGGCAGGCCAGTGACCTCTCTGAGCCTCAGTCTCCCCAGATGGAAAATAGGGAAAGTATCTTTTTCAGGACCGTTGTCAGGATTAAATTAGTAGATGCATGTGAACATGCTTAGCTCAGTGCCTTGTTCAAAGCAGGTGCCCAAGACAAGTCACTTCCCTTTCCTTCCACTGCAGGCAAAACTGGCAGAGATCCCACCCAAAGTCCCCAGACAACCAGGATGCCTCTACACTCCAAGGAGGTCAGCTGATCCCAGGGTCAGTCCTGATTAGAAATGGGAAGGTATGGCCAGGTGTGGGGGCTCACGCCTGTAATCCCAGCACTTTGGGAGGCCGAGGCAGGTGTATCAGCTGAGGTCAGGAGTTCAAGGCCAGCCTGCCCAACATGGTAAAACCCTGTCTCTAGTAAAAATACAAAAATCAGCCGAGTGTGGTTGCACACGCCTGTAATCCCAGCTACTCGGGAGGCTAAGGCAGGAACATTGCCTGAACCCGGGAGGCCAAGGTTGCAGTGAGCCAAGATCGTACCACTGCACTCCAGCCTGGGCGACAGAGTGGGACTCCTTTAAAAAAAAAAAAGAAAGAAAGAAAGAAAGAAAAGAAAGACATGGGAAGGTCTGGGATACTCAGCAGCGGCATGGGGAGATTGTGTCCCACTCCTGGAGCTCAGGTTCTGCAATTCTGGGGTTGTGTAAACCTGGGTGGGATTTGGCCAGTCCACATGAAGCCTGTATCAGACCGTGTGTCCTTCAGGAACTGCAGGTGGGAACAGCCCTCTCCAATGCTCCCCCAGGCCAAGCTAAGGAAGGGTCAGGCAGCTCTGTCTCTAAAGCACCTGGGATGGAAGGACTCAAAGTCAAGGCCAGCCATTTCTCTATGAAGGGTCTGTTGTGACTTTCCTACCGCAGGCTTCCCGGCCACCCATCACTCAGTGCCATTCTGGGCCACTCTCTGCAACTGTCAGTCAACGTTTGCTAAGAGAATAAAGCCTAATTTGAATTTTAACAAGCACAGCAATTAGAAAGGCCGATCTGCCACAGAGAGCATCTTATCACACATTTGAAACCCAAATACAAATATTTCAGATTATGCCCTGGGTAGGAATATCCATTTTCATTTATGACATGTAAACTACAAGAGTAACTTTTTTTTTTTCTTTTTTCTTTTTTTTTTTTTTTTGGGTACTAACTCCGGCAAGAATACAAGGATGGATTCAGAATTGAAAAAGGAAGGAGAAAGGGGATCGTGGAATCCTGATACGGCTTGGGGCGAGAGTCAAGGGCAGAGAAAGTTACTTAATTATTACTGCAGGCCAGGCGCCTCTTTTTTCAAAGTACATCTTCATTTCAATGGATACATTTAAGTAGGTTCCAGAAGTATACACTGCACACATTTTCAACTAAAGATAGAAACTATGCTTAAAAAGCTAATTTGGTATTTTTAGAAGTTTGGGTTTCTTTGATCTGGCCAAAAGAGGCTTAAAATTCAGCTTCAAACTATTTTAGTCTCTGCTTCACAACTCTGAAATAACTGGTACATCTTAAGTTCCTTTCGACCGCTAAAAAGTGTGGGATTCTATCAACCTGCAGGCTGGAAACGCTGAAAGCGCAGGGCTGACTTCACATCAGAATCTTCTCTTTCATGAGGATCCCAGCTTTGTCAAAAGGAGGTGAATTTCAAAATGTATGATTTGGTCACTTTTCTTTGTGACAGGGTTGGACCTTCCTAATCTGGGTGCCTGTTTTTTTTTCTTCCTGTTTTTTTTTTTTTTGAGACAGGGTCTTGCTCTGTCACCCAGGATGGAGTGCAGTGGCGTGATCTCGGCTCAATGCAGTCTAGAACTCCTAGGCTCAAGCGATCCTCCCACCTCAGCCTCCTGGGTAGCTGAAAGTACAAGTGTGCGCCACCATGCTCAGCAAATTTTTTGCATTTTTTTTTTTTTTTTTTTTTTGTAGAGATGAGGTTTCATCATGTTGCCCAGGCTGGTCTCAAACTCCTGGCCTCAAGCGATCCTCCTGCTTCGGCCTCCCAAAGTGCTGGGATTACAAGTGTGAACCACTGCACCCAGCCTAGGTGCCTGTTTGTTTAACTCTCAGTGCAGGGAGGTTAATGACAGCAATCAGCTCATGGGCGTTCCCAGTAACAGACCAGTATCTCTGTTACTCTCACCACCAGCCCACAGCTGGCCTGACCAGACCCTTTACCAATGTGGAGAGAGGAGTGCAGGGAGCCCAGTGTCCTGCCCAAGGCCACAGAGCTGATCAGCTGCAGAGCCAGGGTCACCCTGCTCCCTACCAACTCTCCCGCGCCTCCCACCCAGGAAGCAAGGACATCCTGGAGAGGGTTGAAAAATTCTACCCTCTTCAGGCTGGGCACAGTGGCTCATGCCTATAATCCCAGTACTTTGGGAGGCTGAGGCGGGTGGATCACTTGAGGCCAGGAGTTCAAGACCAGCCTGGCCAACATGGGAATACCCTGTCTCTACTAAAAATACAAAAATTAGCCAGGCATGGTGGTGTGCACCTGTAACCCCAGCTACTCAGGAGGCTAAGGCAGGAGAATCATTTGAACCTGGGAGGCGGGGGCTGCAGTGAGCAGAGATCACGCCACTGTACTCCAGCCTGGGTGACACAGCAAGACCCCGTCTCAAAAATAATAATAATAATTCTAGACTCTTCTGATGCCCCTACCCCATGTGGCTTGGGACTCCCAGACACTTTAACAAAAGCAGCAGCAAGTCTGCAGAGGGTTGACCAGGGGACCCACATGGACCCCAGACTCAGCCTCTTGACTCTTGTATTTCAACATACATTTGATATAGGAACACCCTCCCGCCCAGCAATTAACTTTTATGTGAAGTTTTTTTTAAAGACAAAGGATAAAACCCTAACGCCAGGTGCAGTGGCTCATGCCTGTAATCCCGGCGTTTTGGGAGGCCAAGGTAGGGAGGATCACTTGAGCCCAGGAGTTGGAGACCAGCCTGGGCAATGCAGGGAGATCTCTTCTGTACAAAAATTTTAACAAATACCCAGTTGCGGTGGTGTGCACCTATAGTCCCAGCTACTCGGGAGGCTGAGGCAGGGGGAGCTGCTTGAACTCAGGAGGTTGAGGCTGCAGGCAGCTATGATCACACCACTGCATTCCAGGCAACACAGGGAGACCCTGTCTCAAAAAAAGAAAAAAAAGTCCCCAAACCAGAAATCTAACAGCATTATGATTCCCCCAAGTAACAGCACCTGTGAACAGCATCACTCCACAGACCTCGCGGACGTCCTGGCCCCACTGCCTCATTTTACAGATGAGGAAACAGACATGGGGAGAGGAAATGACTTGTCTAGGATAAATTCCGATTATATGTTTCTGGAGACCCTTTACATATCTTTTTAGAAAGTGTGGTGCACACAACATCCCTTCCTGTAGTGCAGACCATTTCAAGGATGTGGTTTAATTAAACGATTCGGCTAATAGAATGCGTGTTTGCAGTTTTTCACCATTGACACATACAAGCCCAGGCTCAGCAAGATGAGTTTATTTCTTGAAAGCAGTTGCAGGCCATTATTTGCGAAAGAATTTGCGTTCAATGAACATTACACAAACAAGAAGCTTTTAAAGGCCTCTGAAACCTGCAGTTTGAATCTTTCCCACTGGAGAAGGAATCCAAATTGTCCGCGGCTACCAGATCTAGTGCGGTGTTTCGGAAGCTGTGAAGGCTTTATTAGTCTTTGAAAAAGACACTTGGCTGAGTCACAAGTGTGGCAAATGGAAAAAGATTCCTGGCAGGGCGTGGTGGCTCACGTCTGTAATCCCAGCACTTTGGGGGGCCGAGGCGGGTGGATAGCCTGAGGTCAGGAGTTCAAGACCAGCCTGGCCAACATGGTGAAACCCCATCTCTACGAAAAATACAAAAATTATCTGGGCATAGTGGAGGGCACCTGTAATCCCAGCTACTCAGGAGGCTGAGGCAAGAGAATCGTTTAAACCCGGGAGGTGGAGGTTGCAGTAAATCGAGACTGCGCCACTGAACTCCAGCGTGGGTGACAGAGTGAGACTCTGTCTCAAAAAAAAGAAAAAGAAAAAAAGATTCCAAATGATCCTTCTGCAAAGGAACCAAGTTATGGGGCTGGGATGGATCTGTCAAATCCGTCCTGGATGGGGATGTCCTGGAGCCAGGCCGGCTTGTTGCAGAAGCCCCCTGCTTGTTCTATCCAGACCACTTGAGAGCTTCCCTGGCAGGTCTGCTTGGCCCAGAGGATCCCCTAGGCTGTGCAACTGATCAGAAGGAAGTCCCATGTGTATTATGGTGGATATAGGGAGATACAGACCATGGGTAACAACCCTCAAGAAGCACACACTGCTGATGCTCCCTGCAGGTGGCCCCCACCTGTCGGGGCATCAGGCCCCCTGCCATGCTCTTTCTATCCTTCCCTCCACGTGGCCATGGGACATTCACCACCTAGGACATTCCCACCCATCTAAAGCTCCAGCAGCCTGCAACCACCAGACCTTCCCATTTTCCCAGAAAAATCAGAGCTGGGGTGTTGTGCAAAATACCACCTTACTACGAAAATCTCAAAGACAAGCCTACATCAACCAAACAGTAACACCAATCCCCACGTGCCCATCATGCGCTTTCAATGAGTATCACCTCTCAGCCAGGCTTGTTTCATTTACTGTATTAATTGTTGCAAATCTCAGATATCATGTCGTTTGATCTAGAAATATTCCAGTGTGAATTCTCTAAAACGTAAGGATCCTTTATTAAAAAAAAAAAAAAAAAAAAGACAAAGCTCTATTATCCAGCCTGGGTGACATGGTGAAACACCATCTCTACAAAAAATACAAAAATTAGCCAGGCATGGTGGTGTGCACCTGTGGTCCCAGCTACTTGGGCAGCTGGGGCAAACGGATCTGAGCCCGGGGAGGTTGAGGCTGCAGTGAGCCCTGATGGTGCCACTGCACTCCAGCCTGGGCGACAGAATGAGACCGTGTCTCAAAGCAAAAACAAAACACTGTTGTCATTTCACAAATAATAGCAATAGCTCTTCAATATCATAAAATATCCAGAAACCCACTGTTCTAATTTCTCCAGTTATTTCGGAAACACGTTTTCTGTTGGTTTGTTTCCAACTGAGATCCAAATGAGGTCCACACATTGCCTTTGGCTCCTATCTCTTCAACCTCTTTCAATCTCCAAGTCATCATTTTTTAACTCTGGCAACAAAGTCCATTTTTCTGGAGCAGTGCCGCAGTCAACCCCACTCCAGGACAGGGCCAGGCCACATGCCCTGCTGACCCTGCCCTCCCCCCCCTCCCCCCTCCCCCCGCCTGACTGGGAACCAAGGATGGTGGAAGGAGAACAGGTCTGGGAGGGAGATGTCAAGGGCACCAAGGCCAGCCCAACCTAGGCACCTCTTTGTGGCTTCTGAGTTTCGTCTGTGATGCCTGCTGCTTTGCACTGGGGAGGAACAAAGGAAGGAAGCCCCCTCCCCGGCGCACAGTGCCTCGCCCACACCAAGGACCTGATTTCTTTTCAACATCAGCAGGAGTCATTAGATTATAGTCACAAACTGCAAAGCAGAGTTAGGGAACAGGCACGACTCATATGTTGTTTCTCGAGGAAGAATAATCCCTCATGTGCGGATCCGCCATTTCCGAGGAGGCTCAGGGGCAAGGCACGGGATGACTTTTCTGTCTGGCAAGAAGTAGGTTCATGGTTTGTCAGGCTCGTTATAGAACAAAAGGTGTCAAAATGAAGACCATGCCTTTAATCACCATAAACCCTACTCACTCACTCTCTCATTCACACACACACACTGGTGCTGGAAAGAGAAAGGTCTCATCCACTGCCTGGAAAGGAATCAGGCTCCTGGGATCAGGTGGAGATGAGATAAGAAGCCTGTTGCACAAGTCCTCATATTTCACTGGAGGAATGAGATCTCTGCCTCTGCTCTGGTCCAAATGCAACCATCCTCCACCTGAGGCCAGTGCCAGGCAGGGTGGACAGACAGGCTGATAGCTGTGGTCCCTCGCAACTCTGCACCGACAATATTCCGGTTGCTGGGGACAGTCGGAAGGTGTTGAGGTTTGCTTGCTGGATGCAAAATCAGTGCAAAACCACCCAAATCACTGGAGCCAGTACTCCCAAAGCATGTCCAATGGAGGTGTGGTTTCCAGAGCACAGGTGGGCATTCCGTGATCAAGAAAGAATGAGAAACTTGAAATAAAGCAAAGCTAGCTTGCTTTCCTCTTGACTTCTTAGAACTGGGATATATTCTGCTCATCATTAAACCCTCAGGGCCGATATCAATAACAAGGACAGCAGTAATGATAGCTAAAACATACAAAATTCAGTGACAAAACCTGCGCCCAAATTCCTGCTTGGTCATTTCTTTCACCCTTTTTTGAGATGAAGTCTTGCTCTGTCGCCCAGGCTGGAATGCAAAGGTGCGATCTCAGCTCACTGCAACCTCCGCCTCCCAGGTTCCAGCAATTCTCCTGCCTCAGCCTCCTGAGAAGCTGGGACTACAGGTGCTCACCACTGCGCTTGGCTAATTTTTGTCTTTTTAGTAGAGACGTGGTTTCACCATGTTGGCAAGGCTGGTCTCGAACTCCTGACCTCAGATGATCCACCCACCTCGGCCTCCCAAAGTGCTGGGATTACAGGGCATGAGCCACTGTGCCCGGCACCTGCCCTGTCATTTCTTGATGTGTCTTTGACAAGAACACCCAACCTCCCAACCTCACAGAGTTGCTGAGAAGTTGAAGTGAAATTACATAGGTAAAGGGCCTGTTAAAATATTGGCTTGGCCAGGCATGGTGGCTCATGTCTGTAATCCCAACACTTTGGGAGGGTGAGGTGGGAGGATCACTTGAGGTGAGGAGTTCGCAACCAGCCTGGGCAACATAGTGAGATCCTGTCTCTACAAAAAATTAAGAAGTTAGCCAGACATGGTGGTGCACACCAGATAATCCGGAGGCTGAGGTGGGAGGATCGCTTGAGCCCAAGAGTTGAGGCTGCAGTGAGCCATGATTATGCCACTGCACTCCAACCTGGACAACAGAGCAAGACCCTGTCTCTTAAAATATATATATATACATAGACTTGTGTTGACAGATACTAAGTAATTGATTATTATTCCATTTTTAGATGGGGAAATGGGCTGTCGAGTGACTGGATCAGGCCAGGGCTCAGCTCTGCCCTCTCAAAAGAACCTCCAGCCTCCACTTTCCGCCCTACTAACCAGCAGCAGTCACTTCTCTGCAGAGGAGAAGAGGTGAGAGTGGAGGAAGGCAGAGGCCTGGATCCGGAATGAACTGCTGGGTGCAGCCCGGGGACAGAAGCCACGCCTGCCTCATTCAACATCACACGCTGGAATCCAACATTGGGCCGCTGTGGCAGCACATGGAATACAGGAGCCAACGGATGGGCACCTAACCTATGTGATTCCTCCCCCACCCAATGAGCAGAAAATATCAGTGAGGGGGAGGACACGTGAGCCAAATACAGGGCGGACAGCACGTTTTCTGGCACGGAAACCGGTGCTGGGGTCACTGAAGGATAGGCAGGGAATTTTCCTGCCAGGTGAGGGAAGGGGGCGGTTTTAGAGAAAGGTGACAAGTGGCACCAGTGGTGGCATCAGCAGGGGGAACCAGGAGAAGGCAAAAGCAGAAATGCACAAACTATATCTACAACTTGAAAGTAAATTCCTTGGCCAAACCAGAAAGCTGAGATTGGGCTGGGCGCAGTGGTTCACACCTGGAATCCTAGCACTTTGGGAGCCCGAGGCAGGAGGATCGCTTGAGGCCAGGAGTTTTGAGTCCAGCCTGGGCAACATGGCAAGACCCTGTCTCTACAAAAAATACAAAAACTGGCCTGTTTTCAGTGGTGCACACCTGCAGTCCCAGCTACTCAGGAGGCTGAGGCAGGAGGATTGCTTGAGCCCAGGAGTTCGAGGCTGCAGTGAGCTATGATTGTGCCACTACACTCCAGCCTGGGTGACAGGGCAAGACCCTGTCTCAAAAAAAGAAAGAAAAAAGAAATCTGAGATTGATGAAATATGATATGATGGTTGTTGCTCAGAATGAATGGGAGGAGTTGAGAATTCTAAAAGCAAGGGAGAAATCCATTTCTCCCAGGAAAGAGTCTTCAGCTCGCTTCTATCATTCTTTCAGACATGACGGGGGCACACATATCTGCATTTATATCTGCCTACAAACCAGAACCCATGGCAAACATGGGAAAGACAGAAGACAAATAACAGTTTGTTATCTCCATCCTCTATGGACCGCTAAAATCCTTCGCTAAATAGAAACGTTAGATTTACACACAACAGCTTTAGTTGAGATCAAGATCAAATTTTCATTATCCAAAAACTTAAACGGAAGATCCCAAAAGGGTAGAGCGATTTGAGATTCTGCGTAGGGCCAACCTGGTTTCATTCACACCGTTTCTGTGCAGTTAGCTCTGTGACTCCACAGCCAGAGAGAAAACAGTGATTAAGGCAAGATGAATTTCAGGGAAATATTAAAAAGATGAAATCGATACATTTGTCTTTTCAGCTCTTCAGACATGGAATTCCCACCTGTATTTGGGGGGAAGGGGTGTTCTGCTGTTACTGTTGGTTTATATTTTTCTCATCACAGAAGGAACATGTCATGGCAGAGTATGTTTAAAGCACAGAAGAACATAAAGAAAAATGACTCCAAGTCCAACTCCCTAAGGGGGACTTAATTTTTGGCATGGAAGGATCCAGGGTTTTTTCTGCCTGTTTCTTTTGTACTTGTAATAATACTGTATATATACTTCCTAAGTTGCTTGCTTTTTGCTTAAGCCTGACCCAGGTACTATAAACTCTCTGCAATTTTTTTTTTTTTTTTTTCATTTTTTTGAGATGGAGTCTCACTCTGTTACGCAGACTGGAGTGCCACGACGCAATCTTGGCTCACTTGCAACCTCCGCCTCCCGAGTTCAAGTCATCCATCTGCCTTAGCCTCTGGAATAGCTGGGACTACAGGCGCCTGCCACCACACCTGCCTACTTTTTGTATTTTTAGTGAAGACAAGGCTTCACTATGTTGGCCAGGCTGGTCTCGAACTCCTGACCTCAGGTGATCCGCCTGCCTCGGCCTCCCAAAGTGCTGAGATTACAGGCTTGAGCCACTGCACCTGGCCAAACATAATTTTTAATGGTTGTGTAATACTTCAAAGGATGGCTGCTCCTGGTTGATTTTTAAAATATACTGCTTTAGTTGTTCTATACTGATCAATATTGTGACTAAATGAACAAACAGATAATCACATGCCCTGCAAATCTCCATGTGGGACTGAAGTATGCAATGCTTCCCAAATGATTTTGGCAAATGATATTTGAACGTCAGCATCCTAACAATAATAACCAATATTTATAGCTGGTTTCTAGTGTACAGGGCACTTTCATGTGCACTGAACTCATTCAACCCTCACAGCAAACCCTGTGGAGATCTTATTACATTTACTTTACAGAGAAAGCCAAGGATTTGAGGTTAAGCGGTATTCCCATGATCACGCTGCCCAGGGACACACAGAGGGAATCTGTCTCCTGGTGAGTGGCTCCCAAATCTACATCCAGGTCAATGCTACTCTCCTCATGGCCAGCCTGTCTCCTGGGCAGCTCTGCTTGGAGATCCCACTAGTATCTTACACTCTCCAAATGCCAATTTCATTCCTCCCTATACTAGTCCTTTTTGGAATCTCATGGAGGGCACCACCCACCAGAGCCCAAGCCAGAAGGCTGACTGCTCCCTCTCCTGCATCTCAACCTTCACCCTCTGCATCCAGCCATTCCCGGGGCTCCTTCTCCACAACACCAGGAGGCCTCGGTGAAGCTCACCTTCTAATCACAGGGCACTGGCACTGGAACTGGGAAAGTAGCAACATTTAATACACATTTGCTAAGAGGGAGGAAGGTCTTAAGACTCCACACACTCAGCTCTGTTAGGACAGCACACTGCCTTTCTGCGGAATCAAAGTTGTGACCAACGCACAGGAGGAAATAAACAATCTTCCATCTCACTGAATTCTCTTTGCATGACCAGGCTCTTAAAGCTTACGATTAAAAAAGGTGTATTAAGGCCTCTTTGAGAATTTTTTTGAGATGGGGTCTTGCTCTGTTGCCCTGGCTAGAGTGCAGTGGTGCCATCTCGGCTCACTGCAGCCTCAACCTCCCAGGCTCAATAGATTCTCCCACCTCAGCCTCCGAAGTAGCTGGGATCACAAGTGTGTGCCACCGTGCCTGGCTAATTTTTTTTTTTTTTTTTTTTTTAGGTCTTGTTATATTGCCCAGGCTGGTCTCAGACTCCTGAGCTCAAGTGATCCTCCCACCTCGGCCTCCTAAAGTGCTGGGCTTACAGGCGTGAGCCACTGCACCTGGCCCTCACTGAGACTTTTATCTGAAGCCAGGACTTCTGTAGCATTCCTTGGTAAGAATAAGACTCTCACAATTAATCAGTCATCCGATTAATTGCCAATTCTCCTTTACACGGGAATCTCAATTAGAGAAACCTGAAGTGGAAAAGACAAACACAATGAACCTTGCTGCAAAAGCTGAAACGACAGATTCCGGGGACATTTCAGAATGATGGAATTGAAAGAAACATCAGGGCAGACACAGTTGGTCACTGGGTAGAGGATGAAAAAAGCACCGAACAGAGGCCGTCCCAAACAACCGGGCGCCGGAAAAATCTCTCTCAATTTCATTTCATGGGACCGTGCGATTCTTACGCAACCGTGCCAATGTGAGGCATCTCGATGGCATTAAAGTCTTGTTAAAACAGCAAACTTGTTCTTTTCAAGAGAACAATGGTATTCTAAAAAGCCGTGCAAAATTAATCGAGTTATTACCCTATAAAGCGTCAAACATGTAACTACATTTAAAAGGGTCCACAGGTTGTACCATGTCCAAACAGAGAACGCGTACGCAGTGAAATCCTCTGCAGAACACCTTCCCATTAATTAGGCAGTGGAAATAGCAGCCTCCCCAAATCGAGCAGGAACAAACAGGAAAGAAAAGAATATACTTCTTGTGAGAGAGAGGGAAAAAAATACACGCAAACAAAGAAATTAAAGGCAATGCACTCCACCCTCGATAGAATCAGTTTCAACAGAAATAATGAGTGATCTTACGTGGGCTGCCATGATTTCTTCACGTTGCTCTAAAAGTGGAAGGCGGCTTTCCTGGTTGGCACCCGAAGAGGCAGAACTCTGAGGACTCAGAGCCCAAAGCGAACCACCGCCTGCCTTAGGAGGGAGTGCAGCCTGGTTTGCCATATAATGACGAGAAAAGCAAATCAGCTGGGAGGAAAGAAGGCAATTTTTCTTATCTGGGATGGGGGAAGAGAAATAGGAAAACTTCCTAGGTGGTGAGTTGAGAAAAAAGGGGAGGGGAGTACTGGCAACTTGGGACTGAGGATGCCAGGTGAATATCCTTGTCTTAGCCACGCTCTCTTGCACACATGCACACACACATTGCACACACATAGAGCTCGGCAAGGAAAACATTCTGGGGGAAAAGTCTGTTTTTTCCTTAATCTATAGGCATCATCCAATCATCCAGACTGGGCGCAGCGGCTCACCCCTGTAATCCTTTGGGAGGCCGAAGTGGGAGGATCACTTAAGCCCAGGAGTTTGAGACCAGCTTAGACAACACTGCCAGACCATGTCTCTATAAAAATTTAAAAATTAGCCAGACATGGTGGCTGGCATGAGCCTGTAGTCCTAGCTACTTAGGAGGGCTGAGGTGGGAGGACTGCTTAAGCCAGGGAGGTCGAGGCTGCAGTGAGCCATGACTGTATCACTTGGGTGACAGGGCAATACTGACTCTTAAAAAAAAAAACCAGGCATCATCTCCTTATGACAGAAAAGGAATTCTCTGTGTTTTCATGCTTCTGTGCAAACTTCAGGACAGGCTGGGCACGGTGGCTCATGCTTGCTATCCCAGCACTTTGGGAGGCTGAAGTGGGCAGATTGCTTAAGTCCAGGAGTTTGAGACCATCCTGGCCAACATGGTGAAACCCCATCTCTACTGAAAATACAAAATTAGCCAGGCATGGTGGTGTGCACCTGTTATCTCAGCTACTTGAGGGGGCGAGGAAGGAGAATTACTTGAACCTGGGAGGCAGAGGGAGCAGTGCGCTGAGATTGTGTCACTGCACTCAAGTCTGGGCAACAGAGTGAGACTGCCTCAAAAAAAAAAAAAAAAAAAAAAAACGGAAAGAAAATCTCAGGATCACCCTAGAGTCCTTTTGAATTACTCTTCCCACTGAACCAAGTTCCATCTCCTAAATATTCTCACATCTTGCTGCTGCTGCTGCAGCTTCAGGCCAGGCCCACATCCTGGCTCCCACGTAGGGCCCAGTTCCCACGACAGCCCCCACCACATGTCTCCTGAGCCCCAGGGTTCAGCACAGATGACCTGATTTACACAGCACACACCAGACGTCAACGCTGTCATTTCTGTTACCTATGTGCCCCCTTCCCACATTTGGGTTGGAGGTTCTAGGAGGAGGGGGGCTATTTTTACGCACCCAGCACTCTGCGCGCTTCACACGGAGTCTGGCATGTGGCACGGCGGCAATATTTCCACTAATAATAGCAAGTGTTCCAGAAACATGTTCCAGCAAAGGGCTTGCATACTTGTGTCTCATTTCATCACTTTAGCAGCTCCATGAGATGGGTACCAGCGATCCCGCATTGCACAGGTAGGGACAAGGAGGCTTAGATGACTGCATGACTCGTAAACGGCAGCTGGGGTTCTGGTCTGTGGGACTCCAAGCTCTCACGCTTAACCACTGTTTCCATTTAAAGATGCTGGCAAATAATCAGTACAAAGAGTCTTTCAAAAAAGACTCTATTTTGCAAAGTTGGACATTTTCTTAGTTATTATTTTCAAATTAAAAAGTAACATTCTCTCTCTCTCTCTTTTTTTTTTTTTCTATGAGATGGAATCTCACTCTGTCGCCCAGGCTGGAGTGCAGTGGCGTGATCTCAGCTCACTGCAACCTCCACCTCCCAGATTCAAGCGATTCTCCTGCCTCAGCCTCCCAACTAGCTAGGTCTACAGGTGCCCGCCACCACACCTGGTTATAATTTTTGTTGTATTTTTAGTAGAGATGGGGTTTCACCAAGTTGGCCAGGCTGGTCTCGAACTCCTGACCTCAGGTGATCTGCCCGCCTCAGCCTCCCAAAGTGCTAGGATTACAGGCGTGGGCCACCATGCCCTGCCTAAAAAAAAAGTAACATTCTCTATAGAGAAAATCTGCAAAACAGAGAAAAGCGCAACAAAGAAAAAAGCCAGTCTCACACCAACAAAAATAATCCTTGCTAAGACTTAGAAAAAGGCCTGGAAGAATCCAGTGTCCTCATGTGCACCAGCCCTTGTGTGATGTGCAGGTATTTGGATCCACTGTGCTATGCGTCCATATATTCATCTTGTCTTTATATTTTTGAACATTTTTCTTTCATAAAACCAGGGTGATACAGCATCTGTAATTCTTACTTTAGGTGATATCATGATCTTTTCCGTGTTAGTAAATATTCTTGGGAAACAATATCAGTTACATAATAATTTGAATGAATATTTTTAACATCATTTAACTGTTCCTCTATATTGGACACTAGCCTCGTTCCCTCCCACCTGTTTGTAGTATATCAATAACACTATAATAAACGTTCTTGTTCATAAAGCTTTGGCCATATTTCTTTTTTTTCTTTTTGTTTGAGACAGGGTCTCACTGTGTCACCTAGGCTGGAATGCAATGGTGTGATCATAGCCCACCGCAACCTCGACCTCCCTGGCTCAAGCAATCCTCCCGCCTTGGCCTCCCAGGTAGCTGGGACTACTGGTGCATACCACTATGCCCAGCAAACAATTTATATTTTGTGTAGAGATGGGGTCTCGCTACGTTGCTCTGGCTGGTCTCAAACTCCTGCACTCAAGTGATCTTTCCGCCTCGGCCTCCCAAAGTGCTGGGATTACAGGTGTGAGCCACTGTGCCCAGGTGGCTTTAACCGTATTTCTACTTTTTTTCCTTAAGATAGATTTTCAAAAGTGGGATTGCTGGGTCAAAAGAATATAAAATTCTTAAGGTAACTGTTTTCAGAACACTCTGAACTGGCATTCCTATTATACCAGTTTACTCCTGAAGTTTTCTGAAGGAAACATTGATTCCATAATCTGTCTGATTTTCTTCCTTTCCTTCCTTCCTTCCTTCCTTCTTTTTCTTTTTTTTTTTTTTTTTTTTCTTTTTTTCTTTCTTTCCTTCCTTCCTTCTTTCCTTCCTTCTTTCCTTCCTTCTTTCCTTTCTGAAACTGACCTGCTTCACCATCAAGTCATGAACTATGTATGAGTCAGATTACAATTTGGTGTAAGTGGTGGCACATACTAATAAGTTAGCTGGTGATAAATACAACCCATCTATCCCTACAAAAGGCCGATTCCGGCACAGAAATGGAAATGATCTCAGCTTGGCATCCGGAGAGGCCGCCGTTTGACAGAGGCACTGCGATTCTCATTTCAAATGAGGGTGCGTGCATTTCATCCCTACTGCTGTAAGATGCGGAGAGCTGGCCACGCTAAATTTTTCGTCCCCCAAAGCTGCCTTCTTTTAACCTTAGAAACAGGGCTTTGCTAGTATTCAATTGCTCGAGGGTAGAGGACAAAGTTGTGACTCTTAGCTCTGTCCTCCATCTCCCTCAGAGAGATGGCTACAAATCCCTAGGTCCAACCACTGGCGCCAATATTCTCTGCAAGTTCCCTTTTCTGATTTCCCATCAGTGGAGAGGGTCTGTGTGGAAGATCTTTAATCCTGTAGCACCATCCTTGGACCCAGTGACACAGCCAGCCAGAAAGACACAGTCTGGGACTTCTGAACTGGCTCAGGAAGGGTGCAAATTAAGAGAGGGGCCCCAGCTGTGCGTTCCCTGGGATGCACGAGCCTGTAAAGTGGGGAGGTGGGTACATGCAAAGGTCAGGCATGCCTGCCATCAGAGCAGACAGACCTGGTGGAACCCCAGCTCGGTCACTCTCTGGCTGAGTGGCTTGGGCTCAGTTCCCTCAAGTCTATAAAATGGGCATGATATTATTACGCCTCCTCATCAGGGAGATGTAAAGACTGAATGAGAGAATAAATGGGTAGAACTCAGCACAGTGAATACAAGCAGTAGGTGCTTGCTAATATCATCACTGAGAGGCAAGAAGTGCCTTTTTCTTGACGCTCAGATCACCTGTGTCACAGCAATGGTCCAACAGGGAGAAGGGAATGGACCAGGGAGGAGGTGCTGAGTGGACCACAAATCATCCTCTACCTTTCTTGAACCTGCATTTCTTTCTTTCTTTCTTTCTTTTTGGAGACTGAGTCTCTCTGTTACCCATGCTAGAGTGCAGCTCATTGCAACCTCCATCACCAGGGTTCAAGCAATTCTCCTGCCTCTCGAGTAGCTGGGATTACAGGTGTGCACCACCATGCCCAGTTGATTTTTGCATTTTTAGTAGAGGCAGGGTCTCCATGTTGGCCAGGCCGGTCTCGAACTCCTGGCCTCAGATGATCACCTGCCTCGGCTTCTCAAAGTGCTGGGATTACAGGCGTGAGCCACCGTGCCTTGCCTGAACCTGCATTTCAACAGCTTCCAAGTTCAAATATTTCTACATAATGCATCCGATCCTCAGCCCGGCAAACTGGAAGGCGGTGGAGTTTGTCATGGTTAAGCAGCAGGCAGACTAGATGTGTTCATGATACCACCTGTGAGCAGCTGTGTGACCAGAGCAGTGATTCTGGAAGTTGCTCTAAGCCACAGCTTCCTCATCGCTACCATGGGCGCTGGTGCTTGCACTGCAAACGCCAGCACATTGTAGAGACAGGGTCTCGCTATGTTGCTCCGGCTGGTCTCAAACTCCTGCACTCAAGTGATCTGCCTGCCTCGGCCTCCCAAAGTGCTGGGATTATAGATGTGAGTCACTGTGCCCAGCCAGCTTTAACCATATTTCTACTTTTTTTCCTTGAGATTCTCCTTGGCAATACATACAGGAACAAAAGACGCTAGGCACCAAAGCCACACAAATATTAACAACGAGGATGGGAATAATAGAATAATCGCAGTGGCTAACATTTACTGAGCCCTTACTTTGGGTTACAATTTTATTTTGTTGAGACAGGGTCTCACTCTGTCACCCAGGCTGGAGTACAGTGGCACCATCATAGCTCAATGCAGCCTTGAACTCCTGGGCTCAAGCCCCCGACCTCAGCCTGTCAACTGGCTGGGACTACAGGTGTGCACGACTGTACCTGGCTAATTTTTAAATTCTGTCATAGAGATGGGGTCTTGTTATGTTGGCCAGGCTGGTCACGAACTCCTGCCTCAGGCGATCCTCCCATCTCAGCCTCCTGAGTAGCTGGGACTACAGGTGCACATCACCATGCCTGGCTGACTTACAAAACTTTTTTTTTTTTTTTAAGAGATGAGGGTCTCGCTATGTTGCCCAGATCAGAAGGTTACAGTTTGAAATGATACTGAAGTTACTTGGTCTTCCAGAACCAAGAGCCTAAGACATATAGACATGCTTGCTGCCCATAAAGAGAATTAAAAGGCAAATGTAAAACTCCAAGACATAATTTCAACATCGCAACGTGAGAAGTGAACAAATGCCTTTTTTGTGTGTGTGTGTGGATTTCCCAGAAGAAAACCCTTAAAAGCAAAGGCTGTGCTTCCCCTTCAACCCTCCACATCGTGAGACAAAACAGACATCGCTAGGCCCGACTGTGTCCTGGCACGGGCCTGAGGCCCTGCTGATCCAGCGCCTTATCTATATTTGGTACGTGAGGTAAAGCGAGAACATCTTATTCCTCCGCCTTTAATAAGTCAGCTTAAGACATCATTACTCACCACCCGAGTGAACTCATCTTGAAACTCTGAAGGTGGAGAGGCCACTCTTCGCATTTCTCACTAAAAGAGAAGTGGCTCCTCTCCCCCGATTCCTACAACAGGAGCTGCCACAAATACCTTCAAAAAGGGGGAAGGTAGATTCGCTCACCAACTCACCGTGTAATTTCATCAGCGAGAAGGCCGAACACCAACACATAGGCAAGTGTTTTTCTTCTAATAAGTACCTTTCTGCAAGAAGCCACCAATTATGAGGGCCGGGAATGTATTTAAATGCTTCTTACCGCACCAAGTGGAACATCAGCCACTTTTTATTTAATACTTATTTGAAAGGGAGGGAGAATGAAGAGAATAAAATTTCCTTTTCCTTCTCTAACAAGATGAGTCACAATTTCCAAACATTAATCAATCAGTGAGTCAGAGTTGAGGGAGAAGAGGAAACGGCTGGGAGGCCTTCCACCGCGAGCTCTTCCCAGAACCACAGAAAATCAGGAACCCCGGAGGGCTGACTCGACTTCCCCAGTCCTCCTCACACGTGAGGAGCGGGCAGGGCGGCCAGAAGCCAGGCTTCCTGGCCTCTGAGATGCTCCAACGGGGTCCCTGCTCCTTCATTTATGGAACACACACACATTTCGGAGGTGACTATTTCATGTTGCAAACAGACGGATAAAATGTCCCGACAGAGCCCATGTCCTCTGGAGAAAGGCAGACAATCAAGTCAGTGACTGCAGAAGGACATACAGATGTACCCTGCACACCTATGCACACCCAGCGCAGGGCTGGAAAACGCAACGGGCAGGGGGAAGGTAAGCCCCAAGCCGAGCCCAGCACAGCGCAGTGCGGGAGAACGTGGTGGCAGAAAGGCGAGTGGTCCCACACAGGACCACACTTGTGCAAATGCGTGGGCGGGAGAAATGAAGGCAGGTTCTGAACCCACAGGTGGTTCGGCATCAGTACCAACTCTACCAGATGAGGGAGGGACACTGGCCAGAGACCAGATGGCAAAGGGCCACTGATCTCTGCAAATGAGGTTGACATGTTCTGAAAAGTACTCGGGGTTCCGTAGCATGGTTCTCATGCCTTAGCCAGGAGGGCTGGTTAAGGCACAGGTGGCTGGGCCTACCCTCATATTGTCTGATTCAGCAGGTTTGGAGTAGACCTGAGAATCTGTACTTTTGATGTGTTTATTACTGAAACAGGGTCTCGCTCTGTTGCCCAGGCTGGAGTGCAGTGGCACGATCACGGCTGACTGCAGCTCCGACCTTCCAGGTCTCAAGAAATCCTCAAGTCCCCTGAGTAGCTGGGACTACAGGCATATGCTACCCCACCCAGCTAATTTTTGTATTTTTTTTTTTTTAGAGATGGGGTCTTGCTATGTTGCCCAGGCTGGTCTTGAACTCCTCAAGCAATCCTTCCACCTTGGCCTCTCAAAGTATTGGGATTATAGGCGTGAGCCACCTTGCTCGGTCAGAATCTGCAATTCTAACAAGTCCCCAGGTCCTGTGATGCTGCTGGTCTGGGCCACACCTTGACAGCCACTGCTCTATAGGACAGGAGTTCAAATGAGCCTGATTGTCTTTTTAAATAAAGTTTTATCGGCACACAGCCATGCCCACCATTTTTGTATTATCTATGGCTACTTTACAGCAGAGTTGAGTCTTTGTAAGAGACCATATGGCCCTGCCGAAACTGATAGTATTTTACCATCTGGTTCTTTACAGTAAACAGTTTGCCAATCCCTGCTGTAGGCTATGAGAATGGGTAATAAGAAAGGAAAAACGCGGTGGCTCACGCCTGTAATCCCAGCACTTTGGGAGGCCAAGGCAGGCAGATCACAAGGTCAGGAGATCGAGACCATCCTGGCTAACACGGTGAAACCCCATCTCTACTAAAAATACAAAAAATCAGCCCGGCATGGTGGCGGGCGCCTGTAGTCCCAGCTACTCTGGAGGCTGAGGCAGAAGAATGGTGTGAACCTGTGAGGCGGAGGATGCAGTGAGCCGAGATTGCGCCACTGCACTCCAGCCTGGGCCACAGAGTGAGAAGATTCTGTCTCCAAAAAAAGAAAAAAAAAAAGTAAAAACCAAAAAGACTTGCACAGTCGCTGAGTTTTGAAGGGTACTGGGTTGATCAATGTTCAGCAGGTTTCTTTTCTGCAAGAATTTACAGAGCCTTTAATAACTAGTGCAGTTATCCTGGGACTGGTGTTCCCAGACATTGCATTAGTCTACGGGATGCTGCTAAAGGAATTTTTTTTTTTTTTTTTGAGACAGTGTCTCCCCGTATCACCCAGGCTGGAGTGCGGTGGCACGATCTCAGCTCACTGCAACCTCTGCCACCCAGACTCAAGCGATCCTCCCACCTCAGCCTCCCAAGTAGTTGGGACCACAGGCGTGCACCACCACACCCTGCTTATTTTTTGTATTTTTAGTAGAGATGGTGTTTTGCTATGTTGCCCAAGCTGGTCTGGAACTCCAGGCCTCAAGTGATCTGCCCATGTTGGCCTCCCAAAGTTCTGAGATCACAAGTTGAGCCACCGTACCAGCCTGCTAAAAGATTTTAACCCAGGGAAGTTAATCAATCAGAATTGTATCTTGGAAAAACTCCTCCGGGGGCAGATACACAGAAAGGGAATGAAACCGAAGGAAGTGAGAGCAGTTAGGCAGTTGCTATGGTAACTAAGAAGTGAGGAGAGTGTGCACTGGGACAGGGGTCGGCCGAGTTTTACTGGAAAGGGTCAGATAGTAAATATTCTACGTGGTTCATGCCTGTAATCCTAGCACTTTGGGAGGCAAGGCAGGAGGACTGCCTGGGTTCGGGATTTTGAGACCAGCCTGGCCAACATAGTGAGACCTCATCTCCACAAAAAAAAAGAAAAGAAAGAAGAAAAAATATATATTTTAAGCTTTGCAGGCCATATGGTCTCTGTTGCAACTACTCAGCTCTGCCACTGTAGCCCAGAAAAGCAGCCACAGACAATAGATAAACAAATGAGTATGGCTGAGTGCCAATAAAACTTTATTTATGGAGGTGAGGTATGGAATGATGAAAAAGTTCTGGAGATGGATGGCAGTGATGGCTTGCACAACACTGAATGTACCTAATTCCACTGAACTGTAGATTTCAAAATAACTAAAATGGTACATTTTATGTTATGTGTATTTTACTACAATTTTTTAAAAAAACAAACTATGGGCCATGAAATTTGAATTTCATATAATTTACTGGGTTTTTTAATTTAATATAATTTTCTTATATCATAAAATAGAAGTCTTCTGGGCCGAGCGCGGTGGCTCACGCCTGTAATCCCAGCAGTTCGGGAGGCCAAGGCGGGTGGATCACCTGAGATCAGGAGTTCAGGACCAGCCTGACCAACAAGGTGAATCCCCGTCTCTACTAAAAATAAAAAAATTAGCCGGGTGTGGTATTGGATGCCTGTAATCCTAGCTACTCGGGAGTCTGAGGCACAAGAAGTGCTTGAACCCAGGCAGTGGAGGTTACACTGAGCCGAGATCGCACCATTGCACTCCAGCCTGGTCGACAGGGCGAGACTCTGTCTCAAAAAAGAAGCTTGTACTGGAACTGTCAGATCCTGTGGGGTAATAACCAGCCCATCTGTCATAACACCCAGGAGACACCAGCCCCTGGGTCAGGGGCAAGAACTCCTGCCTCCTTCACCTCTCAGAAGCCCCTCTCTCAGGGACTGGGCCTGCGGGCCACTGTCTAGCAGAAAAAGCAAGCACTTGCTGGGCACGGTGGCTCATGCCTATAATCCCAGCACTTTGGGAGGCTGAGGTGGGTGGATCACCTGAGGTCAGGAGTTCAAGACCAGCCCGGGCAACATGGCAAAACTCCATGTCTACTAAAAACACAAAAATTAGCCAGGCATGGTGATGTGCACCTGTGATCCCAGCTACTTGGGAGGCTGAGGCAAGAGAATTACTTGAACCCAGGAGGTGGAGGTTGCAGTGAGCCAATATCGTGCCACTACATTCCAGCCTGGGTGACAAAGCGAGACTCTGTCTCAAAGGGGAAAAAAAGAAAGAAAGAAAGAAAGAGAGAGAGAGAGAGAGAAAGAGAGAAAGAGAGAGAAAAAAAAAGCAAGCACTCTGCCTTAGCCACAGTAAATGATCACAGTGAAATCCAATCAGAGATGAGGAGATTAAATAATGACCAATGTTTGTCAAACAATCTGTGGGAGAAGAACACACAACAGATTTTTAAATTTCCAGCCCATTGTGGACTGAGATCTTTATAAAATAAATTAAAATGTCACCGTCACGTTAAATTGCTATGAACGTTTCTAGACACCTACTCTGAACTTCTGTGCTTATCTTGTTGCAGACCAGTGATGGCCAGGGTCCTGGGCCACACTCAGACACACCTGCAGGAGCACAGTGGCCTGGCGTGGTGCCTCCTGAGGTTTCTCTGCCGAAAACAGAACAAAATGTACAACCCAATCAGGCCAGCCAGTCCCAAGCTTAGGGACTCAGGCAGGTGATTCCTCAGGGACAGGACTCTGGAAAACAGAGGACCTCAGTGGGGTGCTCCTGTACCAGGGCGGGCTGAAGGTCAGCAAATGTCAGAGAAGAGACTGTGATGCTCCAGCAGAGCCACCAACCAGTAGCCCCTGGCTAATTTGGCTCTTAAAACAAAGTAGGGCTTGAGGGGATCCAGATACAGAGGCCCAGACCCAAGGGAACTCCGGAGACCCAGAGGGACAGAGACACTTCTCCATCTTTATAAAGAAATCAGACAACTTGAACACTGGAATTCTACAAAGCAGGCAACGTTCCAAGGCTAGCCCTTATTTTAAAGGCTGGACTTTATTATAAAATCCCAAGGCACCACGTTCCCCTATGAAAAGCCAATTCCTAAAGTGGATCTAGGGCACAGAGGGAATGGATTCTCACTCCATCAGAGCAGACAGTTTTCTGCTTAAGAGATGTAATTGCAAATCATTTTAGAAAACCCTCAACAACTAATTGTCGTGATAATGCCAAGTTTACGGAGCCCAAATAATGGACAAATATCACCATGTAATAGAATAGGACAAAAATGGTAATTTTACTATGGAAAGTTGAAACTTGCCATTTCAAATTAGCAGAAGCTGTGAAGTGGGCATTACTGACAATGTGAATATAGTAATTGGGGCTGATTTCTTGGCGCCGGGCCGAATCTGGCTGCCTGGCGTCCTGTGAGTTAATTATAGCTCTGTTAACGGAGCGGGGGCAGGGAACTCGGCAGTGACGCAGAGATAAAACTCAGCCCAGGTCTCTGCAAAGATGAGGCAAAATGTGAGTGTTTTGGCTGGAGATCAGGTGCAATAGAAATTAGTCCCAATTAATTCCATAAGCAATAGTCCTGAGGAAATACAGACAAGGATGGCTAGGGTCAACAGTTCCCGGGAGCTGAACTTTCTGAAGGTGTCCTTGCTAACTCAAACTTGGTCTTCATCCTTTCCACATTGCCAGTGGAATGGCTAAGTAAGTCATTTTCGTCTACATCCAAAAATATTTCATTTACTGCTTTAAAAGATTCCTTTTAAAAAAATCCTAGGAATCAAAATATGTGATTCTGTCCAAATTAGCTCTCTCCACAGACTGAGACAATTATTTCACTGTGGGCTTTTTTGGAAATAAATCTTTCTTTTCTTTAATTTTAGAGACTGTATTGTGCACTTTGAGATTTAAGATGGAATATATTTCATCCCCATGTCTAAGTTGTTGCCTGTCTAATACGTTGGCATGTCCCGTGCTGGGGCACCAGTTTCTTTAAGAAACGGATGAAGGTGTGTGCAGGATTAACTTATGGTTGGACATGGGCTAAATATTTAAGCTCGGGCTCGTGCCTAGAACAGTGAGGTGGTTTTTTGGTTTTTGTTTTTTTGAGACAGAGTCTCGCTCTTGCTAAGGCTGGAGTGCAGTGGCATGATCATGGCTCACTGCAGCCTCGAGCTCCTGGGCGCAAGCAATCCTCCTGCCTCAGCCTCCCAAGTAGCTGAGACTACAAGCACATGCCACCACACTTAGCTATTTCTTTAATTTTTTTGTTAAGACAGGGTCTCACTATGTTGCCAAGGCTGGTCTCCCAACTCCTGGACTCAAGGGATCGTCCCGCCTCAGCCTCCCAAAGGGCTGGGATTGCAGGTGTGAGCCACCGCGCCCGGCCATTTTACAGTGAAGTTACTCAAGTTTTAAATCTGTGATCAAAACATTTAAAATAAAAGTTGGTCACTGCTTCCTCGTTCTTGGGACCTGCTTCCACTTTCCCACCCAAATCAGCTTTGCCCTTTCCCAGCTGAAACCCCGGGCTTCTGTGGCTCCCCTCGCTGTGCACCGTTTTCTCACCACCGAGCTCATGGAGAGACTGGTTCAGGGGTGCCACCTCCTTGGTCTCACTTAACACTGGCCTGAGCCCTCCCCAGTGGCAGCGTGGGCTGAGCATCGATGCCGGAGTCCGCTGAACTGAGTATGAATTCTCTAAGCAAGTCTACGCCTCCTGTGGCTTTCATCTTTTGTAAAATTAAGACAGCAAGACCTACCTCTGATGACCATGGAGAACTCATCTGAAAGGCTTAGCAGAGAGTGATCTTTCCTTCCCCTGCCCTCCTCCACCAGTTCCTGGCCTAACTCCCCACCCCAAATCCAACCCAACATTTGCCAGCTGCAAGCTTGACCGTCACTGATCCTCCTGCTGGAAACCTTATCTTTTTTTTTTTTTTTTTTTGAGACAGAGTCTCGCTCTTTTCACCCAGACTGGAGTGCAGTGGCGCGATGCAAGCTCACTGCAACCTCCGCCTCCCAGGTTCAAGTGATTCTCCTGCCTCAGCCTCCCGAGTAGCTGGGATTACAGACGTCCACCACCACGCTGGGCTAATTTTTGTATTTTTAGTAGAGACGGGGTTTCACCATGTTGGCCAGGCTGGTCTCAAGATGAACTCCTGACCCCAGGTGATCCACCCGCCTTGGCCTTCCAAAGTGCTGGGATTACAGGCGTCAACCATCAAGCCCAGCACACCCTTCTCTTCCTAAGCGCAATCTTCCCTCCTGCTGGAAACCCTTCTCTTCCTGACCCGAGTCCTGAGAAAGCTGCCCTCTGACCCACCTGTCACTTCAAGACTGGTTTTGATTCTTCTACTCTGTCTGTCCACACATCACACTAGAGAATGTCGTCACCTTCTCAGTCCCCAATCGCTCTGGGGCCTTCCATCCCCCACCCTTCCAAATCCACAATTCTACCTTGACCTCTCTCCAGGTGCCGCCCTCCTGACCACAGACCCAGTCATTGAAGGTGCATAGAACTCATTCTTTAAACAAGCAAACGCCTTGTCTTGACTCCTAAACCAAGTCCTGTGCCTCTGGTGTACCTGACCTTGGCTGACAGAGCCAGAACTCTTCTTGCCACCCAGACCCATAGGTGGTGGAGGGAAGGGAAGGTGATGCAGGCTCATCAGAACCACGTTCCCGTGCACAGGAGGTCTGGGACTGCAGACACGCCCAGCTCCCTGAACCTGGCCGACTAGAACCCCTGACTCCTCCCTCTCGGCCTGCAGCCCTGTGCGCAGAATCCTGTAGATCTTGTTCCTACTCCTCCCGCCATCCAGGTCTTCCCCTCAGTCCCCACAGCCCTGGCCAGGACCTGCACTGGGCTCTCAGGATGTCCCACTGGGGACTCAACTCTCGTTCAGAACATCAGCTCTACGAGGCCAGGACTGTGACCTGCCTCCCTCAGCACCTGGGACCGTGCCCGGCACGAAGAGAACACTCGATATACAAGGCGTTTCCATGAATCCTTGTGCAACTGTAAATAACAATAAATTAACTCCCAGGTATAAATTACAAAATGCAGCAGAGAGGAAATGTACTCACAATTTAAATAAAAGTATTAGTGACTTAATTTATTTTATTTTCCTGGCAAGAAACTCCACATTCTGTGGAGTGGTTTCGGTGGTGGTGTGCTTTGTGTCTGAATGACAGAGGAGATGTCAAAAGCAAATGTATCCTGTAGCTGAAGCTGCAGAGCCCGAGCCTGCCTGGGTTGGAGCTGCTGCACACGGGCCCTCGTGGCTCTGCCCTGAGGTCGCTCTGCCCTGTGTCTGCAAAAGACCTCATCTTCATCCACCCCCGACTCCCAACACGCACCCAGTACCTGCCCCACAGGCTTGGTAATCTGTGGGTGACTGTGTGTGGAAGGAGTCCCAGAGTGGGCTTGGGAGGTGAGGTGGCACCTGGGGTGACACTTTCTGGGAAAGTGCAATGCTGTCTTATTTTCTCACTCTCGTGGCATTTGGTCTTAACTCTGCGTATTGGAAGAAGCAGCTTCATCCCCAGGCTAAATTGCAACAGCTTGCTTCAGAAAAAGGGCCCTCTCATTTCATACCAAGTGGGGTGAACCCGACAGCAGTGATGTGCCACACAGCCCGCACCAGTGTGGCGACAGATGCAACCTGGGTGTGCCCACTTGCTCCCTGGATGGCCCAAGGTGACTGCTGCAGGTCCGCAGGACCCTCCAGGAGGAAAAGCACCAACCAAGAGACATAGGGTTTAAAAACAGAAACAGAATCACCCATGAACAGACACGCCACAGCGGATGACACGGACTGCCCAGAGGAAACAACGCAGGGTCTCTTAGCAGGAGCTCAGAAGAAAAATTCCGGCTCCCGGGTTTGATTTGAGCAATTCACTAAAGCGCGACCTTAGGCAGGTCCCCACTTCCCTCATCTGTGAAGTGAGAGGGGCAGAAGGCTGGATCGCTGGTGTCAACTGGTGGCTCACTGGCCACAAACAGTCACGGAGGAGCATGGGTCTCCCGCGTGAGCCAGGACGGTAACACCCAGTGCTTCCCCTGACCTTGGTGGGTTTATGTCTTACTGCTGAGCCTGCCAAAGCACATCACTGATGTTGAATGCTAGCCTATAAATGTATCAGCGCCTTCCTGGGGAAAAGCAGGAGCTCTGTTTCCATGGCACTGGGGTGGATGAACAGCTGGCGGTGCAGGGCAGCCCTCCCGCCCCTTCCCACTCCATCCTGCAGGACTCTTGGACACGACTACCCCCTGCAACCCAGCCCCTCTCTGGAAGGAGCCATCGGGAGGGGCTGGGACAGTCTCCCTGGGTGGGGACAGGGCTCCCTACAGATCAATTACCTGTTCTCAAGGCCTGGGTCACTCACACCTGGGATGGCTGAGCCCAGTCAACTGAAGAAAAAAACAAGTTTTCCTTCCTGAGTCACAGCACTAATGGAGACTTTGGCAAGAATCTGTGTGTGGCTCAAGTAATTTTTTTCTAATAGAGACATGGTCTAGCTATGTTGCCCAGGCTGATCTCAAACTGCTGGGCTCAAGGTGATCCTCCCACCTTGGTCTCAGTAAGTGCTAGGATTATAAGTGTGATCCACGGCGCCTGGCCTAAGTCACTTATTTAATGATATTTATGGAATGACTAAATGGCAGGTATTGTGCTGGGTATACAGCAGAGACCAATATTAGATCACGAGCCTTCAAAAGCCAAAAGGTGCCAACGAAACTCAGCAATGTCCCACTTTTTTTTTTAAGCCCAAAACTCATCCTATTAGGGGACACTGTTCCCAACCTACTTGTAGCTGCCAGCGAGTCCTCTGACTCTCAGTATCTAAACCGGGCCCTTCATCCTGCATCCTGCATACAATAGGTGATACTGAAAACAGCCCATCTGAGAGCAAACACTAAGACTGCACCAAAGATACCGAAAGCAGGACTGGTGTCAGCTGCCACAGCATGGGAGAGAATCTACCTGCCAGCTCAGATTTTTAGATGAATTGGTCATTTTTCGTGAACTCAACAGAAGCATTGACCAGGGGCCAGGTGCGGTGGCTCATGCCTATTAAAAAAAAAAATCCCAGCATTTTGAGAGGCCAAGGCAGGTGGATCACTTGAGCTCGGGAGTTTGAGACCAGCCTGGCCAACATGGTGAAACCCTGTCTCTACTAAAAATACAAAAATTAGCTAGGCATGGTGGAGGGCACCTGTAATCCCAGCTACTCAGGAGGCTGAGGCAGGGGAATCACTTGCGCTCAGGAGGTGGAGGTTGCAGTAAGCCGAGATCACACCACAGTACTCCAGTCTGGGCAACACAACGAGACTCCATCTCAAGAAAAAAAAAAAAAAGCACTGACCAGGATGGAGATGAAAGTTAACATCCACTAGGTACCTGTGTACCTCTAAGCCACAGTGAACATGGGTGTGGTCTCGGTTACTAATCACAGCTGTTCTAGGAAGGACAGACTCCTGTCCAAGCTGAATGGAGGTGCAGAGAAGGGAACTGATCTCCCACCTGCTGATGGAACCAAGATCTGGGCCCAGGTCTGTATGCAGTGAAGCTCATGCTGCTCCCACCACCTGAGGCACCAAGAGCTGGAGCACAGGCTTGGAGCAATCGGTGGAGGAGCTTGAGTTGCCCTCGCAACATGAAAAGCAACCCAGAGTCTCGGAGGCTTGTGGTGGCTCATGCCTGTAATCCCAATACTTTTGGGAGGTCGAGGCAAGGGGATCACTTGAGCCCAGGAGTGGTTCGAGACCAACACTCGAGTGTTCGAGTGTTTGAGGGCAACAGCACTTTGGGAGGCTGAGGTGGGGGGATCATGAGGTCAGGAGTTCAAGACCAGCCTGAACAACATGGTGAAATCCCATTTCTACTAAAAAACACAAAAACTAGCCAGGTGTGGTGGCAAGCATCTGTAATCTCAGCTACTCGGGAGGCTGAGGCAGAGAATTGCTTGAATCCAGGAGGTGGAGGTTTCAGTGAGCTAAGAGTGTGTCATGCACTCCAGTCTGGGAGACAGAGCGAGACTTCATCTCAAAAAAAAAAAAAAAAAATTAGCCAGGTGTGGTGGTGTATGCCTGTGGTCCCAGCAACTTAGGAGGCTGAGGCAGAAGGATCACTTGAGCCGAGAGGTTGAGGATGCAGTGAGCACCCAAAGTGATCCCAAAGTTTGAACACTTGAGTGTTCGTGTGGTTCGAGGGCAACACAGGGAAACCCTATCTCAACAAATAATTTAAAGATTCACCGGTATGGTGGTGGGCATCTGTGGTCTCAGCTGATAGAGAGGTTGAGATGGGAGGATCACTGAAGCCCAGGAGGTAGAGGCTGCAATAAGCTGAGACTGCACCACTGCATTCCAGCCTGGGTGACAGAGAAAGACCCTGCCCCAAAAACAACAACATTTCTTTCTTAGCTAGGTTTTCTGGTCTGGAGTAGACACTGCCCAAAATGGAGATTGCTTGAAATAATACTGAATACAAGGTGAGATTGAAAAGACACACCTGCAGAAACTGGGCCTCTTGGAATGAGAATTCAAAAAAGACGTTTGTTCCAATTCACTTATTCTGTGAAAGCAAACCTATGACCCAATGTGTCTGCGTTACAGACAGGCCATTTTCCTGCTGGGAATTTTCCTGTCCTGGCTGTGATACTCCACCCTGTTAGCTTTGGGAGTAGTCTTTTTCTCTCTTAGTCATGCTTTTCTGGACGCCCGCCAACCCTCGAGCTAAACCTGCAGTACCCTAAAAAGGTAGGTGAACGGTGCTTCTAGGATTTAAGCATCTTTCTCCACCTACTGGAACAGAAGCTGGGTACATTTCTACCCCAACTCGTGCAAAAACAGGCCTGGGAAACAGTGTGTACTGGCATGTTTGATAATGTTGCCGTTTCACCTCCAGCTGAAAGGACTTAAAAACGGGTGGGGGGGAGGGTGGGGGAGGAGGAAGGGAGAGCGAGAGAAACCTTTCCCTTCTATCTGTGGTTTTAACAACTTGTTCTGAGCAGTTTTTGCTCTTTTAAGGTTTGCAATCAAGATGGAATTTAGTAATGCAAAATGCCCCTTGCATCCAAAGGCTTAGGTGGGATAATTAAAAATACAGAAATTCTTCAAAGAATATATCTTTATGATATTCAAAGAATATCATAAAGCCTTCGCTACCGAGCTGTGATCCCAGCCTGAAATGAGGCAGACAAGTTCAGGAAGGCCCGGACACGAAAACTACCAGACAAGGGAAGAGAGAGATCTACTCTCAGAATTGGGCTATCAAACGACAAGTGCCAAACTGCATTCTCAGCAAGAAAAGGAGATCCAGTAGCTTGAAGAAATTAATTACAAGAAACAGATTCCATTGGCATCATTCATTTTTCCAAGGCTTTGCTTGCAGCACAAAACAAAGATGTGCGCCCTTTCTTCCATTTTCATCTTTAAGATACTCCAGGAACAGTGAGGAAAGCCAGGTCTTCCTCAGAGACACCTCAGCTACCACGAAGCAGACCCCCAAAGGAGGTCTCCCCATGCAGCGATGAAGGCCAATCCTGTGCAAGTTTTGGAGAAGCTGAAGGTTGAGCCTGGCAATTCACTAACTTTCCCTTCAAACTATGGCAAAAAGTAGGCCAGAGAGAGACTCCAGCATGGCTCCTGGGTCTCCCCCGACCCGCCCTCCTCCCAGTGAGTTCCCCAGGCAGCCTGTCAGGTCCAGGGCTCCATCATGGCTCAGGTTGACGGGAACAGGCTGCCCGGCTGGCTGTATCCCTGGAAACAAGCTCAGATTGGCGACAACATGCTCCAGCTTTAAAAGAGCCACCTGCCTCAAGGAAGCCCAGCTCCCTGCCCTTTTCCTTCTGACTCTGCAAATTTACAGTATGCAAATTAACTGTGAGGAGCTCTTCACTACAAGAGAAATGCAGAGCCCAGGGAAAGGGCCCAGCCTCTCTCATGGATTGCTGGGCAAGTCACTGACCCTCTCTGGGCATGAAGAACTAACAGGATGGTCTACTGATTGCCAAGACAGCTGTGCCAGCATTCCCACTGTGAGGCATCCTTGGGCTAGACAGGGGTCTGGAATCCCTCAGTGAACATGGGCACCACAGCATTTCGTCAATCAGCCAAGCAACAGGTGTGGACTGATCAATAACGTGCCCAACCAAGGATTTGGGAGGATTGAGGTATTCATTTTACCTTCCCAGAGCTTATAATCTAATAAGAAAACACATTCACTTGCAAGCTAAAGGACAAAGGAATTAAATAACAATATAAGAAATAAGGGCCGGGCGCGGTGGCTCAAGCCTGTAATCCCAGCACTTTGGGAGGCCGAGGCGGGCGGATCACAAGGTCAGGAGATCGAGAACATCCTGGCTAACACGGTGAAACCCCATCTCTACTAAAAATACAAAAAACTAGCCGGGCGAGGTGGCGGGCGCCTGTAGTCCCAGCTACTCGGGAGGCTGAGGCGGGAGAATGGCGTGAACCCGGGAGGCGGAGCTTGCAGTGAGCTGAGATCCGGCCACTGCACTCCAGCTTGGGCGACAGAGCGAGACTCCGTCTCAAAAAAAAAAAAAAAAAAAAAATAAGAAAACACATATATATCTATAACAATATAAGAAAATACTAGAAGAGCATCTGTAATTCTTCTAAGGGAGAAGAAGGGAGCAGGACATCTGGCCTCCAGGTACAGCTATGCCTGGGAGTAATAACCCCTTACTCCTTCCATCTCATGTGTGCGCTCCTGCAGGCACTACAGCCTGCCCTCCATCACAGGCACCCCTGGTGGGAGCCAGGAACTTCATGAAGCATGTCTCTGGGTGAGCTTCTCTTGCCAACAACCCTCAAATCTTTTTTCCACTGGGTGACACCAGACTGGAAACTGGCCAGCTCTGTGAACACTAAAACCTCCCTTTTTTTTTTCTTTTTTTTATCTTGAGTCACCCAGGCTGGAGTGCAGTGGTACGATCAGAGCTCACTGCCTCCTCAATCTTCCAGGCTCAAGTGATCCTCCTGCCTCAGCCTCCTAAGTAGCTGGGACCACAGGCATACACCACCACACCTGGCTAATTTTTTTTGAGATGAAGTCTCGCTCTGTCTCCCAGGCTGGAGTGCATGATGCAATCTTAGCTCACTGAAACCTCCACCTCCTGGATTCAAGCAATTCTCTGCCTCAGCCTCCCGAGTAGCTGAGATTACAGATGCTTGCCACCACACCTGGCTAGTTTTTGTGTTTTTAGTAGAAATGGGGTTTCATCATGTTGTTCAGGCTGGCCTTGAACTCCTGACCTCATGATCCACCCACCTCAGACTCCCAAAGTGCTGGGATTACAGGCATGAGCCACCACACCTGGCCCCAATTTTTCTATTTTGTATAGAGAGGTGTCTCACTATGTTGTCCCAGCTGGTCTCAAACTTCCAGGCTCAAGTGATCCTCCTGCCTCAGCCTCCCAAGTAACTGGGACCATAGTCACCCACCACCAATAATTTTTGTAGTTTTTATAGAGATGGGGTTTCACTATGTTGCCCAGGCCAGTCTCAAACTCCTGAGCTCAAGCAATCCACCCTCCTCAGCCTCCCAAAGTACTGGGATTGCAGGCATGAACCACTGCACCTGGCCCAAAACCTCCTTCTTTAAAAAAAACTGCTCACATTCAGGATGTGAAACTGTACAGTGACTGTACAAGATCGTTCAGACGAGGGTTAGGTGTGGGGCTGTGCTCAGCTTTAAATGGCCCGGGACTGGATGTTGGAGCCATGACATAAGCACTGCCTGACCAGCCTTAAAAATCCCTCCACGAGGCTGGGCACGGTAGCTCATGCCTGTAATCTCAGCACTTTAGGAGGTCGAAGTGGGCAGATCATGTGGTCAGGAGTTTGAGACCAGCCTGGCCAATATGGTGAAACTCCATCTCTCCTGAAAATACAAAAATTAGCCAGGAGTTGTGGCACGTGGCCTGTAGTCCCAGCTACTCAGGAGGCTGAGGCAGGACAATTGCTTGAACCTGGGAGGTGGAGTTTGCAGTGAGCCGAGATCACACCACTGCACTCCAGCCTGGGCAACACAATGAGACTCCATTTAAAAAAAAAAAATTTCCTCCACACCATGGTACATCCACACAGTGGAATACTACTTGGTACTGACAGTGGCCAGACTGTTGAATTGCAAATGCACCATGCTAAGTGAAAGAAGCCAGACTCAAAAACTGCATACAGTATCATCCCTTTATATAACACTCCAGAAAACACAAAATGATGAGAACAAAAACAGATTAATGGTTTTTTGTGGGCTGAGGGTGGGGGAAGGGGCTGACTACACAGGGGTCTGGGAGAATGGGGGGCGGGCAGTGGAACCATTCTATTTATTTATTTTGAGACAGAGTTTTGGTCTTGTTGCTCAAGCTAGAGTACAGTGGCATGATCTCGGCTCACTGCAACCTCCATCTCCCTGGATCAAGGGATTCTCCTGCCTCAGCCTCCCAAGTAGCTGGGATTACAGACATGCACCACCACATCCGGCTAATTTTTGTGTTTTTAGTAGAGATGGAGTTTCACAACAATGGCCAAGCTGGTCTCAAACTCCTGATCTCAAGTGATCTGCCCGCTTCGGCCTCCGAAAGTGCTGAGATTACAGGTGTGAGCCATCATGCTTGGCTAATTTTTGTGTTCTTAGTAAAGACAGGGTTTTGCCATGTTGGCCAGGCTGGTCTTGAATTCCTGACCTCAGGTGATCTGCCCACATTGGCCTCCCAAAGTGCTGGGATTACAGGCATTAGCAACTACACCCAGCCTGTCCTCTATCTTAATAGTGGTGGTGGCACATGACTGTATGTGGTTGTCAAAATTCATCAAAGTGGACACCTGAAAAGGGTGAATCTTACTGAGTATAAAT
Organism: Trachypithecus francoisi; assembly: GCF_009764315.1. NCBI lineage: Eukaryota > Metazoa > Chordata > Mammalia > Primates > Cercopithecidae > Trachypithecus > Trachypithecus francoisi. Next base: position 116,958,299 of record NW_022681469.1, on the reverse strand, counting down.
CTGACTTTTTAAAAAAAATCTCTTCCCCTAATAAATAACTGATTTACACCAACATCTCCATGCTGGTAGATGAGGATGAAGTGTAACCAAAAAAAGCTGCAAACATGGTGGATATCGGCCAGGCACAGTGGCTCATGCCTGTAATTGCAGCACTTTGGGGACTGACACAGAAAGATCATTTGAGTCCCGAAGTTTGAGACCAGCCTGGGCAACACAGTGAGACCCTATCTCTGCAAACAATTAGCTGGGTGTGGTGGCACATGTCCGTGGTCTCAGCTACCCAGTAGGCTGAGGTGGGAGGATGGCTTGAGCCTGGGAGGTTGAGGCTGCAGTGAATTATAATCATATCACTGCATTCCAACCTGAGCAACAAAGCGAGACTGAGACAGAGCGGGGAAGGGCAAGACTGTGGTAGAACAGGTGAGTTAACAGAATCTTCTCGATGTTAAAGACTGTCTCCTATGATTTACAAAAATCTGGTGTCTGCTGAACTCACATTTGCTAGAAAGTGCTGGTGTTGATGAAGTGAGTAAGCAGAAATCTACTAATATTAACATCATTAGGCCTGGGTACAGTGACTCTTGCCTGTAATCCTAGCACTTTGGGAGGCCAAGGCAGGTAGATCACTTGAGGTCAGGAATTTGAGACCATTCTGGCCAACATGGTGAAATGCCATCTCTACTAAAAATACAAAAAAAAAAAATTAGCCAGGTGTGGTGGTGAGTACCTGTAGTCCCAGTTACTTGGGAGGCTGAGGCAGGAGAATCCCTTCAACCTGGGAGGCAGAGGTTGCAGTGAGCCAAGACTGTGCTACTGTACTTAGCCTGGGAGACAGTGCAAGACTCCAGCTCAATTAAAAAAAAAAAGACTTGATTTCTACTTTTTCCCTCATTCTGAAAGCCCCCCATGACTTCCTCACACCCCACTTCCAGGGGCTCAGACATGTGAATAACACAGGCCTATGCCAAAGCATGGGCAATCTTTGCTCAAAAATAATCCTTTAGCCACCAGGTTCTGCCTCTATCTCTGTCTCGTGCTGCGATAACCTGGAGATGGCTTCTAGGTCTAAACATTCATGGTAAGATTCATTTCCACCACCTAAGCCCCTCCAGGAACTAACATCTTTCACAGGAGGAGGAGCTGGGGGCTGGGGCACTGACACCCCAGTGCAGGGTGTTCAGGGGACCACGCAGCACACACTCCCCAGGTATCTACTTTGTGTCAGAGACAGAGACATGCAAACCAAAGCCCTGGCAGCGGACACATCTTTAATCAGCATCTGGAGGAAGGGACACAGAGGGAGGCCATGGGAGGGGGCTCAAACCAGCCTCAGAGTAAGCATTCCAGGCGCTGGTTCTAAATGCAACTCCCCGGGCCCTACCTGGGTGACTGTGTCTCACTAAGTCTAGGGTGGGGCCCAGGGACAGTATTTTTAACAAGCACACACACACCCAGGAGGTTTTTATGATTAGCCATGTTAGGGAAATGCTGACATGGGGGAGTTCCTGCGTGCCTGGAAACGAAGCTGCTTGCTTAACCATTACGGTTCTGAGAGCTGGGAACCCTGACTGCCTGATCTCCACCTAGCCACCATCTAGCCAGTCCCACGTGGCTAGGACAGAAAGCAAAACCCCAAAGCGAGGAGGCCAGTGGGGACGGCAGGGCTGGCGCCTAGGCAGCTTCCTCCGCTGGCCCCCTGCCACCCTCCGCACAAACACAGCCCAGCTGCCGCCTCCAATCCAGACCACCCACGGCAGCCAAGCATAATGGTCACAGGGCTTTAGTCTCTTCTGTCCCCTGCACTTAGTCCCCGCTCACCCTTGAAGGACAACCCTTTCTCCTACTTATCCAGGAAAACTCCCAGGGGATCCTGCCTTAACACCCTCCTCGGGCTTCCCATCTCCCTGAGTTTCCTCCTCTCCGACTGCCAGTCTGGATGCCTGACTCTATCTCCTTCCAAACTCTGTGACCTTCATCTTGCTCTGGAATGACGTTGGTGCCTCTCTTGGAATGCTCACTTTCTCCCCACCCTCGTCCTACCTGGAAACAAGATTGGGGATCCCCCTTGTCAGGATAGGGAAGTCCACCCTTTTAATCTGGTCCATCTACAGATGCACCCTGCCTCCCCGGTCCTCCCCACTCAGCCAAGTGCTTTCAAAACTGTCTCTATGCCTCTATGCCCCCAGTTCCATAGTCACAATCCCCCACCTGCATCTCCTGGAACAGTGTTTTCCTGCCCTGTGGGTTAAAGTCTGTCTCCACTAGAAAGTAAGCACCGCGAGGGCAGGGACCTTGGCCTTCTGCAGCCTCAGGGCCTGCAACTGCCTGGCACACAGCTGGTCCACAACAGATCGTTGTTGAATGGGTAAGACATAACCACTGCTTCCTTGTTTTAAGAGCATATTTCTTGCAAAGTCCTCTAAAACAGCGTCCCAGCTGTTCCGGCTCCACCTCTGTACCCAAACATCCATCTGCTGCCAGGCTGTAGAGTGTAACGTCGGCTGGAAATGTGAGCCTGGCCATGTGACTCCCAAGTGTGTACCCTCTGACACTTGGCAAGGCCTTAGACAGGGTGAAGTCCAAGCTTCACTTGGCCTGAGCCCCACCATCGTATGCCATCCCTAACACCACCCCAGCCTCTTCATGCCTTGTGACAGCCCCACACTGTTGCCACACCAGGTAGGTCCGTGTTCCTACACATCGCCAGAGCCCTGTCTCTTGCTCCAAACATCTGCTAGGTGCTGTCCTCTCAAGAGTTTCATTTATTACTTTAGATCAAAATGGCGGATACCATGCCAACCTCCCCAACTGCGCCAGGAGTGCCCGGAGAAGTGCAGGGCACCCACAGCAGATGTGTCAGCATGTCCGACAGCAGGACACAGAGCTGTGAAAGCGTGGACAGAGCTTGGCCTTGTCCGTTCATGCATAGCAGTCTCCAAGTCAGATCTGTCCTGGCAGCCATCTCACAGATCCCCTCCACTGACTCCTATACGTGGACCCTTCCTCCTCTTCCTCCTCCAGCTCCTCCTGCTCCTTACCCAGGACAATGCTGTTTTCATCTCTACTCCTAGAGAACATGGCAAATCCAACTGCACTTTGGCCAGAACTGACGTGAAACAAACACGAAAGTTTACTTTGGAAGGGAGTTAACAACAAAGGCTGGAAGGCACCTTTGGGGGGATAAGCACCTCCTTTCTCCTTTCTCCTAGCCTTAGCATGGCACCATCCCCAGGGGGAGCGCTTTCTGGGACACAAAACTACAAGCCTCATGGCAAGAGCCAGGGAGCCCAGAAACCAGGAAGGAGGAAGAGGACAAGGACATAGATGGAGTGGGCGACTTCACAAAGAGCCAGAAATGTTTCTCATCTACCGAAAGCTGCAGAACTCTTTCTTTAACTCATGAGAGGCTCGTGGCTGAGAGCTGAGCTTTTAAAAGTCAGATAAATTGGCAGGGCGCGGTGGCTCAAGCCTGTAATCCCAGCACTTTGGGAGGCCGAGACGGGTGGATCACGAGGTCAGGAGATCGAGACCATCCTGGCTAACACGGTGAAACCCCGTCTCTACTAAAAATACAAAAACTAGCTGGGCGAGGTGGCGGGCGCCTGTAGTCCCAGCTACTCGGGAGGCTGAGGCAGGAGAATGGCGTAAACCCGGGAGGCGGAGCTTGCAGTGAGCTGAGATCCGGCCACTGCACTCCAGTCCGGGCGACAGAGCGAGACTCCGCCTCAAAAAAAAAAAAAAAAAAAAAAAAGTCAGATAGATTTGTGAAACCCTGCACATTGCCAGGAAGAAGGAACAATAATCCCCTACCCCAACATTTCTAGAAACAAGTACAGAAATAGAAGGGGCACCTCTTTGAATCCAAACTAAATTATTCTGCTAAGTATTGAAGGTTGTCAGAGAGCTACAACCAGAATAAACATCTCCAATAATGAAAGTGCATTATAGTGAAAGGAAGGCAACTTTTTAAAACATCAAGTACGCTAACTCTAAAATAAACAAAAATAAGACAAAATTCTCATGACTTTTAGCCTCTAACTCAGGTAGAAAGGAAGTCAGAGAGAGATTTTCAAATTTACACTGTACAACTTGACCTTTAGATCATCGTTACAGCATGGTGACTTCTGAATTTCTATTTAACATACTATTATCCTTTGAACAGTAATAGGCATTCTATTTCACACAGAGACTAGAGATGCCACAAACCTCCTGACAACTGTATTAAGGTTCCATAAGATAGAAACAACTTCTCTTCTGATTAACCACAGGGAATTCAACAGGCTATGACACACATTTTACAAGGAAAACATTATTAGCCAGCTGATGGGGGTGAGGGGAAGAGAAAATGATCAAACAAAGCAAACTTCCTCAGCACGCCATATATGGTCTTTCCGGCTTTTAAAATACCCTAACACCACTTTTTAAACTTTGATGATAGAAAACAGAACTTTTTTTTATCATTTCAAAGGAAAGTGCCAAAAGTTTTTCTAAATTAGGGCTAGAAGACAGAATGGCTAATTTTATATGTCTGGTTAAAAATTAGAAAGTCTCAAAGGTAAAGCCACAAGTATGTGAACAATCCCAGAACGTTTCTATTTCTGTTCAAGTACCAAAGAGGGCAGTAAATGAACGAATGTGTTCATCTTCACTTTATGATCAAAATGGTCAATGGGAGGTAAGAAACCTAAAAATTACTAAAACAGAAATGTTTATTTCCTGTACAACCTGACACCTACTGAAAATTCAATAGAAATTCATCCAATCTTAATATCAGAAGAATTTTCTTCAGCCAGTTCTAATTTTGAAAAAAGGAAAGAAAAGCTACAGAGTCCATTAAGAATCTTAATCTCCATGAAGACAATGAATAATGTGCGAATATGAACTTAATAGCGTTTGCCTAGGAAAAAGGTAAATAGCGCCGAATTCTTTTTTAAAAATCTAATTCTTTTGTTGTTGTTGTTGTTAAAAAAGGAAAATGTCCACTTAGTATAAATACTAACAAAGGGTCTGTATTTTTTTTTTTAACGCCTCCAAATCCCTGGAATAATGTCTGCCAACTAAAACACCTACTATGAATTTAGTAATGGGTTATGCAAACATAAATTATAAGGCCAGACATTTTAAAAGGAAAAAAAAAAGGTGATTTATCGAGGCACTGGAGACACGGTAGGAGAGAAGCAATATTTCAATTTTCCACATATTCCTCAGCACTACAGATGTGTTCATGCAAAAAGAATTTTAAAATAAAAATGACTCTCGGCTCTTCTGGTTCTAATCTATCAGTTCATTTACTTGAAAAGGGTTATCAACGAATTCATTTCCCACACTTATAATTGAGAAAATTAATATAAAGCCAAACGTTTTATCAAGTTTCAAATATGAATGAAAAGCGTATCTCACGATCTAGTTTCAGTAAAAAGAAAAATACAAATGTCCCTCCCCTTACGGTGCAAAAAGAGTTAAACCACATGTTCTGTTCTTAAATTATTAGCCCTGGAACCTACCCTGATCCCGTTTTACTTTAATTTCTTTATTTCTATTCACACATCACTTTTCCTTGTCTCAATTCACTGTTAAGTGAACCAGTACTTTTTCTTGATTGCGACAAAGCAATCATTTAAATACATATGAAATACCTTTCATGGGTTGTAGATATATAAGCAAAATAAATGAAAATATACTTGTCTACAACTTTTAATTCAAGGAAACAGAAGCTACCACCCTTCTCTGAATAGATCATGGGAGCTGTACTGGCCCAATGAAATTCCCCGACCACACATCAACCAGGCAGAAATCTTCATTTTTCTTCACTTTGCCAGTGGCTGACGGCTTCACAAATGGTCATCTTCAAAAACACATGTAACTGAATGAGCTGATCTCAAGAAAAAGCTTGAAAACGCTGCGCTCGTAAGTGATGCACGTTTCAAAATGCAAGAGTGCAAAAGAACATCTCTGCACGTATTCCCGGCGCTGTGAATTCCTCCCCGGAGAAGGCTAATTTGAACACACATGCTTGCATGCGATATGGGTTCCTGGCACTTTGATTATGTGAACACACCTGACCCCAGGGAAATAGGCTGAGGCCGGCCCCATATTTCAGACAAACCAAACAGCCAATAGACAGTAATGGCTTTAAGCTACTGATGGCCCGGGCCAAAAATGAAGCCGCACTTAATCTTCTGAAGGAAACTGTCAATGTTAGGAGGCCCAGGGCCGACCTTTCCCTCGATCTTAATCACAACCACCTATGATAACAGAGTGAGGTTTATTTTTATGCCTGGCTCCAGACACAATGATCAATCCTTCAATTTTGACGATTTTGTATCCCATACAATGAACCAGAGTGAGTGAAGCCCATGTAGATGGTTTCTGTGGATCCCTCGAGTCAAATATATAGAATGAAATTCACCTGTGAATGAAATCTAAAACAATCAAAACTTGAAAATGCCTTCTAAAGCCTCTCCAAATCTACATATTCGATGAGATTCCAATAAAAGCCAATTTAAAATTTCCATCTAAAAAATAAGAATTCCTGGCCGGGTGCGGTGGCTCAAGCCTGTAATCCCAGCACTTTGGGAGGCCGAGATGGGCGGATCACGAGGTCAGGAGTTCGAGACCATCCTGGCTAACACGGTGAAAGCCCGTCTCTACTAAAAAATACAAAAAGCTAGCCGGGTGAGGTGGCTGGCGCCTGTAGTCCCAGCTACTCGGAGGCTGAGGCAGGAGAATGGCGTAAACCCGGGAGGCGGAGCTTGCAGTGAGCTGAGATCCGCCACTGTACTCCAGCCCGGGCGACAGAGCGAGACTCCGTCTCAAAATAAAAAAAAAATTTAAAAAATTAAAAAAATTTAAAAAAAAATAAAAATAAAAAATAGGAATTCCTGAGGGGCACGGTGGCTCACACCTATAATTCCAGCACTTTGGGAAGGACTGAGCCCAGGAGTTTGAGACCAGCGTGGGTAACACAGTGAGAACCCCTCTCTACAACAAATACAAAAATCAATCAGACACAGTGGCGCGTGCCTGTAGCCCCAGCTACTTGGGAGGCTGAAGTGGGAAGACTGCTTGAGCCCGGAAGGCAGAGGTTGCAGTGAGCTGAGATCGTGCCATTGCACTCCAGCCTCGGCGACAGAGTGAGACACTGTCTCAAAAAAAAAAAAAAAAAAAAAAACCTTCAAGCAGCTTTGCCACTTGTGGGCAGTGACGCCCTAGGCAAGTTACTCACTCCTCCTCTCTGGGCCTCAGTTTCCCTCTCTTTGAAACAGAAATAAACACTGTACCTGTTTCGTAGGGATCCTGTGAGTGTTAAGTTAGTTAAATGCCTTTTCAGTGTTTAGAATAGTACTGGATATGCAGTAAGTGCTCACTAAATGTCAGCTGCCATTATAAGCTACGATGGCTGTGTCCCTGAAGTTACCGAGCCCTACAACAGTCTTCCTAGTTCACCCCATTCCACACACAATGGGACTGCCAGGAATATTTGCTGCACACATCAATGAATTCTGGGTAGGAAAACCCCAAGAGACAGAGGAGGTGATGCCTTTTAAGAAGAAAGGGATGTGTCTATGTCTTGGGCCCACAGGTAAGACCAACAGAAATAAGGACATCTTTGGAAAAGAGAGGAGCCTCTCGTTGCAAAATTTGTGGCTCTCGGCCACACAGAACCTCGGAGTCTCGCTCTGAAATCCAGGCTGGAGTGCAGGGCGTGATCTCGGCTCACTGCAATCTCTGCCTTCCAGGTTCAAGTGATTCTCCGTCTCAGCCTCCAGAGTAGCTGAGATTACAGGCGCCCACCACCACACCCAGCTAATTTTTGTATTTTTGGTAGAGACAGGGTTTTGCCATGTTGGCCAGGCTGGTCTCAAACTCCCAGCCTCAAGTGACCCGCCCAAAGTGCTGGGATTACAGGCATGAGCCACCGCACTCAGCACCAACACCTCCTTTCTTAGACTGAACAACAGAAAGGACATGGCTTGCTCGGATCTTGCATTCATTCAGTGGCCAGATTCAGTATCAGAATCTAAGCTTCCAGATCCAATTACACACTCCTTTAAGGACACCAACTATATAACACAATATCTTCTTAAAATACTGGGCCACAGGGCCGGGCGCGGTGGCTCAAGCCTGTAATCCCAGCACTTTGGGAGGCCGAGACGGGTGGGTCACGAGGTCAGGAGATCGAGACCATCCTGGCTAACACGGTGAAACCCCGTCTCTATTAAAAATACAAAAACTAGCTGGGCGAGGTGGCGGGCGCCTGTAGTCCCAGCTACTCGGGAGGCTGAGGCAGGAGAATGGCGTAAACCCGGGAGGCGGAGCTTGCAGTGAGCTGAGATCCGGCCACTGCACTCCAGTCCGGGAGACAGAGCGAGACTCCGCCTCAAAAAAAAAAAAATACTGGGCCACAAACAAAATTACAAGACTCTGCGTAACAGGCCAGTCATGCTCCTCATCAACTCACTTTTTATGCCGCTCACATTTGCAAGTTAAAATGAAAAGCCAATGGTAGTCAATAACATGCTCAGTGACTAGTCCCACCCACCCCACACTTGCCACAGCCCCCTAGCCAGAGAAAGGAAAAATGAAGACAGCAAGTATCAGAGTTAGCATGGCTTGGCATCCAATTGTCATTTTCTTTTTTTTTTTTTTTTGAGACGGAGTCTTGCTCTGTTGCCCAGGCTGGAGTGCAGTGGCCGGATCTCAGCTCACTGCAAGCTCCGCCTCCCGGGTTTATGCCATTCTCCTGCCTCAGCCTCCAGAGTAGCTGGGACTATAGGCGCCCGCCACCTCGTCCGGCTAGTTTTTTGTATTTTTAGTAGAGACGGGCTTTCACCGTGTTAGCCAGGATGGTCTCAATCTCCTGACCTCGTGATCCGCCCGTCTTGGCCTCCCAAAGTGCTGGGATTACAGGCTTGAGCCACCGCGCCCGGCCCCAATTGTCATTTTCTTGACTGCCATAATGTCAAAGTGGAAGGGGAGATTTTCCCACGCTTTGGCTT